>NC_141873.1:354281042-355531042 GCF_056163025.1 Triticum urartu | reverse complement strand
GTCTTCCCAGCATCCTACGTTCCTTCCTCCTCCTCGACCGTAGCCCCAGTCACCGCGGTCGGGGTGACGGCCGATCCTTCCTTCTCGCACGGCTCGGAGCTCTTGACATTCGTTGGTGTTGTGGGTGTGGAGGTCGTGGTACACACAGTACCGACTGCCCTTGGAAGATTCGGGCTGATCTCTGCCCCGCTTGGTGTCTGATTCTGCCGCGAGCACAGCAGCCCCCTTGCGCTTCACATCCTTGGCCTCGGGCTTCTTCTCTTCTGGGTCTGCGGCAGGCAGCTTGAGGAGGGAGAGACGCCCTTCCTCATCCCTAGCGCACTTGGTTGCCAAGTTGAACAACTCCAAGGAAGTGCACAGGTCTTCATGCATCGCCAGCTCCTCCTTCATCTTGACATCGCGCACGCCGTCGGAGAAGGCTGAGATGATGGCCTCCTCGGTCACCTTGGGAATCTTGAGGCGTGCGTTGTTGAAGCGCTGGATGTACTTCTGCAGGGTCTCTCCGGGTTGTTGCTTGATGCGGCGCATGTCGCTCACGGCGGGTGGCCGGTCGCGAGTACCTTGGAAGTTGGCGTTGAAGCGGGTGCGCATCTTGTCCCAGGAGGAGATCGTGCCTGGAGCCAGGTTCAGGACCTAGGTGCGGGCCCCGTCCTTGAGCGCCATGGGAAACCAGTTCGCCATGACCTTCTCGTCTCCGTTGGCAGCTTCGATGCCCAGTTCATAGAGCTGGAGGAACTCCGCAGGGTCGGCCGTGCCGTCGTAACGAGGAGGAAGGTCTGGCTTGAACTTGCCGGGCCACGCGACGCTGCGTAGCTCGGTGGTGAAGGCACGACAGTCTGCTGTGGCCACGGGAGGCCTTGGGTGACGGAGAGCTTGGTCTTGCATGTCCCCACGCGCTGCAGCTGGGAGCAGCGCGGGGTCTTGACGTGCGGGAGCAGGAGCATGGTCGCGACGTGCTGGAGCAGGGAGCACCCGGGCATCTTCTTGCGGGCGAGGGACTTCTTGGCAGCTCTTCTCTTGCCACGCTGGCACCTGACGGAGCGGGTTATGCCCAGGGGCCACGCGCCTTGGAGCCATGGCACCTTCTTGAGGAGGAGGCGTCTGGGGCGCCCTCGGAGCTTCGTCGCCCGCGCGGGGCGGGGTGCAGTGCAGCGGAACGGACGGCGCAGGAGAGCCCCCTGCGGCGCGGACAAGCTCGGTGACGCGGTCGAGCCATTCTTTGTAGACGTCGTCGACGGGACGGTAGCGCAGGAGCTCGTTTGCCGCGATGAGCGCAGCTCGAGCCTTCATGGGTGCGCGGAGCGCACGGGACGAAGAACCAGCTGGGGTGAGGGAGGGAGTAGCGGTGCGGCCGTCTTGCCGCACGGACGGATGCTGAGACGACGCTTGCCGCTCGTCCCCCGCCGGGCCGGTGGCGGCGTTGACGACAGGTGACGGGGAACGGCGAGGACGCCCGCCTACAGGAGCCGCCCTGGCGATGCGGGAAGCGAGAGCGGCCCGGCGCTCGGCACGGGCCCGATGAGCGTTAGACATGGACGCGATGGTCGAAGGAGAACGGGGTGGTGGAAGACGAATTCCGGCGCACCCCCACCTGGCGCGCCAAATGTCAGATTTCGGGTTCCGGCAGACCCTTGAGGTTTGAACACTGGGGTGCGCACGGAGATTTCGCCTTCTACCTACCTGCACCCCTCCGCCTCGCTAAGATCTAAGCTATGGAAAGAACAGCACAAGAGACACAGGGTTTATACTGGTTTGGGCCACCGTTGTGGTGTAATACCCTACTCCAGTGTGTGGTGTGGTGGATTGCCTCTTGGGCTGATGATGATGAGCAATACAAGGAAGAACAGCCTTGCGAGGGTCTGTTCTTGCCTAGGGGGATGAACTGCTAGGAGGAGTTCAGTCACCCTTCTCTCTCTCTCTCTCCTCGATTCTCTCTCTGATTTCGATCCGATCTCCGATCTCTCCTACCCTGTGGGTGGCTAGTCCTATTTATAGGCAAAGGCCCTGGGCCTCTTCCCAAATATTGAGCGGGAAGGGCGCCAACAATTGGCCATTTTGAAGGGGAACATCTGGTACACTTATCCTGACTAAAGTTGGTCCTCGCCTGCCAAAGGCTCTGGTGGTGATGCTGGCTTGGGCTCCACAATGACTTCCTCCCTGCCGTTGGACTGTTCTTGGTCTCGTTGCACCGAAACGGGTGCCTTTTCTTGATGCTCTCGCCTACGCTTGCTCCCTTTGCACCAAAGAGGAAAGGAGGACACTGCACGGCTGGCGCCCGCCTGGCGCCTTTGGTCGTCATGGCTTGCGTCACGGGCACCTCGTGAGGTACCCCGCCTTGATCTCTCCACCTCCTCGCGAGCCAGCCTGATGAGGCCGTGCCTGAGGAAGCTCCGTGTCGTCCGCCCCACGAGGCTTGGCCCCCCGCGAGGGTCTTGGGTCTGTGTGGATGAAGATGGGCCGCGCTGGGCCCCCTTTTGAGCCACGACGCGGGCCGCAGGCAGGCAAGTCTGGGGACCCCCGTTCCCAGAACGCCGACAGAAACTTATTTTGCAGAGCCGGACACTATCTTTGTGTTCAAAAACTTCTATGAAGTACTTGGAGGAGGAACCCGCCTTGCAATGCCGAAGACAATCTGCGCGCCGGACTCGTCGTCATTGAAGCCTGGTTCAGGGGCTACTGAAGGAGTCCTAGATTAGGGGGTGTTCGGATAGCCGGACTATACCTTCAGCCGGACTCCTGGACTATGAAGATACAAGATTAAAGACTCCGTCCCATGTCCGGCGGGGACTTTCCTTGGCGTGGAAGGAAAGCTTGGCGATACATATATGAAGATCTCCTACCATTGTAACCGACTTTGTGTAACCATAACCCTCTCCGGTGTCTATATAAACCGGAGGGTTTTAGTCCATAGGACAACATACACATCAACAATCATATCATAGGCTAGCTTCTAGGGTTTAGCCTCTCCGATCTCGTGGTAGATCTACTCTTGTACTACCCATATCATCAATATTAATCAAGCAGGACGTAGGGTTTTACCTCCATCGAGAGGGCCCGAACCGGGTAAAACTTCGTGTCCCTTGCCTCTTGTTACCATCCGGCCTAGACGCACAGTTCGGGACCCCCTACCCAAGATCCGCCGGTTTTGACACCGACAAAGATGATTCCAGAATTTTTCTTTATTTACTTGATGAATCTTTGAAAGATGCTTGGGATATACTCTTAAGGATCAGGGCTAGCTATGTGCCTCAATACCAAATTGAAATTTACTTAAAAAGCTTTTATGTTGCCCTACCTTCTTGTTTTAAGCATGTCCTAGATTCTATATTTGAAGAAGGTTTTATTGAAGGGGCAGCCATAGAAACTTATGAAAAGATGAAAACCATATTTGGGCACCCCATGAATGAGAAAGTTGAATCTACATCTCTTTTGCTCTCTTATCAAACTGAATCTATCAAAGAGATGAAGGCTAGCTTAGATACAAATTTCCGTAACATACTTAATATTTCTTGTACCATTAGTAGCCATGTGCTTTATCAAAAAAGAAAGATTAATTCCATATATAGAAAGTTTGCTCTTTTCTTCCCTAAAACCAAAGATGACAGTACCTAGATCTATCCTCGCTTTTATGCCTAGCTAGGGGCGTTAAACGATAGCGCTTGTTGGTAGGCCACCCAATTTTATTTTTATTCCTTGCTTTTTTCTCTTTCTTAGTAATAAATAATTTATCTAGCCTCTATTTTGGTTGTGTTTTTTGTGTTTAATTAGTGTTTGTGCCAAGTAGAACCGTTGGGAAGACTTGGGGAAAGTCTTTTTAATCGTGCTGTAAAAAACAGAAACTTTAGCGCTCACGAGAATTGCTGCCATTTTTATTTGGAAATTGATATTTAGTTAATTATTTTTGAAGATAATTAATAGATAAATTCCTCATGTCCAGAAATTTATTTTAGAATTTGGGGGGTTCCAGATCTTGTGTTAGCTACAGATTACTACAGACTGTTCTGTTTTTGACAGATTCTGTTTTTCGTGTGTTGTTTGCTTATTTTAACGAATCTATGGCTAGTAAAATAGTTTATAAACCATAGATAAGTTGGAATAAAGTAGGTTTAACACAAATATAAATAAATAATGAGTTCATTACAGTACCTTGAAGTGGTTTTTTGTTTTCTTTCGCTAACGGAGCTCACGAGATTTTCTACTTTAAGTTTTGTGTTGTGAAGTTTTCAAGTTTTGGGTAAAAGATTTGATGGATTATGGAGCAAGGAGTGGAAATAGCCTAATCTTGGGGATGCCCGTGGCACCCCAAGATAATCTAAGGACACCTAAAAGCCAAAGCTTGGGGATGCCTCGGAAGGCATCCCCTCTTTCGTCTACTTCCATCGGTAACTTTACTTGGAGCTATATTTTTATTTACCACATGATGTGTGTTTTGCTTGGAACGTCTGGTATTATTTTAGTCTTTATTTGTTAGTTTTCCACAATCATCCTTGCTGAACACACCTTTTGAGAGAGACATATATGATTCGGAAATTGTTAGAATACTCGATGTGCTTGACTTATATCTTTTGAGTTATATAGTTTTTGCTCTAGTGCTTCACTTATATCTTTTAGAGCACGTCAGTGGATTTGTTTTATAGAAACTATTGTTCTCTCATGCTTGACTTAGATTATTTCTAGAGTCCTACAAAACAGCATGGTAATTTGCTTTAATATGTTAGGCGTTCAAGATTAATAAAAATTTTCTTATGAGTGTGTTGAATACTATGAGAAGTTTGATATTTGATAATTGTTTTGAGATATGGAGATGGTAGTATTAGAGTCATGCTAGTCGAGTAGTTGTGAATTTCATAAATACTTGTGTTAAAGTTTGTGACTCCCGTAGCATGCATGTATGGTGAACCATTATGTGATGAAGTCGGAGCATGATTTATTTATTGATTGTCTTCCTTATGAGTGGCGGTCGGGGACGAGCGATTGTATTTTCCTACCAATCTATCCCCCTAGGAGCATGCGCGTAATACTTTGCTTTGATAACTTGTAGATTTTCGCAATAAGTATATGAGTTCTTTATGACTAAGGTTGAGTCCATGGATCATACACACTTTTCTTCCTTCCACCATTGCTAGCCTCTCTAATACCACGCACCTTTCACCGGTATCATACACCCACCATATACCTTCCTCAAAACAGCCACCATACCTACCTATCATGGCATCTCCATGGCCATTCCGAGATATATTGCCATGCAACTTTCCACTGTTCCGTTTACTATGACATGCTCAATCATTGTCATATTGCTTTGCATGATCATGTAGTTGACATTGTATTTGTGGAAAATCCATCGTTCATAACTCTTTCATACATGTCACTCTTGATTCATTGCATATCCTGGTACACCGCCGGAGGCATTCACATAGAGTCATATTTTGTTCTAAGTATTGAGTTGTAATTGTTGACTTGTAAGTAAATAAAAGTGTGATGATCATCATTTTTAGAGCATTGTCCCAAGTGAGGAAAGGATGATGGAGACTATGATTCCCCCTCAAGTCGGGATGAGACTCCGGACGAAAAAAAATAAAAATAAAAGAGGCCAAAGAAGCCCAAATAAAAAAAGGAGGCCATAAAAAACGAAAAGGCCCAAATAAAAAAAATATGAGAGAAAAAGAGAGAAGGGACAATGCTACTATCCTTTTACCACACTTGTGCTTCAAAGTAGCACCATGATCTTCATAATAGAGAGTCTCCTATGTTATCACTTTCATATACTAGTGGGAATTTTTCATTATAGAACTTGGCTTGTATATCCAGTGATGGGCTTCCTCAAAATGCCCTAGGTCTTCGTGAGCAAGCAAGTTGGATGCACACCCACTTAGTTCCTTTTGTTGAGCTTTCATATACTTATAGCTCTAGTGCATACGTTGCATGGCAATCCCTACTCACTCACATTGATATCTATTGATGGGCATCCCCATAGCTTGTTGATACGCCTAGTTGATGTGAGACTATCTTCCCTTTTTTTGTCTCCTCCACAACCACCATTCTATTCCACCTAAAGTGCTATGTCCATGGCTCACGCTCATTTATTGCGTGAAGATTGAAAAAGTTTGAGAACACCAAAAGTATGAAACAATTGCTTGGCTTGTCATCGGGGTTGTGCATGATTAAATACTTTGTGTGGTGAAGATAGAGCATAGCCAGACTATATGATTTTGTAGGGATAACTTTCTTTGGCCATGTTATTTTAAAGAGACATAATTGCTTAGTTAGTATGCTTGAAGTATTATTATTTCTATGTCAATATTGAAATTTTGTCTTGAATCTTTTGGATCTGAATATTCATACCACAATTAAGAAGAATTACATTGAAATTAGGCCAAGTAGCATTCCACATCAAAAATTCTGTTTTTATCATTTACCTACTCGAGGACGAGCAGGAATTAAGCTTGGGGATGCTTGATATGTCTCCAACGAATCTATAATTTTTGATTGTTCCATGCTATATTATATTCTGTTTTGGACATTATCGGGCTTTATTATACACTTCTATATTATTTTGGGGACTAACCTATTAACCGGAGGCCCAGCCCAGAATTGCTGTTTTTTTGCCTATTTTAGGGTTTCGCAGAAAAAGAGTATCAAACGGAATGAAACCTTCGGGAACGTGATTTTCGGAACGAACATGATCCAGAGGACTTGGACCCTACGTCAAGCAATCAACGAGGAAGGCACGAGGTAGGGGGCGCGCCTACCCCCCAGGCGCGCCCTCCACCCTCGTGGGCCCCCTGTTGCTCCACCGACGTACTCCTTCCTCCTATATATACCTACGTACCCTGAAACTACCGGATATAGAGCCAAAACCCTAATTCCACCGCGGTAACTTTCTGTATCCATGAGATCCCATCTTGGGGCCTTTTCCGGAGCTCTGCCAGAGGGGGCATCGATCACGGAGGGCTTCTACATCAACACCATAGCCTCTCCTATGAAGTGTGAGTAGTTTACTTCAGACCTTCGGGTCCATAGTTATTAGCTAGATGGCTTCTTCCCTCTTTTTGGATCTCAATACAAAGTTCTCCCCCTCTCTTGTGGAGATCTATTCGATGTAATCTTCTTTTGCGGTGTGTTTGTTGAGACCGATGAATTGTGGGTTTATGATCAAGTTTATCTATGAACAATATTTGAATCTTCTCTGAATTCTTTTATGTATGATTGATTATCTTTGCAAGTCTCTTCGAATTATCAGTTTGATTTGGCCTACTAGATTGATCTTTCTTGCAATGGGAGAAGTGCTTAGCTTTGGGTTCAATCTTGCGGTGTCCTTTCCCAGTGACAGTAGGGGCAGCAAGCACGTATTGTATTGTTGCCATCGAGGATAACAAGGATGGGGTTTATATCATATTGCATGAGTTTATCCCTCTACACCATGTCATCTTGCTTAAAGCGCTACTCTGTTCTCTTGAACTTAATACTCTAGATGCATGCTTGATAGCGGTCGATGTGTGGAGTAATAGTAGTAGATGCAGGCAGGAGTCGGTCTACTTGTCTCGGACATGATGCCTATATACATGATCATACCTAGATATTCTCATAACTATGCTCAATTCTATCAATTGCTCAACAGTAATTTGTTCACCCACCGTAAATACTTATGCTCTTGAGAGAAGCCACTAGTGAAACCTATGGCCCTCGGGTCTATCTTCCATCATATTAATCTTCCAATACTTAGTTATTTCCTTTGCCATTTATTTTACTTTGCATCTTTATCATAAAAATAACAAAAATATTATCTTATCATATCTATCAGATCTCACTCTCGTAGACCGTGTAGGGATTGACAACCCCTTATCGCATTGGTTGCGATGATTTATTTGTTTGTGTAGGTGCGAGGGACTTCTGCGCAGCCTCCTACTCGATTGATACCTTGGTTCTCAAAAACTGAAGGAAATAGTTACTCTACTTTGCTGCATCACCCTTTCCTCTTCAAGGGAAAACCAACGCAAGTGTTCAAGAGGTAGCAGTGGCCCGAACCAGTATAAATCTTGTGTCTCTTGTGTTGCGAGTTCGTCGAGCTTGCCTTTGAGATCATGGTGAGGTTGAGGGCATGAGTTGGTAGGGGGAGATCTTCGTGCGCACCCCAGTGTGCGAACCTTGAGGGTTTTGCCGAAATCCGAGATCCAACATTTGGCGCGCTAGGTAGGGGAGCGCCGAAGCTGTCCTTCCATCGCTCCGCGTCCCGTCGCTTCGTCACCTCCATGGCAGACGCTCGCCGAGCTCGCGCTGAGCGTCGGGCCGCCCTCGCCGCCCGTGTTTCTTAGACGGCTCCCGTCGGCGGGCCACCCCGCCATTCTCCGTTGCCTGCCGCCAACGCCGCCACCGGCTCGATGGGAAATGAGCAGCAAGCCTCCTCGCTGCACCCCTCGATGCGGTGGGATGGCCGCACCGCCACTCCATCGCTGAGTCCGGCCGGCTCGTCGTCTCACGCACGTCGCGCTCCTATGGACATGCATGCCGCACTATGCATGGCGCGCGAACTCCTGTGCCACCGCCCCATCGACGACCTCTACGAGGACTGGCTCAACCGCATCGCCGAGCTTGTCAGTGCCGCAGGGGGCTCCCCTGTGTCATCCCTCTCGCTGCCTCGCCCTTCGCCAGCTGCGGGCGACGTGGCTCATGGAGCGCCTCCACCACCTATGCCCTAAGACGGTGCCCTGGCGCCAAGGCATGCGCCCCCCCGGCGTGATCCACCGTGTCGGGTGCCAGTATGTGAAGAAGGAAACTGCCAAGAAGTCCCTCGTCCGCAAGAAAACGCTCCTGCGCTCCTGATGCCGCTATGACAAGACCGTGCGCCACCTATGATGGCGGTGCGAGGGCGTCAAGGCCAGGCTCCGCATCAGCAAAGGGTCCCAGTGGCCACCGCGAGCTACCGCGCTTTCACCCCCGAGCCGCGTAGCGTCGCCTGGCCAGGCAAGTTCAAGCCAGACCTTCCTCCGTGCTACGACGGCACCCCCGATCCCATAGAGTTCCTACAGCTCTACAAGCTGAGCATCGAGGCGACCAACGGCGACGAGAAAGTCATGGCGAACCGGTTCCCATGGCTCTCAAGGATGGCACATGCTTGTGCCTCCTGAACCTGCCTCCAGGCTCCATCTCTTCCTGGAATGAGATGCGCGACCGTTTCGTCGCCAACTTCCAGGGCACTCGCGACCGCCCTCTGGCCGTGGGTGACCTGTGCCGCATCAAGCAACAACCAAGGGAGACCCTCCAGAAGTACATCCAGTTCTTCAACAACGTTCATCTCAAGATCCCCAAGGTGACGGATGAGGCCATCATCTCTGTGTTCTCTGATGGCGTCCGCGACGTCAAGATGAAGGAGGAGCTCGCCATCCACGAGGAGCTGTGCACATCCCTGGAGCTGTTCAACATGGCAACCAAGTGCGCAAGGGCTGAGGAAGGGCGCCTTTCCCTTCTCAAGCTCCCAGCTGCCGACCTGGAGGAGAAGAAAGCCAAGGCCAAGGACGTGAAGCGCAAGGGAAAGGCCGTACTCGCGGCAGAGCCGAACACGAAG
This sequence comes from Triticum urartu, assembly GCF_056163025.1. Lineage (NCBI taxonomy): Eukaryota > Viridiplantae > Streptophyta > Magnoliopsida > Poales > Poaceae > Triticum > Triticum urartu. The sequence goes on along the minus strand of NC_141873.1, from coordinate 355,521,480 downwards.
CGTGACAGGGACCAGCCTATGTCATCCAAGAGCAGCCGACCGTTCTGCGCCTTCCACAACATGCACAACCACAACACCAACGATTGTCAAGAGCTCAGGGCCATTCCCGACGGACGCTTCGGTCGATGCCCCGAGCGCAATGACTGAGGCGACGACCGAGGAGGAGGACGTGGCGGAGGACGCTGGGACGACCGGGGCCCACGCTAGGAGTGGCGCGACCGACCTCGTGAGGACCGCTGGCAGGGTCAGTCTCGCAAAGGTTCCTGGAGGGATCAGCCTCGCGAGGACCGTCCTCAGGGCAATGTTGGGCTTCCTCCACTGCCGCCACCACCAAGAAGGAACGATGACCACCACCAAGACGAGGGGGCTGGGGGCTTCAAGGAGCCGCATGCTATCACCTACATCTTGGGTGGAGCTCAAGCCCCAGCCTCACAGCGTATCTTCAAGCGGTTTGATCGCGAGGTGAATGCAACCCTTCCCAAGCTCAAGGCTACACGCCCGCTCAAGTGGTCCAAGTGCGCTATTACCTTCAGCTTAGCAGACCAGCTCAAGTGCGCGGCCACCGCTGGCGCTCTCCCGATGCTTTGTTCACCTGTCATCAGCAACGTGCAAGTCACCAAGACTCTCATCGACGGCGGCGCAGGGCTTAACGTCCTGTCTGTCGAGTTGTTCGACAACCTTCAAGTACCCTACGATCAGCTTCAGCCTACCAAGCCTTTCTCAGGAGTGACCGACGGCTCCACCACCCCGATAGGTCAGGTCCGCCTCCCAGTCACCTTCGGACAATGCAAAAACTACCGCACCGAGGTCATCGACTTCGACGTCGCCCACATCCGTCTGCCGTACAATGCCATCCTCGAGTATCCAGCCCTGGCTAAGTTCATGGTGGTGACCCACCATGGCTACGACGTCCTCAAGATGCCATGAAGCGGCAGAATCATCATAGTCCCCTGCGAAGAAAGAGACGTGGTGTGCTCCCTCGAGCGTGCCTTCCAAGCTGCAGCAATCGACGACCCCGACAGAAAGGGTGAGTACCCTCCTGAGGCCATCCCCAAGAAGAATAAGCAGTTACTCCGTGCCGGGCCTCAAGAGAACGGCCCCGCAAGTGGCGCCACATCAGGATAAGCGCCCGCACCTGGGACGCCTCCCTTTGTCGCATAGGAAGGCGTGCCCGGCGCCCTCCTTGGGCAGGGCTCGGGGGATTTCTTTTGGAGGGCCTTAGACCTTGCCAACATTACGAGGGAGGCGCTCGGGCACCATTTGGAGGCATGTCGGATGTGGGGTTCCGACAAACCCTTAAGGTTCGAACACTAGGGTGCGCGCGAAGTCTTTTCCTCCCACCGATCTACGCCCTAGCTCACTAAGATCTCGCGGACGAACTTGACGAACTTGCAACATAGAAAGACACGAGGTTTATACTGGTTCGGGCCACCATTGTAGTGTAATACCCTACTCCAGTGTGGTGGTGGTGGATTGCCTTTAGGGCTAATAATGAATAGTACAAGGGAAGAACAACCTCCCGAGGTTGAGGTGTTCTTGAGCTCGGTGAGCTTGTGTGTGTGAGGATGGTCTGAATGATCCGTCCCTTTCTAAGGTGGTGGCTAGTCCTACTTATATAGGCCCTGGTCCTCTTCGCAAATATCGAGCGGGAAGGGAGCGAACAATGGCGGCCCAATTTGAAGGGGGGCAGCTAGTACAAGCTATCTAACAAAAGTGGTCTTCGCCTGCGAAAATCTCTGGTGGTGACGCCGTCTTGGGCTCCACGATGACCTCCGTCTTGCTGTCCTCCTGGTCTTGGTCTCATTGCACCAATATGGCAACCTTTGCCTGATGCCTCGGTACTCTTCGCCTGCGCTGGCCTCCTTTGCACCAAAGAGGAAACAAGGACGTTGCGCGCCCTGGCGCCCACCTGGTGTCGTGCGTCATGGCTCACGTCACGAGGGCCTCATGAGGTTTGCCCCACCTTGATATCTCCGCTCCTCGTGAGCCTGCCTAGATAGGCTATTCCCGAGGAGGTCTTGCGTCGTCCGCCTCGCGAGGCTTGGACCCTCGCGAGGGTCTTGGATGCTTTGTTGGTGAAGATGGGTCGTACGGCCTGCTGGCTCAGCCACGCCGCGGGCCACAGGCAGGCAAGTCTAGGGACCCCCGTTCCCAGGATGCCGACAACCCCGGGCCCAAGGTGCGCTCGGGCTTGGCTTCGCGGCGAAGCCAAGGTCCAAGTTTGGAGCGCCGCTGGCCCCTAAAGCCTGTGGCCTCGATTGATGCGTGGCGGTTGATTGGTCATGGGCGTCTCTGCTTCCCCATGTTGCCTCGACAACTGCTCGACTTGTCAAGTCCCTGCGACATGCAAGGAAAACCATCATTACCTGCGATCGTGGGAGACGCCGGTTGGCCTTCCCTTGCTATAAATGGGGAGGGAGCGGAGCCCCCGTTGCCCATCTCTTCCTCGCTTGCTTGCTTCTTCCTGCTTGCTCCACTGCTGACAACAATGGAGCCCATCAGAGAGTTCTCTACTGAAGAGAAAGGAAAGGCTCCCCGCGATGATCCGGGGCCTCTTCCACCGAACAAGTGGTCGATCCATACCCGTGATGAAGCTGCGATGCAGGTTTCGAGGCCTTGGTGCAAGCGGCCTCCTTCGAGGTACCCGCTGCCCTTATACGCCCAAGCCGAGGGCTCGGGAGGACGGAGTGATGATCAGCGCTTCCCACGCTGCATCCAGGGTCGCCGCGCCACGGCGAAGCGCGCCGTCGCGCCTGGGATTCACGCCGCGGACTCCTCGCGCGAGTTGGTGCTGTGGGTGCCGATGCCTCCGAGCTCCTGGATTCACTTCCCACGGTTCTTATCCGACGCGATGCCGCCGAGGGGGCCTCTCGAGCTCTAGCTGCTGCACACCGACTGCAGCGGTCGGGCGACTGGAGCGGAGATCGAAGCGGTCCCCACCGGCAAGATCTTCATGACACGCGGCTGGGGCGAGATCGTGCGGGTCTGCCGTGCGAGGGGCGCCCTCGCCATCCACTTTGAGTACGACGGCGTCTCCACGCTCTTCTTCAAGGTCTTCGATGCCGAGGGCCGCTGCCTGGAGTGCTGCTCCGGAGAGGAGCGCGAGGCTGATGCGTGCCCCGCTCGCGACCACTCCACCAGCAGCAGCCCTTGGGAGTCCAGCAGCTCTCCTGAGCTCTATAAGACTCCGGAGACGAGCGATGACAGCTACGTGCCCCCGAGCTCTTGCGCCGCTCGGGGCAGAGCTGCGGCGTCCGGCCGTCGCCGCTGCTGATCTGGATGGGGTTGGCGCCGGCCTCCCGTGGCCCACTGTTGATGATAGCGTCCACCAAAGAAGGATGTAGATAGGATTCCCCTTAGTACCGGCTTTTGTTTCCTGTGAAGAATCATGAATTACCCCCTGGGGGCATGTAAGGGTCCGTAATGTCTTTTGTGCTTATCTTCCTTGTTGTTGACACCTGATTTTGGCAAGATACAGATTGCAATGAAGATGGTCTTGAGTGAACGAGTTTTCAGCATAAAAATATTCACGTCACCGAGTGGAACCACTTTGATGTTTCGGTTATATTCATTCGACTTTATCTTATGGACCGAAACTATACTCCGAGTGGCATAATTCAATGTTCCGAGTGGTTTTTTGGCCAATCACGTCTTCAAGATGACCTCGGATGAAGGAGCACTCTTAAGGAATTGTCTTCGTCTCGTCGAGGCAATCGATTTTTATATATAAATCATCTCAATCCGAGTTCATATGCAGAAGTTAGAGGCAATATACCACAGACCGAACCTCAACGGAAATATGGCGCGAGGTGCCAGACACTTGTCTGATAGGTTGCGCGAGTAATTCGGCCATCAAGACGGCCTTGAATCGAAAAACCTTCAACACGGAAAAGTTTTGTCTCGTCGAGCCGATCGATTTTCATATATAATTCGTCTCAATCCAAGATCGTATGAGGCCTGGAGAGACAAATCAAGATCGGGCTATGTTTTTAGTCGGAAATCCGAGTGAAAAGTTTACCATCCGAGTGAAAGTTTACGGTCGAGTGAAAATTTCCCGGTCGAGCGAAAGTTTGCTGACCGGATGAACTTATTATTATCCAAGTGGAAATATAGTTACCCGAGTGAAAATATGATCATCCGAGTGAAATTGTTGTCCGGGTGAAAATATTCCGAGTGAAAAGATTACCATCGGGACGAAAACTTGCCGATTGAATAAGATAGTGCCTTCTGAGTGGAAATATAGTCATCCGAGTGGAAATATAGTCATCCGAGTGGAAATATAGTCATCTGAGTGAAAGATTGTCTTCCGAGTGAAAAAGTCCAATCGGACGATCCAAGTGAAAGTATCTAATATCCGAGTGGATGAGATCAAGTCCGAGTGAAATTGAACATGTGCTCGAAAGTTTATCAAAATGACCTTGGATGAAGAAGTGTTCAATACAGAAGTTGTGCGTATCATCAAGACGGTAAACTTTGATTTTGGAGTCATCATCATCAGAGATAATATATAGCCCACAAATTCACTACGAGACTCTGATAATCCAGTCTATTGCAAGACCGAGTCCGACTGGAAGATAAAGATGACCTCGAAAAGTATTCAAGATGGCCTTATTTGAAAAAGTGATCAACATGAGAATTGTTCGTATCATCGAGGCGCCCAAGTTTGATATTTGGGCCGTCTCGATCGGAGATCATATGCAAGCCCGGCGGCCCGCGCAAGAAGGAAGACAGAGTTTGGGCCAGATTCAGACTGAATCCGAGTTGGAATAGAATTAGGACTCTAGGGCGTGAATTGATGTAATTTTTCTTGTAAGGAAAGCCTAGATGAATCCTTTACTTGTACGGGAAGTCCAGCCGCCTCTTATATATGTTGGGGGTGACGGCCGATTGAACAACACACAATCGAACAAATCAATATACTACTTTTTCATCTACGTTTTATCTCTCCACCATTTTTTCTATCTCGTTCTTCGCTGTTCTTCGTGTTTGAGAGCTGCGAATCCCGAGGCTCTAGGGGCGAGCGAATCGACCTAGGGAAGCCCATAGCCGCCGCACTCCCTGACGGGGTCCCTCCCGGGGGTGTGGGGTTTTCGGGTCAGCAAAAGCGCCCGTCGACTGTCTTGCATATCGCGTTGTCGCTCGGGTCTCCTTCGACGTGAGCTACGGTGCATCACCCCCGGCGTCGAGGGTACACGTGACGTGTTCGTGTGTCCACACACTTTTTGGCGACTCCACTGGGGATCAAAGATCAATCGTCATCATCCACCATGTCCGATCTTCCCAAGCCATCTGAGGTAGATGCCGATAACATCACTAAGCCTAGTCTTGATGAGATATCGGCCGATCATCGCCATGTCTATGAGGAGTACAAGAAGGCGCGCGAGGAGAAGGACCTGCAGGAGTTCCTTGCAAAATTCAAGAAAGATCGCCAAGGCAACATCACTCCGATTGAAAAAATCAAGTTCCCTCCTCTTCAAGCCGAGCAGGTTAAACCCTCTGTGAGTACTACTTTTTCTCCTGAGCAGTGGGCTGAGATTGAGAGTCGTATTGCTAATGGTAACAATCTAGTCTATCAAACTTTCATATAAAATACTAATGCTCAGAAGAATATATCTCAATCGACTAGTGGTAATGACGGTGTAGCTGCTAGTGTGCAAAACCCTAATCTGGCTTTACTTATTTCATCGGCGCCTCCCGTGCCAATGGCTTATTATCCTACCCAAACAAATCAGATTGTGGCTGCACCCATTAATCCTATTATGAGCATGACAGGTTCAGTGGCAGCGCCGAACCAAACCCTACTTACAGCTACATCCACTCGACCACTACCAAAATATGGGTCGACGTACATACCGCAATTCCTACCTACAACTAGTAACCCTACTCCTTCTATGCCACCGCCACAAGCTGCATTGTCCACTATGGATGATGGTCTAGCTAATCTTAGAGAGGAGATGGCTAAGATGCTTTGAGAAAATTTTGGAGTTGAGTTACCTCGAAATCGGATTTACCAAAAGTCGTACCCCGAGTACTTTGATGCCATCCAGTGCCCTCCGGGATATAAGATTCCAGATTTTGTTAAGTTCAATGGAGAGGGCACAAAAACCACATGGGAGCATGTTAGTCAATATTTAGCACAATTGGGTGAGGCAGGCTCATTGAATGAATTGAAAGTGCGTTTATTTCCTTTATCATTAACTGGTACCGCATTTTCATGGTTTTCTTCTTTACCACATGGTTCCATTCGGGTTTGGTCGCAGCTAGAGCAAAAGTTTCATGATCACTTTTATAGCAGCGACAATGAACTCAAGTTGTCACATCTGACATCGGTTAAACAGAAGCATGATGAATCGGTCTCCGATTACGTCAAGAGATTTAGAGAAACAAAAAACCGGTGTTTTAGTTTGGTGATAACCGAGAGGGACTTGGCAGACCTAGTGCTGAGTGGTTTGAGAACTCCCATTAGAGAAAAGCTAGAAGGCTACGAGTTTTTAAATATCAACCAAGTCTTACAAAGGGCTTTGGCTCAGGAAAGCCGAAGCAAAGACCTCAAAGAAGTACATAGATACAAAGCCGATCGTCCGAAGATGAATATGGTGGAATATGACAGTGATCATTCGGACGATGAGGGTGATGTTTTTGCTACTGAATTTGTTTGGCCATCTAAGGCCAAACCCTTTACTTGCAATGATCTGAAACCGGTTCATAAGAATCATGATGAAGAGATGAAGTTCACTTTTAACATTGCTAAGTGTGATAGAATATTTGATGCTTTGCTGCAGGCTAAGATTATTAGAATATCTCATACTTTACCGCCGTTTGAAGAGCTAAAACGGCGTGCTTATTGCAAGTATCATAATTCTTTTTCTCATGCTACTAACGATTGCAATGTTTTTCGACGACAGATACAATCGGCCATTAATGACGGACGATTGAACTTTTCTGAGATGCAAGTTGATAAATAGCCTTTTCCAATGAATACCATGGATTTGGAGGGGAAGAAGCTACTCATTCGGACGGAGGTAGCCGAATCTACTAATAAAGCTAATGTTATTGTTGGTGAGCCCAGGAAAGACAAGGAGGACAACAAGGTCTTGGGGAGACAGGTTGTGCTTGGTAAGCAACCCGATGTCAAGGAAGTGATCAAAATCACCAAGAATCCTACACTCGGGGGGCAACTGCAAGTGCAAGAAAATGCTCGTGTGAGATTTGTCAAGCCCAAGAGTCCAGAAATTGGCAAGTGGAAAAGGAATGAAGTTCAAGTACAGCACAAGCGGATCAAGCCAACTTTTGATATGTTGCTGTCCAAGTACACCAACCAGTCGACCGGTTCTAGCTTTAATCGGCCGACTCATCTGAAGCGACCAAGGTCACCATCAGCTGATATGTTCAGTCAGTATATGAAACTGAGTGGACCAAAGGCGTTTTTTATAGAAGAGCAAAGGCAAACTATTTGGGGTCGACTTGAATATTCATATAATGGCCGACTGAACATCGGTAACTATCGGTCGGCTGGACAAAACATGTGACCGGATGGAAATTATCCGAGTGTAAGAATGCACCCAGGTGTTAACTATCCGAGTGAAAAAATGTGGCTGAGTAGATTCCATCCGACTGAATTCCATCTGAGTGATATCCATCCGAGTGGATTCCATCCGAGTGTTATCCATCCGAGTGGATTCCATCAGAGTAAAAAGGTGCGCCCGAGTGGAAATTTCATGCATCTGGAAAGTTGAAAAGAATGGCGTGTTAAATCACCAAGTGTTGCAGCAGTTGAGTCGGGAAAAGGCAAGGAGAAAATGGATGTCGACTCAATTACCTTGGGCACCAAAACATTCGCCATACAGCAGCCGATTGTGCATAGCAATCTGACTGAGCCGATACTTGCTATCGCGCCAAAGCACTCGGCTAATGACCATGAGGCAAGCACCAGCCAGGTAAAGACGAGAGATCCTAAATACACTCATCCAAAGTGGTGTCCTCCAGGGCTAACAAAGACACAAAAGAGGAAACTACAGAGGTTAAGGAGTCAAGAGATGGCAGAACAGGAGGCTGAGAAACAAAGGGATAAGTTGTTCAATGACACTCGACCCATGGTTCCACCAAAACAAGTGTGGAGGCCTAAACAAATACAAGATACAACAACTTCTACATCTACCACAGCAATACCTACATCACCAAAGGAGGACGATGCAACAGATATGACATCATCTGCGACACTTCTTACTTCTCCTTCACTCGGACAAATTTCAGAATCTGTGGATGCACTCGAGGAGGAGGCTGATTTGTTGGACTATGAGTCTACGCCGGTTCATGAAGGTATGGATATCAATATGGTGTATTACTTACCTGCTGAGTTTCGTGCTGTAGATGAAGAAGGGGAGGTGGCTCAGCTGGATTTTGGCCCTAAAAACGCGATATTCGAGAAACCAAAAGAACCAGTAACGCATCTGAAACCATTATATCTCAGAGGTCATATCAATGGGTCGCCGCTCACTCGGATGCTTGTTGATGGTGGTGCTGTGGTAAATCTTATGCCCTATTCGGTCTTCAAGAAATTGGGTTTGCCTGATGAAGAATTGATCAAGACCAATATGGTGCTCAACGGGTTTGAAGGCAAAGAAAAAACTGACGCCAAAGGTGTAATGTATGTGGAGCTTACAGTCAGAAGCAAAACTTTGGCTACTGCATTCTTTTTCACTGAGGTGCAAGGTAACTAAAACGTCATACTAGGCCGCGATTGGGTTCATTTAAACCAGTGTGTGCCATCCACTATGCACCAATTTTTGATTCAGTGGGTTGATGATGAAGTGGAAGTTATTCATGCGGATAACTCGGCCTGTGTTGCTTTGGGCGATGCATCGGTGGATTGGCAACATCCGAACGCTACTTGCTTGACGGGACGTGACTTATCGGAATTTGATTTTCTCAGCGTGACCAAGAATGGTTTTGTGCTTGTTTCTTTAAAGCCGAGTGGATGCAATCGGCTCCAAGGTATGATATGTTTAAATGGATCCTAATTCCGAGTGGTTACAAAAACGTCTTGTAAAGTATCGATCCAATGAGAACGATATGTATGAGTCTATAGAGGAGTTGGATGACATGGATAAACTTGGACAAGGTTTTACATCAGCCGATCCGTTAGAAGAGGTAGATATTGGAGATGGTTCAGTCACTCGACCGACATTTATAAACAAAAATTTAAAAGCCGATTGTAAGGCTAAGTTAATCGAGCTACTGAAAGAATATGTTTGTTGCTTTGCATGGGAATATCATGAGATGCCAGGGTTAAGCCGAGAGCTAGTGGAGCATCGGTTGCCTATAAAGGCCAGTTTTAGACCTTATAAACAGTCGGCCAGAAAATTTAATCCGAAAACATATGACCGGATCAAGGAAGAGATCGGTCGACTGCTTGAAGCTAATTTCATTCGACCTTGCAGGTATGCCGAGTGGATTTCTAACATTGTCCCAGTAGAGAAGAAAGGATCTGGCAAGTTGAGGGTGTGCATTGATTTCAGAGATTTGAATAGGGCTACACCCAAAGATGAGTATCCTATGCCAATAGCCGATATGCTTATTAATGATGCTTCTGGACATAAGGTTATTAGCTTTCTAGATGGTAATGCCGGATACAATCAAATTTTTATGGCCGAAGAGGACATGTACAAGACAACTTTTCGATGCCCTGGTTTCCTTGGTTTATTCGAGTGGACAGTGATGACATTCAGATTAAAAAATGCTGGCGCCACATATCAAAGGGCTATGAATTTGATTTTTCATGATTTACTCGGTGTCATACTTGAAGTTTATATTGATGATATTGTTGTCAAATCGGATGCTTTTGAATCTCACTTGGCCGATTTGCGTTTAGCTTTTGAAAGAATGAAAAAGTATGGATTGAAAATGAATCCTTTGAAGTGTGCTTTCGGCGTGTCAGCTGGCAAGTTCTTGGGTTTCATTATTCATGAAGATGGTATAGAGATTGATCCCAAAAAGATAGAGGCTATACAGAAAGTGGAGGCTCCAACATACAAGAGAGATATGCAAAAGTTCCTTGGCAAGGTCAATTATTTGAGAAGGTTCATAGCTAATCTATCAGGGAAAGTTGATGCATTTACTCCTATCCTTCGGTTAAAGAATGATGCTAATTTCACTTGGGGGGCAAAACAGCAAGAAGCATTTGATATGATCAAGAATTATTTGTGCACTCCTCCGGTGATGAAAGCACCCAAGCATAGGGAACCCTTCAGACTTTACATTGCAGCAGAGGAAGGAGTTATTGGTGCTGTTCTAACTCAAGAGACCGAAGGAAAAGAGCATGCCATCACTTATTTGAGCCGCCGCTTATTGGACGCAGAGACAAGGTATACATTTATTGAGAAATTATGTCTATGCTTATATTATTCTTGCACAAAACGGAGACATTATTTAGTGCCGAGTGTTTGTGTAGTAGCTTGTCAAACCGATGTCATTAAATACATGTTGCATAGGCCAATTCTTAGTGGTAGAATTGGCAAGTGGGCTTATGCTTTGATTGAATATGATTTGGCTTATGAATCTCTAAAATCCATGAAAGGCCAAATTGTTGCTAATTTCATTGTTGAACATCGGATTAATAACAAGCATGATGTTGATATGAACATTGTTTCATTAGTACCATGGAGATTATATTTTGATGGTTCAGTTTGTAGCAATGGCCAAGGTGTTGGTATTGTTTATATATCTCCTCATGGTGCTGTTTTTGAAGCCTCATGCCGCTTAGAATATTTTTGCACAAATAATCAAGCCGAATATGAAGCATTGTTATTCGGCCTAGAGATGTTACTTGCTATAGGTGTTACACATATTGAGGCTTATGGCGATTCGTTACTAGTGGTGCAGCAAATATCCAAAGTCTTTCAGTGTTTGGACGAATCACTTAATGTTTATCTTGATAAATGTCTAGATATAATCTCTACTTTGGATTGTTTTAGCATTGCACATATATCTAGACATGACAACTGGAGAGCAAATGAGTTGGCGCAGCAAGCATCCGGATACCATGTTGATCATGGCATGTTTCATATTTCTTAAAGTCCGATGTCTTGTCTTACCAGTATAGAAGAGGCCGAACTAGAACCCACTGATTCGGTCATTAACAAAAAATCTAGTGCAGGTGACAATCCCGACTGGAGGAAGCCCATTGTTGATTACTTGTGCAATCCGAGTGAAAGGGTGGACAGGGCTGTTCGGCATATGGCTTTCAAGTATACAATGAGAGATGATGGTCTTTATCGCCGAACAGTCGATGATGTTCTTCTAAAGTGTTTGGATGAGGACCAGGCAAGAGTTGCTATGGGAGAAGTACATGAAGGTATTTGTGGCACTCACCAGTCAGCCCCCAAGATGAAATGGTTATTGCAACGTGCTGGGTTTTATTGGCCGACTATGATTAATGATTGCTTCAGATATTATAAGGGGTGTGAAGCTTGTCAAAAGTTTGGTGATATTCAATTGGCTCCTGCTGCTATGTTACATCCTATTATCAAACTGTGGCCTTTCAGAGGTTGGGGTTTAGATTTCATTGGACAAATCCATCTGTCTTCCTCAAAAGGGCATCGGTTCGTATTGGTGGCAACTGATTATTTCACTAAATGGTCTGAAGCAGTACCTCTCAAGAACATGACGCATACGGAGAGAGTTTGCCGAATCTTATAACATAAAGTTGCTCAATTCCTCTCCATATTATGCCCAAGCTAATGGACAAGCTGAGTCTAGCAATAAAATTTTAATCAAGCTCATCAAGAAGAAGATTGAGGATAATCCAAGGAGATGGCATGACTTGTTGTCTAAGGCATTATGGGCACATAGAATCTCAAGGCATGGTGCTACGAAAGTGACTCCATATGAGCTAGTATATGGTCAGGAGGCTGTTTTACCGGTGGAAGTAAATTTGAATGCTTTGAGAATAGCCAAACAAAACGATTTATCGGCAGTAGACTTTTATAACTTGATGATGGACAATATTAATGAGGTTGCTGATAAACGTTTGGTTGCTTTGAAGTCCATAGAGAGAGACAAGTTGAGGGTTGCAAGAGCTTACAATAAGAAAGTTAAGTTGAAGAATTTTCAAGTTGGTGATCTCGTCTGGAAAGTGATTCTACCAATTGGTTCAAGGGATAGAAAATTCGGGAAGTGGTCTCCAAGTTGGGATGGTCCTTTTAGAATTACAAGAGTTGTTCCCGGAAATTCATATTTGGTGGAATCAATACAAGGGGCATTGTTACCTCGAGCTCTCAATGGCAAATATTTGAAGAAGTACCACCCGAGTGTGTGGCAGGAAGCCTAAGTAGGCAATGGCCGATATACGATTATCGCCCTTAGCACAAACATGGCCGATACATAATTATCGCCCTGAGAAAAATAAATGGCCGATGGAGTGTTGATATCGTCCTTAGAACAAACATCTGCATATTATTTTTCGGCGTGCAAGCTTTGCCGAAAAACAGGGGGGCATGTGTTGATACCTGATTTTGGCAAGATACAGATTGCAATGAAGATGGTCTCGAGTGAACGAGTTTTCAGCATAAAAATATTCACGTCACCGAGTGGAACCACTTTGATGTTTCGGTTATATTCATTCGACTTTATCTTATGGACCGAAAATATACTCCGAGTGGCATAATTCAATGTTCCGAGTGGTTTTTTGGCCAATCACGTCTTCAAGATGACCTCGGATGAAGGAGCACTCTTAAGGAATTGTCTTCGTCTCGTTGAGGCAATCAATTTTGATATATAAATCATCTCAATTCGAGTTCATATGCAAAAGTTAGAAGCAATATACTGCAGACCGAATCTCAACGGAAATATGGCGCGAGGTGCCAGACACTTGTCTGATAGGTTGCGCGAGTAATTCGGCCATCAAGACGGCCTTGAATCGAAAAACCTTCAACATGGAAAAGTTTCGTCTCGTTGAGCCGATCGATTTTCATATATAATTCGTCTCAATCCGAGATAGTATGACGCCTGGAGAGACAAATCAAGATCGGGCTATGTTTTCAGTCGGAAATCCGAGTGAAAAGTTTACCATCCGAGTGAAAGTTTACGGTCGAGTGAAAATTTCCCGGTCGAGTGAATGTTTGCTGACCGGATGAACTTATTATTATCCAAGTGGAAATATAGTTACCCGAGTGAAAATATGATAATCCGAGTGAAATTGTCGTCCGGGTGAAAATATTCCGAGTGAAAAGATTACCATCGGGACGAAAACTTGCCGATTGAATAAGATAGTGCCTTCCGAGTGGAAATATAGTCATCCGAGTGGAAATATAGTCATCCGAGTGGAAATATAGTCATCCGAGTGAAAGATTGTCTTCCGAGTGAAAAAGTCCAATCGGACGATCCGAGTGAAAGTATCTAATATCCGAGTGGATGAGCTCAAGTCCGAGTGAAATTGAACATGTGCTCGAAAGTTTATCAAAATGACCTTCGATGAAGAAGTGTTCAATACAGAAGTTGTGCGTATCATCAAGACGGTAAACTTTGATTTTGGAGTCATCATCATCAGAGATAATATATAGCCTACAAATTCACTACGAGATTCGGATAATCCAGTCTACTGCAAGACCGAGTTCGACTGGAAGATAAAGATGACCTCGAAAAGTATTCAAGATGGCCTTATTTGAAAAAGTGATCAACATGAGAATTGTTCGTATCGTCGAGGCGCACAAGTTTGATATTTGGGCCGTCTCGATCGGAGATCATATGCAAGCCCGGCGGCCCACGCAAGAAGGAAGACAGAGTTTGGGCCAGATTCAGACTGAATCCGAGTTGGAATAGAATTAGGACTCTAGAACGTGAATTGATGTAATTTTTCTTGTAAGGAAAGCCTAGATGAATCCTTTACTTGTACGGGAAGTCCATCCGCCTCTTATATATGTTGGGGGTGACGGCCGATTGAACAACACACAATCGAACAAATCAATATACTACTTTTTCATCTATGTTTTATCTTTCCACCATTTTTTCTATCTCGTTCTTCGCTGTTCTTCGTGTTTGAGAGCTGCGAATCCCGAGGCTCTAGGGGTGAGCGAATCGACCTAGGGCAGCCCATAGCCGCCGCACTCCCTGACGGGGTCCCTCCCGGGGGTGTGGTGTTTTCGGGTCAGCAAAAGCGCCCGTCGACTGTCTTGCGTATCGCGCTGTCGGTCGGGTCTCCTTCGACGTGAGCTGCGGTGCATCACCCCCGGCGTCGAGGGTACACGTGACGTGTTCGTGTGTCAACACTTGTTATGAAAATTTGGTGAACGCATGTCCCGTTAAGGCTCGGTCCCCCCTTTCTTTCCTCGCGATAGCTTGTTGCTCTACACCGTCAGGTCCCGGTCCCCAGGTAGGCTACATTTGTCGCTGGTATGCCAGGTTGTGTGCCGTGGTCAAGGCCAGGAGGTGTGCGGCCCGAGGTCCAGTAAGAGCCCCTGAGGCGCGATGCTCAGGAGGTTCCCCTTAGCGCTCAAGCAGCCATAGTAAGGCGAGAAAGGGAGTTGATGTGGCTGCAACAGGGTTGCGGCAAGGCGTGAGTGACCATTAGGCCCAAACATTTAGCCGATCCGAGCGCATGACTTATCTTGTTGATCTCGTGGCGACTCCTGACGTTGTGCTAGGGCTTTGCGCCTACTCGTGCGGCATAGCTAGGCCGGCCCATACGAGTTTCCCTCCCCTCATGCTCTCCTTAGTGCTCTACGTCCTCAGGTCCCGGCCCTCAAGTGAGCTCAGCCGCCGCTGGTATGCCAGGTCACGATGCCGTGGTCAAGGCCAGGGGGTGAGGGCTGGAGAGCCAGTAAGAGCTCCTGGGTCACGATGCTCAGGAGCCCCCCTTTTAACGCGCAAGCGAATTGCACGAGAGAAAAGGAGACTTGCGGTGCCGCCTGCTATCCTTCCCACGGGGTCCCTACGAATAGGCACAATAAGAAACATGATTTGCTGTTACAGCTGTCAGCCTGCCGCTGGTTTGTCTGGATGAGGAGAAGGCACTAAGGGCCTGGTGAGGTGACGTGCGCGGGGCGTGCCGCATGCCAGAGCTCGACCGCTCAGATTTGTCGGCGTGGCAGGGACGGACCCATGCACCATCGCCGTGCCTGTGTGGAGGCCCTGGGGGAGACGATGATCGAGCAGGTGATAACCGTGGGCAGGTTAAGCAGGGAAGGCAAATCAGCTTGGATAAATGCAGGAAGATACATGCCGCCGGGTCTGGCCCGAGCGGCTTGGGGATGATGCAGCCCGAGGGGCGGCCCCAACAAGGTAAGATGAAGACATAAGCAAAAGGGATACATGCCACAGGGACAGACCCATGCGACCTGGGAATAATGCAGCCCGTGGGGCGCTCCCAGCTAAACGAGCTTGGAAGATGTCACCTGGTTCTATAGACGAAGTAGAGTTGTTGCAGCTGAAGGCATGAGTTGAAGAAATGACTCCTCATGAGCCGCCATAACCCTGATCCTCGGGAGGCTCTGGGGGCTCGGGAGGTTCCCTGAAAACTGTCTCCATCTCCTCCAGAACGGCGTGGCGCCTGGCTTCCCAAGCCGCCAGGACACGTCGCATGTTGTGTTGATAGGCCGATGCCACGCTCGGCAAGCCAAAAGACATCTGAACGTAGCTGTGCGGCGGGCCCTCGCAGCGGCCCACACACAAAGGCCAGAAACGCTCCTGAGGTGCGACCATGTTGAGCCCTGGGACGTCGATGCAGACACGCAGCCCAGCATCCTCGCCAGGATACGAAGCTGTGCCTCGTGGGCGGCTGCCGCCGCACATGGCTCTTGCTTCTTGCAGTTCCTGGGTGGTCTTGGTGATGAACTCCTGAGTGATGGGCACTCCTTGCCCTGTGCTCTCCTGAGGGTCATGTGCCGCGAAGCACGCTTCCAAGTGGTGCCCAAGCGCCTCCCTCGTGAGGTTGGCAAGGTCTGAGGCCCTCCAGAAGAGAGCCCCCGAGCCCTGCCTGAGGAGGGCGCCGGGCGCGCCTTCCTATGTGATGGAGGGAGGCGCCCCTGGAGCGGGCGCTGGTCCTGACGTGGCTTCTGCCGCGACGCCGTCCTCCTGAGGTTCTGCACGGCGTGGCTTCTTCTTCTTAGGGATGGCCTCCAGAGGGCCTTCACTCCTGCTATTGGGGTCGTCAATTGCTGTGGCTTGAAAGGCGCGCTCGAGGGAGCACACCGCATCCCATTCTTCACACGGGACCGTGATGATTCCCCCACTTCCTAGCATCTTGAGAACATTGTAGCCATGATGAGTGACTGCCATGAACTTGGCCAGGGCTGGGTACCCGAGGATGGCATTGTACGGCAGGCGGATGTGCGCGACGTCGAAGTCGATGAGCTCAGTGCGGTAGTTCTTGTGCTCCCCCAAGGTGACAGGCAGGCAGACCTGCCCTATCGGTGTGGTGGAGCCGTCGGTCACTCCTAAGAAAGGCTTGGTGGGCTGGAGCTGTTCATAAGGCACTTGGAGGTTGTCGAACGTGTCGATGGACAGGACGTTGAGCCCTACGCCGCCGTCGATGAGGGTCTTGGTGACCTGAGCGGGTGCGTGGCCTCGAGTTTAGGGAGCGCCGTGTTCACCTCGCGAGCGAACTTCTTGAAGGTGCGCTGAGAGGGTGGGGCCTGGGCGCCGCCCAAGATGCAGGCGATCGCACGCGGCTCCTGGAAGCCCCCAGCCCCCTCGTCTTGGTGGTGGTCGTCGTTCCATCTTGGTGGCGGCAGCAGGGGAAGACCGGCGTTGCCCTGGGGGCGATACTCATGCGGCGGGTCCCTCCCGGCGCCCTCGCGAGGTTGGTCCTGCCAGTGGTCCTCACGAGGCCGATCGCGCCACTCCTGGCGCGGGCCACGGTCGTCCCAGCGTCCGCCCCATGTCCTCCTCCGCGGCCGTAGCCCCGGTCGTTGCGCTCGGGGCATCGACCGTAGCATCCTTCTCGTATGGCTCTGAGCTCTTGACAGTCGCTGGTGTTGTGGGTGTTCAGGTTGTGGAAGGCGCAGAATGGTCGGCCGTTCTTGGATGACTCGGGCTGATCTCTGCCCTGCTTGATGTCGGGCTCCGCTGCGAGCACAGCTACCTCCTTGCGCTTCACGTCCTTGGCCTTGGCCTTCTTCTCCTCCGCGCCCATGGCTGGCGGCTCAAGGAGAGAGAGGCGCCCCTCCTCAACTCTTGCGCACCTGGTCGCCAGGTTGAACAGCTCCTGAGATGTGCAGAGCTCCTCGTGGATGGCGAGCTCTTCCTTCATCTTGACATCACGGACGCCGTCGGAGAACGCGGAGATGATGGCCTCGTCCGTGACCTTGGGGATCTTGAGGTGGGTGTTGTTGAAGCACTGGATGTACTTATGGAGGGTCTCTCCTGGCTGCTGCCTGATGCGGCGTAGATCACCCGCGGCGAGTGCCCTGGAAGTTGGCGATGAAGTGATCGCGCATCTCGTCCCAGGAGGAGATCGAGCCGTGCTGCAGGTTCAGGAGCTAGGAGCGAGCTCCATCCTTGAGATCCATGGGAAACCAATTCACCATGACCTTTTCATCGCCGTGGGCCGCTTCGATGCTCAGGTCATAGAGCTGCAGGAACTCTGCGGGGTCGGCGGTACCCTCGTAGCGAGGAGGCAGATCCGGCTTAATCTTGCCCAACCAGGCGACGTACGCAGCTCGGGAGTGAAGGCATGGTAGCCAGCCGTGGTTGCCGGGGACCGCTTAGGAGGTGGAGCTTGGTCTTGACGAGGTCTGCGCTGCACCGCTGCGGGCATTGCGCGGTCTTGACGAGGTGGCGCGCAGAGTGCACATGCAGCTTCTCACGACCGCGAAATCTCTTGGCAGCTTCTCTCTTCACGCGCGAGCGCCGGGCGCGGCGGATCACGTCGTGGAGCCGCGCGCCTTGGTGCCAAGGCGACGTCTTGGGGCTGAGGCGGTGGAGGCATGCCATGAGCCTCGTCGCCCGCGGCTAGTTGAGGGGGAGGCAGAGAGTGGGACGGCGTCAAAGAGCCCCCTGCAGCGTGGACGAGCTCGGCGACGCGGTCGAGCCACTCCTCGTAGAGGTCGTCAATGGGGCAGTAGCGCAGGAGCTCGTTCGCTGCGAGGAGCGCGGTGCACGTGAGACGAAGAACCGACACGGGTCAGTGATGGAGTGGTGGTGCAGACGTCCTGCCGCACCGAAGGATGCAGCAAGGACGCCTGCTGCTCGTTCCCTGCCGGACCGGTGGCAACGTTGGCGGCGGGGGACGGAGAACGGCGATGTGGCGCGCCGACGGGAGCTGTCTGAGCGACGCAGGCGGTTAGGGCAGCCCGACGCTCAGCTCGAGCACGGCGTGCGTCCGCCATGGAGACGACGTAGCGGCGGAGTGACGAACTGATGGAAGGGAAGCTATGACGCACCCCTACCTGGCGCACCAAATGTCGGATGTGGGGTTCTGGCAAACCCTTAAGGTTCAAACACTGGGGTGCGCGCGAAGTCTTTTCCTCCCACGGATCTACACCCTAGCTCACTAAGATCTCGCGGACGAACTCGACGAACTCGCAACACAGAAAGACACGAGGTTTATACTGGTTTGGGCCACCGTTGTGGTGTAATACCCTACTCCAGTGTGGTGGTGGTGGATTGCCTTTAGGGCTAATGATGAACAATACAAGGGAAGAACAGACTCCTGAGGTTGAGGTGTTCTTGAGCTCGGTGAGCTTGTGTGTGTGAGGATGGTCTGAATGATCCATCCCTTGCTAAGGTGGTGGCTAGTCCTACTTATATATGCCCTGGTCCTCTTCCCAAATATCAAGCAGGAAGGGAGCCAACAATGGCGGGCCAATTTGAAGGGGGACAACTAGTACAAGCTATCCTGACAAAAGTGGTCTTCGCCTGCGAAAAGCTCTGGTGGTGACGTCGTCTTGGGCTCCACGATGACCTCCATCTTGCCGTCCTCCTGGTCTTGGTCTCATTGCACCAATATAGCAACCTTTGCCTGATGCCTCGGTACTCTTCGCCTGCGTTGGCCTCCTTTGCACCAAAGAGGAAACAAGGACGCTGCGCGCCCTAGCGCCTGCCTGGCACCCGCCTGGTGTCGTGCGTCATGGCTCACGTCACGAGGGCCTCATGAGGTTTGCCCCGCCTTGATATCTATGCTCCTCATGAGCCTGCCTAGCTAGGCTACTTCCGAGGAGGTCTTGCGTTGTCTGCCTCGCGAGGCTTGGACCCTCGTGAGGGTCTTGGATGCTTTGTTGGTGAAGATGGGCTGTACGGCCTGCTGCCTCAGCCACGCCGCGGGCCACAGGCAGGCAAGTCTGTGGACCCCCGTTCCTAGGACGCCGACAAGGCATGCTTCGTGGAACGTTTCCCTTAGAAGGACACAGGGCGAGGAGCGCCCAGCGCTCAGGAGTTCATTACCGAGACCACTCAGGAACTGCAAGATGCGAGGGCCATGCGCGGTGATCGCTGCTCACCTGGCGCAGCTCCCCATCCAGGCGAGGATGCCGGGTTGCGCATCTGGATCGACGTCCTAGGGCTCAACAGGGCCACGTCTCAGGAGCTGTTCCGGCCTTCGCACGTGGGATGTTGCGAAGGCCCACCGCACAACAACGTCTGCATGCCATTCGGCCTGCCGAGTGTGGTATCCGCCTACCAACGCTACTTGCGGCGCGTCGTGGCGGCTCAGGAGGCCAGGCATCACGCAGTCCTGGCAGAGATGGCGATGGTCCTCAAGGAACCGCCCGGGCCCACAGGGCCTCCCGAGGCTCGAGGCCTCGGTGGCTCGTGAGGAGCAACCCCTTCGCCACGTACCTTCAGCTGCCCCAACATTCCTTGATCAACAAAATCAGGTGACATTTTCCAAGTTTATTTAGCTTGGAGCGCCCTCAGGGCTGCATCATTCCCAGGCCACGTGGGTCCGTCCCTGTGGCGTGTATCCATTTTTATGTCTTTAGCTTACCTTGCTGGGGTGCCCCTTGGGCTGCATCATCCCCAAGCTGCTCGGGCCTAACCCAGTGGCATGTTTGCTTTCCATGCTTAAAATATCTATGACTATCACCTGCTTGATTGTCACCTACCACGGGGGCTGCACACGCTGGCACGGCGCTTGTGCTTGGGTCCGTCCCTGCAATGTCGACAAATCTTAATGGCCGAGCTCTGGATGTGCGCACCACCTCACCAGGCCCTCAATGCCTCCATTCTCTGGCGAAGTAATCAGTGGCCGCCCGGCTATCATAGCGGCAACCTGCGCCCTCCCTCATGCTGACTTGCAGGAACCTCGGAAGGACCTCCGCGAGCGGCACCGTGGGCTACCTCTTCTCGCATGTAATCTGCTTGCGCGTTAAAAGGGGGGCTCCTGAGCATCGCAACTCAAGAGCTCTTACTGGCTCTCCAGCCCTCACTCCCTGGCCTTGACCATGGCATCGCGACCTGGCATACCAGCGGCGGCTGAGCTCGCTCAAGGGCCGGGACCTGAGGACGTAGAGCACAAAGGAGAGCGTGGGAAGAGGAGGAGGCTCGTATGGGCCTGACCTGGCTAAGCTACGACCGCCTATGCACGAGCCTGGCATCTCGCGAAGGACCAACCCTGGACTACCAAGATAAGTTTCACGCTCGGGTCAGCTAATCGCTATGGCATAGAGTTCTCATTTGTGTTGCCCCGTCGCGGCCGCATAGTCTCCTTTTCCTACCTCTCGGCGGTTGCTTGCGCACCAAAGGGGACATCCTCAGCATCGCGTCTCAGGGGCTCTTACTGGACCTCGGCCCGCTCACCTCCTGGCCTTGACCACGACATCACGACATGGCATACCAGCGACGGCTGAGCCTGCCTTGGGACCGGGACCTGCCGGCGTAGAGCACCAAGCCGTCACGAGGTTGGAAAGGGGAAACCGAGCCGAAATGGGGCACGCACATGCACAACTTCATAATAAGGATAATATCAACAAAGAACATTGCAGACCCTTTACATGCCCCAACGGGGTACTTCTCGATTCCTCGCAGGGAACAAAAGGAAAGAACTTCTAGGAGCCCTATCTACACGCGCCCCAGTGGCCAACGCCATCATCAACAGTGGGCCACGGGAAGCTGGCGCCAACCTCACCCAGATTAGCGGCGGCGGCGGCCGGACGCTGCAGCCCTGCTTCGGGCTCGGCGAGAGCTTGGGGGCTCGTAGCTGTCGCCGCTGGTCTCCGGAGTCTCGTAGATCTCGGGAGAATCACTAGACTCCCAGGCGTCGCTGCTACTTCCAGAGGAGCCACTAGCGACGTGGACAGCAGGCCCTGCCCCTGCTGCGACGTCGTCCTGACAACCCCTTCCGGAGCAGCACTCCAGGCGGCGGCCTTCTGCGTTGAAAACCTTAAAGGACAGCATGGAGGCGCCATCGTACTCGAAGTGGATCGCGAGGGCGCCCTCCGCATGGCACACTCGAGCGACCTCACCCCAGCCTCGGGTTATGAAGATCTTGCCCGAGGAGACGGCCACAACTTCTGCCCCAGTCGCCGGTGCATCGCAGTCGGCGTGCGGCAGCCAAAGCTCGAGGGGCCCCCTCGGTGGCATCTCGGCAGAGAAGAAGGAAGGGAAGCAGATTCAAGTGCTTGGAGGCATCGCCACCCACATCACAAGTTCACGCGAGGAGTCCACGGCGTGGACTCCAGGGGTAGCGACGCGGGCCACCGCGGTACGGCGACCATGGCCACGGCGCGCACAGCGCCGCTCACCGCCTCTTCCTCCTGAGCCCTTGGCTTGGGCGTACAGGGGCAACGGATACCCAAGAGGAGGCCGCTCGTACCAAGGCCTTGTCACCTCCTACATCACCACCACATCACGATGGTGGACCGGCGTCTTCTTTGGCGGGAGCGGCCCTGGCTCGTCGCGGGGAGTCGTTCCTTTCTCCATAGTGGAAAACTTTCGGATGGGCACCATTGGTGTTACTGCTGGCAATGGAGCAAAGGGGGAGAAGCTAGCGGAATGGGAAGAGATGGGCGATGGGGGCTCTGCCCCCTCCCCATTTATAGCAAAAGAAGGCCACCCAGCGCCCCCCGTGATCACATGTAATGATGGTTGTTCCTTGCATGCAGCGGGGACTCGTCAAGTCGGGCAGTTGCTGAGGCAACATGGGGAAGCGGAGACGCCCATGTCCAATCAATCACCACGCGTCGACCAAGGCCACAGGCTATCGGGGCCCGCGGCGCTCCGCACTTGCCCATTGGCTTCGTCTCGAAGACAAGCCCGTGCGCGCCTCGGGCCTGGTAGCTACTGTCAGTGTTCTGGGTACGAGGGTCCCCAGACTTGCCTACCTGCAGCCCACAGCATGGCTCTGCGAGCGGGCCCGTACGACTCATCTTCATTAACAAGCATTCAAGACCCTCGCGAGGCGGATGACACAAGACCTCCTCGGGAGTGGCCTCACCAGACTGGCTCGCGAGGGGCAGAGAGATCAAGGCAAGGCAAACCTCGCGAGCTTCCAATGACGTGAGCCATGACGATCGAGACCAGGCGGGCGCCAGCGCGCACAGTGTCCTTGTTTCCTCTTTGGTGCTAAGGAGGCAAGTGTAGGCGAGGAGTAACGAGGCATCAAGCAAAGATTTCCATATCGGTGCAACAAGACCAAGACCAACAGGACGGCAAGACGGAGGTCACCATGGAGCCCAAGGCGGCGTCACCACCAGAGCCTTTGGCAGGCGAAGATTGCTTTTGTCAAGATAACTTGTACTAGTTGTCCCCTTTCAAATTGGTTGTTGTTGGCTCCTGATGACCCACAAGTATAGGGGATCTATCGTAGTCCTTTCGATAAGTAAGAGTGTCGAACCCAACGAGGAGCAAAAGGAACTGATAAGCGGTTTCTAGCAAGGTATTTTCTGCAAGTACTGAAATAAGTGGTAACAGATAGTTTTGTGATAGGATAATTTGTAACGAGCAACAAGTAACAAAAGTAAATAAAGTGCAGCAAGGTGGCCCAATCCTTTTTGTAGCAAAGGACAAGCCTGGACAAACTCTTATATAGAGAAAAGCGCTCCCGAGGACACATGGGAATATCGTCAAGCTAGTTTTCATCACACTCATATGATTCGCGTTCAGTACTTTGATAATTTGGTATGTGGGTGGACCGGTGCTTGGGTTCTACCCTTACTTGGACAAGCATCCCACTTATGATTAACCTTTATTGCAAGCGTCTGCAACTACAAAAAGTATTAAGGTAAACCTAACCATAGAATGAAACATATGGATCCAAATCAGCCCCTTACGAAGCAACGCATAAACTAGGGTTTAAGCTTCTGTCACTCTAGCAACCCATCATCTACTTATTACTTCACAATGCCTTCCTCTAGGCCCAAACAATTGTGAAGTGTCATGTAGTCGACGTTCACGTAACACCACTAGAGGAGAGACAACATACATCTCATCAAAATATCAAACGAATACCAAATTCACATGACTACTAATAGCAAGACTTCTCCCATGTCCTTAGGAACAAACGAAACTACTCACAAAGCATATTCTCCCATGTCCGAGAAGATGGCTTATGATTTTTTTCCCATCGAAAGACTTCATATAGCAGAAGATGGCCACCAGGGGGCCCACGAGGTAGGGGGCGCGCCCAGGGGGTAGGGCGCGCCCCCCACCCTCGTGGGCAGGGTGTGGCCCCCCTGGTGAATTTCTTCTGCTGGGTATTTTTTATATATTCTGAAAACGTCTTTCGTGAAGTTTCAAGACTTTTGGAGCTGTGCAGAATAGGTCTCTAATATTTGCTCCTTTTCCAGCCCTGAATCCCAGCTACCAGCATTCTCCCTCTTTATGTAAACCTTGTAAAATAAGAGAGAATAGGCATAAGTATTGTGACATAATGTGTAATAACAGCCCATAATGCAATAAATATCGATATAAAAGCATGATGCACAATGGACATATCAACTCCCCCAAGCTTAGACCTCGCTTGTCCTCAAGCGAAAGCCGAAATCGAAAAATATGTCCACATGTTTAGAGATAGAGGTGTCAATAAAAATAAAATACGGACATGAGGGCATCATGATCATTCTTAGAACGGCAACTTATATAATTCTTGTCATATAATTTCTTATGCTAGTGTAATAATTCAATCACAATTTCAAGTATGAATAGTAAACTTCATTGAAAACTAACAAACTATAATCTCAGTCATTGAAGCAATTGCAATTTATCATAACATAGGAAAGAGTCAATATATAAGAGCTTTTCAGCAAGTCCACATACTCCACTATCATATAGTCTTTCACAATTGCTGACACTCACGCAATACTTATAGGTATGGAGTTTTAATCAAACACAGAGAAAGATAGGGGCTTATAGGTTTGCCTCCCAACGTCTTACCTCAAGGGTAATGTCAATAGTAATAGTTCATGAAAACTCACATCCAATTAGCCATATATACCATGATCTTTCCAACATATTGTGCTTGCCAAAGGATAAAATGTAAAAAGGAAGGGTGAAGATCACCTTGAATCTTATGCAATGTAGGAGATAAAAGTAAAAGATAAGCCCTTCGCAGAGGGAAGCAAAGGTTGTCATGCGCTTTTATGGTTGGATGCACAAAATCTTAATGCGAAAGAATGTCACTTTATATTGCCACTTGTGATGTGGAGCTTTATTATGCAGTTTGTCGCTTTCATTTCTTCCATATCACACGATCGTATAAAGTTTATTTTCTCCCACACTAATAAGTCATACATATTTAGAGAACAATTTTTATTGCTTGCACCGATGACAACTTACTTAGAGGATCTTACTCAATCCATAGGTAGGTATGGTGGACTCTGATGGCAAAACTGGTTTAAGGGTATTTGGAAGCACAAGTAGTTTCTCTACTTGGTGCGATGAATTTGTCTAGCACGAGGGAGAAAGGCAAGCTCAACCATGTTGGATGATCCATGACAATACAATTTATCTCAGATGTAAGAAAACATAACCCATTATGTTGTTTTCCTTGTCCAACGTCAACTCTTTTAGCATGTCATATTTTAATGAGTGCTCACAATCATAAAAGATGTCCAAGATAGTATATCTGTATGTGAAGACCTATCTTTCTTTATTACTTCCTATTAATTGCAACGATGACCAAAACTATGCTTGTCAACTCTCAACAACTTTTATTCATCATACTTTTTCTATGTGAGCTCATTACTCTCCATGAGATCCATATGATCTCTTTGTTTCTTTTTATTTCTTTCTCTTTTTCTTTTATTCACTTAAGATCATGGCAAAAGAATCAAGCCCTTGACTCAACACTGATCTTTATTATATAGCTCACGGACTCGATTACATAGAAGAATTATAAAGCAAAACTCACGACTAGATCATACTAAGAACTTTTATTCTACTAGATCAAGATATTACCAAAAGGATCGAACTAAGAAAAAAGGTAAAGATAAAAGTGATGGTGATACGATACCGGGGCACTCCCCCAATCTTGGCAGTTGCCAAGGGGGTTGCCCATACCAGATACTTAATTCTTCTTTGTTGGTGGAGACGGTGGTGATTTTGTTCATGGCGTAGGCTTGTCGTCCTTCTTCCAAGGCATAGGCTCACCATCATAGAAGGATGACCGAGTCTCCTGGAACCTCACATATGTAGCCAAACTCATCCTCTTGAATCTATATTCATACTCACAGTTTTGATTTTGCAGGTCATAGATCTGGGCTTGGAGGTGCTCATTTTTCTCATGAAACTTGAAGATCGCCTCCCCAATGTCCTTGACATCTAGCTTGTGGTTGTTGGTGAACTCCGTGATCATGATGTGATTGGAATCGAGTCCACGCTCCACCATCTCCTGACACTTGAAAACTTCTTGCTCCAATGCCTCGAGCCTTGCCTCCGTGCTTCCGGTCTTCCTTGGTCCCTCAGCATCGCGGATGTGCAACAACCCCTCACGCATCTCAATGGTTTGAGGGTGTTGCAGCACTTCTGCGAGGTAGGGGTTGATGACCTTCTCGAAGACTGGTCCTTGGGGGCGCTTCAAGATGACATGACGACCTGGATCTGTCAAAAAAACAACTCGAAATGAAAATAGGAGATTTTGGCGTGATACGGGAGTCAAAACCTCCGGGACATTATATAATGAATTTTTACCAACCAAAATACGTGTCTTGTACGAAAACGGAGTCCGGAGAGCACACGAGGTGCCCACGAGGTAGGGGGCGCACCCAGGGGGGTAGGGCGCGCCCTCCACCCTCGTGGAGCCCTCGTGTCCTTCCCGGACTGCTCCTTATTTTTCTATTTTTCTAAATATTCCAAAACGGAGAAATATTACCTTAAAAACTGTTTTGGAGTCGGTTTACTTACCGTACGACATACCTATTCCTTTTCGGAGTCTGAAACGTTCCGAAAAGTGTCCCTTATGTATTTCTCCGGGGTTATGGTTTCAATAATATTGGTTTCAACATTTATGGGATTACTTGAGATATAATGTTTGATTCTTTGACCGTTCACCACCTTTGGATTTGTGCCTTTGAAGTTGTTGATTTTTATGGCACCGGAACGATAGACCTCCTTGATAACGTAAGGGCCTTCCCATTTAGAGAGAAGTTTTCCTGCAAAAAATCTTAAACGAGAGTTGTATAGCAATACATAATCACCTACATTACACTCATGCTTTTGTATCCTTTTGTCATGCCATATTTTAACTTTTTCTTTAAACAACTTGGCATTTTCATAGGCTTGGGTTCTCCATTCATCAAGTGAGCTAATATTAAATAACCTCTTCTCACCGGCAAGTTTGAAGTCATAATTGAGTTATTTAATAGCCCAATATACCTTGTGTTCTAGTTCGAGAGGTAAGTGACATGCTTTTCCATAAACCATTTTATACGGAGACATACCCATAGGATTTTTATATGCAGTTCTATAGGCCCATAATGCATCATCAAGTTTCTTGGACCAATTTTTTCTAGATCTATTAACAGTCTTTTGAAAACTTAATTTGAGCTCTCTATTACTCAATTCTACTTGACCACTAGACTGAGGATGATAAGGAGATGCAATTCTATGATTAACATCATATTTAGCAAGCATTTTATGGAAAGCACCATGAATAAAATGTGAACCACCATCAATCATTAAATATCTAGGGACTCCAAATCTTGGAAAAATAACTTCTTTAAGCATTTTAATAGAAGTGTGATGATCAGCACTACTAGTTGGAATAGCTTCTACCCACTTAGTAACGTAATCAACAACAACTAAAATATGTGTATATCCATTAGAGGAAGGAAAGGGTCCCATATAGTCAAAGCCCCAAACATCAAATGGTTCAATAACGAGTGAATAGTTCATAGGCATTTCTTGATGTCTACTAATATTACCAATTCTTTGACATTCATCACAAGATAAGACAAACTTACGGGCATCCTTGAAGAGAGTAGGCCAATAAAAACCAGATTGCAATACCTTATGTGTAGTTCTTTCTCCAGCATGGTTTCCTCCATAAGCTTCGGAGTGACACTTGCGTAGGATCTATTCCTGTTCATGCTCAGGTACACAACGTCTAATAACACCATATACTCCTTCTTTATAAAGATGTGGGTCATCCCAAAAGTAATGCCTCAAATCATAGAAGAACTTTTTATTTTGCTGGTAGGTGAAACTAGGTGGTATAAACTTAGCAACAATGTAATTAGCATAATCAGCATACCATGGAGCAGCATGAGAAGCATTTATGACATTTAATTGCTCATCAGGAAAGCTATCATCAATGGGAAGTGGGTCATCAAGCACATTTTCTAACCTAGACAAGTTGTCTGCGACGGGGTTCTCAGCTCCCCTTCTATCAACAATATGCAAATCAAATTCTTGTAGCAAGAGGACCCATCTAATAAGTCTAGGTTTAGCATCTTTCTTTTCCATAAGATACTTAATAGCAGCATGATCATTGTGAATAGTTACTTTAGAATCAACAATATAAGGTCTGAACTTATCAGAAGCAAATACAACTGCTAAGATTTATTTTTCAGTAGTAGCATAATTTCTTTGAGCATTGTCTATGGTTTTACTAGCATATTGAATAACATTTAATTTCTTATCAACTCTTTGTCCTAGAATAGCACCTAAAGCATAATCACTAGCATCACACATAATTTCAAAGGGTAAATTCCAATCAGGTGGCTGAACAATAGGTGCAGAGATCAATGCTTTCTTAAGTATTTCAAATGCTTCTACACAATCATCATGAAAAACAAATGGTATATCTTTTTGTAATAAATTAGTCAGAGGCCGAGAAATTTTTGAGAAGTCCTTAATGAACCTCCTATAAAATCCGGCGTGACCAAGGAAACTTCTTATACCTTTGATGTCCTTGGGACATGGCATCTTCTCAATAGCATCAACCTTGGCTTTATCAACCTCAATACCTCTTTCAGAAACTTTGTGCCCCAAGACAATACCTTCATTAACCATAAAGTGGCACTTTTCCCAATTCAAGACAAGATTAGTTTCTTCACATCTCTGCAAAATTTGATCAAGGTTGCTCAAGCAATCATCGAAAGAAGATCCATAGACAGAGAAATCGTCCATGAAAACCTCACAAATCTTTTCACAAAAGTCAGAGAATATAGCCATCATGCATCTTTGAAAGGTAGCAGGTGCATTACATAGACCAAAAGGCATACGTCTATAAGCAAAAGTACCAAAAGGGCATGTAAAAGTAGTCTTTGATTGATATTTGGCTGACACATGTATTTGAGAGAAACCAGAATAACCATCTAGAAAGCAAAAATGTGTATGTTTGGATAATATTTCTAGCATTTGATCGATAAAAGGTAAGGGGTAATGATCCTTTTTATTAGCCTTATTTAATTTGTGGAAATCAATTACCGTCCTATAACCTGTAATAATTCATTGAGGAATCAATTCATCCTTATCATTAGGAATGACAGTAATACCTCCCTTCTTAGGGACACAATGGACTTGACTTACCCACTGACTATCATCAACGGGATAGATTATACCTGCCTCAAGGAGCTTTAGTATTTCCTTTCTTACCACTTCTTTCATTTTAGGATTCAGCCGGCGTTGATGATCACGAACTGGTTTAGCATCTTCTTCCAAATTAATTTTATGTTGAAATAGAGTGGGACTAATGCCCTTAAGATCATCAAGAGTATACCCAATAGCAGCACGGTGCTTGTTCAGAGTTTTCAATAATCTCTCTTCCTCATGCTCTGAAAGGTTAGCACTAATAATAACAGGATATATCTTTTTCTCATCAAGATAAGCATATTTAAGAATTTTAGACAATGGTTTAAGCTCAAAGACGGGATCACCCTTGCGTGGAGGAGGAGCCCCTAGGATTTGAATAGGTAAATTGTTTTTCAGAATAGGTTCCTGTTTAAAGAATACTTCATCTATTTCCCTTCTTTCATTCATGAACATACATTTTCATGGTCTAGCAAATATTATTCTAAGGGATCACTAGGAGGTACGACAATAGAAGCAAGACCAATAATTCCATCCTTACTAGGTAATTCTTCTTCATGGTGTTGTCTACTAAATTTAGAGAAATTAAATTCATGAGACATATCATCTAAACCAATAATAACAACATCCCTTTTGCAATCTATGGTAGCATTAACAGTGTTCAGGAAGGGTCTACCAAATATAATGGGACAAAAGCTATGTTGTGGGGAACCAAGAACAAGAAAATCTGCAGGATATTTAGTTTTCCCACACAAGCCTTCAACATCTCTAAGAATTCCCATTGGTGAAATTGTATCTCTATTGGCAAGTTTAATTGTGACATCAATATCTTCTAACTCAACAGGTGCAATATCATGCATAATTTCTCTATAAAGGCTAATAGGTATTGCACTAGCACTGGCACCCATATCACATAAGCCATGATAACAATGATCTCCTATTTTAACATAAATAACAGGCATGCCTACCACAGGTCTAGGTTTATCTTTAGCACAAGGTTTAGCAATTCTAGCAGTTTCATCACAGAAATAAATAACATGCCCATCAATATTATCAGAGAAGAGATCTTTAACAATAGCAATATTAGGTTCAACTTTAACTTGCTCAGGAGGTGTATAAGTTTTAATATTGCTTTTTCGAACCACAGTTGAAGCTTTAGCATGATCCTTTATCCTAACAGGGAAAGGTGATTTCTCAACATAAGAAGTAGGAACAATAGGATCATTATAAGTGATAGTCTTTTCTTCAACTTTAATAGGTTCAACCACTTTTACTTCTATGGGAGGGTGATATTTAAACCACTTCTCCTTGGGGAGATCAACATAAGTAGCAAAAGATTCACAGAAACAAGCTACTATCTCAGAGTCAAGTCCATATTTAGTGCTAAATTTACGAAAAATATCGGTATCCATAAAAGATTTAACACAATCAAAACTAGGTGTCATACCTGACTCCTTACCTTTGTCGAGGTCCCAATCTTCAGAGTTGCGTTTAATTCTTTCCAATAAATCCCATTTGAATTCAATAGTCTTCATCAAAAGAGCCAGCACAAGAAGTATCAAGCATGGTGCAATTGCTATCAGAAAGCTGAGCATAAAATTTTTGAATAATCATTTCTCTTGAGAGCTCATGATTGGGGCATGAATATAACATTGATTTAAGCCTCCCCCAAGCTTGAGTGATGCTTTATCCTTCACGAGGCCAATATATATATATATATATATATATAATTGCGATCACGATGAACAAGATGCATAGGATAAAACTTCTGATGAAATTCCAATTTCAATTGTTTGTAATTCCAAGACCCCATATCATCACATAGCCTATACCATGTCGATGCATCTCCCTTCAAAGATAAAGGGAACACCTTCTTCTTAACAACATCTCCGGGTACACCAGCAAGCTTAAATAATCCACAAACTTCATCCACATATATTAGATGCTCATTAGGATGTTTTGTTCCATCTCCTAAAAAGGGATTAGCTAGCAGTTTTTCAATCATACCCGAAGGAATTTCAAAGCAGACATTTTCATTTTCAGTAGGTTCAGTAGGTTGAGGAGCAACTCTTTGATCTACATGTCGGGGTGAAGATACCCCGAACAAGCCCCTCAGAGGATTACTTTCCAAAGTAACAAGTGACAGTAAATTTCAGCACACTATATTAATTTTTCCTTACCAAATTCCACCTAACAAAGGCGCTTCACTCCCCGGCAACGGCGCCAGAAAAGAGTCTTGATGACCCACAAGTATAGGGGATCTATTGTAGTCCTTTTGATAAGTAAGAGTGTCGAACCCAATGAGGAGCAGAAGGAAATGATAAGCAGTTTCCAGCAAGGTATTCTCTGCAAGTACTGAAATCAGTGGTAATAGATAGTTTTGTGATAGGATAATTTGTAACGAGCAACAAGTAACAAAAGTAAATAAAGTGCAGCAAGGTGGCCCAATCCTTTTTGTAGCAAAGGACAAGCCTGGACAAACTCTTATATAGAGAAAAGCGCTCCCGAGGACACATGGGAATATCGTCAAGCTAGTTTTCATCACGCTCATATGATTCGCGTTCGGTACTTTGATAACTTGGTATGTGGGTGGACCGGTGCTTGGGTACTGCTCTTACTTGGACAAGCATCCCACTTATGATTAACCTTTATTGCAAGCATCCGCAACTACAACAAAAGTATGAAGGTAAACCTAACCATAGCATGAAACATATGGATCCAAATCAGCCCCTTACGAAGCAACACATAAACTAGGGTTTATGCTTCTGTCACTCTAGCAACCCATCATCTACTTATTACTTCCCAATGCCTTACTCTAGGCCCAAACAATGGTGAAGTGTCATCTAGTCGACGTTCACATAAAACCACTAGAGGAGAGACAACATACATCTCATCAAAATATCGAACGAATACAAAATTCACATGACTACTAATAGCAAGACTTCTCCCATGTCCTCAGGAACAAAAGTAACTACTCACAAAGCATAAACATGTTCATAATCAGAGGGGTATTAATATGCATATAGGATCTGAACATATGATCTTCCACCAATTAAACCAACTGGCATCAACTACAAGGAGTAATTAACACTACTAGCAACCTACTAGCACCAATCCCGGACTTGGAGACAAGAATTGGATACAAGAGATGAACTAGGGTTTTGAGAGGAGATGGTGCTGATGAAGATGTTGATGGAGATTGCCCTCTCCCGATGAGAGGAGCATTGGTGATGACAATGGCGATGATTTCGCCCTCCGGGAGGGAAGTTTCCCCGGCAGAACAGCTCCGCCAGAGCCCTAGATTGGTTCCGCCAAGGTTCCGCCTCGTGGCGGCGGAGTTTCGTCCGAGAAGATGGCTTATGATTTTTTCCCATCGAAAGACTTCATATAGCAGAAGATGGCCACCGGAGGGCCACCAGGGGGCCCACGAGGTAGGGGGCGTGCCCAGGGGGGTAGGGCGCGCCCTCCACCCTCGTTGGCAGGGTGTGGCCCCCCTGGTGAATTTCTTCCGCTGAGTATTTTTTATATATTCTGAAAACGTCTTCCGTGAAGTTTCAGGACTTTTGGAGTTGTGCAGAATAGGTCTCTAATATTTGCTCCTTTTCCAGCCCTGAATCCCAGCTGCCGACAATCTCCCTCTTTGTGTAAACCTTGTAAAATAATAGAGAATAGGCATAAGTATTGTGACATAATGTGTAATAACAACCCATAATGCAATAAATATCGATATAAAAGGATGATGCAAAATGGACGTATCAGCTCCCTTCCCTCTCAATACTTGGGGAGAGGACCAGGGCCTCTATAAATAGGATTAGCCACCACAGCAGGAGGCAGACAGAGCCTCAGCCATCTCATCTTGGACTAGATCCAACCCATCCTCACACCCACCAAGCATAAGAACACCCCACCTCAGGAGGCTGTTCTTCCCCTTGTACTGTTCATCCTCAGCTCGAGAGGCAATCCACCACACCACACTGGAGTAGGGTATTACACCATAGCGGTGGCCCGAACCAATATAAATCTTGTGTCTCTTGTGTTGCGTGTTTGTCGAGCTTGCCTTTGAGATCGTGGCAAGGTTGAGGGCGTGAATTGGTAGGGGGAGATCTTCGTGCGCACCCCAGTGTTCAAACCTTGAGGGTTTTGCCGGAACCCGAGATTCGATAGTTTCACCCCAAGTGGCTGGCCAACCCAGTCCTTGTCTTGAAGAAGAACAAGACCTGGTGCATGTGTATCAACTACACCAGCCTGAACAAGGCCTGCCCTAAGGATCCATTCGCCCTCCCGCAGATCGATCAAGTCATTGACTCCACTACCGGCTATGAGCTCTTGTCCTTCCTGGATGCTTACTCCGGCTATCATCAGATAAAGCTGGACCCGGCCGACGCCCTGAAGATGTCCTTCATCACACCCTTTGGGGTGTATTGCTACATCACCATGTCGTTTGGCCTGAAGAACGCCGGTGCCACCTTCCAGCGCTGCATGCAGAAATTCTTGTTCCCGCAACTTAGCCGCAACATCCACGTCTACGTGGCCGACATCGTGGTGAAGACCAAGCAGCACCTCATGCTCCTCGACGACCTGAAGGAAATATTCGCCAACCTACGCGAGTACCAAGTCAAGCTCAACCCGGAGAAATGCGTTTTCGGCATCCCGGCCAGAAAGCTACTCGGCTTCCTCATCTCGGAGCGTGGCATCGAGGCAAACCTGGAGAAGATCAAGGCCATCAAGCGCATGTGCAAGCCGGCTCTGCTGCGCGATGTCCAGAAGTTCATCGGCTGCTTGGCCTCAGTCAGCCGGTTTCTCAGGCGGGTGGGCGAGAGGGCCTTGCCCATGTATCAACTGATGAAGAAGATGACGCCATTCGAATGGAACGACCAGGCAGACGAAGCTTTCTGGGACCTCAAGCGCATGCTCTCCACCGCACCCATCCTAGCCGCACCAGCCGAGAAGGAGCCGCTGCTGCTCTACATTGCCGTACCTCACGGCCGGTCAGCACAGTGATGGTGGTCGAGCGACCGGAGAAGGGCAAGATCCAAGCCGTCCAGCGCCTGGTCTACTACCTGAGTGAGGTGCTCTCCACCTCCAAGCAGAACTACCCACACTTTCAGAAGATGTGTTACGGCGTGTACTTCACCGCCAAGAAGTTAAAGCAGTATTTCCAAGAGCATGTTGTTACTATGGTGAGCACGGCCCTTCTCGGCGAGATCATCGGGTGCCGGGACGCTTCTGGCCGGGTTGCCAAGTGGGCACTCGAGCTAGCCGGCCATACCATCCTCTATGAGCCCCGCACAACGATCAAGTCCCAAGCTCTGGCCGTCTTCCTCGTCGACTGGACCGAGACCCGGTTCCTGCCGCCGCCGCCGGATTTGATGCACTGGCGCATGTACTCCGACGGCTCGAAGATGCGCCTCGGCCGGCATCATGGTGTCCTTCCTGAAGGGAGACCGGCTTCGGTATGCGCTCCAGATCCACTTTGCCGCCTCCAACAACATCGCCGAGTACGAAGCCCTTGTGCATGGCCTCCGGCTTGCCAAGGAACTCGGCATCCGGCGCATCCTATGCTACGGCGACTCGGATTTGGTGGTGCAACAGTGCTCTGGCGAGTGGGATGCCCGTGACTCCAACATGGCAAGCTACCGCTTCCTCGTCCAAAAGCTGCCCGGCTTTTTCAAAGGCTGAGAGTTCCTCAACGTCCCGCACACGGAAAACGAGCCCGCTGACATGCTCGCCAAGATCGCCTCATCCCGAAAATCCGTCTCATCCGGCGTCTCCCTCGAGCACCTGCACAAGCCATCCTTCAAGCCATCCCCAGACTCAGAACCATCTTCATCTGGGACAACCCGGCCGCGCCTCAACCCGGCCCGGGGACTGTCGAACCCGGCCGAGGTGCCAACGAACCCGGCCCTGGGATTGCCGAACAAAGCCCGGGAGCTGCACCGTTGACATGGCCGTCTCCGTCTCCAACCCAGCCGCCGCCGTTCCCGACCCGGGGGCCGCTGCCCCAGAACCCGCCGTGGTGGCCGTCTTCGCCGTAGTAACTGCTCCATCATAGGCCCTGCCCATCTCAGAGTTTCTAGATAACGGGGTTCTCCCCATGGACGAGATCGAGGCCCGACAAGTGCAGCACCGGGCGTCCGCCTACAGCATCATCAGCAACGAGCTCGTCAAGCGCAGCTCCACCAGTGTGTTTCAGCGCTGCGTCGAGCAAGACAAGGGCATCGAGATCCTCCTCGATATACACCAGGTTGAGTGTGGGCACCACGCCGCCTCAAGGTCCATGGTGGCCAAGGCTTTTCACCATGGTTTCTTCTGGCCCATGGCCTTCCAGAAGCCGAGTCGATTGTCCTCAAGTGTGAAGGATGCCAGCGCTTCAGCAAGCGCAACCACCAGCCGGCCTCAGCACTCTGGACCATTTTGATCGCCTGGACTTTCGCGTTCTAGGAACTCGACATGGTGGGGCCCTTCAAGACCGCTCGAGGCGGCATGACGCATTTGCTGGTGGCGGTGGACAAGTCCACCAAGTGGATCGAAGCAAGGCCGATCAAGAAGCTGGACGGGCCAACATCGGTCCGGTTTGTCAAAGACATCGCGGTATGCTACGGCATGCCGAACATCATCATCACGGACAACGGCACGAACTTCGCCAAGGGCGCGCTCCTGCAATACTGCTCCGTCTCCGGCATCCGCCTCGACCTGGCTTCCGTGGCACACCCACAGTCCAACAGCCAGGTCGAGTGGGCCAACGGTCTCATCCTATCTGGCATCAAGCTGCGGCTCGTCGAGCCGCTCGTCCGCTTGCCCGGCAGCTGGCTCGACGAGTTGTCAGTCGTCCTCTGGAGCCTCCGCACCACGCCAAACCGGTCGACCGGGTTCACCCCGTTCTTTCTCGTCTACGGAGTCGAAGCCGTCATCCCGATCGATGTCGAGTTCAACTCACCGCGCGCTGCGATGTACACTGAAGCCGAAGCCAAAGAAGCCCGTGAGGACGGTGTTGAACTACTCGAAGAAGCACGCCTCTTGGCACTCAGCCAGTCAATCATCTACCAGCAAGGCCTAAGGCACTACCACAGCAAGAAGGTCAAGCCCCTCGCGTTCCGCGAGGGAGACCTCGTCCTCCGAGTCATCCAGCAGCAAGCCGGCCGGCACAAGCTGTCCTCCCCGTGGGAGAGCCCCTTCATCGTCGGCAAAGCCTTGTGCGACCACAACGCTTACAACCTCATCGACGCCCGCAAGTCAAACAAGCGCAAGAGAGACACCACCGGCAAAGAAACAACCCGGCCGTGGAACGCAGAACTCCTCCGCCTGTTTTACTGTTAGCTATGTGCATGTATGTATCATTGCCTTTTGTAATCATATGAAACCTATGGAGTCCCCGAATGATGCTTGGGGCTCGGGAGCTGGCCGGCTTGGTCACCACCCACCTCCTTCCTTAGCAATTCCTCGCGCTGAGGTTGCCACGGTCCTCCACTTTGCGCTAGGCCACAGAACCGGCTTCGGCTGGCGGCAGGCAAGCAAAATGGGCCAAAGCACCAGTGCGGTACGAATACTAAGTCAAGGACTGCCAGACTGCCCAATCCGGCCCCGACATTTCAAGTTGACGCACGACCGGCTGCTCGCCAACCGGCTTCGCCGGATTGCCGACAACTAGCCCAGTGGGTGTTTCGCTCGCGCTCAACGTTTCGGAAGCCTAAGTACCGCATGTTCCTCCCAAGGGCCGAACTCCTTGTCATGGACCGGATCCTCGGCCATCAGACTCGCGGGGGGGGGGGGGAGGCCCAAGAGGGGAAGGTCGCAAGAAAACGGCTCAAAAGATAAAATGCAAAGCACAAGCATCCACAAAATATGTACATCACAAATTTAAACAGGCCCAAGGCCAGAGTTCATTACACCTGAACACCCCCAGTGGGTGGGTGGACCTGCTACCTAACAGAAATTTCTACTAAGATAAAACAGGGCAGCCTCAGGCATTCCCAGCGCCGGGTCGCGCAGCTGCCGACTCCCCCTCGGTGGCTGTGGGAGTCCTGGATTAGGGGGTCTCCAGACAGCCGGACTATCTCCATTGGCCGGACTGATAGACTATGAAGATACAAGATTGAAGACTTCGTCTCGTGTCCGGATGGGACTCTACTTGGCGTAGAAGGCAAGCTAGGCAATACGTATATGGATATCTCCTCCTTTGTAACCGAGCTTGTGTAACCCTAACCCTCTCCGGTGTCTATATAATCCGGAGGGTTTTAGTCCATAGGACAACAATCACAACATACAATCATACCGTAGGCTAGTTTCTAGGGTTTAGCCTCTCTGATCTCGTGGTAGATCCACTCTTGTAACACCCATATCATCAATATCAATCAAGCAGGACGTAGGGTTTTACCTCCATCAAGAGGGCCCGAACCTGGGTAAAACTTCGTGTCCCTTGCCTCCTGTTACCATCCGGCCTAGACACACAGTTCGGGACCCCCTACTCGAGATCCGCCGGTTTTGACACCGACATTGGTGCTTTCATTGAGAGTTCCTCTGTGTCGTCGCCGTTAGGCTTGATGGCTCCCACTATCATAGGTAATGATACAGTCCAGGGTGAGACTTTTCTCCCCGGACAGATCTTCGTATTTGGCGGCTTTGCACTACTATCTAATTCGCTTGGCCATCTGGAGCAGATTGAAAGCTACGCCCGTGGCCATCAGGTCGGATTTGGAAGTTTGAACTACATGGCCGACATCCGCGGAGACTTGATCTTCAATGGATTCGAGCCACAGCCGGGCGCGCCGCATTGTCTCGATGGGCATGACCTAGCTCTGCCACCGGATGGTACTCCAGAGGCCGCGCCCACACCAGCTCCGACCCTTAGCTCGGAGCCAACTACGCCAATCGAGGACGGGTGGCTAGACACCGCCTCAGGGGCTGCAGTCTCGACGGTGATCGAGCCAAACACCAGCATAATCCTCTACGCTGCCCGTGACTCCAAGGTGCCGGACTCTCTTCCGGACCCCGAACCATCCGCGCCCCTGCCAATCGAATCTGAGTGGGCGCCGATCATGGAATTCATCGCCACAGATATCTTTCAGCACTCGCCCTTCGGCGACATTCTAAATTCACTAAGGTGTCTCTCTTTGTCAGGAGAGCCCTGGCCGGATTATGGCCAACATGACTGGGATGCGGACGACGAAGAAATTCGACGCCCACCCACCACCCACTTTGTAGCCACTGTCGGTGATTTAACCGACATGCTCGACTTCGACTCCGAAGACATCGACGGTATGGACGACGATGTAGGAGACGAACATGAACTAGCACCTATAGGGCACTGGAAAGCCACCTCGTCGTATGACATATACATGGTGGATACACCCAATGAAGGCAACGGCGACGAGATAGCGCAGGATGACCCCTCCAAGAAGCAACCCAAGCGCCGACGTCAACGGTGCCGCTCTAAGTCCCGCCAATGCAAAAGTGGTGATACCGGCGCAGGAGATGATAACACTCCGGATAGCGCTGAAAACAACGAAAACCCCCTCCAGCAAGAGTTAGATCAGGAGGATCAAGGTGCCAGCTCTCCTGAGAGAGCGGCTGGCAGAGAGGAGAAGGATGACAATTACATGCCCCCCTCCGAAGACGAGGCAAGCCTCGGCGACGATGAATTTGCCATACCAGAGGATCCCGTCGAACAAGAGCGCTTCAAGCGCAGGCTTATGGCCATGGCAAATAGCCTGAAGAAAAAGCAGCAGCAGCTTCAAGCTGATCAAGATCTGCTAGCTGACAAATGGACTGAAGTCCTCGCAGCCGAGGAATATAAACTCGAGCGTCCCTCCAAGAGTTACCCAAGGCACAGGTTACTACCCCGACTGGAGGAAGAAGCGTATGATACGGCTGACCAGCCACCTCGTGGCCGTGATAGAGAGGCATTCCTGCCGAAAGCTCAGCCTCCACCCCAACGCCATCCAAATAAAAAGGCATGGGGAGATACGCCAGACCTGTGAGACATACTGGAGGACAAAGCAAAGAACTCAAGATCGATCTACGGATCACGAGGGCGCACCACTCTACGAGACGGTAAACATCACGCCGGATACAGTAAAAGCAAATCCGGCCGGGCCGAACACAGCGGGCAGGACCCATACGAGCTGCGTCGCGATATAGCCCAATACAGAGGCGCCGCACACCCCTTATGCTTCACAGACGAAGTAATAGAACATCAATTCCCAGAAGGTTTCAAACCTGTAAACATTGAATCATACGACGACACAACAGATCCCGCGGTATGGATTGAGGACTTCCTCCTCCACATCCACATGGCCCACGGTGATGACTTACATGCCATCAAGTACCTCCCACTAAAACTCAAAGGACCAGCACGACATTGGCTTAATAGCTTGCCAGCGGACTCCATTAGCTGTTGGGAAAATCTGGAAGCCGCATTCCTCGACAACTTTCAGGGCACTTATGTGTGACCACCAGACCCCAATGACTTGAGCCACATAATTCAGTAGCCAGAAGAGTCGGCCAGGCAATTCTGGACTCGGTTCCTTATAAAGAAAACCAAATCGTTGACCGTCCGGATGCGGAGGCCTTAGTGGCTTTCAAGCACAACATCTGAGACAAGTGGCTAGCCCAGCACCTTGGTCAGGAAAAGCTGAAATCTATGGCAGCCCTCACGACGCTCATGACCCGCTTTTGTGCGGGAGAAGACAGCTGGTTGGCTCGTAGTAACAACATATCAAAGAACCATGGTACCTTAGATACCAAGGACGGCAATAGCAGGTCACAGTGCAACAAGCATAAGCGCCGCATCAACAGCGAAAGTACTTAGGATACGGCAGTCAATGCCGGATTCAAAGGCTCTAAACCCGGTCAGCGGAAAAAGCCATTCAAACAAAGTACGTTGGGTCCATCCAGCTTGGACCGTATACTCGATCGCTCGTGTCAAATACACGGCACCCCAGACAAGCCAGCCAATCACACCAACAGGGATTGTTGGGTGTTCAAGAAGGCCGACAAGTTAATCGCCGAAAACAAGGACAAGGGGCCGCATAGCGGTGACGAGGAAGAACCCCGGCAGCCGCACACCGGAGGACAGAAGAGGTTTCCCCCGTAAGTGCGGACGGTGAACATGATATACGCAACCCACATCCCCAAGAGGGAGCGGAAGCGTGCGCTCAGGGACATATATGCGCTAGATCCAGTCGCTCCGAAGTTCAACACTTGGTCCTCTTGTCCGATCACCTTCGATCGCAGGGACCACCCCACTAGTATCCGTCACGGCAGATTCACCGCACTGGTCCTAGACCCAATCATCGACGGATTTCACCTCACTCGAGTCCTCATGGACGGCGGCAGCAGCCTGAACCTGCTTTATCAGGACACAGTGCGCAAAATGGGTATAGACCCCTCAAGGATCAAACCGACAAAGAGAACCTTTAAAGGCGTCATTCCAGGCGTAGAGGCCCACTTCACAGGCTCAATTACACTGGAAGTGGTCTTCGGATCCCCGGATAACTTCCGAAGCGAAGAGTTAATCTTCGATATAGTCCCGTTCCGTAGTGGTTATCACGCACTACTCGGACGAACCGCATTTGCTAGATTCAATGCGGTACCACATTATGCATACCTCAAGCTCAAGATGCCAGGACCTCGTGGAGTTATTACAGTCAATGGAAACACATAGCGCTCTTGTAACGCCCCGGACACACCCGCCGGTGGCCGTTACTCCTGGCGGGATCTAGACTGGCCCCATAGATCAATACTAGTCTTTTTCTGCGCACTTTGTCCTCACTCATCCGCACCCGGGAGCAACTTCCCGGTCGGTCACCCATCCTGACACTACTCCAAGCTGAGCACGCTTAACTTTGGAGTTCTGTCCGAATGGGCTCCCGGAAAAGAAGGAATTCCTTATTGATATGAGTAGTCTATCATCCCTAATAAGCCAGGCCATCACATACACCCGCACTCAGAGGAACCGACGTCCTCGTCGGGCCACAGGAACGTTCCCTCTTGGCACATATGTCTGTGCTTACGGTCGAGTACATGTGCCATGCCGTGTGCCATGACGGGTCACAAACGTCATGAACAATATGACCACACACCTGTCCACAACCATCCGTGTAACCGCGAGGGTCGGCTCTGATACCAACTTGTAACGCCTCGGACACACCCGCCGGTGGCCGTTACTCCTGGCGGGATCTAGACTGGCCCCATAGATCAATACTAGTCTTTTTCTGCGCACTTTGTCCTCACTCATGCGCACCCGGGAGCAACTTCCCGGTCGGTCACCCATCCTGACACTACTCCAAGCTGAGCATGCTTAACTTTGGAGTTCTGTCCGAATGGGCTCCCGGAAAAGAAGGAATTCCTTATTGATATGAGTAGTCTATCATCCCTAATAAGCCAGGCCATCACAGCTCTCTTCGAACAGAGGAGCACACCGCGGCCCTCGCAGCAGAAGCGCAAAGCAGCCTCTCAAGGCAATCTACCAGTTCGGCGTTTCAAAGCCCGAACACCTTCAAGCGCGCTCGGGGCAATCGGCAAATAGACCGCCTGGAGCGATCTGAGCTCGCGTAGCATTACGACGGCCACCCCAATACCAGCCCTACGGCGTTGTTCGTGCCACGCGTACATAATTACGCATTAAAAATACCATGGGCACAGATGGGGAGGGGGAGGCACAACTACGGCACACCCCAAAACGCGGCCTAAACCGCACCAGGGGCTTCCCGTTTGGTTATTTTTCTTTTTCTTTCAGGACTTCAATCTCTGGAAACACTATCCGGCAGCTCTATTGCCGATCCCATGATACAGCAACCAAGGAGGCCGACAACTATGGAATTCCTAGGTGGATTACAGATTTCATATAATTCCTCAGCTCACCCTTGGAAGGGACATAGTCCTACTCTTTTGCTTACAACACTATCTGTATCACTCTGCTTTAATGCAATTTTTTACTATACAATGCATGACATTACGACTATTATCGCATTTTGGTTATATGTATACATATCTATGTGTTCATTAATGACGCCTAGCAACCGTACACTCTGGTACGACCAATGCACCAGGGGCTTACGTACTCACAATATGGTGTGAAAAGTCTGAATACTTTCACAAGTACGGCACCCTGAACTTATAGCATTATATGCATCAGCTCCGAATCATGTCTTTGGTCAAATGTTGGGTTTGCCCGGCTCCTATGTTTTAGTACCTTACGTTCCGCTCTATTGGCTAAGGTAGCGCTAGGAGAACTACTGCGATTGTGCCTCGGTTCTGCCGGGCCGAGCACCTCAGTAGAGAAAGCTAAAACTGACTGTCATGATAAGCCGAGAGACTGGTCGCTGTTCGGCGAGATATTTCGAGTCCCTAAAGACTTATGCCGCTTAGGGTGAAGGGCCGGCTCCGTCCGGCCTACAGGCATGTATCGTGCCCCGAATTCGGCCTTCCGAATACTAGGGGCTTCGCCGAAATTTAAAATTATAGAATTATATGGCTAAGTGAGAGTGATAAAGCATTATTAGTCCGGTTGCCTTGTTCGTTGTGCTGAGCACCTCCCTCGAAGGACCCAAACATGGGAACAAGAGTGCTCAGGTTTATCCCGAACACCCCAGCACTCGTGGTATGGGGGCAGAAGCCGAGGACTAGCCATCTCTTAGATTGGATAAACAGCCAAACAGAAGGTAATATTTTAAATTCACACAAGCGTTGCATAGCGCATATGAAACAAGTTTTCATTACACAGGATAAACAACGACCAAGTCTCATTCAAATATTACATTTTGTGAACACTCATCCGCGATAAGACGGGCGCCCGGCAGAACACCCTCATAGTACATCTCGGGGTGGCGGTGCTCCTTGCCCTCGAGCGGCCCCTCCTTGATAAGCTTCACGGCGTCTAGCTTGACCCACTGCGTTTTCACATGGGCGAAGGCCCGGCATGCACCTTCAATGCAGACGGATCGCTTGACGACCTCCTGCCGTGGGCAGGCATCCACAAGCCGCCTCACCAGGCCGAAGAAGCTGTTTGGAAGGGCGTCGCCAGGCCACAACCGGACTATGAACCCTTCATGGCCTGATCGGCCGCCTTATGTAGCTCGGCCATCTGCTTCAGCTGGTCGCTCATTGGCACCGGTTGTTCGGCCTCAGCATACTAAGACTAGAACAGCTTCTCCGTCGAGCTTCTGTCCTCGGCCTGGTAGAACAGTGCGGCATCGGACACACTACGGGGCAAATCTGTGAATGCTCCTGAAGAGCTCCAGATTCGGGTAAGTAATCAGTAATTCACCTTTACATGCTTGCTTTGCATATAGAAAGCCTTACCTGCCGCAATCTTCTTCATCGCGTCGATCTCCTGAAGGGCCTTTTGGGCCTCGGCCTTGGCACTCTTCGCGCTCTCACGGGCCGCGGCAAGCTCAGACTCTCTCGTCTTCAGGTCAAGCTCCAATGCCTCGTGCTTGGTCACGAGAGCCTGGAGCTCTTGCTGCACCTCGCCCACTCGAGCCTCATGCCTCTCTCGCTCGGTGCACTCCTGGGCCGCCTTTTCTTCGGCCTGGGACAGCGCTTGCTTCAGGGTCGCCACCTCGGTCGTGGCCCCTGGCAAACATACAATGATCCTGTCATTTCGCAACCGCATCCTTTTTCTCATCTACATACGGGGTATTACTTACCCTTGTTCTCCTCAAGCTGCCTCTTAGCAAGGCCGAGCTCTTTCTGGGACCCCTCGAGGGCCTCCTTCAGTATGGCGACCTCCGCAGTTAGTGCGGCGGACGCCAGCAGCGAAGCCTGCATATGCATATTGACATACTTATATTAGACTCCTGCGATATTATTTGATCCTCTGTTCGGATTTTCTTTGTGAACACCGAACAAAGCATCAGGGGCTACTGTCTATGCGGTAATATTTCTACTACATTTTAAAACACTTACCTCGAAGCATGTTAGAAGGCTAGTACAGGCTTCAGTCAATCCGCTCTTGGCGGACTGAACCTTCTGGATCACCGCACTCATGATAGTGCGGTGCTCCTCCTCGATGGAAGCGCTGCGAAGCGCTTCCAACATAGTGTCCGATGCCTCTGGGTGGACAGAGGTCACCGGCACAAGTGTCTCACCCTCCTTAGAAGGGGACCGCCTACCCAAGCTCGGATCCGTTGGAGGGTCCGACGCGGTGTTCGGCTAAGGGCCGAACTCGGAGCTCTCGGGGACCCCGTCCCCTCGGCTCTCGGAGTCCGGAAGGTCGCCTTGAGGCACCTCCGGGACTGTCCCCCCTCGATCCGGTGCCTCTTGAGACAGCACCTCGGTGTCGTCGGCCGGATGAGGGGAGGTGGCAGTCAGGACTGGATCGCTATCCATGTCTGACGAGCCCAGGGAGCCATCCGAGGATACCTTGATATTGGCTCGGGGCGGCCTGTACAATTGAGTTCGGCATTAGGGAAAGCAATAAAGGAATCCTATGGGTTACTTTGGTGTCCGAACACTTATGATCTCCACTGGGGCTTGCCCCTGGGCAACCACTCGTCTTCACTTTCGTCGACGGCGGTAGAGCTGTCTGGAAGGAGCGTCCTTCCCTTCTTGGACCCTTCGGCCTCCCCAGTTGGGGCGGCCTTCCTTTTCTTGTCTCCCCCAGTCGGTGGGGGAGCCTCCTCTTCCTCTTCCTCGTCTTCGGGGGAAGAGTGCATCGCAGAGTTATCGGACGGTGAGTCCGATGACGCCTGGCGTCGGGAACTCTTTTGAGCTCCCTTGGCCTTCTTGGTCTTCTCCGGCACCTTATAAGGGGCCGGAGTCAGCATCTTCATCAGAAGAGCATCTGCGGGGCCTTCGGGCAAGGGAGTCGAACAGTCGATCTGTCCGGCCATATTCTGCCTGTCCTGTCAAAATTACAGGAGTTTAGATCCCGCATATAGCCAATATATATATATATATATAACAAATATCCTGTAAGAGGTAAAACAACTTACCGCACTGGCGTGGCGCTTCGCGCTAAATCCGCGATCCTCAGTAATGGGGGGAGGGACCACGGC
The DNA here is from genome assembly GCF_056163025.1 of Triticum urartu. Taxonomy (NCBI): domain Eukaryota; kingdom Viridiplantae; phylum Streptophyta; class Magnoliopsida; order Poales; family Poaceae; genus Triticum; species Triticum urartu. The sequence continues at coordinate 355,476,583 of NC_141873.1, read as the reverse complement.
GCCCGTGAACAGCACCCTCCAGGCATCTTCATGAGACGTGTCGAAGAGCCTGTTCAGAGTTCGGTGCTGCGCCGGATTGAACTCCCACAAGGTAAACTCCCGTTGTTGGCACGGGAGTATCTGGCGAACGAGCATAACCTGGACTATGTTGACAAGCTTGAGCTTCTTATCCACCATGTTCTGAATACATGACTGGAGTCCGGTCAGCTCTTTTGAATTACCCCAGGATAGGCGCTTCTCTTTCCAGGAGGTGAGCCGCATGGGGATGCCAGATCGGAACTCGGGGACCGCTACCCATGCGGGGTCGCGCGGCTCGGTGATATAGAACCACCCCGATTGCCACCCCTTTATGGTGTCCACGAAGGTGCCCTCGAGCCATGTGATGTTGGGCATCTTGCCCACCATGGCGCCTCCGCACTCCGCCTGGCAGCCGCTCACTACTTTCGGCTTGACATTGAAGGTCTTCAGCCGTAAGCCGAAGTGGGGCTTGATGCGGAGGAAGGCCTCACACACGATGATGAACGCCGAGATGTTGAGGATGAAGTTCGGGGCAAGATCGTGGAAGTCCAGGACGTAATAAAACATGAGCCCCCGGATGAAGGGATGGAGAGGGAATCCCAGTCCGGGGAGGAAATGGGTGAGGAATACCACCCTCTCATGGGGCTCGGGATGGGGATGAGTTGTCCCTCATCTAGGAGCCGGTGCGCGATATCGTCGTGCAGGTATCCGGCTCTCCTCAGTTTCTTGACGTATCCCTTCGTGACGGAGGAGACCATCCACTTGCCTCCCGCTCCAGACATGGTTGGAGAAGGAAGAGATGGAAGTGAGGACTTGGGTGCTAGAGCTCGAGTATGCGAGAGCGGATGAGCAGAGGAGGAAGAAGGCGTGGACAGAAAGGTGAATCCTTATCCTTTATATGGGCGGACAAAATTAAACATCCCCACTTGCCTAGTAAAACTCACTTATCGCCCAAGCGTCGTAATTGATGGCGTGGTTGGGTTACCCACGCCCGTATTGATGAGAATCCGGTAATAAGGGGACACGATCTCTGCTTTGACAAGACGTGTCGAAAAACTGCCTCGCATTATGTGCGGGGCTCGTTAAAAGAAACGGTTCAAATAGTCACCGGGCCATGACATGACGTCATGCTGTCAAAACAAGCCAGCAAATTAGATCTGCGAAAAAACATTATTCTCTCTACGGTGAAATGTGGGACTTATTTTGCAGGGTCGGACACTATCCTCGTATTCAACTTCTTCTGTAATGTATTCGGAGAAGGAACCCGCCTTGCAATGCCGTAGACAATTGTGCGCCGGACTCATCGTCATTGAAGCCTGGTTCAGGGGCTACTATGGGAGTCCTGGATTAGGGGGTCTCCGGACAGCCAGACTATCTCCATTGGCCGGACTAATAGACTATGAAGATACAAGATTGAAGACTTCGTCTCGTGTCCGGATGGGACTCTACTTGGCGTAGAAGGCAAGCTAGGCAATACGTATATGGATATCTCCTCCTTTGTAACCGACCTTGTGTAACCCTAACCCTCTCCGGTGTCTATATAAACCGGAGGGTTTTAGTCCGTAGGACAACAATCACAACATACAATCATACCATAGGGTAGCTTCTAGGGTTTAGCCTCTCTGATCTCGTGGTAGATCCACTCTTGTAACACCCATATCATCCATATCAATCAAGAAGGACGTAGGGTTTTACCTCCATCAAGAGGGACCGAACCTGGGTAAAACTTCGTGTCCCTTGCCTCCTGTTACCATCCGGCCCAGACGCACAGTTAAGGACCCCCTACCCGAGATCCGCCGGTTTTGACATCGACAGTGGCCTCCGGGTTCGCCGAGGTGCTGGCATCTTCCTCCCGGCATCCACATCGCTATAGATACCTGTCTCCTGGAGCTGCCCTCCGGGCCGTTCAGAAGTAGGCCGAAGTCGTCAGCAGGCACGACTCTGCCATATTCTGTCTGCTCCAGCTGGAACTCGTCATGAATTGCGAACCCAGCAATGTAGCTGGACTGGGCTACGATCCGTCCGGCCTCCGCCCGCAGCTGGTTCTCCATGCTGGCTCGCTGGCCCATCAGCGCGTCCAGCGCCAGATCTGGATGCCAAGACATCGCGAACCTAAGCGCCATCTTTGCACCGACACAGGCGGCAGAAACACGCCACTCGTGGAACCGGTCCGGCCCCGATTCCAACCACCGCGCCAACCGCTTGAAGCTGTTCGGTGCAACAGAGCCTGGCCAAAGGGCCGCCGTCATCGCCGTGCCGGCCTCAGAGAGCCACCCCATCTGCTCGCCCAAGACTCGCAGACGAGCTTCGGCGGCAGTCACGATCTCCGGGAAGGTCCAAGCCACCCGTGGGTTGGTCTCGGAGCCCAAAACTCCCTGCGGGTCTCGCTGAAAGCGGACGGCCTCCTCCGCCAATTGGCGTGTCTCCGGGAAGTCCCCTGTAAAAAAGGAGAGCAAGTCAGATCAATCACCAAGGGGAAGAAGCCGGCATCCAAACCCGGCAGAACCCAAGGAAAGCACTTACTGGATAAGGACTCTTCCAGTTGCTGCGCTTCAAGCAACGTACCGCGCCGCTCCCTGTCAATGGTGCGGTCACGCTCCGGGAGCATCTTCTCCAAGTTGGCGACCTTGACAAGGGCCGTCTTCAAATCGGCGTCCTTGGCCTCGGTCGCCTTCTCGGCCTCCTCGCGGCGAAGTGTTTCCGCCTGAAGGGCCTCCTCCGTCGTGGCCCCCAGCACCTTCAGGCGCTCCACCCCGGCCTGGAGCTGGGCCTTGTCGTCTACCGGCTTGCCGCGTTGCTGATCGGACTCGGTGAGGGCCCGTTTTGCCTCCACGACCTTGGTGGCCTCTGCCTTGAGGCGCTCCAGCTCGGCCTCAAGATGGCTCTTGTCGCCCGCCAGCCGCTCCTGTAGTCGGCAGGCCTCGTCAAGTGCCTGCCGGGCTCCCGCCGCACCCGCCTTCGCCTATGCCACCTTGGCCCCAAGCCGGCCGGTTTCGGCAACAAGCCGGTCGTAATGGAAGCCGGCTCGAATCAGCCGGGTCTTCCAAGAAAACACCTCGGCTGCAAAAGAAAGACTCAAAAACAGAGGACCACTTTAAGATTCGACCCAACTACTACGTAGTTGGCCCGAATCTCGGGGGCTACACCTAGTGGGTGCGCTAGCATGCCCCCACTAAAAAGAGCACACAAGAAAAATACATGCGGCGACCCGGAGCTCCTCCTTCTTGGCGGCAAGCTGCTCCTGGAGTTGTCGGTGCTTCTCCAGAAGCCGGTTGAAGACGCTGACCCAGAAGGAGTCCAGTTGCTACAAGGAGCAACGATCAGCACGAGATAGCGGTTGAAGATTCGACCCAACTGCTATGCAGTTGGCCCGAATCTCGGGGGCTACACCCAGTGAATGCGCTAGCACGCCCCCACCCAGAAGAAGCGACAAAAAGAAAAATAGAAGACGAGGGAGAACTTACGAACACGGCGTGCTGCAGCTCCCATGTCTACTCCACCTCGGCCTGGGCGAAGGCCTGGATCCTATCCGTCTGCCCCCGCAGGCGCCGGCTCATGGCGGCCATTATTGCCTCCAACTGGGTCAGGGGCCCAAAGAAGACCTCGCTGGTCCCGCCCTGAGTCGTCTGCGACGGCGGTTCGGCGACCCCCTGGCCTGGGCACCAGGGCGTACTCTCCGCTGACCGCCTCTTCCACGTCCGGCGCCCTCTCTGGCACCCTTGTCGGCTCAACGGTCGGAGTAGCCTGCGGCGCCACCACCAGCGGCGCACCGCCAGTCGGCGCCCGAGACGCTCCCTCCGGCGCCGTTCGTGGCACCTCCTCCAAGACGACGTCACCGCCTCCTCCCCCGGTTCCCGCTCGCTCGACCTCGTCGGTCCGCGGCAGGTGAGGGAGTCCTGGATTAAGGGGTCCTCAGGCGTCCGGCCTGTGTGACATGGGCCGGACTAATGGGCTATGAAGATACAAGACAGAAGACTCTCTCCCATGTCTGGATGGGACTCTCATTGGCGTGGATGGCAAGCCTAGCGGGTGGATGTATTATTTCCGTTCTGTGTTACCGACTTTGTACAACCCTAGGCCCCTCCGGTGTCTATATAAACCGGAGGGTTTAGTCCATAGGGGCAATCATAATCATACATGATAGACTTCTAGGGTTTTAGCCATTATGATCTCGTGGTAGATCAACTCTTGTAACCCCCATACTCATCAATATTAATCAAGAAGGACGTAGGGTAACACCTCCATCAAGAGGGCCTGAACCTGGGTAATACTTCGTGTCCCCTGTCTCCTGTTACCATCATCCTTAGACGCATAGTTCGGGACCCCTACCCGAGATCTACCGGTTTTGACACCGACATTGGTGCTTTCATTGAGAGTTCCACTTTGTCGCCGCAAAAAGGTTCGATGGCTCCATCCATCATCTGCATTGATGCTGCCCTAGGGGAGGTTTTTCTCCCCTGCCAAATTTTCATATTCGGCGGCTTCGCACTGCGGACCAACTCGCTTGGCCATTTGGAGCAGATCGACAGCTACGCCCCAGGTCACCAGATTAGCTTTGGAAACCTGGATTATGTCGCTGATATCCGAGGAGACTTGATCTTCCAAGGATTCATGACCCCAGCCTCCGCTCTGGCCTTAGAGCCTGAGCGCCTCGCCAGGACCGAAGACGGGATTTCTAAACCCGCCGGACTATCTGTGGCCACTAGGACCAGTACAGGAGAGCCGGAGGAAGCAGTGTCACCAGCAACCATCACAAAGCCGGACCCTTCCTCGGATACTAGCTCCGAACTCTCAGAGTCAGCGTCGTGTGAGCTCGGCTGAGGAATTCCCTTCCCGCCATACTTCACGGATTCTTTTCTCCCTCAACAAACCTCGCCTTTAAGCGAGGCTCTGGACTTGATGTGATCCCTTGTGATTACAGAGGAACAACGTCCGAACTACACCCAGCCCGGACTAGGGGCTGAGAGCGGGAAAGTTTACGTCCCACCTACCACCCACTTCATCGCCACAGTAGTGGACTTAATTGACATGCTCGATTATGGCTCTGAACACATCGATGGTATGGACGACGATGCCAGAGAGGAGCAAGCCGAAAACCTGCCGTTTACCGGAAGCTGGACGGCCACCTCTTCATATGACGTCTATATGGTGGATGCACCCAAGGAGGGTGACAGCGATAATGAGAAAAATCCAGTAGAGGATAAACCTCCCGAGATACAACAAAAGCACCGATGGCGCTGCTCTAAATCACGCCGCAGCAAAGACAGCAATACCGGCATGAGAGGCAACAACACTTCGGATGATGCCGAAGACCAAGAAGACCCCATCGAGCAAAACTCTAAACAAGATGATCGGGAGGATGGGCAAGTTAGCCCTGATGAACAGGCTGCAAATGAAGACTCGGAGGACATTAACTACATTCCACCCTCCGAGGATGAGGTGAGCCTCGGCGACGAAGACTTTATCATGCTTGAGGAACCTCTCGAGTAGGAGCGCTTTAAGCAATGGATAATAGCCACTGCAAGGAGCCTGAAAAAGAAGCAGCAGCAGCAGCTTCAAGCTGATCAAGATCTGCTCAATGATAGATGAACTGATGTCCTGACAGTAGAGGAATACAGCCTCGAGCGCCCAACCAAAAGTTACCTGAAGCGTAAACTGCTACGTCAATTCAATGACGAGGCACTTGAGCCCGTACCATCAGCGCATAATGCGGCTGATCGACCACCACGTGGCTGGGACAAAACGACAACTCAAGCCGAACACCTGCCCGTCCTACCTCACCGTAAAGGCAGAGATAAAACAACTCGGGGATACACGTATGACCTGCGGCAGGACCTGAAGATTAAAGCAGGTCCGGCCAGATCGATCTATAGATCGCGGGGGCGTGCCCTGACGCGCGACGACGGCTATCAAGCCGAACATGGCAAGCACAATCACGTCCGTGCCAAAAACCGTAGACGGACTCCATTCGAACTACGTCACGATCTGGCCCGATATAGAGGCGCCGCACACCCCCTCTGCTTCACTAATGAAGTTGTGGAACATGAATTACCAGAAGGGTTCAAACCCATGAATATCGAATCATATGATGGAACCTTAGATCCCGCTATATGGATTGAAGACTTTATTCTCCATATTCACATGGCCCGTGGCGATGATCTTCACGCCATCAAATACCACCCCCTAAAACTCAAGGGACCAGCCTAACACTGGCTGAACAACCTGCCTGAAAACTCTATTGGCAGCTGGGAAGACCTAGAAGACGCCTTCCGCGACAACTTCCAAGGCACATACGTCAGACCTCCGGATGCCGATGACTTAAGTCACATAGTCCAACAGCCCAGAGAGTCAGCAAGGAAATTCTGGACTAGGTTCTTAACTAAAAAGAACCAAATCGTCGACTGTCCAGATGCCGAAGCCCTAGCGGCCTTCAAACACAACATCCGCGATGAATGGCTCGCCCAACACCTCGGCCAAGAAAAGCCGAAGTCCATGGCGGCCCTCATGGTACTCATGACCCGCTTTTGTGCGAGCGAAGATAGCTGGCTAGCCCGCAACAATAACAATGCAAGCGAACCTAGCACCTCGGAAGCCAGAAATAGCAATGGCAAGCCCCGATGCAACACACACAAGCGTCGAAACAATAGTGACAATACTGATGACACGGCGGTCAATGCCGGATTTAGTGGCTCCAAGTCCGGTCAACGGAAGAAGCCATATAAAAGGAATAATTAGGGGCCTTCTAGCTTGGACCGCATAGTCGATCGTCCATGTCAGATCCATGGCACCCCTGATAAACCAGCCAATCATACCCATCGGAGCTGTTGGGTCTTCAAACCGGCCGGCAAGTTAAATGTCGAAGATAAGGAGAAGGGGTCGCAAAGCGAGAATGACGACGAGGAGCCCCGTCCATCGAACACAGGGGGGCAGAAGAAGCTTCCCCCTCAGGTCAAAATAGTGAACATGATATACGCTACCCATATCCCTAAGAGGGAGCGCAAGCGCGCGCTCAGGGACGTCTATGCGATAGAGCCAGTCGCCCCAAAATTCAACCCTTGGTCGTCATGCCCGATCACCTTTGATCGCAGGGACCATCCGACCAGTATCCGTCATGGCAGTTCGTCCGCACTGGTTCTTGACCCAATAATTGATGGATTCCACCTCACACAAGTCCTCATCGACGGTGGCAGCAGCCTCAACCTAATCTATCAGGATACAATGTGCAAAATGGGCATCAATTCGTCAAGGATCAAGCCCACCAAAGCTACCTTTAAAGGAGTTATACCAGGTGTAGAGGCCCGTTGCTCGGGCTCAATCACATTGGAGGTCGTCTTCGGATCTCTGGACAAATTCCGAAGTGAAGAGTTAATCTTTGATATCGTCCCTTTCTGCAGCGTCTATCATGCACTGCTCGGACGAACAGCGTTTGCTCGATTCATTGCGGTGCCTCTCTATGCTTATCTCAAGCTCAAGATACCTGGACCACGTGGTGTCATAATAGTCAATGGAAGCACGGAGCGCTCCCTCCGTACCAAGGAACACACCGCGGCCCTGGCAGCGGAAGTACAGAGCGGCCTTTTAAGGCAGAACTTCAAATCATCGGCCAAGCTCCCGGATGCTGTCAAACGAGTCCGGACTACTCCGCAGCATGACATTTCATCTCGTCATGACTTAGACTAGCAATTCGACCTCCGCCTCAGCCCCGACCAAGTGGTGGCATACGTACCGCGCATACATAACTACGCACTAAAAATACCATGGGCGGAGACGGAGGCATAACTAGACTGTGTCCACAATACGGCTCGACCTTCCAAGGCCACATATACTTTTACTTTTCTTTTTATCCTTTTCAGGTTTATTTTCCATGGGCCCCTCTCGACGGTTTGATAATCGTTCCTTTCGAAGGACGGACATACCAAGGCGGCCAGTAGCACAAACGTGTGGGGGGATCTCTAGATGTTCCTTTTAACGATCATCCTATCTGTTTTTAGAAACCGTACGTAGCTCCCTAATACGTCCATTCTGCATCATGCTTTTATATCGATATTTATTGCATTATGGGCTGTTATTACACATTATGTCACAATACTTATGCCTATTCTCTCTTATTTTACAAGGGTTACATAAAGAGGGAGAATGCTGGCAGCTGGGATTCTGGGCTGGAAAAGGAGCAAATATTAGAGACCTATTCCGCACAGCTCCAAAAGTCCTGAAACTTCACGGAAGATGTTTTTAGAATATATAAAAAATACTGAGCGCAAGAAGTTCACCAGGGGGGCCACACCCTGCCCACGGGGGTGGGGGGCGCGCCCTACCCCCCTGGGTGCACCCCTACCTCGTGGGCCCCCTGGTGGCCCTCCGATGACTATCTTCTACTATATGAAGTCTTTCGATGAGGAAAAAATCATAAGCCATCTTCTCAGACGAAACTCCGCCGCCACGAGGCGGAACCTTGGCGGAACCAATCTAGGGCTCTGGCGGAGCTGTTCTGCCGGGGAAACTTCCCTCCGGGAGGGGGAAATCATCACCATCGTCATCACCAACGCTCCTCTCATTGGGAGAGGGCAATCTCCATCAACATGTTCACCAGCACCATCTCCTCTCAAAACCCTAGTTCATCTCTTGTATCCAATTCTTGTCTCCAAGTCCGGGATTGGCACATGTGGGTTGCTAGGAGTGTTAATTGCTCCTTGTAGTTGATGCTAGTTGGTTTAATTGGTGGAAGATCATATGTTCAGATCCAATATGCATATTAATACCCCTCTCATTATGAACAAGAATATGCTTTGTGAGTAGTTACGTTTGTTCCTAAGGACATGGGAGAAGTCTTGCTATTAGTAGTCATGTGAATTTGGTATTCGTTCGATATTTTGATGAGATGTATGTTGTCTCTCCTCTAGTGGTGTTATGTGAACGTCGACTACATAACACTTCACCATTATTTGGGCGTAGAGGAAGGCATTGGGAAGTAATAAGTAGATGATGGGTTGCTAGAGTGACAGAAGCTTAAACCCTAGTTTATGTGTTGCTTCGTAAGGGGCTGATTTGGATCCACATGTTTCATGCTATGGTTAGGTTTACCTTAATACTTTTGTTGTAGTTGCGGATGCTTGCAATAGAGGTTAATCATAAGTGGGATGCTTGTCCAAGTAAGGACAGCACGCAAGCACCGGTCCACCCACATATCAGATTATCAAAGTACCAAACGTGAATCATATGAACGTGATGAAAACTAGCTTGAAGATAATCCCATGTGTCCTCGGGAGCGCTTTTCTCTATATAAGAGTTTGTCCAGGCTTGTACTTTGCTACAAAAAGGATTGGGCCACCTTGCTGCACATTATTTACTTTTGTTACTTGTTGCTCGTTACAAATTATCCTATCACAAAACTATCTGTTACCACTTATTTCAGTACTTGCAGAGAATACCTTGCTGGAAACCGCTTATCATTTGCTTCTGCTCCTCGTTGGGTTCGACACTCTTACTTATCGAAAGGACTACGATAGATCCCCTATACTTGTGGGTCATCAAGACTCTTTTCTGGCGCCGTTGCCGGGGAGTGAAGTGCCTTTGGTAGCTGGAATTTGGTAAGGAAAAATTTATATAGTGTGCTGAAATTTACTGTCACTTGTTACTATGGAAAGTAATCCTCTGAGGGGCTTGTTTGGAGTATCTTCACCCCGACCAGTAGAGAAAAGAGTTTCTCCTCAACTTACTGAACCTACTGAAAATGAAAATGAAAATGTCTGCTTTGAAATTCCTTCGGGTATGTTAGAAAAACTGCTAGCTAATCCTTTTGCAGGAGACGGAACAATGCATCCTGATGAGCACCTAATATATGTTGATGAAGTTTGTGGATTATTTAAGCTTGCAGGTGTACCCGGAGATGTTGTTAAGAAGAAGGTCTTCCCTTTATCTTTGAAGGAAGATGCATTGACATGGTATAGGCTATGTGATGATACAGGGTCATGGAACTACAAACGATTGAAATTGGAATTTCATCAGAAGTTTTATCCCATGCATCTCACTACAAAAAAAAGACACATCCGTGACATTTTGGGCCGAACGAAAAAAATTTCTATCATACATATGACACTTCTATGACGATAATGTGACAAAACCTGGTATCATCATAGATGTGGTGGGCTCCTACTTCTACGACAAAAAATCATGACAGAAAAATGGGCTTTTCGTCCTGGGCAGGCCGGAGACGCAGCTGCATGACATTCTTTGGGCCGTCCATGATAGAAAAAAATGTGGTACAAGCGAGGGCGGGGAAAATTTCGGCGAGTTCCCGGTTACGGTGGGAGGTCGGGGGCCGAGCGATGCGCGTTTCTCTCATATACATACGCGCGTGTGTGCGAGGCGTTGGCTCTAACTGAACCCGAGCGAGGCGTTGGGCTCTAACTGAACCCGAGCGATTGCACTGCAGGCTACACGCTACTGAACCCGAGTGATTGATCGATGGCTGTTAACTGAACCCGATCGAGCGATTCCTTCTCTACTGCTGCTAACTAAAGCCGATCGATTGGATGAAGAGTGAGCATTGCGCGGGGGGGGGGGGGGGGGGTGGATGAACAATGAGCGGTGGCATTGCCTCTGGATGAACCCATGGTGTGGAGGGCTGGATGAACAGTAGACGGTGGAGGGATGCCCGTGGAGGGGTGGTTGAATAGGACCCCGTGGTGTGGAGGGCTGGATGAACAATAGACGTTGGAGGGGTGCCCGTGGAGGGGTGGTTGAATAGGACCCCGTGGTGTGGAGGGCTAGATGAACAGTAGACGGTGGAGGGGTGCCCGTGGAGGGGTGGTGGAACAGTAGCCGGTGGAGTAGCACGCGGTGGAGGCTGGATGAACAGGAGCCCGTGGAGGCTGGAGGAGGTCGACGGTAGCCCGTGGAGGCTGGAGGAGGTCGACGGTGGAGATGAACAGTATCCCGTGGAGTCCCGTTTTGCGGTACGCCACACCCCTCCCGATGAACAGGACCCCCGTTTCGACCGTAGGAGGTCCGTTTCGTCCGTTTAGCGGTACGCCACACTCCTCCCGATCAACAGGACCCCCGTTTCGACCGTAGGAGGTCAGTTTCCTCCGTTTTGTGGTATGCCACACCCCTCCCGATCAATAGGACCCCCGTTTCGACCGTAGGAGGTCCGTTTCGTCCGTTTTGCGGTACGCCAGACCCCTCCCGATGAACAGGATCCCATTTCGAACGTGGCCGGTCGAACACAAGGCCGTTTCCTCCGTTCTGCGGTACGCCAGGCCTCGTTTCCATCGCCTGTTCCGTCCAAGCCCTCCCAATGAACACGACCACGCATTCCGTTCCGACCTAGCCGGTTGGCTCCCATGCGTTCTGTTGCCTCCCAATGAACACGACACATTTCGTTGCCTCCCCATGAACACGACGCATTCCGTTGCCTCCCCATGAACACAACGACGACGCTGTTTCTCCGTTCCGACCCAGCCATGTCAACGAGCCCTCGCCGTACGTATGTGCTAGTAGGCGTTCGAGACCCTGCCCGTATGTACACATACGTGGCCGTATTTTCTTTCTTGCACCCTGGCCGCTGTGCGTACATGTACATGCTACATGCGCTCCTCTACTACGACACGTGTGCGCCTCTACATCCACCGGTATATATGTACGTACACGTTCGCGACCAGAATGACAACGCTACGTACACTTCGACCAAGTGGGTCCCGACTGTCAGGCACTTCCTTGCGTGCGAAGATGTAGCTGGTGGGTCCCAGCAGCCAGGGGGGCGAATCATTTTGTTTTTTTTGCCCGGACGCACTTCCTTGCGTGCAAAGGTGTAGCTGGTGGGTCCCAGTAGTCAGGGGGGAAATGTTTTTTTCGTGAAATACGGTGGCCCGTCCGGTGGGTCCCCGCTGTCAGGTGGAGGAATAATTATTTTGCGCGTAATAAGGAGGCACTTCCTTGCTACGGCCGTGGACCCAGCTGTCAGCGTCTCCATGCACAGTACTCGTCTGATGTAAGTCGGTCGTTGACCACATTGACCACGCCACGCCGAGAGCACCACGGCGGTGGACGACGGCGAGGCCTAGGAAGGGGACGGAGGCAGGGAAGACTCGGCAGTTGTTTCCCACGTGGAGGGGAGTACGACTATATGAGGGTTTACTGGTTCATCTGCCGTCGCCGGAGAATAACAGCAGGTGTGGGTGAGTAGAGGGATGGCTAGGCTAGCGATGGGAGTACGATGGGGCGGTGAGGCCTGCGTGGTAGCACAGCCGGCCACGGGAAGGAGGGAGCAGGCAGTCCCCCTGGCGCTTGTTTGAGCGGTGGAGCAGGAAGAGCAGAGATTGAAGAAGCACGACGGCCGTTGGATGGACATCCAACAGTCAGTGCTTGTGTGTCAACCTTTTTTAGGAAAGCCTCAAATCTGTGGAAAACAGCATACAACCCATCTGCCATTATTTCTAATAATTTACAGCCCATTTGCTAATTCTTAAGGTTTTTTTGGAGCCCATATTCTTTTTGTTAGCATTACAGCCCATATTGTGGCTACGGTTAAAAAACTATACAAAATTTTGCATATTTCGGTGCGGTCCGAACTGTTTTTAATCCCGAAATTTCGACTCACATTCAAACTGATTTTAAAAATAAATGTATATGAATATAAAATCCAACAAATTCTCCACACATAAAAATTAATTAATTTAAAATCTTGAAATGAAAAAAAATATATTTGAAACTAATTGCCGGTTTGATGTGTTTTAAAAATGCACAGCCCATTTCTCATTACTAATGGGCCATTTTCTCGACAGCCGAGTGAAAGCTCTCCTCGTCTTGAAAGATTTGCAGCCCAACAGGCCTGACAAAGCGACTTACTTGGCAAATCACAAAAAACTGGGTTGTGGCCGTGGACCCAGCTGTCAGCCTCTCCACGTACAGTACTCTTCCAATGGAAGTCGTTCCTTGACCACGCTGACCACGCCGCGCGGAGAGCACCACGGCAGTGGATGGCGGCGAGGCCTAGGAAGGGGACGACGCGAAGCCGGGGAAGACACGGCAGTGGAAGCCCGCGCGGAGAGGAGTACGAGGGTTCACTGGTTCAGCTGCGGTGTGAGGCTGTCATCGCCGCAGGGCCTGGACAGCGGTGGGAATAGTAGGGGGCGGTGAGGCCTCTGCGGCAGCACAGCCGGCCATGGCAGGCAGGAGCATGCGGCACGACCGGCGCTGCTTTGGGCGGCTGGAGCAAGAAGACCAGAGGTTGAAGAAGCACTACGGCCGTTGGATGGACATCGTACGGTCACTGGAGCTCGAATCGTTCATATTGACTAAGTTGACAAAGCCCTTCGTCCCCGTCAACTTAGTGGGCCCACAAGTCAGCCTCCCACCAAGTTGGGTCCTAGCTAGCCGAGGGAGTATTCATTTTTTTTGGGCATAATAAGGAGGCACTTCCGGTGGGTCCGAGCTGGCAGATGGGGGGACGTTTTTTTCACGAAATACGGTGGCCCGTCCGGTGGGTCCCAGCAGTCAGGGGGAAACGATTTTTTTCGCAAAATACTGGTGGCCCGTCCGGTGGGTCCCTGCTGTCAGGTGGAGGAATAATTATTTTCCACGTAATAAGGAGGCACTTCCTTGCGGCTGCCATGGACCCAGCTGTCAGCCTCTCCACATACAGTACTCTTCCGATGGAAGTCGGTCCTTGACCACATTGACCACGCCATGCCGAGAGCACCACGGGAGTGGACGACGGCGAGGCCTAGGAAGGGGATGATGCGGAGCCGGGCTAGACGCGGCATTGGATGCCCACGCGGAGAGGAGTATGAGCATTCACTAGTTCGGCTGCGGTGTGACGCTGCCGTCGCCGCAGAATAACAGGGGGTGTGGGTGAGTGGAGGGATGGCCTGGCCAGTGGTGGGAGTAGTATGGGGGCGGTGAGGCCTCCACGGTAGCACAGCCAGCCACGGGAGGCAGGAGCAGGCGGCACGACCGGCGCTGCTTTGGGCGGTTGGAGCAAGAAGACCAGAGGTTGAAGAAGCAATATGGCTGTTGGATGGACATCATACGGTCACTGGAGTATTGACTAAGTTGACAAAGCCCTCCGTCCCCGTCAACTTAGTAAGCCCACAAGTCAGCCCAACAATATGGTGGGTCCCAGCTAGCAGGGGGTATTCATTTTTTTGGGCGTAATAAGGAGGCACTTCCTTGCGTGCGAAGATATAGCTGGTGGGTCCGACCTGTCAGCGGGGGAAACGTTTTTTCGTGAAATACAGAGGCCCTTCCTGTGGGTCCTAGCTGTCAGGTGGAGGAATCATTATTTTGCGCGTAATAAGGAGGCATTTCCTTGCGTGCGGCCATGGACCTAGCTGTCAGCCTTTCCACGTACAGTCCACTGCCGACGGATGTCGTTCATTGACCATGTTGACCAGGCCGCGCCGAGAGCACCAGGGCGGTGAACGACGGCGAGGCCTAGGAAGGGAATGACACAAAGCCAGGGAATACTCAGCAGTTGTTTCCCACGCGGAGGAGAACGAGGGTTTACTGGTTTGTCTGCCGTCGCCGGAGAATAACAACATGTGTGGGTGAGTAGAGGGATGGCTAGGCCAGTGATGGGAGTACGGTGGGGCCGTGAGGCCTGCGCGGCAGCATAGCCGGCCGCGGGAGGAGGGAGCAGGCAGTCCCGCCGGCGCTTGTTTGAGCGGCTGGAGCATGAAGAACAGAGATTGAAGAAGCACGACAGCTGTTGGATGGACATCCAACAGTCACTGCTCTCATGTGTTGACTAAGTTGACAGGGCGTTGCGTGTGTGTCAACCTTTTTTTTATGAAAGCATACGCGTCAACCTCTGGTAGGCGCACAAGTCAGCCTCAAATCTGTGGAAAATAGCATACAGCCCATCTGCCATTATTTCTAATAATGTACAACCCATTTGCTAATTCTTAAGAATTTGTTTGGAGCCCATCTTCTTTTTGTTAGCATTACACCCATATTGTGGCCACAGTTAAAAAGTATACGAAATTTTGCATATTTCGGTGCGGTCAACTGTTTTCAATCCAGAAATATCGATTCACATTCAAACTATTTTGAAAAATAATTTATATAAATATAAAATCCAAATAATTGTCCACGCATAAAAATCAATGGAATTTAAGATCTTGTAATGAAAAAAAATTGAAACTAATTCCCGATTTGATGTGTTTAAAAAATGTACAGCCCATTTCTGGGCAAACCGAATGAAACTCTCCTCGTCTTGAAAGATTTCCAGCCGAGCAGGGTCGATAAAAGCAAGTAGGCCTTGTTTGGGTATTTCTTTAAAAAATAGAACGGGGTTAGCCATTTTCAGCAAGAAAAAAACACAACTGGGCTCATGATGTGGTAAACATAAATAAAACCCTGGCTAGACGGGCCACAGCCCCTGCACAGCCCCGTTGTTGCCCTGCTCCGTCGCTAAAACTAGTATAAATAACAATTGCTTGTTCCTCAAAAAAAACTATGCGACTTACTGGGTCCCTGGTGCCAGCCGCTCGTAGTGTAATTCTCTCGTTTATTGACTACGTTGACAATGGCGTGAGCCCCAGATGTCCAACCATTAGGTGGAACCATATTTTTGGGCCTGTACTATAGAGGCACTTGCTTGCGTACTGCCATGACGCTGGTGGGTCCCTATTGTCATCCTCTCCACGTACAGTCATCTCCTTGTTCCTCTCGGTTGTTGACGACGTTGACAACGCAAGAGGGCGACGCACCGCGCACAGCGAGCAAACCAAGGCCGCAAGGCAGATGACGACGACGAGGCCTCGGACGGAACGAACAGGAGCCGTTGAAGATGCGCCGGTTCAGTCGCAGGCGGAGGGGAGTACGAGGGTTGACTGGTTCAGGCGCGGGTGCGTGTTGGGGCTGACGTCGGCGGAGAATAACAGGACGTGTGGGGGAATAGAGGGACGGACTGGCCAACATTGGAGGGTACGTACGGTAGGGAGGTGGAGGCACAACCAACCATGGGAGGTGGGAGCAAGCGGAGCCGACGGGGTGGTTTGGTTTGGGCAGCTGGAGGAAGAAGAAGACAAGAGATAGAAAATACACGACAGATGTTGGATGTCAATCCAATGGCTGGTCGGCAGAATCGTTTGTTGACTGGCTAGTAAGTCGACACCACCTTGGATAGGCTATTTCCTTGCGGGTCCCAAATGTCAGAATCCAAATCTGTCACGGTCATGCAGCCTTTCCTATGAAACTTTATAGCCCATCTGATGTGCTAGTTCAAAATAAGTTTGTGGGTGCTGGTGGGGGCTAATCACTTGGCTTCTGTAATGCACAGTGAGCTCAAGCAGCCAGCGAGAGTGATGTTATTTCCCTTGGTTGGGATTTGTTACAATATTTCACTCTAAATTAAACGAATGGCAAGCCATTTGCCTTGTTTCAAAGAAAATATGACAGTCACAGCCGAGTTGAAAAGGGCAGGAACATCTAACTCCAGCTTACAAACTATACAAAAGCACGAGGGTTAATTGTTCATCAGGTTTACAAAAAAACCAGATTGAAAAGGGCAACAACATCTAACTCCAGCACTGTTTTCGGCAGTCACAGTCAAATGGATCGGTCAGGTCCATAGAATGAACATCCTGGGTCATAAAATTTACTAGATTATGACCACAATATGTTGTAAATAGAAGCCCGGCACGTTCAGAAGCTCTTTTGCCCACCCGAAACTCCTTTTTTTGCTCTTCGACATACCCATCTACCAATTCAGTAAATATATGGGCTTCTGAAATGATTTTACTATTTACTAGTGTGGATGGGCTGTTTTGTCTTGGGCCCAGAGAAACAATTACTACTAGTACAGTGGTGACACTCTACAGCTACCCAGAAAAACAATTACTACTAGTACAGTGGTGACACTCTATAGCTACCCAGAAAAACAATTACTACTAGTACAGTGGAGACACTCTACCGCTTCTGGCTCCTCCTAGGTCATTGAAACGTCTCCCTCTACTGAATGTCGTTATACTTTTGTTCACTGACATGCGGGCCATGCAGCGCGCGGGCCCAAATGCCATCCACCAAATTAGAAGGCAGTATGCAGGCAGAGAGTCACCCCGGTCGTAGAGCGGCAGTAACGAGTCGTCATATCACAAAACCCCACCTCCCCACAGTCTAAGTTTGACGGACGAAGCAACGATCATTTCACTCTTTGCTGAATCCCCTTCTCCCTCACCGTCTTCAAGAAAGGCAACACTCGCATCTGCCACTGTTCTTCTCTCTGAACGAAGGGAAGGCAAGCGGATCCGTGATGTTGGTATATTTTCGTTCAGGGAAAAAAAAGAACTTTTGCAAAGCAGTAACCGATCCTCACTCCCTTTTTTGTTTCATTGTCATTGCGATTGTGTTTTCCTTTCAGTGGTCTCCTAGTATTCGTCGGTTTCCTGATGGACCAAGGAGAACCAGGCAAAGATCCGCCGATATTGGAGCAGACGCGGGAGGCTGATCCCCACGAGACAGAGAGCTCCAAGAAGATGGAGGCAACCACCGAGCCGACCCCAGATACGCTCACGGCCACTACTGAGATAGCCAACGCCCTGTTTGAGGTTACAACCCCCGTGGCACTGCAGGAGCAGTTTTCCCCCTTCGAGGATGTGTCCCCCCGCCCCCGCTGAGCTGCCCAATGTGATTTCCTTCTTTGCCGATCTCGATTGTGGTTTTTCATCTAAGTATGTGGTAATTTTTTTTTAGAAAAGGAAGTATGTGGTGATTAATAATGCAAAATTTTATTAGCTTTGATGCCATGCTATACATAGTGGTTTAAATAACTTGTGTTTCTTATACTGAAAAGTAATTCAGAATTTGTTTATATTTCAATTAGAGCCCTGATGCAGACAAGGATTGTGTGGTTGTACATGTCACTCGCTATGAGGCGGACGACCTGAATATACGCACTGGAAAAACAGAGTTCTTAGGCTGTTGGATCTTGGAAGCCATTTGCGGTTATACCAATGAAGAGTTGTATTCCAGCCTCACTGTTGTTAGGCGTGTTGTCCAGGGTGTACTGAAGCACAAGAAGTTCAAAGCTACTCCTTCGTTTGTGAGGCATACTGTTCTTGTCAAGCTTACGTAGGAAGATGGCGTGGCATGCCTCCACAAACAAGTTTATCAGTGGCTAGGCCACAAGGTTGTCTTCATGAAGGTTCATAGGATTGAGCTGCTGCGGGACATCCTCGATGATGTTCGTGGCAAGGTCCGTCTTGTGTCCAACCCAAATTAGATCGAGGCATGAAATAGTTGCCCCAGCTAGTGTTTAATAGTAGTTTGGATTGTGTCTAATTATCTGAACATTGCCTGTTATCGACCCCTCTAGGGCTAGTACTCTGTTTGAACCCGTCTATGGGAACTGCTGCTACTTTTGTGTGCCCGTGAATCATGTGAGAACCATCATAATTGTTGCCGAAACAGATGCGTCCTCACTAATTTTTTCATGAATATGGCATGGTAAGACATAAGTTGTCACAGTTTATCATACGAGCAGTGTGTGTTTTGATGAAATAGAGCACTCGTTCGAGAACCATGCACCGACGTATACATAAGTACTTGTAAACAATGTTGGTGCTACCCCACTTGTAAGCAGTTGTGCAAAACACGTCACATTGGCCCAGCTCACTTCAACACTAGGCTATCGACCGGCTAACAATCAACAATCTGCTGTCTGACATATAAGGAACTATGTATCTTGTTACAGTGGTTCATGCAGTTAATTAAGGCCGCAATGTAATAAATTCCAAACGTTCACACGCTAGTCTAGCGCTCATGTGGAACACTCACATTAAACTCGTCTTCATAAAAAACTTGAAAAGCATAAGTTAAGCAATTTTATACATCTCAATGATTCATAGAACATAACAAACATATACTAGTTCACAGCAAAAGACAAAGTTGTGAGAAGGTTTACAAATCAGGAAAAAACAAGCAAGGCTTCTCTGAGCAAAGGGCCTCCTGGCAGGCTTAAATTTCCTGGAGTTCACTCTGGTTTTTTCTTGTTGCCACCATCCAGGGTTAGGTTCTCTCATTCCAGAATAACCAATTATAATTGTGGTCTCATCTGGAATGCTGAACTGAACCATGCAGTGTACTAACCAGCTGAAATGCTTGTGCATTCCACTAAATTTAAGCACCGCTATTTGCAGAAATAAGCAGACCACAATGCCTCTTGTCCGCGCACCTGTCCAAAAAACCGCCGTGTAGCCATGCCAGCTAGTCCTCAGTCCATGGATGAACTGGTAGAAAGTGCATTCCGGAATAGGATGCAGTTGTTTTCGCTCGTCCCTGCACTGCAATCAGGAAGTAAAACATACGAATCAGCTTCTTTTAGATTGTGTTGGTCATTCTACCTTAGTTACTACCAATGTAGGGATACCTTGAAGATGGGAGGTTAGACGACGGCAACGAGGGATAGCCATCTCATTTTGCGCAGTTGTACTAAAACTGTGGTGTGTGCTTTTGATTGCGCGGATAGAAACGATAGGAGACATACATCCCGAAACGATATGGAGACAGGCATCCCTGTTTGCGCAAATACGAAATACGGTTATTTAAATAGTGACAGATATTACTACTTTCCCCCGTTTCCTCTTAGAACCAAGCCCTAGATTCGTGCTACAGCTTTCCCACTTTCTTCCCTGTTTGAACCAACTCTTTGAGTCGACTGTATGAACTAGCTTTACTTCTAATAATAGTAGAAGTCTAGGTGGCTTTGGAACAGCGGACGGAAGTAGAAAAGGATCCACACGAAGGGAGTTGTGGCAGTAGAGCAAGGCAAATTTCGAAGGAATATATACCTGAGGGTCGTCGGCATGTGGCAAAGACGGCGTCGGGAGGCCGCATCTTGGCCACAATACCGCAGGGAGGAAGAAGGGGTCGGAGGCCCTCCCGAGCCGGCGCTCTCTCAGAGGGAACGACACGGCCGCCGATCGGGACGCGCGGGCAGCCGTTGGTCTCCTCCCTCGCCGCCGACGACAGAGTGAATGATGCACCTAAACCCCTGCCCCGGTCGAGGTTGTCCGGGCGGATTTGTGACCAGCCGTGAGCTGAGAGAGAGTGTGGCCACCTATGTGTTGCTTAGATCTGGAGAGCATGAGAGAGTGAATGAGAGGAACCCTAGTAAAGCAAGCGCTAAGGCTCCTGCTTTTATATATAGTGGAGTGATTTTATTGTACTAGCTTCAAAAAAATGCGCTCCTACGTGTACCCGTGAGTGGGTGTGAGAGAACTAGTGCGTGCGTGCACCGCTTCTCTCCGTGAGAGTACAATATGCTATGCCGAAAGAATGTTCGCTGCAAGAGTAATAGTATAAGTGTGTGACGTGTGAGCTAAAATAAAATGTGGGCGCCGTCTTTTGTTTTTTAGAAGTTCTGAGGGTAGGGTGTGAAGAGCACATATGTGCGTGACGTCTACCTGCAGATAGACGGTGGGTGCGACATGCGAGTCTTTGAGAGGACTCGGGAGAGTCGTGACTCGTGAGGGTGTGTGTGCGTGAGAGAGAGGGGGCACGTATCAATGCAATGCATGTGTCTGTAAATCATTATCTGACAAACATTCTCCACAAGCCTTTTCCTGACGAACGCCGTAAGAACCGTTAGATCAGCATCCGCCAGTGTTAGTTTTGCCATGTCATTTAACAGAACAGCCAGTCCTCCTACACACAAATCTTCCACGTGAGTGTTAGCAACTGCCGTATGCTCCCTTCATTCCGAAATGCAGTGCATATAGCTTTATTGAAAATTCGAACCTCGCAAACTTTTACCGAGTTTTCGTGTACCAAATGGCACATGTAGAATACCATGTATATATCATTTCATTCATCTTCGAGAGGTAACTATAAAGATGGGTGAGGAGTCTACAAAGAAAGACCATCGTATCACCCGCAGCAATTTCAAGCATCCTTTAGTGTCGTGGAATATCATAGGAACTCTATATGATATGATTTTTATAGGATTTTTTCCTTTAGAGCCAATTGATTCATAGGAATAGATTCATATACTCCACATTTCAAAGGAAATAAACATGATATCATTTCTATAGCTTTAGAGCCACTTGGTTCATATGAATGGATTCCTATACTCCCTTAATTTCAAAGGAAAATAAACATTAGCATATATTCAATAGAAAAGTTCCTATGATATGAACCAAATTACATCTCTTTTCTAATCCCTCCTCATAGGAATTGAGATACATGTCATCTCTAGATTCAATAGAAAAGTTCCTATGATGTGAACCAAATGACATCTCTTTTCCAATCCCTACTCATAGGAATTGAGATGCTCCATGTCATCTCTTTCCCTGCAACTTCCATGTATACATCTTCTATTCCTAAATAGATAGTAAAACCCACTAGTAGCTTTTCTCCAAAACATGCAACTATGGCATAAGAACTATATAGTGTGCCAACAACTTTGTAAGATGGTCGCTGGATGAAGCTAACCCGACAGTGCAGAGATAGGCAAATCCGAGCACTACTAGCCGTTGGATATCATCAACATTCCATCAGATCTGCCACATGTACAATTTAGAAGACTCCATGGTTGAACTTAAGCATAATTGACAAACCTCAAAACACAAGCACTTCTCCTTTGTTTTGGAATCTTCTGTATCATAATTGATTTTTTTTTCTAAATGAATTGCCATTATTTGTTTTTTACTTTATGATTTACAATGCACAACCCCATGAATCTTAACATTTTTATAAAACTAATTGATTTTGAATGAGATGAACTATAACAACTAAATGAACATCTACATCATGCATATATGACTCAAAGCTTTACATGCTATAGTGTGTATTTATTCATAATTTGGTTTTGAAATCTCATGTGTTCAAAACATGTGTACCTTACTAGTTTTGAGTAGAGTAGCAAATTTCACGCAGCCCCGGATATATCAAAATGCAGGGCCCATGCATCATTGCCTTTCGGTCGAACCTACAGCCACAATTTTTTGTACGTACTATATCTCCACTGGTCCCCGAACCCAAAATGCTGCCTCGTTCCTGTAAAACCAAGCGGCCCACACATATTAAAGGCGTCGACTCGAACCCGTTTGCTACGTCGTGGCCCCACACGACGTAGTACTCCTACAAACCCTACCGCCGCACTCATCATCGATTTTCTTCAAGAGGACGAGGGAGAAGCCGATTTGTAGTGGAGGCGCTTTAAAAAAAGTATCTGTAGTGGAGACCCCTACCGTAGGGTGCCCTAGGTAGCTGCCGCACGCATCATTTTTTCTCTTTTCTTTATGCTCTTGTGCCCTAGAGTGAAATGATGGTTGCTTCGTCCATCCAGCTTAATGCGGGAAAGGTGGGGCTTTGTGATTTGACCCCTCATCGCTCATTTTCTACTACTGTGGCGCTACGACCAGGGTTCCTCCAATTCCAACTGCTGCTCCGAACTGTAATTTTGTGCATCGCATGTGGAACAAGACGATGGATGAGCCACATGTCAGCCAAAGGGGTCCTGTTAAGTGTGTCGCAATTTCATGTGCGGACTGACCCTGCTTGAGTTGCTACGCCAACACGACAGGAGCAACCTACCACTTGGTTTTGCTCCTTGGTGAATCCCGACTATATTGATCTAAAAAGATACGTGCTGAACTACCCTCTCTGTCTTGGTTTTTTATTTTTAGGCATATCGGTTTATAGGGCCTGCACGTAGTTCTAGGTCATCCATTTGACTAACTAAATATGAGTTACTATGTCACAAAAAGTATATCATTGGATTCTTAAGCGGATGTAGTTGTATTTAAAAGTCGAGGGCATGGCTTTTCCTGCACGGTAGGTGGGGCAGTTCCGCCTAGTCGGTTCGACAGAGACGCGAGAAGACGAGGGAGTAGGCTGCTACAAACGTAGGGCTGTGTGATTTGACAGCGAGTTACTGCTGGACAGGTGGGACCACGTGATTTGAGTTTCTATTATCATTTTAACTGCGGCGCTACGACTGGCGTGAGTCTCCCAATTCCTGACCACCTCCATACAGGTGCCTCTCCCAATGCTCCACCATGTAGTAGAGGCTGGCTCTTGCATGAGAGCGCACTTCTCCACTTTTTCCTTGCCTCTCTTTCCTCCACATATGCAAAAATGTCATGTAAATTGCACTATTGTACTTACTTTTACTTGCTCCTACAGGTGCTTAAGCTTGCCACATAGGCATAAAGTCTGATGTGGCAAGTTAATCAAGAAGAGAGAGACTAGTTTGGTGACCCAAGGAAGAAACGGTGCTAAGCGCATGTTGTCGGATTTCGGGTTCCGGCAGACCCTTGAGGTTCGAACACTGGGGTGCGCGCGGAGATTTCGCCTCCTACCTACCTGCACTCCTCCGCCTTGCTAGGATCTAAACTAAGGAAAGAACAACACAAGAGACGCAGGGTTTATACTGGTTCGGGCCACCGTTGTGGTGTAATACCCTACTCCAGTGTGTGGTGTGGTGGATTGCCTCTTGGGCTGATGATGATGAATAATACAAGGAAGAACAGCCTCACGAGGGTCTGCTCTTGGCTGGGGCGATGAATTGCTGGGAGGAGCTCAGTCACCCCCTCTCTCTCTCTCTACCTGATCTTCTCTATCTTTCCAACACTCTGGCCAGCTCCCTTTTTTTACCCAGCCTCCTTTTCTCTCTCTGCCTCTCTCCTTGCTCTGTGGGTGGCTGTTCCTATTTATAGAGGCCCTGGTCCTCATCCCAAACATTGAGCGGGAAGGGAGCCAACAATGGGGGGCTAATTTGAAGGGGGACAACTAGTATCAACTATCCTGACAAAAGTAGTCTTCGCCTGCGCAAAGCTCTGGTGATGACGCCGTCTTGGGCTCCACGGTGACCTCCGTCTCGTAGTCCTCCTGGTCTTGGTCTCGTTGCACCAAAATGGCAACCTTTGCCTGATGCCTCGGTAATCCGCGGCTGCGCTTGGCCCCTTTGCACCAAAGAGGAAGGGAGGACACTGCGCGGGCTGGCACCCGCCTGGCGCCCCCGGTCGTCATGGCTTGTGTCACGGGCACCTCATGAGGTACCCCACCTTGATCTCTCCGCCTCCTCATGAGCCAGCCTGACGAGGCCGCGCCTGAGGAAGCTCCGCGTTGTCCACCCCACGAGGCTTGGCCTCTCGCGAGGGTCTTGGGTTTGTGTTGGTGAAGATGGGCCACGCTGGGCCCCCCTTTGAGCCATGCCGCAGGCCGCAGGCAGGCAAGTCTGGGGACCCCCGTTCCCAGAATGCCGACACATGTACCTAGGTGAAAAGACAATTTTGAGTCTATAGCTAATTAGATGAAGAAAACTTAGCAACACCATTTCATTGGAAGAGGTCACTCCTTGGCAAATGCAATAAAACCTAGTACTCCCTGTGTCCCATAATATAAGAACGTTTTTGGCACTACACTAGTGTCAAAAATGTTCTTATATTATGGGACGAAGGGAGTACGAAGAAAGAGATAGAGAGGAGTAAAAAATACACTTATAGCCAACCTTGTTGTAGTATGAGTGACTAAGTGATGACTACGTATGACATGCCAACATCAGATAGCCTAACGCACCATGTTAAATCTCCAAGGGCGCGACCGCACGAGCGACGTGACGGCCGTGGTAGGCGCGACCATGATACGGGCTGCTGCCAGCCCTTGGATCTGAGATCAATCGGTCGCATGCTAAGTTGCTGAAAATTTGCAGAATAACCCTCCAGGATAGGATATTCACCCATAGGTCAAGAATCACGCCATGCAACCGTTCGATCTTAGATCCAAGGGCTCTCGGAAGCCCGTATCATGGGAGAACGGAAAGCCACTACCCTGCCGTTCGCACGCTGGCAGTTCGCTCCTACTCATCCCCGCACGTCCTTCAATACTATGGCGGTTCGCTCCTAGTCGTCCCGTCCATTCACATCACGGCAGTTCCACTAATCTTAACCCTCCTCCCAAATCCATGGCGTCCCAAATCTCCATGATCGGCGGTGAGTACAAGGTTAGAACCATCATCGGCGATGAGTTCGACGTCATCTACACCCGTTCTTCCATGACGGTGAAAGGATGCCTTTATCGCTTCAGACGCATGTTCGAAAACTCAGATGATGAGTGGGTCACTGGGCTACACCACAGTCCTGGGATGAGAGAAGGATCTAAAGGACGAAGAGAGTAAGAAGCCCGCCGTGATCCAAGTTTGCGTACATAACGTTTGCTTGGTCTACCACATATGCCATGCCGACGTTGAGTGCCAGCATTTTAAGAACTTCCTCAAGGACAAAAGAGTGAAATTCGTTACTGTAGGCTATAAGAACGACAGGGATGTCCTCCGTCGGATAGGTCTCATTGTAGGCCAGCCCTTCGATCTCCAGAAGGCAAGCCTGGTGTCCTCCTCTCAACCTTTCAATGCTGACCCTGGCATCCTTCGTAGAGTAAACTGGAGAAACCTCATTACACGTTTCATCGTCATGCATGGCAGCGGAATGTACTAGATATAGACCACATCCACTATGCTACAATGGATGGTTACCTTTGTTTCAATATCTACAAGGGTTGGATGAAGAGCAACAACCAAGTGTGCGGTTCAAGCAAAGAAGTATCGGCCAAGAGGGAGAGGGACAAGGACGAAGTCGAGGACGTGGACGAGGACTCCGAGTAAGGTGGCAGTGTCGTTGCTCATGGTGGTCCTAAACTTCTAATGTAGTGTCTACCGGATTAGTTGCATAGTTTAATTTCAGGTGTGCTTAGTTTAATTTGAGGGGTGTGTTGTGCTGAGCCCCCAGCAGAACTATGTTATGTTTCTTCTCGTTACTTTAACTCTTAAGTATGTACATACTACTAGTATTTCTTTAATAGAATTTAGCACCCCAATTAAGCACGTACTAGCTTTTTTAATAGTAATATATGCATAAGTTGGCGACGAGCGCTCTCTATATGTACCACCTTTTTTTTAATTTTAGTTTTTGCTCCATGGCGCAATCCATCGATAGTACTACTGTACAAAAGTATACATTTTTTAAAAGGCTAGAGTACTGTTCATCACATATATAGCCAGTTAAATTCTCAACCTAGAACAATGTGCATGCCATGTAGTAAACCGACACGAAGGAAGTATAGTAAAAATGAGGTGATTTTACCGAGTGATCAGCAGGGGAGCATGGCCTGTCATGCGGTCCCACGTGTCATGATGTACCAAGGCGATGCGCGTGTCCCTCTTGAGGCAGAAGCAATACTACGTGGTGTGAGATGATGGCGAACCGAAGTGTGAATTAATGGTTGCTTCGTCCATCTGGGAAGGTGCGGCATTGTGATTTGACGTCTCATTGCTCATTACTACTACTAGGCCGGTATGAGTGGGGTGTGTCCCCCCTGCTGTTCTGCACTGTTATTTGGTGCTTGACACGTCGACCCAGTTGCTATATGTCCCACATGTCGGCGACAGGAAGTACATAATTCATGAAAGGGAGCGTCGACGGAGGAGTATACTACAAAATTCATGAAAGGGAGCGACTTAGTTTTGGAAAAATCTGTTTTTACGGAGTACGTACCCACTAGGGTTTATAGGGCTCATCTAAAAAACATTCGTTTTTCCGTTTGATAAGTCTCAATTCTACTATACTAGTTGTAGTACCATTACATGTTGGATTTCGAGGTGCGTTAGATCACCCAACGCAAGCAGTGTCAAGAGGAAACTAACCAATGCATGTACAAGTTCATGGAAATTTAGTGGTCATTCATGCATTCGTTCTAATTAATGCCTTGGTAAACATAACTTCTTGAGAAAAACGAGCGTACTAATTACTTGTGCAAACTAAGAAATTAATTCGACCACTCACCATCTACCTTGGTTGGAGAGATTTTGAAATTGAGCCATAAACTGGAAATGAGGGAGTAGTAACTTTTGTCTCGATTACTATTTGTGGCCTTGTATAGATGCAAAATGTATTTTTTATAGTGGCCTTGTATAAGTAAATGGAGGGAGTACTAACCAAAGTACGTAGTAGGGACGAGGAGTAAACGGAGGGAGTAGTAAAAAATTCTCCTCGTGCTGTGAGCCACCGCGCGCGTGGGTGAGGGAGCGGACGTAAAGGCGTACAGTAGTAGTACTACTACTACTACTCGTAAGCAAGCTTCACCTCATCCTGCGAGCCACCGCGCCCATGGGCGGGGGAGATGGCGTACTAAGCAAGCTTCTCCTCGTTCCGCGAGTTGACGGGACACATCAAAAGTACTCCAGTGTATAGAGGCCACTAACACTAATCGATGTGTCCCGTCATGGTTTGCCTCTAAGGTAGGCCCCACATGGTTTGCCTCTTTTTTTTAATTTAACATAATGCGTCAAGTCGCAATTTGTTTGTTCACCCGTGGTAGATGATCCTCCCTCCACCAAGTGGACAACCAGTACACGTGCCAAATTACCACCTGGGCTGCCTTTTTTCGTACAGAAATGAGCTCCACTGTGTACCCACGCGGGTGTGGTTGGGAAAGAGACGGGAGTACGTGCGCCGTGCGTGCACCTCTTCCCTGCATGCACGTCCCCCACCTACTTGGGTGTGTGAGAGAGATACAAACCTAGACATAATGCGCCGTTCATCCCCATGCCTCCGCCCAGTCCGACCACCAGTCACCACCACGCCCCACTCCTCCTCACCTTATCTCTCATCTTTCTCCCTCCATTTTTATATACAAGGGGCCACTATCAAAATTACAATTTGCAGATATACAAGGCCACTAACACTAATCGATGCAATATTAATGGTGTTTGCTTCGTGGTACTAGCAAAGGAGGACATTAATTATCCCTTGCATGCATGCGGGAGTTTGTAAAAAAATGCATCTTGATGTTCCGTGCAATGCACGGGCATCTTGCTAGTCCATGAAAACAACAAATGGCAAAATTCCACCGATCCACCAATTTGCAGAGATTTGAATCTATTGCGAGGGGCTGTTTGGATCTTGCCGGGGTAGCCAAAATATTGGCGACCCTTTTGTCCACCAGTGCCTTTGCCACTGATGAACGAGGAATGGCTCGGGTGCTCATGCTGTCATGCATCCTCCAGCGCGTACGTTGGAGACGAGCTCGCACGAGCTATGTTTTTTGTCCCACAACGCCGCCCGAGCCGCCGCAGACCGACCAGCGACTCGCAAATTATGCCATCCAACCGTAGCCGCACACATTGTGACAACAACTCAACCAACCAGATGAAATTCACGCAAACACATAGACAAACTGATATTTCATATAAACAATGACGGAAATCATATAAAATACCGGATTTTCATACAAACATGACGGATTTCATTACATTCAAATGAACTACGCGGTGCTAGTTCTGGACAGCACAGGTATATAATACCTGGCCTAAATGGTCGCCCACCGATCGATTTGTATTCCTCATGTCTGGCAGCACGATCACCGGACTACTGGGAGCCCCGGAGGTATATTCTTCAGCGCAAAGGACGGCTCGCTTCCCCACTGCCCAACTGATATCATTGGCTGGTGCCGAAGATGATGGTGGCCAGTACCGGTTCGAGTTCATCACCGGCCACTACTTCGCCATGGCCGGCATCGGCTCGAGTTCATCCTAACATTCCCCTCTTCCGTGGATCCCATGCGGGGTCGACGAAGGTCCTCGCGACAAAAGGATCCGGCAAGACACCTGATGTGTACGTCGGCGTCGCCTCCGCGGTGGCCATCATGGGACCCAAGCGGCGGCGGCCTCCCGTGTTCTACTTCTCCTCGATGATGGCGGCGGACATGGAGGCACTGGCCCCGACTCGTCGCTCTCCACGCACCTGGCTTCTGTCGCTGCTTGCGTGGTACGGCGGCCGGCATGGGAGTCTCGGCCACAGAAACGGGAGACGCGGTACAAGGCGGCGGCGTGGATGGCAGCAACGACGCCCGTGCGCCGCTCCTCGTCGAGCTGGCCTGGAGCAGCGAGTTGCTGAACCGCGCACCGGCTTCGGGCGGCAACTGGCTCCGTCGGCCGAGGGGAGGGAGGTGGATCAGCGAGCTACATAGCTCGTATCCGGCGGGCTACCTAGCTGGCTTGGATGCGGAATAACTACTCTTCGTAATCCATTGTAAGAGTGGACAAAATGGTGGAGGAGATAGGGGAGCGGCGGAGGTGTGCGATTCTTGGCCGGCGTTTGGCCTCATTTAAATAGGAGATTAAATAGACGGCGGACGGGAGGAGCTCGGCCGGCGTTGCGTTTAACGCCGTCCCGGTCATGAACGGACGTGTGTCCAGAGTGGGTTTCTCGGCTTCCACACGGGCGGGTTTCATGGAGGCGTTTGAATGCGGCACGGATGCGTGTTCAACCGGGCGTGCCGCGTGTGGCGCCCTCGACTCTTACCTAGGACACCGCGTCGTTCTTCCACTGACGTGTGGGCTCTTTGGGTGCATGGCCTGCATGTCAGTGAACCAACACAGGCAGCGCACAGCAGAGGAACCTTTGGTGGGCCAGGGCGGTCAGAAGCGGGCATTTCATAAACCGATGATTGTTCATTGAGTGTGACATCATCTTTTTCATGTAGATAAGCCTACTATGTTGATAGCCCGTTCGATACGTTGTGATTCATAAAGACCGCTGCAAACATCAATGTTCTGCTTATCACAAATAAGATTGATTAATACCCGTAACAATCCATGTCCTTAACAAAGGGTGCATGCACGTATAGGTTGAGCGTGTGTCTTGCGTCGTGTGATGTGTGCATGCAGGCGTGCGAGTGTTGCATGCGTGCAAGGGTACGTTTCAGTGTTGCATGCATGGGTGCGTACGTGCGTGTGTTCATGCGTGCATGTGTACATGTCAGTGTTGCACGCCAGCATGCGTGCGTGTGTACGTGTCAGTGTTGCACGCCTACATGCGTGCGTGTCTTGCGTGCGTGCATGTGTACGTGCGGGGTGAGGCTACACGTCAGTCGACTGACTTTTTCATCTCTGGTCATTAGATTTTCCAGCCGTTGGATACGAAATCAAGTGCCTCCAGTTTATCATCAAACTCCACACCCCTGAGTCGCCAGCCACCACCGGCCGAACCGCCAGCCCCCGCCGCCCGCGACCGGCCTGCCCTCCCCGAAACCACTCCCCACCGCCGGTCCGCCGCCGCACCGGCCATCCCTCTAGCCCCCCCTCCCGGCCGCCGAGCTTTTTCTCCGGGGATCCCCACCCCACCGCCCAATGAACACCCCCCAACCGCCGGTGACTACCAACCAGAGGTCTCACGACTTCGAATACCCACTGACCACTAATTTATTACTATTTCTGTCCTTCATATACGCACTGATGGGTGGGCCCTATGGTAATGTGCGCTGCTGAATATGGACCGTTTGACTGGTTAATTGATCGTGTTATCAACAAATTACGGAGCTGTATGGTGAGCCAGTGACCGTATGATCACCCTAAAATGTACTCCTTTTTTATTAACACAATACAGACTCAAACTACTATTCCTTTCTTTCATATACGGGCTGACAGGTGGGCCCCATGGTTACGTGCCCCGATGGTGCAACACTAGTTGCGCCGCGTGGAACGTTTGACTGGTCAATTGATTGTGTCATCAACAAAAGACGGAGTTGTACAGGTGAGCCAGTGACCGTATAATCATGATATGTATTTGTTTAACACGGTACAGACGCAAGGGCTCATATATACGCGCAAGCACTCACCGCTATAAGCGCACACACGCAAACCCTACCCCTATGAGCACCTTCAAGAGAGTGGGCCAGCATATATGATCTTGAGATTTTACGAAGTCACCATAAGTGCCTCGTAGTCGACTGGAACGTCTCCTCCCACTGAACGTACATCGCCGGAAAATACTGAAATTAACACAAGATAAATGCGAGCACCGGGACTTTAACCCTGGTGGGCTCAAGAAACCACTGTCCTCTAACCATCCAACCACATGTTGGTTAGCATGACAAAATGTATGTGGTGACCGTGATGAGCTTATTCTGAAGTCCAGTGACCATATCGTGCTTTCGCTTCAAATACAATGACCGTAAGTGTCGTCAACAAAATACGGAGCACGCATCAAATGCAAAGTCCGTCGGTGTCATCAACAAAATATGGAGACGTATCGTGAGCTAGATACCGTTGTACTATTGTATATGCTTATTTTCTTAGTGGCCGATTGCGTGTGTGGTGTGGTGGCCACATCATTTATAGTTGTGGTGGGTCAACATGAAGACTCATGGGTCGGTTCCATCCTGCGCCACATATAGGTTGGACTGAGACGTGTTATACGAAGACCCATGTGGAGGACTCGACGTACAACACGAAGCTACCAGAGTCGCGGAGGACTCTATCCCCACAGGTGATAAGCCTACTATATATGATTTGTAACCCTAGGACCTTAGTATGTTATACAAGCTTGGGGGCTAGTTCATCGGTAGTATACACACACGCACAATTCCTGGTATTCACGTGTACTTTGTACACACCCCTATCACTAATATACAGTACCAGGAGTAGGCTCTTTCTTCAACTGCAAGGGTCCGATCCGAACTAGGGTAAAACTTTGCCTTGTATTACCATCCAGCCTAATAGCCAGGGATATCCTACCGAATGATATGATGAAATCATATCTGCCAACTACTAAGAGAGAGGTGTGTCAGGGGGCAATGTGTGCGAGAGAGGCCTAAAGATAATGTGCGTGCGGGAGACACGTAGGCACATATATGTGCGTATAGAGGGCTAGTAGAGACCATGCATGTGTATATATGCATGTGAGAGAAGTAGTGTTTTCCAACTGAGATTAGTGAAAAGAGTGGTACATAGTAGTCAGAAAGAGAGAGAGAAACAAAGAGAGCTTGTGCGTGAGACACCCCGACACCCTGAGAGAGATTGTGAGCATGTGTGAAAGAGAAATGCCGATGCATATAAAGTGTGTGCACTTATGCGTTAGATAGAGAGATATATAATGCGTTTGTGAGAACGGGGCGAGGCATAGTGCATCTACGTGTAAAAGGAGGTTCTACGCATTAAATTAAAATATAAATGGCATTATTATTTTTGGATGAGATCATGAATTTTGCAAATTGCATATGGACGAAAATCGGTCTATCAGACACCCATACTCTATTGAATTCTAGAATGTGCATGTGTTTATTTCATCTTATCGATCCATAGAGTGAGAGCGGTTTGAAATATAGGAAATGGATGCTTTTGCGATTCATATATAAACATTAATTAGTGCACTCCATATTATTAGTGTGAAGCACTTTATACATTTGTCACTTGCATGGATACATTCCAAATTGCTAGCTACGAAATAGAATACATGTCGAATTCAACATAAAGGGGGTTTCGATGATTCGAATTCATAGGAAGTGCATTCATCTATTTGAACCTGAGATAATGGCATTTGTAAATCAGATGTAAAGGGGGGCATCAATCTTTGTTGTGAGTTTGAACATGCTATATATATTCATACGCATATCTAACTTTTTTTTGCAACCAAGGAGATTATATCTGGAACCATGCATGAACTAAGGTAAGTTGCATATTTTTTAATATATACTCGTGTACAATGTATATTCAAATGTACCCCTCCATTGCAAAATAATCGTATCTTTAGGATTTTCAAGAGTAAAGATTTGTGAAGTTTGACAAATCCTGAAAGTTCAATTCAAGAGAACCGAAAATGTTAATGCTTCTGCTCCCAAATCTTGAATGAAGCGCAAAATAGGCCTCTGGTCACCCGAAACCGCGCGAGACTAATGTTTTGGTGGTAGGAAATTATTGTACTAACTCTGGCCCGTGTATCCTATCGGCCCGATGTCCAAAGGTCTAAACCGGGGTAGGTTTGTAACTTCACCAAGACGCCAGTCTCAACCGCCTCCGAGAAGCATTCATACGCCATGGGCGCCTACCCATGCGCTCGGCCGAAATCTATCCCGCCCACATTTGGGACACCTAACATGACTGTCCTACCCCCAACCCGCAATATGTCCAAAATTTTAGATGGGGCAAAGTTTGTAACTTTCCCCAAATTTCAAACAAGCGCGTCTCAAACCGAAACATTGTTCCCCCTTAGTTCCCCACCTCCCTCTGTTTCCCCATTCATACTCCGTGGGTGTGAAAACGCCCTCTCCACCAACAGCGAAACCCCAGCCTCCTCCGTCCTCCACCCCATAGCGGCCAATCCACTGCCGCCCTCCTCCATCACGCTGGAGCTGGTACCCCGACGTCGTCGTCCAATATAACCGCAACTGCAATGCCCTCAAGGACTTAGAAGCTGAAGCTGAGGCAGAGCTGCCTCCACGACGCTGACGCCGACGTGCGCCATACCAGAACCACTCCGACCACACCGTCCCGTGCCTCACTACTGCGGCTCCACTGTCACACCCGTCCACCGCACCGGAGCTGTTCCCGCTACACCGTCGTTCACCGCCTCGGATCTGCTTCCCCGCCGCCGACAGACGGCCACCGCACCACACTCAACAAGTTGGCCATGGGTTCACCCAAGGCTGCACCGTCCTCCACAACTTCTGGTTTCCGGCGAACAACAAGAAGATCGTCGGAAAAACAGAAGGAGGACACAGCACTGCCAGCAGAAAGTGGTACTCCTTGAGGGAGTCCTGGATTAGGGGGTGTCCGGATAGCCGGACTATAACCTTTGGCCGGACTCTCGGACTATGAAGATACAAGATTGAAGACTTCGTCCCGAGTCCGGATGGGACTTTCCTTGGCGTGGAAGGCAAGCTTGGCAATATGGATATGTAGATTTCCTCCCATTGTAACCGACTCTGTGTAACCCTAGCCCTCTCCGATGTATATATAAACCGGAGGGTTTTAGTCCACAGGACGAACAACAATCATACCATAGGCTAGCTTATAGGGTTTAGCCTCTTTGATCTCGTGGTAGATCTACTCTTGTACTACCCATATCATCAATATTAATCAAGCAGGAGTAGGGTTTTACCTCCATTGAGAGGGACCAAACCTGGGTAAAAACATTGTGTCCCTTGTCTCCTGTTACCATCCGCCTAGATGCACAATTCGGGACCCCCTACCCAAGATCCGCCGGTTTTGACACCGACATTGGTGCTTTCATTGAGAGTTCCTCTGTGTCGTCACCTTTAGGCCCGATGGCTCCTCCGATCATCAACAACGATGCGCTCCAGGGTGAGACCTTTCTCCCCGGACAGATCTTCGTGTTCGGCGGCTTTGCACTGCGGGCTAATTCGAGCCCCTGGCCATCAGGTCAGATTTGGAAGTTTGAACTACACGGCTGACATCCGTGGAGACTTGATCTTCAACGGATTCGAGCCACAGCCAGGCGCGCCGCACTGTCACGATGGGTATGACCTAGCTCTGCCGCCGAACAGTACCCTAGAGGCCACGCCCGCATCAGCTCCGACCCTTAGCTCGGAGCCAACTGCGCCGATCGAGGACGGGTGGCTAGACACCGCCTCGGGGGCCGCAGTCTCAACGGCGATCGAGCCGAACACTAGCCTCATCCTCTACGAAGCCCGTGACTCCAAGGTGCCGGACTATTTTCCAGACTCTGAACCTTCCGCGCCCCTGCTAATCGAATCCGATTGGGCGCCGATAATGGAATTCACCGCCACGAATATCTTTCAGCACTCGCCCTTCGGAGACATTCTGAATTCAGTAAGGTCTCTCTCTTTGTCAGGAGAGCCCTGGCCGGACTATGGCCAATAGGATTGGGATGCGGACGACGAAGAAATTCAACGCCCACCCACCACCCACTTCGTAGCCACTGTCGATGATTTAACCGACATGCTCGACTTCGACTCCGAAGACATCGACGGTATGGACGACGATGTAGGAGACGAACATGAAACAGCGCCTATAGGGCACTGGAAAGCCACCTCGTCATATGATATATATATGGTGGATACACCCAAAGAAGGCAATGGCGATGGAACAACGGGGGATGACCCCTCCAAGAAGCAACCCAAGCACCGGCGTCAGCGGCGCCGCTCTAAGTCCCGCCAAAGCAAAAATGGTGATGCCGGCATGGGAGATAATAACACCCCGGACAGTGCCGAAGACAAGTCCCTCTAGCAAGATTCAGCACAGGAGGATGGAGAAGCCAGCCCCCTTGGGAGAGCGGCAGACAGAGAAGAAGAGGATGATAATTACATGCCTCCCTCCGAAGACGAGGCAAGCCTCGGCAACGACGAATTTGTCGTGCCTGAGGATCCCGTCGAACAAGAGCACTTTAAGCGCATGCTTATGGCCACGATGAGTAGCCTTAAGAAAAAACAGCAATAGCTTAGAGGTGATCAAGACTTGCTAGCCGACAGATGGACGGAAGTCCTTGCGGCCGAGGAATACGAACTCGAACGCCCCTCCAAGAGCTACACAAAGCGCGGGTTGCTACCCCGTTTAGAGGAGGAAGCACTTAAGCCTACATCACCAGCGCATGATGCGGCTAACCGGCCACCTCATGGCCACGACAGAGAGTCCTCCCAGCCCTCCACTGAAGCCGCACCCCGGCGTCGCTCAAAAAATACCAAGGCACGGGGAAATGTGCTAGACCTGCGAGATATGTTGGAAGACAGGGCAAGGCAAACAAGATTGATCTACGGATCGCGCGGGCGCCCCACGACACGAGACGATAACCGTCACGCCGGATATAGTAAATTCGGCCGGGCCGAACACAGCAGACAAAGCTCATTTGAGCTACGTGGTGATATAGCCCAGTACAGAGGCGCCGCACAACCACTATGCTTCACAGATGAAGTTATGGATCATCAAATCCCAGAGGGTTTCAAACCCGTTGTCGGCGTTCTGGGAACGGGGGTCCCCAGACTTGCCTGCCTGCGGCGTGGCTCAAAGGGGGCCCAGCACAGCCCATCTTCACCAACACAGACCCAAGACCCTCGCGAGGGGCCAAGCCTCGCGGGGCGGACGACGCGGAGCTTCCTCAGGCACGGCCTCATCAGGCTGGCTCGCGAGGAGGCGGAGAGATGAAGGCGGGGTACCTCACGAGGTGCCCATGACGCAAGCCATGACGACCAAGGGCGCCAGGCGGGTGCCAGCCCGCGGAGTGTCCTCCTTTCCTCTTTGGTGCAAAGGGGCAAGCGCAGCCGCGGAGTACCAAGGCATCAGGCAAAGGTTGCCATTTCGGTGCAACAAGACCAGGACCAGGAGGACTGCAAGACGGAGGCCATTGTGGAGCCCAAGACGGCGTCACCACCAGAGCTTTGTGCAGGCGAAGACTACTTTTGTCAGGATAGCTGGTACTAGCTGTCCCCCTTCAAATTAGCCCGCCATTGTTGGCTCCCTTCCTGCTCGATATTTGGGAAGAGGACCAGAGCCTCTATAAATAGGACCAGCCCCCCACAGGGGAGGAGGAAGAGGAGAGAATGAGAGAGAGAGGATGAGAAGAATCAAGAATTAGAGAATCAGAGAGAGAGAGAGAAGGGTGACTGAACTCCTCCTAGCAGTTCATCGCCCCAGCCAAGAACAGACCCTCGCGAGGCTGTTCTTCCTTGTATTGTTCATCATCATCAGCCCAAGAGGCAATCCACCATGCCACACACTGGAGTAGGGTATTACACCACAACGGTGGCCCGAACCAGTATAAACCCTGTGTCTCTCGTGTTGTTCTTTCCATAACTTAGATCTTAGCGAGGCGGAGGGGTGCAGGTAGGTAGGAGGCGAAATATCAGCGCGCACCCCAAGGGTCTGCCGGAATCCGAAATCCGACATTTGGCACGCCAGGTAGGGGTGCACCGGAGTTTTCTCTTCCGCCACCGCCACGGCCTGCCTCGCGATGAGTTGCGAGTCGCCTGCTCCGGCCGCCGGCGCCAGCACGGGGGCCAGGGGGCTCCGAGCCCTGGTCCCAGCCCTGCAACAGGTACGGTGGCCGGACAAGTTCAAGCCAACGGCGCCGCCGCGCTACGGCGGCGCGACAGATCCGCTGGCCTTCTTGCTGGCGAGCGAGGAGGCCCTCCTCGATGCTGGAGATGACGATAGGGTCATGGCCAACTGGCTCCCCATGGCCCTCACCGGCGCTCCGCGCACATGGCTGCTCCACCTGCCGGCAGCCTTCGTGGCCTCTTGGGAAGAGCCCCGCAGCCTCTTCCCCGCCCATCGCGCTACACCAACACCCCCGGTCGTCGCGGCCCTCCTAGGCGGCTCGCAGGCACCGCCTAAAAGTCACCACGTCAAGTCGTTCATCCGCCGGGTCAACGCCGCTTCCACGCGGCAGGGGGCTCTCCCGGACCGGGCAGCGCCCAAGGCCAGCTGAAAGTGCAACTATCCCTAGGTGGTTTTGGTAATTCATAACAACATATATCTCATTGAGCTAATGCTATTCCAAGATGATTATTTCAGGAAAGCTCAATGATTGGCATGGCATGGATATGAAAGTGGAACCCTCAAAATGCTAAGGACAATGGATTGGCTCAAGCTCAAAAGCTCAAGACTCTTCATTTTATATTTTAGTGATCCAAGATCACATTGAGTCCATAGGAAAAGCCAATACTATTAAGGAGGGATGAGGTGTTGCTTAATGAGCCTCTTGATTCATGTGCTTAGTGATATGCTCCAAAACCCTCAACTACTTTCCCATATCCACATATGACCTAAACTCTAAGCCAAACTCGGTCCTACCGATTCTTCCTATCCGGCGCCACCGAGTTTCACTTGTCATTAGCCACTGCCAAACCCTAGCAATTCGGTTCTACCGATAAGGATCTCGGTCCCACCGAGATGGGGTTGCAAACTCTCTGTTTCCCTTTCGTAACTTTTCGGTCCCACCGAAAGAGCGAATCGGTCCCACCGAGATTGCAATGTAAACTCAGTGTTTCCCCTTTGTAACTTTTCGGTCTCACCGAGTTCCACTCGGTCTCACCGAAAGAGCAAATCGGTCCCACTGAGTTTGCCTGAGCAACTCTCTGGTTAGCTAATTACCAAATTAGGTCTCACCGAGTTTGTGTAATCGGTCTCACCGAGATTACGTTATGCCCAAACCCTAACCGAATCGGTCCTACCGAGTTGCATGTCAGTCCCACCGAAATCACTAACGGTCACTAGGTTTACATTTTCGGTCCGACCGAGTTTATTGATTCGGTCCCACCGAGATTGGAAAACTGTGTAACGGTTGGATTTTGTGTGGAGGCTATGTATACCCCTCCACCTCTTTCTCATTCGGTGAGAGAGCCATCAGAACACACACATCATTCCAAATCATTTGTTCTGAGAGAGAACCACCTACTCATGTGTTGAGACCAAGACATTCCATTCCTACCATATGAATCTTGATCTCTAGCCTTCCCAAGTTGCTTTCCACTCAAATCTTCTTTCCACCAAATCCAAATTCTATGAGAGAGAGTTGAGTGTTGGGGAGACTATCATTTGAAGCACAAGAGCAGGGAGTTCATTACATACACACCATTTGTTACTTCTTGGAGAGTGGTGTCTCCTAGATTGGCTAGGTGTCACTTGGGAGCCTCCGTCAAGATTGTGGAGTTGAACCAAGGAGTTTTTAAGGGCAAGGAGATCGCCTACTTTGTGAAGATCTACCGCTAGTGAGGCAAGTCCTTCGTGGGCGATGGCCATGGTGGGATAGACACGGTTGCTTCTTCGTGGACCCTTTGTGGGTGGTTGCTTCTTCGTGGACCCTTCGTGGGTGGAGCCCTGTGTGGACTCGCGCAACCGTTGCCCTTGGGTGGAGCCCTTTGTGGACTCACGCAACCGTTACCCTTCGTGGGTTGAAGTCTCCATCAACGTGGATGTAGGATAGCACCACCTATCCGAACCACGGGAAAAACATCCGTGTCTCCAATAGCGATTGAATTCTCCAAACCCTTCCCTTTATATTCTTGCAGGTTGCATGCTTTACTTTCCGCTGCCAATACACTCTTTGCAAGCTTGCTTGAATTGTGTGATGATTGCTTGACTTATCCTAAAATAGCTAAAATCTGCCAAGAACTAGAATTGGGAAAAGGTTAAGTTTTTATTTGGTCAAGTAGTCTAATCACCCCCCCTCTAGACATACTTTCGATCCTACAAGTGGTATCAGAGCTTTGGTCTCCATTTGCTAGATCTCCATAGCTTTTGGTGGTCATAGCCTTGGTTTCACAACCTAGGAGAGTATGGCGTCTAGTGAGGGAAATTATCACCGTAGAGGTCCTTACTTTGATGGTACTAATTTTGCTAGTTGGAAGCATAAAATGAAAATGCATATTCTTGGACATAACCCCGCTGTTTGGGCTATTGTGTGTGTTGGTTTGCAAGGTGAGTTCTTTGACGGGAGAGAACCAAACCGTGAAGCTACCGCGGATGAGTTGAAGATGTTGCAATACAATGCTCAAGCTTGTGATATTCTCTTCAACGGATTATGCCCCGAAGAATTCAACAAAATCAGCCGCCTTGAGAATGCAAAGGAAATTTGGGACACTTTGATTGATATGCACGAAGGTACCGACTCCGTCAAGGAATCCAAGTTGGATGTGCTTCAAAGCCAACTTGACAAGTTCAAGATGAAGGATGGTGAAGGTGTTGCTGAAATGTACTCTAGGCTTGCTCTCATCACAAATGAGATTGCCGGCTTAGGAAGTGAAGAGATGACCGATAGATTCATCATCAAGAAGATCCTAAGAGCCTTGGATGGAAAATATGATACCGTGTGCACATTGATCCAAATGATTCCCAATTACAAAGATCTCAAGCCAACAGAAGTGATTGGAAGAATTGTTGCTCATGAGATGTCACTTAAGGATAAAGAGGAACTTCACAACAAATCAAGTGGTGCCTATAAAGCCTCATGTGAAGCCCCTACATCATCAAGTGAGAAACAAGACTTCAATGAAGAACTGAGCTTAATGGTGAAGAACTTCAACAAGTTCTACAAGAGTAGAAGCAAAGATAGAAGCTCCAAATCAAGGTCCTACAATGACAAAAGATCTTCTAGTCGAGAGCGAAACTGTTACAATTGTGGAAGACCCAGACACTACTCAAATGAGTGCACGGCTCCCTACAAGAGAAGAGAAGATTCTCCAAAAAGAAGAAGCAAAGGATCACCACCAAGAGAGAGAAGGAGTACAGATGATCGTTATGAACGAAGATACTCACGGAGAAGCAAGGATTCGGAAAGGAAGGAAAAATCATCAAGGAGCTACACAAGACGAAGACATCAAGCTCATGTTGGTGAATGGGTATCCGGTTCCGACTCCGACAGCCACTCCGAGAGTAGTTATCACTCCGACTCCGAAGATACTCAAGATGAAGGTTTTGCCGGTCTAGCACTTGTGTCAACCAACTCCTACGACATATTTGACTCACCAAATGAAGGAATTGGAAGATGCTTCATGGCCAAAGGTCCTAAGGTAACACACCCCGACTATGTTGATTTCAATAGTGATGAAGATGACTTGTTAGGTGATGATTTGCTTGGTGACAACTCTACTGATGAATACTATGATGAAAGGCCAATTAATCATGGTAATCAAGATAAAACGAATGACAATGATAAGGAGAAGATTGAGGCTCTAACTAAAGAACTAAAAACTCTTAAGTTAGCTCATGACACTATCTTCGAAGGTCATCGAGAACTTTTAAGAGCTCATGAGAAACTACGCTTTGAAAAGCTCAATCTTGAGCAAGAGCATGAGTTCTTAAAGGCAATCAATGATGATCTCCGCAAGAAAAGTTCTTCTTACATTGCCAAGCGTTTACTCTTATCCACTTACATGCCTCAAGTCAAGTCTAACAAGAAAGATTCTTCCTCTAGTTGTAACAATGATCATGCTAAATTCAATATTGTTGCTTCTAGTAGTTCTCTTGATTCCACTAATGATTCTCTTAGCCAAGTTACACTTGAGCAAGAAAATAGCTTATTGAAGGGAATTATAGAGAAAGGAGTGTACAAAAGCCTTGCCGGGAGTAAGCAATTCGAGGAAATTATGCGCAAGCAAGGAATGCACCAGAAGAATCAAGGTGTTGGTTTTGAACGAAAGTTCAATGCCAATGGAGTTGAATGGGAAGAAGATCAATACCCCAAGACAAAGTTTGTCCCTCAACAAGAGAAGTATACTTCTTTCAAGGGGACACAAGCTCAAGATTATCTTCCACCACAAGACTACGAGCAAAAAGGCAAGGACAAGCTTCAAGAGGAAATTGATGCATTTGAAGAAGCTCCTAAGACCTTAGTCAAGTGGATTCCCAAGACTTCTTCAAGTTCCACTTCATCAAGTACGACTAGAAATCCAAGGATTCCCATCAACATGATGTGGATCCAAAAGAAGAAGAACTAGAGAGTTCTTGAGGGTGACTCCGCCAACATACTTCACTCTTATCATTTTGGCAAGAACAAGTGCAATCAACTTCCACATCTTGCACTAGTTCAAGGAGTCACAAACCCTCTTGTTGGTAAGACAAGGGACAAGGTAACCTAAAAGTTTTCACGGACATCATCTTTTGTGTGCATCACTCTATGTCTATGGATATCCTTGTTTGTTCCTTGTGGGACTAACCCATGTAGGTATTGAAAGTGCAATTCACTCAAATGGATAGCTCCAAGAGATCAACATCAACATTGAGCATCCACATCTTCAATATCTACATGAAGTCATCATCGACAAAACCCAAGGTTAGTTCATCCCTCTTAGGGGGGA
Source organism: Triticum urartu (assembly GCF_056163025.1). Classification (NCBI taxonomy): domain Eukaryota; kingdom Viridiplantae; phylum Streptophyta; class Magnoliopsida; order Poales; family Poaceae; genus Triticum; species Triticum urartu. Next base: position 355,435,018 of record NC_141873.1, on the reverse strand, counting down.
TATCACATCTAGGGGGAGCTTTACTCTAAGACTTGAGCTAAAGCAACTCTAAAGATGTGAACAAAACAATGCTTTATGTAAAAGTGGTAACCCCACTTGAGCTTAAACGATGAGTATGACCTATGATCAAGTGTTCTCACTTGACTCCTAAGTCAATATACTCATATATAGATGACCTAGTCATCGCAAATTGCTTGATAGATGCTAGAATTGGTTGTGCATGCCTTGCCACATATTTCATTTGCCATCTTATTGTGTGAGCATGCTGATTGCATATTTTACTCATTCGAGGACATCCACTTGTTGCTTTGATTGTTCGGTTTTATTTCTTTTTGCCAAGTGGATGGACAAGAATGCCTAAGAACCTCCTCTAGCTATCTATGCTTTTCTCGTCTCAAACTCTATTCATGCTGCATCACAAAATTTGATCAAGTCAGATTCGAACCACTCTGTGTGAGGAGCGCTCGGAGTCCCCGATTCGTCATAGACTTAAAATTCCAAAACCTCTTTATGATTCTCGGTCTGACCGATACTCCACTTTCGGTCCTACCGAGATCATTAAGTTGATCTAGGTTTTCGATCTCGGTGCAACCGATTTGAACCTTTCGGTCTCACCGAGTTTCAGTAACTGCACGCAGTTATGAATCTCGATGCCACCGAGTTGTTCAACTCGGTCACACCGACAGGGTCGGGCTATATATAGTCACGGGCAAAATTTGGAAATTTCTCCAAACCCCTTCGCCCGCGCGATAGCCTGCTCTGCCCCCGAGGTCTCCGGATCGTCTTCTCGCCGCCAGCAGCCTCCAGTCGCTGGTCTCCGTCGCCGTCAACGGGATTTCTGCCCCGCCGTTGCCGCCGTAGCAAGTCCCCGCCGAACTAGGGTATGGACTTGATCTTTGTGCTATTCCTCAATCTGATTCCTAGCACATTGTGATCATATTGTTTCTTGCCACGATTGAAACACTCCTATCCAGTCAAAACGCTCATAGGTTAGGTTTGATTCGAAAATTCTAGGTTTAGGTTTCCGCCGAAACTATCTCGGACCCACCGAGTTGAAAAACTCGGTCCCACCAATTTGGCTTATGCCATTGCACAAGTGAGACTCGGTCTGACCGAGAATTACTTATCGGTGTGACCGATTTTTGAACTCAGTGAAACCCTAGCAGTCTCGGTGCCACCGAACTGTGACTCGGTCCTACCGAGTTCACTAGTTTAGGTTCCAAAACTGCTTCGGTATCACCGAGTTTGAAAATCGGTAGATCCGAGATGATTTCAGTGGGAAACTAAAACTAAGTTTTTGGATTATTCTTTTGCAAAAATCTCTGCTTTTTGTGATGCTCATCCACTCTATCTCATCCATAATCTATTCACAGGGTCAGCAGTCAGTTTGCAACATGTCTGATCAAAGTGACAGCTAGAACCTCTCAGAGCAGCAAGTGGTGATGAGTGAGGGCACTAGCCCCTCAATTTCTTCAGATGATGGCAGCAGGAGCACCCCCAGCAATCTGCCTAAGGCTGCCACACGTCAAAGGAAGAAGAGAACGTCTGATTCTGAAGATGAGGACTATGTGGTAGAGGAAGAGGCCACTTCCAAGAGAGTTGAGCCAGCTCAAGGCTCAAAGCCGGGCCTGAAAATCAAAAGGCCAGCAGGGAGGCAGCCCATGTCAAAAGGCTAGAGCCTCAACTGAGAAGCCTGCACCTGCTCCCATTGAGCCCATTGCTACTGAGGGCAAAAAGAGGAAAGAGAGGGTGAAGAATACTGTGGCTAGAGTCCTTGGCAAGGCCTCCATCATGGTAGAAGAGGAGGAGGAAGAAGAGGCAGCTGCACCAGCGCCCAAGGCAGCCAAACTTATGGGAGATGCCATAAGGTCAGGAACAGCTGCATCCAAGCCCAAGGAAGAACCTAAGGCTGCATCTAAGCCTAAGACAGCACCAAAGAGAAACACAAGGAGTATACCTGCTGCAAAAAAGAACAAGGCCCCAGTGCTTGAAGCTACTGAAGAAGAGGAAGAGAGTGTCCTTAGAAAGCTCAAGCCCAAGATCCCAGACCACAATGATGCTCATCCTGTGGCTGAGGATATGAAGCTCAGGAGAGATTCAGGGCTGAGGAAGTGGAGAGAAGCAGATCCGTACGCTTCTAGGAGAAGGACTGCCGTGGATTACAGATTTCACACCAAGGAGCAGCAAGATTTTTATGAGACTGTTTTGCTTAACAAGAAGCCAATCGTTTGTGACATGAGATGGGTCGACTGGACCTACATGAAGGAACATGAAGAGTACTACCCCGGAGTGTATGACAGCTTTAGTGTGTGTGGAGTTGCAGACTTTGTTGGGCAGAAGCTCACAAAGTGGAATGTGGAGCTAATCATGCAATTCTACTCCACAGCACACTTCTACCCGGATGGAAGGATTACATGGATGTCAGAGGGTACAAGGTACCAATCCACTGTTGAGGAATGGGCGAAGTTGATCAATGCCCCAGAGGAACAAGCAGATGACTTGGACATTTACGCCAAGAAGAAGATGGATCATAACTCAATGTCCAACATGTACAAGGAGATCCTGAATGAAGCACTTGACACTTTTAAATTTGGCTCAGTGCATTATCTACTCTCAGGATTGCCTACGATCAATTGGATACTAAGGCACACTCTGTTGCCTAAGTCTGGAGATCACAAGATGATCAGAGGTCACGCGATCAACTTGCTTCATGTCTTTGACGTGCCTCAGAAATTCAAGGTCGTGAGTCTCATTGTGGAAACCGTTAAGAGGACAGCTGCTGATCAGAAGAGGAGCTGTGGATATGCCCCTCAGATTCAGGAGCTCATCAACTCCAAGATGGGCACGGGCGTATATTTGTTGGATAAGGAACACCTGCCCATCCGTCCAGATTTTGAGGACCATGAAGTTGTCATGACTGAGAACGAGCCATCATTTGCCCAAGCATTTGCAAAGAAGGAGAAGGCGAAGAAGGAAAAAGCTGCCAGGATGCCTACTCAAGCGGAGGCATCTGAGTACTTCTTGAAGACCAAACAAGAGCAACTCGGTTACTTGATTGCATCCATGCTGAGAATTGAGCAAAGTCTGGCCACTCTCACTAAGAATCAGCAGAGCCTAGAGAGAATCATGGAACAGAAGTTCTATGACTTGGATGTCAAGGTAACGGAAGTTCACTCTGCAGTGGAGCAGCTCCAGGAGGACATAAATGAGAGGAGAGGCAGGACTACCACTCATGCTTTTTCTAGAGTGCCACGAGGCCCGAGGTCGTCTGCCGTGCCAATTGCTGACACCAGAGCCACCACCTCATCATCAGCTACAGCCTCAGCTCCAGCATCTACTTCAGCTCCAACTCCAGCGACTACTTCAACATCTACAGAAGCCTTCGTCCTTGGAGTGATCCGGACTCCACCACCACCTGAAGATCTAGCTTGAGCGTCGATCTAGTGCTATGCATTTTCTAGGAACTTTTTGGTAACTTGTTGCCAAAGGGGGAGAAGATGTATAGATCATAGGCTTCGAGAGAGAGAGAGTGTTGCTTTTCTCTCTTGCTTTATTTGGTGGTTTTTCGAACTTTGTTTGCATGTGTGTGAGATACTACGTCCTTATGCCTGTGAGACATCGATGATCATGTGTTTGATCATAAGCTACACTTAATGTTTGCTTGATGCTTCCTTAAAAATTATCATTCTATCTATCGTTTGTGATCATTCACTATTCTTGGTGATGAGTGCATGTATTTCATTCTTATCATTTTGAGCGCTCCACCGAGATGTATGTGACGTGGAAGAGTAACCCATGACTCTAACTCTTTGTGCATTTGCAGTCCAAAGCAAATTTTAAATATGCACAAATTTAGGGGGAGCTCTTACTTATCACATACTTCTCAAAGCGACGATATATTTCATGCTTATTATCATTTGTCGAAGCTTTGATCTATATGTTGTCATCAATTACCAAAGAGGGGGAGATTGAAAGTGCAACTATCCCTAGGTGGTTTTGGTAATTCATAACAACATATAGCTCATTGAGCTAATGCTATTCCAAGATGATTATTTCAGGAAAGCTCAATGATTGGCATGGCATGGATATGAAAGTGGAACCCTCAAAATGCTAAGGACAATGGATTGGCTCAAGCTCAAAAGCTCAAGACTCTTCATTTTATATTTTAGTGATCCAAGATCACATTGAGTCCATAGGAAAAGCCAATACTATTAAGGAGGGATGAGGTGTTGCTTAATGAGCCTCTTGCTTCATGTGCTTAGTGATATGCTCCAAAACCCTCAACTACTTTCCCATATCCACATATGACCTAAACTCTAAGCCAAACTCGGTCCTACCGATTCTTCCTATCTGGCGCCACCGAGTTTCACTTGTCATTAGCCACTGCCAAACCCTAGTAATTCGGTTCTACCGATAAGGATCTCGGTCCCACCGAGATGGGGTTGCAAACTCTCTGTTTCCCTTTCGTAACTTTTCGGTCCCACCGAAAGAGCGAATCGGTCCCACCGAGATTGCAATGTAAACTCAGTGTTTCCCCTTTGTAACTTTTCGGTCTCACCGAGTTCCACTCGGTCTCACCGAAAGAGCAAATCGGTCCCACTGAGTTTGCCTGACCAACTCTCTGGTTAGCTAATTACCAAATTCGGTCTCACCGAGTTTGTGTAATCGGTCTCACCGAGATTACGTTATGCCCAAACCCTAACCGAATCGGTCCTACCGAGTTGCATGTCAGTCCCACCGAAATCACTAACGGTCACTAGGTTTAAATTTTCGGTCCGACCGAGTTTATTGATTCGGTCCCACCGAGATTGGAAAACTGTGTAACGGTTGGATTTTGTGTGGAGGCTATGTATACCCCTCCACCTCTTTCTCATTCGGTGAGAGAGCCATCAGAACACACACATCATTCCAACTCATTTGTTCTGAGAGAGAACCACCTACTCATGTGTTGAGACCAAGACATTCCATTCCTACCATATGAATCTTGATCTCTAGCCTTCCCAAGTTGCTTTCCACTCAAATCTTCTTTCCACCAAATCCAAATCCTATGAGAGAGAGTTGAGTGTTGGGGAGACTATCATTTGAAGCACAAGAGCAAGGAGTTCATTACCTACACACCATTTGTTACTTCTTGGAGAGTGGTGTCTCCTAGATTGGCTAGGTGTCACTTGGGAGCCTCCGTTAAGATTGTGGAGTTGAACCAAGGAGTTTGTAAGGGCAAGGAGATCGCCTACTTCGTGAAGATCTATCGCTAGTGAGGCAAGTCCTTCATGGGCGATGGCCATGGTGGGATAGACAAGGTTGCTTCTTCGTGGACCCTTTGTGGGTGGTTGCTTCTTCGTGGACCCTTCGTGGGTGGAGCCCTGTGTGGACTCGTGCAACCGTTGCCCTTGGGTGGAGCCCTGTGTGGACTCGCGCAACCGTTACCCTTCGTGGGTTGAAGTCTCCATCAACGTGGATGTAGGATAGCACCACCTATCCGAACCACGGGAAAAACATCCGTGTCTCCAATAGCGTTTGAATTCTCCAAACCCTTCCCTTTATATTCTTGCAAGTTGCATGCTTTACTTTCCGCTGCCAATATACTCTTTGCATGCTTGCTTGAATTGTGTGATGATTGCTTGACTTATCCTAAAATAGCTAAAATCTGCCAAGAACTAAAATTGGGAAAAGGTTAAGTTTTTATTTGGTCAAGTAGTCTAATCACCCCCCCTCTAGACATACTTTCGATCCTACACCGGCCTGACCTTCTGCTTGGAGGACCACCCCTCCAACTCGGCCTGCTCGGGTGCGCTCCCCATGCTATGCACCCCCACCATCTGCCAGGTTGCCATCACCAGAACTCTCATCGATGGCGGTGCGGGCCTTAGCGTGCTTTCGGTCAAGGCCTTCAACCTCCTCTGCATACCCCTGGAACGGCTACAACCCAACCAGCCCTTCTCAGGCGTTGGGGCGGATCATCCAGCTTCTTGGGACAGATCCGACTCCTAGTAACCTTCGGCACCTACAACAACTTCCGCATGGAGCTGGTCGACTTCGACATCTCCCCCATCGGCCTCCCCTACAACGCCATCCTCGGCTACCAAGCGCTGGCCCAGTTCATGGCCGCGACGCACCCAGCATACAACCTCATGAAGATGCCCGGGAGCAGCGGTGTCCTCACCGTGCACGGGGACACCGGAGACGCGCTGTGGGTGCTCAAGCTCGCCTTCAAGATGGCGGCGTCGGCACAGCCCGCCGACTTGGAGACCCCCGAGCCCAAGGGGGCTGCGCCCGCCAAGAAGAAATAGTTGTTCACCCAAGACAAGGTAGAAACCAAGAAGATACCCGTCGATGAGGACGGGTCCACCAACGCCACTTTCACCATAGGCGCCAACCTCGAACCCGAGCAGGAGGAGGCCCTGGTCGGGTTCCTGCACGTAAACAAGAAGGTATTCGCTTGGGAGACTGACCAGTTGGCAGGGATCCCTAGGAGAGTAATCGAGCATCACCTCAACGTGTGCCCCAACATGCGCCCTGTGAAGCAGAAGGCCAGGCGGCAGTCCATAGAAAAGCAGGCCTTCATCGTCCAAGAGTCCCGCAAATTAGAAGCCGCTGGGGTCATTCGCGAGGTCCGATACCCGGATTGGTTGGCCAACCCTGTCGTTGTGCCAAAAAAGGGAGGGAAGGAGCGCATGTGTGTCGACTTCACCAACCTCAACAATGCATGCCCGCAAGATCCGCTCCCGCTCCCACGCATCGACCAGATCGTCGATTCCACCGCGGAATGCGACCTGCTATGCTTCTTGGATGCCTTCTCTGGGTATCACCAGATCAAGATGGCAGTAGAAGACGTCGAAAAGACAGCCTTCCTAACCCCGTGTGGGGTGTACTGCTACACATGCATGCCATTCGGGCTGCATAACGCAGGGGCGACCTTTCAGCGGCTGATGCACATCACCTTGGGCCCGCAGCTCGCGAAGAATGTTGAAGCTTACATCGATGACATTGTGGTAAAGTGTCGGGAGGCCAGGACCCTGATACAAGACCTGGAGGAAACCTTCGCGAGCCTCAACGCAGTGAACCTACGGCTCAACCCAGAGAAGTGTGTGTTCGGAGTCCCCTCAGGCAAGCTCTTGGGTTTCCTCGTGTCCCACCGAGGCATCGAGGCTAACCCGGAAAAGGTCAAGGCGGTGGAAGACATGAGCCCGCCAAAGACGCTCAGAGAAATGCAAAAGCTCACTGGGCGCGTGACTGCGCTAGGGCGCTTCATCTCCAAGTTGGGGGAACGAGCGCTGCCCTTCTTCCAGCTAATGAAGAAAAAGGGGCCCTTTGAGTGGACTAAAGAGGCCGACAAGGCGTTCCAGGATCTCAAGAGATACCTGACCAGCCCACCGGTCATGGTGGCTCCGCGCCCTCAAGAGCCCCTGGTGCTTTACCTCGCCGCCACTCCATACTCCGCCAGCGCAGCCCTGGTGGCGGTTAGAGAGGAGCGTCGAATCAAGAAAGGCGCACAGAAACCGCCACCGCGGCTGAGGAGGATCAGCCGCCTCAAAGGAGTGCACCGGAGGCGAAAGAGGCCCCTCCCCCAGATGGCCAGCCTCAGGAGGCCTCATCGCCTCAAGAGGTGCCATGGTCTCCGAAGGGAGCCGCCATCACTGATGCACCCAACCTCGTCGAGCACCCGGTGTACTTCGTCAGCACGGTGTTGCGGGATGCGAGGGCACGGTAACCCATGCCCCAGAAACTCCTCCTCGCGCTACTGGTGGCCTCGCGCAAGCTGCGGCACTATTTTCAGGGTCACCCCATCAAGGTCGTCTCGTCATACCCCCTGGAGAGAGTGCTCAGGAGCCCTAACTCAGCTGGAAGGGTCGCTGAGTGGAACATAGAATTGCAAGCGTTTCAGCACAAATTCAGCACGACCAGAGTCATCAAGGGAGCAGCGTTGGCGGATTTTGTGGCAGAATGGACGGAGGCACCAGGCCTCAAGGCCGACGAGGATCGGTCCCTCTCCCCGGGAAGCGAGGCGCCAGAAGGCTGGGTCATGTACTTCAATGGGGCATTCTCCAGGCATGGCGCTGGGGCTGGGGCGGTGCTTATATCGCCCACTCAGGACAAGCTCTACTACGCTGTGCAGCTCTGTTTCCAGCAAGGTGAAAAGGTCTCCAACAACATAGCGGAGTATGAAGGTTTAATAGCGGGCTTGAAGGCCGCAGCTGCCCTGGGGGTGAAACGCCTCACCATCAAGGGCGATTCGCAGCTCCTTGTCAATTTCTCCAACAAGGTGTACGAGCCAAAAGATGAGCACATGGAAGCCTACCTTGCGGAGGTCCGTAGGATGGAGAAGCAGTTCTGGGGGTTGGAGTTGCAGCATGTGCCCCATGGCACCAATCAGGAGGCCGACGACATCGCCAAACGGGCGTCCAGGCGGTTTCCTCAGGAGCTTGGCGTTTTTGAGGAGCGGCTCTTCAAGCCCTCAGCCCTACCATCATTGTCAAACACGGCTCAGCCTCGAGAGAAGCTCCCCCAGCCACCTGCCTCAGGAGCTCCGGCCTGTGGCCCGGCCTCAGGAGCACGCCTGCTCCTGATGATGGAACCTCAGGAGGGATGCTGGATCACGGAGCTCTGGAGTTACTTAACACAAGGGAACCTGCCGGAGAAGGAGGAGGAAGCGGAGCGAGTGGCACGCCAGGCCACGGCATACTGCATCAAGGATGGAGAGCTCTACTAGAAGCGACCAAACGATGTATCCCTGCGCTGCATCTCCAGGGAGAAAGGGAAGGAACTACTGCAAGATATACACGGCGGAGACTGTGGACATCATTCATCATCACGGACCCTCATCGGCAAGGCGTTCCGCAGTGGGTTTTATTGGCCCACCGCGCTCAATGATGCCGTCGAACTAGTGAAAGCTTGTGAGGCCTGCCAGTTCCACGCCAAGCAGATCCATCGGCCAGCAGGAGGCCTGCAGACTATACCCCTTTCGTGGCCATTCGCAGTCTGGGGGCTGGACATCTTGGGCCCGTTTCCTCGGGCACCAGGGGGCTACCGCTACCTCTACGTCACCGTGGACAAGTTCACCAAGTGGGCTGAAGTAGAGGCTGTCCGCACCATTCCCGCGGGTTCCGCGGTCAAGTTCATCAAGGGCATCGTGAGCCGGTTCGGGGTGCCGAACCGCATCATCACGGACAACGGTTCGCAGTTCACCAGTAACCTCTTCAAAACATAATGTGCTAACCTTGGAACGCAGATATGCTACGCTTCGGTGGCGCACCCCCGAAGCAACGGCCAGGCCGAGCGAGCCAACGCAGAGGTCTTGAGGGGCCTCAAGACCAGGACATTCAAGAAGAAGCTGGGGGCCTGCGGCAGTGGTTGGTACGACGAGCTTCAGTCCGTGTTGTGGTCCATCCGCAAAACCGCGACCAAGCCGACTGGAGAGACCCAGTTCTTCCCGGTCTACGGAGCCGAAGCAGTCCTCCCTCACGAGGTCAGACGTCGCTCCGCGCGGGTCCTGGCGTTCGACGAGGCACAGCAGGACGCCATGCGGGGGATGGATCTCGTGCTGGGGGAGGAACGTCGCTGAGAAGCCATGCTGCGAGCGGCGAGGTACCAACAAGCACTGCGGCGATATCACTGGCGCAACATCCGCCCCAGAACTCTCGAGGTAGGAGACCTCGTGCTCAGGCGGGTTCTCTCCAGGGAGGGGCTGCACAAGCTCTCTCCCATGTGGGAGGGCCCGTTCAAAGTTGTTCATGTTTCCAGGCCTGGCTCCGCGCACTTGGAGACTCAGGAGGGGGTGCCGGTCCAGAACACATGGAACATCTAGCACCTCCGGAGGTTCTACCCCTAAAAAGGCCCAGAGCCTGCGAAGAAGGCGAATGCATGTGAAGCTGTCGCGTTTTGGAAAAGGCCCAGAGCCTATGAAGCTGTCGCGTTTTGGAAAAGGCCCAGAGCCTGTAAAGAAGGCGAATGCCTGTGAAGCTGTCGCGTTTTGGAAAAGGCCCAGAGCCTGTGAAGAAGGCAAATGCCTATGAAGCTGTCACGTTTTGGAAAAAGGCCCAGAGCCTGTGAAGAAGGCGAATGCCGGTGAAGCTGTCGCGTTTTGGAAAAGGCCCATAGCCTGTGAAGAAGGCCAACGCCTGTGAAGCTCGCCGCCCGTGACACTCTCACGTAATAATGAGTTGGGGCTGTACACGCCCCGGAGTCTCAGGAGCGCCGGCCTCAGGCCCTGGGGCTCCCTCCCACGCCCAGTGGTAGCACTTAGCTCCACGCTGGTGAGAAGACGTCGAAGACTAGATTAGGTGCCGGACGCGGCTTTTCATTTGCTTTCCGTAGTTGGCTTGTTCCTTCTCATTCGAAGTTTTATTGAAGTTGTTGTCGTCTTTGGCTTGTGGTTCTTCAACTTTTCACTCTCGTGCCTTGATTTCTCTTATGCAAGGCCTCGTGAGGGGGGGGGGGACAGCCGAGCACTCCCGCGAGTGTTCCCGTCCTAGTCGTTCAAAGGGTTCGCGACCTGGGTCCATTACACGAGCACCCCTCCAGTCCGTGCCCCACGGGCATTGTGACACGAACACAGGGCCTGGGTCGGTCGCCCCCCCACCGCTGGGGCCGGGAACTATCCACACGCGGGCACGTAGCCGGAAGGCACGATAATGAAAGCAAAACGATGATTAATAGCAATAACCCAAACACGCCCCCGCGGGGCTCCACACTACTGTCTTTTTTACTCAGGAAAAAGGAAAAGAAAGAACAGATCAGGCGCAGCTCGCCTCACACCGGCCTGCAGGGATGACTCGAGCTGCCTCCGGGGATCAGGAAGACCCCCTCTCGCGCTTCACCGGGGCGCGACGGCGTGCTAGACGGCTCCGCCGACCACACGACAAATTCCGGCAGCACCTCTGCAGCGCGAAAGCACGGCCTAGGGGGATGCGCGACCGGAGCGTGCCCCCTGGCCGCAGCAATCCGCCCGTTGCCGTGCTGAAAATTACCTCCACGGCCGCAAGGAGCTGCCGTGGTGGCCACAGGATGTTTGTGAGGGCACCCTCAGCCGCTCTTGGGCGGGGGAGAGGCAGGCTCAACTTGGCGAGCCTTCCCCTTCTCTGCGGCCGAGAACCTCCTCGACGGGGCCATGAAGAAGAAGGAGAAGCGAGGGGGGATGAACTGGAAGGGCGCGCGTCGATCCGTACTTATAGCTGGCGAGGGCCAACCGACGGCCCCCATGATTGCAGGTAATTATGACCCGCTTTGCATGCAGGGACTTGTCCAATCCGTGCAGTTGCCGAGGCGCCATGGGGAAGTGGAGACGCCCACGTCCAATGAACCGCCACGCGGCGCCCAAGACCGTAGGCTGTTAGGGCTCGCGGCGCTTCGCTCTTGCCCTTTCGCCTCCCTGCACGGCCAAGCCCGGGCGCGCCTTGGGCCCGGGGGCTACTGTCGGCGTTCTGGGAACGGGGGTCCCCAGACTTGCCTGCCTGCGGCCTGCGGCGTGGCTCAAAGGGGGGCCCAGCACGGCCCATCTTCACCAACACAGACCCAAGACCCTCGCGAGGGGCCAAGCCTCGCGGGGCGGACGACGCGGAGCTTCCTCGGGCACGGCCTCATCAGGCTGGCTCGCGAGGAGGCGGAGAGATCAAGGCGGGGTACCTCACGAGGAGGCGGAGAGACCAAGGGCGCCAGGCGGGTGTCAGCCCGCGCAGTGTCCTCCTTTCCTCTTTGGTGCAAAGGGGGCAAGCGCAGCCGCGGAGTACCGAGGCATCAGGTAAAGGTTGCCATTTAGGTGCAACAAGACCAGGACCAGGAGGACTGCAAGACGGAGGTCATTGTGGAGCCCAAGACGGCGTCAGCACCAGAGCTTTGTGCAGGCGAAGACTACTTTTGTCAGGATAGCTGGTACTAGCTGTCCCCCTTCAAATTAGCCCGCCATTGTTGGCTCCCTTCCCGCTCGATATTTGGGAAGAGGACCAGGGCCTCTATAAATAGGACCAGCCCCCCACAGGGGAGGAGGAAGAGGAGAGAATGAGAGAGAGGATGAGAAGAATCAAGAATTAGAGAATCAGAGAGAGAGAGAGAAGGGTGACTGAACTCCTCCCAGTAGTTCATCGCCCCAGCCAAGAACAGACCCTCGCGAGGCTGTTCTTCCTTGTATTGTTCATCATCATCAGCCCAAGAGGCAATCCACCACGCCACACACTAGAGTAGGGTATCACACCACAACGGTGGCCCGAACCAGTATAAACCCTGTGTCTCTCGTGTTGTTCTTTCCATAACTTAGATCTTAGCGAGGCGGAGGGGTGCAGGTAGGTAGGAGGCGAAATCTCCGTGCGCACCCCAGTGTTCGAACCTCAAGGGTCTCTCGGAACCCGAAATCCGACACCCGTAAACATTGAATCATACGATGACACAACAGATCTTGCGGTATGGATCGAGGACTATCTCCTTCATATCCACATGGCCTGTGGCGATGATCTACACGCCATCAAATACCTCCCACTCAAGCTTAAAGGACCAGCTCAGCATTGGATTAACAGCCTGCCAGCAGAATCAATTGGTTGTTGGGAGGACGTGGAAGCCGCATTCCTCGACAATTTCCAGGGAACTTATGTGCGACCACCAGACGCTGATGACCTGAGCCACAAAATTCAGCAGCCAGAAGAATCTGCCAGACAATTCTGGACACGGTTCCTAACCAAGAAAAATCAAATCGTTGACTGTCCGGACACAGAAGTCCTAGCAGCCTTCAAGCATAACATCCGTGATGAGTGGCTTGCCCGGCACCATGGACAGGAAAGCCGAAATCTATGGCAGCCCTCACGACACTCATGAACCGCTTTTGCGCGGGAGAAGACAGCTGGCTGGCTCGTTGCAATAACATGAGCAAGAGCCCTGGTAATTCGGATACCAAGGACAACAATGGCAGGTCGCGTCGCAACAAGCACAAGCGCCGAATGAACAGCGACAACGCTGAAGATACGGCAGTTAATGCCGGATTCAGAGGCTCTAAGCCTGGTCAGCGAAAAAAGCCATTTAAGAGGAAGACTCCGGGCCCGTCCAGTTTGGACCGTATACTTGATCGCTCGTGCCAAATACATGGCACCCCCGAAAAACCAGCCAATCACACCAACAGGGATTGTTGGGTGTTCAAGCAGGCCCGCAAGTTAAATGCCGAAAACAGAGAAAAGGGGTTGCACAGCGACGAGGACGAAGAGACTCGGCCGCCGAACAATAGTGGATAGAAGGGCTTCCCCCCACAAGTGCAGACGGTGAACATGATATAGGCAACCCACATCCCCAAAAGGGAGCGGAAGCATGCACTCAGGGACGTATACGCGTTGGAGCCAGTCGCCCCAAAGTTCAACACATGGTCCTCCTACCCGATCACTTTTGATCGAAGGGACCACCCCACTAGCATCCACCATGGCGGATTCGCCGCATTGGTTCTAGACCCAATCATTGATGGATTTCACCTCACTAGAGTCCTTATGGACGGCAGCAGCAGCCTGAACCTGCTTTATCAGGATACAGTACGGAAAATGGGCATAGATCCCTCAAGGATTAAACCCACAAAAACAACCTTTAAAGGCATCATACCAGGTGTAGAAGCCAACTGTACAGGCTCAGTTACACTTGAAGTGGTCTTCGGATCCCCGGATAATTTCCGAAGCGAGGAGGTAATCTTCGACATAGTCCCATTCCGCAGTGGCTATCACGCACTGCTCGGACGAACCGCATTTGCAAAGTTCAATGCGGTGCCGCACTACGCATATCTCAAGCTCAAGATGTCAGGCCCTCGAGGAGTCATTACGGTCAATGGAAACACCAAACGCTCTCTCTGAATGGAGGAGCACACGGCGCCCTCGCAGCGGAAGTACAAAGCAGCCTCTCAAGGTAATTCTCCAGTCCGGCTATTAAATGTCCGGACACCGTCAAGCGCGCCCAGAGTAACCTACAACAAGACCGCCTGGCACGTTCCGAGCAAGCGTAGCAATACGGCCCCAACCCCAGCCCTCGCGAAACTGCGAAATCAGTACTACGCGTACATAACTACATTCTGAAATACCATGGGCACAGGGGGAGGGGCACGACCACGGCACGTCCAAAAATGCGGCTCAACCGCACTAGGGGATCCCGATTTTGTCATTATTTCCTAATTTCAGGACTCCACTCTTCGGAAGGCCTGTCCAGGAGTACAACCGCCGAACACAAGATGCAACAACCAAGGAGGCAGAAAGCTACGTCGAATTCCCAGGTGGTCTCTATAACGAGCAAAATACCTGTCTTACATACCGTCTCACAGCTCGCCCCTGGAGGGGGACATGTCAAATAGTCCCATCTATTGCTTATCGCACTATTTGTATCGTTCTGCTTTCACAGCAGCCTTTTAAAATAAACAATGCTTAGCTTCAGCTTATTACTGCATTCTCTATGCATTTCTTTCTCAATACATATGTTCAGTTATGACATTTAGCACCCGTACACTTTGGTACGGTCAATACGCCAGGGGCTCAAGCACCCCATAATACGGCGTGAGAAGTCCGAACACTTCCACAAAGTGCGGCCCTCCGAACTTATAGCATTATATGCATCAGCTCAGAATCATGTCTTTGGTCAATAGTTGGGTTTGCCCGGCTTCCATGTTTTGGTACCTTACGTTCCGCTATATCGGCTAAGGTAGCGCTGGGAGAACTACTGTGATTGTGCCCCGGTTGAGCTGGGCTAAGCACCTCAGTAGAGAAAGCTAAAACTGACTGTCATGATAGGGCGAGAGCTGGTCGCTGTTCGGGAGGTTTCGAGTCCCTAAAGACTTATGCCGCTTAGAGCGAGGAGTCGGCTTTGTCCGGCCTAGGCGTGTATAGCGCCCCGAACTCAGTCTTCCAAACACTAGGGGCTTCGCCGAAATTTAAAATTATAGAATTCTCTGGCTAAGTGAGAGTGATAACGCATTATAGTCCGATTGCCTTGTTCGTTGTGCTGAGCACCTCCCTCGAAGGACCCAAGAATGGGAAAAAGAGTGCTCAGGTTTATCCCGAACACCCCAGCACTCGTGGCATGGGGGCAGAAGCCAACGACTCGCCATCTCTCAGACTCGATAAACGGCCGCATAGAAGGTAATATTTTAAATTAAAACAAGCGTTGCATAGCGCATATGAACAAGTTTTCAGTGCACAGGATAAAATGAACAAGTTCACTCAAATATTACATCTTTGGAACATTTGTCTGCCACAAGGCGGGCGCCCTTCAGGACGCCCTCATAATACATCTTGGGGTGGCGATGCTCCTTGCCCTGCGGTGGCCCGTCCTTCACAAGCTTCTCCGCATCCATCTTGCCCCAGTGCACTTTAGCACGGGCAAGCACCCTACCGGCACCTTCGATGCAGACGGAGCACTTGACGACTTCAAGCCACGAACAGGCATCTACTACCCGCCTCACTAGCCCAAAGTAGGTCCCAGGCAGGGCCTCTCCAGGCCACAGCCTAACTATAAGGCCATTCATGGCCTGTTCGGCCACCTTATGGAGCTCAACCAGTTGCTTCAGCTGGTCGCTCAAGGGCACCGAGTGTCTGGCCTCAGCATACTAAGACCAGAACACCTTCTCCGTCGAGCTTCCCACCTCGGCCCGGTAGAAGGCAGCGGCATCTAACACGCTACGGGGCAAATCTGCGAATGCTCCTGGAGAGCTCCGGATTCGGGTAAGTAACAAGTAATTCACTTTCACGTGCTTGCTTTGCATAAAGAATGCATTACCCGCCGCTATCTTCTTCATCGCCTCAACTTCCTAGAGGGCTTTCTGGGCTTCGGCCTTGGCAGACTTGGCGCTTTCAAGGGCCGCCGCGAGCTCGGACTCTCGCGTCTTTGAGTCAAACTCCAAACTCTCATGTTTTTTCGTGAGAGCCTGGAGCTCTGCACCTCGCCAACCCGCGCCTCATGTTTCTCCCGCGTGGTGCGCTCCGTGTCCACCTTCTTTTCGGCCTCGGAAAGCGCTTGCTTAAGGGTCGCCACCTCAGTCGTGGCCCCTAGGACACCAATAGCGCTCCTGTCATTTTTTGCAACTGCATCTTTTTAAATATACTCCACAAGGTATTACTTACCTTCTTTTTCCACGAGCTCCTTTTTAGCCAGGCCAAGCTCTTGCTCAGACCGCTCGAGGCTCTGCTTCAGCGCATCCACCTCCGCAGTCAGTGCGGCAGAGGCCAGCAGCGAAGCCTGCATACGCATATTGACTTAATTATGTTAGACTCCTGGAAATGTTGTTAGATCCTCTATTTGGCTTTTCTTTCATAACGCCAAACAGAGCATCAGGGGCTACTGTCTATGCGGTAATATTTTCACATATTTTTCACATACCTCAAAGCCTGTTAGCAGGTTGGCACAGGCTTCAGTCAGCCCGCTTTTGGCGGACTGAACCTTCTGGATCACCGCACTCATAATAGTGCGGTGCTCCTCGTTGATGGAGGCGCTGTTAAGCACCTCCAGCAAATTATCTGGTGCCTCCGGTTGGACGGAGGTCACCGGCATCGTAGGCTTGCCCTTCTTACTAGGGGGCCGCCTGTCGTACTCCGGAACCATTGAAGGTTCCGGTGCGGTGTCTGGCCCAGGGCCGGACTTGGAGCCCTTGGGGTTTTTTTCCCCTTTGCGCCTGGAGTCCGGGAGGTCGCCTTGCGGTGCCTCCAGGACCACCTCCTCCTGTCTTGGAACCTTTTGGGACAACACCTCGGCGCCGTCCGTAGGGCGGGGGGAGGTAGCGGTCGGAAGTGAAAAACTATTCACATCCGACGAATCTGGGGAGCCGCTCGACGACACGTCGAGACGAGCTTTGGGCGGACTGCATAATTATATTCGGCGTCAGGAGAAGCTGTGCAATAAAGGAACGCCATGAGTCACTCAGGTATCCAAATACTTACGATTTTGCCAGGGGCTTGGCCCTGAGCGGCCACTCCTCTTCGTCGTCGGCGGCGTTGGTGGAGTAGTCCGTAGGGAGGGTCCTCCCTTTCTTGGACCCTCCGGCCTCCCCAGTTGGGGCGGCCTTCCTTTTCTTATCTCCCCCTGCTGGGGAAGAAACCTCTCTTTCCTCCTCCTCGTCTTCGTGGGAGGAGTGCGCCTCGGAGTCATCGGACGATGAGTCCGACTCCACCGGGCGCCGGGAACTCTTCCGGGTTCCCGTGGCCTTCTTCCTGGCCTTCTTCTCCGGCACCACGTAAGGTTCTGGAACCAGCAGCTCCGCCAAGCGGGCGTCCGGTGGGTCTTCGGGCAAAGGAGCCGGACAGTTGATCTGTTCGGCCGTCCTCTGCCAGTCCTGTCAAAGGCATGGGGACTTAGTGTCACATCCCTAGCTTCTGGTGCTGCCTAGTGTTTGCATCTTGCTCGCATCATGTTTAAATTTTTGAAAGTTGAATTGGGGAAAGATGAAAGCCTCAGAAATCATTTTAATAAAGGGGCAAGAACCCTAAAATTGTAATCCGTGAATCCAAAATACCCTAGAAATAGTTCTAAGAATTTTGGAAAGAGTTATAAATCAAACCAAAATTTTGGAACATTTCTAAGGAATTATTTGGGCTCTGATTTTAAATCAATATTTTATTTGGATTTGGATTTATATTCTTAACATATGGAATATAATTTCAAATAACTCTGAATGAGTTATTGTGCTTTTGGATAATCCCATTGTGCAATATAAAAATATTCAGACGGATGTTGTCACTATTTTTACATTTGCTGGAATTAAAAAAAAGTGGCAAAGTGGTTAAATAAAGGAAAACAAAACCAAAGATTAAAACAGAGTAGAAACTTACGTCAGCCTACCTGGCGGCCCAGCTGGTGGCCCAGCCCACCCGGCGCTCTCCTGTCGCCTTCCTCCTCGCACCAGTAGGCGAGGGCGCGTGCCCGACGCGCACAGCCACACGCCGCGGCCACCTCCTGCCTGCTTACCACCTCCCGGACGTCGCTATGGACGCCACGCACCCCCTGACCCCCTCGCTCACTCTCTTCCATCCTCATCCCCGCCTCTGCCGCCTCTCTCTTCCGAAACCGAATGTCACAGTCACCGCCGTTCGCTGGCCACGCGCTCCCTGCCATCCCCTTGACCGCTCGTCGTGTTGGAGAGCTCCGCCATGTTGTCTTCTTCGTCCTCGACGAGCCACGCGAGCCGGGAGAGCCTGGAACGTCGCCACCACCGTCGTCTTCATCGTCGGCCGCCCGAGATCGCCATCGTTGTTTCGTCGTCACCAAGCCATCCCCGAGCCCACTGAGACTGCCGTTGACGCCACCGTGAGCTCCTCTTCGATTCCCCTCTCTCCCCGCGTGATTTTGCTCGCTCTAGCCATGCCAATCGCCGGAGCCGTGAGCTTCCGGCCGCCGTCCATGTCGCCGCCGCAGCCACAGTCGCTGGTGCTCCCATTCGAGCATGTCACCGAACTCACCGTGCTCCCAGGAGCCGATAACGCCCACTAGCTCGCCCTCTCGTGCACCGTAGTGTTGGAAATATGCCCTAGAGGCAATAATAAATTGTTTATAATTATATTTCCTTGTTCATGATAATCGTTTATTATCCATGCTAGAATTGTATTGATAGGAAACTCAGATACATGTGTGGATAAATAGACAACAACATGTCCCTAGTAAGCCTCTAGTTGACTAGCTCGTTGATCAATAGATGGTTACGGTTTCCTAACCATGGACATTGGATGTCGTTGATAACGGGATCACATCATTAGGAGAATGATGTGATGGACAAGACCCAATCCTAAGCCTAGCACAAAGATCGTGTAGTTCGTATGCTAAAGCTTTTCTAATGTCAAGTGTCATTTCCTTAGACCATGAGATTGTGCAACTCCCGGATACCGTAGGAGTGCTTTGGGTGTGCCAAACATCACACCATAACTAGGTGGCTATAAAGGTACACTACAGGTATCTCCGAAAGTGTCTGCTGGGTTGGCACGAATCAAGACTGGGATTTGTCACTCCGTGTAACGGAGAGGTATCTCTGGGCCCACTCGGTAGGACATCATCATAATGTGCACAATGTGACCAAGGAGTTGATCAATGGATGATGTGTTACGGAACGAGTAAAGAGACTTGCCGGTAACGAGATTGAACAAGGTATCGGGATACCGACGATCAAATCTCGGGCAAGTATCGTACCGCTATACAAAGGGAATTGTATACGGGATTGATTGAATCCTTGACATCGTGGTTCATCCGATGAGATCATCATGGAACATGTGGGAGCCAACATGGGTATCCAGATCCCGCTGTTGGTTATTGACCGGGGAGTTGTCTCGGTCATGTCTGCATGGTTCCCAAACCCGTAGGGTCTACACACTTAAGGTTCGATGACGCTAGGGTTATAGGGAATAGATATACGTGGTTACCGAATGTTGTTCGGAGCCCCGGATGATTTCCCGGACGTCACGAGGAGTTCCGGAATGGTCCAGAGGTAAAAATTTATATATGGGAAGTCCTGTTTGGGTCGCTAGAAAAGTTTCGAGTTTTATCGGTAATGTACCGGGACCACCGGGAGGGTCCCGGTGGTCCACCAAGTGGGGCCACCAGCCCCGGAGGGCTGCATAGGCCAGGTGTGGGATGGGACCAGCCCCAGGTGGGCTGGTGCGCCCCCCACCAGGGCCCAAGGTGAAGAGAGAAGGGAAAAGGGGGAAACCCTAGGCTCAGATGGGCCTAAGGCCCACCTAGTGGTGCGCCCCCCCTCTCCCCCCTTGGCCGCCCCCTAGATGGGATCTAGGGCTGGCCGCCACCCCTAGGGGTGGAAACCTAGGTGGGGGCGCAGCCCCTCCCTTTCCCCTATATATAGTGGGGGTTTTGGGCTGCCAGAAACACGAGAACATCTCCTTCTTGGCGCAGCCCTACCCCTCTCCCTCCTCGTCTCTTGCGGTGCTTGGCGAAGCCCTGCTGGAGTACCATGCTCCTCCACCACCACCACGCCGTCGTGCTGCTGCTGGATGGAGTCTTCCCAAACCTCTCCTTCTCCCCTTGCTGGATCAAGGCGTAGGAGACGTCACCGGTCTATACGTGTGTTGAACATGGAGGTGCCGTCTGTTCGGCACTAGGATCATCGGTGATTTGGATCACGACGAGTACGACTCCATCAACCCCGTTCACTTGAACGCTTCCGCTTAGCGATCTACAAGGGTATGTAGATGCACTCTCCTTCCCCTCGTTGCTCGATTACTCCATAGATTGATCTTGGTGATGCGTAGAAATTTTTTGAATTTCTACTACGTTCCCCAACAGTGGTATCAGAGCCAGGTTTATGCGTAGTTTCTATGCACGAGTAGAACACAAGTTGTTGTGGGCGTCGATTTTGTCAATTTGCTTGCCGTTACTAGTCTTATATTGATTCGGCGGCATCGTGGGATGAAGCGGCCCGGACCGACCTTACACGTACTCTTACGTGAGACTGGTTCCACCGACTGACATGCACTAGTTGCATAAGGTGGCTAGCGGGTGTCTGTCTCTCCCACTTTAGTTGGATCGGATTCGATGAAAAGGGTCCTTATGAAGGGTAAATAGAAATTGGCATATCACATTGTGGTTTTCTCGTAGGTAAGAAACGTTCTTGCTAGAAACCTATAGCAGCCACGTAAAAACTTGCAACAACAATTAGAGGACGTCTAACTTATTTTTGCAGCATATGCCTTGTGATGTGATATGGCCAAAAGGATGTGATGAATGATATATGTGATGTATGAGATTGATCATGTTCTTGTAATAGGAATCACGACTTGCATGTCGATGAGTATGAAAACCGGCAGGAGCCATAGGAGTTGTCTTAATTTATTTATGACCTACGTGTCAACTTAAATGTCATGTAATTAGTTTACTTTATTGCTAAAGCGTTAGCCATAGTAGTAGAAGTAATAGATGACGAGACAACTTCAAGAAGACACGATGATGGAGATCATGGTGTCATGCCGGTGACAACGATGATCATGGAGCCCCGAAGATGGAGATCAAAAGGAGCAAAATGATATTGGCCATATCATGTCACTATTTGATTGCATGTGATGTTTATCATGTTTTACATCTTATTTGCTTAGAACGACGGTAGCTTAAATAAGACGATCCCTCACTAAAATTTCAAGAAAGGTGTTCCCCCTAACTGTGCACCGTTGCGAAGGTTCATTGTTTCGAAGCACCACGTGATGATCGGGTGTGATAGATTCTAACGTTCGAATACAACGGGTGTAAGCCAGATTTACACAGCAAAAACACTTAGGTTGACTTGACGAGCCTAGCATGTACAGAAATGGCCTCGGAACACGGAAGACCGAAAGGTCGAGCATGAGTCGTATAGAAGATACGATCAACATGAAGATGTTCACCGATGTTGACTAGTCCGTCTCACGTGATGATCGGACACGGCCTAGTTGACTCGGATCATGTTTCACTTAGATGACTAGAGGGATGTCTATCTGAGTGGGAGTTCATTAGATGAACTCAATTATCATGAACATAGTCTAAATTTCTTTGCAAATATGTTGTAGATAAATAGCTCACGTTGTAGCTCCCTGTTTCAATACGTTCCTAGAGAAAGATTAAGTTGAAAGATATTGTAAGCAATGATGCGGACTGGGTCCATAGTCTAAGGAGTGTCCTCACTGCTACACAGAAGGCTGCCGTCTTTGATGCACCACTCGACGTGCAAACCCCTACAACATCGTCTGTGGATGTTGTGAACACCTGACAGACACATCCTGATGACTACTTGATAGTTTAGTGCACCATACTTTACGGCTTAGAATCGGGATTCCAATGACGTTTTGAACGCCATAGAACATATGAGATGTTCCAAGAGCTGAAATTGGGATTTCAGGCCCATGCCCGTGTTGAGAGGTGTGAGACTTCTGACAAGTTCTTTTGCCAACAAGATGGAGGAGAATAGCTTAGCTAGTGAGCATGTGCTCAGAATGTCTGCATGCTACAATCACTTAAATCAAGTGGGAGTTAAACTTCCAGATAAGATAGTGATTGATAGAGTTCTCTAGACACTATCACTAAGCTACTAGATCTTCGTGATGAACTATGACATGCAAGGGATGGAGTTGATCCCGGAGCTGTTCGCGGTGCTTAAGACCGCAAAAGGTAGAAATCAAGAAGGAGCATCAAGTGTTGATGGTTTAATAAGACCACTGGTTTCAAGAAGGGCAAGGGCTAGAAGGGAAACTTCATGGATGGCAAACCAGTTGCCGCTCTAGTAAAGGAACCCAAGGTTGAACCCAAACCCGAGACTAAGTGCTTCTATTGTAAAGGGGACGGTCACTGGTAGCGGAATTACCCCAAATGCATGGTAGATAAGAAGGCTGGCAACTTCAACAAAGTATATACGTGTTATTAATGTGTACCTTGCTAGTACTTCTGGTAGCACCTGGGTATTGGATACCGGTTTAGTTGCTATTACTGGTGACTTGAAGCAAAAGCTACAGACTAAACGGAGACTGGCTAAGGGCGAGGTGACGATGTGTGTTGGAAGTATTTCCAAAGTTGATGAGATCACCATCGCACGCTCCATCTGCCTTCGGGATTAGTATTGAACCTAGATAAATGTTATCAGGTGTCTACGTTGAGCATGAATATGATTAGATCATGTTCATTGCAATACGGTCATTCATTTAAGTTAGAGAATAATGGTTATTCTATTTACATGAATGATACCTTTCATGGTCATGCACCCTATGTGAATGGTTCATTGAATCTTGGTCGTGGTAATACACATGTTCACGCCAAAAGATGTAGAGTTAATAATGATAGTACCACTTTCTCGTGGCACTGCCGCTTAAGTCATATTGGCGTAAGATGCATGAAGAAACTCCATGGATGTTTGGAGTCACTTGATTTCGAATCGCTTGACACATGCGAGCCATGTATCATGGGCAGGATGACTAAGACCCCGTTTTCAGGTACAATGAGACGGGCAAGTGACTTGTTGGAGATCATGCATGCTGATGCGTGTGATCCAATGAGAATTGAAGCGTGCAGTGGATATCGCTATTTTCTCATCTTCACTGACGATTTGAGTAGATATAGGTATATCTACTTAATGAAGCACAATGTCTGAAACGTTTGAAGAGTTCAAGCGATTTCAGAGTGAAGTTAAGAACCATCATAACAAAGAAGATCATGTTCCTACGATCTGATCAAAAGGGGATTTGCTGAGTTATGAGTTTGGCAATCACTTAAGACATTGTGGAATTGTTTCGCAGTTGAAGCCACCTGAACACCACAAGGTAATGGTGTGTCCGGACGTCGTAATCGAACCTTATGAGATATGGTGCGATCTATGATGTCTCTTACCAATCTACCATTTTCATTTTGAGGTTATGCATTAGAGACAGCTGCATTCACTTTAGATAGGACACCATCTAAGTCCATTGAGACGACGTCGTATGAACATTGGTTTGGCAAGAAACCAAAGTTGTCATTTCTTAATGTTTGGGGCTGCGATGCTTAAGGCTTTAGCAGGAGAAGCTCGAACCCAAAAGCGGACAAACACATCTTCATAGGATACCCAAAGGTGACAGTTGGGTATACCTTCTATCTCAGATCCGAGGGCAAATTGTTTGTCACTAAGAATGGGTCCTTTCTCGAGAAGGAGTTTCTCTCGAAAGAATTGAGTGGGAGGAAGATAGAACTTGATGAGGTTGTCAAACCTTTACTTCAACCAGAGAGTGATGCAACACAGAAAGATGTTTTCTGCGGCGCCTACGTCTGTTGAATAGGATGTTAATGATAGTGATCATGAAGCTTCAGATCAAGTTGCTATCGAACATCGTAGGTCGACAAGGATATGTACTACTCCTGAGTGGTACGGTAATCCTGTCTTAGATATCATGTTGTTAGACAACAATGAACCTACGAGCTATGGAGAAGCAATGGTGGGCCCGTATTCCGACAAATGGTTAGAAGCCATGAAATCCGAGATAGGATCCATGTATGGACTTTGGTGGACTTGCCCGATGATCGGCAAGCCATTGAGATAAATGGATCTTTAAGAAGAAGACGGACGTAGGCGGTAATGTTACCGTCTATGAAGCTCGACTTGTGGGAAAGAGTCTTTTCACAAGTTCAAGGAGTTGACTGTGATGAGAATTTCTCACCCGTAGCGATGCTTAAGTCCGTCGGAATCATGTTAGCATTAGCTATATTTTTCGATTATGAAATCTTACAGATGGATGTCAAAACAAGTTTTCTTACCAAGTTTTCGTAAGAAAAGTTGTATGTGATACAATAAAAGTTTTTGACGATCCTAAGGATGCTAAAAGGTATGCTGGCTCCAGCAATCCTTCTATGGACTAGAGCAAGCATCTCGGAGTCGGAATATATGCTTTGATGGAGTAATAAAAGCTTTTAGGTTTATACAATGTTTGTTAGAAACTTGTATTTACAAGAAAGTGAGTGGGAGCACTACAACATTTCTGATAAGTATATGTGGATGACATATTGTTGATCCGAAATAATGTAGAATTTCTGGAAAGCATAAACGGTTTGTTTGAAGAGTGATTTTCAAAGGAAGACCTGGATAAAGCTGCTTACATATTGGGCATCAAGATCTATAGAGATAGATCAAGACGCCTGATGATACTTTCAAAGAACGCACACCTTGACATGTTTTTGAAGGAGTTCAAAATAGATCAGTCATGGAAGGGGTTCTTACCTGAGTTGTAAGGTGTGAAGTTGAGTAAGACTCAAAGATTGACCACGGCAGAAGAAAGAGGAAGGACGAAGGTCGTCCCCTATGATCTTGTCATAGGCTCTATACGATATGCCATGCTGAGTACCACACCTGATGTGTGCCTTGCCACATGTCTGGCAAGAGGGTACAAAGGTGATCTAGGAGTAGATCACCAGATAGCGGTCAAAATTATCCTTAGAGGAATAAGGAAATGTTTCTTAGTTATGGAGGTGATAAAGAGTTCAACGTAAAGAGTTACGTCGATGCAAGCTTAACACCTATCCGGATAGCTCTGAGTAGAGATACCGAATACGTATAATGGAGCAACAATTTGGAATAGCTCCAACTGGAACGTGGTAGCAGCATCTAAGATATAAAGTTTTGCGAAATACATAGGGATCTGAATATGGCAAGACCCGTTGACTACAACCTCTCTCACAAGCATAACATGATCAAACCCAAAACTCTTTGAGTGTTTATCACATAGTGATGTGAACTAGATCATTGAGTCTAGTAGACTCTTGGATGTTGGTCACATGGCGATGTGACCTGTGAGTGTTAATCACATGGCGATGTGAACTAGATTATTGACTCTAGTGCAAGTGGGAGACTATTGGAAATATGCCCTAGAGGAAATAATAAATTGGTTATTATTATATTTCCTTGTTCATGATAATCGTTTATTATCCAAGCTAGAATTGTATTGATAGGAAACTCAGATACATGTGTGGATACATAGACAACAACATGTCCCTAGTAAGCCTCTAGTTGACTAGCTCATTGATCAATAGATGGTTACGGTTTCCTGACCATGGACATTGGATGTTGTTGATAACGGGATCATATCATTAGGAGAATGATGTGATGGACAAGACCCAATCCTAAGCCTAGCACAAAGATCGTGTAGTTCGTATGCTAAAGCTTTTCTAATGTCAAGTGTCATTTCCTTAGACCATGAGATTGTGCAACTCCCAGATACCGTAGGAGTGGTTTGGGTGTGCCAAACGTCACAATGTAACTGGGTGGCTATAAAGGTACACTACAGGTATCTCTGAAAGTGTCTGTTGGGTTGGCACGAATCGAGACTGGGATTTGTCACTCCGTGTAACGGAGAGGTATCTCTGGGCCCACTCGGTAGGACATCATCATAATGTGCACAATGTGACCAAGGAGTTGATCAAGGGATAATGTGTTACGGAACGAGTAAAGAGACTTGCCGGTAACGAGATTGAACAAGGTATCGGGATACCGACGATCGAATCTCGGGCAAGTATCGTACCGCTATACAAAGGGAATTGTATACGGGATTGATTGAATCCTTGACATCGTGGTTCATCCGATGAGATCATCGTGGAACATGTGGGAGCCAACATGGGTATCCAGATCCCGCTGTTGGTTATTGACCGGGGAGTTGTCTCGGTCATGTCTGCATGGTTCCCGAACCCGTAGGGTCTACACACTTAAGGTTCGATGACGCTAGGGTTATAGGGAATAGATATACGTGGTTACTGAATGTTGTTCGGAGTCCCGAATGATATCCCGGACGTCACGAGGAGTTCCGGAATGGTCCGGAGGTAAAAATTTATATATGGGAAGTCCTGTTTGGGTCGCCGGAAAAGTTTCGGGTTTTATCGGTAATGTACCGGGACCACCGGGAGGGTCCCGGTGGTCCACCAAGTGGGGCCACCAGCCCCGGAGGGCTGCATGGGCCAAGTGTGGGAGGGGACCAGCCCCAGGTGGGCTGGTGCGCCCCCCCACCAGGGCCCAAGGCGAAGAGAGAAGGGAAAGGGCGGAAACCCTTGGCTCAGATGGGCCTAAGGCCCACCTAGTGGTGCGCCCCCCCTCTCCCCCCCCTTGGCCGCCCCCTAGATGGGATCTAGGGCTGACGCCACCCCTAGGGGTGGAAACCTAGGTGGGGGCGCAGCCCCTCCCTTTCCCCTCCTGTTGGATGCGGCTCACTCCCACGACCCCGTAGAACCCACCCGCGCGACCAGCCGTGGCCGGAAACGTCCGGCCGGCGATCGCCGCCGTGCACTACTTAGCGTCGGCGATTATTGGCCAGCTAAACCCCACTATTAGCACTAATCTCAGAGGGCCCCGCCTGTCACCTTTGACTTTGCCACGTCAACATTGACCTGGTCCCACGTGTCTGCCTCTCTAGCTGACCCCGTGTCACCGACTAGTGGGCCCTACTAGTCAGGTTTGACCTGGGCCAGCCGTGTTGACTTGCTGACATCATGCTGACGCAGTTAATATTTTCTGGAACTAGTTAATTTTGAAATAACCAGAAATTCCAGAAAAAGAGCTAAACTTCAAAAAATCATAGAAATTAAACTATAGCTCAGAATGAAAAGATTTATATACGAAAAATGATCAGAAAAATCCAATCTATCCATATGTACTTGTTTCATGCATGTTTAAATAACTTAACCTTGATGTTTAGATCAAAACATGATAATGCACCTTATAAGTTCTTAGTTTGAATTTGAATTTGAACCTTTGGTTCAAATCAACTCAAACCCTTCTGTTCTTAGTTGCATTAGCTCAAATCACAGCATATTGACATGTCATGATCATGCATCATATTGTGCATTGCATTGATTGTGTTCTTCCTTGTTTGCCGGTATTTGTCCCCTCTCGATAGACGACGTTCCGATGATGAGATCGATGACACCGATGAAGAGTTATATCATCTTCAGAAGTGCCAGGCAAGCAAAAAAACCCTTGTTCATTCCGATACAATCCGACTCTCTCGCTCCTGCTCTCTTTTACTGCATTACGAAAACACCGATTCAACTGTTACATGCTGCGGTAGTTGAACCCTTTCATCTTCATGACCTGTCATTGCCACAGTAAATAGATGAAACCCAATAGCATGAGTAGGAGTTGTTTGAGCCCTGTTGTGCCTACTCATTCATGCTTGTTTGTCATGCCTGCTACTGCTTAGAGTTGAGTCAGGTCTGATTCATCAGGGATGAATTGGAATGTGGTGAACATGTCCTACCGTGAGAGCTAAGTGTGTGAACACGATTTGGTAAAGGTAGCGGTGAGAGGCCATGTAGGAGTACATGGTGGGTTGTCTCATTGCAGCCGTCCTTAGGAACCGAGTTCTGTGTTTGTGATCCATGAACAGTTACTACCACACATTGGGCTCCGGGCGCTCCAAGCTCTCTCAACTTATTAACCAACTCGATCTCTGTCCAGGAGTTGCAACTAGTTTCTGGTGTTTGTAGGTAGTGTTAGTAGTCTACCAAGTGGCACTCGGTACAGGTGGGCTTGGGACAGACTAGGCACAGTGGCCCGGTGTACCAAGTGGCACCCGGATGGTGGGCTTGGGAACCCTGTACACATCGTTTGGGGCCGTGAGCGACACCCCGGCCGGATCTCCTTGCGGATGGAACCCAAATAGGCGATAAACCTGGACTAGAGACTTGTTGGTTAGTCAGGTCGTGGTCGACTCCCTCACCAGGCTTCCGCTTGAAGGTTGTCGAGATACACGACGTGTACATGGTGTTAAGTGGCGAGAGCGTGTGTGAAGAAGTACACCCCTGCAGGGTTATCATTATCTATTCGAATAGCCGGATTCCTCGGATATGGAAACTTGGACCCCTTGCATAGTTCATAGACAAGTGAAAGTGGATACTCTAAAATGCGCAAGATAAGTGTGAGTGCTATGGATGTCGTTCTCGCAGGGAGACGGGAGCGGATCCATAATGGTGTATTGGTATGGTGAATTTGTGGACTCGTGTGCGCCACCTCAAAAGAGTTACTCGCAGTCGTGGTTCAGGTTAGCCACTGAGTCAAAGCTGGCTTGCTGCAGTCAAACTCCACCACCCCTTTGTTGATACTGATGCATATGTAGCTAGTTCTGATGTAAGTCTTGCTGGGTACATTTGTACTCACGTTTGCTTAATTTATGTTTTTGCAGAGAGACTTCAGTCTCGCTAGTAGTTCCGCTTGGACTTCGACGTTTAGCTTGTTACCTCAGCTACGATCTTGTGCCCTCGGCAGGATCTAGTAGATAGTCAGGCTTCTCAGCCTTTTTCATTTATAGACGTCTGTACTCAGACATGTTAAGCTTCCGCATGTGCTTTGTTTGTATGCTATGATTGTTGGGTCATGAGACCCATGCTTGTAATATCTCGCTCCTCGGAGCCTAATGAATAAATACTCTGAGTCATAGAGTCTTGTTGTGATACCATGTTGTATTGCACATATTGAGCATATTGTGTGTATGATTGAAATGCTTGGTATGTGTGGGATCCGACAACCTAGTTGTTTATCCTTGGTAGCCTCTCTTATGGGGAAATGTAGTCTTGTGCTTCCATGAGCCATAGTAGTCTGCTACAACCTGGTTCACCGGAGTCCTGCTAGCCCAGCACTACTGCTCCGGAACACATGACTGGCCGGCATGTGATTCACTTCGTTCCTGTGTCTGTCCCTTCGGGGAAATGTCACGCGGTGACATCTGGAGTCCTGCCTAGCCTGCTACAGCCCGGTTCACCGGAGTCCTGTTAGCCCGGTGCTACAGCCCGGATTCACACGCTGCTGACCGACATGCTCGATGTTGATTCATGCATGCTTGTTCCCATAGGTTAGTGCCACTTTGGATTCACAACTAGTCATGTTGGCCCGGGTTCTCTGTCATATGGATGCTAACGACACTATCATATACGTGAGCCAAAAGGCGCAAACGGTCCCGGGCCATGGTAAGGCGACACCCGTGGGGATACCGTGCGTGAGGCCGCAAAGTGATATGAGGTGTTACAGGCTAGATCGGTGTGACTTAGAATCGGGGTCCTGACACTTAGATCCCGCATAGAGTCAAACTATGAAAGACAAATATCCTGTAAGAGGTAAAAACAGCTTACCGCGTTGGCTTGACGCTGCGTGCTGAATCCGCGATCCTCGGTAGCGGATGCGGGAGCCTCGGCGCCCTTGAATAGCACCTTCCAGGCATCTTCGTGTGTTGTGTCGAAGAGCCCGCTCAGAGTTCGGTGCTGGGCTGGGTTGAACTCCCACAAGCTGAAATCCCGTTGTTGGCACGGGAGGATCCCGCGGATGAGCGTGACCTGGACTACGTTAACAAGTTTGAGCTTCTTGCTCACCAGGTTTTGGACGCATGTTTGGAGTCCGGTCAGCTCTCCTTTTTTACCCCATGGAAGGCCCTTCTCTTTCCAGGAGGTGAGCCGCGTAGGGATTCCGGATCGGAACTCGGGGGTTGCGACCCATTCAGGGTCATGCGGCTCGGTGATGTAGAACCACCCCGATTGCCACCCCTTTATGGTCTCCACGAAGGAGTCCTCGAGCCATACAACGTTGGAAATCTTGCCCACCATGGTGCCTCCGCACTCCACCTGGCGGCCGCCCACTACCTTCGGCTTCACATTGAAGGTCTTCAGCCATAGGCCGAAGTGGGGCTGGATGCAGAGGAAGGCCTCGCACACGACGATGAACACCGAGATGTTGAGGATGAAGTTCGGGGCCAGATCATGGAAGTCCAGGCCGTAGTAGAACATGAGTCCCCGGACAAATGGGTGGAGAGGGAAGCCTAGTCCGCGGAGGAAATGGGTGAGGAACACCACCCTCTCATGGGGCCTGGTGGTGGGGATGAGTTGCCCCTCGTCTGGGAGCCGGTGCGCGATGTCGTCAGACAAGTACCCGACTTTCCTCAGCTTCTTGATGTGTCCCTCCGTAACGGAGGAGACCATCCACTTGCCTCCCGCTCCGGACATGAATGGAGAAGGTTGAGGTGGGGAATGAGGACTTGGGCGCTGGAGCTTGAGTGCGCGAAAATGGATGAGCAAAGGAGGAAGAAGGCATGGATGGAAAGGCAGATCCTTATCCCCTTATATGGGCGGACGAAACTATGCGTCCCCACCAGCCTGGTAAAACTCGCTTATCTCCTGAGTGCCGTAATCAATGGCGCGGTTGGGTTACCCACGCCCGTATTGATGAGAATCCCGGGATAAGGGGACACGATCTCTGCTTCGAGAAGACGTGCCAAGGAAACCTCCTCGCAAAACGCGCTGAGGTGGGACAGTAAAAACGGTTGAAATAAAGGCTTGGCTATGGCGTGATGACACACTACGGAATACGTCAGCAGATTAGATTTGTGTAAATATTATTCTCTCTACGACAGTATGTGGAACTTATTTTCAGAGCCGGACACTATCCTTGTGTTCAAAATCATCTATGAAGTATTCGGAGGAGGAACCCGCCTTGCAATGTCGAAGACAATCTGTGCGCCGGACTCGTCGTCATTGTAGCCTGGTTCAGGGGCTACTGAGGGAGCCCTGGATTAGGGGGTGTCCGGATAGCCGGACTATAACCTTTGGCCGGACTCTCGGACTATGAAGATACAAGATTGAAGACTTCGTCCCATGTATGGATGGGACTTTCCTTGGCGTGGAAGGCAAGCTTGGCAATACGGATATGTAGATCTCCTCCCATTGTAACCGACTCTGTGTAACCCTAGCCCTCTCCGGTGTCTATATAAACCAGAGGGTTTTAGTCCATAGGACGAACAACAATCATACCATAGGCTAGCTTCTAGGGTTTAGCCTCTTTGATCTCGTGGTAGATCTACTCTTGTACTACCCATATCATCAAATTAATCAAGTAGGAGTAGGGTTTTACCTCCATCGAGAGGGCCCGAACCTGAGTAAAAACATTGTGTCCCTTGTCTCCTGTTACCATCCGCCTAGACGCACAGTTCGGGACCCCCTACCCGAGATCCGTCGGTTTTGACACCGACACTCCTCTTCCCTTATTCATGCAAATCTTACGTCTCCGCTCACACCGTATTCATCCCACAAAAGAAACTAGTTGAGCGCTTCTTACTGCATCTTCTTCGTGATACTAAATGCACAAGGTTTCCTCCCTTTTACTATTTCACCTTTTCTATAGGTCAGTAGCCCGCCTGGATTTCAATTCAGGGTCAGTCGAACCGCAATTAAAAGAAGCAGCACCCGCTTAGGCGCGCGGAGCACCTAGTCCGCCTATTCCCCAGGGAAGCGGCGCATCGGTGTCTATCATACGGGTGTGGGGCGCAGGAGCTGCTTGCGCCTGATCTGGAGGTCGGCGGGGCTTGAATGGATGGCCGCGGGGCGGTGCCAAGCACGGCGGTGCGGTGAGGTCGACGGGATGGCGCAGGCAGGGGAGGAATACTGGGCCGGTGGTCGCTGGCGTTTCATGGAAGATTGTCAACACTGACGGGGTGGAGGTAGATGAAGGCGACCTGCCCGTTCTTTGTACATCAGACGGTGTAGAAAAAATGGACTGACCTATTTGTTTTCAGTCTACTGTTATTTTCATAGAATCCTGTAGTAATTTAGTGTGCCATGCATTGTGTAGAGCTATCATATGTCTCCCGTCATTTATTTCTCACCGACCTGCTATCTGCTACCTTTACACTATACTAATTGTGCACACACTTCACCCATACTCACACTACTATTTTTTATGCATGGGTATTTCAGACTCTGACGCAGTGTTGATGAATGCAAAAAAGAAAAGGCAGAAGTCGCTCTAGTGTAATTCGAAGATAAGCACTAAGCGTTTTAGCGCTCTAATGGGTGCAGTGTCAGCAGTTGGAGACAGTAAACGTAGCTCTGCAGTTGATGATCTCAATTGCCACACACAACCATCCTAGGTGCTTTCTTTAACTTCGCGCTGTCAAATGTGGTTGCATGTTGCATATGGTGTCTAGCTTGTATTGCTTCCAATTTGGTTAGATTGCATCTGCTTACTTTACACATTATACCTTTGATAATGACACGCCTTCCTGTTTTTGATACATACTGCATATGTCTATTAACCATGTTCGTACATCAAACTAATGCTCTTTTGTATCCCTCGCCAATCACTTATGATGAGACAGTCACCCAAGTGGGTTACTGTGAGACGCCCTACTCGTTTAAAGAGTGCAGTGTCATCCTCCCCACATGATTCCCAAGAAACAGCAAGGCTAAATGAAGATAGTCAACGTAGCTCTCTAGTTGATCACCGCAATTCCCCCAGACCACCATCGCAGGTGCTTGCTCTTACTTGGCAGTGTGATATGTGGTTGCATGTTGCATATGGTGTCTACCTTGTAATGCTTCTAATTAGGGTAAATTGCATCTGCTTAGTTAACACATTATACCTATGAATATGACATGCCTTCCTGTTTTTGGTACATACTACGTCTGTCTATTAACCATGTTCTTACATCAAACTACTTTTCTTGTGTATCCCTCATCAATGATCCTAATTTGTTAAATTGCATCTCCTTAGCTTACACATTATACATGTGAATATGACACGCCTTCCTGCTTTTGGTACATACTACATCTGCCTATCACACCATGTTCTTACATCAAACTACTGTTCTTGTGTATCCTGCGTCTATCGCTTATGATGAGATAGTCACGCGCGTGGGTTAATATGAGACACAATACACTTATAAAGAATGCAATTTCATCCTCTCCACATGATTCTTAAGAAACAGCAAGCCTAAATGAAGATATTGAACGTAGCTCTGTACATGAAGACCGCACTTCCCCTACACCACCATCACAGGTGCTTGCTCTAACTTCGCAGTGTGATATGTGGTTGCATGTTGCATACGGTGTCTAGCTTGTAATGCTTCTAATTAGGGTAAAGTGCATCTGCTTAGTTTACACACTATACCTGTGAATATGACATGCCTTCCTATTTTTGGTACACACTACATCTATGTGTTAACCTTGTTCTTACATGAAACTACCTCTCTTCTGTATCCTGCATCAATCACTTGCGATGAGTCACCTTTATTCGTTGCATATTGCATATTATTTCTAGCCTGTTGCCATGTATTGCTTCTAATTTGGTCAAATACATTTGTTAGGGCACCCTTTTAATTTGGCAGAGTGATATTGGTTTCATCTTTCATATGGTTTCTAGCTTGCATCGATTCTAACAAGTTCAAGCACCTTGTGCTTAGTTTACACTTTATACATCATACATGTCAATATGTCACACCGTCCTGTTTTTCATACATATTCATCCTCCTATCATGCGGCTGCCTTACATGAAAGTAGTGTTCATCAGTATCATGCATCAATGAGTTCTGAAGAGCAAATTTTATTCCTTTTTCTTGTGGGTTTTACTAGACAAGGCAAAATCAAGAAAGAGGAAGGAAAAGAGTAAGGAAGGCGATGATGGTGGTCCTCTGCAGCAACGTAAACAGAGCATCTGTACCGATTCTCCTAGTACTGATAGTGCATTACAAGGTCCAAGTCTCCGCTCCCCTACTCCACCATCCAAGGTGCTTGCTCTAACTTGGCAGTGTGATATCTGGTTGCATGTTGCATATGGTGTCTAGCTCCTATTGCTCCTAATTAGTGTAAACTGCATCTGCTTAGCTTACACATGATACATGTGAATATGACACGCTTTCCTATTTTTGGTACATACTATATATGTCTATCACACCATGTTCTTACATGAAACTACTCTTCTTGTGTATCCTACATCAGTCACTTATGATGGGACACCTTTAAGTTGCCATTGTGATATTGGTTTGCGTCTTGAATATGATTTCTAGCATGTATTGCTTCTAGTTTGATGAACGCCACCTATGACGAGAAATTTTTAACTTGGCAGAGTGATATTGATTGCACCTTCCATATGGTGTCTTGCAGTGTTTCTAATTTGTTGAAGTGCCTTCTGCTTAGTTACCACATCATAGGTGTGAATATGTCAAGCCGTCCATTTTTTTGTACATATTCCATCCTCGTATCATGACTTTGCCTTTCATCAGAGTAGTGTTCGTCAGTATCATGCATGACTGAGTTCTAAAGAGCGAATGATATTCCTTTTTCTTGTCGGTATGACCTCACAATGCAAAATCAATAAAGCTGAAGGGAATTGGGAAGACATTGGATGATGGTGGTCCTTCTGAGCAATTGAAATGGAGGTTCTCTACAGATTCTACTCCGCTATCCTCTCAACAAGATTCGCAAGACAACGCAAGGCTAGCCAGTCAACGTAGTTGTGTAGATGATGAGCACATCTCCCCTACTCCACCATCACAGGTGCTTGCTCTAACTTGGCACTATTATATGTGGTTGCATGTTGCATATGATGTCTAGCTTTTATTTCTTCTAACTTTGTTGAATTGCATCTGCTTACTTTACACATAATGCCTATGAATATGACATGTGTTCCTGTTTCTACATCAGACTACTATTCTTGCATATCCCGCATCAGTCACTTATGATAAGGCACCTTTAAGTCGCCACTATGATATTGGTTGTGTCTTGCATATGATTTCGAGCATGTACTTCTTCTAATTTGTTGAAACGCCATACAGTTTGAACTTGGCAGAGTGATATTGGTTGCATCTTTCGTATGGTGTCTAGCTTGCAGTGCTTCTAATTTGTTGAAATGCCTTCTGCTTAGTTACCACATCATAGGTGTGAATATGTCACACCATCTTGTTTTTCATACATATTCCATCCTCGCATCATGTGTTTGCCTTTCATCCGAGTAGTGTTCGTTAGTATCATGCATGAATGAGTTCTGAAGAGCGAATGTTATTCCTTTTTCTTATCGGTTTGACTTCACAATGCAAAATCATTACAGCTGAAGGAAATTAGTCCGGCAGTGGATGATGGTGGTCGTTCGGAGTAACTCAAACAGGGGGTCTCTATAGATTCTACTCCGCCATCCTCCCAACAAGATTTGCAAGACAACACAAGGCTGGACAGTCAACGTAGCTGTGTAGATGATGAGCACATCTCCCCTACTCCACCATCACAGGTGCTTGCTCTAACTTGACACTATTATATGTGGTTGCATGTTGCTTATGATGTCTAGCTTGTATTGCTTCTAACTTGAATTGCATCTGCTTACTTTACACATAATGCCTGTGAATATGACATGTGTTCCTGTTCTAGAACATACGTGTACATGATGAGCACATCTCCCCTACTCCACCATCATAGGTGCTTGCTCTTACTTGGAACTGTTATACGTGGTTGCGTTTTCCGTATGATGTCTAGTTTGTATTGCTTCTGATTATGTTGAATTGCATCTGCGTAGCTTACAACTTATACCTGCAATGATCACTTACCCATAAGACACATTTAACTTGGGACTATGATGTAGGTTGCATCTTGCATTGTCTTCTAGCTTGTACTGCTTCTAATTTCTTGAAATAGCACTTACGATGAGACACTTTTTACTTGATAGAGTGATATTGGTTGCATGTTCATATGGTGCCTGGCTTTCATTTCTTCTAATTTTGTTGAAATGCCTTCCGCTTACCGTTTTTTCATACATATTCCATCCTCCTATCATACGTGTGAATATGAAACGTTGTCTTTTTGTATAAATTCCAACCTCCTATCCTGCGCTTGCCTTACATCAAAGTAGTGTTCGTCTGTATCATGCATCAACCAGTTATGCAGAGCTAATTTTATTCATCTTCTTGTGGTTTTGACTTCATAAGGCTATATCAGAAAATAGGAAGGAAAAGAGTAATTTAGGGGATGTTGGTGGTCCTCCGCACCGACGCAAACAGGGACTCTCTAGATTTTCCACTGCTACTTCTAATGAAGTTGAAGTCCCAAGTCTACATGATGAGTTCATCTCATGTACTCCACCATCGCAGGTGCTTCCTCTAAGTTGATAGTGTGATAATTGGTTTCATGTTGCATATGTTGTCTAGCCTGTATTTCTTCTATTTTGATTAAATTGCACCTGCTGAGTTTATACGTTATACATGTGCATATGACATGGCTTTCTGTGTGTAGAATACACTGCATCTATCTATCATACCATGTTCTTACATTAAAGTACTGTTGTTGTGTATGCCGCATCAGTCACTCATGATTGGACGCTTTTAACATGGCAGTTTGATAGTGGTTGCATCTTGCATTGATTTCTACGTTGTACTGCTTCTAATTTTTCAAATTGCCACTTATGACAAGACACTTTTAACTTGGCAGAGTAATATTGGTTGCATCTTTCATATGGCGTCTAGCTTGCATTACTTCTATTTTCTTTAAAATCCTTCTGCTTAGTTTGCACATCGTAGCTGTGAATATGTCATGCCGTCCTGTTTTTCTTACATATTCCATCCTCATACGGTTGTCTTACATCAAAGTATTACTTGTCTGTATCATGCATCAATGAGTTCTGAAGAGTGATTTTATTGTTTTGTGTTCTGGGTACAGCTTGACATGGCAAAGTCAAAAAAGAGAAAGCAAAATAATATAGTAGGGAGTGCTGTTACTCGTCGGGTGAAACGGAAAAGGTTCTGCCGTTGAGATTCTGCTGGTACTTATAGTGCAGTAGAAGGTCCAAGTCCACCGGCTAAATCTACAAACACAGTATCACCTGCTCCACCAGCTGCAGCAACCGCTTACACTGTACCAGCATCTCAACCAGTTACTCGTTCGTTTGCTCCGGAACTGGCTAGTTCTCAAGCTGCCTTCACACCTAACACTACTTCCGAAGCACTGCTGACACAACATGACTTGGCAAGATCAGATGAACCTCATAAGCGTCAACACCAAGATGGTACCTGACCAAGTCAAGTTGCAGTTGCATGCTCCTTTATATGTACTCTCACAGTTTGATGTACACTAACACTTTCCATATTCGTTGTTGAACTGGCACCACGGCGCAAGTGGAAACAGACATCAGGGATAATGCTTGACAGATTAACAAAAACTAAAGGAGGAAGAATGGAGATCCATTTTGAGGCAGGTTTAAAAAGGCCACGTGATGCTACAGAGTCAGCCAAGTTAGTATCAGAGGCAGCCGTTGCCGTTAGGTGTCATGCACGTATCCTCCCAACGTGGATCCAGTACAGGAATGAGAAAGACAATACCCAGTTTAACACCTTCCTTGACCATTTATCCGTAAGTAATGTTATTCATCGCAATTAGTAATATTGTCTTGCTCTGTGCCATACTTTCTAGCTTCCTCCTAATAAGACTCACATTCTTTTTTCAACAGATGAGGTTCAAGTTGGATCCGAAAGATGATGCAACTAAACAAGCATGCACTCATGTTTTTCAGTGTGCTCTGCGGCAGTATCGGTACCACCTTAGAAAATCTCACTTTGAAGGCAAGGCTAACAATGAAATCGCCCACACATCTCTAGTGGAATATATTGTAGATGAAGACCGCACAGCCCTCGTTAAACACTAGTCTGATCCAAAGTATCAGGTAGGCTATATGTATTTGATCAGACCACATATTGAACTTGTATTTATGTATGTGCCTTACAAGTGTATCTTCTTCTAGGCTAACTGTTTGAAGAACAAAACCATCCGTTCTAAAGTGAAATTCCAACAGACAACAGGATCTTGTAGCTATATTGCACACTGCGAGGCTCTTGTAAATAGCTGCTACTTCCTTCTTCTTTTTTTGTGCCATATTATCATATCTATATTGACTTGTTCCAAATACAGAGGAAAGCCCGTGCGGACCAAAAGGAACCTGAACCGAATGCAGTGCAGATCTTCAAGGATTGCCACACCAGCAAGATGAAGGGCATGAGCACACTAGTTCAAGCCGCTGTTGTAAGTCCTTTTACCCCTCCTGCCTTGAACTGATTGGTACTGTGATGTGTTCATTTAACTACTTGGTTTGCAGCCAATGTCAGTTACTCTGTTCACTTTTATTCATAGTTGTCTTAATGTATCATTTCACCTTACATGGTTTAAAAGAGATGAAGGATATTCTTTTGGTCTTGATCTGTAATCTAGTTGTTATGTTCACGTGCGCACACAATGATAAAATAGCCTGTTTGTTTTATATGTGTTTCCCCATGATATGAATGATGTCATACTATGTTCATCCTACTTTAAACCATGTCTCTTTATCCTTAGATGTCAACGGATGTGAGGAAATAGACAATACAGTAGGCTTCTACATGGACATATGTTCCAAAAGTGATTTTATTATGTAGTTGGCACTACAATACATGCTAATGTATTACAGTAGTTCACCAAAATAAGTTATGTATAAACGTTTAACCTACTTTGTTTGTTTTTGTCTCATTAGTAACTTATTTGGTACACTAATCTACAAGTTCAAACTTTTAGGAAGCTATGGAACAAATGATTGAATAGCCACAACCACCTGAAGGTGACGAGGCTACTACATGCACAATGTCACCTCTTGCTGCAGTGCGTTAGTATCTCTCCACTAACAGTGCAAAAAGCACCTTCCTGCGTAATTTTGGGTTGGTTGTCAAGGTAACCTCGTCCAAATCTCCTACTGAACAAAATCTTCCTCCTAGACAGAGTGATATATCTGTGCTCCAGACACAAGTCCAATCCCTAATGGACGTTGTTTCGGAAACAAGAATAGTGGTTGAGAAATGTCATCAGGATATGAATGGTTTTGAAACCAGACTATCAGACATTCGCTTCGTTGTTCAAGAGCAATGTCAGAAAAAAGGTGGAGATCGTGCTTCTCCATCAAATTCTATAGCCTAAAACATTAGCACTCAGGTCAAATGATATGTGCTTCTATACATCTGATGGTGCTTTTATCTGGAAGGACTGTAAACTTTATGCCAACAGGCCTTTTGTTATATGGTTGGAATTTATTTTATTGTGATACAACATTTATGATGCCGCCTCAGGATGCAGTAATTACGATGCTATTTTTCTATAGTGTAGGTTTATCTTAGTAATGTATTCGGCCGAAAGCTTGGTAGGAGCCCAACATGCCAACATTCGTCGGGCCCATTCCAATTGGGCTAAAAACGATTACGGGCCAAAATTGGCATGTATCCCACTAAAAATATCTGGGCCTAAATCAGCATAAGCTTTCACATTTTTCTGGTAGGCCTGTGCCCATAGTGGGCCTTTAACAGGCCTAAACATAATTTGGGCCCTCAGTAAAAATAGGCCGTTTAAAGGTGTAAATATCTCGAGCCCATAAAAAACATGGGCCTTTAATAGACCGAAAGTGAGATTGGGCCCTGATTGTGCCAAATAACCCACTGGACTTAGCAGGCCGAAATGGTGGCCCATTTATGATGCGGATCTTTGACAGGCCGAAATTCGGGCGGGCCGTAAATGCGCCGACCTAATACACGGGCCTTTAACAGGCCGGAACTTCGGCCGGGCTAGATTATCGTCATTTTTATATGGGTCGTTAATGGGCCCGGTATGACGTTGGGCCACATATGGCCCATGGTTTACGTCCGGCGTTAACAGACCAAAAATGACAGCAGACCGAAAGTGGCCCAAAGCTATAGGGGGCCTCTAACAGGCCGAATGTCAGACATGGCTGAATATGACCCAAATCCTTCACAGTCGTTTATGGGCCAAAAGTTTCGATGGCCTGCAAATGGGCCCAAATGAAGCCGGACCTTTAACAGGCCGGAAATACAACGGGCCGTAAATAGGCCAATTACTTAGCGGACTGTTAACGGGCCAGAAGTGACCATGGGCCGCATTGATGACAATTTTAGGATAGGTCGTTGACTGATGTCTACTACACAACCTTCTTCTTGTAGACATTGTTGGGCCTCCAAGTGCAGCGGTTTGTATGACAGTAGAAAATTTCCCTCAAGTGGATGACCTAAGGTTTATCAATCCGTAGGAGGCGTCGGATGAAGATGGTCTCTCTCAAGCAACCCTGCAACCAAATAACAAAAAGTCTCTTGTGTCCCCAACACACCCAATACAATGGTAAATTGTATAGGTGCACTAGTTCGGTGAAGAGATGGTGATACAAGTGGTATATGGATAGTAGATAAAGGTATTTGTAATCGGAAAATATAAAAACAGCAAGGTAACTAATGATAAAAGTGAGCGTAAACGGTATTGCAATGCGTTGAAACAAGGCCTAGGGTTCATACTTTCACTAGTGCAAGTTCCCTCAACAATAATAACATAATTGGATCACATAACTATCCCTCAACATGCAACAAAGAGTCACTCCAAAGTCACTAATAGTGGAGAACAAACGAAGAGATTATGGTAGGGTACGAAACCACCTCAAAGTTATTCTTTCCGATCAATCCATTGGGCTATTCCTATAAGTGTCATAAACAGCCCTAGAGTTTGTACTAGAATAACACCTTAAGAAACAAATCAACCAAAATCCTAATGTCACCTAGATACTCCAATGTCACCTCAAGTATCCGTGGGTATGATTATACGATATGCATCACACAATCTCAGATTCATCTATTCAACCAACACATAGAACCTCAAAGAGTGCCCCAAAGTTTCTACCGGAGAATCATGACGAAAACGTGTGCCAGCCCCTATGCATAGGTTCATGGGCGGAACCCGCAAGTTGATCACCAAAACATACATCAAGTGAATCACGTGGTATCCCATTGTCACCACAGATACGCACGGCAAGACATACATCAAGTGTTCTCAAATCTTTAAAGACTCAATCCGATAAGATAACTTCAAAGGGAAAACTCAATCCATTACAAGAGAGTAGAGGGGGGAAGAAATATCATAAGATCCAACTATAATAGCAAAGCTCGCGATACATCAAGATCGTATCACCTCAAGAACAGGAGAGAGAGAGAGAGAGAGATCAAACACATAGCTACTGGTACATACCCTCAGCCCCGAGGGAGAAATACTCCCTCCTCGTCATGGAGAGCACCGGGATGATGAAGATGGCCACCGGAGAGGGATTCCCCCTCCGGCAGGGTGCCGGAACGGGTCTAGATTGGCTTTCATGGCTACGGAGGCTTCTGGCGGCGGAAATCCCGATCTATTGTGCTCCCCGATCATTTTAGGGTATATGTAGGTATATAGGAGGAAGAAGTACGTCAGGGGGGCCATGAGGGGCCCACGAGGGTGGAGGGCATGCCCAGGGGGGTGGGCGCGCCCCCTACCTCGTGGACTCCTTGAAGCTTCCCTTACGTGGACTCCAAGTCTCCCGGGTTGCTTTCCTTCCAAAAATAAGTTCCGTGAAGTTTGAGGTCAATTGGACTCCATTTGGTTTTCCTTTTCTGCGATATTCTAAAACAAGGTAAAAACATAAACTGGTACTGGGCTCTGGGTTAATAGGTTAGTCCCAAAAATGATATAAAAGTGTATAATAAAGCCCATAAACATCCAAAGTTGATAATATAATAGCATGGAACAATCAAAAATTATAGATACGTTGGAGACGTATCAGCATCCCCAGGCTTAATTCCTGCTCGTCCTCGAGTAGGTAAATGATAAAAACAGAATTTTTGATGTGGAATGCTACCTAACACATTTATCCATGTAATTCTCTTTATTGTGGCAAGAATATTCAGATCCATAAGATTCAAGGCAAAAGTTTAATATTGACATAAAAATAATAATATCTTCTCAAAATAACATGGCCAAAGAAAGCTATCCCTACAAAATCATATAGTCTGGCTATGCTCCATCTTCACCACACAAAATATTTAAATCATGCACAACCTCAATGAAAGGCCAAGCAATTGTTTCATACTTTTGATGTTCTCAAACTCTTTCAATCTTCACACAATACATGAGCGTGAGCCATGGACATAGCACTATAGGTGGAATAGAATGGTGGTTGTGGAGAAGACAAGAAGGAGAAGATAGTCTCACATCGACTAGGCGTATCAACGGGCTATGGAGATGCCCATCAATAGATATCAATGTGAGTGTGTAGGGATTGCCATGCAACGGATGCACTAGAGCTATAAGTGTATGAAAGCTCAACAAAAGAAACTAGTGGGTGTGCATCCA
This sequence comes from Triticum urartu, assembly GCF_056163025.1. Classification (NCBI taxonomy): domain Eukaryota; kingdom Viridiplantae; phylum Streptophyta; class Magnoliopsida; order Poales; family Poaceae; genus Triticum; species Triticum urartu. Next base: position 355,392,643 of record NC_141873.1, on the reverse strand, counting down.
ACTTGCTTGCTCACGAATACCTAGGGAATTTTGAGGAAGCCCATCATTGGAATATACAAGCCAAGTTCTATAATGAAAAATTCCCACTACTATATGAAAGTGACAATATAGGAGACTCTCTATAATGAAGATCATGGTGCTACTTTGAAGCACAAGTGTGGTAAAAGGATAGTAGCATTGCCCCTTATCTCTTTTTCTCTCATTTTTTTTATTTGGGACTTCTCCTTTTTTATGGCCTCTTTTTTTTCCTTTTTTTATTTTTTGTCCGGAGTCTCATCCCGACTTGTGGGGGAATCATAGTCTCCATCATCCTTTCCTCACTGGGACAATGCTCTAATAATTATGATCATCACACTTTTATTTACTTACAACTCAAGAATTACAACTCGATACTTAGGACAAGATATGACTCTATATGAATGCCTCCGGCAGTGTACCGGGATGTGCAATGATGCATGAGTGACATGTATGAAAGAATTATGAACGGTGGCTTTGCCACAAATACGATGTCAACTACATGATCATGCAAAGCAATATGACAATGATGAAGCGTGTCATAATAACGGAACGGTGGAAAGTTGCATGGCAATATATCTCGGAATGGCTATGGAAATGCCATGATAGGTAGGTATGGTGGCTGTTTTGAGGAAGGTATATGGTGGTTTTATGGTACTGGCGAAAGTTGCGCGGTACTAAAGAGGCTAGCAATCGTGGAAGGGTGAGAGTGCGTATAATCAATGGACTCAACATTAGTCATAAAGAACTCGCATACTTATTGCAAAAATCTATTAGTTATCAAAACAAAGTAATACACGCATGCTCCTAGGGGGATAGATTGGTAGGAAAATACCATCGCTCGTCCCCGACCGCCACTCATAAGGAAGACAATCAATAAATAAATCATGCTCCGACTTCATCACATAACGGTTCACCATACGTGCATGCTACGGGAGTCACAAACTTTAACACAAGTATTTCTCAAATTCACAACTACTCAACTAGCATGACTCTAATATCACCATGTCCATATCTCAAAACAATCATCAAGTATCCAACTTCTCTTAGTATTCAATGCACTCTATATGAAAGTTTTTATTATATCCCTCTTGGATTCCCATCATATTAGGACTAGTTTCATAACCAAAGAAAACTACCATGCTGTTCTAAAGACTCTAAAAATGATATAAGTGAAGCATGAGAGTTCATCTATCTCTACAAAATAAAACCACCACCGTGCTCTAAAAAGATATAAGTGAAGCGCTAGAGCAACAACAAACTACTCCGAAAGATATAAGTGAAGATCAATGAGTAGTTAAATAATTATTTAGCTATGTGAAGACTCTCTAACATTTAATAATTTCAGATCTTGGTATTTTATTCAAACATCAAGCAAATCAAAATAAAATGACATTCTAAGAATGGCAAACATCATGTGAAGAAGCAAAAACTTAGGATCAACCGAAACTAACCAATAGTTGTTGAAGAAGAAAGGTGGGATGCCAACCGGGGCATCCCCAAGCTTAGACGCTTGAGAATTCTTGAAATATTATCTAGGGATGCCTTGGGCATCCCCAAGCTTGAGCTTTTGTGTCTCCTTAATTCCTATCATATCACGGTCTCCCTAAATCTCAAAAGCTTCATCCACACAAAACTCAACAAGGACTCGTGAGATAAGTTAGTATAAACCATTGCAAAAACCATATCATACTCTAATGTAGAAAATCACTAAAATTATTATTCAACATTGCATACTAAATGCCTCTGCATATTTAATAGTCCTATCCTCAAATAGAATCATTAAAGAAGAAAACATATGCAAACAATGCAAACATAACAGCAATATGCCTAAACAGGACAGTCTGTAAAGAATGCAGCAACATCCATACTTCCCTAGATCCAAAAATTATGAAATAAAATTCCCACTGTAGTAAATTTATCAGAGCTTAATATGCAAAAGGTTTCAACATTTTATCACATTCTGATTTTTCTAGGGAATTACTGCAACAGCGGTAAACTTTCTGTTTTCAAACAGCAACATGTGGACTTGTAGAATAGGCATAGTAAAGGCTATCAGTGCCACTTTTATTGAAATAAAAGATGCAAAATATTGTTCTAAATGACAGAAAGAAAATTCTAACAAAATAAATTGACGCTCCAAGCAAAACACATATCATGTGGCAAATAAAAATATAGCTCCAAGTAAAGTTACCGATAGAAGTAGATGAAAGAGGGGATGTCTTACGGGGCATCCCCAAGCTTTGGCTTTTAGGTGTCCTTAGATTATCTTGGGGGTGCCATGTTCATACCCAAGCTTAGGCTATTGCCACTCCTTGTTCCATAATCCATCAAATCTTTACCCAAAACTTGAAAACTTCACAACACAAAACTTAAAGTAGAAAATCTCGTGAGCTGCGTTAGGGAAAGAAAACAAAAGTCCACTTCAAGGTACTGTAATGAACTCATTATTTATTTATATTGGTTTTATACCTACTGTATTCCAACTTATCTATGGTTTATAAACTATTTTACTAACCATAGATTCATCAAAATAAGCAAACAACACACGAAAAACAGAATCTGTCAAAAACAGAACAGTCTGTAGTAATCTGGATCAAACGTATACTTCTGGAACCCCAAAAATTCTAAAATAAATTTCTGAACCTGAGGAATTTATCTATTAATCATATTCAAAAATAATTAACTAAACATCATTCTCCAAATAAAAATGGCAGCAATTCTCGTGAGCGCTAAAGTTTCTGTTTTCTACAGCATGATAAGAAAGACTTCACCCAAGTCTTCCCAGCGGTTCTACTCTGCACAAACACTAATTAACACATAAAAACTCAATAATAACAGAGGCTAGATAAATTATTTATTAATAAACAGGAGCAAAAATTAAGGAACAAAAATAAAATTGGGTTGCCTCCCAACAAGCGCTATCGTTTAACGCCCCTAGCTAGGCATGATGATTTCAACGATGCTCACATAAAAGATAAGAATTGTAACATAAAGAGAGCATCATGAAGAAGATGACTAGCACAGTTAAGTCTAACCCACATCCTATGCATAGGGATTTTGTGAGCAAACAACTTGTGGTAACAAGAATCAACTTGCATAGGAAGGTAAAACAAGCATAACTTCAAAATTTTAAGCACATAGAGAGGAAACTTGATATTATTGCAATTCCTACAAGCATACATTCCTCCCTCATAATAATTTTCAGTAGCATCATGAATGAATTCAACAATATAACCAGCACCTAAAGCATTCTTTTCATGATCAACAAGCATAGAAATTTTACTACTATCCACATAAGCAAAATTCTTCTCACGAATAATAGTGGGAGCAAACTCAACAAAATAATTATCATGTGATTGAAAATTAAGATCAAGATGACAAGTTTCATGGTTATCATTATTATTTAAAGCATACATGTCATCACAATAATCATCATAGATAGGAGGCATGCTTTCATCATAGTAAATTTGCTCATCAAAGCTTGGGGGACAAAAAAATATCATCTTCATCAAACATAGCTTCCCCAAGCTTGTGGCTTTGCATATCATTAGCATCATGGATATTCAAGGAATTCATACTAAAAACATTGCAATCATGCTCATCATTCAAATATTTAGTGCCAAACATTTTAATGCATTCTTCTTCTAACACTTTGGCACAATTTTCCTTTCCATCATACTCACGAAAGATATTAAAAAGATGAAGCGTATGAGGCAAACTTAATTCCATTTTTTTGTAATTTTATTTTATAAACTAAACTAATGATAAAACAAGAAACTAAAAGACTCGATTGCAAGATCTAAATATATACCTTCAAGCGCTAACCTCCCCGACAACGATGCCAGAAAAGAGCTTGATGTCTACTACACAACCTTCTTCTTGTAGACGTTGTTGGGCCTCCAAGTGCAGAGGTTTGTAGGACAGTAGCAAATTTCCCTCAAGTGGATGACCTAAGGTTTATCAATCCGTAGGAGGCGGGGGATGAAGATGGTCTCTCTCAAGCAACCCTGCAACCAAATAACAAAAAGTCTCTTGTGTCCCCAACACACCCAATACAATGGTAAATTGTATAGGTGCACTAGTTCGGTGAAGAGATGGTGATACAAGTGGTATATGGATAGTAGATAAAGGTATTTGTAATCGGAAAATATAAAAACAGCAAGGTAACTAATGATAAAAGTGAGCGTAAACGGTATTGCAATGCGTTGAAACAAGGCCTAGGGTTCATACTTTCACTAGTGCAAGTTCCCTCAACAATAATAACATAATTGGATCACATAACTATCCATCAACATGCAACAAAGAGTCACTCCAAAGTCACTAATAGCGGAGAACAAACGAAGAGATTATGGTAGGGTACGAAACCACCTCAAAGTTATTCTTTCCAATCAATCTGTTGGGCTATTCCTATAAGTGTCACAAACATCCCTAGAGTTTGTACTAGAATAACACCTTAAGACACAAATCAACCAAAACCCTAATGTCACCTACATACTCCAATGTCACCTCAAGTATCCGTGGGTATGATTATACGATATGCATCACACAATCTCAGATTCATCTATTCAACCAACAAGTAGAACCTCAAAGAGTGCCCCAAAGTTTCTACCAGAGAATCATGACGAAAACGTGTGCCAACCCCTATGCATAGGTTCATGGGCGGAACCTGCAAGTTGATCACCAAAACATACATCAAGTGAATCATGTGGTATCCCATTGTCACCACAGATACGCATGGCAAGACATACATCAAGTGTTCTCAAATCTTTAAAGACTCAATCCGATAAGATAACTTCAAAGGGGAAACTCAATCCATTACAAGAGAGTAGAGGGGGGAAGAAAAATCATCAGATCCAACTATAATAGCAAAGCTCGCGATACATCAAGATGGTATCACCTCAAGAACACGAGAGAGAGAGAGAGAGATCAAACACATAGCTACTGGTACATACCCTCAGCCCCGAGGGAGAACTACTCCCACCTCGTCATGGAGAGCACCGGGATGATGAAGATGGCCACCGGAGAGGGATTCCCCCTCCGGCAGGCTGCCGGAACGGGTCTAGATTGGCTTTTGGTGGCTACGGAGGCTTCTAGCGGCGGAAATCCCGATCTATTGTGCTCCTCGGTCGTTTTAGGGTATATGGAGATATATAGGAGGAAGAAGTACGTCAGGGGGGCCACGAGGGGCCCAAGAGGGTGGAGGGCGCGCCTAGGGGGGTGGGCGCGCCCCCTACCTCATGGCCTCCTCGAAGCTTCCCTTACGTGGACTCCAAATCTCCCGGGTTGCTTTCCTTCCAAAAATAAGTTCCGTGAAGTTTCAGGTCAATTGGACTCCGTTTGGTTTTCCTTTTCTGCGATATTCTAAAATAAGGTAAAAACAGAAACTGGCACTAGGCTCTGGGTTAATAGGTTAGTCCCAAAAATGATATAAAAGTGTATAATAAAGCCCATAAACATCCAAAGTTGATAATATAATAGCATGGAACAATCAAAAATTATAGATATGTTAGAGACGTATCATTGACGGGCCGATTTGACAGAGAATGTTGGGCCTTTAGCTGGGCCGGCCCATTATGGTCTGCAGAATCTTGTGGGCCTTTAGCTGGGCCGGCCCATTGTGGTCCGCAAAATCTTGTGGGCCTTTAGCTGGGCCGGCCCAATATGGTCTGCAAAATCATGTGGGCCTTTTAGCTGGGCCGGCCCATTATGGTCCGCTAAATTTTGTGGGCCTTTAGCTGGGCCGGCCCATTATGGTCCGCTAAATCTTATGGGCCTTCGGTTGGGCCGTCCCATTTAAACTTTGCGGTCCACTTTTGGGCCGGTCCATGTGTCAACATATCATAGGCCCATCTCGACCGTTGGATGAGTGACACCTGTGCCAACACGGAGCTGACGCGTGGATCCGTCAGCCAATGAGAATTTTACACGTGGAAAATTGGCATTGGTCATGGTTGTTAACAGGTTATCGGATCCAAAATCCGACCCGATAGCTTAACGGCATTCCGTTACGGTGGATGCCACGTGTTGGTCACCCTTGATGATAGCACTTCTGTGACGCGCGATTTATCGTCATGGAAGTGGACACTTCCGTGATGATAATTTTGCCAATGTCATGGAACACTTCTACGACAACACAGGTATGACTATCTTGATTCTATCACAAATTTGTCATGGATGTACATGCATGACAGAAAACGCGACCTACTATGACAAACACGTATCATCATAGAAGTGTATTTTTTTAGTGTCTTGCTCATCGTGATCGCAATTATATATATAATTTTTGGCCTTGCGAAGGAGAAAGCATCGCTCAAGCTTGGGGGAGGCTTAAATCAATGTTATATTCATGCCCCAACCATGAGCTCTCAAGAGAGATGATTATTCAAAATTTATATGCTCGGCTTTCTGATAACAATCGCACCATGCTCGATACTTCTTGTGCTGGCTCTTTTGTGACGAAGACTATTGAATTCGAATGGGGTTTATTGGAAAGAATTAAACACAACACTAAAGATTGGGAACTCGACAAAGGTAAGGAGTTAGGTATGACACCTAAGTTTGATTGTGTTAAATCTTTTATGGATACCGATGTTTTTCGTAAATTTAGCACTAAATATGGACTTGACTCTGAGATAGTAGCTTCTTTCTGTGAATCTTTTACTACTTATGTTGATCTCCCCAAGGAGATGTGGTTTAATTATCATCCTCCCATAGAAGTAAAAGTAGTTGCACCAATTAAAGTTGAAGAAAAGACTATCACTTATAATGATCCTATTGTTCCTACTTCTTATGTTGATAAACCACCTTTCCCTATTAGGATAAAGGATCATGCTAAAGCTTCAACTGTGGTTCGTAAAAGCAATACTAAAACTTATACACCTCCTGAGCAAGTTAAAGTTGAACCTAATATTGCTATTGTTAAAGATCTTTTGGCTGATAATATTGATGGGCATGTTATTTATTTCTGTGATGAAACTGCTAGAATTGCTAAACCTTGTGCTAAAGATAAACCTAGACCTGTGGTAGGCATGCCTGTTATTTCTGTTAAAATAGGAGATCATTGTTATCATGGCTTATGTGATATGGGTGCCAGTGCTAGTGCAATACCTATTGACCTATATAGAGAAATTATGCATGATATTGCACCTGTTGAGTTAGAAGATATTGATGTCACAATTAAACTTGCCAATAGAGATACTATTTCACCAATGGGAATTGTTAGAGATGTTGAAGTCTTGTGTGGTAAAACCAAATATCCTGCTGATTTTCTTGTTCTTGGTTCCCCACACGATAGCTTTTGTCCAATTATATTTGGTAGACCCTTCTTAAACACTGTTAATGCTAAGATAGATTGCAAAAAGGATGTTGTTACTATCGGTTTAGATGATATGTCTCATAAATTTAATTTCTCTAAATTTTGTAGACAACACCGTGAAGAAGAATTACCTAGTAAGGATGAAATTATTGGTCTTGCTTCTATTGCCGTACCTCCTAGTGATCCCTTAGAACAATATTTGCTAGACCATGAAAATGATATGTTTATGAATGAAAGAAGGGAAATAGATGAAGTATTCTTTAAACAGGAACCTATTCTGAAACACAATTTGCATGTTGAAATCCTAGGGGATCCTCCTCCACCCAAGGGTGATCCCATGTTTGAGCTTAAACTATTACCTGATACTCTTAAATATGCTTATCTTGATGAGAAAAAGATATATCCTGTTATTATTAGTGCTAACCTTTCAGAGCATGAGGGAGAGAGATTATTGAAAACTCTGAAGATGCACCGTGCTACTATTGGGTATACTCTTGATGATCTTAAGGGAATTAGTCCCACTCTATGTCAACATATAATAAATTTGGAAGAAGATGCTAAACCAGTTCATGATCATCAATGACGGCTGAATCCTAAAATGAAAGAAGTGGTAAGAAAGGAAATACTAAAGCTCCTTGAGGCAGGTATAATCTATCCCGTTGCTGATAGTTAGTGGGTAAGTCCTGTCCATTGTGCCCCTAAGAAGGGAGGTATTACTGTCGTTCCTAATCATAAAGATGAATTGATTCCTCAAAGAATTATTACAGGTTATAGGATGGTAATTGATTTCCGCAAATTAAATAAGGCCACTAAAAAGGATCATTACCCCTTATCTTTTATCGATCAAATGCTAGAAATATTATCCAAACATACACATTTTTGCTTTCTAGATGGTTATTCTGGTTTCTCTCAAATACCTATGTCAGCCAAGGATCAATCAAAGACTACTTTTACTTGCCCTTTTGGTACTTTTGCTTATAGACGTATGCCTTTTGGTTTATGTAATGCACCCGCTACCTTTCAAAGATGCATGATGGCTATATTCTCTGACTTTTGTGAAAAGATTTGTGAGGTTTTCCTGGACGATTTTTCCGTCTATGGATCTTCTTTTGATGATTGCTTGAGCAACCTTGATCGAGTTTTGCAGAGATGTGAAGAAACTAATCTTGTCTTGAATTGGGAAAAGTGCCACTTTATGGTTAATGAAGGTATTGTCTTGGGGCATAAAGTTTCTGAAAGAGGTATTGAAGTTGATAAAGCCAAGGTTGATGCTATTGAAAAGATGCCATGCCCCAAGGACATCAAAGGTATAAGAAGTTTCCTTGGTCACGCCGGATTTTATAGGAGGTTCATTAAGGACTTCTCAAAGATTTCTCGGCCTCGGACTAATTTATTACAAAAAGATATACCATTTCTCTTTGATGATGATTGTGTAGAAGCATTTGAAATACTTAAGAAAGCATTGATCTCGACACCTATTGTTCAGCCACCTAATTGGAATTTACCCTTTGAAATTATGTGTGATGCTAGTGATTATGATGTAGGTCCTGTTCTAGGGCAAAGAGTTCATAAGAAATTAAACGTTATTCAATATGCTAGTAAAACCCTAGACAATGCTCAAAGAAATTATGCTACTACTGAAAAAGAATTCTTAGCAGTTGTATTTGCGTGTGATAAGTTCAGACCTTATATTGTTGATTCTAAAGTAACTATTCACACTGATCATGCTGCTATTAAATATCTTATGGAAAAGAAAGATGCTAAACCTAGACTTATTAGATGGGTTCTCTTGCTACAAGAATTTGATTTACATATTGTTGATAGAAAGGGAGCTGAGAACCCCGTTGCAGACAACTTGTCTAGGTTAGAAAATATGCTTGATGACCCACTACCTATTGATGATAGCTTTCCTGATGAGCAATTAAATGTCATAAATGCTTCTCATACTGCTCCATGGTATGCTAAGTATGCTAATTACATTGTTGCCAAATTCATACCACCTAGTTTCACATACCAGCAAAAGAAAAAGTTCTTCTATGATTTGAGGCATTACTTTTGGGATGACCCACATCTTTATAAAGAAGGAGTAGATGGTGTTATTAGACATTGTGTACCTGAGCATGAATAGGAATAGATCATACACAAGCGTCACTCCAAAGCTTATGGAGGACACCATGCTGGAGATAGAACTGCACATAAGGTATTGCAATCTGGTTTTTATTGGCCTACTCTCTTCAAAGATGCCCGTAAGTTTGTCTTATCTTGTGATGAATGTCAAAGAATTGGTAATATTAGTAGACGTCAAGAAATTCCTATGAACTATTCACTCATTATTGAACCATTTGATGTTTGGGGCTTTGATTATATGGGACCTTTTCCTGCCTCTAATGGATATGCACATATTTTAGTTGTTGTTGATTACGTTACTAAGTGGGTAAAAGCTATCCCAACTAGTAGTGCTGATCATAACACCTCAATTAAAATGCTTAAAGAAGTTATTTTTCCAAGATTTGGAGTCCCTAGATATTTAATGACTAATGGTGGTTCACATTTTATTCATGGTGCTTTCCGTAAAATGCTTGCTAAATATGATGTTAATCATAGAATTGCATCCCCTTATCACCCACAGTCTAGTGGTCAAGTAGAATTGAGCAATAGATAGCTCAAATTAATTTTGCAAAAGACTATTAATAGATCTAGAAAGAATTGGTCCAAGAAACTTGATGATGCATTATGGGCCTATACAACTGCATATAAAAATCCTATGGGCGTGTCTCCGTATAAAATGGTTTATGGAAAAGCATGTCACTTACCTCTCGAACTAGAACACAAGGCATATTGGGCTATTAAAGAGATCAATTATGATTTTAAACTTGCTGGTGAGAAGAGGTTATTTGATATTAGCTTACTCGATGAATGGAGAACCCAGGCCTACGAAAATGCCAAGTTGTTTAAAGAAAAAGTTAAAAGATGACATGATAAAAGGATACAAAAGCGTGAGTTTAATGTAGGTGATTATGTATTGCTATACAACTCTCGTTTAAGATTTTTTGCGGGAAAACTTCTCTCTAAATTGGAAGGTCCTTACGTTATCGAGGAGGTCTATCGCTCCGGTGCCATAAAATCAACAACTTCAAAGGCACAAATCCGAAGGTGGTGAACGGTCAAAGAATCAAACATTATATCTCAGGTAATCCCATAAATGTTGAAACCAATGTTATTGAAATCGTAACCCCAGAGGAATACATAAGGGACACTTTCCGGAACATTTCAGACTCCGAAAAGGAATAGGTATGTGGTACAGTAAGTAAACCGACTCCAAAACAGTTTTAAGGCAATATTTCTCCGTTTTGGAATATTTAGAAAAATAGAAAAATAAGAAGCAGTCCGGGAAGGACACGAGGGCTCCACGAGGGTGAAGGGTGCACCCTACCCCCTGGGCATGCCCCCCTACCTCATGGGCACCTCGTGCACTTTCCGGACTCCGTTTTCTTACTAGTTACGTATTTTGGTCGGTAAGAATTCATTATATAATCTCCCGGGGGTTTTGACTCCCGTATCACGCAAAAATCTCCTGTCTTTGTTTCGAGCTATTTTCTGTCAGGGTTGTCAAGGCCGGGCACTATGTCGTCTCCCTCCTCCTCCAACCATGAGGGCAACGATGCTTGGCTAATGAAGATAGAGCTGAAGAGAGAAGAACACATGGAGATCAACAAGGAGGAAGGGATCAAGAAGGCCATGGAGGACCAAGTTCCGGCAACAGAAGACATCCTTCAACTTGATCACAATCTTCTTACCCCATCTGAGATCGAAGCTTTCAAGATTATTGAGTTAGGTCAAATACAAAATAAGTATCTCACACGTGAAAATATTTTGTTGAAGGAGCATATCATTGCACTCAACGGCATTATCCGCAAGTTAAAAGACCTCCTACGCTCGATGTGCGACTATCCATCATAACAAATCCACCTTCTTCACCAACAAAGGAGAAATAATCACTTGGGTATGGGCACTCCCCTTGGCAACTGCCAAGCTTGGGGGAGTGCCCCGGTATCGTATCACCATCACTTTTATCTTTACCGTTTTTCTTAGTTCAATCCGTTTGGTAATATCTTGATCTAGTAGAATAAAAGCTTTTAGTATGATCTAGTTGTGAGTTTTGCTTTATGATCCTTCTATGTAATCGAGTCCGTGAGCTATATATAATAAAGATTAGTGTTGAGTCAAGAGCTTGATTATTTTGCCATGATCCTATGTGAATAAAAGAAAAGAGAAAGAAAAAAAAGAAACAAAGAGATCATATGGATCTTTATGGAGAGTAATGAGCTCACCTAGAAAAAGGTATGATGAATAAAAGTTGTTGAGAGTTGACAAACATAGTTTTGGTCATCGTTGCAATTAATAGGAAGTAATAAAGAAAGAGAGATCTTCACATATAGATATACTATCTTGGACATCTTTTATGATTGTGAGCACTCATTAAAATATGCCATGCTAAAGAGTTGACGTTGTACAAGGAAGACAACGTAATGGGTTATGTTTTCTTACATCTGAGATAAATTATATTGTCATGGATCATCCAACATGGTTGAGCTTTCCTTTCCCCCTCATGCTAGCCAAATTCATCGCACCAAGCAGAGATACTACATGTGCTTCCAAATACCCTTAAACCAGTTTTGCCATGAGAGTCCACCATACCTAACTATGGATTGAGTAAGATCCTCCAAGTAAGTTTTCATCGGCGCAAAGCAATAAAAATTGCTCCCTAAATATGTATGACTTATTAGTGTGGGAGAAAATAAGCTTTATACGATCGTGTGATATGGAAGAAATAAAAGCGACAGACTGCATAATAAAGGTCCATATCACAAGTGGCAATATAAAGTGACGTTCTTTCGCATTAAGATTTTGTGCATCCAACCATAAAAGCGCATGAAGACCTCTGCTTCCCTCTGCGAAGGGCCTATCTTTTACTTTTATCTCCTACCTTGCATAAGAGTCATGGTGATCTTCACCCTTCCTTTTTACATATTATCCTTTGCCAAGCACAGTATGTTGGAAAGATCCTGGTATATATGGCTAATTGGATGTGAGTTTTCATGAACTATTATTGTTAACATTACCCTTGAAGTAAAACGTTGGGAGGCAAAACTATAAGTCCCTATCTTTCTCTATGTCCGATTAAAACTCCATACCCGTAAGTATTGCGTGAGTGTCAGCAATTATGAAAGACTATATGATAGTTGAGTATGTGGACTTGCTGAAAAGCTCTTATATATTGACTCTTTCATATGTTATGATAAATTGCAATTGCTCCAATGACTGAGATTATAGTTTGTTAGTTTTCAATGAAGTTTACGATTCATACTTGAAATTGTGATTGAATTATTACTCTAGCATAAGAAATCATATGACAAGAATTATATAAGTTGCTGTTCTAAGAATGATCATGATGCCCTCATGTCCGTATTTTATTTTGATCGACACCTCTATCTCTAAACATGTGGACATATTTTTCGATTTCGTCTTTCGCTTGAGGACAAGTGAGTTCTAAGCTTGGGGGAGTTGATACATCCATTTTGCATCATGCTTTTATATTGATATTTATTGCATTATGGGCTGTTATTACACATTATGTCACAATACGTATGCCTATTCTCTCTTATTTTACAAGGGTTACATAAAGAGGGAGAATGCCGGCAGCTGGGATTCTGGGCTGGAAAAGGAGCAAATATTAGAGACCTATTCTGCACAGCTCCAAAAGTCCTGAAACTTCACGGAAGACGTTTTCAGAATATATAAAAAATACTGAGCGCAAGAACTTCACCAGGGGGGCCACACCCTGCCCACGAGGGTGGGGGCGTGCCCTACCCCCCTGGGCACGCCCCCTACCTCGTGGGCCCCCTGGTGGCCCTCCGTTGACCATCTTCTGCTATATGAAGTCTTTCGATGAGGAAAAAATCATAAGCCATCTTCTCAGACGAAACTCCGCCGCCACGAGGTGGAACCTTGGCGGAACCAATCTAGGGCTCTGGCAGAGCTGTTCTGCCGGGGAAACTTCCCTCCGGGAGGGGGAAATCATCGCCATCGTCATCACCAACGCTCCTCTCATCGGGAGAGGGCAATCTCCATCAACATCTTCACCAGCACCATCTCCTCTCAAAACCCTAGTTGATCTCTTGTATCCAATTCTTGTCTCCAAGTCCGGCATTGGTACCCGTGGGTTGCTAGTAGTGTTAATTACTCCTTGTAGTTGATTCTAGTTGGTTTAATTGGTGGAAGATCATATGTTCAGATCCTATATGCATATTAATACCCCTCTGATTATGAACAAGAATATGCTTTGTGAGTAGTTACGTTTGTTCCTGAGGACATGGGAGAAGTCTTGCTATTAGTAGTCATGTGAATTTGGTATTCGTTCGATATTTTGATGAGATGTATGTTGTCTCTCCTCTAGTGGTGTTATGTGAATGTCGACTACATAACACTTCACCATTATTTGGGCCTAGAGGAAGGCATTGGGAAGTAATAAGTAGATGATGGGTTGCTAGAGTGACAGAAGCTTAAATCCTAGTTTATGTGTTGCTTCGTAAGGGGCTGATTTGGATCCATATGTTTCATGCTATGGTTAGGTTTACCTTAATACTTTTGTTGTAGTTGCGAATGCTTGCAATAGAGGTTAATCATAAGTGGGATGCTTGTCCAAGTAAGGACAGCACCCAAGCACCGGTCCACCCACATATCAGATTATCAAAGTACCAAACGCGAATCATATGAACGTGATGAAAACTAGCTTGACGATAATCCCATGTGTCCTTGGGAGCGCTTTTCTCTATATAAGAGTTTGTCCAGGCTTGTCCTTTGCTACAAAAAGATTTGGGCCACCTTGCTGCACTTTATTTACTTTTGTTACTTGTTGCTCGTTACAAATTATCCTATCACAAAACTATTTGTTACCACTTTTTTCAGTACTTGCAGAGAATACCTTGCTGGAAACCGCTTATCATTTCCTTCTGCTCCTCGTTGGGTTCGACACTCTTACTTATCGAAAGGACTACGATAGATCCCCTATACTTGTGGGTCATCACTCCCCCTTGGTCTGGGCATGTTAAATAGCCATTGTTGCTTATCGCACTATTTGTACAAATACACTTTGACGTATTAATCAAAATTATAATGGAAACAGTTTGTGGCTCAACTTATGTGGCACTAGATTACTACTTCATTTTTATTTCGCTATTCTTATTTGCGTCCATACACTTTGGTATGTTGTAATTCGCCAGGGGCTTTTTATGCCACATACTATGGCAACAAGTCTGAACAGTTTTACAGTATAGTTCGGCCCCCGAATTTAGCATTATATGCATCGGCTTCGAATCATGTCTTTGGTCAATAGTTGGGTTGCCCGGCTCCTATGCTTACTACCTTACGTTCCGCTCTATCGGCTAGGGTAGTAAAGGGAGAACTACTGCGATCGTGTCCTGGTTTATCCAGATGAGCACCTCAGTAGAGAAATCCAAAAACTGACTATCATGATGCGGCGTGAGACGGTCAGCTCTTCGAAGGTTAAAATCTCTTGCGATTTTTTCTGCATCATGCGACGGATCGGCCTTCACCCGATCAGGTGTGTACAGCACCCTAGTCCGGACTAACGAATACTAGGGGCAGCGCCTACATTTCTATTGTCAAACTCCTATGGCTAAGTGAGGGTGATAAAGCCACATAGTCCGATTGCCTGGTTCATTGCGCTAAACACCTCCTTCAAGGACCAATTTCTTGGATGACGAGTGTTTAGATTCCATCCCGAACACCCCCGTACTACCTACGTGGGGGCTGAAGCTGACGACTGTCCAACTCTCAGATTTAATAAAAACAGCCGCACAGGAGGTAAAATTCCAAAATAAACAACAAGCATCATATTACATAGCTGTCTTATTTTCATCATACAGGGCAGGATGACATGAAGGTGCTCATTCAAAGATAATGTCTTTTGAACACTGGCCCTCTACAATATTGGATCCCTTGAGGACATCATCAAAATACCGCTCCGGCATGCGGTGCTCCTTGCGAGCGGGCGGTCCCTCGGTCGCAAGCTTGACGGCCTCCATCTTCGCCCACTGTATCTTGACACGGGCGAAGGCCATCCGCGCACCTTCAATGCAGACCGACCGCTTGATGACGTCAAGCCGGGGGCAGGCATGGACCAGCCGCTTCATGAGACTGAAGTAGCTGCTGGGTATGACTTCGGCAGGCCATAGCCGGATTATTAAATCCTTCATGGCTAGTTCGGCCACCCTATGCAGCTCCACCAGCTGTTTTAGCTGGTCGCTAAAGGGCACTGGATGTTCTGGTGCAAGGTATTGCGACTAGAAGAGCTTCTCCATCGAGCTCCCATCTTCGACCTAGAAGAACTCCGCAGCGTCGGCAACGCTACGCAGCAGATCCCCAAACGCTCCTGGAGAACTCCAAATCCAGGTCAGTAAGAGAAATCTTCTCTTCACATACTTGCTCTGCATAATAAAGGCCTTACCATCCGCGATTTTCCTGGCATCCTGGTTTTCCTGGAGGGCGCCTTGGGCTTTGACCCAGGCATCTTGTACGCTTTGGCGGGCCTTGGCGAGTTCGGAATCTTGATCCAGAACGTGGTGCTCCAAGGACTCATATTTCTTCACGGCGTCCTAGAGCTCCTGCTGGACCTCACCGACCCTGGCCTCATGCTTTTCGTGGGCAGCTTGTTCCTTTGCCGCTCTCTCCTCGGCCAGCGCCTTCTTGAGGGCCTCCACCTCGGTCGTCGCCCCTAATATATATCATGGCACTATGGTCAGCACAAATCATTCATCCTTTCCGGATATACACAAGGTCATTACATACCTTGATTGTCTTCGAGCTGCTTTTTTACACGGTCGAGCTCTTCCTCGGCCCGTTCCAGACTCTGCTTTAGTCCAGAGACCTCAGCAGCATGAGAGGTTGCAGCTAGCAACGACGCCTACTTATTCACATAAGACGTATTTAGTTAGTCTCTTGCGAAAATTACTTGATCCTCTGTCCGGCTTTTCTTTTCGAACACCGAATAGTGTCTCAGGGGCTACTGTCTATACTATGACATTCTTTTCATACAATTGCGCCGCTTACCTCAAAGCCTGTTAGAAGGCTTGTGCAGGCTTTGGTTAGTCCGCTCTTTGCGGACTGAATCCTCTCAACCCCCGTACCCATGAGGGTACGGTGTTCCTCAACAATTGAAACACTTCGCAGCGCTTCCATTAGAGCATCCGGTGCCTCTGGATTGACAGAGGTCACCGGTGGAATTGGCGCACCTCCTTCCTTCAAAGGAGGCAGCCTGCCAGATTCCGGAGCCGTATAGGTCTCCAGGATCATATTCGTCTAGGGGACGAATTGGAGATGGCCCCCATTGCCAGTCTCCATGGGGATCTGCTCCCCCATGTGTCCGGCGGCCGAGGTGATATCCTCTGGCGCCACCGTGACGGCCTCCTGTGCGTTCCCCTAAGCCAGGAGTGTCCTTTGGGACAACACTTTAGCGTGTTCCACATTCTTGGGAGAGGAGGCCGCCGGAAGGGACCCGCTGTCCATCACCTTCGGATCCAGCGAGTTTCCCAAAGATGTGGATTGCTCGAGGTTGGAACGAGCCGGACTGCAAGTGCATGATTCAACATGTTAAAACTATGAAGTAAAGGACCTAGATATTTGTGTGCGTCTTTGAGTACTTACGATTCGGTCAGGGGCTTATCCCGGGGGCGCCACTCGGAGCTGTTGTCAATATCCCACGCGGGGTTGTTCGTGGCAGAGGCCTTCCCCTTCATGGACGCCTCTGCCTCCAGATGCGTGGAGGCCGCCCTTTTCTTCCTTCCCCCCTCAAGGGGAGAATTGCTTTCCTCCTTTTCCTCATCATCAGTGGCGGGAGGGAAGTGGGTGTCGGCGTCTTCGGACGTCATGTCCGAAGTGCCCTTATGGCGGAGACCACCCCTAGTCCCCTTGGCCTTCTTCTTGGCCTTCTTCTCTGACGCTTGATAGGGCTCAGGAACTAGCATCTTCGTCAGAAGAGGGATAGTTGGTTCTTCGGGCAGCGAAGCCGGACACTGAATCCGCTCCGCCTTCTTAGTCCAGTCCTGAAACAATAAATAGGGAAGCTTAGACATCTTCCTTGAGAATGCAAGTAAAGGGTACACCTTGTAATACGGAAAACTTACTGCACTAGCGGGATGGGCCAGGTCGTGCCCGCGGTCCTCGGTCGTCGTCAGCCACGTCTTGTTGGCCTTGAAGAGCACGTTCCAGATGTCTTCGTGCGTAGTGCCAAAGAACTGTTGCAAGGTCTGGTTCTTGGCCGAATCAAACTCCCACAAGTGGAAAGTCCGGCTTTGGCACGGCAGGATCCGGCGAGCGAGCATCACCTGGATCACGTTGACAAGCTTGACGTTCTTCTCCACCATGCACTTGATGCGCGTCTGGAGTGTTGTCAGCTCGTCCGACGAAGACCAGTCCAGGCCCTTCTCTAGCCAGGAGGTGAGCCGCATCGGGGCGCTGGACTGGAATTCGGGAACCGCGGCCCAGGTGGCATCACGAGGCTCTGTGACATAGAACCACTGCTGTTTCCACCCCTTGACGGTCTCCATGAAGGTACCCTTGGGCCATGTGACATTGGGCAGCTTGCTCACCATGGCACCTCCGCACTCTGCATGTTGGCCATCCACCACCTTCGGCTTCACGTTGAATACCTTCAACCATAGTATGAAGTGGGGAGGGATACAGAGGAAGGCCTCGCACACGACAATAAATGCCGAGATATTGAGGAAGGAGTTGGGGGCCAGATCATGGAAATCCAGCCCATAGTAGAACATGAGCCCGCGGACGAATGGGTGGAGAGGAAATCCTAACCCGCGGACGAAGTGGGGGATGAACGTGACCCTCTCATGGGGCTCTGGGGTGGGGACAATCTGTCCCTTGGCCGGAAGCAGGTGGGCGATTTCCTTGGTTAGGTACCCGGCCTCCTGGAGCCTGGTGATGTCCTTCTCCTTGACGGGGGAAACCATCCGGACATGGCTGGAGTGCTTCTTGGAGGCAGAAAGGGTGGAAGCTTGGGTGCTGGAGCTCGAGAATGGATGGGCAGAGAGGAAGAGGGCATGTGAAAGAGGTGAATCCTTATCCCTTTATAAAGGCAAGAATATCAAGCGCCTCCCCACTCGCCTTAAAACTCGCCTATTCCCCAAGGGTCGTGCAGGCGGCGCGGTTGGGTTATTCACGCCCGTATTAATGAGAATCCCGCAATAAGGGGACACGATCTTTGCTTTGACAAGACGTGCCAATAAAACCGCATCTTGAAACATGGAGCGGGAGGCTAAAAAATGGTTTGAAATAATGACCGGGCTATGACGTGACGTCACGCTACAAAAGTTGTCAGTGGATCAGACTCATAAAATATTATACTCTTTGTGGATATATGTGGTGTTTGTTTTACAGAGCCGGACACGTTCTCTGTGTTCG
This sequence comes from Triticum urartu, assembly GCF_056163025.1. Classification (NCBI taxonomy): domain Eukaryota; kingdom Viridiplantae; phylum Streptophyta; class Magnoliopsida; order Poales; family Poaceae; genus Triticum; species Triticum urartu. The sequence continues at coordinate 355,373,814 of NC_141873.1, read as the reverse complement.
ACAGCCGTTTTGGAGTATTCGGAGGAGGAACCTGCCTTGCAATGCCGAACACAATCTGCGCGCCGGTCACCTCATCATTCAAGCCTGGTTCAGGGCTACTGAGGGAGTCCTTGATTAAGGGGTCCTCGGGCGTCCGGCCTGTGTGACATGGGCCGAACTAATGGGCTATGAAGATACAAGACAGAAGACTCTCTCTCGTGTCTGGATGGGACTCTACTTGGCGTGGATGGCAAGCCTAGCAAGCGGATGTATTATTTCCTTTCTATGTAACCGACTTTGTACAACCCTAGGCCCCTCTGGTGTCTATATAAACCAGAGGGTTTAGTCCGTATGGGCAATCATAATCATATAGGCTAGACTTCTAGGGTTTTAGCCATTACTATCTCGTGGTAGATCAACTCTTGTAACCCCCGTACTCATCAATATTAATCAAGTAGTACATAGGGTATTACCTCCATCAAGAGGGCCCGAACCTGGGTAAAACTTTGCGTCCCCTATCTCCTGTTACCATCAACCTTAGACGCATAGTTCAGGACCCCCTACCGAAGATCCGCCGGTTTTGACACCGACAGCACGGTGTCGTCCCCAACTACCACGACCTCCCGGTCGAGGTCCATCACGTCCACACGGCCACCTTGGCCGCGCTCCCCCTCCGACGATAGCATGAAAACCATCGCCGCTGGCTCCATCCCCGTCGGCGTCTCACACTACAAAAAAAAGACACATCCGTGACATTTTGGGCTGAATGAATTTTTTTTCTGTCATACATATGACACTTCTATGACGATAATTGTGACAAACCCGGTATCATCATAGATGTGGTCGGCTCCTAATTCTATGACAAAAAATCATGACAGAAAATGGGCTTTTCGACCTGGTGGGCCGGAGACGCAGCTGCATGACATTCTTTGGGCTGTCCATGACGGAAAAAACCGTGGTAGAAGCGAGGGCGAGGAAAATTTTGGGGAGTTCCCGGTTACGGTGGGAGGTCGGGGGCTGAGCGATGCGCGTTTCTCTGGTACATGTACGTGCGTGTGTACGAGGCGTTGGTTCTAACTGAACCCGAGCGAGGCGTTGGGCTCTAACTGAACCCGAGCGATTGCACTTCAGGCTACATGTTACTGAACCCGAGCGATCGGTCGATGGCTGTTAACTGAACCCGATCGAGCAATTCCTTCGCTACTGCTGCTAACTGAAGCCAATCGATGCTGCCTCTGGATGAACAGTGAGCGTTGCCAGGGGGTTGGATGAACAGTTCCCGGTGGGGGTGGATGAACAGGACCCCGTGGTGTTGCCTCTGGATGAACAGGACCTCGATCGATCGAGCCGGTTGGGGCTGGATGAACAGGACCTCGTGGAGGGCTGGATGAACAGGACCACCCCGTGGAGGGCAGGATGAACAGTAGACGGTGGAGGGTAGGATGAACAGTAGCCCGTGCAGGGGTGGTTGAACAGGAGCCCGTGGAGAGGGCTGGTTGAACAGTAGCCGGTGGAGTAGTGCGCGGTGGAGGCTGGATGAACAGGAGCCCGTGGATGAACAGTCGCAGGTGGAGGCTGGAGGAGGTCGACGGTGGATGAACAGTAGCTGGTGGAGGCTGGAGGGGGTCGATGGTGGAGATGAACAGTATCATGTGGAGTCCCGTTTTGCGGTACGCCACACCCCTCCCGATAAACAGGACCCCCGTTTCAACCGTAGCGCTCCAACACAAGCCCGTTTCGTCCGTTTTGCGGTACGCCGCACCCCTCCCGATCAACAGGACCCCCGTTTCGACCGTAGGAGGTCCGTTTCCTCCATTTTACGGTACGCCAGACCCCTCCCGATGAAAAAGGACCCCGTTCCGAACGTAGGAGGTCTGTTTCCTCCGTTGTGCGGTACGCGAGGCCTCGTTTCCATCGCCTGTTCCGTCCAAGCCCTCCCGATGAACACGAGCACGCATTCCGTTTCGACCCAGCCGGTTGGCGCCCACGCGTTCCGTTGCCTCCCCATGAACACGACGCATTCTTTTGCCTCCCCATGAACACGATGCATTCCGTTGCCTCCCCATGAACACGACGACAGCGCTGTTTCTCCGTTCCGACCCAGCCATGTACACGAGCCCTGGCCGTGCGTATGGGCGAGTAGGCGTTCGAGACCTCGCCCCGTATGTACACATACGTGGCCGTATTTTCTTTCTTGCACCCTGGCCGCTGTACGTACATATACATGCTACGTGCGCGCCTCTACTACGACACGTGCACGCCTCTACTACGACACGTGCGTGCCCCTACATCGACTAGTATGTACGTACACGTTCGCGACCAGAATGACAACGCTACGTACGCTTCGACCAGGTGGGTCCCAACTGCCAGGCACTTCCTTGCCTGCGAAGATGTAGCTGGTGGGTCCCAGCAGTCAGGGGGCGAATTGTTTTTTTTTGCCCGGACGCACTTCCTTGCGTGCGAAGATGTAGCTGGTGGGTCCCAGCAGTCAAGGGGAACCCTTTATTTCCGGAAATACAGTGGCCCGTCCGGCGCGTCCCAGCTGTCAGGTGGAGGAATCATTATTTGGAACTTCCTTGCTGCGGCCGTGGACCCAGCTGTCAGCCTCTTCACGTACAGTCCACGTCTGATGGAAGTCGTTCCTTGACCATGTTGACCACGCCGTGCCGAGAGCACCAGGGCGGTGGACGACGGCGAGGAAGGGGACGACACGGAGGCAGGGAAGACTCGGTAGTTGTTTCCCACGCGGAGGGGAGTACGACTGTATGAGGGTTTACTGGTTCGTCTGCCATCGCCGGAGAATAACAGAAGGTGTGGGTGAGTAGGGGGATGGCTAGGCCAGCGATGGGAGTACGGTCGGGCGGTGAGGCGTGCGCGGCAGCACAGCCGACCGCAAGGAGGAGGCAGCAGGCAGTCCCGCCGGCGCTTGTTTGAGCGAGTGGAGCAGGAAGAGCAGAGATTGAAGAAGCACGACGGCCGTTGGATGGACATCCAACAGTCAGTGCTTGTGCGTCAACCTTTTTTTTAGGAAAGCCTCAAATCTCTGTAAAACAGCATACAGCCCCTCAGCCATTATTTCTAATAATTTACAGCCCATTTGCTAATTTTTAAGGATTTTTCGGAGCCCATATTCTTTTTGTTAGCATTACAGCCCATATTGTGGCAATGGTTAAAAAATTATACGAAATTTTGCATATTTCGGTGTGGTCCGAACTGTTTTTAATCCTGAAATTTTGACTCACATTCAAACTGATTTTAAAAATAAATGTATATCAATATAAAATCGAACAAATTCTCCACGCATAAAAATTAATGTAATTTAAAATCTTGAAACGAAAAAAAAGATATTTGAAACTATTTGCCGGTTTGATGTGTTTTAAAAATGTACAACCCATTTCTCATTACTGATGGGCCATTTTCTCGGCCAGCCGAAGATTTGCAGCCCAACAGGCCTGACAAAGCGACTTACTTGGCAAATCACAAAAAAACTAGGATGTGGTTGTGGACCCAGCTGTCAGCCTCTCCACGTATAGTACTCTTCCGATGGAAGTCGTTCCTTGACCACGTTGACCATGCCACGCGGAGAGCACCACGGCGGTGGACGACGGCGAGGCCTAGGAAGGGGATGACGCGACAGTGGAAGCCCGCGCGGAGAGGACTACGAGGGTTCAGTGGTTCGGCTGCGGTGTGAGGCTGCCGTCGCCGCAGGGCCTGGCCAGCGGTGGGAATAGTAGGGGGCGGTGAGGCCTCAGCGGCAGCACAGCCGGCCACGGGAGGCAGGAGCATGCGGCACGACCGGCGCTGCTTTGGGTGGCTGGAGCAAGAAGACCAGAGGTTGAAGAAGCACTACGGCCGTTGGATGGACATAGTACGGTCACTAGAGCTAGAATCGTTCATATTGACTAAGTTGACAAAGCCCTTCGTCCCCATTAACTTAGTAGGCCCACAAGTCAGCCTCCCAGCAAGGTGGGTCCCAGCTAGCCGGGGGAGCATTCATTTTTTTTGTGCGTAATAAGGAGGCACTTCCGGTAGGTCCGAGCTGACAGCGGGGGGAACGTTTTTTTCGCGAAATACGGTGGCCCGTCCGGTGGGTCCCAGCAGTCAGGGGGAAATGATTTTTTTCGCAAAATACTGGTGGCCCATCCGGTGGGTCCCTGCTGTCAGGTGGAGGAATCATTATTTTCCGTGTAATAAGGAGGCACTTCCTTGCTGCCGCCGTGGACCCAGCTGTCAGCCTCTCCACGTATAGTCCACGTCCGATGGAAGTCGTTCCTTCCATGTTGACCACGCCGCGCCGAGAGCACCAGGGCGGTGGACGACGGCGAGGCCTAGGAAGGGGACGACGCAGAGCCGGTGAAGACGCGGCAGTGGATTCCCACGCGGAGAGGAGTATGAGGGTTCACTCGTTCGGCTGCGGTGTGAGGTTGCTGTCGCCGCAGGGCCTGGCCAGCGGTGGGAATAGTAGGGGGCAGTGAGGCCTCCACGGTAGCACAGCCGGCCACGGGAGGCAGGGGCAGGCGGCACGACCAGCGCTGCTTTGGGCGGCTGGAGCAAGAAGACCAGAGGTTGAAGAAGCACTACGGCCGTTGGATGGACATCATACGGTCACGGCAGCTAGAATCGTTTATATTGACTAAGTTGACAAAGCCCTTGGTACGTCAACTTAGTAGGCCCATAGGTCAGCTTCCGAAATGATGCACCCCAGATGTCAGGGGGAGGAATCATTTTTTGGGCGGGTGAAGCTAGAATATCCGAGATTGAAGAAGAACCACGGCATCCGTTTGATGGACATCCAATGGCCACTGCTGCTAGAACCGTGTGTTGACTATAAGTTGACAAAGCCTTGCATACTCGTCAACTCTGTCTTTTTAGGGGACGCGTCAACTTAGTAAGGCCCGAAGTGTGTGGCAGAGAACTTATAGCCCATTTGAGATTTGTAAGAATGTGTAGCCCATTTTGAATTCTAATGGAATTTACTACAACCCATTTACAGTTTGTTAAAAGTACAGCCCATTTCAACCAACCATTCAAAACAGAATTCAATAAAATTTCCCACATTTTGATGGGATCCGAAATATTTTTATCCTGAAATTTCTAGTCAGATTAAATACAATTTAAATATAAATTTATATTACGTAAAAATCCAACGAAACATTGCGCTCGCAACAATTAAAGAAATTAAAATTTTCAATATCCAAAAATAATATTTTATAAAGTAATCACGTGTTTGGTGCATTTTTTTATAGTTACTGCCCAATTTTTATAATTACATCCCATTTATTATTTCTTAAAGCCCATTTTCTTGTTAAGCCTAATGCATCCCTCATAGGAAAGATTTGCAGCCCAGCGGGGCGGAGAATAAAAACTTGCCCTTGCCTGGGTATTTCTAAAAAAAGTATAGCTGGGCTAGCCATTTTCAGCTTGAAAAAAATTAATATCTGGGCTGGATATCTGGGCTAGATATCTGGCATGGGCTAGACGGGCCACAGCCCGCCCAGTTAATACCTGCAGCGATGTTTTCGTTGTTGTTCAGAGGAGAAAAATTAATATCTGCGCTAAACATCGAAAAACTCTGCAGTGCTCACACCTCAAAAACACAAATACTGCTCGAGCTGCTTGGTCCCAGCTGTCGGCCGCTTCTTGTGCAATTCTCTTTTTTATTGACTAGTACTACATAGGTTGACAACGGTGTGGGACCGTGATGTCAGGAAACCAGGGGGAAGCAAAATAAATAACTCCAGCGAGCGCTTCCACCTCTGCCTCGTTGTCTCCCGTGGAAACCCCTTTCCTCCCTTTTTTGCTCGGGCAAGGACCAATGCATGCAGCACGTCCATGCGGTTATTAGGCAAGAAATAAAAGCGCTTTGCATGCTATGAATTACGATGGTCTGCATGGGTAGCTAATAAGGCATCCTCTTAACTGCTGTGATTAAATTTGTGTTTAGAAGAGAGAAATATTCTTCTTTTCCACCAATCTGCTTGCACCTAGGTCGCGATGCACCTTCTAATACGACTTATTCACCTAGACGGAGGGAGTATAGTTTTATACATATATATATAATAAGGAGGCACTTGCATACGTGAGGCTATGGACCTGGTGGGTCCCCATTGTCATCCTCTCCAAGTAAAGTCATCTCCTCGCCAGCGCGCGCTTTCCGCCCGAAACAGTCAGCGCCGCCCACCCCGCTTCCCGGTGTAGGCGATTGCTCCGCCTTCAAACGACACAAGTGTCATCCATCTATCCATCTGCCGCCCACATTAATGATGCGCGGTTGCCGAGGCGGCTACTCCGGCGCCACACGTCCATCCCTCCGTCCGCCCACCATTGCTATATAAACTGCTTTGCCGGCCATAGCCGCAGTCATCCGCATCCGTTCCCTTTCTCCTGTCCACATCACTACTGCCCACCATGGCTTCCCTGTGCTCCAGTGCTCTTCGGGACGGGCGGACGACGGACCAGAAGGAGATGGCAGCCATTGCTGCCGACCGGCTGGCCAGCAGGCAGCCGGAGGACGACGACGTCCCAATGGAGAACATGGTAGTCGATGATCCGGCGCCAACCACCTCCTCTGCCCCATCCTCACCGGTGCATTGCACCATGACCATCGGCGAGGCTCGTGCCCAATATATGGACAGTGTGAGGCAGATGCGTCAGGAGCAGTTCCGGGAGGTGCGGGCCAACGCCGCCTACAACCACCATCTCCTCTAGGAGCACCTGCAGGCGGAGGAGCAGATCGCCGCGGAGCGGGCGGAGCAGGAGGCGTTGCTCGACTCGTACCGCTCCGCCCGCAAGGGCCGCCTCGAGCGCTGGCAGGACCGCATGCGAGTGGCGGAGGCTGCGGCCGCCTACAAAGGGCTAGCAAAGAGGGCGATGAAGTGGGCGAGGAGCTGTTTGGCGAGACCGAGAACGAGGCAGAGGACAATGCCGGCTCCGACCAGTCCCCGCTCCGCTGGCGTCGACGAGGCCCTCCTCCGCCGAGGCCCCGCGACGCCAACAACGAGGCAGAGGACACCGTCGGCTCCGCCGAGGCCCCGCCCCACCAATAACGAGGCAGAGGACATCGCCGGCTCAGCCGAGGCCCCACCCTGTCGGCAGCGCGGGGGAGGATTTCCACCGCTCCACTGAGGCGCCGCCCGCCGGCAACGAGACAGAGGACATCGCCGGCTCCGCCGAGGCCGCGCCACACAGAAAACGAGGAAGAGTAGAACACGGTAGGTCGCCGCCGCTCGGGTCCAAGTAAGGCCACCGCTGCTACCCTCCTGTTGAAGCCAAGCTAGGAGTGTTGACCATTGACGGCTGGTTAGCTTCTTGGCGGCGATGTGGAGTCGGGGAGTTCTACTGGAGAATAACGCTGCTTCTACTTAACTACTGGTGCAGTTGGCTGACTTACATGTGGGCCCAACAGGCCACATGTCAGTTACACAGCTGCACCTGCAGTTAAGTCACTGAAGCTTCTGTTCGGCTCAGCGGGACACAGGTGGGTAGCTTCGGTTAATTAATTGTACCTCCAGCGCACCCTTTTTTAGTTGAAGAATGTATGAAATGTAATGAAATCTGGCATGTTTATATGAAGTCCGACCGTGTATGAATGAATTTATTTTGATTAGTTCGAATTCATGTATCACTAGCATTGGATGAATATGCAAAACAATATGTACTAGCATTATTCCTAGGGTGATCACCTCGTTTGCAACAGTTTCACATGTACTCCCTCCTGCCCTTTCTAGTCTGCATACAAGTTTTGTCTGCAGTCAAAGTATCTCTACTTTGACCAATCTTATACAGAAAAGTATGCCCTTTCACAATGTGCGAAGTAAAAAGGAACAGACGGAGTACAAAGAGTTTGAGCAGGTTTTTAGCGTTTCTGTACATTGCAATCAAACACACAGGCCTGGCAATTCATAGAGAACATTCAAAACAATCGATGTTTATGCATCTTAGTGACTCACATGTCAGAGGCAATATTTACTTCACAACTAAAGAATAAATAAAAAATTGATCGACGCTGCTGACAGCAAGGGCATCCCATTCGAAAATATCAAATGCATGTCTTGCTAAAATCAATGAGCAAAATTTGACAAGGTTGTCCCATTCCAAAATATCAAATGCCTACGATTGTGGAATGGGCAGGGTTTGCCATCAGTTCGTACATTGACATGGCACCTCGTGCTAAATAAACCAGCTGTTCATTTTGTGCAGTTCCACCAAAGTCAACCAAATTCGCGCCTAGCTTGGATGATTTCGCCCTTATATGTTGCAACGCCTTGAACTTATCGGCACCTCCTTTCTTGTGGTGGAAATGAATGATTCGATGTATTCATGAACATTTTGTGCAGTTCCCATTGAAATCAAGCTGAGCACCCCTGTTTGCACAAATACAAAAAAGTGATTAGTATAGAGCAAACTGTACTATGAATTGACAGTTTCAACAGGCACATACATGGTCCATGTAAAGCACACTTTTAGAAAAATGGAACTCACCAGAAAGAATCCTAGAACAACATTATACTCGCGCATCACAGTAAAAAAGGGAGATTTTGTCAGTCCTTCTGAGCTGAAGTTAGTTTGGTCTTGTGGGGAGTAATGTAACCATCCTTCAACTGCTCCTTCTGATGATAAGATAGACAGTGCTTCTTCATCCTGGCATAATCGGAACTAGTCACTTCACGTACTCCATATTCTTCTTCAGAGAAAAATGATCCTGTTGTGCAAAGACAAGAGGACTACTAAATGCTAGCATCACTATTTGCTCGAAAAAAGGAAAGGAAATATTTAAAACAGCACAGATGAAGCACTTCTCAAGGACAATACCACTTTTTCATGACAGTATCTAAACAGTAGCACAACACCAATAGAGATGACAAAGCTCAATCATATGGATGAAATCAGTGGGCGAGTACCAAACTTTGTCAGGAGGCTTATTGTGTAGAGCATACAGATGAAGCAATTCTCCGGAACCATCTGTTGCAATCTACGGTGGTGGCCATGCTTACTATATACTCCTCGATTAGTTTAATGTTTCCAACATCTTCTTGTGCAGTTCCACTAAAATATATGGTATCTTCAAAGAAGATCCCTGTTTGCACAAGTAGAGATAATTACATATTACATTAAGAGTGGCATCAAATCAGTGGCAAAACAATTGCTCGTTCTAGCCATAGCAATAAATTAAGATGCAAAACTATATCATTACTTGTGTCATCACAGTTCTAGTGCTTCATTACAGCACCAGGAGTTGATTTTTGTTTTTCTTCCCCTTGTTCTTTCCCTTCATCACTTGGTTCAATAACAAACAAGCTTCACCTTCAATGTAAGATTTGGCATGTCAATTAGGGACCACAAGTATAGTACTAAACTTAATTTTCTGATGAAAGTGGCAAAATACAGGCCAGCAGTTGTGAAATATCCTTATCTTACCTCAATGGGATATTATGGTGCACATACAAATTGGAAGTCTTGTCTCCATTTGTGCAGTTCACTAAAATCAAGCAAAATTATCGTACAAGTAGCACAACATATGAATGCACACTGCAGAATCATGTGAAAGAAGGCAAGTACTGACCTCTCATGATGCGGAATTCAAACAACTCACAAGAAGAAGATCTGAACCAAATTCGCCTTAATGGATAGGAAGTAAGATCTCCTCTTGTGCAGTTCCACTAAGATCAAGCAATCAAGCAACATTGTCGGTGTGACATTTTGTTTGAACTGCACAAAACACTCTTAAAACAGAAGTGTTTTGTGTAGTGCAACAAAAGGTCACAATGGCAACGAGGTGAAGCAGATAACCCTATTTACACAGAGGTGCAAAGGAAACAATTAGTGGTCAATAACGGTGGATGACACAGAAGCCAACAAAAAGAAGCATCTACCTTATCTAAATGGGAAAGAAAGCAAAACAGTAGCATTTCTCAAACGGTGGCATTGATTAATATTAACATAGAGATTATATTAACAATAAAATTCGTTAAACATGTAATTTGCTTTTAACTGTGGCATTGCATCAATTTTCTAGCGGCATTATTAGAGGGTGTTTGTTTATAGGGACATTTTGGTGCAGGGACTAAAAAAACTCCGGGTCAGTCCCATCTAAACCAAAGAGGATGGACTTTTAGGGACTAAAAGTGGGCACTTGGTACTAAATAAAGAAGACCCCGAGGGAGTCTTTTTGGGACTTTTTCCAACAGTTGCCCCTGCCACGCATCTCACCTTGTCTTTATTAGTTCATTACTAGGGGTAAAATGGTCTTTTAGCATGTCATTTAATAACCTCTAGTCCATGTTTAGTCCCTGGAACCCAGCAGGTAGGGACTAGGGAGTTTTTAACCGAACATGGCCTTATATTAACAACAGCTAATGAGTTGCACGGGACGGTGGACGCATATTAACATAGAGATTATATTAACAACAACATATTTGTGTTGGTGCCAGTTTTGTTATCTTTAGACGCCTTTCCCTATGTGAGCGCAACAAATCTAGTCCTACTCAAACTCTACAGCCTTGTCCCTTCCTTTCCTTTTTGAACTAGTACTTTCGCCCCTTCCTTTCCTCTTTGAACCACGTCCTAGATTTATGCGATACAACTTTCCCCACTACTTTCCCCCATTCCTTTCCTCTTTGAACAACGTCCTAGATTAATGCTATACAACTTTCCCCCTTCATTTCCTCTTTGAACCATGTCCTAGATTCATGCTATATACAACTTTTCCTACTCCTTTCCTCTTTGAACCACGTCCTAGATTCATGGTATACATGCAGCTAGAGCAATGCATGTGGAGTAAGTAAATTATACCTTAAGGTTCTTGGGGCGTGGTTCGGTGGACGATGGGACGGCGGCGAAGAAGGGGTCGGAGGCCCTGCCGCGCCGCTGCTGGGTGGAAAGTGAACAGCTGCGCCGGTAGTCCCTCGCCGATGGCGACTGCGTTAAGCCTCCTTCCCTTCCCGGTGGACGGATCCTGCCGGCTCTTTGAGAAGCAGTGAGGGGAGAGAGAGGCCAACAAAGTCTTGTTTAGATCTGGAGAGGGCGATAGAGTGTGAAGAGAGCAACTACAAGCGCTGAGGCTCCAGCGGGAGAGGCCGAGAGAGCGAGCGAATAGGCTAACCAGCTACACAACCCTCCCGTTATGTTCAACGAGAGGGAAATAACCTTTTATACATTCCTGCATTCGTGTGACAAGCATGTCGTGTTTTTTTGTGTGTGTGGGAGTCATTGGGATTTCAATCATAATCGTGTCATGTGGCTTTGGTGGTAAGACTATCCACAGTGGTGCAGAAATAATGCAGCCTTAGTCACCTTACCTCTCTCCACGTAGTACGTTGGGTCCCACCAGTCAGAGGGTGAAACAAACAAATTAATAAGAAAAATTAAAAGCGCCAGCGGTGTATCTTACCTCACACATCTCGCTACTGCTTGGGAACACTGTCCAATTGATCCCTCTGTTCGCTCACATACTATTTTAAGTGAATCCTTATTATAACATGCACACAAATTTTGGGCACTTGTATTCGACTTAAGTCAGTGTGCCACCGTATCTCGTATACTTACTACTCCCTCTGTCTAGGTGTAATAAGCCACGTTAGAAGGTGCAACGGGACCAAGGTGCGTGTGTGTGTGTGTGTGTTTAACACCATGTGTGTGTTAGAGAGAGCGACAGATTGACCTACTCCTACAGAGAGATGTTGTGTAGTGTACGATTTAAGCCGCAAGAGTCGGTGCATCCTCTCGTTTCCGGGCGTGTCCGGTAGGGACATGCGGACAGCTACCACGCCCGCTCCTGACCAGCCTGGCCCACCCAAAGCCCCTCCATAGCCCGCGCGCGCTTCCCGCCCGAAACGGTCAGTGCCACTACAAAGAATCGGTGCTGCATTCATGCCCAGGCAGAGCGGACGCGACCTCTCACTAGCGCAAGAGTGATGGTTGCTTCGTCCGTCCAACTTACTGCTGGGTCTATGTGATTTGACGGCTCATTGGTCTTTATTACTGAGGTGGTAGGACTGCTGGATGTCCCACGCTTTCGGCGATAGGAGGTATACTACTACTACTAGATTACAATTTTCTCCATTCTTACAGCGGAGGCGTGCAAGAGCAGTGAAAACATGCAGGCTCAGTGATTACATGGCCCACCTCACACTATCACTGTGCGACACCTAACTCTTTTACATAGTACTCCCTCCGTTCCTAAATATTACTAGATGAGTCCCCGCGCGTTGGCGCGGAACAGCGGTATATCTCTCTGCGCAAAATTATCGATTTCATAGAACAAAAAAAGAACTCTATAACCGCATGACAAATGTGGTAGCCAAAGTAAATAAACTCCCATCATCATTTATATCATCCCACATAAGGAAAAAAGATCAGCCAACTCCTACTGCATAATGGGATTATATTTTTCTTTTTGACATGTTAATGGGACTTAAAAGCTCACTTACATGCATGCTACCGGTGCATGCTTACATGCAGACATGTTGATGTGATTTGAAACCCACTCACATGCATGTGGCACGGTATTTCTGCATGCTTGCATGTGGCTTAGTGCGGAGCCTCTCAACGTCAAGATCAGACGGCTATTATGGACTGATTTACTTCATCTAATGGCTACATCAATTTTGATGACGTGGCTCAAGGAGAGGATAGAGAATTCCTAGTAGTGGGAGCTAGCTATGACTAGTAGATATAAGTCTTTGTAGAGATTCCACTACATATGGAACAAAATGAATGAATCTACACTTAAAATGCAGCTATATACATCCGCATGTGGTTCATAGTGAGATCTCTACAAAGACTTATATTTAGGAACGGAGGAAGTACTAGTATAGTACGTACTGTAATTTATCAGCGAGATAAATTTGTACAATGCTATGAAGCTTCCAGCTTCTCTTACATGTATCTTGCGTCCAAGGTTGCCCGTTGCAACATTTCATCAAATACAAAGGAGACTAACATGCATGCTATTGCATCTCAATGATTGACAGATCATAGCAAATATGTACTCCCTTCGTTCCAAAATAAGTTTCTCAACTTTGTGCAAACTTTAGTACAAAGTTGTACCACTACTAAAGTTGACACTTATTTTGGAACAGAGGCAGCTAAAGAAAAAATGATCCATGCAGTCCCTAGATCTTGAACCATGAACCCTGACCAGGCTTCAATTTGCTGGCAACGTTCGAGCTTCCTAATAAATAAAGTTTGCAACCTTTTGACCATCAGATAATTTTGTGCAGTTTCACCAAAATCGAGATGAGCATCCCTGTGGCAAAGAAATTGAACAAGCGTGATTAGAATAAGATTACTAGGACTAGTTGATGAGACATAAACTCATCACAAATACAGTACGTAGAAGCCAGTAGAGGTATGTGCGGGGCAAAGAAGTAGACAAATATCCACAGGGAGTGATGTGGGCAGCTGGAGCAGTGGTGCAAGCTGGCTGTAAAGGGAGTTGTACCTGAGGGACGTAGCTCAACCTTGAGGAGGGCGGCGGGAGGCGTCAACTGCCCACGTCGCGACAGTGAGCAAGGGACGAAGGCAACCTCACCGGCTTTATGAGAGAGAACGGCGGGGACCCCTGATCGGGACATGCCGACAGTGGGTTTTCGCCGTCGGCGACGGCCACCGCATCTACACTAAGCATCCACCCCTTCCCCAAGCGGACGTGATTCGCCGGGATGTTAGAGATGTGGCCACAGTCGTTTTGTGCGAGAGAGTGTGAAGAGAGCAACCACAACAAGCAACCGTGTAGGCTGGCCCGTCCTGACTATGTATATAGTGGAGCGGTTTCCTTTTCTCTCTATATGAACCTATCATATTGCGTACGTGCCTCTGAAGGAAAAAACTTTATTTATAAATGACGTGGCACCTACTACTCGTTCTCCTATAACCTTGCGCTTGGCATCTCCAAAATATTGACCTTGCGATTGGCTCTTCGCCTCTTCGGGAAGTCGAGCAATAATGGTAGTGGAGTATATATCGTTCTGGCTATATGAGACCAAATGAATTGTTGCACGCCCACCACGTGGGCGAGGGTCGAGGGGCGAGGGAGAGTGCTACTTACGAAGCAAAATGAGTGAATCTACACTCTAAAATACATCTATATACATCAGTGTTTGGAGTATGAACTAGTAGTTCATATTGAAATCTACTAAAGGACATATATATTCCAAACAATATGATATAATCTCTATAACCAAGGTAGTAGGGACGAGGAGTAAACGGAGGGAGTAGTAAATTTTTCTCCTCGTCCTGCGAGCCACCGCACGCATGGGCGAGGGAGCGGGCGTAAGGCGTAGTAAGCAAGCTTCACCTCATCCTGCGAGCCACCGCGCCCATGGGCGGGGGAGACGGCGTACTAAGCAAGCTTCTCCTCATTTTGTGAGTTGACGGGACACATCAAAAGTACTGCAGTGTATAGAGCCTTGCCTCTAAGGTAGGCCCCACATGGCTTGCCTCTTTTTTTAACATAACACATCAAGTCGTAATTTGTTTGTTCACCCGTGGTAGACGATCCACCCTCCACCAAGTGGACAACCAGTACATGTGCCAAATTACCACGTGGGCTGCCTTTTTCGTACAGAAATGAGCTCCACCGTGTACCCGCGTGGGTGTGGTTGGGAAAGAGACGGGAGTACGTGCGCCGTGCATGCACCTCTTCTCTTCGTCCAGTCCCCCACCTACGTGGGTGTGTGTGAGAGATACAAACCACGTTCGTGAGTGTTTTTTGTTTTGGGGTGGGGTGGGGTGGGGGTTGATTTCGTGAATTATTTGTGGGAATATATGTCGATGACATCTCAAACAAAATTTTGCATGCAATGTGTGTGAAATGGAGGCCTATCCATATCATACATAGAGGGTCGGGCAATCCACGAGAAGAGAGGGAGGGGTCATAGCTATCGATAGAGTCGAAGAGAGGATCAAGTGGGTGGGCGCGAGATCGATGAAGGGAGCCATCGAAATTGTGTGTGTGTACAAGTCAAAGATATAGGGCGACTGGCCTACCGGAACGTTAGAAGGCACATGTCAAGTTTGTGTGTGGCAGGGAGACATGACTAGAGCGCTCGATGTATCGGTGTGTGGGGGGGGAGGGGTAGGCAGAGGCCTAACTATAGAGGTAGAACGACTCGTATATGTGTTGAGGAGGAGAGACCCAGCTATGTCTTGAGGGAGATCGGTCGACATCCATACATAACTGAAGGACGAGAAATATGATGGGAGAGAGAGAGGAGAGAGAGAGGGAGGGAGAGGGAGGGAGAGGGGTAGAGTGCTGGATGGGTGATGGAGTTGCTTCTCGAAGATGGTGGGAGAGGCCTACTAGACAAACTGAGGGTGGAACTGCAATGTTATCAATAAGAGTGGGGATGTGTTTTTGTGTGTCCTGTGCGTGATAGATCTGTTGGGACGCATCCATGGATGATGAAGGGGAACCATGTGTTTGGTAAGCAAACCTAACTAGGGCCCAGTTTGGTTTCAAACAAGTCATCAACTTATAAGTCGAAAAGTGAAAAAAAAGTGACTTATTTTGCCAACCACTCATTGGACGGAAGGCGCCTATGATACGTCGACACGTGGCACGGCCCAATAGAGGCCCATTCTTGTGAAAAGGCCGGCCCGTTTGACTTGGTCAAAAGCTGGCGGGCCGGCCCATGGAAAGACTGTTAACGGCCTGTTCGAATATAGCCCATTTACAGCCCACTAACCCAAGGCCCATTACACCCTATCCGAATTAGGCCCAGTAGCGTCATCTGGGCCATCCAATATGATTCCAGCCCGTTTTCACTTCTGGCCCATGTATGGCCCATGATGTCTTTCGGCCCATATGAGGCCCTATGTAACTCTTGGCCTACTAACGGCCCGTGGTGAAACTGGCCCGTAATGAACAGTGTATCACTTTACACCCATTAACGTCCCGTGGTGAAACTGGCCCGTAATGAACAGTGTATCACTTTATACCCATTAACGGCCCGTTATTCCGTTGGGCCGTTTCTAGCCCATGTTATCTTTCGGCCTTCTCAGAGCCCATTTATTCTTGGGCTCATTTCCAGCATTCGCTTACTTACGACCCGTTACTGTCATTTTCTGCTTGTGGGCCAAATTCAGCCCGTGGTTACAGTCGGCCCGTTTGTGGTCCGTTAATACGTTGGGCTGATTTCATAGTGTCATCAAATATGGCCTATTAACGATGGCCCATTATGGTCAACCCATGAATAGACGATTCCAACTCTAGCCCGTTTACGGCCATAATGCGGTCTATTTGGCCCATGTTTGGCCAATCGATTATACGGCCCGAATAAGGCCCATTGATAATACGGCCCGCAAAAGGCCCATTGTTTCTATGGCCCGTAGAAGGCCCACCATTTCTACGGCCAGTAGGAGGCCAAGTGTCACTACAATAAATATTAGCCCATGGTTATTGTGGCCTAGTTTTAAAAAATAGGTCATTGAAGCCACTAGCTAACCGCGGAAAAAGAACTGCAATGACTACAAGCAAACAAATAAACAAGACAACAAGGAAATAAATAAGCAAGCAAGTAACGCTAGGCTATCACGGCTATTACACATATTACATCCACTGGGCATCAAAGTTCGCCACCAGTGCAAATATAGGGAACAAAGCAGCATATCATATACACTGGTTGTCAAAGTTGGCGACCAGCGCAAGTAAACACCACAGCAAAAAAATCCAGAACTGAAACCACTTCAGAAGATCTCAAGAAACAATATCCTGAGTACCCATAATGCTGGCAAGATGCTTAGCAAGCTTATTAACTTTCTCTTGTTTGGCGCTTAAATCCTCCAGCGCTTGCTGTTGCACCAAAAAATATGCATCTGAATTCTGCAGGGACTTCCTCAGCCCTTTAGCTTCCTGTCGCAGCACATCCGATCGATGTCTTTCAACTTGAAGTTGAGACTCAAGAAGACAAACTGATTCAGGCAGCGAGTTCGAAGAGCTTGTGCCAGCAGTAGTGGCCAGTAACTTGAACACTACATCAAGACAGGACTTTTCGGTTCCCTCACTGTCATCAAGATAGTTTTTATCAGCTTTCTTGGAGACCAATAGGGATGTCTCACTATCTTGAACCTTATCTGCATTACTTCCTTTACCATTGGATAACGCGGTACTGTTCTCCAATATTTTGTCCGCATTCTAAAAGAGAAACAAGCACACACATCACATGTTTACCATGTTGTATATGAAACTCATTTTGGTAAATGAGTTCAGTAGTAAAGTGGACAGGATAACAGCATGAAACAAACATATATCTATGTACTATGGTCACTTTATGGTCTATATCATTCTAGTTTTTGTTGCCAAATCACGATAGAGACACAGTTCAAATAATATTTGTTCAAGACAAAGCAGAATAGACAGAATATAAGTGTGGGTAACTATAGAGCAATAACAACACTTGTAATGTGCATGACATGAGAACATAACTGTTTATTCAATTGAAACTGAAATCAACATAGAGCAGGTTACAACAGCAAACCAGTTAAAGAAACAGGTTTAAAACATACGTATTGCGCCATTGGAGTTTCAATTCCATCCTTCAAATTTGAAAATAGTTGGTATGTGTAAATATAGTCATGCAAGAGCAAAGGAGTATGAACCATAGCTACAGAACCTAACCTGAGAAAAAAATCTTCTTCTCCTTTAAGAGTTGAGTTGGGATTCGGAGTGGTGGTCCTCGTGCTTTGGGCACTGTAGTTCCCTTACTAATTGCTCGTGTATGGGTGCTGTGTGGTGGAGACAGTGCTGTGTCAACTGGAACTGGGTAACTATCTGCCGGGGTTGGGGTTAGAAGGGGTGTAGCTGGTTCTCTGTCCAACTGGGTAGGGGTACAATCTGCGAGAGTCTGGGTTATGTGTGGTGGATCTGGTCCTTGGGCAAGTACAACCGTGGTTCTATCTGCATCAACTGGTAGCACTATCTTTTCTGAAGATCGTGTTGTTACTCCATTAGATACTGCCATCACGCTCTCCAATTCAAATGGCTGATAAACAAGAAAAGTAATTGAAAGTATAGACATTGTATGATAGACAGGTGCAATGGATAATGGGGAATAAAAGAGGGCATGAAATAATTCATATTTGTGTTGTCTAACCAAACAGGATAGCATGACACAATTTCACATATATGATGGATAACTAAACATGATAGCGTGACACAATTTCACATTATGATGGCTAACTAAAAAACATGGAAAGACATAGTTCAAAATATGAGACTATGTAAACAGGATGACATGACATAACTATATAATGTGTTTATTAAATAGGTTGGCATGCCATAATTCACATACATTCATGGATAGAATGCCATAATTCAAAATATGATGACTGTAAACACTAAACATGATGAGATGATATAACTATATGATGTCTTTATTAAATGGGTTGCCACGCCATAATTCAGATAGATGATGTGTATGTACTATGTAAACATGATGGCATGATATAATTCAAATATATGATTTATATAGTAAGCAAGTAAGCAGATGGCAATCCATATATGATGTAAAAACTAAGCAATGCAAGACAACATGCATGACATGGGTAATATAACCCTGCCAAGTTTGAGCATAGACCTCAGGGGGAAAATAGGACTGGTCATCAGTCTCTGAATCCTCCTCTGAGGAGCTCTCTGTAACCAGCAAGATGTCTACTTCAGCAGGTAGCATTGTCTGCTCTGAATACCTTGTTTTCACTCCAGATACTTCCATCATCGCTTCAAATGGCTGATGCATAGGAAGAGTAGTTGAATATACAAACGTTGTCGCCAAATGGAACACGTAATACAAAAAAATGATAGCATGATATAATTCACATACACGATGATTGGCTAAACAGCATGGCATTGCATAATTCACATATATAATGCCTTTGCAACAAGATAGCATTGTATAATTCACATATATAATGTCTTGCAACAATATGGCAATGCATAATTCACATATATGGTAATTAGACACTGATCAGGTGGCATTCACACAAAGCATGTCTAAACTAATCAAATGACATAGCAATGCGAGACACCATACGCACGATATGAGCAACATAACCCTACTAAGTTAGAGCATACACCTCGGGGGGGGGGGGATAGGACTGGTCATCTGTCTCTGAATCCTCCTCTGAGGAGCTATCCGTAACCAGCGAGATATGCGCTTCGTCAGATAGCATAGTCTGCTCTGAAGACCTTGTTTTCACTCCAGAATTTGCCATCACCATGTCAAATGGCTGATGCACACGAAGAGCAGTTGAATGTAATAACATTGTTGACAAATGTAATATGTAACGAAAAAAATGATGGCCTGATATAATTTACATATGATGACTGGCTAAGCAGGATGGCATTGCAAAATTCACATATACGATGCCTGGCTAAACAAGATGACGTTACATAATTCACATAAACGATGAATAAACTAAACAGATGGCATTCACACAAAGAATGTCTAAACTAAGCAGATGACATATTTGATGTATAAAGTAAGCAATGCAAGACACCATATGCATGATATAACCAACATCAGCATGCCAAGTTAGAGCGAAGACCTCAGGGGGTAAATAGGGGTTGTCTTCTTCTTCTTATGAATCCCCTCAGAACAGATATCTTCCTGTCGATTACAATCCGAAATGCGTGGAGGGGGGCTGCCTTTGCACCTACCATGGAGCGACGTCTGCATGAAATTTTATTGCCACACAAGGCTCGTCTCTTTTGCTCTACATGTTTAGTTCCATTGTTTACAATAACTGTCATGCATAGGAATAAAACATAGTGAGATTATGTAAGGAGTGCATGCAGAAATCCAGAGTGATGGTAGCAACCTATGGATAGACCCAAAACCAATAATAGCAGGCAGATGATGGCATCAGTTAAAAAGTACAAATAATGGCTTCTTTACTGTTTGTTTCCCACCCAACATGAAACTCATAGTAGACACCGAAGATTAACCAGATCGTAGATAGATACTATTGATAGCGGCCCCGATATGTACCCCACAACCATTTAAAAACTCATGTTTGACCATTAGTTTGGAGCTGACTCAGAGTCTAATCGGTGAACAGGACAATAAAGTAGCATGTAATATTAAGCGATGCATAACGCAAGGAGACACGAAAGAGTGCGACCTCTCTTGCGTACCCGTGTAGTCCGCGAGGTCATCTGCTCGGTTGATGATGGTAGTGCAGTTTTCATGGCTGCCAGCGGCGGGGAAGAAGATCTGAGGCGGCGAAAGACAGTCTGGAGGCCGGATCCCTGTTGTGCTAGACCCTTCTGTCGTTGGACCAGTTGAGCTGGGGTGGACGACGACGCAGCAGGAGCGGGACAAACCACGCAAGGTTTTCTTTGACAACTATCTGTAAGAAAAGTAATTCTGTAAGGGCTCGTTTGAATTGGAGGATTCCAACAATGCAGGGATAGGAAATAGACAGGAATAGGATGGGAATGCACGTGCAAAACAGGGAATTTAAAAACACAGGATTTCTGCCAATCTGGGTGTTTGATTCACAACAATTGGAAGATCACAGGATGCAAAGAAGCATGGTGAGATTAAGTCAAACCACAAGAAAATGTACGGTTATAATGCTATTATGCTACTATCTCTTAGTCTTGTGCTTCATGAATAGGAATTTGAAAAGGAGGACAAGTGAAAATTAAAATTCCTACGTTTTTTCTTTCAAGGAGACACCAAAGGAACAAATCCGTGTGCTCAGTGGACAACATATATAACATGTAGAGTAAAAAAGAGATGCAACAAGTGTACAACCTCTTTGGTGAAGCCATGTCGATCTCAGCGTGATTGGGTTGGCCGGTGAGGATGCTCCGGCTGACTTGGCTGTCGGAGGAGGGGAAGAAGATCTTAGGCATCTAGATATGGAGCCCGAGGTACTGCTCCGCTGTGATGGAGGGTTTCGTCGTTGGAGCAGCTCCGGTGAGTTGTACGATGCCGAGGCTGAAGCAGGACAAGAGAGACAACGAACAACTTTAACCTGAGTGGATTTCTAATAGCATCTCCAATACATGACATAAAATACATAACCACAAAGTGCTAGATGTAAAATACATCAGCCGCTCATCTCTGAACTTAACTGTTGAAACTGAATTTAACTATCGAAACTGAATTTAACTGTCAAAACTGAACTTAACTGTCGAAACTGAATTTTGTTGTCGAAACTGAATTTTGCTGTCGAAACTAAACTCACTAGCAAGTTGAGGCTACAAGTCGGTCGACTGACTTTTTCATCTCTGGTCAGTCGATTTTGCAGTCATTGGATACGAAATCAAGGGCCTGCGGTTCATCTGCAACCTCCACCCCCCTGAGCCGGCCAAACAGCAGCCCCCCGCCGCCCGCGGCCGGTGGTGCGCCGCCCCGCCCGCCCCGAAAACACTCCCCACCGCCGGTCCACCGCCGCCCCGGCCATCCCTCTAGCCCCCCCCCCCCCGTGCCACCGCCCTGCCAATGCCCCGCCACCGCCGGCGACCACCGCCCCCATCCTGAACCCTAAGATAGATAGTGGGGTACCTCTCCGGCGAGCCCCCCTCCCTGCTGCGGCTGGTTCTTCCTTCACCCCGGTGGCATCAGAGTGAAGTGTAGCTAAATCGGAGCAGCATCGCAAGCAAGAGAAAGAGCGAGAGCAGCAACGCGAGCAAGAGCAATAGCAAGAGCAGACCAGGCAGGGGACTGAGAGCAAGAGCAGAGTAGCAGCGCGAGCGAGAGCTAAAGCAGCAGCAGGTCCTACTGATGTGGACGTCGCCGCCGAGGGAGCGACGTCGTGGAGGAAGTGACCAGTGACGCCGCTATGGATGGAGCCGCGCCGTGTCGGCTCGGGACCGAGCGCCGGCAGCATCGTGAGATCGAATCAGGAAGAAAATGCGGCGATTAGTGTACAACCTCTTTGGTGGCGCCGATTAGGCCGCAGCTTCATCCGAGGAAACGGTGATGAAGATGCTTTTCTAGTGGTGCAGGTGAAGGCGGCAGTGTGGGAATGGAGGTGGCGTGAAGGACGAGGGGAACGTCGGGGCAGCTCCTTGGAGGTGGAGGACGGGGTGGCTGAACCGGCAGTACGATGAGATCGACGATGGATCCTCATCCGGTACGGTGGATGAGGGACGTCGAGGTGTTGCTGTGGACGACGTCGTCGGGGAAGAGGCTCCGGCTGGGTGGCGGACGGAGTAGGGTGTGGGGTTTTGTCGCGGTTTTTGCGGTCTCGGTGTACGAATGGGTGGGCGGATGGGATGGAAGTGGGGAACCATGGCTTAGAGATGCGCTTGTCCAAAATGTGGGGTAAGTTACAAAACTACCCCCACCAATTTGAGGCGGTTCTTTCGGTTCAGGGGTACCACGGGCATTTCACGTGTCGGGATTTCACAGGAGGTGGGAGTTTTCGTGCGCGTTGTAATTTCGGAATAGCAAGGCGCGGGTTGAGATGGAGTGAGTTGTCGGAGCACAGCGAGACAAAGATATATCTTAAATATTTCGGGCTAACAAGGCGTGGGTTGAAATTTCTGGACAAGCCTAACGTGTACTGTACCAAATCAATGCGCCCTACAAATGTCATTCAAAACTTTGAATTCATGTTATGTTCAATTAAAATATTTCGCTACGTGTATAATGCATGCAACCTACTACTCAAATGAACATTTTAGTGCATTCCAAACGTATATACTACCGCTTCAATATGAACTAAATTTGAATTCGTTTCTCTATTTGAATAAGATCTACAGTAATGATTGTTGTGAAGTCAAAGCATTTGAATCTGTTTCTCTGTTTTAATAAGATCTACAATCATCATTATTTTCAAGTTAAACCATCATTTGTGTATTATCTTCACAGCACACCACATGATTAGTCTCGAGTTACATATGAACTATGTGTACTATATGAACTCGAACTAGATTTTTTGAATCCACTTTATTTTGATTTCAAATCACATTACATTTCTAGCTCTAGCTAGATCTTCATAATCTAAACCATGTCTCATATGTATAATGTGTTTATCACATTATGTATGGTGCCCCGCCCCCTACGCCTACAACTATTTAGATGTGAGTTGCAAACACCACACATTACCACAAATTCAAATAAAATGTGAGAATGTTTGATATATAGTATTGTTTAGATTGTTCGATATTTAGTAGTAAGCTACAAACGCCACACATTATCACAAATTCAAATAAAATGTTAGATTGTTTGATGTATACTATGGTTTAGATTGTTCGGCATTTAGCTGTGAGTTGTAAACATCATGCATTATCACATTATGGTATAACATGTGCACATCACATGTATCACCGCTATATTCATGCATGCAATGTTTAAAACACTATGATCTCTTATTCAAATATATGAATCCGCTTTCGTATCAAATTATGATCTTTGTTAGTCTCTTACACCCATACAATCCTCTAACATTTGTAGCTACCACTAACTTCCTCTCGTGCATGCACACGCCCTCCTCGCCCTCCCCCTCCCTCGGCATTCTATCCACCGGGCACATTCATTTTTTTCTTTAGGTCGTTCTCCCAGAGTCTCCACAACTCCTTTCCGACACACACCGATCGATAAACCTCTCAAGCGATGCCTGCCTACAACATACAAACACACCTTCAATCTCCTCCTTTATGTGTCCTTTCCTCGTGTCTCTCATACGGTCAGACACACGTGTAAACTCTTGCCCCTCTTTTCATCGCTCTCTCACAACCGCACACTCCTCCCCCTATCTATCTAGTAGTTGGGCTCTCGCACCACCTCCTAGCTCCATTCTCTCTGTCTATCCGTCTCGCTGGGCCTTATTTTCCTCTAACAAATGGGCGTACACCGACCGATGTCTCGCTATACATAAAGATAGCTAGGTCCTTATAACTCGTTTTTACCCACACGTCAATCGATCTACCTCATTAGTTGTGTCTCTCCCTTCCTCCGACAAACAACAATTGATCTACCGATCTAGGGCCTGTTTGGTTCCAATAAGTCACCTGACTTATAAGTCAGGTGACTTAAAACCAATGACTTATAAGTCACGTCTGTTTGGTTGTCACCTGACTTATAAGTCACCTGAGCACATCTTTGCATCTTTTTTTATGTAAAGGTGGCGGGACCCATGCAAAAGGGGGTGACTTATACGTTTTAAGTTGGGGTGAAGCAACTTATGACTTATAAGTTGGGGTGACTTATAAGTTGGGTCTGTTTGGCAAAATAAGTCACTTTTTTCACTTTTCGACTTATAAGTTGATGACTTATTTGAAACCAAACAGGGCCCTAGTTAGGTTTTCTTACCAAACACATGGTTCCCCTTCATCATCCATGGATGCGCATCGACAGATCTATCACGCACAGGCACACACAGAAACACATCCCACTCTTATTGATAACATTGCAGTTCCACCCTCAGTTTGTCTAGTAGGCCTCTCCCACCATCTTTGATAAGCAACTCATCACCCATCCAACACTCTAGCCCTCTCCTTCCCTCTCTCTCTCTCTCCTCTCTCTCTCTCTCCCATCATATTTCCCGTCTTTCAGTTATGTATGGATGTCGACCGATCTCCCTCAAGACATAGCTGGGTCTCTCCTTCTCAACACATATACGAGTCGTTCTACCTCTATAGTTAGGCCTCTGCCTACCCCTCCCACCACCCCTCCCCCCAACACACACCGATACATCAAGCGCTCTAGTCATGTCTCCCTGCCACACACAAACTTGACGTGTGCCCTCTAATGTTCCGGTAGGCTAGTCGCCCTATATCTTTGACTTGTGCACAAACACAATTTCGATGGATCTCTTCATCGATCTCGCACCCACCCACTTGATCCTCTCTTCGACTCTATTGATAGCTATGACCCCTCCCTCTCTTCTCGTGGATTGCCCGACCCTCTATGTATGATATGGATAGGCCTCCATTTGACACACATTGCATGCAAATTTTTTTTGAGATGTCATCGACACATATTCCCACAAATAATTCACGAAATCAACCCCGCACCCCACCCCCACCCCAAAACAAAAAACACTCACGAACGCGGTTTGTATCTCTCACACACACCCACATAGGTGGGGGACGTACTTCTGTCTCTTTCCCAACCACACCCATGTAGGTACATGGTGGAGCTCATTTCTGTATGAAAAAGGCAGCCCACGTGGTAATTTGGCACGTGTACTGGTTTTCCACTTGGTGGAGGGAGGATCGTCTACCACGGGTGAACAAACAAATTGCGACTTGACGTGTTATGTTAAAAAAAGAGGCAAACCATGTGGGGGCCTACCTTAGAGGCAAGGCTCTATACACTGGAGTACTTTTGATGTGTCCCGTCAACTCGCAGACTGAGGAGAAGCTTGCTTAGTACGCCGTCTCCCCCGCCCACGGGCGCGGTGGCTCGCAGGATGAGGTGAAGCTTGCTTACTACGCCTTACGCCCGCTCCCTCGCCCATGGGCGCGGTGGCTCGCAGGACGAGGAGAAAATTTACTACTCCCTCCGTTTACTCCTCGTCCCTACTACCTTGGTTATAGAGATTATATCATATTGTTTGGAATATATATGTCCTTTAGTAGATTTCAATATGAAATACTAGTACATGCTCCAAACACTGATGTATATAGACGTATTTTAGAGTGTAGATTCACTCATTTTGCTCCGTATGTAGCACTCTCCCTCGCCCCTCGACCCTCGCCCACGTGGTGGACATGCATCAATTCATTCGGTCTCATATAGCCAGAATGATATATACTGCACTACCATTATTGCTCGACTTCCCGAAGAGGCGAAGAGCCAATCGCAAGGTCAATATTTTCGAGATGCCAAGCACAAGGTTATAGGAGAACGAGTAGTAGGTGCCGCGTCATTTATAAATAAAGTTTTTTTCTTCAGTGGCACGTACGTAATATGATAGGTTCATATGGAGAGAAAAGGAAACCGCTCCACTATATACATAGTCAGGATGGGCCAGCCTACACGGTTGCTTGCTGGGGTTGCTCTCTTCACACTCTCTCGCACAAAACGACTGTGGCCACATCTCTAACATCCCGGTGGATCACGTTCGCTTGGGGAAGGGGTGGATGCTTAGTGTAGATGTGGTGGCCGTTGCGGACGGTGAAAACCCACTGTCGGCACGTCCCGAGCAGGGGTCCCCGCCATTCTCTCTCACAAAGCCGATGAGGTTGCCTTCGTCCCTTGCTCACTGCCGCGACGTGGGTAGTTGCCGCCTCCCGCCACCCTCCTCAAGGTTGAGCTACGTCCCTCAGGTACAACTCCCTTTACAGCCGGCTTGCACCACTGCTCCAGCTGCCCACATCACTCCCTGTGGATATTTCTCTACTTCTTTGCCCCACACATACCTCTACTGGCTTCTACGTACTGTATTTGTGATGAGTTTATGTCTCATCAACTAGTCCCAGTAATCTTATTATAATCACGCTTGTTCAATTTCTTTGCCACAGGGATGCTCATCTCGATTTTGGTGAAACTGCACAAAATGATCCGATGGTCAAAAGGTTGCAAACTTCATTTATTAGGAAGCTCGAACGTTGCCAGCAAATTGAAGCCTAGTCAGGGTTCACGGTTCAAGGTCTAGGGACTGCATGGATCGTTTTTTTCTTTAGATGCCTCTGTTCCAAAATAAGTGTCAACTTTAGTAGTAGTAGTAGTAAAACTTTGTACTAAAGTTTGCACAAAGTTGAGAAACTAATTTTGGAATGGAGGGAGTACATATTTGCTATGATCTATCAATCATTGAGATGCAATAGCATGCATGTTAGTCTCCTTTGTATTTGATGAAATGTTGCAACGGGCAACCTTGGACGCAAGATACATGTAACAGAAGCTGGAAGCTTCATAGCATTGTACAAATTTTTATCTCGCTGATAAATTACAGTATGTACTATACTAGTACTTCCTCCGTTCCTAAATATAAGTCTTTGTAGAGATTTCACCATGAACCACATGTGGATGTATATGGCTGCATTTTAAGTGTAGATTCATTCATTTTGTTCCATATGTAGTGGAATATCTACAAAGACTTATATCTACTAGTATAGCTAGCCCCCACTACTAGGAATTCTCTATCCTCTCCTTGAGCCACGTCATCAAAATTGATGTAGTCGTTAGATGAAGTAAATCAGTCCATAATAGCCGTCTGATCTTGACATTGAGAGGCTCCGCACTAAGCCACATGCAAGCATGCAGAAATACCGTGCCACATGCATGTGAGTGGGTTTTAAATCACATCAACATGTCTGCATGCAAGCATGCACCGGTAGCATGCATGTAAGTGAGCTTTTAAGTCCCATTAACATGTCGAAAAGAAAAATATAATCCCATTATGCAGTAGGAGTTGGCTGATCTTTTTTCCTTACATGGGATGATCTAATGATGATGTGAGTTTATTTAGTTTGGCTACCATATTTGTCATGCGGTTATAGAGTTTTTTTTGTTCTATGAAATCGATAATTTTGCGCAGAGATATACCACTGTTCCGCGCCAACGCGCGGGGACTCATCTAGTAATATTTAGGAACGGAGGGAGAACTATGTAAAGAGTTAGGTGTCGCATGGTGATAGTGTGAGGTGGGCCATGTAATCACTGAGCCTGCGTGTTTTCACTGCTCTTGCACGCCTCCACTGTAAGAATGGAGAAAATTGTAATCTAGTAGTAGTAGTATACCTGCTTTCGCCGAAAGCGTGGGACATCCAGCAGTCCTACCACCTAAGTAATAAAGACCAATGAGCTGTCAAATCACATAGACCCAGCAGTAAGTTGGACACACGAAGCAACCATCACTCTTGTGCTAGTGAGAGGTCGCGTCCGCTCTGCCCGGGCATGAATGCGGCACCGATTCTTTGGAGCGGCGCTGACCATTTCGGGCAGGAAGCGTGCGCGGGCGATGGAGGGGTTTGGGTGGGCCAGGCTGGTCAGGAGCTGGCGTGGCAGCTGCCCGCATGTCCCTACCGGACACGCCCGGAAACGAGAGGATGCACCGACTCTCACGGCTAAAATTGTACACTACATAACATCTCTCTGTAGGAGTAGGTCGATCTGTCACTCTCTCTAACACACACATGTTGTTAAACACACACACACACACACACACACGCACATGCACGCACCTTGCTCCCGTTGCACCTTCTAACTTGACTTATTACACCTAGACGGAGGGAGTAGTAAGTATACGAGATACAGTGGCACACTGACTTAAGTCGAATACAAGTGGCAAAAATTTGTGTGCATGTTATAATAAGGATTCACTTAAAATAGTACGTGAGAGAACAGAGGGATCAATTGGACAGTGTTCTCGAGCAGTAGCGAGATGTGTGAGGTAAGATACACCGCTGGCTCTTTTAATTTTTCTTATTAACTTGTTTGTTTCACCCTCTGACTGGTGGGACCCAACGTACTACATGGAGCGAGGTAAGGTGACTAAGGCTGCATTACTTCTGCACCACTGTGGATAGTCTTACCACCAAAGCCACATGACACGATTATGATTGAAATCCCAATGACTCCCACACACACAAGAAAACACGGCATGCTCGTCACATGAATGCAGGAATGTATAAAAGGTTATTTCCCTCTCGTTGAACATAACGGGAGGGTTGTGTAGCTGGTTAGCCTGTTCGCTCACTCTCTCGCCCTCTCCCGCTGGAGCCCCAGCGCTTGTAGTTGCTCTCTTCACACTCTCTCGCCCTCTCTAGATCTAAACAAGACTTTGTTGGCCTCTCTCTCCCCTCACAGCTTCTCAAAGAGCCGGCAGGATCTGTCGCCGTCGAAGAGGGACTACCAGCGCAGCTGTTCACTTTCCACCCAGCGGCAGCGTGGGAGGGCCTCCGACCCCTTCTTCTTCGCCGCCATCCCGTCGCCCA
Source organism: Triticum urartu (assembly GCF_056163025.1). Taxonomy (NCBI): domain Eukaryota; kingdom Viridiplantae; phylum Streptophyta; class Magnoliopsida; order Poales; family Poaceae; genus Triticum; species Triticum urartu. The sequence continues at coordinate 355,344,995 of NC_141873.1, read as the reverse complement.
CCGAACCACACCCCAAGAACCTTAAGGTATAATTTACTTATTCCACATGCATTGCTCTAGCTGCATGTATACCATGAATCTAGGACGTGGTTCAAAGAGGAAAGTAGTGGGAAAAGTTGTATATAGCATGAATCTAGGACATGGTTCAAAGAGGAAATGAAGGGGGAAAGTTGTATAGCATTAATCTAGGACATGGTTCAAAGAGGAAAGGAATGGGGGAAAGTAGTGGGGAAAGTTGTATCGCATAAATCTAGGACGTGGTTCAAAGAGGAAAGGAAGGGGCGAAAGTACTAGTTCAAAAAGGAAAGGAAGGGACAAGGCTGTAGAGTTTGAGCAGGACTAGATTTGTTGCGCTCACATAGGGAAAGGCTTCTAAAGATAACAAGCTGGCACCAACACAAATATGCTCCTTGGTTGCTTGTTCTCAGACTGTGCATGACCAAAGTACATCGGTAGATGCACATGGTGCTGGTGCGTCCACCGTCCCGTGCAACTCATTAGCTGTTGTTAATATAAGGCCATGTTCGGTTAAAAACTCCCTAGTCCCTACCTGCTGGGTTCCAGGGACTAAACATGGACTAGAGGTTATTAAATCACATGCTAAAAGACCATGTTACCCCTAGTAATGAACTAATAGAGACAAGGTGCGATGCGTGGCAGGGGTAACTGTTGGAAAAAGTCCCAAAAAGACTCCCTCGGGGTCTTCTTTATTTAGTCCCAAATGCCCACATTTAGTCCCTAAAAGTCCATCCTCTTTGGTTTAGATGGGACTGACACGGAGTTTTTTTAGTCCCTACACCAAAATGCCCCTATAAACAAACACCCTCTAATAATGCCGCTGGAAAATTGATGCAATGCCACAGTTAAAAGCAAATTACATGTTTAACGAATTTTATTGTTAATATAATCTCTATGTTAATATTAATCAATGCCACCATTTGAGAAATGCTACTGCCTTGCTTTCTTTCCCATTTAGATAAGGTAGATGCTTCTTTTTGGTGGCTTCTGTGTCATCCACCGTTATTGACCACTAATTGTTTCCTTTGCACCTCTGTGTAAACAGGGTTATCTACTTCACCTCGTTGCCATTGTGACCTTTTGTTGTACTGCACAAAACACTTTTGTTTTAAGAGTGTTTTGTGCAGTTCAACCAAAATGTCACACCGACAACGTTGCTTGATTGCTTGATCTTAGTGGAACTGCACAAGAGGAGATCTTACTTCCTATCCGTTAAGGCGAATTTGGTTCAGATCTTGTTCTTGTGAGTTGTTTGAATTCCGCATCATGAGAGGTCAGTACTAGCCTTCTTTCACATGATTCTGCAGTGTGCATTCATATGTTGTGCTACTTGTATGATAATGTTGCTTGGTTTTAGTGAACTGCACAAATGGAGACAAGACTGCAATTTGTATGTGCACCGTAATATCCCATTGAGGTAAGATAAGGATATTTCACAACTGTTGGCCTGTATTTTGCCACTTTCATCAGAAAATTAAGTTTAGTACTATACTTGTGCTCCCTAATTGACATGCCAAATCTTACATCGAAGGCGAAGCTTGTTTGTTATTGAACCAATTGATGAAGGGGAAGAACAAGGGGAAGAAAAACAAAAATCAACTCCCGATGCTGTAATGAAGCACTGGAACTGTGATGACACAAGTAATGATATAGTTTTGCATCTTAATTTATTGCTATGGCTGGAACAAGCAATTGTTTTGCCACTGATTTGATGCCACTCTTAATGTAATATGTAATTATCTCTACTTGTGCAAACAGGGATCTTCTTTGAAGATACCATATATTTTAGTGGAACTGCATAAGAAGATGTTGGAAACATTAAACTAATCGAGGAGTATATAGTAAGCATGGCCACCACCGTAGATTGCAACAGATGGTTCCGGAGAATTGCTTCATCTATATGCTCTACACAATAAGCCTCCTGACAAAGGTTGGTACTCACCCACTGATTTCATCCATATGATTGAGCTTTGTCATCTCTATTGGTGTTGTGCTACTGTTTAGATACTGTCATGAAAAAGTGGTATTGTCCTTGAGAAGTGCTTCATCTGTGTTGTTTTAAATATTTCCTTTCCTTTTTTCGAGCAAACAGTGATGCTAGCATTTAGTAGTCCTCTTATCTTTGCACAACAGGATCATCTTCCTCTGAAGAAGAATATGGAGTACGTGAAGTGACTAGTTCTGATTATGCCAGGATGAAGAAGCCCTGTCTATCTTATCATCAGAAGGAGCAGTTGAAGGATGGTTACATTACTCCAAACAAGACCAAACTAACTTAAGCTCAGAAGGACTGACAAATCACCATTTTTTGCTGTGATGCGCAAGTACAATGTTGTTCTAGGATTCTTTCTGGTGAGTTCCATTTTTCTAAAAGTGTGCTCTACATGGACCATGTATGTGCCTGTTGAAACTGTCAATTCATAGTACATTTTGCTCTATACTAATCACTTTTTTGTATTTGTGCAAACAGGGGTGCTCAGCTTGATTTCAATGGGAACTGCACAAAATGTTCATGAATACATCGAATCATTCATTTCCATCACAAGAAAGGAGGGGCCGATAAGTTCAAGGCATTGCAACATATAAGGACAAAATCATACAAGCTACGCGCGAATTTGGTTGATTTTGGTGGAACTGCACAAAAAGAACAGCTGGTTTATTTAGCACGAGGTGCCATGTCAATGTCCGAACTGATGGCAAACCCTGCCCATTCCACAATCGTAGGCATTTGATATTTTGGAATGGGACAACCTTGTCAAATTTTGCTCATTGATTTTAGCAAGACATACGTTTGATATTTTCGAATGGGACGCCCTTGCTGTCAGCAGCGTCGATCAATTTTTTTCTTTATTCTTTAGTTGTGAAGTAAATATTGCCTCTGACATGTGAGTCGCTGAGATGCATAATCATCGATTGTTTTGAATGTTCTCTATGAATTGCCAGGCCTGTGTGTTTGATTGCAATGTACAGAAACGCTAAAAACTTGCTCAAACTCTTTGTACTCCTTCTGTTCCTTTTTACTTCGCACATTGTGAAAGTGCATACTTTTTTGTATAAGATTGGTCAAAGTAGAAATACTTTGACTGCAGAGAAAACTTGTATGCAGACTAGAAAGGACCGGAGGGAGTACATGTGAAACTGCTGCAAACAAGGTGATCACCTTGGGAATAATGCTAGTACATATTGTTTTGCATGTTCATCCAATGCCAGTGATACAGGAATTTGAACTAATAGAAATAAATTGATTCATACATGGTCGGATTTCATATAAACATGCCAGATTTCATTACATTTCATACATTCTTCAACTAAAAAGGGGTGCGCTAGAGGTATAATTAATTAACTAAAGCTACCCACCTGTGTCCCGCTGAGCCGAACAGAAGCTTCAGTGACTTAACTGCAGGTGCAGTTGCGTAACTAACATGTGGCCTGTTGGGCCCACGTGTCAGTCAGCCAACTGCACCAGCAGTTAAGTAGAAGCAGCGTTATTCTCCAGCAGAACTCCCCGACTCCACGTCGCCACCAAGAAGCTAACCGGCCATCAATGGTCAACCCGCCTAGCTTGGCTTCAACAGGAGGGTAGCAGAGGTGGCCTTACTTGGAACCGAGTGGCGGTGACCTACCGTGTTCTACTCTTCCTTGTTTTCTGTGTGGCGCGGCCTCGTTGGCAGCGGGGCGGGGCCTCGGCGGAGCCGGTGATGTCCTCTATCTCGTTGCCGGTGGGTGGCGCCTCAATGGAGCGGTGGAAATCCTCCCCCGCGTTGCCGGTAGGGTGGGGCCTCGGCTGAGCCAGCGATGTCCTCTGCCTCGTTGTTGGCGGGGCGGAGCCGGCGGTGTCCTCTGCCTCATTGTTGGCGCCGCGGGGCCTCAGCGGAGCTGGGCCTCGTCGACGCCAGCGGAGCGGGGACTCGTCGGAGCAGGCATTGACTGCTACCTCGTCCTCGGTCTTGCCAAACAGTGCCTCGCCCGCTTCATCGCCCTCTTTGCTAGCCTCTTTGTAGGCGGCCGTAGCCTCCGCCACCCGCATGCGGTCCCGCCAGCGCTCGAGGCGGCCCTTGCGGGCGGAGCGTTACGAGTCGAGCAGCGCCTCCTGCTCTGCCCGCTCCGTGGCGATCTGCTCCTCTGCCTGCAGGTGTTCCTGGAGGAGATGGTGGTTGTAGGCGGCGTCAGCCTACGCCTCCCGAAACTGCTCCTGACGCATCTGCCTCACACTGTCCATATATTGGGCACGGGCCTCGCCGATGGTCATGGTGCAATGCACCGGCGAGGATGGCGCGGAGGAGGGGGTTGGCACCGGATCATCGACTACCATGTTCTCCATTGGGACGTCGTCGTCCTCCGACTGCCTGTCGGCCAGCCGGTCAGCAGCAATGGCTGCCATCTCCTTGTGGTCCGTTGTCCACCCGTCTCGAAGAGCACTGGAGCGCGAGGAAGCCATGGTGGGCAGTAGTGGTGTGGACAGGAGAAAGGGAACGGATGCAGATGACTGCGGCTATGACTGGCGATACAGTTTATATAGCAATGGTGGGCGGGCGGAGGGACGGACTTGTGGCGCCGGAGTAGCCGCCTCGGCAACCGCGTATCATTAATGTGGGCGGCAGATGGACGGATGGACGACACTTGTGTCGTTTGAAGGCGGAGCAATCGCCTGCACCGGGAAGCGGGGCGGGCGGCACTGATTGTTTCGGGCGGAAAGCGCGCGCGGGCGAGGAGATGACTTTACTTGGAGAGGATGACAATGGGGACCTCACGTACGCAAGTGCCTCCTTATTATATATATATATATATGTATGTATGTATGTATGTATAAAACTATACTCCCTCTGTCTAGGTGAATAAGTCGTATTAGAAGGTGCATCACGACCTAGGTGCAAGCAGATTGGTGGAAAAGAAGAATATTTCTCTCTTCTAAACACAACATTTAATCACAGCAGTTAAGAGGATGCCTTATTAGCTACCCATGCAGGCCATCGTAATTCATAGCATGCAAAGCGCTTTTATTTCTTGCCTAATAACCGCATGGACGTGCTGCATGCATTGGTCCTTGCCCGAGCAAAAAAAGGGAGGAAAGGGGTTTCCACGGGAGACAACGAGGCAGAGGTGGAAGCGCTCGCTGAAGTTATTTATTTTGCTTCCCCCTGGTTTCCTGACATCACGGTCCCACACCATTGTCAACCTATGTAGTACTAGTCAATAAACGATAGAATTGCACAAGAAGCGGCCGACAACTGGGACCAAACAGCTCGAGCAGTATTTGCGTTTTTGAAGTGTGAGCACTTCAGAGTTTTTCGATGTTTAGCCCAGATATTAATTTTTCTCCTCTGAACAACAAAGAAAACATCACTGTAGGTATTAACTGGGCAGGTTGTGGCCCGTCTAGCCCAGGCCAGATATCCAGCCCAGATATTAATTTTTTTCAAGCTGAAAATGGCTAGCCCATCTATACTTTTTTTAGGAATACCCAGGCAAGGTCAAGTTGTTATTCTCCGCCCCGCTGGGCTGCAAATCTTTCCTAGGAGGGATGCATTAGGCTTAACAAGAAAATGGGCTTTAAGAAATAATAAATGGGATGTAATTATAAAAACTGGGGCAGTAACTATAAAAAATGCACCAAACACGTGATTACTTTATAAAATATTATTTTTGGATATTGAAATTTTTAATTTCATTAATTGTTGCGAGCGCAATGTTTCATTGGATTTTTATGTAATATAAATTTATAATGAAATTGTATTTAATCTGATTAGAAATTTCAGGATAAAAATATTTCGGATCCCATCAAAATGTGGGAAATTTTATTGAATTCTGTTTTGAACGGTTGGTTGAAATGGGCTGTACTTTTAACAAACTATAAATGGGTTGTAGTAAATTCCATTAGAATTCAAAAATGGGCTACACGTTCTTACAAATCTCAAATGGGCTATAAGTTCTCTGCCACACACTTCTGGCCTTACTAAGTTGACGCGTCCCCTAAAAAACAGAGTTGACGCGTATGCAAGGCTTTGTCAACTTATAGTCAACACACGGTTCTAGCAGAAGTGGCCGTTGGATGTCCATCCAACGGATGACGTGCTTCTTCTTCAATCTCGGATATTCTAGCTTCACCCGCCCAAAAAATGATTCCTCCCCCTGACATCTGGGGCGCACCGTTTCGGAAGCTGACTTGTGGGCCTACTAAGTTGACGTACCAAGGGCTTTGTCAACTTAGTCAATATAAACGATTCTAGCTGCAGCGATCGTATGATGTCCATCCAACGGCCGTAGTGCTTCTTCAACCTATGGTCTTCTTGCTCCAGCCGCCCAAAGCAGCACCGGTCATGCCGCCTGCTCCTGCCTCCCGTGGCTGGCTGTGCTGTCGTGGAGGCCTCACCGCCCCCTACTATTCCCACTGCTGGCCAGACCCTGCAGCGACGGCAACCTCACACCGCAGCCGAACGAGTGAACCCTCATACTCCTCTCCGCGTGGGCATCCACTGTGGCGTCTTCACCGGCTCCGCGTCATCCCCTTCCTAGGCTCGCCGTCGTCCACCGCCCTGGTGCTCTCAGCGCGGCGTGGTCAACATGGAAGGAACGACTTCCATCGGACATGGACTATACGTAGAGAGGCTAACAGCTGGGTCCATGGCGGAAGCAAGGAAGTGCCTCCTTATTACGCGGAAAATAATGATTCCTCCACCTGACAGCAGGGACCCACCGGACGGGCCACCAGTATTTTGCGAAAAAAATTGTTTCCCCCTGACTGCTGGGACCCATCGGACGAGCCACCGTATTTCGCAAAAAAAACATTCCCCCCGCTGTCAGCCCGGACCCACCGGAAGTGCCTCCTTATTACGCACAAAAAAATGAATACTCCCCCGGCTAGCTGGGACCCACCTTGCTAGGAGGCTGACTTGTGGGCCTACCAAGTTGACGGGGACGAAGGGCTTTGTCAACTTAGTCAATATGAACGATTCTAGCTCAAGTGACCGTACAATGTCCATCCAACGGTCGTAGTGCTTCTTCAACCTCCGGTCTTCTTGCTCCAGCCGCCCAAAGCAGCGCCGGTCGTGCCGCATGCTCCTGCCTCCCATGGCCGGCTGTGCTGGCGCAGAGGCCTCACCGCCCCTACTATTCCCACCGCTGGCCAGGCCCTACGGTGACGACAGCCTCACACTGCAGCCGAACCAGTGAACCCTCGTAGTCCTCTCCGCGCGGGCTTCCATTGCCGCGTCGTCCCCTTCCTAGGCCTCGTCATCGTCCACCGCCGTGGTGCTCTCCGCGCGGCGTGGTCAACGTGGTCTAGGAACGACTTCCGTCGAAAGAGTACTATACGTGGAGAGGCTGACAGCTGGGTCCACGGCCACAACACAGTTTTTTTGTGATTTGCCAAGTAAGTCGCTTTGTCAGGCCTGTTGGGCTGCAAATCTTTCAAGACGAGGAGAGCTTTCATTCGGCTGGCTGAGAAAATGGCCCATCAGTAATGAGAAAAGGGTTGTACATTTTAAAACACATCAAACCGGAAATTAGTTTCAAATATCTTTTTTTTTCATTTCAAGATTTTAAATTACATTAATTTTTATGCGTGGAGAATTTGTTGGATTTTATATTGATATACATTTATTTTGAAAATCAGTTTGAATGTGAGTCGAAATTTCGGGATTAAAAAGAGTTCAGACCGCACCGAAATATGCAAAATTCCGTATAATTTTTTAACCATTGCCACAATATGGGCTGTAATGCTAACAAAAATAATATGGGCTCCAAAAAAACCTTAAGAATTAGCAAATGGGCTGTAAATTATTAGAAATAATGGCAGATGGGCTATATGCTGTTTTCCACAGATTTGAGGATTTCCTAAAAAAAGGCTGACGCACAAGCACTGACTGTTGGATGTCCATCCAAAGGCCGTCGTGCTTCTTCAATCTCTGCTCTTCTTGCTCCAGCCGCTCAAACAAGCGTCGGCGGGACTGCCTGCTCCCTCCTCCTCACGGCCGGCTGTGTTGCCGCGCAGGCCTCACCGCCCGACCATACTCCCATCGCTGGCCTAGCCATCCCTCTACTCACCCACACCTGTTGTTATTCTCCAGCGACGGCAGACGAACCAGTAAACCCTCGTACAGCCGTACTCCCCTTCACGTGGGAAACAACTGCCGAGTCTTCCATGCCTCCGTGTCGTCCCCTTCCTAGGCCTCACCTTCGTCTACCGCCCTGGTGCTCTCGGCGCGGTGTGGTCAACGTTGTCAAGGAACGACTTCCATCGGACGTGGACTGTATGTGGAGAGGCTGACAGCTGGGTCCACGGCCGCAGCAAGGAAGTGTCTCCTTATTACACGGAAAATAATGATTCCTCCACCTGACAGTTGGGACCCACCGGACGGGCCACTGTATTTCGCGAAAAAAACGTTTCCCCCTGACTACTGGGACCCACCCGCTACATCTTCGCACGCAAGGAAGTGCGTCCGGGCAAAAAAAAACGATTCGCCCCCTGACTGCTGGGACCCACCAGCTACATCTTCGCAGGCAAGGAAGTGTCTGACAGTCGGGACCCACCTGGTCGAAGCGTACGTAGCGTTGTCATTCTGGTCGCGAACGTGTACGTACATACTGGTCGATGTAGAGGCGCGCACGTGTCGTAGTAGAGGCGCGCACGTGTCGTAGTAGAGGCGCGCACGTAGCATGTACATGTACATACAACGGCTAGGGTGCAAGAAAGAAAATACGGCCACGTATGTGTACATACGGGCGGGGTCTCAAACGCTTACTCGCGCATACGTATGGCCAGGGCTCATGTACATTGCTGGGTCAGAATGGAGAAACAGCGTCGTCGTCATGTTCATGGGGAGGCAACGGAATGCTTCATGTTCATGGGGAGGCAACGGAATGCGTGGGAGCCAACCAGCTGAGCCAGAACGGAATGCTTGGTCGTGTTCATCGGGAGGGCTTGGACGGAACAGGCGATGGAAACAAGGCCTGGCATACCGCACAACGGAGGAAACGGACCTCCCACGTTCGGAACAGGGTCCTATTGATCGGGAGGGGTCTGGCGTACCGCAAAACGGAGGAAACGGAGCTCCTACGGTCGAAACAGGGGTCCTGTTGATCAAGAGGGGTGTGGCGTACCGCAAAATGGATGAAACGGACCTCCTACAGTCGAAACAGGGGTCCTGTTCATTGGGAGGGGTGTGGCGTACCGCAAAACGGGACTCCACTGGATACTGTTCATCTCCGCCCTCGACCCCCTCCAGCCTCCACGAGCTACTGTTCATCCACCGTCGACTTCCTCCAGCCTCCACCTGTGACTGTTCATCCACGGGCTCCTATTCATCCAGCCTCCACCGCGCGCTACTCCACCGGCTACTGTTCAACCAGCTCTCTCCATGGGCTCCTGTTCAACACCCCTCCACGGGCTACTGTTCATCCTGCCCTCCACGGGTTGGTCCTGTTCATCCAGCCCTCCACGGGGTCCTGTTCATCCAGCCCCAACCGGCTCGATCGATCGGGGTCCTGTTCATCTAGAGGCAACACCGCGGGGTCCTGTTCATCCACCCCCACCGGGAACTGTTCATCCAACCCCCCCCCCCTCCCGCAACGCTCACTGTTCATCCAGAGGCAGCATCGATCGGCTTCAGTTAGCAGCAGTAGCGAAGGAATCGCTCGATCGGGTTCAGATAACAGTCATCGATTGATCGCTCGGGTTCAGTAACGCGTAGCCTGCAGTGCAATCGCTCGGGCTCAGTTAGAGCCCAACGCCTCGCTCGGGTTAAGTTAGAGCCAACGCCTCGCACACACGCGTGTATGAGAGAAACACACAAGCTTCACCTCATCCTGCGAGCCACCGCGCCCGTGGGCGGGGTTTCCTTTTCTCTCTATATGAACCTATCATATTGCGTACGTGCCTCTGAAGAAAAAAAACTTTATTTATAAATGACGCGGCACCTACTACTCGTTCTCCTATAACCTTGCGCTTGGCATCTCCAAAATATTGACCTTGCGATTGGCTCTTCGCCTCTTCGGGAAGTCGAGCAATAATGGTAGTGGAGTATATATCGTTCTGGCTATATGAGACCGAATGAATTGTTTCACGCCCACCACGTGGGCGAGGGTCAAGGGGCGAGGAAAAGTGCTACTTACGGAGCAAAATGAGTGAATCTACACTCTAAAATACGTCTATATACATCAGTGTTTGGAGTATGTACTAGTAGTTCATATTGAAATCTACTAAAGGACATATATATTCCAAACAATATGATATAATCTCTATAACCAAGGTAGTAGGGATGAGGAGTAAACGGAGGGAGTAGTAAATTTTTCTCCTCGTCCTGCGAGCCACCGCACGCATGGGCGAGGGAGCGGGCGTAAGGCGTAGTAAGCAAGCTTCACCTCATCCTGCGAGCCACCGCGCCCATGGGCGGGGGAGACGGCGTACTAAGCAAGCTTCTCCTCGTTCTACGAGTTGACGGGACACATCAAAAGTACTCCAGTGTATAGAGCCTTGCCTCTAAGGTCAGCCCCACATGGTTTGCCTCTTTTTTAACATAAAACGTCAACTCACAATTTGTTTGTTCACCCGTGGTAGACGATCCTCCCTCCACCAAGTGGACAACCAGTACACGTGCCAAATTACCACATGGGCTGCCTTTGTCGTACAGAAATGAGCTCCACCGTGTACCCGCACGGGTGTGGTTGGGAAAGAGACGGGAGTACGTGCGCTGTGCATGCACCTCTTCTCTTCGTGCACGTCCCCCACCTACGTGGGTGTGTGTGAGAGATACAAACCGCGTTCGTGAGTGTTTTTCATTTTGGGGTGGGGGTGGGGTGGGGGTTCATTTCGTGAATTATTTGTGGGAATATGTGTCGATGACATCTCAAACAAAATTTTGCATGCAATGTGTGTGAAATGGAGGCCTATCCATATCATACATAGAGGGTCGGGCAATCCACGAGAAGAGAGGGAGGGGTCATAGCTATCGATAGAGTCAAAGAGAGGATCAAGTGGGTGGGTGCGAGATCGATGAAGAGAGCCATCGAAATTGTGTGTGTGTACAACAGTACAAGTCAAAGATATAGGGCGACTGGCCTACCGGAACGTTAGAGGGCACACGTCAAGTTTTTGTGTGGCAGGGAGACATGATTGGAGCGCTCGATGTATCGGTGTGTGTGGGGGGGAGGGGGTGGTGGGAGGGGTAGGCATAGGCCTAACTATAGAGGTAGAACGACTCGTATATGTGTTGAGAAGGAGACACCCAGCTATGTATTGAGGGAGATCGGTCGACATCCATACATAACTGAAGGACGGGAAATATGATGGGAGAGAGAGAGGAGAGAGAGGGAGGGAGAGGGAGGGAGAGGGGTAGAGTGCTGGATGGGTGATGGAGTTGCTTCTTGAATATGGTGGGAGAGGCCTACTAGACAAACTGAGGGTGGAACTGCAATGTTATCAATAAGAGTGGGGATGTGTTTCTGTGTGTGGATGTGCATGATAGATCTGTCGGGATGCATCCATGGATGATGAAGAGGAACCATGTTTTTGGTAAGCAAACCTAACTAGGGCCCTGTTTGGTATCAAATATGTCATCAACTTATAAGTCGAAAAGTGAAAAAGGTGACTTATTTTGCCAAACAGACCCAACTTATAAGTCACCCCAACTTATAAGTCATAAGTTGCTTCACCCCAACTTAAAGCTTACAAGTCACCCCCTTTTGCATGGGTCCCACCACCTTTACATAAAAAAAGATTTAAAGATGTGCTCAGGTGACTTATAAGTCAGGTGACAACCAAACATACGTGACTTATAAGTCATTGGTTTTAAGTCACCTGACTTATAAGTCAGGTGACTTATTGGAACCAAACAGGCCCTAGATCGGTAGATCAATTGTTGTTTGTCGAAGGAAGGGAGAGACACAACTAATGAGGTAGATCGATTGACGTGTGGGTAAAAACGAGTTATAACGACCTAGCTAGCTATATGTATAGCGAGAGATCGGTCGGTGTACGTCCATTTGTTAGAGGCAAATAAAACCCAGCGAGACGGATAGATAGAGAGAATGGATCTAGGAGGTGATGCGAGAGGCCCAACCACTAGCTAGATAGGGGAGGAGTGTGCGGTTGTGAGAGAGCGATGAAAAGAGGGGCGAGAGTTTACACGTGTGGCTGACCGTATGAGAGACACGAGGCAAGGACACATAAAGGAGGAGATTGAAGGTGTGTTTGTATGTTGTAGGCAGGCATAGCTGGAGAGGTTTATCGATCGGTGTGTGTCGGAAAGGAGTTGTGGAGACTCCGGGAGAACGACCTAAAGAAAAAAATGAATGTGCCCGGTGGATAGAATGTCGAGGGAGGGGAGGGCGAGGAGGGCGTGTGCATGCACGAGAGAAAGTTAGTGGTAGCTACAAAGGTTAGAGGATTGTGTGGGTGTAAGAGACTAACAAAGATCATAATTTGATATGAAAGCGGATTCATATATTTGAATTGGAGATCATAGTGTTTTAAACATTGCATGCATGAATATAGTGGTGATACACGTGCTATGCACATGTTATACCATAATGTGATAATGCATGGTGTTTGCAACTCACAGCTAAATGCCGAACAATCTAAACCATACTATACATCAAACAATCTCACATTTTATTTGAATTTGTGATAACGTGTGGCATTTGCAGCTTACAACTAAATATCGAACAATCTAAACAATACTATATATCGAACATTCTCACATTTTATTTGAATTTGTGGTAATCTGTGGTGTTTGCAACTCACATCTAAATACTTGTAGGCGTAGGGGGCGGGGCACCATACATAATGTGATAAACACATTATACATATGAGACATGGTTTAGATTATGAAGATCTAGCTAGAGCTAGAAATGTAATGTGATTTGAAATCAAAATAAAGTGGATTCAAAAAATCTAGTTTGAGTTCATACAGTACACATAGTTCATATGTAACTCGAGACTAATCATGTGGTGTGATGTGAAGATAATACACAAACGATGGTTTAACTTGATAATAATGATGATTGTAGATCTTATTAAAACAGAGAAACGAATTCAAATGCTTTGACTTCACAACAATCATTACTGTAGATCTTATTCAAATAGAGAAACGAATTCAAATTTAATTCATATTGAAGCAGTAGTATATACGTTTGGAATGCACTAAAACGTTCATTTGAGTAGTAGGTTGCATGCATTATACACGTAGCGAAATATTTTAATTGAACATAACATGAATTCAAAGTTTTGAATGATATTTGTAGGGCGCATTGATTTGGTACAGTACACGTTAGGCTTGTCCGGAAATTTCCACTCGCGCCTTGTTAGCCCGAAATATTTAAGATATATCCTTGTCTCGTTGTGCTCCGACAACTCCCTCCATCTCAACCCACGCCTTGCTATTCCGAAATTACAAAACGCGCGAAAAATCCCACCTCCTGTGAAATCCCGACACATGAAATGCCCGTGGTACCCCTGAACCGAAAGAACCGCCTCAAATCAGTGGGGGTACTTTCATAACTTACCCCACATTTTGGACAAGCGTGTCTCTAAGCCATGGTTCCCAACTTCCATCCCATCCGCCCACCCATTCGTACACCGAGGCCGCGAAAACCCGCGACGAAACCCCACACCCTGCTCCGTTCGCCACCCAGCCGGAGCCTCTTCTCCGATGACGTCGTCAACAGCAACACCTCGATGTCCCTCATCCACCGTACCGGATGAGGATCCGTCGTCGATCTCATCGTCCCGCCGGTTCAGCCACCCGATCCTCCACCTCCAAGGAGCTGCCCCGACATTCCCCTCGTCTTTCGCGCCACCTCCATTCCCACACCACCGTCTTCACCTGCACCACCGGAAGAGCATCATCATCACCGTTTCCTCGGATGAAGCTGCGACCTAATCGGCGCCACCAAAGAGGTTGTACACTAATCGCCGCATTTTCATCTTGATTCGATCTCATGGTGCTGCCGGCGCTCGGTCCTGAGCCGACACGGCGCGGCTCCATCCACGGCGGCATCGCCGGCCACTTCCTCCACGACGTCGCTCCCTCGGCGGCGACGTCCACATAAGTAGGACCTGCTGCTGCTTTAGCTCTCGCTCGCGCTGCTGCTCTGCTCTTGCTCTCGGTCCCCTGCCTAGTCTGCTCTTGCTATTGCTCTTGCTCACGCTGCTGCTCTCGCTCTTGCTCTTGCTTGCGATGCTACTCCGATTTATCTACACTTCACTCCGATGCTGCCGGGGTGAAGGAAGAACCAGCCGCAGCGGGGAGGGGGCTCGCCGGAGAGGTACCCCACTATCTATGTTAGGGTTCAGGATGTTGGCGGTGGTCGCCGGCGGTGGCGGGGCGTTGGCGGGGCGGTGGCGTGGGGATCGCCGAAGAGAAAGCTCGGCATGGGGGGGCCTAGAGGGATGGCCGGGGCGGCGGCGGACCGGCGGTGGGGAGTGTTTTCGGGGCGGGCGGGGCAGCGCACCGCCGGCCGTGGGCGGCGGGGGGCTGCTGTTTGGCCGGCTTAGGGGGGTGGAGGTTGAAGATGAACCGCAGGCCCTTGATTTCATATCCAACGGCTGCAAAATCGACTGACCAGAGATGAAAAAGTCAGTTGACCGACGTGTTGCCTCACCTTGCTAGTGCGTTCAATTTCGACAGCAAAATTCAGTTTCGACAGCAAAATTTAGTTTCGATAGTTAACTTTAGTTTCGACAGTTAAGTTCAGTTTCGACAGTTAAATTCAGTTTTGACAGTTAAGTTCAGAGATGAGCGGCTGATGTATTTTACATCTAGCACTTTGTGGTTATGTATTTTACCTCATGTATTGGAGATGCTATTAGAATTCCACTTAGGTTAACGTTGTTTGCTGTCTCTCTTGTCCTACTTCAGCCTCGGCGTCGTACAACTCACCGAAGCTGCTCCAACGACGAAACCCTCCATCACAGCGGAGCAGTACCTCGGGCTCCATCTCCAGACGCCTAAGATCTTCTTCCCCTCCTCCGACAGCCAAGTCAGCTGGAGCATCCTCACTGGCCAACCTAATCATGCTGAGATCGACATGGCTTCGCCAAAGAGGTTGTACACTTGTTGCATCTCTTTTTTACTCTACATGTTATATATATTGTCCACTGAGCACACGGATTTGTTCCTTTAGTGTCTCCTTGAAAGAAAAAACGTAGGAATTTTAATTTTCACTTGTCCTCCTTTTCAAATTCCTATTCATGAAGCACAAGACTAAGAGATAGTAGCATAATAGCATTATAACCATACATTTTCTTATGGTTTGACTTAATCTCACCATGCTTCTTTGCATCCTGTGATCTTCCAATTGTTGTGAATCAAACACCCAGATTGGCAGAAATCCTGTGTTTTTAAATTCTCTGTTTTGCACGTGCATTCCTATCCTATTCCTGTCTATTTCCTATCCCTACATTGTTGGAATCCTCCAATTCAAATGAGCCCTTACAGAATTACTTCTCTTACAGATAGTTGTCAAAGAAAACCTTGCGTGGTTTGTCCCGCTCCTGCTGCGCCATCGTCCACCCCAGCTCAGCTGCTCCAACGACAGAAAGGTCCAGCACAGCAGGGATCCGGCCTCCAGACTGTCTTTCGCCGCCTCAGATCTTCTTCCCCGCCGCTGGCAGCCATGAAAACTGCACTACCATCATCAACCGAGCAGATGACCTCGAGGACTACACGGGTCCGCAAGAGAGGTCGCACTCTTTCGTGTCTGCTTACGTTATGCATCACTTAATATTACATGCTACTTTATCGTCCTGTTCACCGATTAGACTTTGAGTCAGCTCCAAACTAATGGTCAAACTTGAGTTTTTAAATGGTTGTGGGGTACATATCGGGGCCGCTATCAATAGTATCTATCTACTATCTAGTTAATCTCCGGTGTCTACCATGAGTTTCATGTTGAGTGGGAAACAAATAGTAAAGAAGCCATTATCTGTATTTTTTAACTGAAGCCATTATCTGCCTGCTATTATTGGTTTTGGGTCTATCCACAGGTTGCTACCATCACTCTGGATTTCTGCATGCACTCCTTACATAATCTCACTATGTTTCATTCCTATGCATGACAGTTATTGTAAACAATGGAACTGAACATGTAGAGCAAAAGAGACGAGCCTTGTGTGGCAATAAAATTTCATGCAGACATCGCTCCATGGTAGGCGCAAAGGCAGACCCCCCTCCACGCATTTCGGATTGTAATCCAGAGGAAGATATCTATTCTGAGGGGGATTCAGAAGGAGAAGACAACTCCTATTTACCCCCTGAGGTCTTCGCTCTAACTTGGCACGGTGATGTTGGTTATATCATGCATATGGTGTCTTGCATTGCTTACTTTATACATCAAATATGTCATCTACTTAGTTTAGACATCCTTTGTGCGAATGCCATCTGTTTAGTTTATTCATCGTTTATGTGAATTATGCAACACCATCTTGTTTAGCCAGGCATCATATATGTGAATTTTTCAATGCCATCCTACTTAGCCAGTCATCTTATATGTAAATTATATCAGGCCATCCTTTTTTTGTTACATATTACATTTGTCAACAATGTTATTACATTCAACTACTCTTCGTGTGCATCAGCCATTTGACATGGTGATGGCAAATTTTGGAGTGAAAACAAGGTCTTCAGAGCAGACTATGCTATCTGATGAAGCGCATATCTCGCTGGTTATGGATAGCTCCTCAGAGGAGGATTCAGAGACAGATGACCAGTCCTATCCCCCCCCCCCCGAGGTGTATGCTCTAACTTGGCAGGGTTATGTTGCTCATATCGTGCGTATGGTGTCTCACATTGCTATGTCATTTGATTAGTTTAGACATGCTTTGTGTGAATGCCACCTGTTCAGTGTCTAATTACCATATATGTGAATTATGCATTGCCATCTTGTTGCAAGACATTATATATGTAAATTATACAATGTTATCTTGTTGCAAAGGCATTATATATGTGAATTATGCAATGGCATGCTGTTTAGCCAGTCATCGTGTATGTGAATTATATCATGCTATCATTTTTTTTGTATTACGTGTTCCATTTGGCAACAACGTTTGTATATTCAACTACTCTTCCTGTGCACCAGCTATTTGAAGCGGTGATGGAAGTATCTGGAGTGAAAACAAGGTATTCAGAGCAGACAATGCTACATGCTGAAGCAGACATCTTGCTGGTTACAGAGAGCTCCTCAGAGGAGGATTCAGAGACTGATGACCAGTCCTATTTTCCCCCTGAGGTCTATGCTCAAACTCGGCAGGGTTATATTTCCCACGTCATGCATGTTGTCTTGCATTGCTTAGTTTTTACATCATATATGGATTGCCATCTGCTTACTTGCTTACTATATAAATCATATATTTGAATTATATCATGCCATCATGTTTACATAGTACGCACACATCATCTATCTGAATTATGGCATGGCAACCCATTTAATAAAGACATCATATAGTTATATCATCTCATCATGTTTAGTGTTTACAGTCATCATATTTTGAATTATGGCATTCTATCTGTGAATGTATGTGAATTATGGCATGCCAACCTATTTAATAAACACATTATATAGTTATGTCATGTCATCCTGTTTACATAGTCTCATATTTTGAACTAGGTCTTTCCATCTTTTTTAGTTAGCCATCATAATGTGAAATTGTGTCATGCTATCCTGTTTAGTTAGCCATCATATATGTGAAATTGTGTCATGCTATCCTGTTTGGTTAGACAACATAAATATGGATCATTTCATGCCCTCTTTTATTCCCCACTATCCATTGCACCTGTCTATCATACAATGTCTATACTTTCAATAACTTTTCTTGTTTATCAGCCATTTGAATTGGAGAGCGTGATGGCAGTATCTAAGGGAGTAACAACACGGTCTTCAGAAAAGATAGTGCTACTAGTTGATGCAGATAGAACCACAGTTGTACTTGCCCAAGGACCAGATCCACCACACATAACCCAGACTCTCGCAGATTGTACCCCTACCCAGTTGGACAAAGAACTAGCTATACCCCTTCTAACCCCAACCCCGGCAGATAGTAACCCAGCTCTAGTTGACACAGCACCGTCTCCACCACAGAGCACCCAAACACGAGTAGTTAGTAAGGGAACTACAGTGCCCAAAGCATGAGGACCACCACTCCGAATCCCAACTCAACGCTTAAAGGAGAAGAAGATTTGTTCTCAGGTCAGGTTCTGTAGCCATGGTTCATACTCCTTTGCTCTTGCATGACTGTATTTACTCATACCAACTATTTTCAAATTTGAAGGATGGAATTGAAACTCCAATGGCGCAACAGGTATGTTTTAAACCTGTTTATTTAACTGGTTTGCTGTTGTAACCTGCTCTATGTTGATTTCAGTTTCAATTGAATAAACAGTTATGTTCTCATGTCATGCACATTACAAGTGTTGTTATTGCTCTATAGTTACCCACACTTATATTCTGTCTATTCTGCTTTGTCTTGAACAAATATTATTTGAACTGTGTCTCTATCTTGATTTGGCAACAAAAACTAGAATGATATAGACCATAAAGTGACCATGGTACATAGATATATGTCTGTTTCATGCTGTTATACTGTCCACTTTACAACTAAACTCATTTACCAAAATGAGTTTCATATACAACATGGTAAACATGTGATGTGTGTGCTTGTTTCTCTTTTAGAATGCGGATAAAATATTGGAGAACAGTACCGCGTTATCCAATGGTAAAGGAAATAATGCAGATAAGGTTCAAGATAGTGAGACATCCCTGTTGGTCTCCAAGAAAGCTGATAAAAACTATCTTCACGACAGTGAGGGAACCCAAAAGTCCTGTCTTGATGTAGTGTTCGAGTTACTGGCCACTACTGCTGGCACAAGCTCTTCGAACTCGCTGCCTGAAGCAGTTCATCTTCTTGCGTCTCAACTTCAAGTTGAAAGACATCGATCAGATGTGCTGCGACAGGAAGCTGAAGGACTTAGGAAGTCCCTGCAGAATTCAGATGCATATTTTCTGGTGCAACAGCAAGCGCTGGAGGATTTAAGCACCAAACAAGAGAAAGTTAATAAGCTTGCTAAGAATCTTGCCAGCATTATGGGTACCCAGGATATTGTTTCTTGAGATCTTCTGAAGTGGTTTCAGTTCTGGATTTGTTTTGCTGCGGCATTTATTTGCGCTGGTCGCCAACTTTGTCAACCAGTGTATATGATATGCTGCTTTGTTCCCTATATTTGCACCGGTGGCGAACTTTGATGCCCAATGGATGTAATATATGTAATAGCCGTGATAGCCTAGTGTTAGTTGCTTGCTTATTTATTTCCTTATTGTCTTGTTTATTTGTTTGCTTGTAGTCATTGCAGTTCTTTTTCCGCGGTTAGCTAGTGGCTGCAATAACCTATTTTTTAAAACTAGGCCACAATAACCATGGGCTAATATTTACTGTAGTGACACTGGGCCTCCTACTGGCCGTAGAAACAGTGGGCCTTCTACGAGCCGTAGAAACAATGGGCCTTCTATGGGCCGTAGAAACAATGGGCCTTCTACGGGCCGTATTATCAATGGGCCTTATACGGGCCGTATAATTGATTGGCCAAACATGGGCCAAACAGACCGCATTATGGCTGTAAACGGGCTAGAGTTGGAATCGTCCGTTCATGGGCCGACCATAATGGGCCATCATTAATAGGCTGTATTTGATGACGCTATGAAATCGGCCCAACGTATTAATGGACCACAAACGGGCCGATTGTAACCACGGGCTGAATTTGGCACACAAGCAGAAAATGACAGTAATGGGCCGCAAGTAAACGAATGCTGGAAATGAGCCCAAGAATAAATGGGCTCTGAGAAGGCCGAAAGATAACATGGGCTGGAAACGGCCCAACGGAATAATGAGCCATTAATGGGTATAAAGTGATACACTGTTCATTACGGGCCGTTAATGGGTGTAAAGTGATACACTGTTCATTACGGGCCAGTTTCACCGCGGGCTGTTAGTAGGCCAAGAGTTACATAGGGCCTCATATGCGCCGAAAGACGTCATGGGCCATACATGGGCCAGAAGTGAAAACATGCTAGAATCATATTGGATGGCCCAGATGACGCTACTGGGCCTAATTCGGATAGGGCGTAACGGGCCTTGGGTTAGCGGGCTGTAAATGGGCTATATTCGAATAGGCCGTTAACAGGCTTTCCATGGGCCAGCCCGCCAGCTTTTGACCAAGTCAAACGGGCCGGCCTTTTCACAGGAATGGGCCTCTGTTGGGACGTGCCACGTGTCGACGTATCATAGGCGCCTTCCGTCCAATGAGTGGTTGACATCTGTCCCAATGATGAGCCGACACGTGTTTCCTGCAGCCAATGATGATTTTACACGTGGAAAATCCCCATTGGTCGGGGCTGTTAACGGGTTATCGGATCCAAAACCCGATCCGGTAGCTTAACGGCATTCCGTTACGGTGGATGCCACGTGTCGGTCACCCTTGACGAAAGCACTTCTGTGACACGCGATTTATCATCATGGAAGTGGACACTTCCGTCATGATAATTTTGGTAATGTCATGGAACACTTCTATGACAGCACAGGTATGACTATCTTGATTCTGTCATAAATTTGTCATGGATGTACATGCATGACAAAAAAAGCGACCTACTGTGAGAAACACGTATCATCACGGAAGTGTTTTTTTTTTAGTGTCAGGCCACGTCGGCTCACGCCCACGTTACCGCGGTGTTGACCCAGGCCTGGGCCGACGCCGCCTCCAGCTTCTCCTCGGCCCTGTTTCGGTATCGCTAGGCCAAGCCTTCAGTGTCGGCCGGGTCTAGGCCGAGGTCCGGGCCGGCCGCCTCCTCGTCCCGGTCAACGGCGCTGGTCCGGGTCCTCCAGTACACGGCGCCCTCGGTGGACGCGGCGTCCGCCACCGCCAGTGCCAGTTAGATCGGCGACCTGAAGCTCAATAAAGTAAACAAACAAGAACCAAGCAGGGCTGCTCGGCCATTCAAATTCAACAAGAAAGGAACTTACCCAGGCACTACCGGAACGGTGGGTCTCGCCGGCCTCGCCTACGAAGCGCCGCGCCTCCTCTTGGCATGCGGCTTCGCGCTGGCGGCCGGGTTCGCCGCGCGCTGATACATCTCCAACGTATCTATAATTTTTGATTGTTCCATGCTATTATATTATCAACCTTGGATGTTTTATATGCATTATATGCTATTTTATATGATTTTTGGAACTAACCTATTAACCTAGAGCCCAGTGCCAGTTTCTGTTTTTTCCTTGTTTTTGAGTATCGTAGAAAAGGAAAACCAAACGGAGTCCAATTGACCTGAAATTTTACGGACATCATTTTTGGACCAGAAGAAGCCCACGGAGTATCGAAGATGGGCCAGAAGTGTCCTGAGGCACCCATGAGGGTGGGGGCGCGCCCTACCCCCCTAGGCGTGCCCCCTACCTCGTGGCCACCTCGGAACCCCCCTAACTTGTCCCCGACGCCAACACCTCTTATATACAGAAACCTCCAGAAAATAACCTAGATCGGGAATTCCGCCTCCGCAAGCCTCTGTAGCCACCGAAAACCAATCTAGACCTGTTCTGGCACCCTGCCGGAGAGGGGAATCCCTCTCCGGTGGCCATCTTCATCATCCTGGCACTCTCCATGACGAGGAGGGAGTAGTTCACCCTTGGGGCTGAGGGTATGTACCAGTAGCTATGTGTTTGATCTCCCTCTCGTGTTCTTGATTCAGAACGATCTTGATGTGTCGCGAGCTTTGCTATTATAGTTGGATCTCATGATGTTTCTCCCCCTCTACTCTCTTGTGATGAATTGAGTTTTCCCTTTGAAGTTATCTTATCGGATTGAGTCTTTAAGGATTTGAGAACACTTGATGTATGTCTTGCATGTGCTTATCTGTGGTGAAAATGGGATATCACGTGATCCACTTGATGTATGTTTTGGTGATCAACTTGTGTGTTCGGTGACCTCGTGAACTTATGCATAGGGGTTGGAACACGTATTCGTCTTGACTCTCCAATGGAAACTTTGGGGCACTCTTTGAAGTTCTTTGTGTTGGTTGAATAGATGAATCTTAGATTGTGTGATGCATATCGTATAATCATACCCATGGCTACTTGAGGTGACATTTGAGTATCTAGGTGACATTAGGGTTTTTGTTGATTTGTGTCTTAAGGTGTTATTCTAGTACGAACTCTATTATAGATTGAACGGAAAGAATAGCTTCGTGTTATTTTACTACGGACTCTTGAATAGATCGATCAGAAAGGATAACTTTGAGGTGGTTTCTTACCCTACCATAATCTCTTCGTTTGTTCTCCTCTATTAGTGACTTTGGAGTGACTTTTTGTTGCATGTTGAGGGATAGTTATATGATCCAATTATGTTATTATTGTTGAGAGAACTTGCACTAGTGAAAGTATGAACCCTAGGCCTTGTTTCCTAGCATTGCAATACCGTTTGTGCTCACTTTTACCACTTGCTACCTTGCTATTTTTATATTTTCATATTACAAAAACCTATATCTACCATCCATATTGCACTTGTATCACCATCTCTTCACTGAACTAGTGCACCTATACAATTTACCATTGTATTGGGTGCGTTGGGGACACAAGAGACTCTTTGTTATTTGGTTGCAGGGTTGTTTAAGAGAGACCATCTTCATACTACGCCTCGCACGGATTGATAAACCTTAGGTCCTCTAGTTGAGGGAAATTTGATACTATCCTACAAACCTCTGCACTTGGAGGCCCAACAATGTCTACAATAAGAAGGTTGTGTAGTAGACATCATGCGCTTCACGACTGGGGCTCGGGGCGCGACGTTGTCCTTCCCATGCAGCCGGCTCGCCACCGTCGCCCCCTGGGGACGACCCGGCGCCAGCCGCGCCGCCGCCTTTCCCACCCAACACCACTACAACAACAACTCGCGTCAGCACCCCCCGTGCAGCCTCGCACCCGACAACTCAAGAAATATGGAAGACAAACTTACCAGCAAGGCGCCCTGCGCCACCATCGGCGGCGGCCTCTTCCTCCTCGCCGTGGGCCGCGGGCTCCTCCAAGCCAGCCCGCACCACATGCGTCGGCACCCAGTCATACGAATGCCAGATGGCATTCGGAAGCACCTCTCGCATTGCTTCGGGACGAATGAGAAGATATGCAGTAGCAAAGTACAGGGACCAGGGACTTACAATGGGTGTCGGGTTCGCCTGGCTATACGGAGGCTTCCCGAACTCCGATTCCTCCCGTAGCACGGCCTTGGAGATGTCATTGACTCGGCGGGCGACCTGGTCTGCCCCCAGGCGCAAGTTCGACATGCGGTTGGGGTCTTGGAGGCCAGTCAACTGGTCAATGATGTGGGTGCGCTGCTGCAGCGGAAGCACCCGACGCCTGATGAAAGCAGTGATGAGGTCGGTCTCGGTGAGCCCTTCCCACTCCGTCATCTTCGACACCCGCTGGCACAGGTTGAGCACCTCCTGCGATGGGTGCCAGGGATAATAACTCTAGTTATGTTTCTCCCGCGGCGGCGCGTCGATGAAAGGTGGCAGGTTGATAAAGTCTGTGCCGAGGTTGCAGACGTAGAAGGAGTTCTGCCACTTCTTGGTAGAGTCCTCCAGCGGCATCATGGGGCAGCCCCCACTCGTCCGCCTGTAGATGACGCCGGCCCTGCATTCGGACATCTCCCCATCTTTTGGCCCTTGCTGCTTCAAGGAGAAGAAGCGCACCCAGAGATTGATCGAGGGCTTGACCCCCAGGTACCCCTCGCAGAGGGTGATGAAACCAGAGAGCTACCCAATGGTGCCTGCACCAAGATGATGGGGCTGGAGCCTGAAGAACTCCAGGAAGTTGCGGAAGAAGCTGCTCACAGGGAGGTCGAACCCGCGCTTGAAGTACGGGTAGGATACCATGCGCTCTGTGCCCTCGGGCCGCAGCTTCCGCTGGCCCTGCGGCAGGCGCACGACGACCCCTGTCTCCCCCGACAAGCGCCTAGTGGAGCGGAGATACGTGATGTCCTCCATGGTGACAGACGAGCCCATCCACGAGCCCGAAGGAAGCATCGTCGGCAAAGACGAAGAAAAGGAGGAGTACATAAGAATGGCGATGGAGCTTTGCTCGAAGCAGCGGGCTTCGCAGCACAAGGCAGTCGCAAGGAGCAGAGAGAGGATGAAGAGGCAGGGGAGCGCGCTCAGAGCAACCGACAAATAGATCGCCTGGCACAATCTGAGCTCGCGTAGCAATGCGGCCCCCACCCTAGTCCCAGCCAAATGGTGAAACTCGTGCCGCGCGTACATAATTACGCATTAAAATACCATGGGCATAGGTGGGGAGGGGGGCACAACTGCGGCACGCCTGAAGACGCGGCTTAAACCGCACTAGGGGCTTCCCGTTTGGTTATTTTTCTTTTTTTTCAGGACCTTAATCTCTGGAAACACTGTCCGGCAACACTATTGCCGAACACATGATGCAGCAACCAAGGAGGCAGACAGCTACATCATACCACGCAATTCCCAGGTTGATTACAGTAACGAGTGAAATATTCGATTTAATATCATTCCTCAGCTCGCCCTTGGAAGGGACATAGTCCTACTCTTTTCTTATTGCACTATCTGTATCACTCTGCTTTAACGCGGTTTTTTAATAATCAATGCATGGCATTACGACTATTATTGCATTCTTGTTATATATATATATGGGTGTTCATTAATGATTCCTTGCAACCGTACACTTTGGTACGGCCAATAAACCAGGGGCTTACGTACCCCACAATATGGTGTGAAAAGTCCGAACACTTTCACAAGTGCGGCACCCCGAACGTATAGCATTATATGCATCAGCTCCGAATCATGTCTTTGGTTAAATGTTGGGTTTGCCCGGCTCCTATGTTTTGGTACCTTACGTTCCGCTCTATCGGCTAAGGTAGCGCTAGGAGAACTACTGCGATTGTGCCCCAGTTCTGCCGAGCTTAGCACCTCAGTAGAGAAAGCTAAAACTGACTGTCATGATAAGGCGAGAGACTGGTCGCTGTTCGGCGAGGTTTTACGAGTCCCTAAAGACTTATGCTGCTTAGGGCGAGGGGTCGGCCCTGTCCGGCTTACAGGCGTGTATCGCGCCCCGAATTTGGCCTTCCGAATACCAGGGGCTTCGCCGAAATTTAAAATTATAGAATTCTATGGCTAAGTGAGAGTGATAAAGCATTTTTAGTCCAGTTGCCTTGTTCGTTGTGCTGAGCACCTCCCTCGAAGGACCCAAATATGGGAACAAGAGTGCTCAGGTTTATCCCGAACACCCCAGCACTCGTGGCATGGGGGCAGAAGCCGAGGACTAGCCATCTCCCAGATTGGATAAACAGCCAAACAGAAGGTAATATTTTAAATTCACACAAGCATTGCATAGCGCATATGAAACAAGTTTTCATCATACAGGATCACACGAGCAAGTTTACTCAAATATTACATCCTTTGAACATTCGTCCGCTACAAGACGGGCACCCTTCAGGACACCCTTATAATAAATTTCGGGGGTGCGATGCTCCTTGCCCTGTGGCGGCCCTTCCTTGATCAGCTTCACAGCGTCTAGCTTGGCACACTTCACCTTCACATGGGCGAAAGCCTGGCGTGCACCTTCGATCCAGACGGACCGCTTGATGACCTCCAGCCGTGGGCAGGCATCCACAAGCCGCCTCACCAGGCCGAAGTAGCTATTCGGAAGGACGCCGCCAGGCCACAGCCAGACTATAAGGCCCTTCATGGCCTGTTCGGCCACCTTGTGTAGCTCGACCAGCTGCTTTAGCTGGTCGCCCAGAGGGATTGGGTGTTCGGTCCCAGTATACTTAGACTAGAACAACTTCTCCGTTGAGCTCCCCTCCTCGGCCTGGTAAAACTGCGCGGCATCGGACATGCTGCGGGGCAAATCTGCGAATGCTCCTGGAGAGCTCCGAATTCGGGTAAGTAATCGGTAAGTTACTTTTACATGCTTGCTCTGCATATAGAATGCCTTACCCGCCGCTATCTTCTTCATTGCATCGACCTCCTGGAGGGCCTTCTGGGCCTCGGCCTTGGCACTCTTCGCGCTCTCGAGGGACGCGGCAAGCTCAGACTCTCGCGTTTTCAAGTCAAGCTCCAACGCCTCGTGCTTCGTCACGAGAGCCTAGAGCTCTTGCTGCACCTCGCCCACACGAGCCTCTTGTTTTTCCTGCTTGGTGCACTCCTTGGCCGCTTTATCTTTAGCCTTGGTTAGCGCTTGCTTCAGGGTCGCCACCTCAGTCGTGGCCCCTGGCAAATATACGATGATCCTGTCATTTTGCAATCGCGTCTTCTTTTATATATACATATCTATAGACAGGGTATTACTTACCCTTGTTCTCCCCGAGCTGCCTCTTGGCAAGGTCGAGCTCTTTCTTGGAACCCTCGAGGTCCTAATTCAGTACGGCGACCTCCGCAGTTAGTGCAGCAGATGCGAGCAGCGAAGCCTGCATATGCATATTGACACACTTATATTAGACTCTTGCGATATTATTTGATCCTCTGTTCGGCTTTTCTTTGTGAACACCGAACAAAGCATCATGGGCTACTGTCTATGCGGTAATATTTCTACTACATTTTAAAACACTTACCTCAAAGCCTGTTAGAAGGCTGGCACAGGCTTCAGTCAATCCGCTCTTGGTGGACTGAACCTTCTGGATCACCGCACTCATGATAGTGCGGTGCTCCTCGTCGATGGAAGCGCTGCGAAGCGCTTCCAGCAGATTGTCCGGTGCCTCTGGATGGACAGAGGTCACCGGCATAGGCGTCTTGCCCCTCTTGGAAGGAGGCCGCCTGCCCGACCCGGAACCACTGGAGGGTCCGGCGCGGTGTTCGGCTGAGGGCCGAACTCGGAGCTCTCGGGGGCCCCGTCCCCGCGGCTCCCGGAGTCCGGAAGGTCGCCTTGAGGCGCCTCCAGGACTGTCTCCCCTCGATCCGGTGCCTCTTGAGACAGCACCTCGGCATCATCAGCAGGATGAGGGGAGGTGGCGGTTGGGACTGGATCGCTATCCATGTCCGACGAGCCCAGGGAGTCATCCGATGATACATCTATGTTGGTTCGCGGCGGCCTGCATAATCATGTTCGGCGTTAGGTAAAGCAGTGCGACAAAGGAATGCTATGAGTTACTCTGGTATCCGAATACTTACGATCTCCCCAGGGGCTTGGCCCGGGGCAACCACTCGTCTTCGCCCTCATCGGCGGCGGTGTCCGAAAGGAGAGTCCTCCCCTTCTTGGACCCTTCGGCCTCCCCAGTTGGGGCGGCCTTCCTTTTCTTGTCTCCCCCGCCTGGAGGGGGAGCATCTTCTTCTTTCTCCTCATCTTCGGGGGAAGAGTGTGCCACAGAGTTATCGGACGATGAGTCCGATAACACCTGGCGTTGGGAACTCTTTCGGGTTCCCTTGGCCTTCTTGGTCTTCTCCGGCACCTTGTAAGGAGCCGAAGCCAGCATCTCCATCAGGAGAGCGCTCGCCGTGTCTTCGGGCAAAGGGGCCGGACAGTTAATCTACCCTAACGTCTCCACCCAGTCCTATCAAAGGCATGGAGATTAGACCCCCCGCATAATTAAGCTAGGGAAATAAATGTCCTACGGGACGTATTGAACTCACCGAACGCGCTAGACGCTTTGCGCTTAGTCCGCGGTCCTCGGCGAGAGAAGGGGGGACCTCGGCGCCCTTGAACAGCACCTTCCAGACGTCCTTGTGCGTCGTATCGAAGAGCTCGCTCAGAGTCTGGTGCTGGGCCGGGTCAAACTCCCACAAGGTAAAATCCCGTTGTTGACACGGGAGGATCCAGCGGATGAGCATAACTTGGACTATGTTGACAAGCTTGAGCTTCTTGCTCGCCATACTCCGGATACATTTCTGGAGTCCATCCAGCTCCACCGATGAACCCCACAACAAGCCCTTCTCTTTCCAGGAAGTGAGCCATGTTGGGAATCCGGATCGAAACTCAGGGCTGACGCCCATTTGGCGTCGCGTGGCTTGGTGATGTAGAACCACACCGATTGCCATCCCTTTATTGTCTCCACGAAGGAGCCTTCGAGCCATATGACGTTGGGCATCTTGCCCACCATGGCTCCGCCGCATTTTGCTTGTTGGCCTCGTACTACCTTCGGCTTGATATTGAAGATATTTAACCACAGGGCGAAGTGGGGCCGGATGCGGAGGAAAGCCTGACACACGACGATGAACGCCGAAATATTGAGGATGAAGTTTGGGGCTAGATCATGGAAGTCCAGCCCGTAGTAGAACATGAGACCACAGACGAATGGATGGAGGAGAAACCCTAGTCCGCGGAGAAAGTGGGGAAGGAAAACTACCCTCTCGTAAGGTTCCGGGGTAGGGACGATCTGCCCCACAGCGGGCAGCCGATGCGCGATGTTCGCGGCTAAGTATCCGGCTCCGCGCAGCTTCTTGATGTCTCCCTCCATGACGGAGGAGACCATCCACCTGCCTCCCGCTCCGGACATGGTTGGATAAGGTTGAGGTGGGAAGTGTGGACTTGGGCGCTAGAGCTCGAGTGTGCGAAAACGGATAAGCAAAGGAGGAATAATGCGTGGATAGAAAGGTGAATCCTTATCCCTTTATATGGGCGGACGAAGCTAAGCGTCCCCACTTTCCTGGTAAAGCTCGCTTATCCCCCAAGCGCCGTAATTGATGGCGTGGTTGGGTTACCCACGTCCGTATTGATGAGAATCCCATAATAAGGGGACATGATCTCTGCTTTGACAAGACGTGTCGAAAAACTGCCTCGCGTTATGTGCGGGGTTGGTTAAAGGAAACGGTTCGAATAATCACCGGGCCATGACATAACGTCATGCTGCCAAAACAAGCCAGCAAATTAGATCTGCGAAAATATTATTCTCTCTACGGTGGAATGTGGAACTTATTTTGCAGGGTCGGACACTATCCTCGTATTCAAATTTTTCTGTGATGTATTCGGAGAAGGAACCCGCCTTGCAATGCCGAAGACAATACTGCGCGCCGGACTCATCGTCCTTGAAGCCTGGTTCAGGGGCTACTGAGGGAGTCCTGGATTAGGGGGTCTCCGTACTGCCGAACTATATCCTTTGGCCGGACTGTTGGACTATGAAGATACAAGATTGAAGACTTCGTCTCGTGTCCGGATGGGACTCTACTTGGCGTGGAAGGCAAGCTAGGCAATATGAATATGGATATCTCCTCCTTTGTAACCGACCTTGTGTAACCCTAACCCTCTCCGGTGTCAATACAAACCGAAGGGTTTTAGTCCGTAGGACAACAATCACAACATACAATCATACCATAGGCTAGCTTCTAGGGTTTAGCCTCTCTGATCTCGTGGTAGATCTACTCTTGTACTGCCCATATCATCAGTATTAATCAAGCAGGACGTAGGGTTTTACCTCCATCAAGAGGGCCCGAACCTGGGTAAAACATCGTGTCCCCTACCTCCTGTTACCATCCGGCCTAGACGCACAGTTCGGGACCCCCTACCTGAGATCCGCCAGTTTTGACACCGACAGAGAGCTTAATAAGAAAAGCACCACCGGACTCCTTCAAAGGTGAATCTCCGAAGAGGAAGGGCGGAAGCTCCTGGCTGAAATTCATGCCGGACTCGGCGGTCACCATGCCGCAGCCCGGGCTCTTGTAAGCAAGGCCTTCCGTATAGGATTCTATTGGCCAACGGCTTGTGCAGATGCACAGGACTTGGTCCAACGTTGCGCCGGTTGCCAGCTCTTTGCAAATCAAAGCCACATGCCACCCATCGCCCTCCAAGCAATCCCCATTACGTGGCCCTTTGCGGTCTGGGGGCTTGACATGGTTGGACCCCTTAAAGGGGGAACCCACAAGAAAAAATACTTACTGGTCATGGTGGATAAATTCACCAAATGGATAGAGGCCAAACCTGTTAAAACAGCTGAATCCGGACCGGTGATAGACTTTATATCCGGGGTCATACACCGTTATGGCGTCCCCCACAGCATCATGACTGACAACGGCACGAACTTCATAGCCGATGAGGTAAAACTCTGGTGCAGCAAAATGGGCATCAAACTCGATTATGCTTCAGTCTATCACCCACAAACCAACGGTCAAGTCGAGCGAGAAAACGGTCTTATAATGAGCGGCATTAAACCCAGATTAGTGCGTTCCTTAACGGAGTCTAACACGCACTGGGTAGAGGAGCTCGACTCCGTACTCTGGGGGCTGCGGACCATGCCGAATCGTAGTACCGGATATACACCATTCTTCATGGTGTACGGCGCAGAGGCAGTCTTGCCCTGCGACATAATTCATGACTCACCTCGAGTGCGCATGTACGAAGAAAGCGAAGCCGAGCTCAATCGGCAGGACAGTCTGGACACCCTGGAGGAGGAGCGCGACGTAGAAAAAGCCCGGTCTGCATTTTATCAGCAATAGGCTCGCAGATACCAAAGCAGAGAAGTACGGGCCAAAACTTATAACATTGGTGAACTAGTTCTACGCTTGCCGGATAAGAAAAAGAACAAGCTCGAGCCCAAATGCGAAGGTCCCTTCATTATTGACCAAGTTCTGACCGGTGGAGCGTACCTACTGTGGGATGCATCGACTAATCGACTCGAGCCGAACCCATGGAACGCGGCCAGGCTCTGAAGATTCTACGCCTAGTGCGGACCCTGTGTTCGTCCCCTTCCTCTGTCCATTTTTATTTATTATTTGTCCTATTTTTCTTTCTTTCTCCAGGCCTTCAAAGGCCAACTTGTGCCTCGCTTGCACATTATAGATGCGCCAGCCGCACTCATCATACCTGGGGGCTTCTTTCATAGAAGCTTGATTATTTATTTGGGCCTCTGGCCCCGCACATGTGTTATGCTTCCACATGTACCTTTTTTAGCCATTATATGCATCGATATGACTTAAGTTTTGGCCAAGTTGGGTTGCCTGTCTCTTGTATTTATGCCCTACGTTCCCATTAATTCGGCTAGGGCATAAGGGGAGCACCTAAGCGATTGTTACTGCCGGGTCAGCCGGATGTGTACCTCAGACTAGGTGAAGCCAAAAGCTACCGTTATTAAGGGAATATTCGGTCGGCGAACAAAAGATGATTTTTATTTATTTTCCATATCTGCCCCCAGATGTTTTTCTTTTTTTCCCTCCGTTTCCTATCGCAGTCCGGACATGCACTTTAGGGCATGCTTACCCAGGGAAAGGAACCCTTAACGGAACTATTCTCCCTGGAAGATGTTTCTTACTACCCATGTAATATAACATAACTACTTGGGAACTTGTCTGTTCAAGCACCAATGACCACTACGCCTGGTCTCCATGCATACCCCGGTTCTTATATAACTGAGCGGGTATTTGGATACACTCCAGACTATCGGGTCCCAAGGTTGAAGCGAAAAGGTCCGCCATGACAAATGATCTACAATCCGGCTAGAAGGCATTATACATGTCACTTTAATTACATAGTCATGCAGACTGACTAAATTCCTCCTCTATACCATCCAACAGGCGGTCTAGCCTACAATCCTGTTGGGAATACTTTGCGGCTAATTCTACTTGCCCATAAACTAAGCTAACGGGGATCGCTTTTCCGTCGGGCCCCACAGGTCCGACCTCGGCCATGTCATTTGGGTCTGCCTTGGTATACCGCGTCTTCACCATGGCGTAGGCTTCTCTGGCACCCTGTCGGCAGGCTGATATCTTCCATAATCGGAAGCGCCGCCGTGCTCCCTTGAGCTTCTCCACAAGCTCTGCAACGCCCTCTGGCAGGGAGACAGACAGCCACAAGGCCTGGGCAACACCCTGCATCACCTGCCGAACTTGTTCGTGCAGATGTGACAGCTCGGATAGAATATCACCCGCAGACCCGGGCATTTCCTCCGCAGGACGACCCGTCAGCATACCTACAGACATAACGCTATTAGTTGGCTTCTTCGCCGAACTCCTTTAAAAGGATTCGTTCAAGCACTTATTGAAAATACCGCGCTGAAGCCGCTTATTCTCCTTCTCGGAGTCTGCAAGCTGGCCCCGAACGTCTTTTAGTTCCACGCTTAGCTTAATATTGGCATCTTGGAGATTGTTTTCTCCTGCCTAACCTCAGTCTGCACGCGTTTGCCAGCCTCTAGCTGTCGCATAACATGCTGGTCCTCTGAATTTTCTCCGGATTCATCTACAGCATCTATTGTTAGATGTGCAGCCACGCCGCACACTATATGGTAATCAACAATCTTTAAAGTAAATGTTACCAGCGGGAGGCTTTTTCGATTCCCGCAATGCGGCGACAGCGACCCGCAGTTGGTTCTTGCACTCCTCCAGCTCCTGGGACAGCCTCGTATTCTTCTCTATAAGAACCTGCACAATAAAGATGATCCTTAAATTAGTTCTGCTAACTGTTTCAAGTTTCAGGGGCTACTGATACATATAAATCGCCAGATTTACTTACCCGTACATCTTTTACATATTGATCCATGGCTCTGGCTAGACCATCTTGAGCAGCACGGAGGTACGCCTCTCCGGAATTAAAGGCATCAAACGCCTCTGCTGAGAAACAAGCGTCCCGGAGTACGGCCCGGCGGCGCCTATGATTCATGGCGCTTTCCACTTCCGAGTTAGTAGCGGATAATCTATCTGCATCCTCTGTAGGGGGATTATCCGGCGCCTGCCCCATATCGGCTTCTGCCTCTATGTCCGGTCCTGGAGCCCGGCTGGTGGAAGCGTGATTAGTAACATCGTCGGACATATTCCGGCGAGCGTTTTTTCTGTTAAAGAAACACGGGCGTCATTATATTTCAAGAAAGACGACAACCATGGAGCGGGGTTTGTTATACCTTTGCATCGGTGTCTCCGTCCTGACCGCCTTCCTTTTTGTCCTACCCGGCCTCGGTGCCTCCTGTTGGTGCGTTGCTGCGGGTTCGGCAGGGCGTCCCGAATGCCTTCCCTGTAAAATACCATGTGTATATTGTGGGTGAAGTGTCTAAAAGGGGATCCTAGTTTTGGAGTTGGGATTTTTGGTTTTTCTTACGTGCGATGTAGGGAGCGGTCCGGGATAGCGGCCGTAATGGCCACCATGGCATCGTGCAACTTAACTGATAGAACTGCCGGTCTATCAGCTCCATGGATATAACCGAATCTTCTTCGAGTCCGGAGTCGAGGGCCCGGTCAGGGTCCTCTGGTTGTGGAGAAGGGCTGCTGACCTCCTTTATGGCTTTTCGCAGTTCTTGCCGCAAAGTGGCAAGGTGAATACTTACGACAAAGAATGCAGGAAAAATGGGAGCATGGAGATATAACTTACCCAGCTCGGAGGATTGTACATGGAGAATCAATCCCGTGGCTTGATGCGGGTGGACTCCTCTTCCTGACCCTTGAACAGTTCGCATAGAATTTTCGCTAAAGTGGCGGCATTGTCCGGACCCTTACGCCCGCATCAGGTGGCGTCATCCGCCCCGTTATAACACCACAAGGGGTGCCCACCATATTGAAGTGGTTGCACTCCCCGCATTATGCAAATCGACATAACTTCGATTATTGTCAATCCTGATTGGGCCAGAGCTTTGATCCGGTTCATCATATAGAGGACTTCTCTGTTGTCTTCCACCTGGGGGCTCCGTGGGCGCCAACTTCGGTGTTTCTTCAGAGGAGCATTGTTGAACTCGGGAAGACCCCGCCGAACAGGGCCCGGAAGGGGAACGTCCTCCATATAAAACCATTCTGAAGGCCAGTCTTGGGGCGACTTCTTCGGAGTACCAGATAGGTATCCGGTATCGGCGATGCGCCATATTTCGGCTCCGACCACTTGATAAAGTGACCCCCTCTGTGTGCGAGGGCCGAGGCAAAAAAGCCTTTTCCACAGCTCGAAGTGAGCCTCGTAGCCCAGGAACAACTCACAAAGAGCCACATAGCCGGCGATATGTAGGATGGAGGCAGGGGTGAAGTTGTGTAATTGGAGGCCATAGAACTCCAGGAGCCCGCGGAGGAACGGATGGATTGGAAATCCGAGTCCCCTTAATAGATAGGGGACAAGGCAGACCCGTTCCCCCATAGAGGGACAGGGAAAGCTCTCCGCTTGCTCCCCGCCATTATAGGTGGTGAGCCCGGCTCGAACGGGCACCATGTACGCCGGAGGGAGAAATCCCTTAGTCTGCAGTTCGACTAAACGACTGTGTGGGACTGAACACCTCTCCCAATCACCGGGCTTAGGGCTTCGGGGGCGGGAGGAGGAGCTGCGGAGGTTGTCCATGCTGGAATGGATCTTTCCGGAACGCGCTCTGATGGACTCTCGTTGGGGGAGGATGGAATGGATCGGATCTTAGGATCCCCATCCCTTTAATAGACAATTCATTTATCCGGATAGGGGGGCGAATGTAAAAACACCCTGGCGCCTTGTATTCATTCGACGCGTGGGAGAAAGCCCTTACTGGGGACAGAAGCCAAGAGGTCCAAACATTCATGGGACCAGACACTACTTTACAAACGTTCGAAATATGGAGAAGAACCCGCCTTGCAATGCCGAAGACAATATTGCGCGCTGGACTCATCGTCATTGAAGCCTGGTTCGGGGGTTACTGAGGGATTCTAGGATTAGGGGGTATCCGGACAGCCGGATTATATCCTATGGCTAGACTGTTCGACTATAAAGATACAAGATTGAAGACTTCGTCTCGTGTCCGGATGGGACTCTACTTGGCGTGGAAGGCAAGCTAGGCAGTACGGATATGGATATATCCTCCTTTGTAACCGACCTTGTGTAACCCTAGCCCCCTCGGGTGTCTATATAAACTGGAGGGTTTTAGTCTGTAGGACAACATACAATCATACCATAGACTAGCTTCTAGGGTTTAGCCTCTCCGATCTCGTGGTAGATCTACTCTTGTACTACTCATATCATCAATTAATCAAGCAGGACGTAGGGTTTTACCTCCATCAAGAGGACGTAGGGTTTTACCGACAAGGGTCCTTACGGAAACTAAGGGATATTAAGGCCTCCTTTTAATAGAGTACCCGAACAAAGCATTAACACATAGTGAATACATGAACTCCTCAAACTACGGTCATCACTGGTAAGTATGCCGATTATTGTCACTTCGGGGTTAACGGATCATAACACATAATAGGTGACTGTAGACTTGCAAGATAGGATCTAGAACTCTCATATATTGATGAAAACTTAATAGGCTCAGATCTGAAATCATGGCACTCGGGCCCTAGTGACAAGCATTAAGCATAGCAAAGTCATAGCAACATCAATCTCAGAACATAGTGGATACTAGGGATCAAACCCTAACAAAACTAACTCGATTACATGATAGATCCCATCCAACCCATCACTGTCCAGCAAGCCTACGATGGAATTACTCACGCACGGCGGTGAGTATCATGAAATTGGTGATGGAGGATGGTTGATGATGACGATGGCGATGGATTCCCCTCTCTGGAACCCCGAACGGACTCAAGATCAGCCCTCCCGAGAGGTTTTAGGGTTTGGCGGTGGCTCCGTATCGTAAAACGCGATGAATCCTTCTCTCTAATTTTTTTCTCCCCGAAACAAGATATATAGAGTTGGAGTTGGAGTCGGAGGAGCTCCAGGGGGCCCACGAGGTAGGGGGGCGCGCCCTAGCGGGGCAGGCACGCCCCCCACCCTCGTGGATAGGTGGTGGGGCCCCTGGCCTTCATCTTTTGCACGTATTTTTTATATTTTCCAAAAAGTTGCTCCATGAAGTTTCAGGTCATTCCGAGAACTTTTGTTTCTGCACATAAATAACACCATGGTAATTCTGCTGAAAACAGCGTCAGCCCGGGTTAGTTCCATTCAAATCATGCAAGTTAGAGTCCAAAACAATGGCAAAAGTGTTTGGAAAAGTAGATACGACGGAGACGTATCAACTCCCCCAAACTTAAACCTTTGCTTGTCCTCAAGCAATTCAGTTAACAAACTGAAAGTGATAAAGAAAAACTTTTACAAACTCTGTTTGCTCTTGTTGTTGTAAATATGTAAAGCCAGCATTCAAGTTTTCAGCAAAGATTATAACTAACCGCATTCACAATAGTGCTTAGGTCTCAAGTTCACTCATATCAATGGCATAATCGACTAGCGAGCAATAATAATAAATCTCAGATTACAACACTTTCTCAAAACAATCATAATATGGTATGATGGTATCTCGCTAGCCCTTTCTGAGACCGCAAAACATAAATGCAGAGCACCTTTAAAGATCAAGGACTGACTAGACATTGCAATTCATGGTAAAAGAGATCCAATCAATTCATACCCAATGTAAACTAACAATAATGAATGCAAATGACAGCGGTGCTCTCCAACTGGTGCTTTTTAATAAGAAGATGATGACTCAGCATAAAAGTAAATAGATAGGCCCTTCGCAGAGGGAAGCAGGGATTTGTAGAGGTGCCAGAGCTCGGTTTTGAAATAGAGGTGAATAATATTTTGAGCGGTATACTTTCATTGTCAACATAACAACCAAGAGATGGCGATATCTTCCATGCTACACACATTATAGGCGGTTCCCAAACAGAATGGTAAAGCTTATACTCCCCCTTCCACCAACAAGCATCAATCCATGGCTTGCTCGAAAAAATGAGTGCCTCCAACTAACAAGAGTCCCAGGGGGAGTTTTGTTTGCAATTATTTTGATTTAGTTTGCATAAAGCATGGGACTAGGCATCCCGGTGACCAGCCATTTTCTCGTGAGTGAGGAGTAGAGTCCACTCCTCTTGAGAATAACCCGCCTAACATGGAAGATACATATAGCCCTAGTTGATACATGAGCTATTCGATCATACAAAACAGGATATTTATTTGAAGGTTTTGAGTTTGGCACATACAACTTTACTTGGAACGGCAAGTAGATACCGTATATAGGTAGGTATGGTGGACTCATATGGAATAACTTTGGGGTTTAAGGAATTGGATGCACAAGTAGTATTCCCGCTTAGTACAGGTGAAGGCTAGCAAAAGACTGGGAAGCGACCAGCTAGAGAGCGACAACAGTCATGAGCATGCATTAAAAATAATCAACACCGAATGCAAGCATGAGTAGGATATAATCCACCATGAACATAAATATCGTGAAGGCTATGTTGATTTTGTTTCAACTACATGCGTGAACATGTGCCAAGTCAAGTCACTTAAATCATTCAGTGGAGGATAATACCCTATCATACCACATCACAACCATTTCAATAGCATGTTGGCATGCAAGGTAAACCATTATAACTCATAGCTAATCAAGCATGGCACAAGAACTATGATCTCTAGTTGTCATTGCAAGCATGTTTATTCATAATAGGTCGAATCAGGAACGATGAACTAATCATATTTACAGAAACAAAAGAGGTCAAGTTCATACTAGCTTTTCTCATCTCAGTCAGTCCATCATATACCGTCATAATTGCCTTTCACTTGCACGACCGAACGATGTGAATAATAATAATTGTGCACGTGCATTGGACTAAGCTGGAATCTGCAAGCATTCAATAAACAGGAGAAGACAAGGCAATATGAGCTCTTTTGTCAGATCAACAATTATGCGTATAAGAGCCACTTCAACAATTTAATCATGGTCTTCTCCTATTGACCCCCAAAGAATAGAAAATAAATAAAACTATTTACATGGGAAAGCTCCCAATAAGCAAAAGAAGAACAGGAAATATTTTTGGGTTTTCTTTTTAATTACTACTACAAGCATGGAAAGTAAACTAATTAAAAACTACCACTAATTTTTTTGGTTTTTCTTAAGGTTTATTAAACACACAAGAAGAAAGAATAAAAAGGAAATAAACTAGCATGGATGATACAATGAAAAAGTATGAGCACCGACATCTAGCAATGAGTGTGTAAACCTAAATGTAATGTCGGTGAGAAATACGTACTCCCCCAAGCTTAGGCTTTTGGCCTAAGTTGGTCTATGGCCACGGCTGGCCTGGCGGATATCCATAATAATAGTTGGGGTCATACTGCGAAGAGGAAGAAGACTCCGACTGCCATTGGTTGGCAATCATCTCCGGATCCCACTAGTAATTAGACTGTCGTGAAGGATCAACTTGTGGTTTCCGCTCTGGCTCCATGGCTGGTGCAGGGTTCCGGTAGGCGTGAATAGCCTCTAACGGAACAAGGTACTGGTCTGCAGTTAAATCAAACAAAGAAGGAGCAGGCAGGGTAATAGTTTCAGGATGATGTTTATCAAAGAACAATTTGTATTTAAGCTCTCCTTCCCTAATATTAACAATAAAATCATGTTCCACCATACTCTTATAATCTAAATAAACACGAGGCAGCATTTTTTCTTCCTTCTCATAATGCCTAATAGGTATGTTAAAATGTGCAGCTAGGCGTGAAGCATAGATGCCTCCAAAGATGGGGCCCTTTGTACGGTTCAGACTTTACCGTTTAGCAATAATGCCGCCCATACTAACAAAGTTATCACTAAATAAACCGTGGAGCAAAATAATAATATCAGGAACACTAAGGTTTCCACAGTTTCCGTGACCAATTAAACAACGACTAGCAAATAATGCGAAATAGCGCAAAACAGGAAAATGTATGCTAGTGATTCGTGCATCGGAAACCTTCCTTGTTTCCCCTACAGTGATAGTATTAATAAACCCATCCACATCCTCGCGATGTGGTTCCTCTGTCTTGCCCTCGAAAGGGACTAAACAAACCCGAAAAAAATCATAAAGTGACATCTCCTTATGCTCATCATATAAATAAAACTCCACAGTAGGTGGTGAGCTCCTAGAATGGAAATGAAAGTTTTGCACAAAGATATTTGTGAGTAATAGATACTGATCGCGTTGGTCGTGGAGGAAGGCGGTGAGGCCTGCATTCTTAGCCAATTCATAAATATCTTCATAAATCCCGGCTGCTCTCTAGAAATCATTGGAAGGCCATTCACACGACCGAACCTCCGCGGTGCGAGGCAGATTATACTTGGGCTTCTGTGCCTTTTCCTTCGAGCTTCGGCTCGATGAGCCCCTCAAAAGTATCTTCATTATTTTCTGAAAAATTCTGAAATTTTTAGTAACTTCAAAATAAAAGTAAACCAAACTCAATAATATTGATAGCAACTACTCCTACAAGTGCCTGGAGCCTATATCATGCATCAAAACTACTTGGAACCATATAAATTTGACATGCAAGCTCAAGAACATGGTCACCTAGCTAGGAAGCACAAATTTGCAATGAATAAAGCACTAGAACAATCTTCCCAAGCAGTTTGTGAGAGGTGCTTTGAGCAAGGAGATAAAAAATGGCAGTAAAACGAGCTTGGACTCGGGTTTGAGCTGGTTGTTCGTGTTTGTGGGAGGAAGAAGGAGCGTGTGGGTGAAAGGATAAGTGGAGGAGGGCCACCGTGGGCCCACGAGGTAGGGGGCGCGCCTAGGGGGGTAGGGCACGCCCTCCACCCTCATGGCCAGGTGGATGACCCCCCTGTTGTGTTCTCAGTGCCAAATATTCTCAAATATTCTAGAAAAAATCATATTTAAATTTCAGGGCATTTGGAGAACTTTTATTTTTGGGGTATTTTTATATTGCACGGATAATCAGATAACAGACAAAAAAATATTTGTTTTTATTTTATTTAATATAAATAACAGAAAGTAAAAGTGGGGTACTGAAGGTTGTGCCTTCTAGTTTCATCCATCTCATGCTCGTCAAAAGGAATCCACTAACAAGGTTGATCAGGTCTTGTTAAAAAACTCATTCCGAATAACATGGAACCAGAGAAATTTCGAATAACAATATGTTACCTCAACGGGGATATGCACATCCCCAATAACAAGAATATCATATTTCTTCTTGACAGTAGGAAGAGGAAATTCAAAACCTCCAAATATAATCGATGGAATTTTTCCAATAGAGTTGATACTATGAACTTGAGGTTGTTTCCTCGGAAAGTGTACCGTATGCTCATTACCATTAACATGAAAAGTGACATTGCCTTTAGTGCAATCAATAACAGCCCCTGCAGTATTCAAAAAGGGTCTTCCAAGAATAATAGACATACTATCGTCCTTGGGAATATCAAGAATAACAAAGTCTGTTAAAATAGTAACATTTGCAACTACAACAGGCACATCCTCACAAATACCGACAGGTAGAGCAGTTGATTTATCGGCCATTTGCAAAGATATTTCAGTAGGTATCAACTTATTCAAATCAAGTCTACGATATAAAGAGAGAGGCATAACACTAACACCGGCTCCAAGATCACATAAAGCAGTTTTAACATAGTTTCTTTTAATGGAGCATGGTATAGTTGGTACACCGGGATCTCCAAGTTTCTTTGGTATTCCACCCTCAAAAGTATAGTTAGCAAGCATGGTGGAAATTTCAGCTTCCAGTATCTTTCTTTTATTAGTAACAATATTTTTCATATACTTAGCATAAGGATTCATTCTAAGCATATCAGTTAATCGCATACGCAAAAAGATAGGTCTAATCATTTCAGCAAAGCGCTCAAAATCCTCATCATCCTTTTTCTTGGATGGTTTGGGAGGAAAAGGCATCGGTTTCTGAACCCATGGTTCTCTTACTTTACCATGTTTCCTAGCAACAAAGTCTTTCTTATCAACAGCAGGTTCAATTTCTATATCATTATCATTACTAGGTTGAGCATCATCTGTTGGAAATATGCCCTAGAGGCAATAATAAAAGCATTATTATTATATTTCCTTGTTCATGATAATTGTCTTTATTCATGCTATAATTGTGTTATCCGGAAATCGTAATGCATGTGTGAATAACAGACACCAACATGTCCCTAGTGAGCCTCTAGTTGACTAGGTCGTTGATCAACAGATAGTCATGGTTTCCTGACTATGGACATTAGATGTCATTGATAACGAGATCACATCATTAGGAGAATGATGTGATGGACAAGACCCAATCCTAAACATAGCACAAGATCGTATAGTTCGTTTGCTAGAGTTTTCCAATGTCAAAGTATCTTTTCCTTAGACCATGAGATCATGTAACTCCCGGATACCGTATGAGTGCTTTGGGTATACCAAAGGTCACAACATAACTGGATGACTATAAAGGTAGACTACGGGTATCTTCGAAAGTGTCTGTTGGGTGACATGGATCAAGACTGGGATTTGTCACTCCGTATGACGGAGAGGTATCACTGGGCCCACTCGGTAGTGCATCATCATAATGAGCTCAAAGTGACCAAGTGTCTGGTCACGGGATCATGCATTACGGTACGAGTAAAGTGACTTGCCAGTAACGATATTGAACGAGGTATTGGGATACCGACGATCGAATCTCGGGCAAGTAACATATCGATTGACAAAGGGAATTGCATACGGGGTTGATTGAATCCTCGACATCGTGGTTCATCCGATGAGATCATCGTGGAGCATGTGGGAACCAACATGGGTATCCATATCCAGCTGTTGGTTATTGACCGGAGAGTCTTCTCCGTCATGTCTGCTTGTCTCCCGAACCCGTAGGGTCTACACACTTAAGGTTCGGTGATGCTAGGGTTGTGAAGATATGTATATGCAGAAATCTGAATGTTGTTCGGAGTCCCGGATGAGATCCCAGACGTCACGAGGAGTTCCGGAATGGTCCGGAGGTAAAGAATTATATATAGGAAATGCTGTTTCGGCCATCGGGACAAGTTTCGGGGTTATCAGTATTGTACCGGGACCACCGGAGGGGTCCCGGGGGCCCACCGGGTGGGGCCACCTGTCCGGGGGGCCACATGGGCTGTAGGGGGTGCGCCTTGGCCTTCATGGGCCAAGGGCACCAGCCCCACTAGGCCCATGCGCCTAGGGTTTCCAAGGGGGAGGAGTCCAAGTGGTGGAAGGCACCTCTGGGTGCCTTGGGGGGGAGGGAATCCTTCCCCTGGCCGCCGCACCTAGGAGATCAGATCTCCTAGGCTGCACACCACCCCCCCCTTGGCCCTCCTATATATAGTGGGGGAGAGGAGGGACTTCATACAACAGCCCCTGGCGCCTCCCTCTCTCCCCGTTACGTCTCTCTCGCGTAGTATAGGCGAAGCCCTGCTACTGTGACGCCCTGCATCCACCACCACGCCGTCGTGCTGCTGGATCTTCATCAACCTCTCCTTCTCCCTTGCTGGATCAAGAAGGAGGAGATGTCTCCCGTCCCGTACGTGTGTTGAACGCGGAGGTGCCGTCCGTTCGGCGCTTGGTCATCGGTGATTTGGATCACGTCGTGTACGACTACATCATCACCGTTCTTTGAACGCTTCCGCACGCGATCTACAAAGGTATGTAGATGCATCCGATGACTCGTTGCTAGATGAACTCCTAGATGGATCTTGGTGAAACGAGTAGGAAATTTTTTTTTTCTGCAACGTTCCCCAACAGTGGTATCAGAGCTAGGTCTATGCGTAGTTCTTCTTGCGCGAGTAGAACACAATTAGTTGTGGGCGTAGATTTGTCAACTTTCTTGCTGTTACTAGTCTTTTCTTGCTTCAGCCGTATTGTGGGATGAAGCGGCCCGGACCAACCTTACACGTACGCTTACGTGAGACCGGTTCCACCGACTAATATGCACTAGTTGCATAAGGTGGCTGGCGGGTGTCTGTCTCTCCCACTTTAGTTGGAGCGGATTCGATGAACAGGGTCCTTATGAAGGGCAAATAGAAGTTGACAAATCACGTTGTGGCTTTAACGTAGGTAAGAAGACGTTCTTGCTAGAACCCTAATTCAGCCACGTAAAACTTGCAACAACAATTAGAGGACGTCTAACTTGTTTTTGCAGCAAGTGGTTTGTGATATGACATGGCCAAAGTTGTGATGAATGATGAATGATCTGTATGAGATGTATGAGATGTTCATGCTATTGTAATAGGAATCACGACTTGCATGTTGATGAGTATGACAACCGGCAGGAGCCATAGGAGTTGTCTTTATTCTTTTATATGACCTGCGTGTCATTGAGAAACGCCATGTAAATTACTTTACTTTATTGCTAAACGCGTTAGCCATAGTAGTAGAAGTAATAGTTGGCGAGCAACTTCATGGAGACACGATGATGGAGATCATGATGATGGAGATCATGGTGTCAAGCTGGTGACAAGATGATCATGGAGCCCCAAGATGGAGATCAAAGGAGCTATGTGATATTGGCCATATCATGTCACGTTTATTATTTGATTGCATGTGATGTTTATCATGTTTTTGCATCTTGTTTACTTAGAACGACGGTAGTAAATAAGATGATCCCTCATAACAATTTCAAGAAGTGTTCTCCCCTAACTGTGCACCGTTCCTAAAGTTCATCGTTTCTAAGCACGCCGTGATGATCGGGTGTGATGGATCCTTACGTTCACATACAACGGGTGTTGACGAGCCTAGCATGTACAGACATGGCCTCGGAACACATGCAAAACACTTAGGGTTAACTTGACGA
Organism: Triticum urartu; assembly: GCF_056163025.1. Classification (NCBI taxonomy): domain Eukaryota; kingdom Viridiplantae; phylum Streptophyta; class Magnoliopsida; order Poales; family Poaceae; genus Triticum; species Triticum urartu. The sequence goes on along the minus strand of NC_141873.1, from coordinate 355,301,593 downwards.
GCCTAGCATGTACAGACATGGCCTCGGAACACAGAAGACCGAAAGGTCGAGCATGAGTCGTATAGAAGATACGATCAACATGAAGATGTTCACCGACGTTGACTAGTCCGTCTCACGTGATGATCGGACACGGCCTAGTTAACTCGGATCATGTAATACTTAGATGACTAGAGGGATGTCTAATCTAAGTGGGAGTTCATTAATAATTTGATTAGATGAACTTAATTATCATGAACTTAGTCTAAAATATTTTACACTATGTCTTGTAGATCAAATGGCCCACGTAGTCCTCAACTTCAACGCGTTCCTAGAGAAAACCAAGCTGAAAGACGATGGCAGCAACTATACGGATTGGGTCCGGAACCTGAGGATCATCCTCATAGCTGCCAAGAAAGATTATGTCCTACAAGCACCGCTAGGTGATCCACCCGTCCCACAGAACCAAGACGTGATGAACGCTTGGCAGACACGTGTTGACGACTACTCCCTCGTTCAGTGCGGCATGCTTTACAGCTTAGAGCCGGGGCTCCAAAAGAGTTTTGAGAGACATGGAGCATACGAGATGTTCGAAGAGCTGAAAATGGTTTTTCAAGCTCATGCCCGGATCGAGAGATATGAAGTCTCCGATAAGTTCTTCAGCTGTAAGATGGAGGAAAATAGTTCTGTCAGTGAGCACATACTCACTATGTCTGGGTTGCATAACCGCTTGTCTCAGCTGGGAGTTAATCTCCCGGATGATGCGGTCATTGACAGAATCCTCCAGTCGCTTCCACCAAGCTACAAGAGCTTTGTGATGAACTTCAACATGTAGGGGATGCAAAAGACCATTCCTGAGTTGTTCTCAATGCTGAAATCAGCGGAGGTAGAAGTCAAGAAGGAGCATCAAGTGTTGATGGTCAATAAAACCACTAAGTTCAAGAAAGGCAAGGGTAAAAAGAACTTCAAGAAGGACGGCAAGGAAGTTGCCGCGCCCGGCAAGCAAGCTGCCGGGAAGAAGCCAAAGAATGGACCCAAGCCTGAGACGGAGTGCTTTTATTGCAAAGGGAAGGGTCACTGGAAACGGAACTGCCCCAAATACTTAGCGGACAAGAAGGCCGGCAACGCCAAAGCTATATTTGATATACATGTAATTGATGTGTACCTTACCAGTACTCGTAGTGACTCCTGGGTATTTGATACCGGTGCCGTTGCTCATATTTGTAACTCACAGCAGGAGCTGCGGAATAAACGGAGACTGGCAAAGGACGAGGTGACAATGCGCGTCGGGAATGGTTCCAAGGTCGATGTGATCGCCGTCGGCACGCTGCCTCTGCATTTACCTACGGGATTAGTTTTAAACCTCAATAACTGTTATTTAGTGCCAGCTTTGAGCATGAACATTGTATCGGGATCTCGTTTAATTCGAGATGGCTACTCATTTAAATCTGAGAATAAAGGTTGTTCCATTTATATGAGAGATATGTTTTATGGTCATGCTCCTATGGTGAATGGTTTATTCTTAATGAATCTCGGGCGTATTACTACACATGTTCATAATGTGAGTACCAAAAGATGTAAGGTTGATAATGATAGTCCCACATACTTGTGGCACTGCCGCCTTGGTCACATAGGTGTCAAACGCATGAAGAAGCTCCATGCAGATGGACTTTTAGAGTCTCTTGATTATGAATCATTTGACACGTGCGAACCATGCCTCATGGGTAAAATGACCAAGACTCCGTTCTCAGGAACAATGGAGCGAGCAACCAACTTATTGGAAATCATACATACTGATGTGTGCGGTCCAATGAGTGTTGAGGCTCGCGGTGGCTATCGTTATGTTCTCACCCTCACTGATGACTTGAGTAGATATGGATATGTCTACTTAATGAAACACAAGTCTGAAACCTTTGAAAAGTTCAAGGAATTTCAGAGTGAGGTGGAGAATCAACATGACAGGAAAATCAAGTTTCTACGATCAGATCGTGGAGGAGAATACTTGAGTCACGAATTTGGCACACACTTAAGAAAATGTGGAATAGTTTCACAACTCACGCCGCCTGGAACACCTCAGCGTAACGGTGTGTCCGAACGTCGTAATCGCACTCTATTGGATATGGTGCGGTCTATGATGTCTCTTACCGATTTACCGCTATCTTTTTGGGGCTATGCTTTAGAGACTGCCGCATTCACTTTAAATAGGGCTCCGTCGAAATCCGTTGAGACGACACCGTATGAATTATGGTTTGGGAGGAAACCTAAGCTGTCGTTTCTAAAAGTTTGGGGATGCGATGCTTATGTCAAGAAACTTCAACCTGAAAAGCTCGAACCCAAGTCGGAAAAATGCGTCTTCATAGGATACCCAAAAGAAACTATTGGGTACACCTTCTACCTCAGATCCGAAGGCAAGATCTTTGTTGCCAAGAATGGGTCCTTTCTAGAGAAAGAGTTTCTCTCGAGAGAAGTAAGTGGGAGGAAAGTAGAGCTTGATGAAGTATTACCTCTTGAACCGGAAAATGGCTCAACTCAAGAAAATGTTCCTGAGGTGCCTGCACCGACTAGAGAGGAAGTTAATGATAATGATCAAGATACTTCTGATCAAGCTCCTACTGAAATTCGAAGGTCCACAAGGACACGTTCCGCACCAGAGTGGTACGGCAACCCTGTCTTGGAAATCATGTTGTTAGACAACGGTGAACCTTAGAGCTATGAAGAAGCGATGGCGGGCCCGGATTCTGACAAATGGCTAGAAGCCATGAAATCCGAGATAGGATCCATGTATGAAAACGAAGTAGGGACTTTGACTGACTTGCCCGTTGAACGGCGAGCCATAGAGAATAAATGGATCTTTAAGAAGAAGACAGACGCGGATGGTAATGTGACCATCTATAAAGCTCGACTTGTCGCTAAGGGTTATCGACAAGTTCAAGGGGTTGACTACGATGAGACTTTCTCACCGGTAGCGAAGCTAAAGTCCGTCCGAATCATGTTAGCAATTGCCGCATTCTACGATTATAAAATATGGAAAATGGACGTCAAAACGGCATTCCTTAATGGTTTCCTTAAGGAAGAATTGTATATGATGCAGCCGGAAGGTTTTTGTCGATCCTAAGAATGCTGACAAAGTGTGCAAGCTCCAACGCTCGATTTATGGGCTGGTGCAAGCATCTCGGAGTTGGAACATTCGCTTTGATGAGATGATCAAAGCGTTTGGGTTTACACAGACTTATGGAGAAGCCTGCGTTTACAAGAAAGTGAGTGGGAGCTCTGTAGCAATTCTCATATTATATGTGGATGACATACTTTTGATGGGAAATGATATAGAACTCTTGGACAGCATCTAGGCCTACTTGAATAAGAGTTTTTCAATGAAGGACCTTGGAGAAGCTGCTTATATATTAGGCATCAAAATCTATAGAGATAGATCAAGACGCCTCATAGGTCTTTCACAAAGCACATACCTTGATAAGATATTGAAGAAGTTCAATATGGATCATTCTAAGAAGGGGTTCTTACCTGTATTCCAAGGTGTGAAATTGAGCTCAGCTCAATGTCCGACCACGGCAGAAGAAATAGAAGAGATGAGTGTCATCCCCTATGCCTCAGCCATAGGTTCTATTATGTATGCCATGCTGTGTACCAGACCTGATGTAAACCTTGCCGTAAGTTTGGTAGGAAGGTACCAAAGTAATCCCGGCAAGTAACACTGGACAGCGGTCAAGAATATCCTGAAGTACCTGAAAAGGACTAAGGAAATGTTTCTCGTTTATGGAGGTGACGAAGAGCTCGTCGTAAAGGGTTACGTCGACGCTAGCTTCGACACAGATCTGGATGACTCTAAGTCACAAACCGGATACGTGTATATGTTGAATGGTGGAGCAGTGAGCTGGTGCAGCTGCAAGCAGAGCATCATGGCGGGATCTACATGTGAAGCGGAGTACATGGCAGCCTCGGAGGCAGCACATGAAGCAATATGGGTGAAGGAGTTCATCACCGACCTAGGAGTCATACCCAATGCGTCGGGGCCAATCAAACTCTTTTGTGACAACACTGGAGCTATTGCACTTGCCAAAGAGCCCAGGTTTCACAAGAAGACAAGGCACATCAAGCGTCGCCTCAACTCCATCCATGAAAATGTTCAAGATGGAGACATAGAGATTTGTAAAGTACATACGGACCTGAATGTAGCGGATCCGTTGACTAAACCTCTCCCTAGATCAAAACATGATCAACACCAGAATTCCATGGGTGTTCGATTCATCACAATGTAACTAGATTATTGACTCTAGTGCAAGTGGGAGACTGTTGGAAATATGCCCTAGAGGCAATAATAAAAGCATTATTATTATATTTCCTTGTTCATGATAATTGTCTTTATTCATGCTATAATTGTGTTATCCGGAAATCGTAATGCATGTGTGAATAACAGACACCAACATGTCCCTAGTGAGCCTCTAGTTGACTAGGTCGTTGATCAATAGATAGTCATGGTTTCCTGACTATGGACATTAGATGTCATTGATAATGAGATCACATCATTAGGAGAATGATGTGATGGACAAGACCCAATACTAAACATAGCACAAGATCGTATAGTTCGTTTGCTAGAGTTTTCCAATGTCAAAGTATCTTTTCCTTAGACCATGAGATCATGTAACTCCTGGATACCATAGGAGTGCTTTGGGTATACCAAACGTCACAACATAACTGGGTGACTATAAAGGTAGACTACGGGTATCTTCGAAAGTGTCTGTTGGGTGACATGGATCGAGACTGGGATTTGTCACTCCGTATGACGGAGAGGTATCACTGGGCCCACTCGGTAGTGCATCATCATAATGAGCTCAAAGTGACCAAGTGTCTGGTCACGGGATCATGCATTATGGTACGAGTAAAGTGACTTGCCGGTAACGAGATTGAACGAGGTATTGGGATACCGACGATCGAATCTCGGGCAAGTAACATATCGATTGACAAAGGGAATTGCATACGGGGTTGATTGAATCCTCGACATTGTGGTTCATCCGATGAGATCATCATGGAGCATGTGGGAACCAACATGGGTATCTAGATCCCGCTGTTGGTTATTGACCGGAGAGTCGTCTCGGTCATGTCTGCTTGTCTCCCGAACCCGTAGGGTCTACACACTTAAGGTTCGATGACGCTAGGGTTGTGAAGATATGTATATGCAGAAACCCGAATGTTGTCGGAGTCCCGGATGAGATCCCGGACGTCATGAGGAGTTCCAGAATGGTCCGGAGGTAAAGAATTATATATAGGAAATGCTGTTTCGGCCATCGGGACAAGTTTCGGGGTTATCGGTATTGTACCGGGACCACCGGAGGGGTCCCGGGGGCCCATCGGGTGGGGCCACCTGTCCGGGGGGGCCACATGGGCTGTAGGGGGTGCGCCTTGGCCTTCATGGGCCAAGGGCACCAGCCCCACTAGGCCCATGCGCCTAGGGTTTCCAAGGGGGAGGAGTCCAAGTGGTGGAAGGCACCTCTGGGTGCCTTGGGGGGGAGGGAATCCTTCCCCTGGCCGCCGCACCTAGGAGATCAGATCTCCTAGGCTGCGCACCACCCCCCCTTGGCCCTCCTATATATAGTGGGGGAGAGGAGGGACTTCATACAATAGCCCCTGGCGCCTCCCTCTCTCCCCGTTACGTCTCTCTCGCGTAGTATAGGCGAAGCCCTGCTACTGTGACGCCCTGCATCCACCACCACGCCGTCGTGCTGCTGGATCTTCATCAACCTCTCCTTCTCCCTTGCTGGATCAAGAAGGAGGAGATGTCTCCCGTCCCGTACGTGTGTTGAACGCGGAGGTGCCGTCCGTTCGGCGCTTGGTCATCGGTGATTTGGATCACGTCGTGTACGACTACATCATCACCGTTCTTTGAACGCTTCCGCACGCGATCTACAAAGGTATGTAGATGCATCCGATGACTCGTTGCTAGATGAACTCCTAGATGGATCTTGGTGAAACGAGTAGGAAAATTTTGTTTTCTGCAACGTTCCCCAACATCATCATGAACATTTTTATTATCATTATCACTAGTTTCAGGTTCATTACCAGATTGTGTTTTAGCATCAGAAATAGAAATATCATTTGGATTCTCAGGTGTTTCAGTAATAGGTTCACTAGAAGCATGCAAAGTCCTATAATTTTTCTTTTTCTTCCTTTTAGAAGGACTAGGTGCATCTATATTATTTCTCTGAGAATCTTGCTCAATTCTTTTAGGGTGGCCTTCAGGATACAAAGGTTCCTGAGTCATTCTACCAATTCTAGTAGCCAATCTAACAGCATAATCATTATTCTTACTATTCAATTCATTGAGCAAATCATTTTGAGCTTTAAGTACTTGTTCTACTTGAGTGGTAACCATAGAAGCATGTTTACTAATAAGTTTAAGTTCACTTTTAACATTAGCCATATAATCACCCAAGTGTTCAAGCATATTTGAATTGTATTTCAATTGTCTACCAAAATAAGCATTAAAATCTTCTTGCTTAACCATAAATTTATCAAACTCATCTAAGCATGGGCTAGCAAACTTAGTAAATGGGATTTCAGCTTTATCATATATATAGAGATAATTTACCTTTACTACCTGTGTCAGGTTATCAAGACCATTTATTTCTTCAATAGGTAATGGATTAGGCTCAGGAACTGGCTCAGGAGGTGTCCAATTATTTTCATTTGTCAACATATTATTCAATAGAATTTCAGCTTCATCCGGTGTTCTTTCCCCTGAAAACAGAACCAGCACAACTATCCAGACAATCTCTGGAAGCATCGGTTAGTCCATTATAAAAGATATCAAGTATTTCATTTTTCTTAAGAGGATGATCAGGCAAAGCATTAAGTAACTTGAGAAGCCTCCCCCAAGCTTGTGGGAGACTCTCTTCTTCAATTTGCGCAAAATTATATATGTCCCTTAAAGCAGCTTGTTTCTTATGAGTAGGGAAATATTTAGCAGAGAAGTAATAAATCATATCCTGGGGACTACGCACACTACCAGGATCAAGAGAATTAAACCATATCTTAGCATCACCCTTTAATGAGAACGGAAATATTTTAAGGATATAAAAGTAGCGAGTTCTCTCATCATTAGTGAACAGGGTAGCTATATCATTTAATTTAGTAAGATGTGCCACAACAGTTTCAGATTCATAGCCATGAAAAGGATCAGATTCAACCAAAGTAATTATATCAGGATCAACAGAGAATTCATAATCCTTATCAGTAACACAGATCGGTGAAGTAGCAAAAGCAGGGTCAGGTTTCATTCTAGCATTTAGAGATTGCTGATTCCATTTAGCTAATAACCTCTTAAGTTCGTATCTATCTTTGCAAGCTAAAATAGCTAAAGAAGCTTCTTTATCAAAAACATAACCCTCGGGAATAACAGGCAAGTCTTCATCATCAATTTCATCAGTATTATCAGATTCAATATTTTCATTCTCTCTAGCCCTAGCAAGTTGTTCATCCAGAAATTCACCAAGGGGCACAGTAGTATCAAGCATAGAAGTAGTTTCATCATAAGTATCATGCATAGTAGAAGTGCCATCATCAATAACATGCGACATATCAGAACGAATAGCAGAAGCAGGTTTAGGTGTCACAAGCTTACTCATAACAGAAGGTGAATCAAGTGCAGAGCTAGATGGCAGTTCCTTACCTCCCCTCATAGTTGAGGGATAAATCTTGGTTTTTGGATATCTCAAGTTCTTCATAATGATAAACAGATATAAATCCCAAGTGACTCAAAGAATAGAGCTATGCTCCCCGGCAACGGTGCCAGAAAATAGTCTTGATAACCCACAAGTATAGGGGATCGCAACAGTTTTCGAGGGTGGAGTATTCAACCCAAATTTATTGATTCGACACAAGGGGAGCCAAAGAATATTCTCAAGTATTAGCAGCTGAGTTGTCAATTCAACCACACTTGGAAACTTAATATCTGCAGCAAAGTGTTTAGTAGCAAAGTAATATGATAGTAGTGGTAACGGTAGCAAAAGGTAACAATAGCAAAAGTAATGTTTTTGGTATTTTGTAGTGATGATAGCAATAGCAACGGAAAAGTAAATAAGCGAAGAACAATATATGGAAAGCTCGTAAGCAATGAATCGGTGATGGAGAATTATGCCGGATGTGGTTCATCATGTAACAGTCATAACCTAGGGTGACAAAGAACTAGCTCCAGTTCATTGATATAATGTAGGCATGTATTCCGAATATAGTCATACGTGCTTATGGAAAAGAACTTGCATGACATCTTTTGTCCTACCCTCCCGTGGCAGCGGGGTCCTTACGGAAACTAAGGGATATTAAGGCCACCTTTTAATAGAGTACTTGAACAAAGCATTAACACATAGTGAATACATGAACTCCTCAAACTACGGTCATCGCCGGTAAGTATGCCGATTATTGTCACTTCGGTGTTAACGGATCATAACACATAATAGGTGACTATAGACTTGCAAGATAGGATCTAGAACTCTCATATATTGATGAAAACATAATAGGTTCAGATCTGAAATCATGGCACTCGGGCCCTAGTGACAAGCATTAAGCATAGCAAAGTCATAGCAACGTCAATCTCAGAGCATAGTGGATACTAGGGATCAAACCCTAACAAAACTAACTCGATTACATGATACATCCCATCCAACCCATCACTGTCCAGAAAGCCTACGATGGAATTACTCACGCACGGCGGTGAGCATCATGAAATTGGTGATGGAGGATGGTTGATGATGATGATGGCGACGGATTCCCCTCTCCGGAGCCCCGAACGGACTCCAGATCAGCCCTCCCGGGAGGTTTTAGGGCTTGGCAGCGGCTCCGTATCGTAAAACGCGATGAATCCTTCTCATTGATTTTTTTCTCCCCAAAACAAGATATATAGAGTTGGAATTGGAGTCGGAGGAGCTCTAGGGTGCCCACAAGGTAGGGGGCGCGCCCTAGGGGGGCAGGCGCGCCCCCCACCCTCGTGGATAGGTGGTGGGCCCCCTGGCCTTCATCTTTTGCAGGTATTTTTTATATTTTCCAAAAATTTGCTACGTGAAGTTTCAGGTCATCCTGAGAACTTTTGTTTCTGCACATAAATAACACCATGGTAATTCTGCTGAAAACAGCGTCAGTCCGGGTTAGTTCCATTCAAATCATGCAAGTTAGAGTCCAAAACAAGGGAAAAAGTGTTTGGAAAAGTAGATACGACAGAGACGTATCACGCGCCCTACCCCCCTGGGCGCGCCCCCACCCTTGTGGGCACCTCGTGGCTCGCCTGACCGACTTCTTTCGCCTATATATGTCCATATACCCTAAAAACATCGGGGAGCAGAATAGATCGGGAGTTCCGCCGCTAGAAGCCCCCATAGCCATCGAAAACCAATCTAGACCCGTTCCGGCACCCTACCGGAGGGGGGAATTCCTCACCGGTGGCCATCTTCATCATCCCGGCACTCTCCATGACGAGAAGGGAGTAGTTCATCCTCGGGGCTGAGGGTATGTACCAGTAGCTATGTGTTGGATCTCTCTCTCTCTCGTGTTCTTGAGGTGGTACGATCTTGATGTATCGCGAGCTTTGCTATTATAGTTGGATCTTATGATGTTTCTCCCCCTCTACTATCTTGTGATGAATTGAGTTTTCCCTTTGTAGTTATCTTATCGGATTGAGTCTTTAAGGATTTGAGAACACTTGATGTATGTCTTGCATGTGCTTATCTATGGTGACAATGGGATATCACGTGATCCACTTGATGTATGTTTTGGTAATGAACTTGCGAGTTCGGTGACCTCGTGAACTTATGCATAGGGGTTGGCACACGTTTTCATCTTGACTCTCCGGTAGAAACTTTGGGGAACTCTTTGAAGTTCTTTGTGTTGCTTGAATAGATGAATCTGAGATTGTGTGATGCATATCGTATAATCATAACCACGGATACTTGAGGTGACATTGGAGTATCTAGGTGACATTAGGGTTTTGGTTGATTTGTATCTTAAGGTGTTATTCTAGTATGACCTCTATGATAGATCGAACGGAAAGAATAGCTTCATGTTATTTTACTACGGACTCTTGAATAGATCTTTCAGAAAGGATAACTTTGAGGTGGTTTCATACCCTACCATAATCTCTTCGTTTGTTCTCCGCTATTAGTGACTTTGGGGTGACTCTATGTTGCATGTTGAGGGATAGTTGTATGATCCAATTATGTTATTATTGTTGAGAGAACTTGCACTAGTGAAAGTATGAACCCTAGGCCTTGTTTCCTAGCATTGCAATACCATTTACGCTCACTTTTATCGCTTTCTGCCTTGTTGTTTTTATATTTTCAGATTACAAAAACCTTTATCTACCACCCATATTGCACTTGTATCACCATCTCTTCGCCGAACTAGTGCACCTATACAATTTACCATTGTATTGGGTGTGTTGGGGACACGAGAGACTCTTTGTTATTTGGTTGCAGGGTTGCTTGAGAGAGACCATCTTCATCCTACGCCTCCCACGGATTGATAAACCTTAGGTCATCCACTTGAGGGAAATTTGCTACTGTCCTACAAACCTCTGCACTTGGAGGCCCAACAACGTCTATAAGAAGAAGGTTGTGTGGTACACATGAAGCTCTTTTCTGGCGTCGTTGCCGGGGAGGTTAGAGCTTGAAGGTATATATTTAGATCTTGCAATCGAATATTTTAGTTTCTTGTTTTATCACTAGTTTAGTCTATAAAAGAAAACTACAAAAAATGAAATTCAGGATACCTCATATGCTTCATCTTTTTAATGTCTTCCATGAAAATAAGGATTCTGATAATTGTGCCAAAGTGTTAGAAGAAGAATGCATTAGAATGTTTGGCACTAAATCTTTGAATGATAAGCATGATTGCAATGTTATTAGTATGAACTCTTTGAATATCCATAGTACTAATGATGATTGCACTAGTCATGATGAAAATGTCTCTTATAAGCATGTCAACTTTTGTGGAATACATAGAGCATGCAAGCACACACCAAATAGGGAAGATAGATTTTGCAAGAGGCATAAGTATTTGGAAACTAAATGGTTGCAAGAAAGGCTAGATGATTGTGCTGAAAGATTCAATATTTATCGCCATCCTTGTGAACTTTACAATGAACATGGTCATTTAAAGCTCCAATGCTATTTGTTTCATGATCAAATAATGTCCAAAAATTGTGATAACTTGATTACCCTTGAGCATCATAAAGAGCTTAGTCTTCTTTTGGGGTATGAAGAAATGAAACGTATAACTGAAGGTATTCCAAAATTTAATCTTGATAGATTTCTTGATTTTGATCTAAAGGAAATTTTTATGTATTGTGCGGTGAATTGCTTTGAAAATCCTTATATTGACAATTACATAAAGAAGAGAAAACAAATAGAGGATGAAGAGAATACTAATGAAAGGGGAGAGGCTTCCCAATATCCTCCTATTATTTCTTAGGATGAATCAGGTAACGAGGAGGAGCCTTCTATTCAACCAATCTCATCAATAAGGAGCTCCAAAATGAGGATTGAACCCACATATAATGTGAAGAAGAAAAAGGAAATACAGAGAAGTAAAGGTGAAAAGGTATCCCTCCCAAATGATGTTTCCCCTATTACTCATTGTGATGATGATAATTGTTATACTATTGGTGCTATCCATACTATTAATGATGAGAGTGATTATGCTTATGATATGAAAAGGCCCAAGCTTGGGGATGCTATGTTTGATGAGAATGGCATGTTTGAGAATGTATTTGCTGCAATTAATGTTTGTACCAAGCTTGGGTATGCTATGTTTAATGAAGATGATATTTTTAGTCTCCCAAGTTTTGATATGCAAATTTATTATGATGATAGCCTGCCTCCTATTTATGATGGTTATATTGATGAAAGTGGGTTTCGAAGAGTGTCAACTTTAGGAAGTAATGATCCCACTATTTTGGAGGGTGTTGAATCTGATTTTTATAATTATGAAAGTGGATTCGGAGAGGTCATGACTTTATTTAGTAATGATTCCACTATCTTGGAAGAGGTTTCAATTGATTATGATGAGAAGAAAGTTGCTACTTATGATGATTGTTGTGATGACACTTATGCTATAAAAAGTAGTGATGATTATATTTATAAAACTTTTCATGATTATGGTTACCCTCTTTCTGAACATTACTCTTTTAATGTGGAAACAATTTATAGTATTCGAGTTTCTTATGATACTCCCACTATTCCGATTGAGAAGAATCTTGCTTATGTGGAGAGTAGTAAAATTTCTATGCTTGTAGATCATGAAAAGAATGCTTTATGTGATGGTTATATTGTTGAATTCATTCATGATGCTACTGAAAAATTATTATGAGGGAGGAACTTATGCTTGTAGGAATTGCAATAATACCAAGTTTCCTCTCAATGTGCTTAAAGTTTTGAAGTTATGCTTGTTTTGCCTTCCTATGCTAGTTGATTATTGTTCCCATAAGTTGTTTTCTCACAAAATCCCTATTCATAGGAAGTGGGTTAGACTTAAATGTGCTAGTCATATTCTTCATGATGCTCTCTTTATGTTTCAATTCTTATCTTTTATGTCAGCATCATTGAAATCATCATGCCTAGCTAGGGGCGTTAAACGATAGCGCTTGTTGGGAGGCAACCCAATTTTATTTTAGTTCTTGCTTTTTGTTCCTGTTTAGTAATAAATAATTCATCTAGCCTCTGTTTAGATGTGGTTTTATGCTTTTAATTAGTGTTTGTGTCAAGTAGAACCTTTGGGAAGACTTGGGGAAAGTCTTTGCGATCTTGTTGTAAAAAATAGAAACTTTAGCGCTCACCAGATTTGCTGCCATTTTTTACTGGAGAGTGCTATTTAGTTTTTTGAATATGATTAATAGATAAATTCCTCACGTCCACCAATTTATTTGAGAATTTTATGAGTTCCAGAAGTATACGTTTGATACAGATTACTACAGACTGTTCTGTTTTTGACAGATTCTATTTTCTATGTGTTGTTTGCTTATTTTTATGAATCTATGACTAGTGTCAGAGGGTATGAACCATAGAGAAGTTGGAATACAGTAGATATTACACCAATATGAATTTAGAATGAGTTCATTACAGTACCTTAAGTGGTGGTGTATTTTCTTATACTAACGGAGCTTACGAGTTTTCTCTTAAGTTTTGTGTTGCGAAGTTTTCAAGTTTTTGGTAAATATTTGATGGACTATGGAATAAGGAGTGGCAAATAGCCTAATATTGGGTATGCCCAAGGCACCCCAAGGTAATATTCAAGGACAACCAAGAGCCTAAGCTTGGGGATGCCCCGGAAGGCATCCCCTCTTTCGTCTTCGTTCATCGGTAACTTTACTCGGAGTTATATTTTTATTCGCCACATGATATGTGTTTTGCTTGGAGCGTCAATTTATTTTGTTAGGATTTGCTTTCTGTTATTTATAACAATGTTTTGCATCTTTTATTTCAATAAAAGTGGCATTGATGGCCTTTACTATGCCTATTTTACAAGTCTACATGTTGCTGTTTGAAAACATAAAGTTTACCACTGTTGCAAACATTCCCTAGAAAATTCAGAATGTGATAAAATGTTGAAACCTTTTGCATAAGAAGATCTGATAAATTTACTACAGTGGGAATTTTCTTTCATCATTTTTGGAGCTAGGGAAGTATGGATCTTGCTGCATTCTTCACAGACTGTCCTGTTTAGGCAGATTGCTGTTATGTTTGCATTGTTTGCATATGTTTGCTTGTTTAATGATTCTATTTGAGGATTGGACTATTTAATATGAGGAGGCATTTAGTATACAATGTTGACTAATAATTTTAGTGATTTGCTACAGAAGAGTATGATAAGGTTTTTGCATTGGTTTATACTAACTTATCTCGCGGTTCCTTGTTGAGTTTTGTGTGGATGAAGCTTTTGAGATTTAGGGAGACCGTGGTATGAGAGGAATTAAGGAGACACAAAAGCTCAAGCTTGGGGATGCCCAAGGCATCCCAAGATAATATTTCAAGAAGTCTCAAGCGCCTAATCTTGGGGATGCCCCGGTTGGCATCCCACCTTTCTTCTTCAACAACTATCGGTTAGTATCGGTTTATCCTAAGTTTTTGTTTCTTCACATGATGTTTGATATTCTTAGATGACATTTTATTTTTTTTGCTTGCTGTTTGAATAAAGTATCAAGATCTGAAATTATTAAATGGGAGAGTCTTCACATAGCAAAATAATTATTTAACTACTCATTGATCTTCACTTATATCTTTCGGAGTAGTTTATTATTCATTCACATGCTTCACATATATCCTATGAGTAAATGGTTGAATGAATTAAATATAATAAATCTGAAATTATATATGTTTCATATGCTTATCCCATGGGGAGTAAGGACTTCACATATAAGAAGTAGAGGTGGTAAATTTATTCAAGGTTAGCAAACATTGTATTGGTCACTTGAACAATTCATGAAAGAATATTGAGGGAAGAGAGATTTCACATATAAATATACTATCTTGGACATCTTTTGTAATTGTGAGCACTCATTAAAATATGACATGTTAAAAGGTTGATGTTGGACAAGGAAGACAACATAATGGATTATGTTTTCTTATTTCTGAAGTAAAGTATATTGTCATGGATCATTCAACATGCTGAGCTTGCCTTTCCCCCTCATGCTAGACAAATTCTTTGCACCAACTAGAGATACTACTTGTGCTTCCAAACATCCCTTAAACCAGTATTGCCATGAGAGTCCACCATACCTACCTATGGTTCAGTAAGATCCTTCAAGCAAGTTGTCATCGGTGCATGCAATAAAAATTGCTCCCTAAATATGTATGATCTATTAGTGTGGAGAAAATAAGCTTTATACGATCTTGTGATGTGGAAGCAATAAAAGCGACGTACTGCATAATAAAGGTCCCTATCGGTGTCAAAACCGGCGGATCTCGGGTAGGGGGTCCCGAACTGTGCGTCTAGGCTGGATGGTAACAGGAGGCAAGGGACACGAAGTTTTACCCAGGTTCGGGCCCTTTCGATGGAGGTAAAACCCTACGTCCTGCTTGATTAATATTGATGATATGGGTAGTACAAGAGTAGATCTACCACGAGATCGGAGAGGCTAAACCCTAGAAGTTAGCCTATGGTATGATTGTTGTTGTGCATGTTGTCCTACGGACTAAAACCCTCCGGTTTATATAGACACCGGAGAGGGTTAGGGTTACACAAAGTCGTTTACAATGGTAGGAGATCTGCATATCCGTATCGCCAAGCTTGCCTTCCACGCCAAGGAAAGTCCCTTCCGGACACGGGACGGAGTCTTCAATCTTGTATCTTCATAATCCAGGAGTCCGGCTGAAGGTATAGTCTGGCTATCCGAACACCCCCTGATCCAGGACTCCCTCAGTAGCCCCTGAACTAGGCTTCAATGACGACGAGTCCGGCGCGCAGATTGTCTTCGACATTGCAAGGCGGGTTCCTCCTCCAAGTACTTCATAGAAGATTCTGAACACAAAGATGTCCGGCTCTGCAAAATAAGTTTCCACATATTTCCATAGAGAGAATAATATTTACAAAAATCTAATCTGCTGATGTATTCCATAGTGTGACACACCACGGCCAAGCCTTTATCTGAGTCGTTTCATTATCCCACCTCAGTGCGTCATGCGAGGCGGTTTCCTTGGCACGTCTTGTTAAAGCAGAGATCGTTTCCCCTTATTCCGGGATTCTCATCAATACGTGCGTGGGTAACCCAACCGTGCCATTGATTACGGCGCTTGGAGATAAGCGAGTTTTACCAGGCTGGTGGGGACACGTAGTTGCGTCCACCCATATAAGGGGATAAGGATCCACCCTTTCACCTACGCCTTCTTCCTCCCTTGATTAACCATTCTCGCGCACTCGAGCTCCAGCGCCCAAGTCCGCACTCCCCACCTCAACCTTCTCCAGCCATGTCCGGAGCGGGAGGCAAGTGGATGGTCTCCTCCGTCACGGAGGGACACATTAAAAAACTGAGGAAGGGTGGATACTTGTCTAACGACATTGCGTACCGGCTTCCCGGAAAGGGGCAGCTCATCCCCACCCCTAGGCCCAATGAGAGGGTGGTGTTCCTCCCCCATTTCCTCCGCGGACTGGGCTTCCCTCTTCACCCATTTGTCCGGGGGCTCATGTTCTACTATGGCCTGGATTTCCACGATCTGGCCCCGAACTTTGTCCTCAACATCTCGGCGTTTATCGTCGTGTGCGAGGCTTTCCTCCGCATCCGCCCCCATTTCAGCCTATGGCTCAAGACATTCAATGTCAAGCTGAAGGTGGTGCGCGGCAACCAGGCGGAGTGCGGAGGCGCCATGGTGGGCAAGATGGCCAACGTCTTATGGCTCAAGGGCTCCTTTGTGGAGACCCTAAAGGGGTGGCAATCGGGGTGGTTTTACATCACCGAGCCGCGCGACCCCGAATGGGTCACAGCCCCCGTGTTTCAATCCGGACCCCCTACGCGGCTCACCTCCTGGAAGGAGACGGGCCTGTCTTGGGGTAAAAAAGGAGAGCTGACCGGACTCCAAACATGCATCCAAACCCTGGTGGACAAGAAGCTCAAACTTGTCAACGTAGTCCAGGTTATGCCCATCTGCCTGATCCTCCCGTCTCAACAACGGGCTTTCAACCTGTGGGAGTTCGACCCGGCGCTGCACCAAACTCTGAGTAGGCTCTTCGACATGACGTACAAAGATGCCTGGAAGGTGCTTTTCAAGGGCGCCGAGGCCCCGCATCCGCTACCGAGGATCGCGGATTTAGTATGCAGCGTCACGCTCATGCGGTAAGCTGTTTTTTCCTTTTACAGGGTATCAGTTTTTCATAGTTTGACTCCATGTGAGATCTAAGCTCCCTTAACTTTGACAGGATTGGCAGGTGACGTCCGGACAGATCAACTGTCCGGCTCCTTTGCCCGAAGGCCCAGCAGACGCTCGCTTGGCGAAGCTGCTGGTTCCGGCACCCTATGTGGTGCCGGAGAAGAAGGCCGCAAAAAAGGCCATGGGGACTCGAAAGATTGCCCGGCGCTAGGAGGTGTCGGATCCATCATCCAACGGTTCCGAGGCGCATTCCTCCCGTGAAGACGAGGAGGAAGAAGAAGAGACCTCTCCCCCTCCAGCAGGCGGAGAGAAGAAAAGGAAGGCCGCCTTCTCTAGGGAGGCTGGGGGGTCCAAGAAGGGGAAAACCCTTCCTCCGGACTACTCCACCGACACCGACGACGGCGGAGAGGAGTGGCTGCCCAGGGCCAAGCCCCTGGCAAAATCGTAAGTATCCAGATACCAGAGTAATTAATAGCATTCGTTTATTGCACAGCTTTCCCTTATGTCGAATATGTTTATGCAGCCCAACCAAAGACCGGCTCGACGCGTCGTCGAGCGGCTCACTGGACTCATCGGATGTGAACTCGCTTCTGACGGCTTCCCCCCGCCCTACGGACGACACCGAAGTGTTGTCCCAATAGGTTCCAAGCCGGGAGGAGGTGGTCCTGGAGGCGCCGCAAGGCGACCTCTCGGACTCCAGCAGTAAAGGGGATGAAACCCCCAGGGCTCCAAGTCCGGCTCTAGGCCGGACACCGCTCCAGAACCTTCAATGGTTCCAGAGTCCGGCGAGGGACCTACTTCCAAGAGGAGCAAGCCCACCGTGCCGGTGACCCCCGTCCAACCGGAGGCGCCGGACAATCTGTTGGAGGCGCTCCAAGGCGCCTCCATCGACGAGGAGCACCGCACCATTATGAGTGCGGTGGTCCAGAAGGTTCAGTCCGCCAAGAGCGACTGACTGAAGCTTGTACTAGCCTTTTAACAGGCTTTGAGGTAAGTAAATAATATTACCGCATAGACAGTAGCCCATGATGCTCTGTTTGGCGTTCTGGAAGAAAAGCCGAATAGAGGATCAAATAAAATTCGCAGGAGTCTAACAAAAAGGAGTCAATATGCGTATGCAGGCTTCTCTGCTTGCGTTTGCCGCAATAACTGTGGAAGTGGACATGCTAAAGCAGAACCTCGAGCGGTCCGAGCAAGAGCTCGGGCGTGCCAAGAAGCAGCTCGAGGACAATGAAGGTAAGAAATACCTTGTTTAAATATATAAAAAGGTGCAATTGCAAAAAATGACAGGATTATGGTGGCTATTGTAGGGGCCACGTCTGAGGTGGTGACCCTTAAGCAAGCGCTGGTCGAGGCCTAAAAGAGGGCGGCCACGGAGCACACCGAGCGGGAGAAGTATGAGGCCGAGGTTGGCAAGGTACGGCAAGAGCTCCAGGCTCTCATGGAAAAACATGAGAGTTTGGAGCTTGACTCAAAGACACGAGCGTCCGAGCTCACGATGGCTATTGAAAATGCCAAGTCTGCCAAGGCCGAATCCCAGAAGACCCTCCAGGAGTTGGATGAGGTGAAGAAGATAGCAGCGAGTAAGGCATTCTTTATGCAAAGCAAACACATAAACGTGAGTTACTTGTTACTTACCCGAATCCGGAGCTCTCCAGGAGCGTTCGCAGATATTCCCCGGAGTGTGTCCAATGCCGCCGCATTCTATCGATCCGAGGAGGGCAGCTCGACAGAGAAGGTGTTCTGGTCTCAGTATGCTGAGGCCGGACACCCCGTGCCCTTGAGCGACCAGCTGAAGCAACTGGTCGACCTCCACAAGGCGGCCGAACAGGCCATGAAGGGCCTCATAGTTCGGCTGTGGCGTGGAGGGGCTCTGCCTAGGAGCTATTTCGGGCTGGTGTGGCGGCTGGTGGAGGCTTGTCCAAGGCTCGAAGTCATCAAGTGCTCCGTCTGCATTGAAGGTGCCCGTAGGGCCCTTGCCCGTGCTAAGGTGCACTGGGGCAAGCTGGATGCTGAGAAGCTTGTGAAGGACGGGCCATCGCCGGGGAAAGAGCATTGCAAGGATGTTCTGAAGGGTGCCTGCCTTGTGGCGGATGAATGTTCTAGGGATGTAATTTTTGAGTGAAACTTGCTCGTTTTGTCCTGTGCGCTGAAAACTTGTTCATATGCGCTAAGCAATGCTGTTGGAATTTAAAATATTACCTTCTGTGCGGCTATTTATCAATTCTGAGAGATGGCGAGTCGTCGGCTTCTGCCCCCGTGCCACTAGTGCTGGGGTGTTCGGGGATAAACCTAAGCGCTCTTTTTCCCATGTTTGGGTCCTTCGAGGGAGGCGCTCAGCCCAACGAACAAGGCAATCGGACTATAATGCGTGAACACTCTCACTTAGCCATAGAATTCTATAATTTTAAATTTCGGTGAAGCCCCTGGTATTCGGAAGACCGAGTTCGGGGCGCTATCCACGCCTTAGCCGGACAGAGCCGAATCCTCGCTCTAAGCGGCATAAGTCTTTAGGGATTCGAAAAACCTCTCGAACAGCGACCAGCTCTCGCTTCATCATGAAAGTCAGTTTTAGCTTTCTCCACTGAGGTGGTCGACCCAGCTCAACTGTGGAACAATCGCAGTGGTTCTCCTAGTGCTACCTTAGCCGATATAGCGGAACGTAAGACACCAAAACACAGGAGCCGGGAAAACCCAACTATTGACCCAAGACATGATTCAAAGCCGATGCATATAATGCTATAAGTTCGGGGTGCCGCACTTGTTAAAGTGTTCAGACTTTCAAAACCATATTGAGGGGTACTAAAGCCCCTGGCGTATTTTGGCCGTACCAAAGTGTACGGGTGCAACATGTCGTTAAGGAACATATATATTAAAAAAGAGAAATGCAAAAATAGACGAAAGCTATACATTGTTTATTAAAAAGGGCTGCGATCAAAGCAGAATGATACAAATAATGCGATAAGCAAAAGGTTGGACTATGTAACATGTCCGTTCCAGGGGCAAGCTGCGGAATAGTATGTGAAACAGGTATACTGCTCGTGATAGAGACCACCTGGGAGTTCTGTAATGCGGCGTGGCTTGTCTGCTTCCCTGGTTCTTGCATCGTTTGTGCAGTAATTGACCTGCCGAATAGGCCTTCCGAAGTGTGGAGTCCTGAAAGTAAGAGAAAATTAAAAAATCGGCAGCCCTGGTGCGGTTTAAGCCGTGTTTCGGGCGTGCCGTGATGGTGCCCCTTCCCCTGTACCCATGGTATTTCTAGAGCATAGTTATGTACGCGAAGTACTGGTGTCGCATTTTTGCGAGGGCTGGGGTTGGGGCCGCATTGCTATGCCTGCTCGGATCGTGCCAGGCGGTCTTGTTGTAGGTTATGTCGGGCGCGCTTGACAGTGTCCGGTCGTTTAATGGCCGGACTGGAGAACTGCCTGGAGAGGCTGCTTTGTACTTCCACTGCAAGGGCCGCCGTGTGCTCCTCCGTTCGGAGGGAGCGCTCGATGTTTCCATTGATCGTAATTACTCCTCGAGGGCCTGGCATCTTGAGCTTAAGGTATGCGTAGTGCGGTACCGCATTGAACTTGGCGAATGCGGTTCGCCCGAGCAGTGCGTGATAGCCACCGCGGAATGGGACTATGTCGAAGATTAACTCGTCGCTTCAGAAATTATCCAGAGATCCGAAGACCACTTCAAGTGTGACTGAGCCTGTACAGTTGGCCTCTACACCTGGTATTACGCCTTTAAAGGTTGTTTTGGTGGGTTTAATCCTCGAGGGATCTATGCCCATTTTCCGCACTGTATCCTGATAAAGTAGGTTCAGGCTGCTACTGCCGTCCATAAGGACTCTAGTGAGATGAAATCCGTCAATAATTGGGTCTAGAACCAATGCGGCGAATCCGCCATGAAGGATGCTAGTGGGATGGTCCCTTCGATCAAAGGTGATCGGGCAGGAGGACCATGGGTTGAACTTTGTGGCGACTGGCTCTACCGCGTATACGTCCCTTAACGCGCGCTTCCGCTCCCTTTTGGGGACGTGGGTTGCGTATATCATGTTCACCGTCCGCACTTGTGGGGGAAAACCCTTCTGTCCACTATTGTTCGGCGGCCGGGGCTCCTCGTCGTCATCGCTATGCAGCCCCTTGTCTTCATTTTCGGCGTTTAACTTGCCTGCCTGCTTGAACACCCAACAATCCCTGTTGGTGTGATTGGCCGGCTTTTCGGGGGTGCCATATATCTGGCACAAGCGGTCGAGTATTCGGTCCAAACTGGACGGGCCCCTAGGATTCCTTTTGAATGGCTTTTTCCGCCGACCGGATTTAGAGCCTCTGAATCCGGCATTAACTGTCGTATCCTCAGCATTGTCGCCGTTAATGCGGCGCTTCTGCTTGTTGCGACGCGACCTGCCACTACTGTCCCTGGTATCCGAATTACCCGGGTTCTTGGTCATATTGTTGCTACGAGCAAGCCAGCTGTCTTCTCCCACGCAAAAGCGGGTCATGAGTGTCGTGAGTGATGCCATAGACTTCGGCTTTTCCTATCCAAGGTGCCGGGCAAGCCACTTGTCACGGATATTGTGCTTGAAGGCTGCTAGGGCCTCAGCGTCCGGACAGTCGACTATTTGATTTTTCTTTGATAGGAACCGTGTACAGAATTGCCTGGCCGATTCCTCTGGCTGCTGAATTACGTGACTTAGGTCATCGACGTCTGGGGGTCGCACATAAGTGCCCTGGAAATTGTCGAGGAATGCGGCTTCCAAGTCCTCCCAACAACTGATTGATCCTGTTGGCAAGCTGTTAAGCCAATGCCGAGCTGGTCCTTTAAGCTTGAATGGGAGGTATTTGATGGCGTGGAAATCATCGCCGCGGGCCATGTGGATATGAAGGAGATAATCCTCGATCCATACCGCAGGATCTGTTGTGCCATCATATGATTTCATATTTACGGGTTTGAAACCCTCAGGGATTTGATGATCCATTATTTCGTCTGTGAAGCATAGTGGGTGTGTGGCGCCTCTGTACTGGGCTATATCACGACGTAGCTCCAAT
Source organism: Triticum urartu (assembly GCF_056163025.1). Taxonomy (NCBI): domain Eukaryota; kingdom Viridiplantae; phylum Streptophyta; class Magnoliopsida; order Poales; family Poaceae; genus Triticum; species Triticum urartu. The sequence continues at coordinate 355,279,722 of NC_141873.1, read as the reverse complement.
GAGCTTTGTCTACGGTGTTCGGTCATGCCGAATTTGTGGCCGGCGTGACGGTTACCGTCGCGAGCCGTGGGGCGCCCACGCGATCCGTAGATCGATCTTGTTTGCCTTGCCTTGTCCTCCAACATATCTCGTAAATCCGGCGCATATTCCCGTGCCTTGGTACGGGGTGCGGCTTGAGTGGAGGGCCGAGAGGCCTCTCTGTCGTGGCCACGAGGTGGCCGGTCAGCCACATCAAGTGCTTCCTCCTCTAATCGGGGTAGCATCCTGCGCTTTGGGTAGCTCTTGGAGGGGCGTTCGAGTTTATGCTCTTCGACCGCAAGGACTTCAGTCCATCTGTCGACTAGCAAATCTTGATCAGCTCTAAGCTGTTGCTGTTTTTTCATGAGGCTTCTTGTCGAGGCCATAAGCCTGCGTTGAAAATGCTCTTGCTCGATGGGATCCTCTGGCACGACGAATTCATTGTCGTCGAGGCTTGCCTCGTCTTCAGAGGGAGGCATATAATTATCGTCCTCGACCTCTCTGTCTACCGCTCTCTTGTGAGGGCTGGTTTCTCCATCCTCCTATGCTAAATCTTGTTGGAGGGGGTTTTCTTTGGCACTTTCCGGAGTATTATTATCTCCCGTGCTGGAATCACCGTCTTTGTTTTGGCGGGATTTTGAGCGGCGCCGCTGACGCCGGCGCATAAGCTGTTTCTTGGAGGGGTCATCCTCCGCTGTTCCATCGCCATCTCCTTCTTTTGGGGTGTCCACCTTGTATATGTCATATGACGAGGTGGCTTTCCAGGGCCTGATAGGCGCTGGTTCTTCATCGTCTCCTTCACCGGCGTCCATATCGTCGATGTCATCGGAGTCGAAGTCAAGCATGTAGGTTAAGTCATCGACAGTGGCTACCAAGTGGGTGGTAGGTGGGCTTTGAATTTCTTCATCGTCCGAATCGCAACCTTGCTGACTGTAGTCCGGCCAGGGCTGTCCTGATAAAGAGAGAGACTTCAGTGTCTTCAGAATATCGCTGAAAGGCGAGTGCTGAAAGATGTCCGCGGCAGTAAACTCCATAATCTGCGCCCAATCGGATTCGATCGGTAGGGGTGCGGAGGGTTCGATGTCCGGAGAGGAGTCCGGCTCCTTGGAGTCACGAGTCTCGCAGAGTGCGGGGCTGGTGTTCGGCTCGATCGCCATTGGGATCGCATCCCCCGAGGCGGCGTCCAACCACCCATCCTTGATCGGCGCAGTTGGCTCCGAATTAAGGGTCGAAGCCGATGCAGGTGCGGCCTCCAGGGCACTGTTCGGTGGCAGAGCTAGATCATGCTCGTCATGACAGTGTGGCGCGCTCGGCAGTGGCTCGAATCCGTCGAAGATCAAGTCCCCGCGGATGTCAGCCATGTAGTTTAAGTTTCCAAATCTGACCTAAAGGCCAAGGGCATAGCTTTCGATCTGCTCCAGACGGCCAAGTGAATCGGCCCGCAGTGCGAAGCCGCCGAAGACGAAGATCTGTCCGGGGAGGAAGGTCTCACCCTGGACTGCATCGCTATTGATGATCGTAGGAGCCATCGAGCCTGATGGCGATGACACAGAGGAACTCTCAATGAAAGCACCAATGTCGGTGTCAAAACCGGCGGATCTCGGGTAGGGGGTCCCGAACTGTGCTTCTAGGCCGGATGGTAACAGGAGGCAAGGGACACGAAGTTTTACCCAGGTTCGGGCCCTCTCGATGGAGGTAAAACCCTACGTCCTGCTTGATTAATATTGATGATATGGGTGGTACAAGAGTAGATCTACCACGAGATCGGAGAGGCTAAACCCTAGAAGCTAGCCTATGGTATGATTGTTGTTGTGTATGATGTCCTACGGACTAAAACCCTCCGGTTTATATAGACACCGGAGAGGGTTAGGGTTACACAAAGTCGGTTACAATGGTAGGAGATCTGCATATCTGTATCGCCAAGCTTGCCTTCCACGCCAAGGAAAGTCCCTTCCGGACACGGGACGGAGTCTTCAATCTTGTATCTTCATAGTCCAGGAGTCCGGCTGAAGGTATAGTCCGGCTATCCGAACACCCCCTAATCCAGGACTCCCTCAGTCCCTATCACAAGTGGCAATATAAAGTGAAATTCTTTTATATTAAGATTTTGTGCATCCAACTATAAAAGCGTATGACAACCTCTGCTCCCCTCTGCGAAGGGCCTATCTTTTATTTTTGTCTTATACCTTATGCAAGAGTCATGGTGATCTTCACCTTTCCTTTTTACATTTTATCCTTTGGCATGCACATTTTGTTGGAAAGATCCTGATATATATATATCCAATTGGATGTGAGGCATCATGAACTATTATTGTTGACATTACCCTTGAGGTAAAAGGTTGGGAGGCAAATCTATAAGCCCCTATCTTTCTCTGTGTCTGATTAAAACTTTGACCCATAAATATGACGTGAGTGTTAGCAATTGTGGAAGACTAAATGATAGTTATGTATGTGAAGTTTGTTGAATCAAAGCTCTGACATAGACCCTTCCTGAAAATAAGATGAATTGTAATTGCTTGATGACTAATAACACGGTTTGTTAGTTTTCAAGAAAGTTTATGATCTATACTTTAACATGTGAATAGCTTGTTACTTGATCATGAGAAGTCCTATGAGTTGAGCTACTATTATGATATATAATGATGCTAGAAAAGGTGATTGAAATTACCATGGATCAAGCTTGTGCACCTGCTAGCATTCACACTTCATAAATTGTTTCTTTTATCATTTACCTACTCGAGGACGAGCATGAATTAAGCTTGGGGAAGCTGATACGTCTCCAACGTAACTATAATTTATGAAGTACTCATGCTATTATATTATCTGTTTTCGTTGTTTATGGGCTTTACTAAACACTTCTATATTATTTTTGGGACTAACCTATTAACCGGAGGCCCAACCCAAATTGCTGTTTTCTAGCATATTTCAGTGTTTCGAAGAAAAGGAATATCAAACGGAGTCCAAACAGAATGAAACCTTTGGGAGAGTTTTTGGAACGGAAGCAATCTAGGAGACTTGGAGTAGACGTCAGGGAAGCTTCAAGGAAGCCATGAGGCGCGCTCCACCCCCCTGGGCACGCCCCCCACCCTCATGGGCCCCTCGTGGCTCCCCTGACCGACTTCTTTCGCCTATATATGTCAATATACCTTAAAAACATCAGGGAGCAAAATAGATCAGGAGTTCCGCCGCCAGAAGCCTCTGTAGCCACCGAAAACCAATCTAGACCCGTTCCGGCACCCTGTCGAAGGGGGGAATCCCTCACCGGTCGCCATCTTCATCATCCCGATGCTCTCCGTGACAAGGAGGGAGTAGCTCACCCTTTGGGCTGAGGGTATGTACCTGTAGCTATGTTTTTGATCTCTCTCTCTCGTGTTCTTGAGGTGGTACGATCTTGATGTATCGCGAGCTTTGCTATTATAGCTGTATCTTATGATGTTTCTCCCCCTCTACTCTCTTGTGATGAATTGAGTTTTCCCTTTGAAGTTATCTTATCGGCTTGAGTCTTTAAGGATTTGAGAACACTTGATGTATGTCTTGCATGTGCTAATCTGTGGTGACAATGGGATATCATGTGATCCACTTAATGTATGTTTTGGTGATCAACTTGCGAGTTATGTGACCTCGTGAAATTATGCATAGGGGTTGGCACACGTTTTCATCTTGACTCTCCGGTAGATACTTTGGGGCACTCTTTGAAGTTCTTTGTGTTGGTTGAATAGATGAATCTAAGATTGTGTGATGCATATCATATAATCATACCCATGGATACTTGAGGTGACATTGGAGTATCAAGGTGACATTAGGGTTTTGGTTTATTTGTATCTTAAGGTGTTATTCTAGTACGAACTCTATGATAGATCGAACGGAAAGAATACCTTCATGTTATTTTACTACGGACTCTTGAATAGATCGATCAGAAAGGATAACTTTGAGGTGGTTTCGTACCCTGCCATACTCTCTCCGTTTGTTCTCCGCTATTAGTGACTTTGGAGTGACTCTTTGTTGCATGTTGAGGGATAGTTATATGATCCAATTATGTTATTATTGTTGAGAGAACTTGCACTAGTGAAAGTATGAACCCTAGGCCTTGTTTCCTAGCATTACAATACTGTTTACTCTCACTTTTATCGCTTGCTACCTTGCTGTTTTTATATTTTCAGATTAGAAAAACCTTTATCTACCATCCATATTGCACTTGTATCACCATCTCTTCACTGAACTAGTGCACCTATATAATTTACCATTGTATTGGGTGTGTTGGGGACACAAGAGACTCTTTGTTATTTGGTTGCAGGGTTGCTTGAGAGAGACCATCTTCATCCTACGCCTCCCACAAATTGATAAACCTTAGGTCATCCACTTGAGGGAAATTTTCTACTATCCTACAAACCCCTGCACTTGGAGGCCCAACAACGTCTACAAGAAGAAGGTTGTGTAATAGACATCAGCACGCGGGGCCCGCTCCCGGAGAACCCGGGGAGCCCTGACACCCGGTGGGTCCCAACACCGGCTTCCTAGATGATGACAACCCGGACCCACGGCCTTGTAACATTACCATTGTACCCCTGGGGAGTTGACCTAGAAAACCCCCCAGGAGCCCTCATGCATACGGGCGATCACACAACAAAGCATAAGATGAGACTAGCCACACACACTAGGAGAGGGAGCAACCTAAACCTTGGCCTTCCTTCCTTCTTCCTCCATACAGCTCTAGGAGCAACTTTGTACTGTTACATATAAACCACGCTCAGCAGGATAAGGGGTGTGATCTCTCCGGAGAGCCCCGAACCTGGGTATGTCTTGCATCCCACGCTCGCTCATGCCGACCTCGCCTCTGGAGCCCACCATTGCCATCGATCCTCCTCCTCCTCTCTTTAGCCATCCCTTGGCATCTGTCGTGCCGCCACCACGACACTCCTATTGAATCTTTGTTTTCAGTGTAAATCTTTATAAAGATGGGACTGGAGATGAGGCAACTTTAGTTAGAAGGCGTCCCAATGATTCGGAGTTTTTAGATCTTGATACAAAAATTGATAAAAGTGGGATTGGAGAGGTCAAAACTTTAGGTAGCAATGAACCCGCTCTTTTGGATTTCAAGGACTTTAATTATGATAATTGGTCTTTAATAGATTGTATTTCCTTGTTGCAATCCATGTTGAATTCTCCTCATGTTTATAATCAAACAAAGCTTTTACTAAACATATCGTTGATGCTATGATGCAATCTTTTGAAGAAAAGCTTGAATTGGAAGTTTCTATCCCTAGAAAACTTCATGATGAGTGGGAACCTTCTATTAAGATTAAAATTAAAGATTATGAGTGCTATGCTTTGTGTGATTTGGGTGCTAGTGTTTCCACGATTCCGAAAACTTTATGTGATGTGTTAGGTTTCCGTGAATTTGATGATTGTTCCTTAAATTTGCATCTTGTGGATTCCACTATTACGAAACCTATGGGAAGAATTAATGATTTTCTTATTGTTGCTAATAGGAATTATGTGCCCATTAATTTCATTGTTCTTGATATAGATTGCAATCCTACATATCCTATTATTCTTGGTAGACCTTTCCATAGAACGATTGGTGTAATTATTGATATGAAAGAAGGAAACATTAGATTTCACTTTCCGTTAAAGAAAGGCATGGAACACTTCCCTAGAAAGAAAATTAAATTGCTTTATGAATCTATTATGAGATCCACTTATGGATTGCATGCCCAAGATGGCAATACTTAGATCTATTCGTGTTTTAGGCCTAGCTAGGGGCGTTAAACAACAACACTTGTTGGGAGGCGACCCAATTTTATTTTTATTTTTCTTTTTAGGTTCTGTTTTGCAATAAATAATTCATCTAGCCTCTGTTTATATGTGGTTTTATGTTTTCATTAGGGTTTCTGCCAAGTAAGACCTTTGGGATAGCTTACGGTGATAGTTGATTTGATCCTGCTGAAAAACAGAAACTTTTGCGCCCAGGAGATTAATTTTAACTTTTAACAGAAGACAGATAAAATATTGATTATTCTTTCATAGGGTTAATAAACAAATTGTCTAGGACATCCTAATTTCTCAGGGATTTTGGAGTTACATAAGTATTCGTAATATCCAGATTGCTACAGACTGTTCTGTTTTTGATAGATTCTGTTTTTCACGTGTTGTTTGCTTATTTTGATGAATCTATGGCTAGTATAGGGAGGTATGAACCATGGAAAAGTTGGAATACAATAGATATTACACCAATATAAATAAATAATGAGTTCACAACAGTACCAAAAGTGGTGATTTATATTGTTATACTAACAGAGCTTACGAGATTTTCTGTTGAAGTATTGTGTTGTGAAGTTTTCAAGTTTTGGGCAAGGATTTGATGGACTATGAAATAAGGAGTGGAAGAGCCTAAGCTTGGGGATGCCCAAGGTTCCCCAAGGTAATATTCAAGGAGGCCAAATGGCCTAAGCTTGGGGATGCCCCTGGAAGGCATCCCCTCTTTCGTCTTCGTCTAACGGTAACTTTACTTGAGGATATATTTTTATTCATCACATGATATATGTTTTGCTTGGAGTGTCTTGTATGATTTGAGTCTTTGATTTTTAGTTCCCACAAAAATCCTTGCTGTACACACCTTTTGGGAGAGCCACGCATGAATCGTGATTTATTAGAATGCTCTATGTGCTTCACTTATATTTTTTGAGCTAGGCAAAATTGCTCTAGTGCTTCACTTATATCTTTTTAGAGCACGGCGGTGGTTTTATTTTATAGAAATTGATGAACTCTCATACTTCACTTATATTATTTTGAGAGCCTTTAGAACAGCATGGTAATTTGCTTTGGTTTTAAAATTAGTCCTAATACGATAGGCATCCAAAAGGGATATAAAAAACTTTCATACAGAGTGCATTGAATACTATGAGAAGTTTGATTCCTTATGATTGTCTTGAGATATGAAGATGGTGATATTAGAGTCATGCTAGTGAGTAGTTGTGAATTTGAGAAATACTTGTGTTAAGGTTTGCGAGTCCCGTAGCATGTACGTATGGTGAACCGTTATGTAACGAAGTTGGAGCATGAGATGTTTTTTGATTGTCTTCCTTATGAGTGGCGGTCGGGGACGAATGATGGTCTTTTGCTACCAATCTATCCCCCAAGGAGCATGCGTGTAGTACTTTGTTTTGATGACTAATAGATTTTTGCAATAAGTATGTGAGTTCTTTATGACTAACGTTGAGTCCATGGATTATACGCACTCTCACCTTTCCGCCATTGCTAGCCTCTCTAGTACCACGCAAATTTCGCCGGTACCATAAACCCACCACATATCCTTCATCAAAACAGCCACCATACCTACCTATTATGGCATTTCCATAGCCATTCCGAGATACATTGCCATGCAACTTTCCACCGTTCCGTTTATTACGACACGTTACATCATTGTCATATTGCTTTGCATGATCATGTAGCTGACATCGTATTTGTAGCAAAGCCACCGTTCATCATTTTTTATACATGTCGCTCTTGATTCATTGCACATCCCGGTACACCGCCAGAGGCATTCACATAGAGTCATATTTTTGTTCTTGTATCGAGTTGTAATCTTGTAACTAATTAAAAGTGTGATGATCTTCATTATTAGAGCATTTTCCCATGTGAGGAAATAAAAAAAGAGAAGGCCCAAAAAAAGAAGAGAAAGAAAAAAAAGGGAAAAATGACGGAAAAGAGAGAGAAGGGACAATGTTACTATCCTTTTTGCCACACTTGTGCTTCAAAGTAGCACCATGATCTTCATGGTAGAGAGTCTCCTATGATATCACTTTCATATACTAGTGGAAATTTTTCATTATAGACTTGGCTTGTATATTCCAATGATGGGATTCCTCAAAACACCCTAGGTCTTCATGAGCAAGCAAGTTGGATGCACACCCACTTAGTTTTCTTTTTGAGCTTTCATAAACTTATAGCTCTAGTGCATCCGTTGCATGGCAATCCCTACTAACTCACATTGATATCTATTAATGGGCATCTCCATAGCCCGTTGATACGCCTAGTTGATCTGAGACTATCTCCTTCTTTTTGTCTTCTCCACAACCACTATACATTCCACCTATAGTGTTATGTCCATGGCTCACGCTCATGTATTGCATGAAAGTTGAAAAGGTTTGAGAACATCAAAAGTATGAAACAATTGCTTGGCTTCTCATCGGGGTTGTTCGTGATTTGAATATTTTGGGTGATGAAGATGGAGCACAGCCAGACTATATGATTTTGTAGGGATAAGCTTTCTTTGGCCATGTTATTTTGAGATGACATAATTATTTGTTAGTATGTTTGAAGTATTATTGTTTTTATGTCAATATTAAACTTTTGTTTTCAATCTTACAGATCTGAACATTCATTCCACAATAAAGAGAATTACATGGATAAATATGTTAGGTAGCATTCCACATCAAAAATTCTGTTTTTATCATTTACCTACTCGAGGAGGAGCAGGAATTAAGCTTGGGGATGCTTGATACGTCTCCCACGTATCTATAATTTTTTATTGTTCCATGCTATTATATTATCTGTTTTGGATGTTTTATATGCATTAATATGCTATTTTATATTATTTTTGGGACTAACCTATTAACCTAGAGCCTAGTGCCATTTTCTGTTTTTTCCTTGTTTCAGAGTTTCACAGAAAAGGAATACCAAATGGAGTCCAAATGGAATAAAACCTTCGCGATGATTTTTCTTGGACTAGAAGACACCCGGGAGATTTGGATTGCAAGTCAGAAGAGCCACGAGGCGGCCACAAGGGTGGAGGGCGCGCCCCCTCACCTTGTGGGCCCCTAAATTGACCCCCTGACCTAGATCTTCCTCCTATATATTTTCATATCCCACGAAAACTTCCAGGGGAGCCACAAAACCACTTTTCCACCGCCGCAACCTTCTGTACCTGTGAGATCCCATCTAGGGGACTTTTTCGGCATCCTGCCATAGGGGGATTCGATCATGGAGGGCTTCTACATCAACACCATTGCCTCTCCGATGAAGTGTGAGTAGTTTACCACAGACCTACGTGTCCATAGCTAGTATCTTGATGGCTTCTTCTCTCTCTTTGATTCTTAATACCGTGTTCTCCTCGGTGTTCTTGGAGATCTATTTGATGTAATACCCTCTTGCGATGTGTTTGCTGAGATCCGATGAATTGTGGATTTATGATCAGCTTATCTATGAATATTATTTGAATCTCCTCTGAATTCTTATATGCATGATTTGATATCTTTGCAAGTCTCTTCGAACTATCGATTTGGTTTGGCCAACTAGATTGGTTTTTCTTGCAATGGGAGAAGTGCTTAGCTTTGGGTTCAATCTTGTGGTGTCCTTTCCCAGTGACAGTAGGGGCAGCAGGGCACGTATTGTATTGTTGCCATCGAGGATAACAAGATGGGTTTTTTGTCATATTGCTTGATTTAATCCCGCTACATCATGTAATCTTACTTAATGCATTACTCCATTCTCATGAACTTAATACTCTAGATGCAGGCAGGAGTCGGTCGATGTGTAGAGTAAGAGTAGTAGATCCAGAATCGTTTCGGTCTACTTGACACGGATGTGATTCCTATATTCATGATCATTGCCTTAGATATCATCATAACTTTGCGCTTTTCTATCAATTACTCAGCGGTAATTTGTTCACCCACCGTAATAATTTCTATCTTGAGAGAAGCCTCTAATGAAACCTATGGCCCCCGGGTCTATTTTCCATCATATAAGTTTCCGATCTATAATTTTAGTTTTCGATTTACTTTCTTTCCAATCTTTTACTTTTCATTCCATAAACCAAAAATATTACTTTACTGTCTATCCATCTCTATCATATCTCACTTTGCAAATAATCATGAAGGGATTGGCAACCCCTTTATCGCATTGGGTGCAAGTTGGTATTTGTTTGTGCAGGTATTCGGTGTCTTGTCGGGTTGCCTCCTACTGGATTGATACCTTGGTTCTCAAAACTGAGGGAAATACTTACTCTACTTTGCTGCATCACCCTTTCCTCTTCAAGGGAAAAACCAACGCATGCTCAAGAGGTAGCAAGAGGGGTTGGTCTCATTGGAACGGCCGCGATGCGGTGCGTCCAATGGTGGATGCGGCTGTGGCTGGGGTGGCCATTGGCGGCAACAGCAGCGAGCATAGGCGGCGGCGGAGCTCGGGTGGATGCGGGCGCCGTGCTAGAGCACCTGATCTATGCGATGGGGAGTGCGATGGGCTTCTGGGTATTCCCCGAGCACATGGAACTCACTGGCTGGTCCAGAGGAGCACAAAGGGCTCGATCTCACCGGCCATGGCAGACAGAGCTTTGGCTGGAAGTGGAGCCGCAGCTAGGGAACGTGGATAGGCCGGGGAAGAGAGGGGAAACGCATCAGAGCTCATGGAGGGTTCGACAGCAGTCTCAGCGGGCTCCGGGACGACCTCCAGTGCATGTATCGAAGGCACCCGCCGGCGGCCAGATGTGGCAGTGACGAGCTTGAGGGTGACGGTTCTAGGCATCCGAGGGTGTGTTCTTTGGCTTGGAGCTTCACGGCGTCCAGGCGAAGCTAGAGGACACGACCACGGGGCAGGGGGCGGCAGTGTGCTCCAGCTTGTTCGAGCAGCTGTGAGAGAGAGCAGAGGGGAGGGGAGAGGCTATGGGTGCGAGTGAGAGAGAGGTCAAGGGGGTGCGTGGCATCGTCTAGAACCTCTAGGCCATCGAGGAGGCAGGCGAGCAGGGTGGAGGTCGCGCACGCGGCGACCACGCGCCCAGTCCTTCTGGCGGAGGAAGAAGACACGCAAGGGCGGGTTGGCTGGGCCGCCTCCTCAGCTGGGCCGGCTGCTACAGTAACAGGCCCAGGTAAGGTTTCTGTGTTTCCTTCTTTAATTACTTGCTTTGTTTTTATTTGTTTCAATCTGTTTTGGTTTGTTGCAAGGACCAAACCTTTTTTCAAACTTCTGTAAATTTTTGTGTGAGATCAAAGGACCTAAACAAAGCCACACACAAAGTTTCATAATTATTGGAACTATAAAACTATTTATAGGCTTTTATAGGTCCAATTCAAATATCTAGTGGGTTAATTCAAAGCCCATTTTTTCCTGGAAAAATGTGGATTATTTATGGTGGAGTTTTTCAACACTTCCCATAAATCATGAACATTTTTGAAGGGCACTTTGGAACGCTGAAAAAATTATTTTAGGTTCATCCTATTTGAATTAATTTGGTGCTAGGGTTTGCTCGGTCCCCATTTCAAATTCATTTGAATTTAATCATGATGCATGGATGATTATGCAAAGACGGGCAAGGCTAAAGCTAGGGCGGCTATGACATTTTGTACAATAATTTCTCTTGAGTTCTCATGATTGGGGCATGTGTGCATCATCGAATTAAGCCTCCCCCAAGCTTGAGATATACTTTCTCCTACATGAGGAAAAAAATTATATATATAATTCCAATCATGGTTAACCAAATGCAAAGGATAGAACTTCTGGTGAAATTCCAATTTCAATCGGTTCCAATCCCATGTGCCAATATCATCCAATAGCCTATACCATGACAATGCCTTTCCCTCCAAAGATAAAGGGAATACCTTCTTCTTAACTCCATCATTGAATAAACCTACAAGCTTAAACAATCTAGAAATTTCTTCCACATAGATTAAGTGCATATCAAGATGTACTGTTCCATCTCCTGTATAAGGGATTAGCTAGCAGTTTCTCTAATATACCTGAAGGAATCTCATAATAAATATTTTAAGTAGGTTCGGTAGGTTGAGGTGCAACTCTTGCTACTTCTGGTCGAGGTGAAGATACCATGAACAAACCCCTCAAAGGATTATTTTCCATAGTAACAAGTGACAGAAAATTTCAGCACATTATATAAATGTTTCCTTACAAAAGGCACTTCACTCCCCGGCAACAGCGCTAGAAAAGAGTCTTGATGACCCACAAGTCTAGGGGATAAATCTTAGTCCTTTTGATAAGTAAGTGTGTCGAACCCAACGAGGAGCAGAAGGAATCGACAAGCGGTTTTTAGCAAGGTATTCTCCGAAAGCACTGAGATTATCGGTAATAGATAGTTTGATAGCAACGTAATTTGTAACAAGTAGCAACTAACAATAGTAGAAAAGGTGCAGCAAGGTAGCCCAATCCTTTTTATAGCAAAGTACAGGCCGAAACGTTCTCTTATAATGAGCAAAGCGTTCTTGAGGACACATGGGAATTGTCGTCTAGTCACGTTCACCATGTTTAGTTGATTTGCGTTTGCTACTTTGATGATTTGATTGTGGGTGGACCGGTGCTTGGGTTCTTTTCTTACTTGAATAAGTGTCCCACTTATGATTACCCCCTCTCTCAAGCATCCACAACTACGAAAGAAGAATTAAGATAAATCTAACCATAGCATGAAACATATGGATCCAAATCAGCCCCTTACGGAATAACGCATAAACTAGGGTTTAAGATTCTGTCACTCTAGCAACCCATAATCTACTTATTACTCTACAATGCCTTCCCTTAGGCCCAAATATGGGGAGGTGTCATGTAATCTACGTTCACATGACACCACTAAAGGAAGCAACATCATACATATCATCAAAATATCGAACGAATACCAGATTCACATGATTACTTATGACAAGAGTTCTCCCATGTCCTCAGGAACAAACGTAACTACTCACAAATCATATTCATGTTCAAGATCATAGGGGTATTGAATATCATCAAGGATCTGAACATATAATATTCCACCAAAGATACCAACTAGCATCAACTACAAGATGTAATCAACACTACTAGCAACCCAGAGGTACCAATCTAAAGTTTTGAGACAAAGATTGTATACAAGAGATGAACTAGGGTTTGAGATTAGATGGTGCTAGTGAATATGTTGGTGGAGATTAGTCCTCCCAAGATTAGAGGATCCTTCGTGATGTCGATGGCTTTGATTTCCCCCTCCCGGAGGGAAGTGTCCCCGGCGGAATTGCTCCACTAGAGAGCAAAAGTGCCCCTACCTAGGTTCTGCCTCGAGACGAGGCGCTTCAGCCCGAAAGTCTTCCTCTAATTTTTTCTAGGGAAAATGACATCATCTAGGAGAAGATGAGCTCTGGAGGCCTGCCAGGGCCCCCACAAGCTCGAGGGGCACACCCAGGGGTAGGGCGCGCTCCCCAGGCTTGTGGCATCCTGGTGGACCCCCCTCTTGTATTCTTTTGCTAATATTTTTGGGATTTTTACATCTGTGCTCCTGGTTCCTTAGCTCTACTCATTCATCCCCGCGCTCTTAACTTTTGCTCACTTTTCCCCACTCTCTTATCTGAAACCCTCAGAAATGGTCGCAAACGGTGGATGTCATCAGGTCAGTGCTTTGACCGTTAACTCTGATGAGTGGAGTCGCGCTGGACTGTGTCGCCTGTTGGACCTGACAATTGGGGCCGCGTCGGACGGTGCCTCTGTTCACCCGTTAGGCCGTGGTTAAATTGTTCGGCCCTGCGCGCGCTGCAACGACATGAGCCTGCTATGCATGCATGACATGTCCAGCTAGCCTGCTATGCATGCACGTAGCTAGCCTGCCTGCATGCGCTGATGCCCGCCGCCATGATGCGCTGACCTCCCCTCTTTCTGCACGCGAGCTGCCACGGACGGTGACCGGCCTATTTATACACACGAGCCGCCACGGACGCAGGGACAGTCATTGCCAGTGGTTCGTCTCATCTCACAGGCTTGTCTCCTCGATGTAGAGCATGGTTTCAAACTTTTCGATCCACTCGCATATATTCAACATGGCAATTAAAGTGGGATCTCGATCAACGCCACTCGTTTGAACGTAGCAAATACAAAGTGCGGCTCGTGCCATTCCCCTTCCCTTCCCTTTCTCTATTTATACCACCCACGCGTCCACCTATTCTTCACACATCCATTTGCGCCGCCCCTTCTCTTCTTCACCCAAACCCAGAGCACTCTCAAAGCCAAGCGAGTATGTAGTACAACGGCCCCACCTTCCAGCTCCCACCGACCGTGCCAGAGAGGCGGTATCCCACCGGTGTTGTTGTGGAGACGACGCTCTGCGTGTGGGCGATCTCATGCTGGTGGGGTGGAAAGGAGTTTGCCCAATGGTTCCTCTCTCCGGGCTTCGCCCACCTCCCGGCGGGTTCGCTGGTGATGTTCCTACTGGAAGAAGTGCATCCAAACTCCACCACTCCGCCGATAGGGTTCATCACCAACTTCTCCAACAGATTCGATGCGTACTACCTCCTCGGCAAGCCGTTTTGGTGTGGGTGCGAGTTCATCGTATTCACCACCTACAACATATTCACGGACTTGAACAACATCTTCCCCACCCGCAACGGTATGCACAGCCTCCCCTGCTACATCAGCGAGGATGAGATGGAGGAGGTGTAGTGAAGAGGAGGCGCAGTGAAGATGGTGGTGAAGGCCCGGTCTCGTGAAGCTTGTCTTGCCCTAGGGTGTTAGGGATTTTATCCTATATATTTTTATCTTAATTATGTCATTGGTTGTACCGTGAGCTTTTTGTCTCTGTCGTGTTATCCCCTAAGAACTATGTTATGCTTGCTACCTATTCGATATGACGTTGGTTATCTGTGTTTTGCTTGCTATTTCTATCTTATTTGACGTGAGATATCGCTAGATGGATATGGTGTCGTAGAGGAGCCCTTCTGCTAAATCAATCAATGAAAACCAGCAAGTTTTGGGGTTAGCCTTGTAAAAATGGTTGGAGGGTAGCCCATTCATCTTGTTATATTCATGTTGTGTAGGTCAAGTTTAAATGGCCCATTTAGAGTAGGCCCTTATATTCCCTATATTTTAGGGTCAAGTTTTCGCACGCGCGGATAATGGACTAGTTGAAGTGTCAAAAAGGAAACTAAAGCTAGAAAAATGAGCAATGTTGATGTTGAAACGAAGAAGGAGAGAAGCTATTTTTTTGAATTGTTGGTGGCCCTATTCCGTATATTGTATGAACAAAAACAAGCTAATTTTTTAATAGTTTGTGGCCATTTGGCGTGATGAAATTAATGTTGGCCCTTATATTATAGGTTTTATTGGTTCCAAGTTTTTGCACGGGCTGCTAATGGACTAGTTGAGGTGTCAAAAAGGAAATTAAAGCTAGAAAGATGAGCCATGTTGATGTTGAAAAGAAGAAAAAGAAGCTAAATTTTTTGAATTGTTGGTGCCCATATATATTGTAGGATACCTATATTGTATGAACAAAAAGAAGTTATTTTTTGAATAGTTTGTGGCCATTTGGCAGGATGAAAATAATTTTTGATGGGAAGCCCATTGTTTACTTCTTGGTGGCTCTTGGTGGCAATATCTATTGTTGTGTCATTTCAAATGATGTAACCTATTCTTGTAATGTAACTAACGTGCACTCAATCTTTGTAGGTGCAATCAAAACAATCAAGCAAAAAAAACAGAGCCATCGCATGCACTATTTTTCTAGGCCTCTTTAATATTTGTGGGCCTTCGACAGTCAACGCAATGTGACGGCCCAACCAGAGCTTGGTTTCATTTTGGGCCCAATAACTACGTTTTTTTTCTCATGCCCTCGGTGTTGTCTGACGAAACTGAAAGTGTCAAAAACTGACACCTACAGAGATTCAGAGATGGACATAGAGACATAGTTTAAGAAACACAGAGAGCACATAATCAACAAACCCTTAAGCAAATTGTAGAACACATGACATGACACAAATAACATCTCTAACGAGTGATGACTAGCAAGTAAGCAATTCCTAGAGCAACTATACAAAAATAAAATCCTAAAGCTATCAGATTCACCTGCTTGTTCAATTGAATCATCTGCTTCAAGTTCTTGTTAATCTTATTTAATTCCCCCTTCAGATCTGCATCCCCAACTGTTAGAGTAGCACTTTTAGAGACCAAATTCATTGGTGCTGACGGCAGATTGAGCTCCTGGGTTGGGGACTCATTGAATTGAATCCGCTTCACATAGTCATCCATCCATTCAAAATGTGTGCATTTCTTCACGATCTGAAACGAAAACATAAACCCAAAATCCCATATCCAAGGAAAAATAATTAAAAGCAAATAGAAAAAGAAATCAGAGAAAAATCATGAGATCTAACCTGCCCCTCTGGCTTGCTCTCGCATTTCACGAACTCACTCCCATAGTTGCCATTCTTGACCTCCTTCGAAGTCAACCATACCAGTGATGTGCTACGTGGGTAGTCAGGACATCGCTCCATGTGAAGTGTACCATATTGGGTCCACGAGGGGCGGGAGGCTGAAGTGGAGCTCGACATATCGCCCAAAGTCTCCAGAGAGGAAGAATCAAAGGAGTGGCTTCTCTCGTCGCCGGAGAAGAAGCAGAGCAGTGGCTCCTCTCGTCGCCACAGAATAAGCAGCAGAAGAAAGGGGAGGAAAGGTGGGTGAGCACAACCAACAACTCTCGCGGATCGCCCCACGATCCAGCAATGCGGAGCCGTCCATGTGATCCAACGGCGCGGAGCATGCAGGCAGCCTGCCCTTGGAATTCCTTCTAGAAGACCACATCTAAGGGTTATGACTTGGTGCTAGAGTATGATCGGACGACTGATGTTCGGAGCTATGGTTAGGCGAAACCCCGCGGGGTTTAGAGGGGTTTTGAGATGGTCAAGGGGGTTTCCAAGGCTTTGACTGAGCATAACTAATTCTAAAAACTCGAAAAAACATGAAACCTTCATCGTTCGTCGTTTTATAAGACACACTAACAAGGAAAAATACTAAACTTGGTATACAAATATTTACAAAAAAAACCTAGTTGGCATAATTGAGGTTAAATGAGCACCATTAATTTAAAAAATCAAAAAATATAAAACCCGCGCACAATGATGTCTTGTGTGACATGTAACCAACCAAAAATCATAAACTTTGTCTATGGACATTTTCATGAAAAACCCTTCACACATATGATCTATCACGTACAATAGTTCATAGAGTCCAAGGAGAGGAGGTAGAGTTCCCTTCGGTTTTTGAAAATTTTAAAAAAATCAAAAAATTCTCCAAAGCTTGATTTCAAAGTGAATAAGAAGGATCTCAACTTAGTTTTCCATTTTGATATTTTAAACGTGTTTTAATGGTTTTCTATTAAAGTATGTTTTTTTCCAAAAAAATGTAAAAATATGAAGATTAATTCAATAAATAGTGATACTTCGAATCTACACTATATAGATTGAATAGGTGTTAATAAAAAATATTTGGCTCATTTAGAGTAGGTCAAAAAAACTTGATTACAAATGGGGCTGTTTACCCTAGCTTGGGAGCTCATTTGGAGCACATTTTTCATGACTACAAGTTTTACCATGCAAAAGAGATTGGATTGATCACCTAATGTTTATAATAGTCCAGCAAACTTTGCAACTCACACCAAAGGGCAATGGGCTTCAAGTGTTGGTTCAAATTCAAAGTTTGCCTCAAATTCAAATTTTGCCTCAGTTTTGTATTCTACCTCAAATTTCACATCAAATTACAAATAGAATTATTACACCTTACAAGTTTTCATAGTAGTTCAAATTGACGACAGAATCCTTATTACAAATCCTTAAAGTTCAAAGTTTATGACTTGCATTCAAGTACAAATTCAAATCTTTTTCCTTGGTCCTTGTGTTCCGGGATGGTGTTCTGGGATGGGTTAACCGTCTTGCTCCTGGTTTCCCTAGCTGGGATATTTTGTTCTTTTGAAAGCTTTGTCTTGTTGCTTCTGATCTTCACTTCTGGTGGTGGCGGTTTTGTTGAGCTTTGATTGACCGAGCAAGTGATGACCAGTTGACGGGCATCTATGGGTTCACTAATCCTTAAAGGAACTTTAAACAAAATAACTTCCCCCTCTCTTATAGCTTCAAAACCTTCATAAGCCATGGTTTCAAATCCTGCATCAGATGATGGTTCAACCGAAGTTTCTTCCTCTCTAGGTCTTTTCTGTACTTTGCCTGTAATTATCCTAGAGCTGGGTCAAAGAGAAATAAGCTTAGCCATTGACAAAAAAGAGAACAAATGCAAAAAAGGGAAAGGTTGCACACATACCAAGCTGCTACTTCAGTTGCTTCATTCCCCTCTAAACTTGCTGGATTCTCCTCTACTGCTGCATTCTCCTCTAAACTTCTTGCATTCTCCTCTACTGTTGCATTCTCCTCTGCATTTGCTGCTTCCCATTGCTACTCTTCTCCAAATGATGCATCAACTGGATTGGTACAAAGCCTAGCAATATGCCCTAGGATACCACATTTTTTGCACTTACGCTATTTTTTTACACGACCCTCTTCACCAGCTCTTATCCGGTTTTTCTTTGGTCTTCCTGGTGGTCTAGTCAGTACATGAGAATGGAGTTTGAACCCTGGGTATACTATGTTCCATTGGTCTTTTCCCAAGAGTGCAGGCACATTTTCAGCATAAGCAGCCCTAAATTTGGCAACAGAGAAATATTCAGAGAAATACTGATCAACTTCACCATCTTCACCTGCAATAATAGTCATGAGATGTAGGGCATGTATGCATGGCTTCCCGCAGATCTGCCATTGCCTACAACTGCATTCCTTAGTTGCAAGGTTCACTGGGTATCTCCATTCCCTATTTTTATTGTTAGTGTATGTCACCTCAGCCTCGTATGTCGACGGTCGAATGCATTTCATCCTTAGTCCTCTTCCCTTGGCATGCAATGCCTTAATCAGATATGGGAGCATAAGATGGCCAACATATTGTGTTTCTGCAATTCTTTTACGAAGAGCCATCTTTATCATGATCGTCTGCCTAATCTTATCAAATGCTTGCCACAACAAAAGCCCTTTCACTGACTTGAACTTTGCATTGAAACACTTAGCGAGGTTATTGGTCGCATAGTCTACTTTGCAGATTTCATTGAATTTGCTTCTTGACCACACCTGCCCATGATGTTCATCCATGTACTCCTTCACCAAAGGATTGTGAGCATACAACACTCTCAAATGGTGCTTGTGCTTTCTCAAGCTGCATGTGTATGATACTGGCCATAGGTTCTCATCATAAACTTTGCCTTTGAATTTCTTTTTAAAATTCTACACTAGGTGCCGCATACATTCCCTATGTTCCACTCCAAGGAATACAATTTGTACTGCACTCTCTAAACCCTTGCAAGCATCTATGTGTATAACTAAACCTGAGGGTGCACCTATAATGTTGCACAACTGCTGCAGAAACCAGACCCAACTCTCCTTGGACTCTGCCTCCAACACACCAAATGCAACTAGGAATAGCCAGTTGTGTCCATCAACTGCAGAAGCTGCTGCTAGCTGGCCTCTCCATCTTCCATTCAAAGCATTTGCATGGATAGCCAAATAGGTTCCACAACCATTTAGAAACCCCTGCCAGCACGCATTGAAACAAACAAAATCCCTCCTAAACAACTCCTTCTCCACTGTTTTCCTTTTTAATTTGTACTAAACTGTATGCTTGTCAATCTCTACAACACTCCCTGGACTAGCCGTCTCCACTTCACCTTTGAAGGTGTAAAGTAACTGAAAACTCTCATTCCATGGACCATTAATCCTATCAAGAGCCCTTTCCTTAGCATAGAAAATCCTCATGTAATGTACATTAATCTTGTACATCTCAAATAGCTTCCCAAGGAGTGTTGTTGGACCAATGGTTGGTGTTTCCCTCACCCAATCCAAGATTGCATCTGCCACCCACCTAGTCTTTGCAAGCTTTGATTTGTCCTTTCCCCCTCCCCCTCCAGGTGGGCAAGTGTGCCCGTGTGGGTTTTTTTTATCTGAAACAAAATGAAAAATGATGTCAAATACAATTAAGAAATAGTACACATGATCTGAATATAGAATGGATAAATAATCTGAGAAAAGATTCAGTTGTAGTACCTGAATCAATTTGCTCTTTCGCATAGTGTATGCATGCAACCTCCACCTACACCTATCATAAGGGCAATGAATAGTGAATCTTCTTGTCTCACTCCTATCAACCTCATAGGAGTTTTTAGTGAGAATGCAATATGTAGTCACTGCATTATGACAGTTCACCATCGATTCGAATATGGTTCCTGGAGTAAGTTGAGGATTCTCCCTGTTCCACTCAATTGTTGGCATGTCCTCACCATCATATTCTTGTAAAACTAAGGAGTTGATGTTCTCCTCCCTCTCTTCATCGTTAGTGTCATCAAATCTAGCATGGGTGCTAGGCTCCTCTGGATATTCATCTTCCATTGCCTGTCGACTGACTCTATCTACCAGTTCAGGGAATAGAGTCTCATCCTCATCATCATGTCGAGGCACTTCCTCGTTAGGCTCTGCATCTACTTCTACACCAGGTGCAGAAGGGAGAGGAGAAGTGGCAGAATTAGCGATAGCCGACATGTTGTGGCTTTCAGATCCACTAGGTTTACTTGGTCTCGACCTACAAGGAGTGTGAGGACGCTCGCTATTAGCAGAGACAGATGATGTTTGAACACCCTTCCCCTTCGGAACACGTTGTTTGCGTGCCTGAAGCACACCGATATGGATTTTGCCGAAGCGGCTGTCAGCATTCAAACTAAATAGCAATCCCAAATGCTCATCACAAGTTAATGGGACAAATCTCTGCTCGATACTGTCGAAATATCTCAGTTCAGCAGCATTGGCAGGGCTCCACGGATACTCACAACAGAATGCCTCACGAAAATCTGTGAACAAAACACTGGTTTCTACCACTTTCGAATAGGAAAATACAGAAATCAGATACAGTTTAGTTCCACGCAGCTCGCTAGTTTCCATTCTAACTGCCAGCCAAAAAGCAAGTGCATGATCAACCCTATTTGATTGAAATAAAAGGCGCAATTAGGCAAAAAAAATTCATAAAAATTGCACTGATTCACGCCAACGGTAGTCAAATACAACCTAATTTACAGATCTCCTAATCAATTTGAGAGGAAAATGATGCTTACCCAGGTGGAATCCATGAATAATTCACCTCTAATTCGACCCAATCATCTCCACGGTCGATGGGCCGTACGGGGTGCTCCCCCAACATCACTTCCTAGTACTAGATGGGGAGAGATGGTAGATGCGGTGGAGGCGGCACGACTGTGGCGGAGGCAGCACGACGGCGGCGGAGGTGGCACGACGGTTGCAGAGGCGGCATGACAGCGGCGGAGGGGGTGATACGTCCCCAACGTATCCATAATTTTTTATTGTTCCATGCTATTATATTATCTATTTTGGATGATTAATGGGATTTAATATGCTCTTTTATATTATTTTTCGGACTAACCTATTAATCGGAGGCCCAGTGCCAGTTTATGTTTTTTTTGCCTATTTTAGAGTTTCGCCGAAAAGGAATACCAAACGGAGTCCAAACGGGATGAAACCTTCGCGGTGATCTTTCTTGGACCGAAAGCAATCCAGAAGACTTGGAGTTGATGTCAAGAACTCCGCGAGGCGGCCACGAGGCAGGAGGGCGCGCCCAGGGGGTAGGTGCGCCCCCACCCTCATGGGCCCCTCGTAGCTCCACCGACGTACTTCTTTTGCCTATATATACTCTTATACCCTAGATCGATCACAGAGAGCCACGAAACCACTTTTCCACCACCGCAACCTTCTGTACCCGTGAGATCCCATCTTGGGGCCTCTTCCGGCGATCCGCTGGAGGGGGGATAGATCACAGAGGGCTTCTACATCAACACCATAGCCTCTCCGATGAAGCGTGAGTAGTTTACCACAGACCTTCGGGTCCATAGTTATTACCTATATGGCTTCTTCTCTCTCTTTGATTCTCAATACAAAGTTATCCTCGATGTTCTTGGAGATCTATTCGATGTAATACTCTTTTGCGGTGTGTTTACCGAGATCCGATGAATTGTGGATTTATGAACAAGATTATCTATGAATATTATTTGTTTCTTCTCTGAATTCTTATATGCATGATTTGATATCTTTGTAAGTCTCCTCGAATTATCGGTTTAGGGACTACTAGATTGATCTTTCTTGCAATGGGAGAAGTGCTTAGCTTTGGGTTCAATCTTGCGGTGTCCTTTCCCAGTGACAGTAGGGGCAGCAAGGCACGTATTGTATTATTGGCATCGAGGATAAAAAGATGGGGTTTATATCATATTGTTTGAGTTTATCCCTCTACATCATGTCATCTTGCTTAATGTGTTACTCTGTTCTTATGAACTTAATACTGTAGATGCATGCTGGATAGTGGTCGATGTGTGGAGTAATAGTAGTAGATGCAGAATCGTTTCGATCTACTTGACACGGACGTGATGCCTATGTTCATGATCATTGCCTTAGATATCTTCATAACTATGCGCTTTTCTATCAATTGCTCAGAAGTAATTTGTTCACCCACCATAATGCATGCTATCTTGAGAGAAGCCACTAGTGAAACTTATGGCCCCCGGGCCTCTTTCTTATTATATTGCATCTCTTTTATTTACATCGCATCTCGTTTACTATTTTGCAATCTTTACTTTCCAATCTATACAACAAAAATACCAAAAATATTTACTTTACTATCTTTATCATATCTCACTTCTGCGAGTGATCGCGAAGGGATTGACAACCCCTTTATCGTGTTGGTTCCAAGGTTCTTGATTTTTTGTGCAGGTACTAGGTGACTTGTGCGTTGTCTCCTACTGGATTGATACCTTGGTTCTCAAAACTAATGGAAATACTTACGCTACTTTGCTGCACCACCCTTTCCTCTTCAAGGGAAAACCAATGCATGCTCAAGAGGTAGCAAGAAGGATTTCTGGCGCCGTTGCCGGGGAGATCTGCGCCAATTCAAGACATACCAAGTATCTATCATAAACTCTTCTCCCTCGCATTACATTATT
This sequence comes from Triticum urartu, assembly GCF_056163025.1. Lineage (NCBI taxonomy): Eukaryota > Viridiplantae > Streptophyta > Magnoliopsida > Poales > Poaceae > Triticum > Triticum urartu. Next base: position 355,256,891 of record NC_141873.1, on the reverse strand, counting down.
TGCCATTCGCCTCTCGCTTTCCTCTCCCCCACTTCTAAAACGATTTTTGAAAACCTTTGCCTTTTCTTCGCCCCTTTTCCGTTCCTCTCTTTTCGCTTCCTTCTTGTGTGCTTGTGTGTTGGATTGATTGTTTGTCACGATGGCTCAAGATGATACTAAATTGTGTGACATTTCCAATATCAACAACAATGATTTTACTAGCACTCCGATTGCTCCTACTACCGATGATGAATCTTGTGAAATTAATACCGCTTTGTTGAATCTTGTTATGAAAGATCAATTTTCTGGCCTTCCTAGTGAAGATACTGCTACCCATCCAAACAACTTTGTTGATTTGTGTGATATGCAAAAGAAGAAAGATGTGGATAATGATATTGTTAAATTGAAGCTATTTCCGTTTTCGCTTAGAGATCATGCTAAAACTTGGTTCTCTTCTTTGCCTAAAAATAGTATTGATTCATGGAATAAGTGCAAAGATGTTTTATCTCTAAGTACTTTCCTCCCGCTAAGATCATCTCTCTTAGGAACGATATTATGAATTTTAAGCAACTTGATCATGAGCATGTTGCACAAGCTTGGGAGAGGATGTAATTAATGATACGTAATTGCCCTACACATGGTATGAATTTGTGGATGATTATACAATTTTTTTATGCTGGATCGAATTTTGCTTCTAGAAATCTTTTATATTCAGCCACGAGAGGCACTTTTATGGAAATCACTTTAGGAGAATCTACTAAACTCCTAGACAATATTATGGTTAATTATTCTCAATGGCACACTGAAAGATCCACTAGTAAAAAAGTTCATTCGATTGAAGAGATTAATGTTTTGAGTGGAAAGATGGATGAACTTATGAATTTTTTTGCTAATAAAAGTGTTTCTTCTGATCCTAATGATATGCCTTTGTCCACTCTGATTTAGAATAATAATGAATCTACGGATGTGAATTTTGTTGGAAGGAACAATTTTGGTAAAAACGCGTATAGAGGAAACTTCAATTCTAGGCCGTTTCCTAGTAATTCCTCTAATAGTTATGGTAATTCCTACAACAAACTCTTGTGGAAATTTTAATAAGATGCCCTCTGATTTTGAGACTAGTGTTAAAGAATTTATGAGTTTGCAAAAGAATTTCAATGCTTTGGTTGAAGAAAAATTGCTTAAGATTGATGAGTTGGCTAGGAACGTGGATAGAATTTCTCTTGATGTTGATTCTTTGAAACTTAGATCTATTCCACCTAGGCATGACATCAATGAGTCTCTCAAATCCATGAGAATTTCCATTGATGAGTGCAAAGAAAGAACCGCTAGGATGCGTGCTAAAAAAGATTGCTTTGTGAAAGCGTGTTCTTCTAGTTTTCATGATAATAATGATGAAGATCTAAAAGTGATTGATGTGACTCCTATTAAATCTTTTTAATCTTGATAAAGATGGGATTGGAGATGAGTCAACTTTAGTTAAAAGGCATCCCAATGATTCAGAGTTTTTAGATCTTGATGCAAAAATTAATAAAAGTGGGATTGAAGAGGTCAAAACTTTACATAGCAATGAACCCACTATTATGGATTTCAAGGAACTTAATTGTGATAATTGCTCTTTGATAGATTGTATTTCCTTGTTGCAAACTGTGTTAAACTCCCCTCATGCTTATAGCCAAAATAAAGCTTTTACTAAACATATCGTTGATACTTTAATGCAATCCTATGAAGAAAAGCTTGAACTAGAAGTTTCTATCCCTAGAAAACTTTATGATGAGTGGGAACCTACTATTAAAACTAATATTAAAGATTATGAATGTTATGCTTTGTGTGATTTGGGTGCTAGTGTTTCCACGATTCCAAAAACTTTTTGTGATGTGCTAGGTTTCCGTGAATCTGATGGTTGTTCTTTAAATTTGCATCTTGCGGATTACACCATTAGGAAACCTATGGGAAGGATTAATGATGTTCTTATTGTTGCAAATAGGAATTATGTGCCCGTATATTTCATTGTTCTTGATATAGATTGCAATACTACATGTCCTATTATTCTTGGTAGACCTTTCCATAGAACGATTGGTGCAATTATTGGCATGAAAGAAGGAAATATTAGATTCCAATTCCCGTTAAGGAAAGGCATGGAAAACTTTCCTAGGAATAAAATTAAATTGCCTTATGAATCTATTATGAGATCCACTTATGGATTGCGTACCAAAGATGACAATACTTATATCTATTCTTGATCTTATGCCTAGCTAGGGCCGTTAAACGATAGCACTTGTTGGGAGGCAACCCAATTTTATTTTTGTTCTTTACTTTTTGTTCATGTTTAGTAATAAATAATTCATCTAGCTTCTGTTATGATTGTTTTTTTTGTGTTTTGATTAGTGTTTTTGCCAAGTAAATCCTTTAGGATCTTCTTAGGTGATTGTTGTTTGATCTTGCTGATAAAAATAGAAAGTATGCGCTCACGATAATAATTATCATTTTTTACCAGAGAGCGATAAAATACCAATTCCAACTGCAGTTGATCAATATACTTTCTATCCTGGTCGTCCTAATTTTTCAGAATTTTTGGAGCTACAGAAGTATCTGAAACCTCCAGATTTCTATAGACTGTTCTATTTTTGACAGATTCTGTTTTTCGTGTGTTGTTTGCTTATTTTGATGAATCTATGAGTATTATCGGTGGGTATGAACCATAGAGAAGTTGGAATACAGTAATTTTAACACCAATATAAATAAATAATGAGTTCATTACAGTACCTTAAAGTGGTGGTTTATTTTCTTATACTAACGGAACTCATGAGATTTTCTTTTGAAGTTTTGTGTTGTGAAGTTTTCAAGTTTTTGGGTAAAGATTTGATGGATTTTGGAATAAGGAGTGGCAAGAGCCTAAGCTTGGGGATGCCCAAGGCACCCCAAGGTAAAATTCAAGGACAACCAAAAGCCTAAGCTTGGGGATGCCCCAGAAGGCATCCCCTCTTTCGTCTTTGTCTATCGGTAACTTTACTTGAGGCTATATTTTTATTCACCACATGATATGTGTTTTGCTTGGAGTGTCTTGTATGATTTGAGTCTTTGCTTTTTAGTTCCCACAATAATCCTTGCTGTACACACCTTTTTGGAGAGACACGCATGAATCGAAATTTATTAGAATACTCTATGTGCTTCACTTATATCTTTTGAGCAACATACTTTTGCTCTAGTTCTTCACTTATATCTTTTTAGAGCACAGTGGTGGTTTTATTTTGTAGAAATTATTGATATCTCATGATTCACTTATATTATTTTGAGAGTCTTTTGGAACAGCATAGTAATTTGCTTTGGCTATAAAACTAGTCCTAATATGATGGGCATCCAACATGGGTATAATAAAAACTTTCATATAAAGTGCGTTGAATACTATGAGAAGTTTGATGCCTGATGATTGTTTTGAGACATGAGGATGGTGATATTAGAGTCATGCTTGTAGATTAATTTTGAATTTGATAAATACTTGTGTTGAGGTTTGCAAGTCCCGTAGCATGCATGTATGGTAACCGTTGTGTAAGAAATTTGAAGCATGAGGTATTTCTTTGATTGTCTTCCTTATGAATGGCGGTTGGGGACGAGCGATGGTCTTTTCCTACCAATCTATCCCCCTAGGAGCATGCGCGTAGTGCTTGGTTTTGATGACTTGTAGATTTTTGCAATAAGTATGTGAGTTCTTTATGACTAATGTTGAGTCCATGGATTATACGCACTCTCACCCTTCCATCGTTGCTAGCCTCTCTAGTACCGTCCAACTTTCGCCGGTACCATAAACCCACCATTTACCTTCCTCAAAACAGCCACCATACCTACCTATTATGGCATTTCCATAGCCATTCCTAGATATATTGCCATGCAACTTTCCACCGTTCCGTTTATTATGACACGCTCCATCATTGTCATATTGCCTTGCATGATCACGTAGTTGACATCGTATTTGTGGCAAAGCCACCATTCATAATTTTTTCATACATGTCACTCTTGATTCATTGCACATCCTGGTACACCACCGGAGGCATCCATATAGTCATATTTTGTTCTAAGTATCGAGTTGTAATCCTTGAGTTGTAAATAAATAGAAGTGTGATGACCTTCATTATTAGAGCATTGTCCCATGTGAGAAAATAAAAAAGGGAGGAAAGGCCAAATAAAATAAAAAAAGAGATGGCCCAAAAAATGAGAGAAAAATAGAGAAGGGACAATGCTACTATCCTTTTTCCACACATGTGCTTCAAAGTAGCACCATGATCTTCATGATAGAGAGTCTCTTATTTTGTCACTTTCATATACTAGTGGGAATTTTCGTTTTAGAACTTGGATTGTATATTCCAACGATGGGCTTCCCCAAAATGCCCTAGGTCTTCGTGAGCAAGGAAGTTGGATGCACACCCACTTAGTTTCTTTTGTTGAGCTTTCGTACATTTATAGCTCGAGTGCATCTGTTGCATGGCAATCCCTACTCACTCACATTGATATCTATTGATGGGCATCTCCATAGCCCATTAATACGCCTAGTTGATGTGAGACCATCTTCCTCCTTTTTGTCTTCTCCACAACCACCACTCTATTCCACCTATAGTGCTATGTCCATGGCTCACGCTCATGTATTGCATGAAAGTTCAAAAAGTTTGAGAATACTAAAGTATGAAACAATTGCTTGGCTTGTCATCGGGGTTGTGCATGATTTGAATATTTTGTGTGATGAAGATGGAGCATAGACAAACTATATGATTTTGTAGGGATGAACTTTCTTTGGCCATGTTATTTTCAGAAGACATGATTACTTTGTTAGTATGCTTGAAGTATTATTATTTTTATGTCAATATTAAACTTTTGTCTTGAGTCTTTCAGAACTGAACATTCATGCCACAATAAAGAAAACTACATTGATAATTATGTTAGGTAGCATTCCACATCAAAAATTCTGTTTTTATCATTTACCTACTCGAGGATGAGTAGGTATTAAGCTTGGGGATGCTTGATACGTCTCCAACGTATCTATAATTTTTTATTGTTCCATGCTATTATATTATCTGTTTTGGATGTTTAATGGGCTTTAATATGCTCTTTTATATTATTTTTGGGACTAGCCTATTAATCGGAGGCCAAGTGTCAATTTCTGTTTTTTTGCCTATTTTAGATTTTCGCAGAAAAGGAATACCAAACAGAGTCCAAACGGAATGAAACCTGCACGATGATCTTTCTTGGACCGAAAGCAATCCAGAAGACTTGGAGTTGAAGTCTGGGACTCCGCTAGGCAGCCACGAGGTAGGAGGGCGCACCAAGGGGGGTAGGCGTGCCCCCCACCCTCGTGGGCCCCTCGTAGCTCCACTGACGTACTTCTTTCGCCTATATATACTCTTATACCCTAGATCGATCACAGAGAGCCATGAAACCACTTTTCAACCGCCGCAACCTTCTGTACCCGTGAGATCCCATCTTGGGGCCTCTTTCGGCTATCTGCCAGAGGGGGAACCGATCACAAAGGGCTTCTACATCAACACCATAGCCTCTCTGATGAAGCGTGAGTAGTTTACCACAGACCTTCGGGTCCATAGTTATTAGCTAGATGGCTTCTTCTGTAACGCCCCGAGACCGTTGCGCCAGGTGTCTTCCAGTTATTCGCTGTTGTTGCCTTGTCATTTGTTTGCGTGTCATGCATTTCATATCATGTCATCATGTGCATCGCATTTGCATTCGTGTTCGTCTCATGCATCCGAGCATTTTCCCCGTTGTCCGTTTTGCAATCCGGCGCTCCTACGTCCTCCGGCGCCCCTCTTTTGTCTCTTTTCGTGTGCGGGTGTTAAACATTCTCGGATTGGACCGAGATTTGCCAAGCAGCCTTGGTACACTACCGGTAGACCGCTTGTCATGTTTCGTACCATTTGGAGTCCGTTTGATACTCCAACGGTTAACCGAGGAACCGTAAAGGCCTCGTGTGTGTTGCAGCCCAACACCCCTCCAAAGTGGCCCAAAACCCATCCAAACCCCCTCCATCCTCTCGGCCGTTCGATCATGATCGCATGGCCAAAAACCGCTCCTCATTTGGACTCTCCTAGCTCCCTCTACCTATATATATGTGTCTCCCTCCAAAAATTCGCGGATGAACCCTAGATGCACTCCTCCCCGCGCATCCAGACGCGTCCGCGTTGCGCCGGACATGTCCACCGCCGCCGCCACATCACTGCGACCAATCATGTCGCGTCACCTTACCCCAGCAGCCGCTCCCGGCCAACAGGAGCGCGCCACGTCGCCACGCCGGCTCCCCCGCAGCCGCCGGGCCCGCAGGCCCAGATCTGGCCCGCCGGGCCCGAACCAGCGCGCGCCGCCGCCCGAGCGTCTCCTTGCGCCTCCCGAGGGCCGCCCGCTCCTCCCGCCGGCGAGCTTCACCACGCCGCCGCCGGAAAACCGCGCCGATGCCGAGCTACTTCGCCGTCCCCGCCAACTGAGCGCCGCCTTTCGCCGGAGACTGGCCGGACCCGCTTGCTCTCGCCGTCCCTTCGCCGCCGGAGGTCCTCTGCACCGGTGCCGCCCTCGCCCTTCATCGCCATGGCCTCGGGCCTCTTTTTGTGTGATTTTCTTTTAAGCATGAAGTCTATATGTGTTATGAGCTACAACATGCCATCTTTCCTGTGGTGCAATCTACTCTTCATGATATGTCATGTGTTGATTGTAACTAACTTGCAAAGTAGCCTCTGTGATGTTGCTGATTTCAGGGACTTAGAATTTCTATGTCTTTTCCCTGATGTTATTTTTATGCCATGTATTCATGTTGCTACAGTGAGATCCGTGCTCCTTTTGAGTATGTTCAGTAAGGATGATTTGGGCATATGGTTATGCTCTATCCATCCATGTCTTTTTTTGCAATTATGGAGTACCCTAGAATGACTCAATGCTGCTCTACTTTTGCTATAAAATGTTCTTTGCAGCTTGTTAACATGTTAATCAATTTTGCCAAGGTTGTTGTAGTTGATCCATGCATGCTATGAGATTGTTCTTGCCATGTTCAGCTTCTCGATCATGTCTTCTTGCTGGTAGTACGCTTGTTTTGTCATGCAATGCCTTGTGTTGAGTGCATCGAGCTCGCATACATGCCTACGTAACTCTGTTTTTGCCATGTCCAGTTTTCTGCTAAGTCTGAATCTGTTAGCGAAACTTTCTATGTTTACATGGGTGCCATCATATCTTATGATCCCTTTTGGCTTATGGTTAGTAAGGGACTTTTGTTATATGCTTTGAGTAGATTCATGCCATGCCTTGTATTGCTATGTCCTCTTCCTGTAGCATGTTGTTATCTTGCTCTAAACATTGCTTCCTGATGTTAATTCCTAGCATGTTAGTATATTCAGTAAGTCTGTGAAGCTGATATCTTTTGCACTTTTGCCATGCTTGTTTGAACCTGCTCTTGGGTGATTTAGCCGTAGCTCAGTGTTCATCTTTTGTCAAGCATCGTGAGTAGATCACTACCATGTGCTTTGTTGCTATGTTGGAGTGCAGTAGCTTAGTTTCTTCTTGCATTCTAGATGGCATCGTGCTGTTAATCGCAGAATTGTGCCATTCTTGTTTTGCTTGCCATTTGCAAACCGTGCATCCGATTCCAGTGATCTTTATATCGATTTCGACCGAAATCAACTCATCTTTCCAGAGGCGCACTTGGTTTGCCAAGTTGATGCCTTGTTCAATCTTTCCTTTTCGGAGCACGCATATGCATTGCATATCACATCTAGCATATCATGCCATGTTTTGCATCATGTTGCTTGCGCATTGAACCATGGTTGATTGTGCTTCCCTTTGCTTGTGTTCTTGCCCTGGGTAGAGCCGGGAGACGAGTACGTGATCGAGGAACCTGTTGAGTACGCTTATGAGGATCAAGCTTTTGTCAACTCGGAGAACTTTGCAGGCAAGATGACCACACCCTCGAAATCACTTCTACCTTTGCTTGCTAGTTGCTTGCTCTATTGCTATGCCGCGATACCTACCACATGCTATATCATGCCTCCCATATTGCCATGTCAAACCTCTAACCCACCTTGTCCTAGCAAACCGTTGTTTGGCTATGTTACCGCTTTGCTCAGCCCCTCTTATAGCGTTGCTAGTTGCAGGTGAAGATTGGAGTTTGTTCCATCTTGGAACATGATTATTGTTGGGATATCATTATTATATCTTGTGTACTTTAATGCACCTATATACTTGGTAAAGGGTGGAAGGCTCGGCCTTATGCCTAGTGTCGTGGTTCTAAGTCTGACAGTAATGTAGGAGGTAGGTATGGAGAGGCGAGATCTTAGCTATGGAGAAGTTGTAAGCACGCGAGGTTTACGAGTTCAGGCCCTTCTCGGAGGAAGTAACAGCCCTACGTCTCGGAGCCCGGAGGCAGTCGACTGGATTATGCGTGTATGAATTACAGGGGTGCGAACCCCTGCTACTAAGGACGGGGGTGGCTTATATAGAGTTCGCAAGACCCCTCCGGTCCTCAGTAATGCAGGGTTAAAATACATTAAGACTGGGCGTTACTGGTAACATCCCTAATAAAGTGCTATGATGACCATAAAGACTACTTAATGGCCGACCGTTTGCTTGCGGAGTGACTTTAGATCTCCTGTTAGTCGAGTGGTTGGCTTCGTAGTCGAGTGGTAGCTTCCTAGTCGAGTGTCTTGAATCCGTCGAGTGGGATACCTTCAAGTTGATTGAAAGGTGACTTCTTCCAGGGATGTCCTTGGGTAGGGCTCTTAGGACAGGTCCATGCCCCTACCCTAGGTACATAGCTTCATCATTAGCCCCCGAATGGATAGAGGTTTGAGTGGGGAAGGAGTTGGGGGTCCTTCCGACTGGTTCTTAGCGTTATACGAATGTCTTGTACTGGATCAATCGTCACGGATGACGTTCTCAACTTCTTTCGGTCACCTTGATCCATTCTTGGTCTCTCGTCGAGTGAATTTCCTTACTTGTGGAATACCGAGTGCCGGCACGAGCGGGCTCTTCAGTTTGATGAGTTGTTCTGCAGCCCGCGGATTTTGCGGGATTTGAATTTCGGGAAGCGAGCGGGACGGGGGCGGCCGAAGTAATCGGATGCGATAGGATGGAAAATCCTCGATCTCCGCGCCACCCTTTTCGCCACGTACCGCGTGCGCGCCTGTTGAGGGATTTTACGGGACCACCTGGGCCTACCGGTCAGCCACTCGGAAGCGGCTCCTTATAAGTTGCCGGCTCGGGGCTCCCCAACAGTGTGCTCTCGCCTTTCCTTCTCCCCCTGCAAGGTCCTCTACCACCTCCGCTCTCACCCTAGCGCCGTAGGTCCGTTCGAGCCTCGCCGGCAACGATGGTGAAGGACAAGACGTCGGCTTTGGAGCGCGTGAAGAAGGCGGCGGTGCAGGGGAAGGGGAAGAAGTCCGCTCGGGGCGGATCTTCCTCGAGGACTGCTCTGCCCAGGGATTGGATCCAGGGCGACTGGATGCCCTTGGTGATTCGGCAGGAAGATCTTGACGACATGGTCGAGGGGGGAGTCATTCCCCATGAAGCTACGCGTCTCCCGGGGAGAGAAGTCGAACCCCAACCTCGTGATGGTGAGTGCGTCCTCCTCGCCACCCATATCGATCGAGGATTCTCTCTACCTCCTCATCCTTTTTTCCGGAGATTTTTGAACTTCTTCGGAGCGCAGCTCCACCATTTCACTCCCAATTCCATCGTGTATCTTGCGGCTTTCGTTTCCTTGTGCGAAAGTTTCTTGGGTTGCCGCCCTCATTGGGGACTCTTTAAACACATCTTCACTTGCCATTCCCAATTGGTAAAGAAAGCCAAGTCGAGTGACGAACAGACGCAAGTGATCCAGCTATGCGGGGGCCTGGCGATCCAGATGAGGGGTAAAAGTTCTTTTCCGTCTATCACTTTTCCTGAGTCGGTCCATGGTTGGCAGTCGACCTGGTTTTATTGCGAAGACCAGGTGACCCCTGGGCAGTCGACTGGTCTTCCCCCTTTCTCTCTGGACCGAGCTCAAAAGCCTGCCTCTCTGAAAGTGCTGCCGGAGGAAAAGGTGCAAGTCAAGGTGCTGGTTGGTCGAGTGGTTCAGCTTGTCCGAGAGGGCGTGACCGGCATGGACTTGCTGGAGGTCTTCCTTCGGAGGCGCATCCAACCGCTTCAGGCTCGTGACCACCCTATGTGGCTGTACTCGGGTCTCGACGACACCACTCGCGTTCACCCAGAGGAGGTCACCGACGAGATGCTGGAAGGGTGGCTGTCGAGCATCACAGGGAACAAAGACAACCCCCGAGGAGCTAGGAGGGTTCCCCCGCTTGACAGTACATACGACGTGGACCAGGTCTGACCTTGTGTTCCCGACTGAGATCTTGCTTTCTTCATTTGCTCTCTTTGAATCGGTCGACTGACTTTCGACTTGTCTGCTATTCTCCAGGCAACTACAGAGATGTACTCGACACCCAACGGAGCACAGGGGTAGGCCGAGGAAGGGGAGGCGAGCGGAGGCGAAAGCGGAGACGAACAGGGGGAGTGGGAGTCTGACGGCGAAGGAGAGGGAGACGACGACGTCGACTCCAGCGAAGAGGAGGAGGAGGAGGAAGCTGAACCTCCCCGCTCGGAAAGGTGATCCAAGCTTACACACAACCCTGCGCGGGAACGTGGTAAGTCGACTGCTCCCGTTGGGCAGTCGTCGAAGCGCCCTCGGACCTCTTCTCCAGCACCGACTGAAAAAGCTCCCAAGCACCCCCGCGCGGTGCCGTGCAAGACACCCAAGGCTCTGCCCAAGATGAGGATGACTGTCCCCACCATTTCTGGGTAATGATAGAACTTGTTCTCCTTTGTCGACCGTGGACGGATCCTTGGTCGATCCACTGAGCCGACTGACGGTCTTTCAAAATTTGCAGTGCTGCTACTTCTGAGATCTCCGCCAAGGACGATGATCAAGAGATGGAAGATGCTGTTACTTCCAACCCTGGTATGATTACTGATGTTCTGCCTTAAATCGACTGACGATTTCTTATAACTCTGGTCGATTGAATTTTTCTCGTAGCTCCTCCTCATGTTATTAACCTTCCTGACGACAAAGACGAAGTGTCGCTGAGAGTGAGGCGGAACAGGAAAGCGTCGGCTGGAGAGACTCCACAATCCACTCCAGCGCCTGAGGCCGTAGCTCGAGACGGTGGCGATACCACCCGGGCTTCTGTGACTTTTGCCAATCCTCTGACGAGTGTGTGGCCCTCGACATCGACCGTAAATCCACCTTCGCTCTTCGCCACACACCACGTCCCTGAGGACCAAGTGGGTGCAGCTAAGGAAGCTATACGCCAGGCAGGCATCATGATAGAGCAGGTCAAGGTGGTTCGAGAAGCCAGCCAAGCGGCTTATGACGCGAGTTCAGCTCTTCAGAGTAACGTCCAGGTCAGTCGATTCACTGCTTGTTCTGTTAGGGTATGCTGTCTGAAGAATATATTTTCCGAAGATCTTTTAAATCTGTACACCCACTGGGTGTTTCTGTTAAGTTTTTTGGTCGAGTGGGGGCATGCTGAGTGCACCCACTGGGTATAGTCCCCGAGACTACGGTGGACTACTAGCAGTCGACTGTAGTCTTTATATTGTGTTGCTATAGTTTTACTCCTTCACTCGGTCCGGCCAGGCCATGTCGAATGAAACTGTATCCGGTCGACTGCGGGCAGACGATTTTTTTTCAAAACCAGTGGGGGCACGCTGAGTGCACCCATTGGGTGTAGTCCCCGAGACTACTGTTGAATGTTTTTCATTCAGCTGTAGTCTTAGAAACGTCATCATTGTCTCTTGGTTACTTGGAAGCAACTTATCTTGGACCTCTGTCGACTGACTTTTGCAGAAATCCTGTGAACTTGTGGCTCTCTACACTGAGTTGGAGAACAAACAGATCCAGCTCGACCTTGACTTGAAGCTCGCTCAACAGAACCTGCAGAAGGCGCGAGACGAAGCAAAAGGTATGGCTGGCGAGGTTCCTCATTCTTGGCGAGTGACTTCCCTTTCTTGCCCATTCTTGATGTTGAGTTCACTCGACGTTCTGTAGATAAACTGGAGGAAGCTCTAAAGAAGAAGGATCAAGATCTTGCCGAAGAACAGAAGGAGGCCTCGAGCAAAACGAAGCTTGCAGAAGAGAAACTAGCTTCGGTCGGAACTCTTGAACAGGAGAACTCCAGACTGAAAACTGCTCTCAAGACAGCTAATCGAGAGGTCAGCCGACTGAAGAACGACAGGATGGTTCTGCACGACCAGGCGGGTGAGCTGGCGGGGAAGGTAAACGATCTGGAGGCTTATCTCGGTGGACTCGCCAAGAAGCTGTTCGTCATGCTTGAAGGTAATTATTTCGACCCGGCTGTCTTGCAGTTACTAAGCCCGCGTAAGGCCACTGTCTTATTCTTGAATCATGTTTGCAGAATTCTGCCAGAGCTTCGAAGAGGAAACCAGTCGAGTGGAGCCAGGCTTGGATCCCGCCAATTCTCTCGTGAAGGACGAGGCTGCTATGAACGTGCTCCGACTGGAGTCTCGTGTTACCAGCCTTGTTGACTATCTTGCTCGGCTGAAGGTTGCGATGTCGCAGATCGACACATCACTCTGGCCTGGAACGACGCTTCAGAACGACCTCGAGTCCCTGGTGGTTCGACTGGATGAAGTCCCGGGTCGAGTGGCGGAATGGAAGAAATCTTCTGCTAGATGTGGTGCTGATGTCGCTCTGTCTCTGGTCCGCGTCCATTGCAAGGAGGCGCGAGAAGAAAAGCTGGCCACCATCCAAGTTGCCAATACCAAGAAGCACATCTTTCAAGACTTCATGGAGACTTTCATTGCTGCTGCTACTCGTATTGCAGACGGGATCGACTTGGACGAGTTCGTAACCCCTTCCAGTCCTCCGCTTGAGGAATGAAAAACTTTTATGCTTCACTTTAAATTTGCCTCGGAATGCCCAGTGGATTCTGTAACCGTTAAACTCTGTCGAGCCGAGGGCTCGAATACTTTGATCTGAGGTCTTGGACCTTTGGGTTTTATCCGAACTTGATTTATCGTTGAATATCTTCGGGAATTATCTACCGAGTGGAACTTGGCCTTCACTCGAAATAACTTCGTATTTGTGGTGCAGCTCCGAAGGAAAAGGTAACAGTCGATTCGCATCTTGCCGTTCTTGTGGATTGGGACGTGTTCCGAACTTAGGCGAGCACTGGGCTGCAGCTAAGCCCCCGAGTGGGAGGTTTGCTTTCCACTCGGTGGGATTTTTGAACACTTAGGCGAGCACTGAGCTGCAGCTAAGCCTCGAGTGGGAGGTTTGCTCTCCACTCGGTAGGATTTTTATATACTTAGGCGAGTACTTGGACTGCAGCTAAGCCCCCAAGTGGGAGGTTTGCTCTCCACTCGGTAGGATTTTCAAACACTTAGGCGAGCACTGGGCTGCAGCTAAGCCTCCGAGTGGGAGTCTGGCTCACCACTCGGTAGGATTTTCAAATACTTAGGCGAGTACTCGGACTGCAGCTAAGCCCCCAAGTGGGAGGTTTGCTCTCCACTCGGTAGGATTTTCAAACACTTAGGCGAGCACTGGGCTGCAGCTAAGCCTCCGAGTGGGAGTCTGGCTCACCACTCGGTAGGATTTTCAAATACTTAGGCGAGTACTTGGACTGCAGCTAAGCCCCCGAGTGGGAGGTTTGCTCTCCACTCGGTAGGATTTTTATATACTTAGGCGAGCACTGGGCTGCAGCTAAGCCTCCGAGTGGGAGTCTGTCTCACCACTCGGTAGGATTTTCAAATACTTAGGCGAGTACTTGGACTGCAGCTAAGCCCCCGAGTGGGAGGTTTGCTCTCCACTCAGTAGGATTTTCAAACAGTTAGGCGAGCACTGGGCTGCAGCTAAGCCTCCGAGTGGGAGTATGGCTCACCACTCGGTAGGATTTTCAAATACTTAGGTGAGCACTGGGCTGCAGCTAAGCCTCCGAGTGGGACTCTGGCTCACCACTCGGTAGGATTTTCAAATACTTAGGCGAGTACTTGGACTGCAGCTAAGCCCCCGAGTGGGAGGTTTGCTCTCCACTCGGTAGGATTTTCAAACACTTAGGCGAGCACTGGGCTGCAGCTAAGCCTCCGAGTGGGAGTCTGGCTCACCACTCGGTAGGATTTTCAAATACTTAGGCGAGTACTTGGACTGCAGCTAAGCCCCCGAGTGGGAGGTTTGCTCTCCACTCGGTAGGATTTTCAAACACTTAGGCGAGCACTGGGCTGCAGCTAAGCCTCCGAGTGGGAGTCTGGCTCACCACTCGGTAGGATTTTCAAATACTTAGGCGAGTACTTGGACTGCAGCTAAGCCCCCGAGTGGGAGGTTTGCTCTCCACTCGGTAGGATTTTCAAACACTTAGGCGAGCACTGGGCTGCAGCTAAGCCTCCGAGTGGGAGTCTGGCTCACCACTCGGTAGGATTTTCAAATACTTAGGCGAGTACTTGGACTGCAGCTAAGCCCCCGAGTGGGAGGTTTGCTCCCCACTCGGTAGGATTTTTATATACTTAGGCGAGCACTGTGCTGCAGCTAAGCCTCCGAGTGGGAGTCTGGCTCACCACTCGGTAGGGTTTTCAAATACTTAGGCGAGCACTGGGCTGCAGCTAAGCCCTCGAGTGGGAGTCTGGCTCACCACTCGGTAGGATTTTTTTGCAAACTTAGGCGAAACGGATTCGCAGCTAAGCTACCCACTGGGGGATTTCGTACGCAAACAAAAGTGACAGCAATTACAGGAAGAACTGGGACACTCTTGTCTTTGATAAAAATAAACTACAGAAGTTTTTCATATTACACCTCATCCGAGTGAGAATTCAAGTGTAAAATGGGCGGAGTAGTTCCGTATTCCAAGCTCGTGGCTCGTCGATCCGGCGATCAACGTTGTAGAGATGATATGCTCGATTGTGGAGGACTCTGGTGACGATGAAGGGGCCTTCCCAAGTAGGAGAAAGTTTGTGTGGTTTCTTTTTATCCACTCGGAGGACCAAATCTCCTTCTTGGAAGGCTCGGCTCTTCACATTTCTGGCATGGAATCGACGCAAGTCTTGCTGATAGATGGTCGATCTGATCATAGCCATTTCCCTCTCCTCCTCTAGGAGGTCGACTGCGTCTTGCTGGGCTTGCTCTGCTTCGTCTTTGTTATAAAGCTCGACTCTGGGGGCGTTGTGAAGTAGATCACTCGGCAGGACGGCTTCGGCTCCGTAAACCAGAAAGAATGGCGTTCTTCCAGTCGACCGGTTCGGGGTGGTCCTTAGTCCCCACAAAACTGACGGAAGCTCGTCGACCCAAGCCCCTGCTGCGTGCTTGAGATCACGCATCAGTCGAGGCTTCTGTCCTTTGAGAATCATACCATTTGCTCTTTCAGCTTGTCCATTCGACTGGGGATGCGCGACCGACGCGTAGTCGACTCGTGAGCCTTGAGAGGCGCAAAAAGCTCTGAACTTGTCTGAATCGAAGTTTGACCCATTTGTCAGTGATGATGCTATGCGGGACCCCATATCTGAATATCAACTCTCTGATGAAACTGATAGCAGTGCTAGCATCAAGATTTTTGATAGGCTTGGCTTCAATCCATTTGGTGAACTTGTTGACTGCCACAAGCACATGTGTGAATCCGCTCCTGCCTGTTCTCAGTGGACCAACCATGTCCAGTCCCCAAACAGCGAAGGGCCAGACGAGTGGAATCGTCCTCAGAGATGATGCTGGCTTGTGCGACATGTTGGAGTAGAACTGGCAGCCTTCACACTTGTCGACTATCTCTTTCGCCATTTCGTTTGCCCTGGGCCAGTAAAAACCCGCTCGGTATGCTTTGGCCGCGATGGTCCGAGAGGACGCATGGTGACCATAGGTCCCCGAGTGGAAATCATCAAGGATTATCTGACCTTCTTCTGGCATTATGCACTTCTGACCGATTCCAGTTGCGCTTTCTCTATACAACTGTCCTTTTATGACTGTGAAAGCTTTAGATCGACGGATGATCTGTCGAGCCTCTTCTTCGTCCTCTGGAAGTTCTTTCCTCAAGATATACGCGATGTATGGTATCGTCCAGTCAGGAGTGATTGCCAAGACCTCCATGACTAGGTCAACCACAGCAGGAATTTCGACTTCAGTCGGATCTGTGGCACTTTTCGGTTGCGGGGCTTCTTCTGTAAAAGGATCCTCCTGGACTGACAGCGAGCGGATGTGCTCCAAAAACACATTGCTGGGAATGGCTTCTCTCTTGGAGCCTATCTTTGCCAGATCTTCAGCTGCTTGATTTTTCAGTCGGGGGATGTGATGAAGCTCTAACCCCTCGAATTTCTTTTCTAGCTTTCTTACTGCGTTGCAGTAGCCAGTCATAGCTGGGCTTCTGACGTCCCACTCCTTCATCACCTGATTAACCACCAAATCTGAGTCGCCATAGACCATGAGGCGCCGGACGCCGAGTGAAATGGCCATGCGCAACCCATACAAGAGTGCTTCGTATTCTGCTTCATTATTGGAGGAATCGAAGTGAATCTGGAGAACATATCTGAGCTTATCTCCTCGGGGGGAGACCAATACTACCCCAGCACCGGAACCATTCAGCATCTTAGATCCATCGAAGAACATGGTCCAGTGCTCCGAGTGAACTTGAGTCGGAAGCTGCTGTTCAATCCACTTGGCGACGAAATCTGCAATTTCTTGGGACTTGATAGCCTTCTTTGCTTCAAACTTGATATCTAGAGGAAGGAGTTCAATCGCCCACTTCGCCACTCGACCAGTTGCATATCTGTTGTGCAAAATCTCTGACAGTGGAGCGTTGTTGACGACTGTAATGGAATGGTCAGAGAAGTAGTGTGCAACCTTCTTCGTGGTCATGTAAATCCCATATACAAGCTTCTGGTAATGGGGATATCTTTGCTTCGAAGGAGTCAAAACTTCAGACACATAATATACTGGGCGCTGAACTCTGAAGGCCTTTCCTTCCTCTTCCCGCTCGACCGTAAGTACTGTACTGACAACTTGTCCCGTGGCCGCAATGTCAAGCAGCAGAGGCTCTTTACTGATTGGGGCAGCAAGCACCGGCTGGGTGGAGAGCAGAGCTTTGAGCTCTGCAAACACTGCATCAGCCTCTGGAGTCCACTCGAACTTGTCATACTTCTTCATCAGTCGGTAAAGAGGCAACGCCTTTTCACCAAGACGAGAAATGAATCGACTTAGAGCGGCCAAGCAACCTGTAAGCTTCCGGACATCGTGCACACGCATAGGGCGCTTCATCCGGAATATGGTGCCAACTTTCTCGGGATTGGCGTCGATTCCTCGTTCGGAAACAAGAAAACCGAGTAACTTTCCACCTGGAACTCCAAATGTGCACTTTGATGGATTGAGCTTGATATCATATCCCCTGAGGTTAGCAAAGGTTTCGGCAAGGTCAGTCAGCAGGTCGGAACCTTTCCGTGACTTAACCACAATATCATCCATGTATGCTTCTACGTTCCGACTGATCTGAGTGAGCAAACACTTCTGAATCATCCTCATGAACGTGGCTCCAGCATTCTTGAGGCCGAAGGGCATGGTGACATAACAGAAGCACCCGAATGGGGTGATGAAAGCCGTTTTGATCTCGTCGGGTCCATACAGACGGATCTGATTGTACCCTGAATAAGCATCTAGAAAAGACAAACGCTCACACCCCGCGGTCGAGTCGACTACCTGGTCGATGCGGGGGAGAGGGAAATGATCTTTCGGGCAGGCCCGATTGATATGTTTAAAGTCAATGCACATGCGAAGTGACTTGTCCTTCTTGGGGACCATGACAACATTGGCGAGCCACTCGGAGTGGTAAATCTCTCGGATCAACTCCGCTGCTAAGAGCCGAGCCACCTCCTCGCCAATGGCTTTCCTCTTCTGGACGGCGGACCATCGAAGATGTTCTTTCACAGGCTTGAACTTCGGGTCGACTCGTAGATGGTTCTCAGCCAGCCCCCTGGGAACTCCAGGCATGTCAGAAGGCTTCCATGCGAAGATGTCCCAGTTCTCACGGAGGAACTGGATGAGCGCTTCTTCCTATTTGGAGTCGAGCGTCGTTGAGATGTGAGTCGGAGCAGCATTGGGGTCGGTCGGGTGAATGTGAACTGGCTTAGTTTCACCGGTCGACTGAAAAGATGATTCTGAAGCTAGCTTGTTGGCTCGCAGCACTTCACTCGGATCAGCAGTCTTCTGGTACTCTTGCAGCTCGACTACTGACATCTGAGCATCAGCGATCTTTGATCCTTTCTGAAAACACTCCTCTGCTTTCTTCCGATTGCCTGTAACGGTGATCACACCTCTGGGGCCGGGCATCTTCAACTTGAGATACACATAGCACGGTCGAGCCATGAAGCATGCATAAGCTGGCCGGCCCAGAATAGCATGATAAGCACTTTGGAAGTCCACAACCTCAAATGTCAACTTTTCCTTGCGGTAATTCTTTGAATCACTGAAAACCACATCGAGAGCAATCTGACCGAGTGACTCGGCTTTCTTTCCAGGAATGACTCCATGGAAACTCATGTTGCTGGCACTGAGCCTGGACATCGGAATGCCCATCCCTTTCAACGTTTCTGCATACTACAACCATCCATCAGGACTTTGGTCAGTCGAGTGCCTTCGACAACTGGATCGACCACCAGAGCTTGCCTCCCAGGGGTGGCAATGTGCGCAGGGTGATCGGACTGGTCGAACGTGATGGCAATCTGAGACCACTTCAGGTAGCTGGGTGTTGCCGGGGCAACCATATTCACTTCACGGTTAATGACTTTCAGTCGACTTTTGCTTTCGACATCAGCAAAAATCATCAAGGTGGAATTGACTTGGGGGTATCCATCGTCACTATCTTCTTTGTCCTCGACTCTGTCTGACTCTTTTTCCTTGTCTTTGGACCACTTGCCCTGAAACTGCTGGATCAGGAGCCGGCACTGTCGAGTGGTATGCTTTGGGTAAATAAGATTACCCTCTTCATCTTTCTTGGTGTGGATGTGACATGGCAGATCCAAAACGTCATTTCCATCTTGATCCTTGACTTTCTTGGGGTTCCAGGGCCCCTTGGGTTTTCCCTTGAATTTTCCCTGGGTTACGGCCAGGGCCTCCCTAGGAGCGGCTGGCTCGGCCTTCCGCTTCTGCTTCCGACTGGAATTGCCTCCGGTTTCCTGGGCGACTTCTTTCTGCTTGCCACTCCGGAGTCGATCTTCATCTTCTCCGTTAGCGTATTTGGTGGCAATTTCCATCATCCGATTCAGAGACATTTCTCCAGTCCGACCGAACTTCAGGTTCAACTCTCTGTTCTTGACGCCTTCTTTAAAGGCACAAACTGCTTGGTGATCTGGTACATTCTCAACTGTGTGATGCAAAGTGATCCACCTCTGGATGTAATCCCTCAGAGTTTCACTCGGTTTCTGCACGCAAGACCGCAATTCTGTAAGGCCTGCCGGTCGCTTGCATGTTCCTTCAAAGGTCGTGACAAACACTCGAGAGAGATCCTCCCAAGTGTAGATGCTGCTGGGTGCTAACTGATTCAGCCACGCTCTGGCTGAGCCCTCTAACAGGAGAGGTAAATGCTTCATAGCCAGCTCATCATTGCCACCACCAATCTGGACAGCCACTCGGTAGTCTTCGAGCCAAGTGTCAGGCTTAGACTCGCCGGTGAACTTGCTGACTCCAGTCGCCAACCGGAAGTTGGGAGGAATCACTGCGGCCCTGATGGCTCCACTGAAACACTCTGGCCCTGAAACACGTACTCTGCTGCTGGCAGGCGCATCTCTGTCGTGGCCTTCTCGGTGAGCTCTGTTCCTGTCAACCAGACCCTGAACGAGGATGGATCTCGCATCAAAGCCTGGGTCCCTGGGGTCGACTGGAACTCTCCGCCCAACACTATGAGGGTGTCTGTCATCCTGCTGTCGAGGCGCATATGACCCACTCCTCGGGGGAGGGGTTGGCACTCGACGTCGATCGACCCGGTGATCATACTGCTCATTTCTTCTGTACTGATCGTGCCGGTCTCCGCGTCCCTCACGCCTCGGGGGCGATCTTGGGCTATGAGCCGACTGGACTGTATCCGTTGCAACGGATCGACTATGGATCCTATTCCGCGACTGGGAGGGCTGAATCGATTCTGCTATATGGGCCACGGCTGCCAAATTCTGAACTGGGGTTCGATATACCTGCGTAGGCGGGAAGAGCTGACGTCGACTGGAATCGGGAGCTCGTTGACGTGCTTGCTCCTCAAGTATTCGCTGGAGATTCTCCAGTCGAGTGCGCTCGCCCAAGTTAGCCAAGCGCGCGTCCTCCAAGGCCCGGGCCTCGGGGGTTTCTCCGACGATAGGAGTGTGGAGTGCATCCATGTTCCAGCGGCGAAGCTCCTCTCGCTGCAATGACGTGAGAGGTTCAGGGAGATACTCATCGTGGGGATGCGACGGGTTGCCTCCACCCGCGCCTCCATCGGTGCGAGGGAAACTGGGAGGACTGTGTGTTCCATCGACTGCCAGAACCTCAGCCGCCGGGTCGCTGCTGTCGCACTCGGATGCGGTCTCCGCGGAGCCAGTCGACAGGTCGAACGGGCCGTAGAGGGATTCATCGGGCTCGATTGCCCGACTTGTGGGGCTGCCGACTGGCGGGCCACGGCATGCCTCACCCACCTCTGAAGTCTCGACCGGCCGGAGCGCTTGCGCCGGTGGGAGACAGGGCGGGAAGATGACACGGGAGCCGACCGATACTGGGTCGACGGCTGCCGCAGGAGGACGCCACGAACACATGCGCGGAAGTGCGTCGCACCGCGGACGGGGAGGGCGTCGATGTCGAGTGGAGCCTCCTGAAGCCAAGCGGAGTTGTCGGTGATGAACGTGAGTGTGCCGAGACGGATCTCACGGCCCTCCACCAAATCTCCGCACGAAAACATGATCAGAGGGATTGGAAAAATCGCAACTTCTCCAACTAGGCGCTAAGACTCCTTACCCACGGTGGGCGCCAACTGTCGTGGTTCTAAGTCTGACAGTAATGTAGGGGGTAGGTATGGAGAGGCGAGATCTTAATGGCTTTTCATTCCTCAAGCGGAGGACTGGAAGGGGCAACGAACTCATCCAAGTCGATCCCATCTACAATACGAGTAGCAGCAGCAATGAAAGTCTCCATGAAGTCTTGAAAGCTGTGCTTCCTGGTATTGGCAACTTGGATGGCGGCCAGCTTTTCTTCTCGCGCCTCCTGGCATTGGACGCGGACCAGAGACAGAGCGACATCAGCACCACATCTAGCAGAAGATTTCTTCCATTCCGCCACTCGACCCGGGACTTCATCCAGTCGAACCATCAGGGACTCGAGGTCGTTCTGAAGCATCGTTCCAGGCCAGAGTGATGTGTCAATCCGCGACATCGCAACCTTCAGCCGAGCAAGATAATCAACAACACTGGTAACACGAGACTCCAATCGGAGCACGTTCATAGCAGCCTCGTCCTTCACGAGAGAATTGGCGGGATCCAAGCCTGGCTCCACTCGACTGGTTTCCGCTTCGAAGATCTGGCAGAATTCTGCAAACACGATTCAAGAATAAGACAGTGGCCTTACGCGGGCTTGGTAACTGCAAGACAGCCGGGTCGGAATAATTACCTTCGAGCATGACAAACAGCTTCTTGGCGAGTCCACCAAGATAAGCCTCCAGATCATTTACCTTCCCCGCCAGCTCACCCGCCTGGTCGTGCAGAACCATCCTGTCGTTCTTCAGTCGGCTGACCTCTCGATTAGCTGTCTCGAGAGCAGTTTTCAGTCTGGAGTTCTCCTGTTCAAGAGTTCCGATTGAAGCCAGTTTCTCTTCTGCAAGCTTCGTTTTGCTCGAGGCCTCCTTCTGTTCTTCGGCAAGATCTTGATCCTTCTTCTTCAGAGCTTCCTCCAGTTTATCTACAGAACGTCGAGTGAACTCAACATCAAGAATGGGCAAGAAAGGGAAGTCACTCGCCAAGAATGAGGAAACTCGCCAGCCATACATTTTGCTTCGTCTCGCGCCTTCTGCAGGTTCTGTTGAGCGAGCTTCAAGTCAAGGTCGAGCTGGATCTGTTTGTTCTCCAACTCAGTGTAGAGAGCCACAAGTTCACAGGATTTCTGCAAAAGTCAGTCGACAGAGGTCCAAGATAAGTTGCTTCCGAGTAACCAAGAGATAATGATGATGTTTCTAAGACTACAGCTGAATCAAAAACATTCAACAGTAGTCTCGGGGACTACACCCAGTGGGTGCACTCAGCGTGCCCCCACTGGTTTTGAAAAAAAATCGACTGCCCGCAGTCGACCGGATACAGTTTCATTCGACATGGCCTGGCCAGACTGAGTGAAGGGGTAAAACTATAGCAACACAATATAAAGACTACAGTCGACTGCCAGTAGTCCACCGTAGTCTCGGGGACTACACCAAGTGGGTGCACTCAGCGTGCCCCCACTCGACCAAAAAACTTAACAGAAACACCCAGTGGGTGTACAGATTTAAAAGATCTTCGGAAAAGATATTCTTCAGACAGCATACCCTAACAGAACAAGCAGTGAATCAACTGACCTGGACGTTACTCTGAAGAACTGAACTCGCGTCATAAGCCGCTTGGTTGGCTTCTCGAACCACCTTGACCTGCTCCATCATGATGCCTGCCTGGCGTATAGCTTCCTTAGCTGCACCCACTTGGTCCTCAGGGACGTGGTGTGTGGCGAAGAGCGAAGGCGTATTTACGGTCGACGTCGAGGGCCGCACACTCGTCAGAGGATTGGCGAAAGTCACAGAAGCCCGGGTGGTATCGCCACCGTCTCGAGCTACGGCCTCAGGCGCCGGAGTGGATTGTGGAGTCTCGCCAGCCGACGCTTTCCTGTTCCGCCTCACTCTCAGTGGCACTTCGTCTTCGTCGTTAGGAAGGTTAATAACATGAGGAGGAGCTACGAGAAAAATTCAATCAACCAGAGTTATAAGAAATCGTCAGTCGATTCAAGGCAGAACATCAGTAATCATACTAGGGTTGGAAGTAACAGCATCTTCCATCTCTTGATCATCGTCCTTGGCGGAGACCTCAGAAGTAGCAGCACTGCAAATTTTGAAAGACCGTCAGTCGGCTCAGTGGATCGACCAAGGATCCGTCCACGGTCGACAAAGGAGAACAAGTTCTATCATTACCCAGAAATGGTGGGGACAGTCATCCTCATCTTGGGCAGAGCCTTGGGTGGCTTGCACGGCGCCGCGCGGGGGTGCTTGGGAGCTTTTTCAGTCGGCGCTGGAGAACAGGTCCGAGGGCGCTTCGACGACTGCCCAACGGGAGCAGTTGACTTACCACGTTCCCGCGCAGGGTCGTGTGTAAGCTTGGATCGCCTTTCCGAGCGGGGAGGTTTAGCTTCCTCCTCCTCCTCCTCTTCGCTGGAGTCGACGTTGTCGTCTCCCTCTCCTTCGCCGTCAGGCTCCCACTCCCCCTGTTCGTCTCCACTTTCGCCTCCGCTCGCCTCCCCTTCCTCGGCCTGCCCCTGTGCTCCGTTGGGTGTCGAGTACATCTCTGTAGTTGCCTGGAGAATAGCAGACAAGTCGAAAGTCAGTCGACCGATTCAAAGAGAGCAAATGAAGAAAGCAAGATCTCAGTCGGGAACACAAGGTCAGACCTGGTCCACGTCGTATGTACTGTCAAGCGGGGGAACCCTCCTGGCTCCTCGGGGGTTGTCTTTGTTCCCTGTGATGCTCGATAGCCACCCTTCCAGCATCTCGTCGGTGACCTCCTCTGGGTGAACCCGAGTGGTGTCACCGAGACCCGAGTACAGCCACATAGGGTGGTCACGAGCCTGAAGCGGTTGGATGCGCCTCCGAAGGAAGACCTCCAGCAAGTCCATGCCGGTCACAGCCTCTTGGACAAGCTGAACCACTCGACCAACCAGCACCTTGACTTGCGCCTTTTCCTCCGACAGCACTTTCAGAGAGGCAGGCTTTTGAGATCGGTCCAGAGAGAAAGGGGGAAGACCAGTCGACTGCCCTGGGGTCACCTGGTCTTGGCAATAAAACCAGGTCGACTGCCAACCACGGACCGACTCGGGAAAAGTGATAGACGGAAAAGAACTTTTACCCCTCATCTGGATCGCCAGGCCCCCGCATAGCTGGATCACTTGCGTCCGTTCATCACTCGACTTGGCTTTCTTTACCGATTGGGAATGGCAAGTGAAGATGTGTTTAAAGAGTCCCCAATGAGGGCGGCAACCCAAGAAACTTTCGCACAAGGAAATGAAAGCCGCAAGATACACGATGGAATTGGGAGTGAAATGGTGGAGCTGCGCTCCGAAGAAGTTCAAAAAGCTCCGAAAAAAAGGATGAGGAGGTAGAGAGAATCCGCGATCGATATGGGTGGCGAGGAGGACGCACTCACCGTCACGACGTTGGGGTTCGAATTCTCTCCCCGAGAGACGCGCAACTTCATGGGGAATGACTCCCCCCTCGACCATGTCGTCAAGATCTTCCTGCCGAATCACCGAGGGCATCCAGTCGCCCTGGATCCAATCCCTGGGAAGAGCAGTCCTCGAGGAAGATCCGCCCCGAGCGGACTTCTTCCCCTTCCCCTGCACCGCCGCCTTCTTCGCGCGCTCCAAAGCCGACGTCTTGTCCTTCACCATCGTCGCCGGCGAGGCTCGAACGGACCTATGGTGCTAGGGTGAGAGCGGAGGTGGCAGAGGACCTTGCAGGGGGAGAAGGAAAGGCGAGAGCACACTGTTGGGGAGCCCCGAGCCGGCAACTTATAAGGAGCCGCTTCCGAGTGGCTGACCAGTAGGCCCAGGCGATCCCGTCAAATCCCGCAACAGGCATGTGCGGTACGTGGCGAAAAGGGTGGCGCGGAGATCGAGGAGCTTCCATCCTATCCCATCCGATTACTTCGGCCGCCCCCGTCCCGCTCGCTTCCCGAAATTCAAATCCCGCAAAATCCGCGGGCTGCAGAACAACTCATCAAACTGAAGAGCCCGCTCGTGCCGGCACTCGGTATTCCACAAGTAAGGAAATTCACTCGACGAGAGACCAAGAATGGATCAACGTGACCGAAAGAAGTTGACAACGTCATCCGTGACGATTGATCCTGTACAAGACATTCGTATAATGCTAAGAACCAGTCGGAAGGACCCCCAACTCCTTCACCACTCGAACCTCGATCCATTCGGGGGCTAATGATGAAGCTATGTACCTAGGGTAGGGGCATGGACCTGTCCTAAGAGCCCTACCCAAGGACATCCCTGGAAGAAGTCACGTTTCAATCGACTTGAAGGTATCCCACTCGACGGATTCAAGACACTCGACCAGGAAGCTACCACTCGACTACGAAGCCAACCACTCGACTGACAGGAGATCTAAAGTCACCCCGCAAGCAAACGGTCAGCCATTAAGTAGTCTTTATGGTCATCATAGCACTTTATTAGGGACGTTACCAGTAACGCCCAGTCTTAATGTATTTTAACCCTGCATTACTGAGGACCGGAGGGGTCTGGCGAACTCTATATAAGCCACCCCCTCCTCAGTAGTAGGGGTTCGCACCCCTGTAATTCATACACGCATAATCCAGTCGACTGCCTCCGGGCTCCGAGACGTAGGGCTGTTACTTCCTCCAAGAAGGGCCTGAACTCGTAAACCTCGCGTGCTTACAACTTCTACATAGCTAAGATCTCACCTCTCCATACCTACCCCCTACATTACTGTCAGACTTAGAACCACGACACCTAGTGTTTTGTTCCACTCTTGCCGCCCTAGTTTCCGTCATACCGGTGTTATGTTCCTTGATTTTGCGTTCCTTACGCGGTTGGGTTATAATGGGAACCCCTTGACAGTTCTCTTTGAATAAAACTTCTCCAGCAAGGCCCAACCTTGGTTTTACATTTGCACTAACAACCTATCACCTTCCCTTGGGTTCTACAGACTCAAGGGTCATCTTTATTTTAACCCCCCCCCCCCCGGGGCCAGTGCTTGTCTAAGTGTTAGTCCGAACTAGAGCCCCTTGCAGCGCCACCTCGGGGAAACTTGAGGGCAGGTTTAGTTGTAGAGATTGCTCATCTGGTGTTGCCCTGAGAACGAGATATGTGCAGCTCCTATTAGCCTGTCGGCGCATCGGGCGGCTTTGCTGGTCTTGTTTTACCATTGTCAAAATGTCTTGTAACCGGGATTCTGAGTCTGGTCGGGTCTTCCTGGGAGAAGGATATCCTTCGTTGACCGTGAGAGCTTGTGATGGGCTAAGTTGGGACACCCCTGCAGGGTTTTGAACTTTCGAAAGCCGTGCCTGCAGTTATGGGCAGATGGAATTTGTTAATGTCCGGTTGTAGAAAACTTGAAACTTAACCTAATTAAAATGCATCAACCGCGTGTGTAGCCGTGATGGTCTCTTTCCGGCGGAGTCCAGGAAGTGAACACGGTTTGGGTGTTATGCTTGAACGTAAGTAGTTTCAGGATCACTTCTTCATCATTTCTAGTTCACGACCGTGCTTTGCTTCTCTTCTCGCTCTCATTTGCGTAAGTTAGCCACCATATATGCTAGTGCTTGCTGTAGCTCCACCTCACTACCTTTTCCTACCCATAAGCTTAAATAGTCTTGATCGCGAGGGTGTGAGATTGCTGAGTCCCCGTGACCCACAGATTACTTCCAAAACCAGTTGCAGGTGCCGTTGATACCAGTGCAGATGACGCAACGCAGCTCAAGGAGGAGCTCGATGAAGATCGTGTTCATTGTGTTGTTTTGTTTCCTTTCGATCAGTAGAGGAGCCCAGTCGGGGCGATCGAGGACCTAGCAATAGGGGTGGTCTTTCTTTATTTTGGTTCCGTAGTCAGACCTTGATTGTATTCTGGATGATGTAATGCTATACTTATGTATTGTGTGAGGTGGCGATTGTAAGCCAGCTCTTTATCCCCTTCATATTCAGTACATGGGATGTTTAAAGATTACCCCTCTTGCGACATGCCTACTATGCGGTTATGCCTCTAAGTCATGCTTCGACACCTGGGAGATATAGCCGCATCGTGGGTGTTACAAGTTGGTATCAGAGCCTTCCCCGAGTTAGGAGCACCCTGCTTGATCGAATCGCTGGTGTTGTTGAGTCTAGAAAAATGTTTTGAGTCTTATAGGGTTATATATATCGGAGAGTAGGATTCTTTTCACTCCTCAGTCCCTTGATCGCTCTAGTAAGGCCTCCTGAAGTAGAGTTTTGACTCTTCTCTTTTCAAATTTCACGATTTTTTTAGGATCACGTGGGTATCTTGGAATCGTTCTGATGGTTTTGTGACGAGAACATTGCTCTTGGTGCCTCCTGACATTTAGGGGTTGTGGCAGTGTCCCGGGGAGTTGAGCTCCGAGGTGTTGTCGTCACAATTTTATCGTTGTAGTTCTGGAATACCTGAGTTTCGCCGACATCGAAAATCTCTTTTATGCAGTTGTTAGTGAGGTAACCTCGACGCCACCCAGTACTAGGGCGGGAGTTTGGGAGTATTGCCATAACTAGTATAACAGTTGCTTTTCGAAGGTTGAGGTAAACGATTTCCGAAGGTTTCTTGGTTATGTGTTAAAGGATGGATACAGCTGGATGTAGGAATTGCTAGTTTTGGGTGAGATATTATGCTTCCCCTGTATCCCCAACAGCTGATTGCATAACCAGAAAGTTTCGGGAGTTTATAAGTGGAACTCAAGTAGCTCCTAGGATATCTTTCCGACGGATGTATGATATGAGATTGGGGTTCGACGTCTAGTGGTCCGCCTATTCACGGTTGATTTTACAGTGGTCTCATTGTGTCTTAAAGAGTCCTTGGCTATGCTGACTCGGGGACGCTTCGTATGTCATGTGCACTACCTTGTACATGATGGTGCTGTACAATCGAGCCCGTGTGGGCCCCACCACGAAAACTTCGGACGAAATCTCTATCATATGTTTGTTCCAGCTTATTTTGCAAGCCAATCCTTTGCTTTGTTTTGAGTTGTGGTATTCGAGTTGCTTCAATGTAAAATGTTGATTTCATACCTTTCCTAAGCAGTGTTCTCATAGTCCTGTGTGAATACAAATCTTTCATGTTAATCGAGATTGTCATGTCAATCATTTTCAACCGGCGTGTTTCTCTTCAAGTGGATCCGATCGTTTTGAACATTTGCAAGACCCAATCTCAGTTTTCGTCAACGGTGTTTGTTTCATCCGTCTCCAAGTTGCCTTTGTTTTCCCACCCTCCCACCCTTGTTTCTTCAAGGACTCAGGTTTCTTAATCAAGTATCATCTTATTGATGAGAAGTCTCTCCATTCTTTTCCGCCAATGTTTTTATCCAGTGATTCTCAGGAAGATGCTAACAAAGCTTCAAGATCATCATTCATCATTCTTTTTCTTCTCCGGTGGATTTCAATTCAAGCTTTGTCGATCATATCATGTCCTTGTTTCAAATGTTTTCTCATACCGGTGCACCCCTTATCATTCACTTCTCGCTATTCATTGCTCCGGAGTGCTGAAGATATCTCAGAAGGCTTATCTTTTCATTCAAGATCCGTTCAACCTATTTCGAGGTTGTTACCTCATTCAAGCTATTTTATTCAACCGGTGCAATCTCTCTTCAAATCATTCAAAGGTGCTTTTCTTTTGAGTGGGCCCTAACCCACAGGTCTTTTTCCAGGATGTTACCTGACTCTTCTTATTTTCCTGGAGCTATCCTAAATTCTTTTTGAAGTTTGACGTAAGAATGAATCATCATCAGTCTAATGTCTTTCTCCAAGATCTTTCAAACTCTTTTCATTGTTGGCCCAACCTCTTCGCTTTTCATTCTACCGGGGTGTCTCATCAATTATCATGGTGGTGTTTCTCATCGTCATTCTCGGATTTGAAGACTGAATAAGTGTTTCCTCTAAATCTTGTGCCTTCTCTCAAGGATTCTCAGTTCAAGCGTGAGGCCATCCTCTCATAATGGTTTTGATTGTGAGAATTCTTTTCATCCATCCGGAGCATTTCATGAGTCGTTTTCATTTCTTTCCTCCGGAGCCCATCATTTCATTAGAATTATTCATTCTCAGCTTTCCGCTATCATTCTCCAAATCTTACCGGTGCATCATTCAAATTTCTCTAATCAGCTCGGGATCCCTTCGTTCACTTGTATCTAAATTCTCTCAAGCATCTTCGTTCATTTGCTAATTCTTCCTGGTGTTTCTTTATCTTTTCTTCGTTCATTTTCAATTCTTCGATGGTTCTTCCAAGATTCTTCTTCCTTCGTTTATCATATCAATGCATTTGTGCTTTCCAAATTCTATCGGTGGATCATTGAAGACCTTCTCAAGTTGTCGCTATACCTATCTTAATCCTTTCTATGAGAATAAGTAGTATGCCAAATCCGTTGCTTGTCATCAATTTAAATTGGTGAAGGATAAGCATAATGTAATTCTTATTCTTGTTTCATCGAGTAAATTCAATTTCTACTTTTCCGGAGTGGTTCATCATATCACATTCTCGGTTCGAGATGCTTTATCTTTTCTTTTCCAAGAGTTCCAAGCTCTTGCAATTATATCACCACGGATATTCATCTAAATCATTGCAAGGATTCACCTTGTGTTTTCAACTTCTCTTTCCTTTCGTGTGATCATCCTTTTGTTACCGGAGTTCTTCAGAAGGTTCTACATGATGGTTCATCAAGGATTTAATTCCTTCTTGAAGTGTTCATTGAGATTCTTTTCAGAGGAGCTCAAGTATTCTTCATCTTGCAATCCGGAGTCCTATTCGTTCTATCTTATCTTTTGAGATGGTGTTATGTCATTGTTGATAATTTTCCCTTCATGTTTCACGATTCACAAGTTTTTCAAGAGTGACATATCTAAATCCATCATTTTCTCTTCGCTCAAGACATCTTTTCAACCAATCAATCTCTTTGTTGGAGTTATCTTGTGTCATGTTTCACTTAAAGCCTTCTCTATGGATTGTTGCTATTTATGGTGCTCATAAATGACCCAAGTTCTTCATTTATCCTCCCGGTGAATAAGTTTCTCGTCTCCTTGTTGATATCAATCCAATCTATTGTTTCTGTTAGTGGCAGAATTTCACCTCATAGTTTTGCGATATTCTTCATAAGCCCACAACAAGCTTACTCTTTTCGTTGTTGGTTTTTCCAACAACTCCGTTCGACCCTTCTCCTAAGGATGCCTTTTCAAGCTCTTTTGTGGCAGAAGTTGGCATTTTCTTCTCCATTCTTTTATTTCAATTATCTATCTTCTATTCTTCCATTCCGGAGGCATGGTGATGTTTCTCTCTTCACTCATCATCTCGAATTGTGAGGATCATGTTCTTTTCATGCTTATCCATTTAACCGGAGTGTTGTGTCCTCTGCTTAAGTTCTTTTCGCCTTATCAAGTCATGCATCTCTTTGAACCGGAGTGCTGTCCGAATTTGTTCTTCCTTGTTCCTCTTTCCTAACGGAGTGCTTTCAACTTCGTTCATCTCTATTGTATTCTTTCTTTCAATTTTCTCAACCTCTCGAGGTTCTTTGGTTTCACTCGTTTGTCAAAGAGGCAACTTAGTTTTACCCCTTCTCTTCCTCTTCCGTTTTCCCTCCGGTGCAATCCTAGATCTCGGGACGAGATCCTCTCGTAGTGGTGGAGTGTTGTAACGCCCCGAGACCATTGCGCCAGATGTCTTCCAGTTATTCGTTGTTGTTGCCTTGTCATTTGTTTGCGTGTCATGCATTTCATATCATGTCATCATGTGCATCGCATTTGCATACGTGTTCGTCTCATGCATCCGAGCATTTTCCCCGTTGTCTGTTTTCCCATCCGGCGCTCCTACGTCCTCCGGCGCCCCTCTTTTGTCTCTTTTCATGTGCGGGTGTTAAAAATTCTCGGATTGGACCGAGATTTGCCAAGCGGCCTTGGTACACTACCGGTAGACCGCCTGTCAAGTTTCGTGCCATTTGGAGTCCGTTTGATACTCCAACGGTTAACCGGGGAACCGTAAAGGCCTCGTGTGTGTGTTGCAGCCCAACACCCCTCCAAAGTGGCCCAAAACCGATCCAAACCCCCTCCACCCCCTCGGTCGTTCAATCACGATCGCGTGGCCGAAAACCGCTCCTCATTTGGACTCTCCTAGCTCCCTCTACCTATATATATGTGTCTCCCTCCAAAAATTCGCAGATGAACCCTAGATCCACTCCTCCCCGCGCATCCGGACGCGTCCGCGTCGCGACGGACATGTCCACCGCCGCCGCCGCATCACTCCGACCAATCAGGTCATGCCACGTCACCCCAGCGGCTGCTCCAGGCCAACGGGAGCGCGCCACGTCACCTCGTTGGCTCCCCCGCAGCCGTCGGGCCCGCAGGCCCAGATTTGGCCCACCGGGCCCGAACCAGCGCGCCGCCGCCCAGGCGTCTCCTTGCGCCTCCCGAGGGCCGCCCGCCCCGCCGCCTCTCAACCCCGCCGACGACCTCAGCCGACCTACCTTCGCCTGCGCCGCCGCCGGAAAACCGCGCCGATGCCGAGCTCCTTCGCCGTCCCTGCGCCGTGCCTGCCAACCGAGCGCCGCCTTTCGCCGGAGACCGGCCGGATCCGCCTGCTCTCGCCGTCCCTTCGCTGCCGGAGGTCCTCTGCACCGGCGCCGCCCTCGCCCTTCGTCGCCATGGCCTCGGGCCTCTTTCTCCAGTCGGCTGCACGCCCTCGTCCATGCACGTCGTCGTCCCCCTAACCAAACGAGAGACCCCTCCCGCTGCATCGCTCCATCCCGCTCGGCGTCGTCCCGCTGCTTCTCTCCAGCCTGGATCCGCGAGATCCCCTGATCCAAATGCCTCCCCTCATCTAGATCCACTCCGTCCCGGAACTGCTCCGTCCCGCGTTGACTTTCGCGGAGGTAAAATTCCACTAAGTCCCCAGATCTATGTTATTTTCAGGCCATGTTCATTGCGTCATAACTCCTCATCCGTAGCTCCGTTTTGCGCGTGCGATATATCAAATTGTTCATCATGAGATGCTCTTCATTTTATTCCATTGGGCCAAGCTTGTTTGAGTTCATCTTGGTGCCCTAATCATTGTTGCAAGAGTGCTCCAAAATGTTGTCTGCTGTAGTTTAACAGTACCTGCTCATTTGTCATTTTTATATCTTTTTGTGTGATTTTCTTTTAAGCATGAAGTCTATATGTTTTATGAGCTACAACATGCCATATTTGATGTGGTGCAATCCACTCTTCATGACATGCCATGTGTTGATTGTAGCTAGCTTGCAAAGTAGCCTCCGTGATGTTGCTGATTTCAGGGACTTAGAATTTCTCCAAGTCTTTTCCCTGCTATTATTTTTATGCCATGTATTCATGTTGCTACAGTGAGATACGTGCTTCTTTTGAGTATGTTCAGTAAGGATGATTTGGGCATATGGTTATGCTCTATCCATCCATGCCTTTGTTTGCAATTATGGAGTACCCTAGCGTGACTCAATCTTGCTCTACTTTTGCTATAAAATGTTCCTGGCAGCTTGTTTACATGTTAATCAATTTTGCCAAGGTTGTTGTAGTTGATCCATGCATGCTTTGAGATTGTTCTTGCCATGTTTAGATTCTTGATCATGTCTTCTTGCTGGTAGTATGCTTGTTTTATCATGAAATGCCTTGTGTTGAGTGCATCGAGCTCAAATACATGCCTACATAACTCTGTTTTTGCCATGTCTAGTTTTCTACTAAGTCTGAATCTGTTACGAAACTTGCTATGTTTACATGGGTGCCATCATATCTTCTGATCCCTTTTGGCTTATGGTCAGTAAGGGGCTGTTGTTATATGCTTTGAGTAGATTCATGCCATGCCTTGTATTGCTATGTACTCTTCTTGTAGCATGTTGTTATCTTGCTCTAAACATTGCTTCCTAATGTTAATTCCTGGCATGTTAGTATTTTCACAAAGTCTGTGAAGCTGATATCTTTTGCACTTTTGCCATGCTTATTTGAACCTGCTCTTGGGTGATTTAGCCGTAGCTCAGTGTTCATCTTTTGTCAAGCATCTTGAGTAGATCACTGCCATGTGCTTTGTTGCTATGTTGGAGTGCAATAGCTTAGTTTCTTGTTGCATTCTAGATGGCATCGTGTTGTTAATCGCAGAATTGTGTCATTCTTGTTTTGCTTGCCATTTGCAAACTGTGCATCCGATTCCGGTGATCTTTATATCGATTTCGACCAAAATCAACTCATCTTTCTAGAGGCGCACTTGTTTTGCCAAGTTGATGCCTTGTTCAACCTTTCCTTTCCAGAGCACGCATATGCATTGCATATCACATCTAGCATATCATGCCATGTTTTGCATCATGTTGCTTGCGCATTGCACCGTGATTGATTGTGGTTCCCTTTGCTTGTGTTCTTGCCTTGGGTAGAGCCGGGAGACGAGTACGTGATCGAGGAACCCGTTGAGTACGCTTACGAGGATCAAGATTTCGTCAACTCGGAGAACTTTGCAGGGAAGATGACCATACCCTCGAAATCACTTCTATCTTTGCTTGCTAGATGCTCGCTCTATTACTTTGCCGCGATACCTACCACATGCTATATCATGCCTCCCATATTGCCATGTCAAACCTCTAACCCACCTTGTCATAGCAAACCATTGTTTGGCTATGTTACCGCTTTGCTCAGCCCCTCTTATAGTGTTGCTAGTTGCAGGTGAAGATTGGAGTTTGTTCCTTGTTGGAATATGATTATTGTTGGAATATCATTATTATATCTTGTTTACTTTAATGCACCTATATACTTGGTAAAGGGTGGAAGGCTCGGCCTTATGCCTAGTGTTTTGTTCCACTCTTGCCGCCCTAGTTTCCGTCATACTGATGTTAACCCCTTGACAGTTCGCTTTGAATAAAAATCCTCCAGCAAGGCCCAACCATGGTTTTACATTTGCAATAACAACCTATCACCTTCCCTTGGGTTCTGCAGACTCAAGGGTCATCTTTATTTTTACCCCCCCCCCCCAGGCCTGTGCTTGTCTAAGTGTTGGTCTGAACTAGAGCCCCTTGCAGCGCCACCTCGGGGAAACTTGAGGGCTGGTTTTAGTTGTACGGATTGCTCATCCGGTGTTGCCCTGAGAACGAGATATGTGCAGCTCCTATCAGGATGTCGGCGCATCGGGCGTCTTTGCTGGTCTTGTTTTACCATTGTCGAAATGTCTTATAACCGGGATTAGGAGTCTGATCGGGTCTTCCTGGGAGAAGGAATATCCTTCGTTGACCGTGAGAGCTTGTGATGGGCTAAGTTGGGACACCCCTGTAGGGTTTTGAACTTTTGAAAGCCGTGCCCGCAGTTATGGGCAGATGGGAATTTGTTAATGTCCGGTTGTAGAAAACTTGAAACTTAACCTAATTAAAATGCATCAACCGTGTGTGTAGCCGTGATGGTCTCTTTCCGGCGGAGTCCGGGAAGTGTACACGGTTTTGGTGTTATGCTTGAACGTAAGTAGTTTCAGGATCACTTCTTGATCATTTCTAGTTCACGATCGTGCTTTGCTTCTCTTCTCGCTCTCATTTGTGCAAGTTAGCCACCATATATGCTAGTGCTTGTTGCAGCTCCACCTCACTACCTTTTCCTACCCATAAGCTTAAATAGTCTTTATCGTGAGGGTGTGAGATTGCTGAGTCCCCGTGACTCACAAATTACTTCCAAAACCAGTTACAGGTGTCGTTGATACCAGTGCAGATGACGCAACGGAGCTCAAGGAGGAGCTCGATGAAGATCATGTTTGTTGTGTTGTTTCGTTTCCTTTCGATCAGTAGAGGAGGCCCAGTCGGGGCGATCGGGGACCTAGCAATAGGGGTGGTCTTTCTTTATTTTGGTTCCGTAGTCGGACCTTGAT
The DNA here is from genome assembly GCF_056163025.1 of Triticum urartu. Classification (NCBI taxonomy): domain Eukaryota; kingdom Viridiplantae; phylum Streptophyta; class Magnoliopsida; order Poales; family Poaceae; genus Triticum; species Triticum urartu. Next base: position 355,222,101 of record NC_141873.1, on the reverse strand, counting down.
TGTATTCTGGATGATGTAATGCTATACTTATGTATTGTGTGAAGTGGCGATGGTAAGCCAGCTCTTTATCCCTTTCATATTCAGTACATCGGATGTGAAAATATTACCCCTCTTGCGACATGCCTACTATGCGGTTATGCCTCTAAGTCGTGCTCCGACACGTGGGAGATATAGCCACATCGTGGGTGTTACATCTTCTCTGTCTTTGATTCTCAATACAAAGTTCTCCTAGATGTTCTTCGAGATCTATTCGATGTAATACTCGTTTGCGGTGTGTTTGCTGAGATCCGATGAATTGTGGGTTTATGAACAAGATTATTTATGAATATTATTTGGTTCTTCTCTGAATTCTTATATGCATGATTTGATATCTTTGCTAGTCTCTTCGAATTATCAGTTTAGTTTGGCCTACTAGATTGGTCTTTCTTGCAATGGGAGAAGTGCTTAGCTTTGGGTTCCATCTTGCGGTGTCCGTTCCAAGTGACAGTAGGGGCAGCAAGGCACGTATTGTATTGTTGCCATCGAGGATAAAAAGATGGGGTTTATATCATATTATATGAGTTTATCCATCTACATCATGGCATCTTGCTTAATGTGTTACTCTGTTCTTATGAACTTAATACTCTAGATGCATGATGGATATCAGTCGATGTGTGGAGTAATAGTAGTAGATGCAGAATCGTTTCGATCTACTTGGCACGGACGTGATGCCTATGTTCATGATCATTGTCTTAGATATGTACATAACTATGCGCTTTTCTATCAATTGCTCGGTAGTAATTTGTTCACCCACCGTAATACATGCTATCTTGAGAGAAACCACTAGTGAAACCTATGGCGCCCGAATCTCTTTCTTATTATATTGCATCTCTTTTATTTACATCGCATCTCATTTACTATTTTGCAATATTTACTTTCCAATCTATACAACAAAAATACCAAAAATATTTACTTTACTATCTTTATCAGATCTCACTTTTGCGAGTGACCGTGAAGGGATTTACAACCCCTTTATGGTTGCAAGGTTCTTGATTGTTTGTGCAGGTACTAGGTGACTTGTGCGTTGTTTCCTACTGGATTGATACCTTGGTTCTCAAAACTGAGAGAAATACTTACGGTACTTTGCTGCATCATCCTTTCCTCTTCAAGGGAAAACCAACGCATGCTCAAGAGGTAGCAGGGGCGGCACGAAAGTGACTCGATCTGATTCAGGTTAGAGTGAGTGTCAGTTTTGCGGCCCCACTCGGTAGCATGTAACGGTCAAAATGTGGACTCGGCCCTACGCGGCCCCACTCGTCGGAGTTAATGGTTAAGCCATTGACCCGATGGCAGCGTCCGCTGTGACCAGTTATGTGGGTTTCGGGCAACGGAGCGGGGAAAAGTGAGCAAAAGTTAAGAGCGTGGGGATGAATGAGTAGAACTAACGAACCAGGGGCACAGAAATAAAAATCATACTAGCTATCTATGTTCTATCCCTTTTCGTATATTTTCGGGTCATTTGGAGTTGTGCAAAATAGCTATCTGTGTTCTATCCCTTTTCGGTCCAGAATTCCAGCTTCTGGCAATCTCCCTTTTCATGTGAAACTTGCAAAATACGAGATAAAAGGCATAAGAATTGCATCATGAAGTGAAATAACAATCCAAAATACAATAAATAACAGTAGGAAAACATGCTGCAAAATGGACGTATCAGTCTCCAACGTATCTATAATTTTTTATTATTTCATGCTATTATATTATCAATCTTGGATGCTTTATATGCATTTTTATGCTATTTTATATCATTTTTGGGACTAACCTATTAACCCAATGCCCAGTGCTAGTTCCTGTTTTTTGCTTGTTTTTGGATTTTCAGAAAATCAGTACCAAACAAAGTTCAAACATGATGAAACTTTATGGTGATTTTTTCTGGACCAGAAGGGACCCTAGAAGGTTCAGGAGGAGGCCAGAAGACCTAGGGGAGAGCCACAAGCTCACAGGGCACGCCCTAGGGGGGGTAGGCGCGTCCCCTAAGCTTGTGGGTCCCACGCAGATCTGTTTCACCTAATTCCGCCTCTATAAATTTACAAATATTCCCAAACCAACAAAGAGCCACCCAAAACACTTATTCCACCGCCGCAAGCTTCTGTTCTTTCGTGATCCCATCTGGAGGCCTTTTCGGGTACTCTACCGTAGGGGGAATAGATCACAGAGGGCTTCTACACCATCATATCATTACTGTCTTCTGATGAAGTGTGAGTAGTTCACCACATACCTACGGGTCCATAGCTAGTAGCTAGATTGCTGCTTCTCTCTCTTTAATCTTCAATACAATGTTCTCCTCGATCTTCTTGGAGTTCTATCCGGTGTAATCTTATTTTGTGGTGTGTTTATTGGGATTTGACGAATTGAGATTTATGATCACATTATTCATTGAAAGTAGTTGAGTATTTTCTAAACTTTATTATGCGTGATTGTTATAGCTTCGTATTTCTCTCTGATCTAAGCGTTTGGTTTGGCCAACTAGATTAATTTATCTTTAGTGGGAGATGTGCTTTGTAATGGGTTCAATCTTGCGGTATCCTCACCCAGTGATAGAAGGGGTAGCCAGGCATGTATTGTATTTTTGATATTAAGGGTCAAACGACAGGGTTTAATCATATTGCTTGAGTTTACTTTGTCTACATCATGTCATCTTGCTTAAGGCATTACTTTGTTTGTCATGAACTTAATACCATAGATGCATGTTGGATAGCGGACGATTGGTGGAGTAATAGTAGTAGATGCAGGAAGGAGTCAGTCTACTTGTCACGGACGTGATGCCTATATACATGATCATTGCCATGAATACGTCATAACTGTGTGCTTTTCTATCAATTACCCAACGGTAATTTGTTTACCCACCGTATGCTATTGTTTCGAGAGAGAAGCCTCTAGTGAAAACTATGGCCCCTAGGTCTACTTTAATCATATTATAAAAAACAAAAATACCTTGCTGCAATATACCTTTCTTTCATTTTGCAATTTATCTATCTACTTATACAAGATTTGATCCTTGCAATTAACGAGTTCAAGGGGATTGACAACCCTCTTGCCCATGTTGGGTGCAAGTATTTACTTTTGTGTGTAAGGGTGTTGTTCACTAGGATTTGTGTGGTTGTCCTTTTGGTTCGATAAACCTTGGTTCTCACTTTGGGAAATACTTATGTCCACTATACTGCTTCACCCTTCCTCTTCGAAGAAACTCCCAACACAGCTCACAAGTAGCAGGGCCCTCTCAAAGATGTAAAACCCTATGTACTGCTTGTATTGTATTAATTGTGGATGGTGTATAAAGTGCAGGTAGATCTACCTTGAAATCCTACGTGAATGAATCTACCTCTACGATCCTAAACCCCTTAGCTTATATAGACACCAAGCTACCTAGGATTGCACCTGGTCAGTTACATTGGGAGATAAACATGCATAGGATCGCATCTTGCCTTGGAGTAGGCACCAAGACTTCGGAAGATTCCAACTTGGGTATGCCGAGGGTCTGAGAGGCATGGCCCACTAGTCGATAGTTTGGCGGTCCTTGGTCCAGCCCATGCTTGGGGCGGCGTGGTTAGCACCCCCCTATGTAGGACATCATCAGCGGGAGCCTGTACAACAATGGCTGTTGTAGGCGGCACAATGTTGTGAGCGGGAGCCTCCACAATGATGGCCGACACTCGGTGCGTCATGCGATGCTGCAAGCGTTAACATCACTTAAAATGCCTTTGTAAGCAACAACCACGAGTGTTGCGGGCAGTTGTCATTGGTGTTGCGAGGTGGTCAATGTTGTTGTCCTCTTGCCGCCACGTCCACATTACTGGTATGCAACATGCAGGGGTGCTGCGAGGTGGTCGTTGCCATGACAACACTGCTACAATACGACATGCAGGGTATCTTGTATGCTACATGGTGAAAAGCTTCTTCAAATGGGGATTCCGTCTTCTTCTTCTCATGTGCTTGTGCCGGCGACGGTGTCGTAGATGATCTGGTGACGGTTTATGCAAGCGAGAGGGGTGTTTTTGAGGGTTGTTGCAATGGGGGAGAGTGAAATCGTGTGTGGTTGAAAGTGCAACTATCCCTGGGTGGTTTTGGTAATTCCTAACAACATATAGCTCATTGAGCTAATGGTATTTGAAGATAAATATTTCAGGAAAGCTCAATGATTGGCATGGCATGGATTAGAAAGTGGACCCCTCAAAATGCTAAGGACAAAAGATTGCCTCAAGCTCAAAGCACAAGACTCTACATTTTACTTTTAGTGATCCAAGATCACATTGAGTCCATAAGAAAAGCCAATACTATTAAAAGGGGGTGAGGTGTTGCTTAACGAGTTACTTGCTCAAAATGCTTAGTGATATGCTCCAAAAACCCTCAACAACTTTCTCATATCCACATATGTCCCAAACCAAAAGTCAAACTCGGTCCACCAAAATCTTCTATCCGGAACTGCCACCGAGTTCACTTGACATAGCAACTGCCAGAAACCCTAGTCACTTCGGTCTCACTGATAGGGATCTCGGTCTCACCGAGATGGGATTGCAAACTTTCTGTTTCCCTTCGTAATGTTTCGGTCTAACCGAGATGAGCGATCGGTCCCACCGAGATTGCAATGCAAACTCTCTGTTTCTCTTTCATAACGTTTCGGTCTGAGCGAGATGGGCGAATTGGTCCCACTGAGTTTGCCTGACCAACTCTCTGTTTGTCTATTACCAAAATTGGTCCCACCGAGTTTGTGTAATCGGTCACACCAAGATTACGTTATGCCATAACCCTAATGGAATCGGTCCCACCGAGTTGACATGTCGGTCCCACCGAAATGCCTAACGGTCACATTATGAACCAAATCGGTCTGACCGAGTTTTATGATTCGGTCCCATCGAGTTTGGTGATTTGTGTGTAACGGTTAGATTTTGTGTGGAGGATATATATACCCCTCCACCCACTCTTAATTAGTGGACAGAGCCATCAGAATATGCCTACACTTCCAACATACATTTTCTGAGAGAGAACCACCTACACTTGTGTTGAGGTCAAGATATTCCAGTCCAACCACATGAATCTTGATCTCTAGCCTTCCCCAAGTTGCTTTCCACTCAAATCATCTTTCTACCAAATCCAACCCTATGAGAGAGAGTTGAGTGTTGGGGAGACTATCATTTGAAGCACAAGAGCAAGGAGTTCATCATCAACACACCATCTATTACCTTTTGGAGAGTGGTGTCTCCTTGATTGGTTAGGTGTCACTTGGGAACCTCCGTCAAGATTGTGGAGTTGAACCAAGGAGTTTGTACAGGCAAGGAGATCGCCTACTTCATGAAGATCTACCCTAGTGAGGCAAGTCCTTCGTGGGCGTTGGCCATGGTGGGATAGACAAGGTTGCTTCTTCGTGGACCCTTCGTGGGTGGAGCCCTCCATGGACTCGCGCAACTGTTACCCTTCGTGGGTTGAAGTCTCCATCAACGTGGATGTACGATAGCACCACCTATCGGAACCACGCCAAAAATCTCCGTGTCTACATTGCGTTTGATCCCTCCAAACTCCTCCCTTTACCTTCATATGCAATTGTTTTACATTCCGCTGCTACACTCTTAGAATTGCATGTGTAGGTTGATTACTTGAATTGTGCTAAGTTGCTAAAATCTGCCAAGACTTCAAATTGGGAAAAGGCTAGATTTTTATTTGGTCAAGTAGTCTAATCACGCCCCCCCTCTAGAAATAATTTCAATCCTACAAGTGGTATTAGAGCTTTGGTCTCCATTTGCTTTGATTTCCATATCTTTTGGTAATCATAGCCTTGGTTTCACAACCTAGGAGAGTATGGCATCTAGTGAGGGAAATTACCACCGTAGAGGTCCTTACTTTGATGGTACTAATTTTGCTAGTTGGAAGCATAAGATGAAAATGCATATTCTTGGACATAACCCCACCATTTGGGCTATGGTGTGTATTGGCTTGCAAGGTGAATTCTTTGATGGGAGAGAACCGAACCGTGAAGCTAGCGCGGAAGAGTTGAAGATGCAGCAATACAATGCTCAAGCTTGTGATATTCTGTTCAACGGATTGTGTGATACGTCCATTTTTCATAATGCTTTAATATCGATATTTATTGCATTATGGGCTGTTATTACACATTATGTCACAATACTTATGCCTATTCTCTCTTATTTTACAAGGTTTACATAAAGAGGGAGAATGCCTGCAGCTGGGATTCTGGGCTGGAAAAGGAGAAAATATTAGAGACCTATTCTGCACATCTCCAAAAGTCCTGAAACTTCACAGAAGTCAATTTCAGAATATATAATAAATATTGAGTGCAAGAAGTTCACCAGGTGGGCCACACCCTACCCACGAGGGTGGGGGTTGTGCCCTACCCCCTGGGTGCGCCCCCCTACCTTGTGGGCCCCTTGGTGGCCCTCCGATGACCATCTTCTGCTATATGAAGTCTTTCGATGGGAAAAAAACAATAAGCCATATTCTTGGACGAAACTCCGTCGCCACGAGGCGGAACCTTGGCGGAACCAATCTAGGGCTCTGGCGGAGCTGTTCTGCCCGGCAAACTTCCCTCCGGGAGGGGGAAATCATAGCCATCGTCATCACGAACGCTCCTCTCATCGGGAGAGGGAAATCTCCATCAACATCTTCACCAGCACCATCTCCTCTCAAAACCCTAGTTCATCTCTTGTATCCAATTCTTGTCTCGAAGTATGGGATTGGTACCTGTGGGTTGCTAGTAGTGTTAATTACTCCTTGTAGTTGATGCTAGTTGGTTTATTTGGTGGAAGATCATATGTTCAGATCCTTTATGCATATCAATACCCCTCTGATTATGAATGTGAATATGCTTTGTGAGTAGTTACGTTTGTTCCTTAGGACATGGGATAAGTCTTGTTATTAGTAGTCATGTGAATTTGGTCTTCGTTTGATATTTTGATGAGATGTATGTTGTCTCTCATCTAGTGGTGTCATCTGAACGTCGACTACATGTCACTTCACCATTGTTTGGGCCTAGAGGAAGGCATTGGGGAGTAATAAGTAGATGATGGGTTGCTAGAGTGACAGAAGCTTAAACCCTAGTTCATGCGTTGCTTCGTAAGGGGGTGATTTGGATCCATATGTTTCATGCTATGGTTAGGTTTACCTTAATACTTTTGTTGTAGTTGCGGATGCTTGCAATAGAGGTTAATCATAAGTGGGATGCTTGTCCATGTAAGGACAGTACCCAAGCACCGGTCCACCCACATATCAGATTATCAAAGTACCGAACGCGAATCATATGAGCATGATGAAAACTAGCTTGATGATATTCCCATGTGTCCTCAGGAGTGCTTTTCTCTATATAAGAGTTTTTCCATGCTTTTCCTTTGCTACAAAAAGGATTGGGCCACCTTGCTGCACTTTATTTACTTTTGTTACTCGTTGCTCGTTACAAATTATCCTATCACAAAACTATCTGTTACCACTTATTTCAGTACTTGCAGAGAATACCTTGCTAGAAACCGCTTATCATTTCCTTCTGCTCCTCGTTGAGTTCGACACTCTTACTTATCGAAAAGACTACGATAGATCCCCTATACTTGTGGGTCATCAAGACGCTTTTCTGGCGCCGTTGCCGGGGAGTGAAGCGCCTTTGGTAGGTGGAATTTGGTAAGGAAAATTTTATATAGTGTGCTGAAATTTACTGTCACTTCTTACTATGGAAGGTAATCCTCTGAGGGGCTTGTTCGGGGTATCTTCACCCCGACCAGTAGAGCAAAGAGTTGCTCCTCAACCAAATGAACCTACTGAAAATGAAAATGAAAATGAAAATGAAAATGTATGCTTTGAATTTCCTTCGGGTATGTTAGAAAAACTGCTAGCTAATCCTTTTGCAGGAGATGGAACAATGCATCCTGATGAGCACCTAATATATGTTGATGAAGTTTGTGGATTATTTAAGCTTGAAGGTGTACCCGGAGATGTTGTTAAGAAGAAGGTCTGCCCTTTATCTTTGAAGGAAGATGCATTGACATGGTATAGGCTATGTGATGATACGAGGTCATGGAACTACAAACGACTGAAATTGGAATTTCATCAGAAGTTTTATCCTATGCATCTTGTTCATCGTGGTCGCAATTATATATATATATATATATAATTTTTGGCCTCGCGAAGGAGAAAGCATCGCTCAAGCTTGGGGAGGCTTAAATCAATGTTATATTCATGCCCCAATCATGAGCTCTCAAGAGAGATGATTATTCAAAATTTATATGCTCGGCTTTCTGATAACAATCGCACCATGCTCGATACTTCTTGTGCTGGCTCTTTTATGATGAAGACTATTTAATTCAAATGGGATTTATTGGAAAGAACTAAATGCAACTCTGAATATTGGGACCTCGACGAAGGTAAGGAGTCTGGTATGACACCTAAGTTTGATTGTGTTAAATCTTTTATGGATATCGATGTTTTCCGTAAGTTTAGCACTAAATATGGACTTGACTCTAAGATAGTAGCTTCTTTCTATGAATCTTTTGCTACTTATGTTGATCTCCCCAAGGAGAAGTGGTTTAAATATCATCCTCCCATAGAAGCAAAAGTAGCTGCACCTATTAAAGTTGAAGAAAATACTATCACTTATAATGATCCTGTTGTTCCTACTTCTTATGTTGAGAAATCACCTTTCCCTGTTAGGATAAAGGATCATGCTAAAGCTTCAACTGTGGTTCATAAAAGAAATATTAAAACTTATACACCTCCTGAGCAAATTAAAGTTGAACCTGATATTGCTATTGTTAAAGATCTCTTGTCTGATAATATTGATGGGCATGTTATTCATTTCCTTGATGAGACTGCTAGAATTCCTAAACCTTGTGCTAAAAATAAACCTAGACCTGTGGTAGGCATGCCTTTTATTTCTGTTAAAATAGGAGATCATTGTTATCATGGCTTATGTGATATGGGTGCCAGTGCTAGTGCAATACATATTGACCTATATAGAGAAATTATGCATGATATTGCACATGTTGAGTTAGAAGATATTCATGTCACAATTAAACTTGCCAATAAAGATACTATTTCACCAATGGGAATTGTTAGAGATGTTGAAGTCTTGTGTGGGAAAACTAAATATCCTGCTGATTTTCTTGTTCTTGGTTCCCCACAAGATAGCTTTTGTCCCATTATATTTGGTAGACCCTTCTTCAACACTGTTAATGCTAAGATAGATTGCAAAAAGGATGTTGTTACTATCGGTTTAGATGATATGTCTCATGAATTTAATTTTTCTAAATTTAGTAGACAACATCGTGAAGAAGAATTACCGAGTAAGGATGAAATTGTTGGTCTTGCTTCTATTGCCGTACCTCCTAGCGATCCTTTAGAACAATATTTGCTAGACCATGAAAATGATATGTTTATGAATGAAAGAAGGGAAATAGATGAAGTATTCTTTAAACAGGAACCTATTCTGAAAAACAATTTTCCTGTTGAAATCCTAGGGGATCCTCCTCCACCCAAGGGTGATCCCGTGTTTGAGCTTAGACCGTTGCCTGATACTCTTAAATATGCTTATCTTGATGAGAAAAAGATATATCATGTTATTATTAGTGCTAACCTTTCAGAGCATGATGAAGAGAGATTATTGAAAACTCTGAAGAAGCACTGTGCTGCTATTGGGTATACTCTTGATGATCTTAAGGGCATTAGTCCCACTCTATGTCAACATAAAATAAATTTAGAAGAAGATGTTAAACCAGTTTGTGATCATCAACGACGGCTGAATCCTAAAATGAAAGAAGTGGTAAGAAAGGAAATACTAAAGCTCCTTGAGGCAGGTATAATCTATCACGTTGCCGATAGTCAATGGGTAAGTCCTGTCCATTGTGTCCCTAAGGGAGGTATTATTGTCGTTCCTAATGATAAAGATGAATTGATTCCTCAAAGAATTACTACAAGTTATAGGATGGTAATTGATTTTCGCAAATTAAATAAGGCCACTAAAAAGGATCATCACCCTTTACCTTTTATCAATCAAATGCTAGAAAGATTATCCAAACATACACATTTTTGCTTTCTAGATGGTTATTCTGGTTTCCCTCAAATACCTGTGTCAGCCAAGGATCAAGCAAAAACTACTTTTACTTGCCCTTTTGGTACTTTTGCTTATAGACATATGCCTTTTGGTTTATGTAATGCACCTACTACCTTTCAAAGATGCATGATGGCTATATTCTCTGACTTTTATGAAAAGAATTGTGAGGTTTTCATGGACGATTTCTCCGTCTATGTATCTTCTTTTGATGATTGCTTGAGCAACCTTGATCGAGTTTTGCAGAGATGTGAAGAAACTAATCTTGTCTTGAACTGGGAAAAGTGCCACTTTATGGTTAATGAAGGTATTGTCTTGGGGCATAAAGTTTCTGAAAGAGGTATTGAGGTTGATAAAGCCAAGGTTGATGCTATTGAAAAGATGCCATGTCCCAAGGACATCAAAGGTATAAGAAGTTTCCTTGGTCACGCTGGATTTTATAGGAGGTCCATTAAGGACTTCTCAAAAAATTCTCGGCCTCTGACTAATTTATTACAAAAAGATATACCATTTGTTTTTTGTGATGATTGTGTCGAAGCATTTGAAATACTTAAGAAAGCATTGATCTCTGCACCTATTGTTCAGCCACCTGATTGGAATTTACCTTTTGAAATTATGTGGGATGCTAGTGATTATGTTGTAGGTGCTGTTCTAGGAAAAAGAGTTGATAAGAAATTAAACGTTATTCAATATTCTAGTAAACCCTAGACAATGCTCAAAGAAATTATGCTACTACTGAAAAAGAATTCTTAGCAGTTGTATTTGCTTGTGATAAGTTCAGACCTTATATTGTTGATTCTAAAGTAACTATTCACACTGAGCAAGCTGCTATTAAATATCTTATGGAGAAGAAAGATGCTAAACCAAGACTTATTAGATGGGTTCTCTTGCTACAAGAATTTGTTTTACATATTGTTGATAGAAAGGGAGCTGAGAACCCCGTTGCAGACAACTTGTCTTGGTTAGAAAATGTGCTTGATGACCCACTACCTATTGATGATAGGTTTCCTAATGAGAAATTAAATGTCATAAATGCTTCTCATACTGCTCCATGATATGCTGATTATGCTAATTACATTGTTGCCAAATTCATACCACCTAGTTTGACATACCAACAAAAGAAAAAGTTCTTCTATGATTTGAGGCATTACTTTTGGGATGACCCACATCTTTATAAAGAAGGAGTAGATGGTGTTATTAGACGTTGTGTACCTGAGCATGAACAGGAACATATCGTACGCAAGTGTCACTCTGAAGCTTATGGAGGACACCATGCTGAAGATAGAACTGCACATAAGGTATTGCAATCTGGTTTTTATTGGCCTACTCTCTTCAAAGATGCTCGTAAGTTTGTCTTATCTTGTGATTAATGTCAAGGAATTGGTAATATTAGTAGATGTCAAGAAATGCCTATGAACTATTCACTCATTATTGAACCATTTGATGTTTGGGGCTTTGACTATATGGGACCTTTTCCTGCCTCTAATGGATATACACATATTTTATTTGCTATTGATTACGTTACTAAGTGGGTAGAAGCTATTCCAACTAGTAGTGCTGATCATAACACTTCTATTAAAATGCTTAAAGAAGTTATTTTTCCAAGATTTGGAGTCCCTAGATATTTAATGACTGATGGTGGTTCACATTTTATTCATGGTGCTTTCCATAAAATGCTTCCTAAATATGATGTTAATCATTGAATTGCATCTCCTTATCATCCACAGTCTAGTGGTCAAGTAGAATTGAGTAATAGAGAGCTCAAATTAATTTTGCAAAAGACTATTAATAGATCTAGAAAGAATTGGTCCAAGAAACTTGATGATGCATTATGGGCCTATAGAACTGCATATAAAAATCCTATGGGTATGTCTCCGTATAAAATGGTTTATGGAAAATAATGTCACTTACCTCTCGAACTAGAACACAAGGCATATTGGGCTATTAAAGAGCTCAATTATGATTTTAAACTTGCTGGTGAGAAGAGGTTATTTTATATTAGCTCACTTGATGAATGGAGAACCCAAGCCTAAGAAAATGACAAGTTGTTTAAAGAAAAAGTTAAAAGATGGCATGATAAAAGGATACAAAAGCGTGAGTTTAATGTAGGTGATTATGTATTGCTATACAACACTCGTTTAAGATTTTTTGCAGGAAAAGTTCTCTCTAAATGGGAAGGTCCTTACATTATCGAGGAGGTCTATCGTTCCGGTGCCATAAAAATCAACAACTTCGAAGGCACAAATCCGAAGGTGGTGAACGGACAAAGAATCAAACATTATATCTCAGGTAATCCCATAAATGTTGAAACCAATGTAATTGAAACCGTAACCCCGGAGGAATACATAAGGGACACTTTCCGGAACGTTTCAGACTCCGAAAAAGAATAGGTATGTGGTACGGTAAGTAAACCGACTCCAAAATAGTTTTTAAGGCAATATTTATCCGTTTTGGAATATTTAGAAAAATAGAAAAATAAGAAGCAGTCCGGGAAGGACACGTGGCCTCCACGAGGGTGGAGGGCGCGCCCTACCCTACTGGGCGCGCCCCCTACCTCATGGGCACCTCGTGCGCTTTCCAGACTCCGTTTTCTTACACAACACGTATTTTGGTCAGTAAAAATTCATTATATAATCTCCCGGAGGTTTTGACTCCCGTATCACGCAAATATCTCTTGTCTTTGTTTCGAGCTGTTGCTATTGCAGATTAGAGCAAGATGTCTTCGCAAGAGTCAGTCGTGGAGAGCCGGGTGTCTCATCCGGCACCGAGATCAATGAAAAACAACAATGTTGACCTCTTTGGGCCAGCAACAGAGGAAGAGATGGAGGCCGAATTGAAGAGGATAGATGCCATGGAAGAGCATCAAGAAGTCACCTCCCGCTTCCGAGCTGGATTCACAATGGGAGAACTGCAGAGCTCGGCTATTCCAAACTCGGTTATCCCTTCCAATGTTAGATTTCTTTCTTATGAGAATATGAAAAGGAGTGTCACTGGTTCTCCCGCAGCTATGCAGCACCCTTGGGTGCTGGGAGCTTTGGCTATTACAGGAAAACTCCGAAAGGAAATAATGGACCTCAAGCAGCAAGTCAATAAGCTCGAGGAGGAGAATCGTATCCTGAAGGGCATCATCGCCAAGAACATCACATCACCGCCCCCGAAAAGAGAGAGATAATCACATGGTTATGGGCACTCCCCTTGGCAACTGCCAAGCTTGGGTGAGTGCCCCGGTATCGTATCACCATCACTTTTATCTTTACCGTTTTTCTTAGTTCGATCCTTTTGGTAATATCTTGATCTAGTAGAATAAAAGTTCATAGTATGATCTAGTTGTGAGTTTTGCTTTATGATCCTTCTATGTAATCGAGTCAGTGAGCTATATATAATAAATATTAGTGTTGAGTCAAGGGCTTGATTATTTTGCCATGATCCTAAGTGAATAAAAGAAAAGAGAAAGAAATAAAAATAAACAAAGAGATCATATGGATCTTTATGGAGAGTAATGAGCTCACATATAAAAAGGTATGATGAATAAAAGTTGTTGAGAGTTGACAAACATAGTTTTGGTCATCGTTGCAATTAATAGGAAGTAATAAAGAAAGAGAGGTCTTCACATATAGATATACTATCTTGGACATCTTTTATGATTGTGAGCACTCATTAAAATATGACATGCTAAAGAGTTTATATTGGACAAGGAAGACAACGTAATGGGTTATGTTTTCTTACATCTGAAATAAATTATATTATCATGGATCATCCAACATGGTTGAGCTTGCCTTTCCCTCTCATGCTAGCCAAATTCATAGCACCAAGTAGAGATACTACGTGTGCTTCCAAATACCCTTAAACCAGTTTTGCCATGAGAGTCCACCATACCTACCTATGGATTGAGTAAGATCCTCCAAGTAAGTTGTCATTGGTGCAAAGAAATAAAAATTTCTCTCTAAATATGTATGACTTATTAGTGTGGGAGAAAATAAACTTTATACGATCGTGCGATATGCAAGAAATAAAAGCGACAGACTGCATAATAAAGGTCCATATCACAAGTGGCAATATAAAGTGACGTTCTTTCGCATTAAGATTTTGTGCATCCAACCATAAAAGCGCATGACAATCTCTGCTTCCCTCTGTGAAGGGCCTATCTTTTACTTTTATCTCCTACCTTGCATAAGAGTCATGGTGATCTTCACCCTTCCTTTTTACATTTTATCATTTGCACTACAAAAAAAATACACTTCCGTGATGATACGTGTTTGTCACAGTAGGTCGCTTTTTTGTCATGCATGTACATCCATGACAAATTTATGACAGAATCAAGATAGTCATACCTGTGATGTCGTACAAGTGTTCCATGACATTACCAAAATTATCATCACGGAAGTGTCCACTTCCATGACGATAAATCGCGTGTCACAGAAGTGCTTTCGTCAAGGGTGACCGACACGTGGCATCCACCGTAACGGAACGTGGTTAAGCTATCGGGTCGGGTTTTGGATCCAATAACCCGTTAACAGCCCTGACCAATGGGAAATTTCCATGTGTAAAATTCTTGTTGGCCAGACGAAACACGTGTTAGCTCGTTAGTGGGTCAGATAGGCGCCTATGATACATCGACACATGGCATGGCCCAACAGAGGCCCATTCCTGTGTAAAGACCGGCTCGTTTGACTTGGTCAAAAGCTGGCGGGTCGGCCCATGGAAAGCCAGTTAATGGCTTGTTCGAATGTAGCCCATTTACAACCCGCTAACCCAAGGCCCGTTACGCCCTATCCGAATTAGGCCCAGTAGCGTCATCTGGGCCACCCAATAAGATTTCAGCCTGTTTTCACTTCTGGCCCATGTATGGCCCATGACGTCTTTCGGCCCATATGAGGCCCTATGTAACTCTTGGCCTATTAACGCCCCGTGGTGAAACTGGCCCGTAATGAACAGTGTATCACTTTACACCCGTTAACGGCCCGTGGTGAAACTGGCCCGTGATGAACAGTGTATCACTTTATACCCATCAACGGCCTGTTATACCGTTGGGCTGTTTCCAGCCCATGTTATCTTCCAGCCTTCTTCAGAGCCCATTTATTCTTGGGCTCACTTCCAGCATTCGTTTACTTACGGCCCGTTACTGTCATTTTCTACTTGTGGGCCAAATTCAGCCCATGGTTACAGTCGGCCCGTTTGTGGTCCGTTAATACGTTGGGCCATTTTCATAGCGTCATCAAATACGGCCTATTAACGATGGCCCGTTATGGTCGGCCCATGAACGGACGATTCCAACTCTAGCCCATTTACGGCCAGAATGCGGTCCGTCCGGCCCATGTTTGGCCAATCAATCATACGGCTCGTATAAGGCCCATTGATGATACGACACGTAGAAGGCCCATTGATGATACGGCCCATAGAAGGCCCATTGTTTCTACGGCCCGTAGAAGACCCACTGCTTCTACGGCCCGTAGAAGGCCCACTGTTTATACGGCCCGTAGAAGGCCCACAGTTTCTACGGCCCGTAGGAGGCCCAGTGTCACTACAGTAAATATTAGCCCATGGTTATTGTGGCCTAGTTTTAAAAAATAGGTTATTGCAGCCAGTAGCAAACCGCAGAAAAAGAACTACACTGACTACAAGCAAACAAATAAACAAGACAACAAGGAAATAAATAAGCAAGCAACTTACACTAGGCTATCACGGCTATTACACATATTACATCCACTGGGCATCATGTCTTTAGAAAATGGGTTGGAATGCCATAATTCAGATACATGCTGTCTATGTAAACATCATAGCATGACATAATTCAAATATATGATTTATACACTAAGGAAGTGAGCAGAGGGCAATCGCATATATGATGTGTCAACTAAGGAGATGGCATTCAATATTGTGTATATGATGTAAAAACTAAGCATTGCAATACAACATATGCATTATATGAGTAATATAACCCTGCCAAGTTTGAGCATACACCTCAGGGGGATAATATGACTGGTCATCTGCCTCTGAATCCTCCTCTGAAGAGCTATCTGTAACCAGCAAGATATCTGCTTCAGCAGGTAGCATTGTCTGCTCCGAAGACCTTGTTTTCACTCCAGATTTCTCCATCACCAATTCAAATGGCTGATGCACAGGAAGAGCAGTTGAATATACAAACATTGTCGACAAAAGCAATGAGAAATACAAAAAAAAGGATGGCATGATATAATTCACATATATGACGCTTGCCTAAACAGCATGGCATTGCATAATTCACATACATAATGGCTTGCAACAAGATAACATTGCATATGGCATTGCATAATTCACATATTGGTAATTAGACACTAAACAGGTGGCATTCACACAAAGCATGTCTAAACTAAGCAAATGACATAGCAATGCAAGATACCATATGCACGATATGAGCAACATAACCCTGCCAAGTTAGGGCATGCACCTCGGGGGGGGGGGGATATGACTGGTCATCTGTCTCTGAATCCTCCTCTGAGGAGCTATCGGTAACCAGCAAGACATGCGCTTCATCAGATAGCATTGTCTGCTCTGAAGACCTTGTTTCCACTCCACATTTTTCCATGACCATGCCAAATGGCTGATGCACAGGAAGAGTAATTGAATGTACTAAAATTGTTGACAAATTTAACACGTAATAAAAAAATGATGGCATCATATAATTTACATATAAGATGACTGGCTAACCAAGGTGGCATTGCAAAATTCACATATATGATGCCTAGGTAGACAAGATGGCATTGCATGATTCACATATACAATAAAGAAACTAAACAGATGTCATTGACACAAAGCATGTCTAAACTAAGCAGATGGCATCTTTAATGTATACAGTAAGCAATGCAAGGCACCATATGCATGATATTACCAACATCAGCATGCCAAGTTAGAGCGAAGACCTCATGGGGTAAATAGGAGTGGTCTTCTCCTTCTGAATCCCCCTCATAACAGTTATCTTCCTCTTGATTATGATCCGAAATGGGTGGAGGGGGGCTGCCTTTGCGCCCACCATGGAACGACGTCTACATGAAATTTTATTGCCACGCAAGGCTCGTCTCTTTTGCTCTACATGATCAGTTCCATTGTGTACAATAACTGGCATGCATAGGAATAAAACATAGTGAGAATATGTAAGGAGTGCATGCACAAATCCAGAGTGATGGTAGCAAACTGTGGATAGACCCAAAACCAATCATAGCAGGCAGATAATAGCTTTAGTTAAAAAATACAGATAATGGCTCCTTTAATGTTTGTTTGCACCCAACATGAAACTCATAGTAGACACCAGAGATTAACCAGATAGTAGACAGATAGTACTGATTGCTGCCCCAATATGTACCCCACAACCATTTAAAAACTCAACTTTCAGCATTAGTTTGGAACTGACTCGGAGTCTAATAGGTGAACACGACGATAATGTAGCATGTCATCATATTAAGCGACGCATAACATAAGCAAACACGAAAGAGTGCAACCTCTCTTGCGGACCCGTGTAGTCCTCAAGGTCATCTGCTCAGATGATGATGGTAATGCAGTTGCTGTGGCTGCCGGCGGCGGGGAAGATCTGAGGCGGCGAAAGACAGTCTCGAGAGCGGATCCCTGCTATGGTGAACCCTTTCGTCGTTGGAGCAGCTGAGCTGGGGTGGAACACAGCGCCGCAGGAGCAGGACAAACTACACAAGGTTTTCTTTGACACATATCTGTAACAGAAGTAATTGAGTAAGGGCTTGTTTGAATTTGAGGATTCTAACAATGCAGGGATAGGAAATAGACAGGAATAGGATAGGAATGCATGTGCAAAATAGAGAATTTAAAAACACAGGATTTCTGCCAATCTGGGTGTTTGATTCACAACAATTGGAAGATCACAGGATGAAAAAAAGCATGGTGAGATTAAGTCAAACCACAAGAAAATGTACGGTTATAATGCTATTATGCTACTATCTCTTAGTCTTGTGCTTGATGAATAGGAATATGAAAAGGAGGAGAAGTGGAAATTAGAATTCCTATGGTTTTTCTTTCAAGGAGACACTAAAGGAACAAATCCTACAGTTTTCCTTTGCTCCATTCCTTTGCACCAAATTCATGAAAAATAGTACTATAGGAAACATTCCAATTCCGATGTTTTTCATTCACTTTTCCTTTCAAGCACTGGCAATTCCAGTAGGAAGGCTTGAGCAAGGAAAATCCTATAATAAAAAAATGTTTTTTTGCTACTTCTATTACTTTGGACCCAGGCCACTACCATACTAGCTCAACTCCGAGGCCCATCGACAAATGCACATCTGAAACGCGCAGAGATAAATAATGATGGCATTCAAGAGAGTCCATCATGGATAGCTAAGTTGCCTGGTACCTCACTGCTTGTCATATAGTAGGATAAAATAATCGTATTTCCCGTTACTACGAGTGCTCAGTGGATAATATATATAACATGTAGAGTAAAAAAGAGATGCAACAAGTGTAGAACCTCTTTGGCGAAGCCATGTTGATCTCAGCGTGATTGGGTTGGCCGGTGAGGATGCTCCAGCTGACTTGGCTGTCGGAGGAGGGGAAGAAGATCTTAGGCGTCTGGAGATGGAGCCCGAGGTACTACTCCGCTGTGATGGAGGGTTTCATCGTTGGAGCAGCTCCGGTGAGTTGTACGACGCCGAGGCTGAAGCGGGACAAGAGAGACAACGAACAACGTTAACCTGAGAGGAATTCTAATAGCATCTCCAATACATGACGTAAAATACATAACCACAAAGTGCTAGATGTAAAATACATCAGCCGCTCATCTCTGAACTTAACTGTCGAAACTGAACTTAATGTCGAAACTGAACTGAACTGTCGAAACTGAATTTTGCCGTCGAAACTGAATTTTGCTGTCGAAACTGAACGCACTAGCAAGGTGAGGCTACACGTCGGTCGACTGACTTTTTCATCTCTGTTCAGTCGATTTTGCAGCCGTTGGATATGAAATCAAGGGCCTGCGGTCCATCTTCAACCTCCACCCCCTGAGCCGGCCAAACAGCAGCCCCCCGCCGCCCGCGGCCGGCGGTGCGCTGCCCCGCCCGCCCCGAAAACACTCCCCACCGCCGGTCCGCCGCTGCCCCGGCCATCCCTCTAGGCCACCCCGTGCCGAGCTTTTTCTCCGGTGATCCCCACGCCACCGCCCCGCCAACGCCCCGCCACCTCCCCCATCCTGAACCGTAAGATAGATAGTGGGGTATCTCTCCGGCGAGCCCCCCTCCCCGCTGCGGCTAGTTCTTCCTTCACCCCGGCGAGCCCCCCCCCCCCCACCACCTGAAAATCGACTAACCCAAAAGTTGATTCAGTTGACTGAAGTGTAGCTAAATCGGAGCAGCATCGCAAGCAAGAGCAAGAGCGAGAGCAGCAGCACGAACAAGAGCAATAGCAAGAGCAGACTAGGCAGGGGAATGAGAGCAAGAGCAGAGCAGCAGCGCGAGCGAGAGCTAAAGCAGCAGCAGGTCCTACTGATGTGGACGTCGCCGCCGAGGGAGCGACGCCGTGGAGGAAGTGGTCGGCGATGTCGCCGTGGATGGAGTCGCGCCGTGTCGGCTCGGGACAGAGCGCCGGCAGCACCATGAGATCAAATCAAGAAGAAAATGCGGCGATTAGTGTACAACCTCTTTGGTGGTGCCGATTAGGCCGCAGCTTCATCCGAGGAAACGGTGATGATGATGCTCTTCTGGTGGTGCAGGTGAAGACGGCGGTGTGGGAATGGAGGTGGCACAAAAGACGAGGGGAACATCGGGACAACTCCTTGGAGGTGGAGGACGGGGTGGCTGAACCGGCGGGACGATGAGATCGACGACGGATCCTCATCCGGTACGGTGGATGAGGGACGTCGAGGTGTTGCTGTGGATGACGTCATCGGGGAAGAGGCTCCGGCTGGTGGAGGACGGAGCAGGGTGTGGGGTTTCGTCGCGGGTTTTCGTGGCCTCGGTGTACGAATGGGTGGGCGGATGGGATGGCAGTGGGGAACCATGGCTTAGAGACGCGCTTGTCCGAAATGTGGGGTAAGTTAAAAGTACCCCCACCGATTTGAGGCGGTTCTTTCGGTTCAGGGGTACCACGGGCATTTCGCGTGTCTGGATTTCACAGGAGGTGGGAGTTTTCGCGCGCGTTGTAATTTTGGAATAGCAAGGCGCGGGTTGACATGGAGGGAGTTGTCGGAGCACAACGAGACAAAGATATATCTTAAATATTTCGGGCTAACAAGGCGCGGGTTGAAGAGGCGGGAGTTTTGCAGCACGATAGACAGAGACGCTAGCTTGAATTTTTGGCATAACAAGGCGCGGCTTGAAATTTCGGAAGAACAAGCTTAATGTGTACCCAAAGAAGACAATTTGCACCTCAACACGCACAACAGACACACAAACACCATTTAGACTAGAGTAAGGTACACGTCCATTGCACGCATGAGATTTGGCAACCAAATTATGAATAAATACCACATTATAGCATGCAAGCTTTGAGTCATATATGCATGATGTAGATGTTCGTTTAATTCTTATAGTTCATTTCATTCAAAATCATCTAGTTTTTATAAGAAAGCTAATCTATTTTAAGATTCAGGGAATTGTGTGTCGTAAGACATAAAGTAAAAACAAATAATGGCAAATCATGTAGAAAAACATCTGGGCAATTCTGATACGGAAGATTCTAGAACAAATAAGAAGTGCTTGTGTTTTGATGTTTGTGCATTATGCTTAAGTTCAACCATGGAGTCTTCTAGATTATACATGTGGCGAAATCTGGTGGGATCTAGATTATACATGTGGCGAAATCTGGCGAAATCTGCCAATCCTTGGACAAGTGGGGGCACGCTAAGTGCACCCACTGGGTGTAGTCCCCGAGACTACGGTGGACTGCTGGCAGTCGACTGTAGTCTTTACATTGTGTTGATGTAGTTGTATTTCTTCACTCGGTTTGGTCGGGCCAGGTCGAGTGGAACTTTTTCTCGATTCCCCTTTTTTCGGTCAAACCAGTGGGGGCACGCTGAGTGCACCCACTGGGTGTAGTCCCCAAGACTACTGTCGAATGTTTTTGATTCGGCTGTGGTCTTAGAAACGTCGTCATTGTCCCTTAGTTACTCGGAAGCAACTTATCTTGGACGTCTGTCGACTGATTTTGCTTTTACAGAAATCCTGCGAACTCGCAGCTCGCTATACTGAGATGGAGAAGCAGAAGATTCAGCTGAACCTTGATCTGGAGCTGTCCAGAACAGAGCTGCAGAAGGTCAGAGACGGCGCCGCAGGTAAGACGACTTTGTCGATTGGTTAGTCTTTGGGCTTGAGTACCCTTTTGTTATTTCCGATTCAATCATCATTTCTTCACAGAAAAACTGAACGAAGCTCTGGCGAAGAAGGATCAGGACTTGGCTGTTGCCCGCAAGGAGGCTGATGACAAGACCGCTCTGGCCGCACAGAAGCTGGCTTCGGTCGACCATTTAGAAGAAGAGAATACCAAGCTGAAGACCGCTCTGAATGAAGCCAACAGGGAGTGTTCACGTTGGAAGAAGGAGAACCTCACCCTGAGTGAGAAGCTGGAAGGCATCGCTCGCAGGAGGGACGACCTGGAGAGCTACTTGGGGAGCCTCGCCAAGAAGTTGTACCTTAAGCTTGAAGGTGCACATTCAGTTCCGACTGGTTTTTGTGTCGACTCAGTCTATGAAAATTGACTTATCCTTGGATCGTGTATGCAAAACTTTGCCAGAATTTTGAAGAGGAGACCAGTCGAGTGGAGCCAAGCTTGGACCCTGTTAACTCTCTTGTGAAGGACGAGGCTGCAATGAACGTGCTCCGGCTGGAGTCTCGTACTGCCAGCCTCGTTGACTATCTGGCTCGGCTGAAAGTGGCGATGTCGCGGATCGACACATCACTCTGGCCTGGGACGACGCTTCAGAACGACCTCGAGTCTCTGATGGATCGACTTAACGAAGTCCCAGGTCGAGTGGCGGAATGGAAGAAATCTTCTGCTAGATGTGGTGCTGACGTTGCTCTGTCTCTGGTCCGCGTCCATTGCAAGGAGGCGCGAGAAGAAAAGCTGGCGGCCATCCAAGTTGCCAATACTAGGAAGAACAACTTTCAAGACTTCATGGAGACTTTCATTGCTGCTGCCACCCGTATTGCCGACGGGATCGACTTGGATGAGTTCGTCGCCCCTTCCAGTCCTCCTCCTGAGGAGTAAAAAACTTTGAATTTACCTCGGAATGCCGAGTGCATTTGTAACCGTTTAAACTCTGCCGAGCCGAGGGCTCGAGTACTTTGAGGTCTGGGACCTTTTAGGCTTTTTCTGAACTAGATTTCTCGTTGGATATCTTCACAGTTTGATTCGTCGAGTGGAACTGGATCTTCACTCGGAATAATCTTGTATTTGTGACGCAGCTCCGAGGGAGAAGGTAGCGGTCGACTCACGAATTGGGCTGTGTCCTGTACTTAGGCGAGCGTCGTGCTGCAGCTAAGCCCCCGAGTGGGAGGTTTGCTCTCCACTCGGTAGGATTTTTAAACACTTAGGCGAGCACTGACTGCAGCGAAGTCTCTTAGTGGGAGAACTTAGGCGAGTCCTGGACTGCAGCTAAGCCCCCGAGTGGGAGGTTTGCTCCCCACTCGGTAGGATTTTTAAACACTTAGGCAAGCACTGACTGCAGCTAAGTCTCTTAGTGGGAGAACTTAGGCGGGTCCTGGACTGCAGCTAAGCCCTCGAGTGGGAGGTTTGCTCTCCACTCGGTGGGATTTTTGAACACTTAGGCGAGCGCTGGGCTGCAGCTAAGTCCCCGAGTGGGAAGTTTGCTCTCCACTCGGTGGGATTTTTAGACACTTAGGCGAGCACTGACTGCAGCTAAGTCTCTTAGTGGGAGAACTTAGGCAAGTCCTGGACTGCAGCTAAGCCCCCGAGTGGGAGGTTTGCTCTCCACTCGGTGGGATTTTTGAACACTTAGGCGAGCGCTGGGCTGCAGCTAAGTCCCCGAGTGGGAAGTTTGCTCTCCACTCGGTGGGATTTTTAAACACTTAGGCGAGCACTAACCGCAGCTAAGTCTCTTAGTGGGAGAACTTAGGCGAGTCCTGGACTGCAGCTAAGCCCCCGAGTTTGAGGTTTGCTCTCCACTCGGTAGGATTTTTTAAACACTTAGGCGAGCACTGACTGCAGCTAAGTTTCTTAGTGGGAGAACTTAGGCGAGTCCTGGACTGCAGCTAAGCCCCCGAGTGGGAGGTTTTCTCTCCACTCGGTAGGATTTTTTTCAAACTTAGGCGAAACGGATTTGCAGCTAAGTCACCCACTGGGGGATTTCGTATGTAAAAAGTGACAACAATTATTGGAACACTCTTGCCTTTGATAAAAATGAACTGCAGAAATTTTTCTTATTACATCTCTGCCAAGGGAGAACTCAAGTGTAAAACTGGCGGAGTAGTTCCGCATTCCAAGCTCGTGGCTCGTCGATCTGGTGATCAACATTGTAGAGGTGATATGCTCCATTGTGAAGGACTCTGGTAACGATGAAGGGTCCTTCCCAAGTAGGAGCAAGCTTGTGTGGTTTCTGTTGATCCACTCGGAGGACCAAATCTCCTTCTTGGAAGGCTCGACTCTTCACATTCCGGGCGTGGAATCGATGCAAGTCTTGCTGATAGATGGTCGATCTGATCATGGCCATCTCCCTCTCTTCTTCTAGGAGGTCGACTGCGTCTTGCTAGGCCTGTTCTGCTTCATCTTCGGTGTAAAGCTCGACTCGTGGTGCGTTGTAAAGAAGATCACTTGGCAGAACCGCTTCGGCTCCATAAACCAGAAAGAACGGAGTTCTTCCAGTCGACCGGTTAGGGGTGGTCCTCAATCCCCACAGAACTAACGGAAGCTCGTCGACCCAAGCACCTGCCGCGTGCTTGAGATCACGCATCAGCCGAGGCTTCAGTCCTTTGAGAATCAGACCATTTGCTCTTTCAGCTTGTCCATTCGACTGAGGATGCGCGACCGACGCGTAGTCGACTCGTGTGCATTGAGAGGCGCAAAAAGCTCTGAACTTGTCTGAATCGAAGTTTGACCCATTGTCAGTGATGATGCTATGCAGGACCCCATACCTGAATATCAACTCTCTGATGAAACTGATAGCAGTGCTAGCATCAAGATTTTTGATAGGCTTGGCTTCAATCCATTTGGTGAACTTGTCGACTGCCACAAGCACATGCGTGAATCCGCTCCTGCCTATTCTCAGTGGACCAACCATGTCCAGTCCCCAGACAGCAAAGGGCCAGACGAGTGGAATGGTCTTCAGGGTTGATGCAGGCTTGTGTGACATGTTGGAGTAGAACTGGCAGCCTCCACACTTGTCGACTATCTCTTTTGCCATCTCATTTGCTCTAGGCTAGTAAAATCCCGCTCGGTATGCTTTAGCCACAATGGTCCGAGAGGACGCATGGTGGCCACAGGTCCCCGAGTGGATATCATCAAGGATTATCCGACCTTCTTCTGGTGTTATGCACTTCTGACCGATTCCAGTCGCGCTTTCTCTATACAATTGCCCCTTTATCACTGTGAAGGCCTTGGATCGGCGGACGATCTGTCGAGCCTCTTCCTCGTCCTCTGGGAGCTCTTTCCTTAGGATATACGCGATGTATGGTATCGTCCAGTCGGGAGTGATTGCCAAGACTTCCATGATTAGGTCGACCACAGCAGGAACTTCGACTTCAGTCGGATCTGTGGCACTTTTCAGTTGTGGGGCTTCTTCTGTGAAAGGATCCTCCTGGACTGACGGCGAGCGGATGTGCTCCAACAACACATTGCTGGCAATGGCTTCTCTCTTGGAGCCTATCTTTGCCAGATCATCAGCTGCTTGATTTTTCAGTCGGGGGATGTGATGAAGCTCTAACCCCTCGAATTTCTTTTCTAGCTTTCTCACTGCATTGCAATAACCAGTCACAGCCGGACTTCTGACGTCCCACTCCTTCATCACCTGATTAACCACCAAATCTGAGTCACCATAGACCATGAGGCGACGGACGCCGAGTGAAATGGCCATGCGCAACCCATACAAAAGTGCTTCATAGTCTGCTTCATTATTGGAGGAATCGAAGTGAATCTGGAGAACGTATCTGAGCTTATCTCCTCGGGGGGAGACTAGAACTACCCCAGCACCGGAACCATTCAGCATCTTAGATCCATCAAAGAACATGGTCCAGTGCTCCGAGTGAACTTGAGTCGGAAGCTGCTGTTCAATCCACTCAGCGATGAAATCTGCGATTGCTTGGGACTTGATAGCCTTCTTTGCTTCAAACTTGATATCTAAGGGAAGGAGTTCAATCGCCCACTTGGCCACTCGACCAGTTGCATCTTTGTTATGCAGAATCTCTGACGGTGGGGCATCGCTGACGACTGTAATGGAGTGGTCAGAGAAGTAATGTGCAACCTTCTTCGTGGTCATGTAAATCCCATATACAAGCTTCTGGTAGTGAGGGTATCTTTGTTTTGAAGGGGTCAAAACTTCAGATAGATAATAGACTGGGCGCTGAACTCTGAAGGCCTTTCCTTCTTCTTCCCACTCGACCGTGAGTACTGTACTGACAACTTGTCCCGTGGCCGCAATGTACAGCAGCAGAGGCTCTTTGCTGATTGGGGCAGCAAGCACCGACTGGGTGGAGAGCAGAGCTTTGAGCTCTGCAAACGCTGCGTCAGCTACTGGAGTCCACTCGAACTTGTCAGACTTCTTCATCAGTCGGTAAAGAGGCAACGCTTTTTCACCGAGTCGAGAAATGAATCAACTTAGAGCGGCCAAGCAACCTGTAA
Source organism: Triticum urartu (assembly GCF_056163025.1). NCBI lineage: Eukaryota > Viridiplantae > Streptophyta > Magnoliopsida > Poales > Poaceae > Triticum > Triticum urartu. The sequence goes on along the minus strand of NC_141873.1, from coordinate 355,196,240 downwards.
GCTTCTGGACATCGTGTATACGCACGGGGCACTTCATCCGGAGTATGGTGCCAACTTTCTCGGGGTTAGCGTTGATTCCTCGTTCGGAAACGAGAAAACCGAGTAACTTTCCACCTGGAACTCCGAATGTGCACTTTGATGGATTGAGCTTGATATCATATCTCCTGAGGTTAGCAAAGGTTTCAGCAAGGTCAGTCAGTAGGTCGGAACCTTTCCGTGACTTAACCACAATATCATCCATGTATGCTTCTACGTTCCGACTAATCTGAGTGAGCAAACACTTCTGAATCATCCTCATGAACATGGCTCCAGCATTCTTGAGGCCGAAGGGCATGGTGACATAACAGAAGCACCCAAATGGGGTGACGAAAGCCGTTTTGATCTCGTCAGGTCCATACAGACGGATCTGATGGTACCCTGAATAAGCATCTAGAAAAGAAAAACGCTCACATCCCGCGGTCGAGTCCACTATCTGGTCGATGCGGGGGAGAGAGAAATGATCTTTCGGGCAGGCCCGATTGATATGTTTGAAATCAATGCACATGCGAAGTGACTTGTCCTTCTTGGGGACCATGACGACATTGGCAAGCCACTCGGAGTGGTAAATCTCTCGGATGAACTCCGCTGCTAAGAGCCGAGCCACCTCCTCGCCAATGGCTTTCCTCTTCTGGACGACGGACCGTCGAAGATGTTCTTTCACAGGCTTGAACTTTGGGTCGACTCGTAGACGGTGCTCAGCCAGCCCCCTGGGAACTCCAGGCATGTCAGAAGGCTTCCATGCGAAGACGTCCCAGTTCTCACGGAGGAACTGGATGAGCGCTTCTTCCTATTTGGAGTCGAACGTCGTCGAGATGTGAGTCGGAGCAGCGTCGGGGTCGGTCGGGTGAATGTGAGCTGTCTTTGTTTCACCGGACGACTGAAAAGCTGACTCTGAAGCAGGCTTCTTGGCCCGTAGCAATTCACTCGGATCGGCAGTCTTTTGGTACTCTTGCAGCTCGACCACTACCATCTGAGCATCTGCAATCTTTGAGCCTTTCTGAAAGCACTCTTCTACCTTCTTCCGATTGCCTGTAACAGTGATTACCCCTTTAGGGCCAGGCATCTTCAGTTTGAGGTACATGTAACATGGTCGAGCCATGAAGCGTGCGTAAGCTGGCCTGCCCAAAATGGCATGATAAGCACTTTGGAAGTCCACAACCTCGAATGTCAACTTTTGCTTGCAGTAATTCTTTGAATTACCAAAAACCACATCAAGAGCAATCTGGCCGAGAGATTCGGCTTTCTTGCCAGGAATGACTCCGTGGAAGCTCATGTTACTGGTACTCAGTCTGGACATCGGAATGCCCATTCCTTTCAAAGTTTCGGCGTACAGTATGTTCAGGCCACTGCCACCATCCATCAAGACTTTGGTCAGTCGAGTGCCTTCGACAATTGGATCGACCACCAACGCTTGCCACCCAGGGGTAGCAATGTGCGTAGGGTGATCAGACTGGTCGAACGTGATGGCAGTCTGAGACCACTTCAGATAACTGGGTGTTGCCGGAGCAACCATATTCACCTCACGGTTGATGACTTCCAGTCGACTTTTGCTTTCGACATCAGCAAAAATCATCAGGGTGGAATTGATTTGGGGGTATCCGTCGTCGCTATCTTCCTTGTCCTCGACTTTGTCTGACTCTTTTTCCTTATCCTTGGACTGTTTGCCTTGAAACTGCTGGATTAGGAGCCGGCACTGTGGAGTGGTATGCTTTGGGTAAATAAAATTACCCTCTTCATCTTTCTTGGTGTGGATGTGACACGGCAGGTCCAAAACGTCGTTTCCATCCTGATCCTTGACTTTCTTGGGCTTCCAGGTGCCCTTGGGTTTTCCCTTGAAGTTTCCCTGGGCTACGGCCAGGGCCTCCCCAGGAGCGGCTGGCTCGGCCTTCCGCTTCTGTTTCCGAATGGAGTTTCCTCCGGTTTCTTGGGCGACTGCCTTGTGCTTGCCACTCCGGAGTCGGTCCTCGTCTTCACCATTAGCGTACTTGGTGGCAATCTCCATCATCCGATTCAGAGACATCTCTCCAGTTCGACCGAACTTCAGATTCAACTCTCTGTATTTAACGCGTTCCTTGAAGGCACAAACTGCTTGATGGTCTGGCACATTCTCAACCGAGTGATGTAGTGTGATCCACCTCTGGATGTATTCCCTCAGGGTTTCATTCAGCTTCTACACGCAAGGTCGCAACTCTGTAAGGCCTGCAGGTCGCTTGCATGTTCCTTCGAAGGTTGTGATAAACACTCGGGAGAGATCCTCCCAAGTGTAAATGCTGCTGGGTGCCAACTGATTTAGCCACGCTCTGGCTTGGCCCTCTAACATGAGAGGTAAATGCTTCATGGCCACCTCATCATTGCCACCGCCAATCTGTACAGCCACTCGGTAATCTTCGAGCCAAGTGTCAGGCTTAGATTCACAGGTGAACTTGCTGATTCCAGTCACCAGCCTGAAATTGGGAGGAATCACTGCGGCTCTGATGGCTCGACTGAAACACTCTGGCCCTGAAGCATGTACTCTCCTGCTGGCGGGCGCATCTCTGTTCTGGCCTTCCCGATGAGCCCTGTTCCTATCAACCAAGCCTTGAACAAGGACAGATCTCGCGTCAAAGCCTGGGTCCCTGGGGTCGACGGGAACCCTCTGCCCAACGCTACGAGGGCGCCTGTCATCTCGATGTCGAGGCGCATATGACCCACTCCTCGGGGGAGGGGTTGGCACTCGACGTCGATCATCACGATCGGATCGGTGATCATACTGCTCGTTCCTTCCGTACTGATCATGCCGGTCGCCACGCCCCTCACGCCTCGGGGGCGAACGCGGGCTGTGAGCCGACTGGACTGTATCGGTTGCAACGGATCGACTGTGGATCCTGTTCCGCGACTGAGAAACAGCGGAATTTTGGTTTCCCGCCGCCCGGAGCAACGCTCTGATCTGTAACAAGCCCCTGCCAGCCTCCGACTGGGAGGGCTGAATTGATTCTGCTATACGGGCCGCAGCGGCCAAATTCTGAACTGGGGTTCGATATACCTGCGTCGGCGGGAAGAGCTGGCGTCGACTAGACTCGGGAGCCCGCTGACGCGCTCGCTCGTCGAGTGCTCGCTGGAGATTCTCCAGTCGAGTGCGCTTGGCCAAATTAGCCAAACGCGCGTCCTCCAAGGCCCGGGCCTCGGGGGACTCCCCGACGATAGGGGTGCGGAGGGCGTCCGTGTTTCGGCGGCGAAGCTCCTCTCGCTGTGATGACGTGAGAGGTTCGGGGAGATACTCATCGTGGGGATGCGACGGGCCGCCCCCACCCGCGCCTCCATCAGCGCGAGGGAAACCGGGAGGACTGTGTGTTCCATCGACCGCCAGGATCTCAGCCGCTGGGTCGCTGCTGTCGCACTCGGATGCGGTCTCCGCGGAGCCAGTCGACAGGTCGAACAGGCCGAGAGGGATTTGTCGGGCTCGATTGCCGCGACTTGCGGGGTGGCCGACTGGCGAACCACGGCATGCCTCACCCACCTCTGAAGTCTTGACCGACCGGAGCGCTTGCGCCGGTGGGAGACAGAGCGGGGAGACAATACGGGGGCTGACCGATACTGGGTCAACGGCTGCTACAGGAGGACGCCACGAACGAATGCGCAGAAATGCGTCGCACCGCGGACGGGGAGCGCGTCGACGTCGAGTGGCGCCTCTTGAAGCCAGGCAGAGTCGTCGGCGATGAACGTGAGCGCGCCGAGACGGATCTCGCGGCCCTCCACCAAAACTCCGCACGAAACCATGATCAAAGGGATCGGAAAAACCGCAACTTCCCCAATCAGTCGCTAAGATTCCGGCCCCACGGTGGGCGCCAACTGTCGTGGTTCTAACTCTGACAGTGATGTAGGGGGTAAGTATGGAGAGGCTAGATCTCAGCTATTGGGAAGTTGTAAACACACCAAGATGTACGAGTTCAGGCCCTTCGCGGAGGAAGTAACAGCCCTACGTCTCGGTGCCCGAAGGCGGTTGATTGGATTACTGGCGCGTGAATAACAGGGGTGCGAACCCTTCATACTGAGGAGGGGGGTGGCTTATGTAGAGTCCGCCGGCCCCCTCCTGCCCTCAGTAATGCAGGGTTTAAGGTACATTTAAGGCTGGGCGTTACTGGTAACGCCCCTAATAAAATGCTATGAAGACCATAAAGACTACTTAACAGCTGAACGTTTGCCTGTGGAGTGACTGTAGGCCTCCTGGCGGTCGAGTGGTTGGCTTCATGGTCGAGTGGTAACTTTCTGGTCGAGTGTCTTGAGTCTGTCACGTGGGATACCTTTAAGTCGATTCAAAGGTGACTTCTCCTAGGGATGTCCTAGGGTAGGACTCTTTGGTCAGGTCCGTGTCCCCACCCTAGGTACATGTCTTCATCTTTAGCCCCCGAATGGATCGAGGTTAGAGTGGGGAAAGAGTTGGAGATCTTTCCGACATGCCCACTGAGCTCAATCGGGAGGGGGAGTTGATCGCCGGCTTGGTGATGCTGCTGAAGAAGAGTATTGCCTCGGAGAAGAAGGTGACCGGCGAAATCCTGCGACTTCGGGAGGACAATGCGAAGCTCTGCCACGAGATCGACCTGTTGAAGGAGAAGAACGCCGGCTGGAAGAAGCTGCATGAGAATAGTAGTTCCTCGATGAAGATGCTGCAGGCCCTCGCCATGGAACGGAAGGAAGAGTTGGCGAAGCTCCGCATCAAGCACCTGGCTGCTGTCAAGGTACGTAATATGTCCGTGGAACAGATGATGAAGGCTAGCGTCGAGAAATGCCGCGTCATGGACACAATGATGAAGATGGCGGAGGAGACGTGCAAGGAGATGGAGGTCGTGTAGGTGATGAAGAAGCAGTTACGACTCCGCGGCAAATTAGATCATTTGGGGTGATAATCTTCCTTCTTCTTTTGCTCCTGTGTTTCATCTTTTGCTTCGAGTGTTTCGCCACACATGTCACGTTCTCTGCGAGGCATGAATAAAACAATGTTTTTTTGAGGGAATGAATAGAACAATGCTAACAATGAGATGACTAGCAAATTAGATCATTTTTTATCAACATATGGCACTGGGCTGCCGTGTTTCGTGCTCCTTCGTCGCAGTACTACTCCAGTGGAAGACTTGAGTATACCGCACGGTTCTTTGCTCCTCCTCGATCAGGTCGTCGGCGCATTTATACGAGCAGTCAAATCACAAGGCACCGCCTTCCAGTAGTAATGAGCCGTCAAATCACAAAGGCCCTCGCCTCTCGTGAAACCGACCAAGCTAGACTGCCCCGCCCTCTAGCCTTTTAAAAAATGTATACTTTTGTACAGCAGTAGTATCGATGGATTGCGCCATGGAGCAAAACTTGAAATTAAAAAAAAGGTGGTACATATAGAGAGCGCTTGTCGCCAAATTATGCATATAGTACTATTAAAAAGTCTAGTCACAATAATGGTGTCCAGCACAATCCACCCCTCAAATAAAACTAAGAGGGTGCTTGGATATGCTTTAGTCCCAAGACTAAAAGTAGTGGGACTAAAACATGCTAGCCTCACCCATGCTTGGATCCAAATACTAAAAAGGCTAAAATCAAGTTAATGAGCATTTATTATCCTCCAAACCCTCCAATCCAGAACTCGCTTGTGTTAAAGGAGAGGAGTTAAATGAGTAGAGAGAGGACTAATCCACATTTTAGTAGGGGTACCCCTGACTAAAAAAATTTAGTCTCAAGACTAGTTTTAGCCCCTCATTAGTCACGGGTGTCGTGGTTCTAACTCTGACAGTGATGTAGGGGGGTAAGTATGGAGAGGCTAGATCTCAGCTATTGGGAAGTTGTAAACACACCAAGATGTACGAGTTCAGGCCCTTCGCGGAGGAAGTAACAGCCCTACGTCTCGGTGCCCGGAGGCGGTCGATTGGATTACTGGCGCATGAATAACAGGGGTGCGAACCCTTCATACTGAGGAGGGGGGGTGGCTTATGTAGAGTCCGCCGGCCCCCTCCTGCCATGGAGTCTTCTAGATTATACATGTGGCGAAATCTGGTGGGATCTAGATGATATCCAACGGCCAGTAGTGCTCAAATTTGCCATCTTTGGACCATCGGATTCGCCTCATCCAACGACCATCTTTCAAAGTTAAAGTTACCCGCACACAATAAAAAATATATATAATATATAGGGGTATAGATATAGATATGTGATGCAAAAGCCGCCCATCATCTCCAATTAGAATAGTGTGTCCATGCACGGATGCAACATGGCCAAATGATGTGTGCCATCGGTATCTCAAATTCAAATCAGTCTGACCTTGTTCAATGTGTATACATTACAACATGCTCGTTTCCAAACCACACCGCGCAGATCTCCGTTATATTCATGCATGCATGGGTTTCAAACATCAGGATCTCTTATTCAAATATTTGAATTCAACTTTACATTGATTGTGACCTCACCTATTCAGCTATTCTTTTACAACCACACAGTAGTCTTCTCTTTATAATTGTACCACTAACTTTCTCTCGTGCATGCATGTACACACACTACCAGTCGGCATTATCCATCGCACGCATGCAATCTTTTTCTTCAGGTCGGTCTCCCATGAAGGCACACACCAACACACATCCCCCTCTCCATCATATCGGGCATTCTTTATCTCTCACGCGTGCATGCGCAACAATCGATGTTCCTCTATATATGTGTGTATATAGCTAGGTCTTTCATAGTTTTCCACACAAATCGATCAATCGATATATCCAGTGAGGTCTCACCCTCTTTCCCATGTCCACATCGATCAATCTATATCTCTCTATATAGGATTAACATATATAGCTAATACACCCACATTAATTATGTATCCAACGTCCCCCTCTCATCATCCATGCCTTCCTCCTCATCTCTTAGACGCGTGCACAATGGCGAAGACAGGGGGCAGTATGGGCCCTGCCCCCCTCCCCCCTAACATCACTATATATCAAGGCTAATATGAATGTGATCATTAGACAATTGCTGCTAAAATGGTTTAAGTTCATGAATTGACCCTCCTCGGAAAGGATTAGCAATGCTTGGCCCCCTAGCTCATTTATTTTTCATGGCTCCGCCACTGCGCGCATCAGCGCACGTGTTCGCCCCCTCTCTCTAAATATCGATCTCCACTTGTGCATTCCTTCATAGTCTCCCTCCACTCGGCCCCTCGCACCATCTTCTAGCCCACCCACCAGATTTCGCCACATGTACAATCTAGCAGACTCCATGGTTGAACTTAAGCATAATGCACAAACCTCAAAACAATAGTGGTTCTCTTTTGTTCTAGATTCTTCCGTATCTTAACTTCCCAAACTTTTTTTCTAGTTGAATTGCCATTATTTGTTTTTACTTTATGGTTTACAACGCACAGTTCCATGAATCATAAATATATTAAGGGCTTCTTTGATTCAAAGGATTCTCAAAGGAATTTTGGAGGATTCTAATCATTAGGAATTTTTCCTATCTTGGTTGTTTGATTCGTAGGATTGTAAACCATAGGAATTTTTCCATATGATTCATTTGCACTAGATTTCATAGGAAACATCCCATCCACTCAAACCTCTATGAAAGAATTATGCGTTTTTTCTATGCACAATCAAACACTCGTACAATCCTGTAGGATTCAAGACGACATTCCACTATAATCCCATGTTTTTCCTATTCCCGCGTTCTTAGCTTTTTTATAAAAACTAATTGATTTTGAATGAGATGAACTATAAGAATTAAACAAAGGGCTACATCAGGCATATGTGACTCGGAGCTTACATGCTATAGTGTGGTATTTATTCATAATTTGGTTGCAAAATCTGATGCGTGCAATGCACGTGTACCTTACTAGTATTTCGAGTTTGTGCAAAACACGTAAACTAGAATACCAATGGCACGCTACACAGTGTCTCTCTTACAGTTCATGAAGCCACGTGGCACATGTGTAGGCGTTGTCGCGACCTCCTTGCGTGGATTGATCACAGTGACGTGCTGCTGGTTCTAGAAGAATGTACTCGTCCTCCCTGAGCCATACTGGCGGTACATGCACGAAGCGAAGATGTGCACGCACGCCATGCACGCACTCATTCCTCGCACGCACACGCGGGTACACGGGCGGACGCAATTTTGTACCAAGATCCACCCCATGTGATAATTTGACGCGTGTAAAGTCGTTCACTTCATTGATGGTTGATTAATACAGCGCATGCAAATTGAGTGGATGTGAGGGCGGAAGAAAGACATTATTACTCCACTGCGCACATGCGAGTAGTTAAATCGTGGGTTGCTAGTAGTACTTCCATTGGTCTCCTTCGTATTTTGTGCCAATTTTTGACAGTAACATACTACTCAATATTTACGCATTTGAGCAGTGTAGTACTTGAAATTTATGTTCCGCTAAACTCATCGGGAGCCGTCTCGGGCCTCGAAACCAAAACCATCAATTAATCTTTACCTTGTTCACATCACATTCGAAAGCTTGCTCACACCTACTAGTAGTACGTACCAAACCTGAACGTGTTCCCACTATGCAGGTATTAGTACTAGTGCTAGTACTTAGGTTATAAAAAGGGGAACTACCTAACCGAAAATCACTACCTTTGCTCCTCATAAGTGCTTCTTCTTCGTCCATCGTTGCCATGGCCGGTGAGCGCAGCTCTAGGTCGAGAACTACTCGTAACAAGGGAGCGGCAACCAAGGCTGTGGAAAAAAAAGAGAGGGCTCGCCGCCACGCAGAGACCTTGAAAGATCTCTCACGGGAAGGCGATGGCTCCCAAGAGCACCCAAGCGCGGAGGGGAACATGCCGAGCTGGCGGAGCTGGAGTCGTTATCCCTCGATGGCATGCCCGATCAGCTCAATAAGCAGAAGGAGTTCATACAAGGCTTGATGGAGTTGCTGAAGGAGAGCCTCGACGACATGCCCGCTGAGCTCAATTAGGAGGGGGAGTTGATCGCCGGCTTGGTGATGCTGCTGAAGAAGAGCATTGCCTCGGAGAAGAAGGTGACCGGCGAAATCCTGCGACTTCGGGAGGACAATGCGAAGCTCTGCCACGAGATCGACCTGTTGAAGGAGAAGAACGCCGGCTGGAAGAAGCTGCATGAGAATAGTAGTTCCTCGATGAAGATGCTGCAGGCCCTCGCCATGGAACGGAAGGAAGAGTTGGCGAAGCTCCGCATCGAGCACCCGGCTGCTGTCAAGGTACGTAATATGGCCATGGAACAGATGATGAAGGCTCGCGTCGAGAAATGCCGCGTCATGGACACAATGATGAAGATGGCGGAGGAGACGCGCAAGGAGATGGAGGTCGTGTAGGTGATGAAGAAGCAGTTACGACTCCGCGGCAAATTAGATCATTTGGGGTGATAATCTTCCTTCTTCTTTTGCTCCTGTGTTTCATCTTTTGCTTCGAGTGTTTCGCCACACATGTCACGTTCTCTGCGAGGCATGAATAAAACAATGTTTTTTTGAGGGAATGAATAGAACAATGCTAACAATGAGATGACTAGCAAATTAGATCATTTTTTATCGCCATATGGCACTGGGCTGCCGTGTTTCGTGCTCCTTCGTCGCAGTACTACTCCAGTGGAAGACTTGAGTATACCGCACGGTTCTTTGCTCCTCCTCGATCAGGTCGTCGGCGCATTTATACGAGCAGTCAAATCACAAGGCCCCGCCTTCCAGTAGTAATGAGCCGTCAAATCACAAAGGCCCTCGCCTCTCGTGAAACCGACCAAGCTAGACTGCCCCGCCCTCTAGCCTTTTAAAAAATGTATACTTTTGTATAGCAGTAGTATCGATGGATTGCGCCATGGAGCAAAACTTGAAATTAAAAAAAAGGTGGTACATATAGAGAGCGCTTGTCGCCAAATTATGCATATAGTACTATTAAAAAGGCTAGTCACAATAATGGTGTCCAGCACAACCCACCCCTCAAATAAAACTAAGAGGGTGCTTGGTTACGCTTTAGTCCCATGACTAAAAGTAGTGGGACTAAAACATGCTAGCCTCACCCAAGCTTGGATCCAAATACTAAAAAGGCTAAAATCAAGTTAATGAGCATTTATTATCCTCCAAACCCTCCAATCCAGAACTCGCATGTGTTAAAGGAGAGGAGTTAAATGAGTAGAGAGAGGACTAATCCACATTTTAGTAGGGGTACCCCTGACTAAAAAAATTTAGTCTCAAGACTAGTTTTAGCCCCTCATTAGTCACGGGTGCTTGGAACTTTAGCCTCTTAAAGAGACTAGTTTTAGTCAGACTAAAATAAGTCCCTTGGATCCAAGCACCCTCTAAGCATCCTAGAATTCTTTGAAAAAACTAAGCACCCTGAAATTCTTTGACAACTAAACTGCTGGCTATATGATGTTGGCCATATATATTGTACATATATAATGTGAAGAAACGAGTGGTAGTACTATACCAACTAAAAGATGAAATGTAAGAAATACTAGTATGTACGTACTGAAGAGTTAAAGTAACAAGAAGAAACATAACATAGTTCTGCTGGGGGCTCAGCACAACACACCCCTCAAACTAAATTAAGCACACCTGAAATTAAACTTTGCAACTGTTCCAGTAGACACTGCATTAGAACCACCATGAGCAACGACACTGCCACCTTACTCGGAGTCCTCATCCACGTCCTCGACTTCGTCCTTGTCCCTCTTCCTCTTGGCCGATACTTCTTTGCTTGAACCGCACACTTGGCTATTGCTCTTCATCCAACCCTTGTAGATATTGAAGCAAAGGTAGCCATCCATTGCAGCATACTGGATGTGGTCTATATCTAGTACATTCCGCTGCCATGCATGACGATGAAACGTGTATGGAGGTTTCACCAGTTTACCGTACGAAGGATGAACCATGGCTCCTGCCAGGGTCAGCATTGAAGGCTGACGAGAGGGCACCAGCCGATTCTTTTGGAGGTCGAAGGGGTTGCCTACAATGAGGCCTATCCGACCCAGGATTTCTTTGTCGTTACCAAAGTCTACAGTAAAGAATTTGACTAGGTTGCTCCCGAGGAAGTCCTTAACATCCTGGCACTCAACATCGGCATGGCATATGTGGTAGACCAAGCATAAGTCATGCATGCAAACCTGGATCACGGCGGGCTTCTTCCTCTCTTCGTCCTTTAGATCCTTCTCTCATCCCAGGACTCTGGTGTAATCAACATCTAGCCCAGCGACCCACTCATCATCTGAGTTTTCGAACATGCGTCTGAAGCGAGAAAGGCATCCTTTCACCGTCGCGGAAGAACGGGTGTAGATGACGTCGAACTCATCGAAGGTGATGGTTCTAACCTTGTACTCACCGCCGATCATGGAGATTTGGGACGCCATGGATTTGGGAGGAGGGTTAGGATTAGTGGAACTGTCGTAATGTGAATGGATGGGACGACTAGGAGGGAACCGCCGTAGTATTGAAGGACGTGCAGGGACGAGTAGGAGCGAACTGCCAGCATGCGAACGGCAGGGTAGTGGCTTTTCATTCTCCCATGATACGGGCTTCCGAGATCCCTTGGATCTGGATCGAACGGTTGCATAGCGTGATTCTAGACCTATGGGTGAATATCCTATCCTGGAGGGTTATTCTGCAAATTTTCAGCAACTTAGCATGTGACCGTTTGATCTCAGATCCAAGGGCTGCCAGCAGCCCGTATCATGGTTGCGCCTACCACGACCGTCGTGTCGCTCGCGCGGTTGCACCCTTGGAGATTTAACACGGTGTGTTAGGCTATCTGATGTTGGCATGTCATACATAGTCATCACTTAGTCACTCATACTACCACAAGGTTGGCTATAAGTGTATTTTTTGTTACTCCTCTCTATCTCTTTCTTCATACTCAAGGAAGAAACGGTGCTAGTAAGCGCGTGTATTTATTGCATTTGCCAAGGAGTGACCTCTTCCAATGAAATGGTGTTGCTAAGTTTGCTTCATTTAATTAGCTATAGACTCAAAATTGTCTTTTCACCTAGGTACACGCGCTTAGCACCGTTTCTTCCTTGGGTCACCAAACTAGTCTCTCTCTTCTTGATTAACTTGCCACATCAGACTTTATGCCTATGTGGCAAGCTTAAGCACCTGTAGGAGCAAGTAAAAGTAAGTACAATAGTGCGCTTTACATGGCATTTTTGCATATGTGGAGGAAAGAGAGGCAAGGAAAAAGTGGAGAAGTGGGCTCTCATGCAAGAGCTAGCATCTACTACATGGTGGAGCATTGGGAGAGGCACCTGTATGGAGGTGGTCAGGAATTTGGGAGACACACGCCGGTCGCAGTTAAAATGATAATGGCAAGTCAAATCACGGGGCCCCACCTGTCCAGCAGTAACTCGCTGTCAAATCACACAGCCCTACGTTTGCAGCAGCCTACTCCCTCGTCTTCTCGCGTCTCTGTTGAACCGACTAGGCGGAACTGCCCCGCCGCCTACCTTGCAGGAAAAGCCCCACCCTCGACTTTCAAATAGTATAAAGTATACAAATTTTGTATCCATGGATTGCGCCCGCGCCATGGAGCAAAGTGTCTAGAAAACGGAGGAGACACGGTGGTCTTGCAATAGAGAAGAGGGAGAGGCGAGACGGTGGTTTTGGAATGGAGATGATGGAGAGGAGAGGATGTGGTTTTGCAGTGGAGAAGAGGGAGAGGAGCGTGCGGCAGCGATTTAGGATTGGACGAGAGGGCTGGCGCGCTCTGACTGGATCAAAATAAAAATCAATTTACCCTTCAATTAAGAAAGTGACCCCACATTAACTAGTCTCCCTTTTATTCTGGGTCATAATTGACCATGATTTTCGCACATAAAATATATGTTATACGTTGTATACAAGTCCACTATCAAAATTACAATTTGCAACTATACAAGGCCACTAACATTAATCGAGGCAAAATTGATGGCGTTTGCCTCGTACTAGCACCCGAGGACATTAATATCCCTTGTGTGCATGCGGGAGTGAGAAGGTTAGCTTGCATGCCCAACATTAATCAACCAATGAGGAGTAAGAGGGTTGGCTTGTTGTGCTTGGGAGAGAAAAACCACATTAATTAACACGACAATCAAGGTGACAAGCTAGCTAGCAACATTGACTTAAACATAGCATTGATTTTTACCTTGGTACCTGTAATATGAGTTTGTGGCCTTGTATAAAAAATGGAGGGAGTATAATTTGAAAGTACATTCAGATACGAACCAAACGGTACAATTTTTGGTGACATGCATTCACATTTCGCTTGTCAAATACAGTACGTGGTTAAACTTTGACCCAAAATACGCGAAACAACAAAAAAATACTTCCAAGACCAGCGCCGCTCTTCCGCTCTTCTCTTAAACCACTGCCACTCCTCTCCTGTTCCATTCTAAATGCAGCGCCGCTCCTCTCCTCTTCCATTTCAAAACCACCGCCCCTCCTCTCCTGTTCCAGTCCAAAACCAGCGTCGCTCCTCTCCCGTTCTAATCCAAAACCAGCGCTGCTCCTCTCCTCTTCCATTCAAAAACCACCGCCGGCAAGTGAAGGTGTTGTGGAGAAGTAGATCGATGGAGGAGTACAACCGATACGTGAGGATCGCAGACGGCGACCCTATGAAGCTAGCAAGGATGTTGGAGATACAGTCTTGGTTTGACAACAAGGACCAACTAGCGGCGACGGCGACATCCATGGCCAAATATCTGCAATAGAGCAAAAAGGCGGCACTACTCCCGGAGGGAGTCACGCCGGAGTACATAGAGCTGCTCTTCTGGGCCATGGAGCAAATAGATTCACCGAATCTGATCATGAGGGAGTGGTGGTGGGAGTATCGATCCCAGATGGAGCATCCACCAGAGATTGAAGGATCGAGCATCTACAGGGTGCCGTTTGTGAGGGTGTCCTGCCAGAGCGAGCCGGTGGAGTCTTCGTCGACCGAACCCAACTACAAGAGGAGAAAAGCAGTTGGCCCGACGACGCTTCCCCGCCATCGTCTCCCTCGCCGTTCACATCATCTCACGGGGCGGCTGTCTGCCACCAAGGAATAGGAGGGGGCTGCCTCCCCCCAGCCCAATAGTCGGGCAGGTTGTGAATTGTCAGGAGGAGCTTAGGGTTATCAGTATTTGCAGGTTGTGAATTGTGTTTTGTGTTGTGTATTTTGAGAGTACTTTCAGATATGAATGTCTTTTGAATTTCAGATTTGCAGTATTGAGCATATGAAGTATTTTATGAATTCTAGAGATCTATTTTTAGCACTTAAAAATGTAGTTTCATAGGAGTATAAAAGTGCAGACAATGTGATTCTCAGAGAAGAAATTGCAAGTTTCAGTTTCAGATTAGAAACTGCAAGTTCAGTTTCAGATAAGAAACTGTAACTTTCAGAGGCAGAGCATTTATATTAACACGGCCTTTTCAAATAGGGTTAACATCATGTTGGAATTTTTATTCATGGCCGAAAATGGAACTACCAGCCAGTTAACATCATGCTGATCAACATTCATGCATAGCACATCTTCATATGATGCACAGTCAAAATGCCCACAGAATGTCGAGTGTGCGAAACACAGAGAAAACGAGGGATGAAGTTTTGGCAAGTGTTGGACGTGGTGTTGGGCTGCCCCGTCTAGGCTTTCATTTTTAACATGCGCAGCCCACGACCTCGGATAGGAGGTCCATAGGCCTGTTTGTATTTTCTTAGGGCCGTCATGTATTGACTGGCCTATGGACCTCCCATCCGAGGTTTTATTTTTGGCAGCCCAATTTATGTATTTTTTGAAGAAAACGCAGAGGTATGTTCTATTTTTCTATATAAGAATAGGAACGCCAGGTCCAACTTATGTTTCTCTTCTAACTATATTATATATATTTAAATTATTTTATATGTTGACTGTTTAGTTCACATACTCCCTCCTTTTCGGTTTATAGGGCTTATCTCAAAATTTTAGTTTTTCAATTTTATAAGGCTCAATTTGGTTGTTTTCCATCACATGTTCAGATTCCAAGGTGCATTAAATCATTGCATGCAAGTATTAAGAGAAATTTGACCAATGCATGTACTTTATGCATGCATGCATTGCAATTTATGCATTTATAAACATAAATTTTTGAGGAAAACAGGTGCATTAATTAGGTGCTTTTGCAAACTACAAAAAGTATTCCACCATTCATCATCTACCTTGGTTGGTGAGATTTTTGAATTGAGCCCTATAAACCGAAAAGGAGGGAGTAATTGGCAAATAGATCTCGCCGCCACCTCCCGCCTCCTGACTCCGGGCGCGCCTGCCCCCCTCAGCAAGTCCGCCCACACGCCCCATGGAGTCGTCGGCCATATCCACGGGGGAATGGCTGGAACACAGGCAGATGTACAAGATGCATCTCCCACATGTCTACAAAGCCTTCCCATGGATGCTCCAGCCGCTCGACTCCGTCACGCCGGCGGTGCTGCGGGAGACTCGAGGGAGGAGATGGAGGGAGCGGGCGATGCGGATCCGTGACGACGCTCTCTCCTGGACCCAGTGCACGCACGAATGGAGGGACGCAGAGGAGGAAGCTGCGAGGGAGGAAGCCGAGGAGGGACCGAATCCGTTCTCTCACTTGCGCAGGTATGCTTGGATGTGCAAGGATCATGTGGATTGGGAGCTGCTGAATCTAGCCCTGCGGATCTACTTCGAAGGAGATTTCTCGGAGAAGCACATGATGCCCCACCCCAGTGAGCCGCCGATTGCTTTCGTTCGATAGGCGAAAGGAGAAGTGAATTCAGGAGATCCACGCCGTGCTGCGAGATGGGAATGCTTGACTGGACTCCTGCCCACCAGCACGCCACCGGAGCTGGAGCAGGTGGATCCCCTACCTTACCTCTCCCCCAAACCTGCAGAAGATTGAAATTAGGCTTGCAATCTGCTTCAATTGAGTTGTCTGGTGGTTATTTCTGCTTCCTGAGAGACAGCATCTGGCTGGAGGATGAGCAGGAACCAGGAACTCCGATGAATTTCCCCTATCACAATGGGGGGGCGTCGGTTGGGCAGTGGTACGGCCCACCTCCGCCCCAAATTGGGGCACAATCTGGGCAGGCTCCTTTAATTTCCCAAGATCAAACTGCTGGTGGTTCTAACTCTCAGATCAGTGGGAAATCTCAAGGCAAGAATCAGCAAAAGAAGAGATAGGACATCCAGAAAACTGCTCCTGCCCCTGCTTTGGGCCTTATGGCATACTCTGAGGTGATCTGCTACAATTGTGGGGAACCAGGGCATCATTTGGATAAATGTGTCAAGCCCAAGAGTTGTTTTATCTGCAAAATGGTTACCCATAAAGTTGAGAATTGCCCTGTCAGAAGGAAAACCCGCAGTTCTGCTAGATATGTTGGAAGTGATAGAAATACTGCTTACTTCCATGCAGTAGCTAACCAGAGGAGGAGGAAAACCCTCATTCACTCCCTTGATGGCCCTAATGGCCCTGTTACTGAGGTAGATGAGATGCTGAAAGTGGCTAGTGACTTCTACAAAGACCTGTTTAAGAAAGAAAACCCTTCTGGGTTCTCTCTACAAAACAATTTTTTCTCTGCTTCTAAAAAAGTCTCTCCTGCTGAAAATGAGCTGCTAGAAGCCCCTTTTTCAGAGACATAGGTGAAGGAAGCCATTTTTAGCTCTTATCCTGATGGGGCTCCTGGTCCTAATGTGATTCCCTTCTTGTTTTACCAGCATTTTTGGGACTTGGTGAAAAATGATCTCTTAGATCTTTTCCAAGCCTTTCATAGAGGAGAGTTGGATCCAGCAACTTACTCATGGGGGGTCTGTTGGGGTCAAGTTAAATAACTGTGAAAGTGATTTTTTCCTTGCCGGTAAAGGCCTTAGGAAAGGTGACCCCATCTCCCCTCTTCTGTTTAATTTAGTAGTGGACGTTCTTACTAAAATGCTAAGCAAAGCTGCTGATCATAGTCTGATTGCAGGGCTCTGTCCTCAGGTCTGCCCCGGTGGCATCATCTGCCTTCAATATGCAGATGATACCATCCTTTTCTTAGACAATGACTCCACACATGCTAGCAATCTGAAAACTGTTCTAACCTGGTTTGAACAAGTCTCAGGCATGAGAATCAACTACTCTAAAAGTGAACAAATCCCTATCAACATGGATGATCAGGAGTTAGCTGACTTCCTCTCTATTTTAGTTTGTAATAAAGGTAACTTCCCCATTAAGTACCTAGGTATCCCTCTCCACTATGATAAACTGAGGAGAGAGGATATCCAACCCCTTCTGAATAAAATCATTAAAAGGATTGCTGGGTGGAGGGGCAAACTTCTCTCTTACAGAGGTAGATTGATCCTCATACAAGCTTGTTTGGCTAGCATTCCAGTGTATCTCCTCTCCTTCTTCAAGTTCCCTAAATGGGCAGTGAACCTCATCAATTCTCAGATGTCTCATTGATTGTGGAATGATTTTGAGGGAAATAGGAAGCTACACCTTGCTAATTGGGCCCTAGTCTCTATGAAAAAATATTTTGGAGGCCTAGGCATACCTAACCTCCAAGAAATTAACATCTGTCTTCTAGGGTATTGGATTAAAAGATTCTATGAGGAAGACCTGAAACCCTGGAAGCTTCTTATTGCCCATAAATACCTAGGAAATAAACCTAATATTTTTGTCCCTTCCTCCAACCCTAAGACCTCTAGATTCTGGAAAGGATTAAAATATATTATGCATGCTGTGAAAGTTGGCTACAGATGGAACATAGGGGATGGGAGCAGAACCAGGTTCTGGGAAGATAGTTGGATTGGCACATCCCCCCTAGCAGTCCAATTTTGGCCTATTTACTCTGTCCGCAATGAGCTTAACAAATGTGTCAATGAAGTTTGGGATGGTCAATGCCTAAAACTCTCTTTAACAAAAGCATTACCTTTACTGCCGAGCCGGATGCCCTGATTTGGCAGTTGGACAATAAGGGGAAGTATTCCTCCAGCTCCCTCTATCATGTTATCAACTTTAGAGGGGTTCAACCCGTGTTTATCCCCGTTGTCTGGAAATTGAGAGTTCCCCCTAAAATTCATGTATTTCTCTGGCTTCTCTCCAAAAACAAATTGATGACTAGGGATAACCTTAGGAAGAGACACATCATCAAACCCCTTGATTGTGTTTACTGCTTGGAACAAGAGTCTTGTTCTCACCTATTTTTTGAATGTATAGTTGCTAAACATCTCTGGGCCCACATTGAGGAATATTTCTCTAGTTAGATTTGCTCATCCTTCGAATCTGTCGCCAGATTCTGGATTGCTACCAAAAAGTGCTCGGTTTTAAACACTGTTAGCTCAGCTGTCCTTTGGTGCCTCTGGAAATATACAAATGCTATAATTTTCAGTAACACCTCCTGGATTTCCATTCCGCGGGTCTTGAGGTTGATCAGGAACATGGTGAGGAACTGGGCGATTCTCTCCTCCGGATCAGACAAGGACAAGTTGATGAGCTTCGTGGAAACCCTAACAAGATCCCTCCAGAAACTGTTGGCGATCACTTGTGGCTGAACAAGGCTCGACCTGCTCTAGGGCTGGACCTGTGGGCTCGTCTCAAGATCTCTGATGAAGATGATGGGCACCTCGCGCCGAAAAAGAGGGACATCCACCACGCTACGCCTTCCAGCCCGGTCTCTCCGCTTGCTTACTGGTCGCCGCAGGCTGATACGGCCCCTCGGCTGAAGACCATGAAGGCTTCGCTGGACCCTCCTTGTGTCATTTGAGTGCTCTATCCGCTCTGCCTTTGGCACCGCTCGGGTGATTTGTGTTAATCAGAGAACTTGTTCATCCACCCCCCTAGTTTGTAGCTTTTCTACCTTTGCTTTCGAACTACTCTTTGAGCTGCTGTATCAGAATATGTTGTGGTTTCGTTCTCAGCAATGGAACCGGGGAGATGCTCCCTGTTTTTCTAAAAAAATCATTTCACATGTTATTATATATTATTTTTATTGTCATCATATATTTAATAGATACTTACATATGTAAGAAAACAATATCCCACATCTTATTAACTTATAAAAATAATTTCTTAACAAATAAAATCCTGGATTGTTTTGGCACGAAAATCCTAGTGATTGTGTACAAAAGCTTGGTAAGATTTAAGGACGAATGTAATAATATCACTTATTATTTAAATATATTTATAACAAAATGCTCAGCCCCTTTTTATTTTTTGATAACATTGCTGGCCCAACCCAACATTATAATTAGAATCAGCCCAGCAAAATCGTGTATTTCGAGAAAGTGCAAATGGCCTGTAATTTTTTAGGAAATAAAATAAACGGGCCGCATGGACGCTACATTATTTGTTCACCTAGCCCAGCTAATGGCTGTAATTCAAAAAAGAGATCAAATTGACTGTAAATTCTAGCGCGCAAAAAAGACTGTAAATTCTGGAAAAAAAAATGGGTTGAATACGTGCCACATTTTTGGAGGCTGAAATGTGGGCCAATAGGTCGAAGCCAATGCAAGTCGTTGTCAATTTAGTCAACAAATGATTCTGACATGTTAGCCGTTGGATTTACATCCAACGACAGGCATCCATCTTCAATCTCTCATCTTCTTCCTCCAGCGCCGCCGGGACCACCTCCCGCCTCCTGCTGCTAGCAGCTCTGCTTAGCACGCTTCGCTATGAAGCGCTACTCCACCGTTGGCCAGGCCATCCCTCCACCCCTCCAAACCTCCTGTTCTTATCCACCGACTGCTGAACCACACCACACTAGAACCAGTTAACCCTCGTACACCTCTCCGTCTACGACTCTACTCCTGCGTCTTCCCATCTCCGGCTTGTTGCTGTCCGGGGCCTCATTGTCGTCCACCACCTTGGATGCGCTCGGCGCGGCGTGGTCAACGTGGTCAACGAACGACACCATCGGAAGTAGACTGTGCGTGGAGAGGCTAACAGCTGGGTCCATGGCCGCACACAAGGAAATGCCTCCTTATTACGCGCAAAATAATGATTCCTCCACCTGACATCTGGGACCCACCGGAAGGGCCTCTGTATTTTGCGAAATAAAGTGCCCCCCGCTGACATGTCGGACCCACCAGCTATCTTCGCACGCAAGGAAGTGCCTCCTTATTACGCACAAAAAAATGAATATTCCCCTGCCAGCTAGAACCCAGCATAGTGGGAGGCTGACTTGTGGGCCTACCAAGTTGACGGGGACGGAGGGCTTTGTCAACTTAGTCAATATGAACGATTCTAGCTCCTGTTACCGTACAATGTTCATCCAATAGCCGTAGTGCTTCTTCAACCTCTGGTCTTGTTGCTCCAGCCGCCCAAACCAGCGCTGGTCGTGCCGCGTGCTCCTGCCTCTCATGGCCGGCTGTGATGCCGTGAAGGCCTCACCGCCGCCTACTACTCCCACCGCTGGCCAGGCCATCCCTCTACTCACCCCCACCCCCTGTTAATCTGCGGCGACAGCAGCCTCACACCGCAGCCGAACCAGTGAACCCTCATACTCCTCTTCGCGTGGGCATCCACTGCTGCGTCTTCCCCGGCTCCGAGTCGTCCCCTTCCTAGTCCTCGCCGTCGTCCACCGCCCTGGTGCTCTCGACGCGGCGTGGTCAACGTGGTCAACGACCGACTTCCATCAGAAGAGTACTGTACGTGCAGAGGCTGGCAGCTGGGTCCACGGCAGCCGCAAGGAAGTGCCTCCTTATTACGCGGAAAATAATTATTCCTCCACCTGATAGCAGGGACCCACCGGATGGGCCACCAGTATTTTGCGAAAAAATCGTTTCCCCCTGATTGCTGGGACCCACCGTACGGGCCACCGTATTTCACGAAAAAAATGTTCCCCCCGCTGTCAGCTCGGACCCACCGGAAGTGCCTCCTTATTACGCACAAAAAAATGAATACTCCCCCGGGTAGCTGGGACCCACCTTGCTGGGAGGCTAACTTGTGGGCCTACTAAGTTGACGGGGACGAAGGGCTTTGTCAACTTAGTCAATATGAACGATTCTAGCTCCAGTGACCGTGCGATGTCCATCCAACGGCCGTAGTGCTTCTTCAACCTCTGGTCTTCTTGCACCGAAATCAGTTTGAATGTGAGTCGAAATTTCGGGATTAAAAACAGTTCGGACCGCACCAAAATATGCAAAATTTCATATAATTTTTTAACCGTTCCCACAATATGGGTTGAAGTGCTAACAAAAAGAATATGAGCTCCAAAAAAAACCTTAAGAATTAGCAAATGGGCTGTAAATTATTAGAAATAATGGCAGATGGGTTGTATGTTGTTTTCCACAGATTTGAGGCTTTCCTAAAAAAGGTTGACGCACAAGCACTAACTGTTGGATGTCCATCCAACGGCCGTCATGCTTCTTCAATCTCTGCTCTTCCTGCTCCAGCCGCTCAAACAAGTGCCGGCGGGACTGCCTGCTCCCTCCTCCTCGCGGCCGGCTGTGCTGCCGCGCAGGCCTCACCGCCCAACCGTACTCCCATCGCTAGCCTAGCCATCCCTCTACTCACCCACACCTGCTGTTATTCTCCAGCGACGGCAGACGAACCAGTAAACCCTCGTACAGTCGTACTCCCCTCTGCATGGGAAACTACTACCGAGTCTTCCCTGCCTCCGTGTCGTCCCCTTCCTAGGCCTCGCCGTCGTCCACTGCCGTGGTGCTCTCGGCGCGGCGTGGTCAACATGGTCAAGGAACAACTTCCATCAGACGTGGACTGTACGTGGAGAGGCTGACAGCTGGGTCCACGGCGGCAGCAAGGAAGTGCCTCCTTATTACGCGGAAAATAATGGTTCCTCCACCTGACAGCAGGGACCCACCGGACGGGCCACCGTATTTTGCAAAAAAAACGTTTCCCCCCTAACTACTGGGACCCACTAGCTACACCTTCGCACGCAAGGAAGTGCGTCCAGGCAAAAAAACTGATTCGCCCCCTGACTGCTGGGACCCACCAGCTACATCTTCGCATGCAAGGAAGTGCGTCTGGGCAAAAAAAAACCAAAATGATTCGCCCCCCTGACTGCTGGGACCCACCAGCCCCCCGACTGCTGGGACCCACCAGCTACATCTTCGCACGCAAGGAAGTGCGTCCGGGCAAAAAAAAACGATTCACCCCCTGACTGCTGGGACCCACCAGCTACATCTTCGCAGGTAAGGAAGTGCCTGACAGTCGGGAACGTGTACATACATATATACTGGTGGATGTAGAGGCGCGCACGTGTCGTAGTAGAGGCGGCCAGGGTGCAAGAAAGAAAATACGGCCACGTATGTGTACATACGGGCGGGGTCTCGAACGCCTACTCGCGCATACGTACGGCGAGGGCTCGTGTACATGGCTGGGTCGGAACGGAGAAACAGTGTCGTCGTCGTGTTCATGGGGAGGCAACGGAATGCGTCGTGTTCATCGGGAGGCAACGCGGCTGGGTCGGAATGGAATGCGTGGTCGTGTTCATCGGGAGGGCTTGGATGGAAGAGGCTATGGAAACGAGGCCTGGCGTACCGCACAAAGGAGGAAACGGACCTCCTACGGTCGAAACGGGGGTCCTGTTGATCGGGAGGGGTGTGGCGTACCGCAAAACGGAGGAAACGGACCTCCTACGGTCGAAACGGGGGTCCTGTTGATCGGGAGGGGTGTGGTGTACCGTAAAACGGAGGAAACAGACCTCCTATGGTCGAAACGGGGGTCCTGTTGATCGGGAGGGGTGTGGCGTACTGCAAAACGGAGGAAACGGACTTGTGTTGGAGCGCTACGATCGAAACAGGGGTCCTGTTCATCGGGAGGGGTGTGGCATACCGCAAAACGGGACTCCACGGGATACTGTTCATCTCCATCATCGACCCCCTCCAGCCTCCACGAGCTATTGTTCATCCACCATCGACCTCCTCCAGCCTCCACGGGCTCCTGTTCATCCAGCCTCCACCGCGCGCTACTCCACCGGCTACTGTTCAACCACCCCTCCACCATCTACTGTTCATCCAGCCCTCCACACCACGGGGTCCTCTTCAACCACCCCTCCACGGGAACCCCTCCACCCTCTACTGTTCATCCTGCCCTCCACACCATGGGGCCCTGTTCATCCACCCCTCCACGGGCACCCCTCCACCGTCTACTGTTCATCCAGCCCTCCACCACACCATGGGGTCCTGTTCATCCAGAGGCAACGCCACCGCTCATTGTTCATCCAACCCCCCCCCCCCCCCCGCAACGCTCACTGTTCATCCCATCGATCAGCTTCAGTTAGCAGCAGTAGCCAAGGAATCGCTCGATCGGGTTCAGTTAACAGCCATCGATCGATCGCTCGGGTTCAGTAACGCGTAGACTGCAGTGCAATCGCTCGGGTTCAGTTAGAGCCCAATGCCTCGCTCGGGTTCAGTTACAGCCAACGCCTTGCACACACGCGCATACGTGTACGAGAGAAACGCGCATCGCTCGGCCCCCGGCCTCCCACCGTAACCGGGAACTCCCCGAAATTTTCCTCCCCTTGCTTCTACCATGGTTTTTCCGTCATGGACGGCCCAAAGAATGTCATGCAGCTGCGTCTCCGGCCCGCCCAGGACGAAAAGCCCATTTTCTGTCATGATTTTTTGTCATAGAAGTAGGAGCCCGCCACATCTATGATGATACCGGGTTTTTTCACAATTATCGTCATAGAAGTGTCATATGTATGACAGAAAAAAATTCGTTCGGCCCAAAATGTCACGGATGTGTCTTTTTTTTGTAGTGTTGGCAAGCACAGTATGTTGGAAAGATCCTGGTATATATGGCTAATTGGATGTGAGTTTTCATGAACTATTATTGTTGACATTACCCTTGAGGTAAAACGTTGGGAGGCAAAACTATAAGCCCCTATCTTTCTCTGTGTCCGATTAAAACGCCATACCCATAAGTATTGTGTGAGTGTCAGCAACTGTGAAAGACTATATGATAGTTGAGTATGTGGACTTGCTGAAAAGCTCTTGACTCTTTTCTATGTTATGATAAATTGCAATTGCTCCAATGACTTAGATTATAGTTTGTTAGTTGTCAATGAAGTTTAAGATTCATACATGAAATTGTGATTGAATTATTACTCTAGCATAAGAAATTATATGACAAGAATTATATAAGTTGTTGCTCTAAGAATGATCATGATGCCCTCATGTCCGTATTTTATTTGTATCGACACCTCTATCTCTAAACATGTAGACATATTTTTCGATTTCGGCTTTCGCTTCAAGACAAGCGAGGTCTAAGCTTGGGGGAGTTGATACGTCCATTTCGCATCATGCTTTTATATCGATATTTATTGCATTATGGGCTGTTATTACACATTATGTCACAATACTTATGCCTATTCTCTCTTATTTTACAAGGTTTACATAAAGAGGGAGAATGCCGGCAGCTGGGATTCTGGGCTGGAAAAGGAGCAAATATTAGAGACCTATTCTACACAACTCCAAAAGTCCTGAAACTTCACGAAAGTCAATTTCAGAATATATAATAAATATTGAGTGCAAGAAGTTCACTAGGGGGGCCTCAACCTGCCCACGAGGGTGGGGGCGCGCCCTACCCCCTGGGCGCGCCCCCTACCTCATGGGCCCCCTGGTGGCCCTCCGATGACCATCTTCTGCTATATGAAGTATTTCGATGGGAAAAAACAATAAGCCATCTTCTCGGACGAAACTCCGCCGCCACGAGGCGGAACCTTGGCGGAACCAATCTAGGGCTCTGGCGGAGCTCTTCTGTCAGGGAAACTTCCCTCCGGGAGGTGGAAATCATCGCCATCGTCATCACCAACGCTCCTCTCATCGGGAGAGGGCAATCTCCATCAACATCTTCACTAGCACCATCTCCTCTCAAAACCCTATTTCATCTCTTGTATCCAATTCTTGTCTCCAAGTCCGAGATTGGTACCTGTGGGTTGCTAGTAGTGTTAATTACTCCTTGTAGTTGATGCTAGTTGGTTTATTTGGTGGAAGATCATATGTTCAGATCCTTTATGCATATTAATACCCCTCTGATTATGAACATGAATATGCTTTGTGAGTAGTTACGTTTGTTCCTGAGGACATGGGAGAAGTCTTGCTATTAGTAGTCATGTGAATTTGGTCTTCGTTCGATATTTTGATGAGATGTATGTTGTCTCTCCTCTAGTGGTGTCATGTGAACATCGACTACATGACACTTCACCATTGTTTAGGCCTAGAGGAAGGCATTGGGGAGTAATAAGTAGATGATGGGTTGCTAGAGTGACAGAAGCTTAAACCCTAGTTTATGTGTTGCTTCGTAAGGGGCTGATTTGGATCCATATGTTTCATGCTATGGTTAGGTTTACCTTAATACTTTTGTTGTAGTTGCGGATGCTTGCAATAGAGGTTAATCATAAGTGGGATGCTTTTCCAAGTAAGGGCAGTACCCAAGCACCGGTCCACCCACATATCAGATTATCAAAGTACCGAACGCGAATCATATGAGCGTGATGAAAACTAGCTTGATGATATTCCCATGTGTCCTCGGGAGTGCTTTTCTCTATATAAGAGTTTGTCCAGGCTTGTCCTTTGCTACAAAAAGGATTGGGACACCTTGCTGCACTTTATTTACTTTTGTTACTTGTTGCTCATTACAAATTATCCTATCACAAAACTATCTGTTACCACTTATTTCAGTACTTGCAGAGAATACCTTGCTGGAAACCGCTTATCATTTCCTTCTGCTCCTCGTTGGGTTCGACACTCTTACTTATCGAAAGGACTACGATAGATCCCCTATACTTGTGGGTCATCATTGTTCCCCGAAGAATTCAACAAAATAAGCCATCTTGAGAATGCAAAGGAAATTTGGGATACTTTGATTGATATTCACGAAGGTACCGACTCTATCAAGGAATCCAAATTAGATGTGCTTCAAAGTCAACTTGACAAGTTCAAAATGAAGGATGGTGAAGGTGTCGCTGAAATGTACTCTAGGCTTGCTCTCATCACAAATGAGATTGCCGGCTTAGGAAGTGAAGATATGACCGATAGATTCATCATCAAGAAGATCCTAAGAGCCTTGGATGGAAAATATGATACCGTGTGCACATTGATCCAAATGATGCCCAATTACAAAGATCTCAAGCCAACAGAAGTCATTGGAAGAATTGTTGCTTATGAGATGTCACTCAAGGATAAGGAAGAGCTTCACAACAAATCAAGTGGTACTTACAAAGCCTCATGTGATACTCCCAAATCATCAAGTGAGAAACAAACCTTCAACAAAGAATTGAGCCTAATGGTGAAGAACTTCAACAAGTTTTACAAGAGTAGAAGTAAGGAAAGAAGTTCCAAGTCAAGGTCCTACAATGACAAAATATCTTCCAGTCGTGAGCGCAATTGCTACAATTGTGGAAGACCCGGACACTCTTCCAATGAGTGTACGGCTCCCTACAAAAGAAGAGAAGATTCTCCTAAAAGAAGAAGTAGAAGAGAAGAATCACCACCAAGAGAGAGAAGGAGTAGAGATGAACGTTATGAACGAAGAACACCACGGAGAAGCAAGGATTCCGAAAGGAAGGACAAGTCATCGAAGAGCTACACAAGATGAAGACATCAAGCTCATGTTAGTGAATGGGTATCCGGCTCCGACTCCGACGATCACTCAGAGAGAAGTTATCACTCCGACTCCGAATATACTCAAGATGAAGGTGTTTCCGATCTAGCACTTGTGTCAACCAACCCCTACGACATATTTGACTCACCAAATGAAGGGATTGGAATATGCTTCATGGCTAAAGGCCCAAAGGTACCACACCCCGAGTATGTTGATTTCAATAGTGATGAAGATGATTTGCTAGGTGATGATGATTTACTTGTTGACAACTCTAGTTATGAAAACTATGATGAACTTGCTATTAATCATGCTAATAAAGATAAAACGAATGACAATGATAAGAAGGAGGTTGAGCATCTAACTAAAGAACTAAACACTCTTAAGTTAGCTCATGAAACTACCTTGGAAGATCAATGAGTAGACGAATAATTATGAAACTATGTGAAGACTCTCTAATATTTAAGAATTTCAGATCTTGGGATATTATTCAAACAGCAAACAAAACTAAATAAGATAAAATGACGCTCCAAGCAAAACACATATCATGTGGTGAATAAAAATATAGCTCCAAGTAAAGTTACCGATGAACGAAGACGAAAGAGGGGATGCCTTCCGGGGCATCCCCAAGCTTAGGCTTTTGGTTGTCCTTGAATATTACCTTGGGGTGCCTTGGGCATCCCCAACCTTAGGCTCTTGCCACTCCTTCTTCCATAGTCCATCGATTCTTTACCCAAAACTTGAAAGCTTCACAACACAAAACTTAACAGAAAAATCTCGTGAGCTCCGTTAGTAAAAGAAAACAAACCACCACTTCAAGGTACTGTAATGAACTCATTATTTATTTATATTGGTGTTAAACCTACTGTATTCCAACTTTTCTATGGTTCATAAACTCTATTACTAGCCATAGATTCATCAAAATAAGCAAACAACACACGAAAAACAGAATCTGTCAAAAACAGAACAGTTTCTAGTAATCTATAGGTTTCGAATACTTCTGGAACCCAAAAAATTCTCAAATAAATTTCTAGACGTGAGGAATTTATTTATTAATCATATTAAAAAAGAATTAACTAACTAGCACTCTCCATTAAAAATGGCAGCAAATCTCGTGAGCGCTAAAGTTTCTATTTTTATAGCAAGATCGCAAAGACTTTCCCCAAGTCTTCCCAAAGGTTCTACTTGGCACAAACACTAATTAAAAGCATAACGCCCCTAGCTAAACAGAATCAAAAAGCAAGGAACAAAAATAAAATTGGTTTGCCTCCCAACAAGCGCTATCGTTTAACGCCCCTAGCTAGGCATGATGATTTCGATGATGCTCACATAAAAGATAAGAACTGAAACATAAAGAGAGCATCATGAAGAATATGACTAGCACATTTAAGTCTAACCCACTTCCTATGCATAGGGATTTTGTGAGCAAACAACTTATGGGAACAATAATCAACTAGCATATGAAGGCAAAACAAGCATAACTTCAGAACTTTAAGCACATAGAGAGGAAACTTGATATTATTGCAATTCCCACAAGCATATATTCCTCCCTGATAATAATTTTCAGTAGCATCATGAATAAATTCAACAATATAACTATCACATAAAGCATTCTTTTCATGATCTACAAGCATAGAAAATTTACTACTCTCCACATAAGCAAAATTCTTTTCATTCGGAATAGTGGGAGTATCATAAGAGACTCGAATACTATAAATTGTTTCCACATTAAAAGAGTAATGTTCAGAAAAAGGGTAATCATAATCATGACAAGTTTTATAAATACAATCATCACTACTTTTTATACCATAAGTGTCATCACAATAATCATCATAGGTAGCAACTTTGTTCTCATCATAACCAATTGAAACCTCTTCCACGATAGTGGAATCGTTACTAAATAAATTCATGACCTCTCCAAATCCACTTTCATAATTCTCACAATAAGATTTAACATTCTCCAAAATAGTGGGATCATTACTTCCTAAAGTTTACGCTCTTCCAAACCCACTTTCATCAATATAATCATCATAAGTAGGAGGCATGCTATCATCATAATAAATTTGCATATCAAAACTTGGGAGACTACAAATATCATCTTCAGTAAACATAGCATCCCCAAGCTTGGGCCTTTTCATATCATAAGCATAATCACTCTCATCATTAATAGTACGGATAGCACCAATAGTATAACAAATATCATCATCACAATGAGTAATAGGAGGAACATCATTTGTGAGGGATACATTTTTACCTTTTGCTTCTCCGTATTTTCTTTTTCTTCTTCACATCATGTGTGGGTTTAATCCTCTTTTCGAAGATCCTTATTAATGAGATTGGTTGAATAGGAGGCTCCTCCTCGTTACCCGATTCATCATAAGAAATAATAGGAGAATATTGGGAAGTCTCTTCCCTTTCATTAATCTTCTCTTCATCTTCTATTTGTTTTCTTATCTTTATGTAATTGCAATATAAGGATTTTCGATGCAATTCACCGCACAATACATAAAAATTTCTTCTAGATCAAAATCAAGAAATCTATCACGATTAAATTTTGGAATACCCTCAGTTATACGTTTCATTTCTTCATAACCCAGAAGCAAACTAAGTTCATTATGATGTGCAAGGGAAATCAAGGCATGACAGTTTTGGACACGATTCGATCATGAAACAATTTGCATTGGATATTTAAATGATCACGTTCATTGCAAAGTTCAGAAGGATGGTAAAGAAATTTTAAATTTTCAGCACAAGCATCTAGCCTTTCTTGCAACCATTTAGTTTCTAAAGACTTATGCCTCTTGCAAAATCCATCTTCCCTATTTGGTGTGTACTTGCAAACTCTATGCACTCCATAAAAGTTGACATGCTTATAAGAGACATTTTCATCATGACTAGTGCAATCATCATTAGTACTATGGATATTCAAGTAATCCATACTAACAACATTGGAATCATGCTCATCATTCAAAGATTTAGTGCCAAACATTCTAATGCATTCTTCTTCTAACACTTTGGCACAATTATCGGAATCCTTCTTTTCATGAAAGATATTAAAAAGATGAAGCATATGAGGTACCCTCAATTCCTTTTTTTGTTGTTTTCTTTTATAGAATAAACTAGTGATAAAACAAGAAACAAAAAGATTCGATTGCAAGATCTAAAGATATGACTTCAAGCACTCACCTCCCCGGCAACGGCGCCAGAAAATAGCTTGATGTCTACTACACAACCTTCTTCTTGTAGACGTTGTTGGGCCTCCAAGTGCAGAGGTTTGTAGGATAGTAGCAAATTTCCCTCAAGTGGATGACCTAAGGTTTATCTATCCGTGGGAGGCGTAGGATGAAGATGGTCTCTCTCAAGCAACCCTGCAACCGAATAAAAAAGAGTCTCTTGTGTCCCCAACACACCCAATACAATGGTAAATTGTATAGGTGCATTAGCTCGGTGAAGAGATGGTGATACAAGTGCAATATGGATAGTATATAATGGTTTTTGTAATCTGAAAATATAAAAACAGCAATGTAGCAAGTGTTAAAAGTGAACACAAACGGTATTGCAATGATAGGAAACAAGGCCTAGGGTTCATACTTTCACTAGTGCAAGTTCTCTCAACAATAATAACATAATTGGATCATATAACTATCCATCAACATGCAACAAAGAGTCACTCCAAAGTCAGTAATAGCGGAGAACAAACGAAGAGATTATTGTAGGGTATGAAACAACCTCAAAGTTATTCTTTCATATCAATCCGTTGGGCTATTCCAATAAGTGTCACAAACAGCCCTAGAGTTCGTAGTAAAATAACACCTTAAGATGCAAATCAACCAAAACCCTAATGTCACCTAGATACTCCAATGTCATCTCAAGTATCCGTCGGTATGATTATACGATATGCATCACACAATCTTAGATTCATCTATTCAACCAACACAAAGAACTTCAAAGAGTGCCCCAAAGTTTCTACCGGAGAGTCAAGACGAAAATGTGTGCCAACCCCTATGCATAAGTTCACGAGGTCATGGAACTCGCAAGTTGATCACCAAAACATACATCAAGTGGATCACGTGATATCCCATTGTCACCACAGATAAGCACATGCAAGACATACATCAAGTGTTCTCAAATCCTTAAAGACTCAATCCGATAAGATAACTTCAAAGGGAAAACTCAATTCATCACAAGAGATTAGAGGAGGAGAAACATCATAAGATCCAACTCAAGAACACGAAAGAGAGAGAGAGAGAGAGATCAAACACATAGCTACTGGTACATACCCTCAGCCCCGAGGGTGCACTACTCTCTCCTCGTCATGGAGAGCGCCGGGATGATGTAGATGCCCACCGGAGAGGGATTCCCCCTCCGGCAAGGTGCCGGAACAGGTCTAGATTGGTTTTCGGTGGCTACAGAGGCTTCTGGCGGCGGAACTCCCGATCTAGGTTTCTTTCTGGAAGTTTTGGGTTATATAAGAGGTGTTGGAGTCGGGAACAAGGGAGGGGGTCTCCGGGCTGTCCACGAGGCAGGGGGGTGCGCCCAGGGGGGTGGGCGCCCCCCCCCCCCACCCTCGTGGGCAGCCCGAGACTCTTCTAGCCCAATTCTTCTACTTTCTTGCCTTCTTCTGGTCCAAAAATAAGTTCCGTGAAGTTTTAGGTCAATTGGACTCCGTTTGGTTTTCCTTTTCTGCGATACTCAAAAACAACAAAAAAAGCAGAAACTTGCATTGGGCTCTAGGTTAATAGATTAGTCCAAAAATCATATAAAATAGCAAATAAATGCATATAAAACATCCAACGTTGGTAATATAATAGCATGGAACAGTCAAAAATTATAGTTATGTTGGAGACGTATCAAGCATCCCCAAGATTAATTCCTGCTTGTCCTTGAGTAGGTAAATGATAAAAACAAAATATTTGATGTGGAATGCTTTCTAGCATGTTCTTCAATGTATTTTTATCTATTATGGCATGCATGTTCAAATCCAAAAGATTCAAGATAAAAGTTTATTGTTGACATAAAAATAGTAATACTCCAAGTATGCTAATCAAGCAATTATGTCTTATCAAAATAACATAGCCAAAGAAAACTTATCCCTACAAAATCATATAGTTTGGCCATGCTTCATTTTTGTCACACAAAATGCTCTCATCATGCACAACTCCGATGACAAGCCAAGCAATTGTTTCATACTTAGCCTTTTCAAACTATTTCAACTTTTACGCAATATATGAGTGCGAGCCGCACTATGGGTGGAATAGAATATGATGATTGAGGTTGTGTGAGAAGATAAAAAGGGAGAAAGTCTCACATTGACGCGGCTAATCAATGGGCTATGGAGATGCCCACCGATTGATGTCAATGCAAGGAGTAGGGATTGCCATGCAACGGATGCACTAGAGCTATAAATATATGAAAGCTCATCAAAGAAACTAAGTGGGTGTGCATCCAACTTGCTTGCTCACGAATACCTAGGGCATTTGAGGAAGCCCATCATTGGAATATACAAGCCAAGTTCTATAATGAAAAATTCCCACTAGTATATGAAAGTGACAAAATAAGAGACTCTCTATCATGAAGATCATGGTGCTACTTTGAAGCACAAGTGTGGAAAAAGGATAGTAACATTGTCCCTTCTCTCTTTTTCTCTCTTTTTTTGTTTGGGCCTTCTTTTTTTTATGGCCTCCTTTTTTTCCGGAGTCTCATCCCGACTTGTGGGGGAATCATAGTCTCCATCATCCTTTCCTCACATGGGAATGATGATCATCACACTTTTATTTACTTACAACTCAAGAACAGTCTATAGTAATCTATAGGTTTCGAATACTTCTGGAACCCCAAAAATTCTAAAATAAATTGCTGGACGTGAGGAATTCATCTATTAATCATCTTACTAAATAGCACTCTCCAGTAAAAATGGCAGCAAATCTCGTGAGTGCCAAAGTTTCTGTTTTTTACAGCAAGATCACAAAGACTTTCCCCAAGTCTCCCCAAAGGTTCTACTTGGCACAAACACTAATTAGAAGCATAAACCACATATAAACAGAGGCTAGCTGAATTATTAATTACTAAATAGAATCAAAAAGCAAGGAACAAAAATAAAATTGGGTTGCCTCCCAACAAGTGCTATCGTTTAATGCCCCTAGCTAGGCATGATGATTTCGATGATGCTCACATAAAAGATAAGAACTGAAATATAAAGAGAGCATCATGAAGAATATGACTAGCACATTTAAGTCTAACCCACTTCCTATGAATAGGGATTTTGTGAGGAAACAACTTATTGGAAAAATAATCAACTAGCATATGAAGGCAAAACAAGCATAACTTCAGAACTTTAAGCACATAGAGAGGAAACTTGATATTATTGCAATTCCCACAAGCATATATTCCTCCCTCATAATTATTTTCAGTAGCATCATGAATGAATTCAACAATATAACTATCACATAAAGCATTTTTTTCATGATCTACAAGCATAGAAAATTTACTACTCTCCACATAAGCAAAATTCTTTTCATTCAGAATAGTGGGAGTATCATAAGAGACTCGAATACTATAAATTGTTTCCACATTAAAAGAGTAATGTTCAGAAAAAGGGTAATCATAATCATGACAAGTTTTATAAATACAATCATCACTACTTTTTATACCATAAGTGTCATCACAATAATCATCATAGGTAGCAACTTTGTTCTCATCATAACCAATTGAAACCTATTCCAAGATAGTGGAATCATTACTAAATAAAGTCATGACCTCTCCAAATCCACTTTTATAATTATCACAATAAGATTCAACATCCTCCAAAATAGTGGGATCATTACTTCCTAAAGTTGACACTCTTCCACTCCCACTTTCTACAATATAATCATAAGTAGGAGGCATACTATCATCATAATAAATTTGCATATCTAAACTTGGGAGACTACAAATATCATCTTCATTAAACATAGCATCCCCAAGCTTGGGCCTTTTCATATCATAAGCATAATCACTCTCATCATTAATAGTATGGATAGTACCAATAGTATAACAATTGTCATCATCACAATGAGTAATAGGAGCAACATCATTTGGGAGGGATACATTTTTACCTTTGCTTCTCCGTCTTTTATTTTTCTTCTTCACATCACGTGTGGGTTTAATCCTCTTTTTGGAGCTCCTTATTAATGATATTGGTTGAATAGGAGGCTCCTCCCCATTACCTGATTCATCATAAGAAATAATAGGAGAATATAGGGAAGTCTCTTCCCTTCCATTAGTATTCTCTTCATCTTCTATTTGTTTTCTTGTCTTTATGTAATTGGCAATATAAGTATTTTCAATGCAATTCACCGCACAATACATAAAAATTTCTTCTAGATCAAAATCAAGAAATCTATGACGATTAAATTTTGGAATACCCTCAGTTATACGTTTCATTTCTTCATAACCCAGAAGCAAACTATGTTCATTATGATGTGCAAGGGAAATCAAGTCATCACAACTTTTGGACACGATTCGATCATGAAACAATTTGCATTGGATATTTAAATTTTCACATTCATTGCAAAGTTCACAAGGATGGCAAAGAAATTTTAAATCTTCAGCACAAGCATCTAGCCTTTCTTGCAACCATTTAGTTTCTAAATACTTATGCCTCTTGCAAAATCTATCTTCCCAATTTGGTGTGTACTTGCAAACTCTGTGCACTCCATTGACATGCTTATAAGAGACATTTTCATCATGACTAGTGCAATCATCATTAGTACCATGGATATTCAAGGAATTCATACTAACAACATTGGAATCATGCTTTCCATTCAAAGATTTAGTGCCAAACATTCTAATGCATTCTTCTTCTAACACTTTGGCACAATTATCAGAATCCTTATTTTCATGAATATTAAAAAGATGAAGTATATGAGGTACCCTCAATTACTTTTTTTGTAGTTTACTTTTATAGAATAAACTAGTGATAAAACAAGAAACAAAAAGATTCGATAGCAAGATCTAAAGATATACCTTCAAGCACTCACCTCCCCGGCAACAGCGCCAGAAAAGAGCTTGATGTCTAGTACACAACCTTCTTCTTGTAGACGTTGCTGGGCCTCCAAGTGCAGAGGTTTGTAGGACAGTAGCAAATTTCCCTCAAGTGGATGACCTAAGGTTTATCAATCCGTGGGAGGCGTAGGATGAAGATGGTCTCTCTCAAGCAACCCTGCAACCAAATAACAAAGAGTCTCTTGTGTCCCAACACACCCAACACAATGGTAAGTTGTATAGGTGCACTAGCTCGGTGAAGAGATGGTGATACAAGTGCAATATGGATAGTAGATAATGGTTTTTGTAATCTGAAAATATAAAAACAGAAGGTAGCAAGTGTTAAAAGTGAGCACAAACGGTATTGCAATGCTAGGAAACAAGGCCTAGGGTTCATACTTTCACTAGTGCAAGTTCTCTCAACAATAATAACATAATTGGATCATATAACTATCCCTCAACATGCAACAAAGAGTCACTCCAAAGTCAGTAATAGCGGAGAACAAATGAAGAGATTATTGTAGGGTACTAAACCACCTCAAAGTTATTCTTTCTGATCAATCCGTTGGGCTATTCCAATAAGTGTCACAAACAGCCCTAGAGTTTGTAGTAAAATAACACCTTAAGACGCAAATCAACCAAAACCCTAGTGTCACCTAGATACTCCAATGTCACCTCAAGTATCCGTGGGTATGATTATACGATATGCATCACACAATCTCAGATTCATCTATTCAACCAACACAAAGAACTTCAAAGAGTGCCCCAAAGTTTCTACCAGAGAGTCAAGACGAAAATGTGTGCCCACCCCTATGCATAAGTTCACGAGGTCACGGAACTCGCAAGTTGATCACCAAAACATACATCAAGTGGATCACGTGATATCCCATTGTCACCATAGATAAGCACATGCAAGACATACATCAAGTGTTCTCAAATCCTTAAAGACTCAATCCGATAAGATAACTTCAAAGGGAAAACTCAATTCATCACAAGAGACTAGAGGGGGAGAAACATCATAAGATCCAACTATAATAGCAAAGCTCGCGATACATCAAGATCATGCCGACTCAAGAACATGAGAGAGAGAGAGATCAAACACATAGCTACTGGTACATACCCTCAGCCCCGAGGGTGAACTACTCCCTTCTCGTCATGGAGAGTGCCGGGATGATGAAGATAGACACCGGAAAGGGATTCGCCCTCCGGCAGGGTGCTGGAACGGGTCTAGATTGGTTTTCGGTGGCTACGGAGGCTTCTGGCAGCGGAACTCCCGATCTAGGTTTCTTTTTGGAAGTTTTGGGTTATATAAGAGGTGTTGGAGTCGGGAACAAGGTAGGGGGGTCTCCGGGCTGTCCAAGAGGCAGGGGGCGCGCCCAGGGGGGTGGGCGCGCCCCCACCCTCGTGGGCAGCCCGAGACTCTTCTGGCCCAATTCTTCTACTTCATGGCCTTCTTCTGGTCCAAAAATAAGTTCCGTGAAGTTTCAGCTCAATTGGACTCCGTTTGCTTTTCCTTTTCTGCGATACTCAAAAACAACAAAAAAACATAAACTGACACTAGGCTCTAGGTTAATAGGTTAGTCCCAGAAATCTTGTAAAATAGCACATACATGCATATAAAACATCCAAGGTTGATAATATAATAGCATAGAATAATCAAAAATTATAGATACGTTGGAGACGTATGAAGCATCCCCAAGCTTAATTCCTGCTCGTCCTCGAGTAGGTAAATGATAAAAAAAATTGGTGTGGAATGCTTTCTAGCATGTTCATCAATGTATTTTTATCTATTGTGGCATGAATGTTGAAATCCGAAAGATTGAAGATAAAAGTTTATTGTTGACATAAAACTAGTAATACTCCAAGTATGCTAATCAAGCAATTATGTCTTATCAAAATAACATAGCCAAAGAAAACTTATCCCTACAAAATCATATAGTTTGTCCATGCTTCATTTTTGTCACACAAAATGCTCTCATGATGCACAACCCCGATGATAAGCCAAGCAATTGTTTCATACTTAGCCTTTTCAAACTCTTTCAACTCTTACGCAATATATGAACGCGAGCCATGGACATAGCACTATGGGTGGAATAGAATATGATGATTGAGGTTGTGTGAGAAGACAAAAAGGGAGAAAGTCTCACATTGACACGGCTAATCAATGGGATATGGAGATGACCACCGATTGATGTCAATGCAAGGAGTAGGGATTGCCATGCAACGGATGCACTAGAGCTATAAATATATGAAAGCTCATCAAAGAAACTAAGTGGGTGTGCATCCAACTTGCTTGCTCACGAAGACCTGGGGCATTTGAGGAAGCCCATCATTGGAATATACAAGCCAAGTTCTATAATGAAAAATTCCCACTAGTATATGAAAGTGACAAAATAAGAGACTCTCTGTCATGAAGATCATGGTGCTACTTTGAAGCACAAGTGTGGAAAAAGGATAGTAACATTGTCCCTTCTCTCTTTTTCTCTCTTTTTTTGTTTGGGCCTTTTTTTATGGCCTCCTTTTTATTTTTATTTTCTGTCCGGAGTCTCATCCCGACTTGTGGGGGAATCATAGTCTCCATCATCCTTTCCTCACATGGGACAATGCTCTAATGATGATCATCACACTTTTATTTACTTACAACGCGATACTTAGAACAAAATATGACTCTATGTGAATGCCTCCGGCGGTGTACCGGGATTGCGATGAATCAAGAGTGACATGTATGAAAAATTAAGCATGGTGGCGTTGCCACAAATACAATGTCAACTACATGATCATGCAAAGCAATATGATAATGATGATGCGTGTCATAATAAATGGAACGGTGGAAAGTTGCATGGCAATATATCTCGGAATGGCTATCGAAATGCCATAATAGGTAGGTATGGTGGCTGTTTTGAGAAGATATAAGGAGGCTTATGTGTGATAGAGCGTATCATATCACGGGGTTTGGATGCACCGGCGAAGTTTGCACCAACTCTCAAGGTGAGAAAGGGCAATGCACGGTAGCGAAGAGGCTAGCAATGATGGAAGGGTGAGAGTGCGTATAATCCATGGACTCAACATTAGTCATAAAGAACTCACATACTTATTGCAAAAAATCTACAAGTCATCAAAACCAAGCACTACATGCATGCTCCTAGGTGGATAGATTGGTAGGAAAAGACCATCGCTCGTCCCCGACCGCCACTCATAAGGAAAGAAATCAAAGAACACCACATGCTTCAAATTTGTCGTCAACGTTTACCATACATGCATGCTACGGGACTTGCCACCTTCAACACAAGTATTCATCAATTTCACAATTACTCAACTAGCACACCTCTAATATTACCACCTTTATATCTCAAAACAACTATCAAGCATCCAACTTATCTTAGCATTTAAAATTTATAACCAAAGTAAATTACCATGCTGTTCTGAAGGATTCTCAAAATGATATAAGTGAAGCATGAGAGATCAATTATTTCTATAAAATAGAACCACCACCGTGCTCTAAAAGATATCAGCGAAGCACTAGAGCAAATGATAAACTACTCCGAAAGATATAAGTGAAGATCAATGAGTAGTTGAATAATTATGCAACTGTGTGAAGACTCTCTAATATTTAAGAATTTCAGATCTTGGGATATTATTCAAACAGCAAACAAAACTAAATAAAATAAAATGACGCTCCAAGCAAAACACATATCATGTGGTGAATAAAAATATAGCTCCAAGTAAAGTTACCAATGAACGAAGACGAAAGAGGGGATGCCTCGACGAAAGAGGGGATGCCTTCCGGGGCATCCCCAAGCTTAGGCTTTTGGTTGTCCTTGAATATTACCTTGGGGTGCCTTGGACATCCCTAATATTATGCTCTTGCCACTCCTTATTCCATAGTCCATCGAATCTTTACCCAAAACTTGAAAGCTTCACAACACAAAACTTAACAGAAAAATCTCGTGAGCTCCCTTAGTAAAAGAAAACAAACCACCACATCAAGGTACTGTAATGAACTCATTATTTATTTACATTGGTGTTAAAAATACTGTATTCCAACTTTTCTATGGTTCATAAACTCTATTACTAGCCATAGATTCATCAAAATAAGCAAACAACACACGAAAAACAGAATCTGTCAAAAACAGAACAGTCTGTAGTAATCTGTAGGTTTCGAATACTTCTAGAACCCCAAAAATTATAAAATAAATTGATGGACGTGAGGAATTTATCTATTAATCATCTGCAAAAAGAATTAACTAAGTAGCACTCTCCAGTAAAAATGGTAGCAAATCTCGTGAGCGCTAAAGTTTCTGTTTTTTACAGCAAGATCGCATAGACTTTCCCAAGTCTTCCCAAAGGTTCTACTTGGCACAAACACTAATTAAAAGCATAAAACCACATATAAAAAGAGGATATATGAATTATTTATTACTAAACAGAATCAAAAGGCAAGGAACAAAAATAAAATTGGGTTGCCTCCCAACAAGCGCTATCGTTTAACGCCCCTCGCTAGGCATGATGGTTTCGATGATGCTCACATAAAAGATAAGAACTGAGACATAAAAAGAGCATCATGAAGAATATGACTAGCACATTTAAGTCTATCCCACTTCCTATGCATAGGGATTTTGTGATAAAACAACTTATTGGAACAATAATCAACTAGCATAGGAAGGCAAAACAAGCATAACTTTAGAACTTTAAGCACATAGAGAGAGGAAACTTGATATTATTGCAATTCCCACAAGCATATATTCCTCCCTCATAATAATTTTCAGTAGCATCATGAATTAATTCAACGATATATCTATCACATAAAGAATTCTTTTCATGATCTACAAGCATAGAAAATTTACTACTCTCCACATGAGCAAAATTCTTTTCATTCGGAATAGTGGGAGTATCATAAGAGACTCAAATACTAGAAATTGTTTCCACATTAAAAGAGTAATGTTCACAAAAAGGGTTATCATAATCATGACAAGTTTTATAAATACAATCATCACTACTTTTTACCATAAGTGTCATCACAATAATCATCATAGGTAGCAACTTTGTTCTCATCATAACCAATTGAAACCTCTTCCAAGATAGTGGAATCATTGATATGTCTCCAACGTATCTATAATTTTTTATTGCTCCATGATATATTATCTTCTGTTTTGGACATTATTGGGCTTTATTAGCCACTTTATATTATTTTTGGGACTAACCTACTAACCGGAGGCCCGGCCCAGAATTGTTGTTTTTTTGCCTATTTTAGTGTTTCGGAGAAAAGGAATTTCAAACATAGTCCAAACGGAATGAAACCTTCGGGAACGTGATTTTTGGAACGAACAAGATCCAGGAGACTTGGACCCTACGTCAAGCAACCAACAGGGAGGCCACGAGGTAGGGGGCGTGCCTACCCCCCCCCCCCCCCCCCCAAGCGCGCCCTCCACCCTTGTGGGTCCGCTGTTGCTCCACCGACGTACTTCTTCCTCCTATATATACCTACGTACCCCCAAACGATCAGAGATGGAGCCAAAACACTAATTCCACCGCCGTAACTTTCTGTATCCACGAGATCCCATCTTGGGGCCTGTTCCGAAGCTCCGCCGGAGGGGGCATCAATCACGGAGGGCTTCTACATCAACACCATAGCCTCTCTGATGAAGTGTGAGTAGTTTACCTCAGACCTTCGGGTCCATAGTTATTAGCTAGATGGCTTCTTCTCTCTTTTGGATCTCAATACAAAGTTCTCCCCCTCTCTTGTGGAGATCTATTCGATGTAATCTTCTTTTTGCGGTGTGTTTGTTGAGATCGATGAATTGTGGGTTTATGATCAAGTTTATCTATGAACAATATTCGAATCTTCTCTGAATTCTTTTATGTATGATTGGTTATCTTTGCAAGTCTTTTCGAATTATCAGTTTGGTTTGGCCTACTAGATTGATCTTTCTTGCAATAGGAGAAGTGCTTTGCTTTGGGTTCAATCTTGCGGTGTCCTTTCCCAGTGACAGTAGGGGCAGCAAGGCATGTATTGTATTGTTGCCATCGAGGATAACAAGATGGGGTTTTCATCATATTGCATGAGTTTATCCCTCTACATCATGTCATCTTGCTTAAGGCGTTACTCTGTTCTCTTGAACTTAATACTCTACATGCATGCTGGATAGCGGTCGATGTGTGGAGTAATAGTAGTAGATGCAGGCAGGAGTCGGTCTACTTGTCTTAGACGTGATGCCTATATACATGATCATACCTAGATATTCTCATAACTATGCTCAATTCTGTCAATTGCTCAACAGTAATTTGTTCACCCACCATAAAATACGTATGCTCTTGAGAGAAGCCACTAGTGAAATCTATGGCCCCCGGGTCTATCTTCATCATATTAATCTTCCAGCACTTAGTTATTTCCTTTGATTTTATTTTACTTTGCATCATTATCATAAAAATACCAAAAATATTATCTTATCATATCTACCAGATCTCACTCTCGTAAGTGACCGTGTAGGGATTGACAACCCCTTATCGCGTTGGTTGCGAGGATTTATTTGTTTTGTGCAGGTGCGAGGGACTCGTGGGTAGCCTCCTACTGGATTGATACCTTGGTTCTCAAAAACTGAGGGAAATACTTACGCTACTTTGTTGCATCACCCTTTCCTCTTCAAGGGAAAACCAACACAGTGCTCAAGAGGTAGAAACCATTACTAAATAAAGTATGACCTCTCCAAATCCACTTTCATAATTATCACAATAAGATTCAACATCCTCCAAAATAGTGAGATCATTACTTCCTAAAGTTGACACTCTTCCAAACCCACTTTCATCAATATAATCATCATAAGTAGGAGGCATGCTATCATCATATAAATTTGCATATCAAAACTTGGGAGACTACAAATATCATCTTCATTAAACATAGATGCCCCAAGCTTGGGCCTTTTCATATCATAAGAATAATCACTCTCATCATTAATACTATGGATAGCACAAATAGTATAACAATTATCATCATCACAATGAGTAATAGGAGCAACATTATTTGGGAGGGATACATTTTTACCTTTGCTTCTCCGTCTTTTCTTTTTCTTATTCACATCATGTGTGGGTTTAATCCTCTTTTCGGAGCTCCTTATTAATGAGATTGGTTGAATAGGAGGCTCCTCCTCGTTACCTGATTCATCATAAGAAATAATAGGAGAATATTAGGAAGTCTCTTCCCTTTCATTAGTATTC
The DNA here is from genome assembly GCF_056163025.1 of Triticum urartu. Taxonomy (NCBI): domain Eukaryota; kingdom Viridiplantae; phylum Streptophyta; class Magnoliopsida; order Poales; family Poaceae; genus Triticum; species Triticum urartu. Next base: position 355,154,500 of record NC_141873.1, on the reverse strand, counting down.
TCTTCATCTTCTATTTGTTTTCTTGTCTTTATGTAATTGGCAATATAAGGATTTTCAATGCAATTCACTTCATAATACATAAAAATTTCTTCTAGATCAAAATCAAGAAATCTATCAAGATTAAGTTTTGGAATACCCTCAGTTATATGTTTCATTTCTTCATAACCCAGAAGCAAACTAAGTTCATTATGATGTGCAAGGGAAATCAAGTCATCAAAATTTTTGGACACGATTCGATCATGAAACAATTTGCATTGGATATTTAGATGATCACGTTCATTGCAAAGTTCACAAGGATGGCAAAGAAATTTTAAATGTTCAGCACATGCATCTAGCCTTTCTTGCAACCATTTAGTTTCTAAATACTTATGCCTCTTGCAAAATCTATCTTCCCTATTTGGTGTGTACTTGCAAACTCTATGCACTCCACAAAAGTTGACATGCTTATAAGAGACATTTTCATCATGACTAGTGCAATCATCATTAGTACCATGGATATTCAAGGAATTAATACTAACAACATTGGAATCATGCTCCTCATTCAAAGATTTAGTGCCAAACATTCTAATGCATTCTTCTTCTAACACTTTGGCACAATAATCGGAATCCGTATTTTCATGAAAGATATTAAAAAGATGAAGCATATGAGGTACCCTCAATTCCTTTTCGTAGTTTTCTTTTATAGAATAAACTAGTGATAAAACCAGAAACAAAAAGATTCGATTGCAAGATCTAAAGATATACCTTCAAGCACTCACCTCCCCGGCAACGGCGCCAGAAAAGAGCTTGATGTCTGATGACCCAAAAGTATAGGGGATCTATCGTAGTCCTTTCGATAAGTAAGAGTGTCGAACCCAACGAGGAGCAGAAGGAAATGATAAGCGGTTTTCAGCAAGGTATTCTCTGCAAGTACTGAAATAAGTGGTAACAGATAGTTTTGTGATAAGATAATTTGTAACGAGCAACAAGTAACAAAAGTAAATAAAGTGCAGCAAGGTGGCCCAATCCTTTTTGTAGCAAAGGACAAGCCTGGACAAACTCTTATATAAGGAAAAGCGCTCCCGAGGACACATGGGAATATCGTCAAGCTAGTTTTCATCATGTTCATATGATTCGCGTTCAGTACTTTGATAATTTGGTATGTGGGTGGACCGGTGCTTGGGTACTGTTCTTACTTGAACAAGCATCCCACTTATGATTAACCTCTATTGCAAGCATCCGTAACTACAACAAAAGTATTAAGGTAAACCTAACCATAGCATGAAATATATGGATCCAAATCATCCCCTTACGAAGCAACGCATAAACTAGGGTTTAAGCTTCTGTCACTCTAGCAACCCATCATCTACTTATCACTTCCCAATGCCTTCCTCTAGGCCCAAATAATGGTGAAGTCCTATGTAGTCGACGTCACATAACACCACTAGAGGCTAGACAACATACATCTCATCAAAATATCGAACGAATACCAAATTCACATGACTACTAATAGCAAGACTTCTCCCTTGTCCTCAGGAACAAACGTAACTACTCACAAAGAATATTCATGTTCATAATCAGAGGGGTAATAATATGCATAAAGGATCTGAACATATAATCTTCCACCAATTAAACGAACTAGCATCAACTACAAGGAGTAAGTAACACTACTAGCAACCTACTTGCACCAATCCCGGACTTGGAGACAAGAATTGGATACAAGAGATGAACTAGGGTTTTGAGATGAGATGGTGCTGATGAAGATGTTGATGGAGATTGCCCTCTCCCGATGAGAGGAGCGTTGGTGAAGACGATGGCGATGATTTCCCCCTCTGGGAGGGAAGTTTCCCCGGCAGAATAGCTCTGTCGGAGCTCTAGATTGGATCCGCCAAGGTTCCACCTCGTGGCGGCGGAGTTTCGTCCCGAAAGGTTGCTTCTGGTTTTTTTCTCGACGAAAGACTTCATATAGCAGAAGATGGTCATCGGAGAGCCACCAGGGGGCCCACGAGGTAGGGGGCGCGCCCTAGGGGGGCGGCGCGCCCCCCACCCTCGTGGAAAGGGTGTGGGCCCCCTGGTCTTCATCTTTGGCGAGGATTTTTCATTATTTATTATAAGGTATTCCGTGGAGTTTCAGGACTTTTGGAGTTGTGCAGAATAGGTCTCTAATATTTGCTCCTTTTCCAGCCCAGAATTCCAGCTGCCGGCATTCTCCCTCCTTATGTAAACCTTGTAAAATAAGAGAGAATAGCCATAAGTATTGCGACATAATGTGAAGTAACAGCCCATAATGCAATAAATATCGATATAAAAGCATGATGCAAAATGGACGTATCAACTCCCCCAAGCTTAGACCTCGCTTGTCCTTAAGCGAAAGCCGATAACAATAAATATGTCCCCATGTTTAGAGGTAGAGGCGTCGATAAAAATAAAATACGGACATGAGGGCATCATGATTATTCTCATAACAGCAACATACATAGATATTGTCATATGATTACTTATGTTCAAGTGATGATCTATTCACAATGCAAAAGTATGAATCAGAAACCTTATTGAGAACCAACAAACTATAACCTCAGTCATTGAAGCAATTGCAATTTATCATAACATCAGAAAGAGTCTATGTCAGAGCTAAAAAGCAAGTCCACATACTCAACTATCATCTAGTCCTTCATAATTGCTAACACTCGCACAATACTTGTGGTTACGGAGTTTTAATCAGACACAGAGAAAGATATGGGCTTATAGTTTCGCCCCACAACCTTTTACCTCAAGGGTAATGTCAACAATAATAACTCATGCCCCCCTACATCCAATTAGATATATATATATCAGGTTCTTTCCAACATGCTGGGCTTTCCAAAGGATAAAATGAAAAAGGGAGAGGTGAAGATCACCATGACACTTGCATAAGGTAGAAGATAATAATAAAAGATAGGCCCTTCGCAGAGGGAAGCAGAGGTTGCCATGCGCTTTTATGGTTGGATGCACAAAATCTTAATGCGAAAGAACGTCACTTTATATTGCCCCTTTTGATATTAACCTTTATTATGCAGTCTGTCGCTTTTATTACTTCCACATCACAAGATCGTATAAAGCTTATTTCTCCCACACTAATCATACATATTTAGAGCAATTTTTATTGCTTTGCACCGATGACAACTTACTTGAAGGATCTTACTCAATCCATAGGTAGATATGGTGGACTCTCATGGCAAAACTGGTTTAAGGGTATCTGGAAGCACAAGTAGTATATCTACTTGGTGCTGAGAATTTGTCTAGCATGAGGGGGAAAGGCAAGCTCAACATGTTGGATGATCCATGACAACATACTTTATCTCAGATATAAGAAAACATAACCCATTATGTTGTCTTCCTTGTCCAACATCAACTCTTTAGCATGTCATATTTTGATGAGTGCTCCCAATCATAAAAGATGTCAATAATAGTATATTTATATGTGAAACCTCTCTTTCCCTATTACTTCCTATTAATTGCAACGATGACCAAAGCTATGTCTGCCAACTCCCAACAACTTTTAATCATCAAACTCTTTCTATGTGAAGTCATTACTATCAATAAGATCAATATGAACTTTTGTTTCTCCTTATTATTTTTCTCTTTTCTTTTATTCACCCAATATCATAGCAAGAAAATCAAGCCCTTGACTCAACACTAATCTTTATTATATAGCTCACGGACTCGATTACATAGAGAGATCATAAAGCAAAACTTAAAACTAGATCATGCCATAAACTTTATTCTACTAGATCAAAATACTACTAACAGGATCGAACTAAGGAAAACAGTAAAGATAGGAGTTGTGATTGTGATACGATACCGGGGCGCCTCCCCCAAGCTTGGTAGTTGCCAAGGGGAGTGCCCATACCCATGTGATTATATCTCCTTGGTTGGTGAAGAAGGTGGAGGTGTTGTTGACTTAGTTGATGGCATAGACTTCTCCCTTAATTTACGCTTGAGGACGGCATTTTGATCCCTCAGATCATCAATCTCCCACTCCAGGGTTAATATCTTTTTGCATAGGTCCTGCTTATTTTCCTACAAGAGACGAAAAGGGATAAACTCGAATTTTGGTTTCTTTACCCTATCAGGGAGACTTGACTTTTTGAACTCTACGTGCATATCCCCAGGTTGAGGTAATGGGGCTTCATCTTCATCTGAGCTCGTCTCCTCCTTCTCCTTGGGTTCATAGTCCTCTTCTTCCTCCGTGGTCCAACCATCGTGCTCCACATCTCCATAGACCTTAGGATTAGCTAAGTAATCATCCACATAGCTTTCTCCTTCCAAATCCTGGGAAGACATGTTGATCTAATCTGCAGCGGGACAGCTCGAAACAAAAAAACAGAGGATAATTGCGTGATACGGGAGTCAAAACCTTCGGGAGAATATATAGTGAATTTTTACCGATCAAAATACGTACCGTGCAAGAAAACGGAGTCCGGAAGGCACACAAGGTGCTCACGAGGTAGGGGGCGTGCCCAGGGGGTAGGACGCGCCCTCCACCCTCATGGGGCCCTCGTGTCCTTCCCGGACTGCTACTTAATTTTCTATTTTTCTAAATATTCCAAAACGGAGAAATATTGCCTCAAAAATTGTTTTGGAGTCGGTTTACTTACCGTACCACATACCTACTCCTTTTCGGAGTCTGAAACATTCTGGAAAGTGTCCCTTATGTATTCCTCCGGGGTTACGGTTTCAATAATATTGGTTTCAACATTTATGGGATTACCTGAGATATAATGTTTAATTCTCTAACCGTTTACCACCTTCGGATTTGTGCCTTGGAAGTTGTTAATTTTTATGGCACCGGAACGATAGACCTCCTCGATAACATAGGGGCCTTCCCATTTAGAGAGAAGTTTTCCTACAAAAAATCTTAAACGAGAGTTTTATAGCAATACATAATCACCTACATTAAACTCACGCTTTTGTATCCTTTTGTCATGCCATCTTTTAACCTTTTCTTTAAACAACTTGGCATTTTCATAAGCTTGGGTTCTCCATTCATCAAGTGAGCTAATATCAAATAACCTCTTTTCACCGGCAAGTTTGAAATCATAGTTGAACTCTTTAATAGCCCAATATGCCTTATGTTCTAGTTCGAGAGGTAAGTGACATGCTTTTCCATATACCATTTTATACGGAGACATACCCATAGGATTTTTATATGCAGTTCTATAGGCCCATAATGCATCATCAAGTTTCTTGGACCAATTCTTTCTAGACCTATTGACAGTCTTTTGCAAAATTAATTTGAGTTCTCTATTACTCAATTCTACTTGACCACTAGACTGTGGGTGATACGGAGATGAAATTATATGATTGACGTAATATTTATCAAGCATTTTACGGAAAGCACCATGAATAAAATGTGAACCACCATCAGTCATTAAATATCTAGGGACTCCAAACCTCGGAAAAATAACTTCTTTAAGCATTTTAATAGAAGTGTTATGATCAGCACTACTAGTTGGAGTAGCTTCTACCCACTTAGTAACGTAATCAACAGCAACAAAAGTGTGTGTATATCCATTAGAGGCAGGAAAAGGTCCCATATAATCGAAGCCCCAAACATCAAATGGTTCAATAATAAGTGAATAATTCATAGGCATTTCTTGACGTCTACTAATATTACCAATTCGTTGACATTCATCACAAGATAGGACAAACTTACGGGCATCCTTGAAGGGAGTAGACCAATAAAAACCGGATTGCAATACCTTATGTGCAGTTCTATCTCCCGCGTGGTGTCCTCCATAAGTTTCGGAGTGGCACTTGCGTAGGATCTGTTCCTGTTCATGCTCAGGTACACAACGTCTAATAACACCATCTACTCCTTCTTTATAAAGATGTGGGTCATCCCAAAAGTAATGTCTCAAATCATAGAAGAACTTTTTCTTTTGTTGGTATGTGAAGCTAGGTGGTATAAATTTAGCAACTATGTAATTAGCATAATCAGCATACCAAGGGGTACTACGAGAAGTACTTATGACATTTAGTTGTTCATCAGGAAAGCTGTAGCGACCAGACCTCAAACAGTCTGATCTCTGTGCTCCGGTGTCATCCCTGGATCAGTAATGCTGACACCACACAGTACTCAGAGGATTTATAGCAGAGTAGCAATCACACACTTATTACATCGAGTGTCTCAGAAGAGAACTTATTACAATAAATATGGCTTAAGGCCATCTAATAACGATAACAGCGGAAGGCTTGGAAGATAAGTGAGTCCATCAACTCCAACGGCATCACTGAGTATAGAACCACGACCTAAAAACTCCTTAATCGTCGTCTAAAAAGTCTGCAACATTAACGTTGCAGCCCGAAACGGGTCAGCACATGGAATATGCTGGCAAGGTAACACATAGAGAGTAATGGAATGAAACAGCTATACTATATGCATATTTGGCTGGTGGAAAGCTCTATGGTTACAGTTTTTGCGTAAAGCCAATTTTTCCCTACTTCAAAGGAATAATTTTTTTTAACTATCATGGTAGTTTTTAAACATTGAGAATGGTTGACAGCATTCTCAATCCCAATTAAATAACATAATTAAACCCAACAAACTTAATTTAGAGTAACATGTTGAGATTCACAAGAAAATCCAAGTACTAGATACTCAAGATGTCCATAACCGGGGACACGGCTAATCATGATTAGTTTGTTACACTCTGTAGAGGTTTGCGCACTTTTCCCCACAAGACTCGATCGCCTCCGTTTGGTTTCTCGCACTACATGGTGTTTGAGAAGACGGATGACCGAGACATAGTCTTTCAGAAGCGCTAGCACCTTACGATCGGGTAGACCGTACCACCTACATCTGCTAGTCTACCACTGTAAGAGTTCGCACAACTTAGTCAACTATTCTAGAGCCCATAATAGCTTGTGGCTGCACACGGAAGTTTCTAGTATGAATAGACTTATGATCCCTTTGAGCCTGGGTGGCGGTCCAAAAGAAAACAGGCAAGTCCTGGAATACCCAGGTGCCTCAATCCACCCAGATGTGTGTTTAAGTTGCCACCTTAGATAAACCATTAATTAACAATCTCACATCTGTCAATGGATTTCACTCACCCAATCCACGTCTACTAGCATAGCATGGCATGATAAGCAAACGTAGAAGTAACTCCCAAAGGTTTGAAAATAAACTGGTAATAGGTACTACCTCAGCTACTTCCCATCCCACAATTTAATTAGATCCTAATCATGCAATGTGTGTGGATTGATCTAATGCAACAAAACTAGGTAGTAGAGAAGGTATGATCAAACTGTTGCTTGCCTTGCTGATGATCCGGGAAACCTAGCGATTCGAAGTAACAGGCGGCGCACTCCGGATACTCTATCGCAAACAAACAAACGAGAAAGCAATAAGTACTCATCTAATGCATAGGTAAAACTCAAATAAGAGATCTAACCAGAAGGTTCAACTTAAGAACTCCGGTTGGCAAAAAGAATCAAATCAAACGAAGCAACGAAAAACAAACGGCGAAAGAAAACAACTTCGTTCTAGTAATCTGGATCTAGGGCAAATTTTACAGTAGCAAAATCTTGTTTAAGTTGATTAAACGGATAGAGGGTTTCGAGACAAATCCCTTGGCGCTTGAATCGCCTGATTCCCATAAACGAGCGAAAAGATAAACTAAAACGAAAATCGTATCAGTAATCGCGATCAGAAAAATCACGGATTTAATCCGAGAAAAAGAAAAACGAAGAACAGATTAACGAACAAACGTTCGTTATCTGAAACTAAACGATGAACGCGTTTGTTAAAACGAACGAATCGGTGAACGTTCACTAATTAAATAAACCAGAGAAATAAACCGATCTAGGGTTTCGAAAAAAAACCAAGGCGGTTTTTTAAAAAAAAACGGCGAACGGCGGCGGCTATACCTCCGGTGAGGTACTCCGGCGGGCGGGGCGGGGCGGGGCTCTGGCGGCGGCGGCGGCTATGCGGGGCGGCGGGGCGGCGCAGCAGCGGCAGCGTCGGCGGCGGCGGCGGCAGCAGCGCAGGCGGCGGGGCGGGGTGAGGTGAGGGGCGGCGGGGTGGCTCGGTATTTAAGAGAGGGAGGGGTGCTGCCTTGGGGGAGGGGGCACGGCGGCGGCCCCGAGCCGGACTCGGGCGGCGGCGCAGCTCCGGTCTCCTGGAGGGAGACGCAGGCGGCGGGGTGGGCCGTCGCCTGGGCCTTGGCCCAGTCGGTGCACGACACGTTTTTTTTTAAAAATATATATTCCGCTCAGAAGAAAAAAAGAAATACTAAACGGACTCCAAAATTTCCAAAATAAATTTTCACGGGCTTCTAAAATCAAGCCTCACAAGGTGAACATTTATTTGGGACCTAAATGCAATTTTGAAAAAAAAATGCATTTTTTTCCTAATTTCAAATAAAACACCAAAAAACTCCGAAATAAAATCTTATTTGATTTTATTATTAAATCCTCAATATTTCTTTATTTTGCGAAAGTCATTTTATTCCCTCTCTCATATTTTTGTAATAGAAATAATTGATGATAAAATAAATAAAATCAAATGATCCTATTCTCAAAATTTGAGAGAACTCAAATATGAAAATGTCGAAATCCCCAACTCTCTCCGTGGGTCATTGAGTTGCGTAGAATTTCCAGGATCAACCAAAATGCAAAAGAAATATGATATGCATTGATGATCTAATGTATAACATTCCAAATTAAAATTTTGGGATGTTACAAACCTACCCCCCCTTAAGATGAATCTCGCCCTCGAGATTCGGGTTGGCTAGAAAATAGGTGAGGGTGGTCCTTGAACAAATCTTCCTCTCGCTCCCAGGTGGCTTCATCCTCTGAGTGGTGGCTCCACTGAACTTTGCAAAACTTGATAACCTTGCTGCGAGTAAATCGGTTGGCAAACTCGAGGATCTTAACTGGCTTCTCCTCGTAGGTCAAATCGTTATCCAACTGAATAGTTTCCAAAGGCACCGTATCTCTCAACGGTATGTCAGCCATCTCCGCATGACACTTCTTCAGCTGAGAAACGTGGAACACATCATGAACTCCTGACAATCCTTCGGGCAATTCCAACTTGTAGGCTACTTCCCCCATACGTTCCAATACTCGATATGGTCCTACAAATCGTGGTGCTAACTTTCTTTTAACTCCAAAACGCTTTGTTCCCCGAAGTGGAGATACTCGAAGATAAGCTCTATCTCCAACTTCGTAAACTGTCTCCTTGCGTTTAGAATCCGCATAACTCTTCTGTCTGGACTGGACTACCTTGAGCCTATCGCGAATCAACTTCACCTTCTGTTCAGACTCTTTAATCAAGTCAGGACCAAACAACTGACGGTCTCCAACTTCGTCCCATGACAACGATGTCCTGCACCTCCTTCCGTACAAGGCTTCGAAAGGGGCCATCTTTAAACTGGTTTGGTAACTGTTGTTGTAAGAGAACTCTGCATATGGCAAATTGTCATCCCAACTAGATCCATAATCTAGCGCACAAGCTCTCAGCATATCCTCCAAAATCTGATTTACCCTCTCGGTCTGTCCATCTGTCTGTGGATGAAAAGCTGTACTGAATTCTAGCCTGGTACCCAAAGTTTCGTGCAACTGCTTCCAGAACTTTGAGGTAAACTGGGTTCCTCTATCTGATACGATACTCCTTGGAACTCCATGCAGACATACGATCCTGGTCATGTATATCTTTGCCAACTTAGCACTGGTGTAAGTGGTCTTTACTGGGATGAAATGAGCTACTTTCGTCAATCGATCAACTACAACCCAAATTGAGTCATAGCCTGAACGAGTCCTGGGCAATCCCGTGATAAAATCCATGCCTAGCTTATCCCACTTCCATTCGGGTATCGGCAATGGTTGTAACAATCCTGCTGGCTTCTGATGCTCTGCCTTTACTCTTTGACATACGTCACAAACTACTACATACTCCGCTATATCCCTCTTCATTCCAGTCCACCGGAAAATATCCTTCAAATCCAGATACATCTTGGTATTTCCTGGATGAATTGAATATGGTGAATCGTGTGCCTCTTGCAAAATCAACTTCCTGATCTCCGGGTCATTGGGCACGTAAACGCGGTCTTCAAACCATAGGGTGTCGTGTTCATCCTCACAAAATCCTTTAGCTTTTCCTTTGCTCAGTTTCTCCTTTATAGCGGCAATCTCTTTATCAGTTTTCTGAGCTTCTCGAATTCTATCCATCAAAGTTAACTGAATCTCCAATGCTACTACATAGCTTCTCGGAACTATTTCCAAACATAGTTCACGAAGATTTTCTGCTAACTCCTTGGGTATTTCTCCCGTCATTAATGTATTGACATGGCTCTTGCGGCTTAATGCGTCAGCTACTACATTAGCCTTTCTGGGGTGATAATGCAATTTCATATCATAATCCTTGGTAAGCTCCAACCATCTCCTTTGTCTGAGATTCAACTCCTTCTGGGTGAAAATGTACTTCAAACTCTTATGATCCATGTACACCTCACAATGATTACCAATGAGAAAATGTCTCCATGTTTTCATGCACTACGGCTGCTAACTCCAAATCATGCGTGGCATAATTCAACTCATGAGGCTTCAGTTGTCTTGAGGCATATGAAACAACTCTCCCTTCCTGCATAAGCACTGCTCCAAGTCCTCGACGTGAAGCGTCGCAGTACACCTCATAATCTTTGGTCTGGTCTGGCAAAATCAACACTGGTGAGGTAACCAAACGTTTCTTCAACTCCTGGAAACTAGCCTCACACTCCTCTGTCCATATGAACTTGGTATCCTTCTTTAATAACTCTGTCATAGGCTTCGCAATCTTTGAGAAATTCTCAATAAATCTCCGGTAGTATCCTGCGAGTCCAAGAAAACTCCGGATCTCTCCAACTGTTGTTGGGGCTTCCCACTTGGTCACGGTTTTGACTTTAGCGGGATCTACTGCTATACCTTCTCCAGATATAACATGTCCGAGGAATCCTACTTCCTTCAACCAAAACTCACATTTGCTGAACTTGGCATATAATTGATGTTCTCTAAGCTTTCCAAGTACCAAACGCAAATGCTCCTTATGTTCCTCTTCATTCTTCGAATAAACCAGGATATCATCAATGAACACTACGACGAACTTATCCAAAAACTCCATAAACACTTTGTTCATCATGTTCATAAAATAGGCAGGTGCGTTAGTCAGACCAAATGACATAACGGTATACTCGTACAGCCCATATCTGGTAGTAAAAGCTGTCTTCGGAATATCCTGTTCCCGAATCTTCAACTGGTGGTATCCTGATCGCAGATCGATCTTGGAAAATACCTTAGCTCCTTGCAATCGATCAAACAGATCGTTGATCATTGGTAATGGGTACTTGTTCTTGATCGTTACTTCATTCAATCCTCGATAATCAACAACCATCCTTAACGATCCATCCTTCTTCTCCACTAGAAGTATTGGCGATCCCCAAGGTGAAGAACTTGGGCGAATATATCCCTTATCCAGTAACTCCTTAATCTGCTTCTTAATTTCCACCAAATCCTTTGCTGGCATCCTATATGGTCTCTTTGATATTGGCCCTGTGCCTGGCAATAGCTCAATCAAAAACTCAATATCTCTATTCGGTGGCATGCCTGGCAACTGTTCTGGAAATACATCAGGGAAATCCCTTACCACTGGTACTTCCTCTTGCACAACTCCTGTTAGGCAATTTACCTGGGCCCTCTTTGGCACATGCCGGGATACATACTTGATCCTTCTCCCTTCTGGGGTAGTAAGAAAAATTGACTTACTAGCACATTCAATATTCCATTCATACTTTGATAACCAATCCATGCCTAATATCACATCCAATCCTTGAGATTCCAATACTATTAGGTCTGAGGGAAAAACATAGTTACCAATCCTTAATGGTAACCGATCACACCATAGACTAGCCACATATTCTGCTCCGGGCGAGGTTACTAACATGGGTGACCTAAGGGCTTGGGTTGATAGGTTATACTTATCCACAAATCCCCTTGAGATGTATGAATGCGATGCACCAGTATCAGAAAGAACTAGTGCAGTAAATGACTTAACCAAAAACTTACCTATTACTGCATCGGGCTGAGCTTCAACCTCCTCCACGCTAACGTGGTTCACTTGTCCCCTATTGAAAGGGTTCGGCTTCTTCCCAGAACTTCCATTGCCATTTTGGCCTTCAGGACATTCATTGGCATAATGTCCGGTCTTTGAACACTTAAAGCAAGTGACTTGGCTCAAGTCCTTCTTGGCTGGGGTTGAGGGGTTGGTGCGGTTCTGGCCGTTGCTTCCTCCATTGCCATTACCATTCTTGGTGCCATTGTGATTGTGCGAGCTACCTCCTCCATGGGTATGCTGAAAATGTCCTCCTGGTCTAGGGGTAAAACGTGGCTTCTGTTGAGCTCCTGAATTGTACTTTCCTTGTCCATACTTCCTCTTGCGATTCTCAATTTGCTGCTGCTTCCGTTCAATCATAAGAGCATGATCTACCAACTCCTGGTAGTTGTTGAAGGTGGCTACCATCAACTGCATGCTCAACTCATCATTCAGTCCTTCCAAAAACTTCTCTTGCTTAGCTGCATCCATAGCGACGTCATCTGGGGCATAACATGCTAAATTACTAAATTCCTCCACATACTGGCCAACTGTCCGTCCTCCTTGGCGCAAGTTACGAAACTCACGCTTCTTCATGGCCATAGCTCCTGCTGAAACATGGGCAGTACGAAAAGCCTGCTGAAACTGGTCCCATGTGACAGTGTCTACAGGAAAAGTGGCTGTGAAATTCTCCCACCATGATGTTGCGGGTCCTTCTAGCTGATGTGCGGCAAACTTCACCTTCTCCGCATCTGTGCATCCTGCTGTGGTCAACTCCCTAGCTGTCTTGCGGAGCCAATCATCTGCTACTATCGGCTCGGTGCTACTGGAAAACACCAGCGGATTCAGCCTAAGAAAATGGGCTAAGTGGTCAACAGGTGGTGGTGGTGATGGGGGGTTGTTGTTGTTGTTCCCCTAATTCTGATTCTGGACTAGCAACTGCATCAATGTGTTCTGCTGCTGGATCAACTGGGTGAGCTCCGGTGGAAATGCAAATCCGGGGTCACGTCTCGGAGGCATCTGAGGGTTTAGAAAAGATGAGATGTAAGAATAGAGGGGGTCTAAAGAGAAACACTACCCATATGCACATGAGGCAAAAGCAAACAATTCACTTCATTCAATCAAACAAGGGAATACAATCGATCTAACTATCACAAAAGTGCTCGGGCTACTATATTTACATGGTGGACTACTACTACTGAGGAGTGGTCTACTAGAAATATTCTTCGGTCGTTGACTCCATGATATCTGCTCCAGCTTCATCAACATAGTCATCATCGCTACTGTCTGGTTCCGAGTCGGTGCCGTCGATGATGATGTAGTCTTCTGGGTTAATTTCCTTGGGTTCTTCGTCTTCATCTACTGGTGTCGGGCCTCCCATAAATATTCCAATCTTCTTGATCAGGTCGTCATTCTTCTCCACCAATACTTCAATTTCTTCTTCATAATCTTCACGTGTACCCTTGAGTTCTTCCTCCAGTTCCTTGATTCTAGTCTTAGCCTTCTTCAGATCTATCATGTCGGCACACATCTGGTTCTCCTGGCGTCGAATGTGCTAGTTTAATTCCTGGATAAATGTTGCGATTGATCTATCCTTCCTGGTGCTGATCATCTACCAGTGTTCATCTCGGCGCCCACAAATCTGGTAGATAGTATCCTTGAGATCCTTGCGGTAGACTTCTCCAATGCGTCCCATGGCGATGTGAGCTGCCATGCTCTTTCCTAGACTCCAAGTTGGTGGATCAAATGAAAACTCTATGGGCTCAGTGACTGGCATGAACGTCCTTCCTGGAACTTGAACTTGAATCATCCAGCGCTCTTCTTCAGGTAAAGTGGCGTTGTAGGTTCCCGTGAAGCTTGGTACTCCTATGTTCAGGTATCTAGTGACTTCCTTCAAGTGTCGTCCAAAGGGTGTATCTTCATCCGGTTGTGTGAACTTGTTCCTTGCATCCGCCATCCTAAAGAGTAGAAAAGATGAGGAGTCAGAGAAGAAGAGACTGAATAGTGATCTAGGTCTTTAGCTTAGTGGTCGTGTCCTACAGTCAGCGTGTGCTCTGATACCATTTCTGTAGCGACCAGACCTCAGACAGTCTGATCTCTGTGCTCCAGTGTCATCCCTAGATCAGTAATGCTGACACCACACAGTACTCGGAGGATTTATAGCAGAGTAGCAATCACACACTTATTACATCGAGTGTCTCGGAAGAGAACTTATTACAATAAATATGGCTTAAGGCCATCTAATAACGATAACAGCGGAAGGTTTGGAAGATAAGTGAGTCCATCAACTCCAACGGCATCACTGAGTATAGAACCACGACCTAAAAACTCCTTAATCATCGTCTGAAAAGTCTGCAACATTAACGTTGCAGCCCGAAACGGGTCAGCACATGGAATATGCTGGCAAGGTAACACATAGAGAGTAATGGAATGAAACAGCTATACTATATGCATATTTGGCTGGTGGAAAGCTCTATGGTTACAGTTTTTGCGTAAAGCCAATTTTTCCCTACTTCAAAGGAATAATTTTTTTTAACTATCATGGTAGTTGTTAAACATTGAGAATGGTTGACAGCATTCTCAATCCCAATTAAATAACATAATTAAACCCAACAAAATTAATTTAGAGTAACGTGTTGAGATTCACATGAAAATCCAAGTACTAGATACTCAAGATGTCCATGACCGGGGACATGGCTAATCATGATTAGTTTGTTACACTCTGCAGAGGTTTGCGCACTTTTACCCACAAGACTCGATCGCCTCCGTTTGGTTTCTCGCACTACATGGTGTTTGAGAAGACGGATGACCGAGACATAGTCTTTTAGAAGCGCTAGAACCTTACGATCGGGTAGACCGTACCACCTACATCCCCTACATCTGCTAGTCTACCACTGTAAGAGTTCGCACAACTTAGTCAACTATGCTAGAGCCCATAATAGCTTGTGGCTGCACATGGAAGTTTCTAGTATGAATAGACTTATGATCCCTTTGAGCCTGGGTGGCGGTCCAAAAGAAAACAGGCAAGTCCTGGAATACCCAGGTGCCTCAATCCACCCAGATGTGTGTTTAAGTTGCCACCTTAGATAAACCATTAATTAACAATCTCACATCTGTCAATGGATTTCACTCACCCAATCCATGTCTACTAGCATAGCATGGCATGATAAGCAAACGTAGAAGTAACTCCCAAAGGTTTGAAAATAAACTGGTAATAGGTACTACCTCAGCTACTTCCCATCCCACAATTTAATTAGATCCTAATCATGCAATGTGTGTGGATTGATCTAATGCAATAAAACTAGGTAGTAGAGAAGGTATGATCAAAGTGTTACTTGCCTTGCTGATGATCCAGGAAACCTAGCGATTCGAAGTAACAGGCGGCGCACTCCGGATACTCTATCGCAAACAAACAAACAAACAAGCAAGCAATAAGTACTCATCTAATGCACAGGTAAAACTCAAATAAGAGATCTAACAAGAAGGTTCAACTTAAGAACTCTGGTTGGCAAAAAGAATCAAATCGAACGAAGCAACGAAAAACAAACGGCGAAAGAAAACAACTTCGTTCTAGTAATCTGGATCTAGGGAAAATTTTACAGTAGCAAAATCTTGTTTAAGTTGATTAAACGGATAGAGGGTTTCGAGACGAATCCCTAGGCGCTTGAATCGCCTGATTCCCATAAACGAGCGAAAAGATAAACTAAAACGAAAATCGGATCAGGAATCGCGATCAGAAAAATCGCGGATTTAATCCGAGAAAAAAAACGAAGAACAGATTAACGAACGAACGTTCGTTATCTGAAACTAAACGATGAATGCGTTCGTTAAAACGAACGAATCGGTGAACGTTCACTAATTAAATAAACCAGAGAAATAAACCGATCTAGGGTTTCGAAAAAAAACGAGGCGGTTTTTTTAAAAAAAACGAACAGCGAACGGCGGCGACTATACCTCCGGCGAGGTACTCCGGCGGGCGAGGCGGGGCTCCGGCGGCGGCGGCTATGCGGGGCGGCGGGGCGGCGCAGCAGCGGCGGCGGCGGCGTGCGGCGCGCGGCGGCGGCAGCAGCGCAGGCGGCGGGGCGGCTGCGGCTTGGCGGGCGGTGGGGCAGGGTGAGGTGAGGGACGGCGGGGCGGCTCGGTATTTAAGAGAGGGAGGGGGTGCTGCCTTGGGGAAGGGGGCACAGCGGCGGCCCCGAGCCGGACTCGGGCGGCGGCGCGGCTCCGGTCTCCTGGAGGGAGACGCAGGCGGCGGGGTGGGCCGTCGGCTGGGCTTGGCCCAGTCGGCGCGGGCACGTTTTTTTTAAAAAAAAATATTCCGCTCAGAAGAAAAAGAAAAGAAATACTAAACGGACTCCAAAATTTCCGAAATAAATTTTCACGGGCTTCTAAAATCAAGCCTCACAAGGTGAACATTTATTTGGGACCTAAATGCAATTTTGAAAAAAAATGCATTTTTTCCTAATTTCAAATAAAACACCGAAAAACTCCGAAATAAAATCTTATTTGATTTTATTATTAAATCCTCAATATTTATTTATTTTGGGAAAGTTATTTTATTCCCTCTCTCATATTTTTGTAATAGAAATAATTGATGATAAAATAAATAAAATCAAATGATCCTATTCTCAAAATTTGAGAGAACTCAAATATGAAAATATCGAAATCCCCAACTCTCTCAGTGGGTCATTGAGTTGCGTAGAATTTCTAGGATCAACCAAAATGCAAAAGAAATATGATATGCATTGATGATCTAATGTATAACATTCCAAATTGAAAATTTGGGATGTTACAAAAGCTATCATCAATAGGTAGTGGGTCATCAAGAACATTCTCTAACCTAGATAAGTTGTCTGCAACGGGGTTCTCAGCTCCTTTTCTATCAACAGTATGCAAATCAAATTCTTGTAGCAAGAGAACCCATCTAATAAGTCTAGGTTTAGCATCTTTCTTCTCCATAAGATATTTAATAGAAGCATGATCAGAGTGCATAGTTACTTTAGAATCAACAATGTAAGGTCTAAACTTATCACAAGCAAATACAACTGCTAAAATTCTTTTTCAGTAGTAGCATGATTTCTTTGAGCATTGTCTAGAGTCTTACTAGCATAATGGATAACATTTCATTTCTTATCAACTCTTTGCCCTAGAATAGCACTGAGGGAGTCCTTGATTAGGGGGTCTGCGGACAGCCGGACTATATCCTTTGGCCGGACTGTTGGACTATGAAGATACAGGATTGAAGACTTCGTCCCATGTCCGGATGGGACTCTACTTGGCATGGAAGGCAAGCTAGGCAATACGGATATGTATATCTACTCCTTTGTAACCGACCTTGTGTAACCCTAGCCCCTTCCGGTGTCTATATAAACCGGAGGGTTTTAGTCCGTAGGACAACATATACAATCATACCATGGGCTAGCTTCTAGGGTTTAGCCTCTTCGATCTCGTGGTAGATCAACTCTTGTAATACTCATATTATCAAGAATAAATCAAGCAGGACGTAGGGTTTCACCTCCATCAAGAGGGCCCGAACCTGGGTAAAACATCGTGTCCCGTGCCTCCTGTTACCATCCGCCTTAGACGCACAGTTCGGGACCCCCTACCCGAGATCCGCCGGTTTTGACACCGACATTGGTGCTTTCATTGAGAGTTCCTCTGTGTCATCATCATTAGGCTTGATGGCTCCTTCAATCATCGATAGCGATGCAGTTCAGGGTGAGACTTTTCTCCCCGGACAGATCTTTGTGTTCGGCAGCTTCGCACTACGGGCCAACTCGCTTGGCCATCTGGAGCAGATCGAGAGTTACGCCCATGGCCACCAGGTCCGGTTTGGAAGCTTAAATTACACGGCCAATATCCGCGGAGACTTGATCTTCGACGGATTCGAGCCCCTGCCTAGTGCGCCACACGGTCATGATGAGCATGATTTAGCTCTGCCATCGGACAGTGTTCAGGAGATTGCGCCGGCAATCGCTCCAACCCTCAATTCGGAGCCAGATGCTCCATCCATGGACGGGTGGATAGACCCCGCCACGGAGGCCGCACTCTCATCGGCGATCGAGCCGAGTATCGACCTTACCCTTCGCGGGAGCCATGACACCGAACTACCGGATTCCTCCCCGGCCACGGACTCCGAACCGCTTGCGCCCGTGCCTATCGAATCTGACTGGGCGCCGATCATGAAGTTTACCTCCACAGATATTTTTCAGCACTCGCCCTTCGGCGACATACAGAACTCATTAAGGTCTCTCTCCCTATCAGGAGAGTCCGGGCCGAACTATGTTCGGCAGGATTGGGATGCGGATGACGGAGAAATTCGCCGCCCACCCACTTAGTAGCCACTGTCGACAATTTGACCGACATGCTCAACTTCGACTCCGAAGACATCGACGGTATGGACGACGATGCAGGAGACGAACAGGAACCACTGCCCACTGGGCACTGGACACCCACTTCATCATATGATGTATACATGGTGGACACACCCAAAGAAAACGACGACGAGGAACGGAAGAACGGAGCGAAGGGTTGTTCCCCCGAGAAGCAGTCAAAGCGGCGGCATAAGCGCCGCTCCAAATCTCGCCTCGGCAGAAACATCGGTCATATAGACCCAGCAATAGAGCAAGGTGAACCATCGCCCGACCAGGGCAACACGGAGAATCAAACCGAACAACCCGACCGCGTCGAAGATAACAGTCCGGACGATATCACACCGGACAGGCACCCGGAGCAACAGAATGCCCATCAAAGTCTGGTTGCCACTGCGAGGAGTCTGAAAAAGCAGAAGCAAAGGCTCAGGGCTGCACAAGACACACTCAGAATCAGATGGAGTGAAGTACTCAACACTGCAGCAAAGTACGGCGATAATCGCCACACCAAGAGCTACCCGAAGCGAAAGCTGCTACCCGAATTTGATGAGGAGGCCTTAGACCCCCCGCAATCAAAAAACAAAATGGCCATCTAGTCGGATAGATGACCTCGTGGCCAACATAGAACGGCAAACGATGCCGCACATAAGCCGGTACGCGATCCACGTGAGGACTCGCATCAAAAGTACGGCGCAACTAGATCCATCTATGGGCCACGCAAGCGCGCTCCAGCATGCAATGCAACACAACAAACATCCCAATACCTCGGTACACCCAAATACAGGGGTGCCACACACCCCCTATGTTTCACCGATGAGGTGCTGGGCCATGAATTTCCAGAGGGATTCAAACCTGTAAACATAGAGGTGTACGATGGAACGACAGACCCTGGGGTCTGGATTGAGGACTACATCCTCCATATCCATATGGCTCGAGGAGACGATCTCCACGCCATCAAGTACTTACCCCTCAAGCTCAAAGGGCCAGCTCGGCACTGGCTTAAAAGCCTCCCAGAAAACTCCATTGGAAGCTAGGAAGAGCTCGAAGACGCCTTTCGGGAAAATTTTCAAGGGACATATGTCCGACCACCGGATGCAGACGATTTAAGTCATATAACTCATTAGCCCGGAGAGTCAGCCCGAAAGCTTTGGAATAGGTTCCTCACTAAAAATAACCAAATAGTCGACTGTCCAGACGCAGAAGCCTTAGCAGCTTTCAAGCACAACGTTCGAGATGAATGGCTTGCCAAACACCTCGGCCAAGAAAAGCCGAGAACAATGGCAGCATTTACAAGCCTCATGACCCGCTTTTGCGCGGGCGAGGACAGCTGGTTAGCCCGATACAGCACCAGCGACCCAAGTACATGCGAAGTCAGGGACGGAAACGAGAAATCACGACGCAGCAAAAACAAGCGCCGGAATAAAGAAGACGCCCGAAGAGTACAACGGTAAATGCCGGAATCAAAAGCTCTCGGCCAGGTCAGCAAAAGCTGCCCCCAAAGGCAACAAAGACGAACTGTCTAGCCTAAACAAGATTTTGGACCAAATATGTCAGATCATAGCACCCCCGATAAACCTGCAAATCATACCCATAGAGAATCTTGGGTCTTCAAGCAGTCCGGCAAGCTCAACGCCGAACACAAGGGGCAGAATACACCAAGCGAAGACGAGGACGAGCCTCGCAAGCAAAGCACTGGGGAATAGAAGAAGTTCCCACCAGAAGTCAAATCAGTAAACGTATTACATGTGACAAAGGGGAGAAACAAAGCGGCACTCCTAGAGACACATGCCCCAGGGCCTATCACCGCGGAGTCCCGCCACTGGTCGTTCCAACCGGTCACCTTCGACCATCGAGATTACTCGGCAAGTATCCGGTGTGCAGGATGGGCTGCCTTGGTATTAGACCCAATAATTGACAGATACCACTTCACACGAGTCCTGATGGACGGTGGCAGCAGTCTAAACCTAATATATCAAGACATAGTCCGCAAAATGGGGATAGACCCAACAAAAATTAGCCATAGCAATACTACCTTTAAAGGAGTAATGCCAGGCCCAGAATCCCATTGCACGGGCTCCCTACTACTAGAGGTTATATTCGGCTTCCCTGATAACTTCCACAACGAAAATTTAACCATCCACATCGCTCCGTTCCAAAGTGGCTATCAAGCACTACTCGGACGCGAGGCTTTCGCTCGCTTTAATGCAATACCGCATTATGCTTCCCTCATGCTTAATATGCCCGGTCCACGTGGCATCATTACAGTGGATGGAAACATTGAGCGCTCCTTGCGTGCGGAAGACCGTGCGGCTGCCTTGGCAGCCGCACACTAAACGGCCTCACCAACTAAAGCGTCTGACAGGTCGTTAAGACCACAGACACGGATGGACAAGTCCGGTACTGCTATATGTAATTGATACAGGTTTGATGGCTATACCCCTATTACAATACAAGGGGCTCAACGCGCGTGCACAAGTGATAATCAGGCTCAACTTTACTCATATTGTTTATTTAGTATAACTTACCTTTTGCATGGCAACTTTTCAATTAAGTTCCTCTCTTTTTCAGATGACCATCGTGCTACACCCGTCCAGAATACGGCACAACGGAGACACAGGCGCAGACGTGCAACAGGGACCCGTTCCAAGGATTCTTTTTAGATTAAGACCTTGCGTAAACCTTTTTTACTGTCTCTTGTTGATACACATCCCTCGGATTCTCAGTACAATTGAGAAGGATGCTGACGTATTGGCATGTGGCCACGTCAGAATATTGCACGTACCTGGACAACAGGGGCTTATTACAAAGGGCACTGTTTAGGCCCGGTTTACACCATAAAGACCGAATACCTTAGGGAGTGTTCGGCGTCGCGAGTTTGGCCTTATATGCATCAGCTCCGAATCATGTCTTTGGTCAAATGTTGGGTTTGCCCGGCTCCTGTGTTTTGCTGCCTTACGTTCTGCTCTATCGGCTAAGGCAGCACCAGGAGAACTACTACGATTGTGCCCTGGTTCATCCGGACGAGCACCTCAGTAGAGAAAGCCGAAAACTGACTATCATGATATAGCGTGAGACTGGTCAACCACTCAATGACCTATCGGAATCTTCGGGATTCCTCCGCCTTAAAGAAGGGTCGTTTCCCGGCCAGGCATGTACGCACCCCGAATTCGGATCAGTGCGGAGCCACCAGGGGCTATATAGTAGCCCCACTTTCAAACTCCTCTGGCTAAGTGAAAGTGTTAAAGCATTATAGTCTGGTTGCCTAGTTCGCTTCACTATCACCTCCTTAATGGACCAAGACGTTGGATCAAGTGTGAAGATGCGTCTTTTGCGAACACCCCCGCATTATATGCGTGGGGGCTAAAGCCGACGACTGCAATCTTTCAGGTTATATACATATATACATAAACGGCCGCACAGGAGGCATCATAATACTTTCGGGCAAAAGTATAAATACAGCCATGATAAACTTAATAAAACATTGTTTTTACAATGGGAATACATGTCACTCAAGCATAATATTCTTCGAGCACTGGGCCTCTATCGAATGAGCGCCTTCAAGAACTTCTTCAAAATAGTGCTCGGCAGCCACTCGGCCTATGGCCAAACCCTGCGCTGCAACAGTGGTGGCATCCATCTCCGCCCAGTATGTTTTGACACAGGCAAGGGCCATCCGCGAGCCTTCTATGCACGCCGACCTCTTCATCGGATTAATGCACGGCACCGCACCAAGGAACTGCTGCACCAAACTAAAATAGTTGTTCGCCTTTGGCCTTTCCGGCCACAGATGATCCACAACAGACCTCATGGCGAGACCGGACAATCTATTCAGCTCGGCCCATTCGGCAAGCCGATCAGTCAATGGAAGCGGACGCTCTGGAACATTAAATTGTGACCAGAATATCTTGTCCACTTCATGATCTGTTTGATCTCAGAAGTATTCGGCCGCATCGACAGCACTCGCTGCCAAGTCCAGATATGCGTCCGCCGAACTCCATAGCCGGTCCAGAGGGGCATACTGAGGATCTCCAACCTTCCTCCGCGGCATAAAGGGTTTCCCAGCCGCGATATCCCCGGCTTGACGCAGCTCCTCCTTTTTCGCTCTCATCGCAGAGTGGGTGTCTTTGGTCGCCATCGTGGCCTTTTCCAGGTCCATCGCCTTCGCCCGGTTTTCTTCTTCAAGAAGCTGGCAACGGTCGGCAGTATCTTTTAACTTTACAGCCATCTTGGCCATTTTCTCTTTGCTCTCGCAATGTGCGGCCTATTCGGCCCTTAACTCTTTTGCCGCTTGCAAAGCAGCCGCATTGCTACTCCTTGCTTGCTCCTTGGCTCGGGCAAGCTCCGCCCGAAGGGTCTGCATGGTGGCCGCTCCATCTGCAGTCACAACATATTAAAGATACTGGCATCATGCTGCTCTTATTATGTGACGATCACCAGAAAGTCCACTCACCCTGTGTCTCATCAAGCCGCTCATTGACAAGCACGATGTCGGCATCTGCCGCATCCAGCTGCCGCTTTAGTTTGGCATACCCATCAGTCCGGCTAGCCACCGAAGCTTCCACCACCTGCACATAAAGGCAGTTTGGTTATTGCCTAGGACTATGATCCTCTGTTTGCCATCATTTTCGACGACAACCAGAGCCTCAGGGGCTACTATCTACACAGGGCACATCTAAAAATGTGCGGTACTTTCAAAAATATACTTCATTTCACGTACCTTAAAACCCGTCGGTAGACTCATAAAGGCTTCATGCAGCCCACTTTCGGTGGACGAAATCCTTTCAATCACCGTACCCATCAATGCGCGGTGCTCTTCTGAGATAGCCGCCTTCTCCAGCAGATCCCTCCGTACATCCGACCGCGCACCAGACGATGCCGGACCCTTTTGATTGCTCTCTTCGAGAGCCGAATACTGAGGACTTCGGGTGGCCATAAGATTACCTTCTGGCATTGCCAGATCAGGAGAAGCCCTCTGCGATGACACCTCAGGGTCGCCCGCTTCGTAAGGCGGTGCGGCAGAAGGAGGCGTTTCGCTCTCCATCATCTCCGGAAGAAGATCCCCCGAAGACGAGCTCAGCTAAGAAGGGCTAAGATCCGAACTACAAGATAAATACTTCGGTTATTTTCCTCAGAAGTAAGGTAGGATATCTTCACTATTAAATACCTTTTGATTACTTACAGCTCGTTAGAGGGCTGATCCTCGCATGGTCATTGTACGGCAAGAACACCCTCCGAGGCAGGACCCTCTGGCGGAGATTTCTTCTCCCATTTGGAAACCTTGATTTCCGGATCTTCGGAGGTAGTCCTCTTCCTTCCCCGGGGAGAGAGAATGTCAGATTCTTCCCCTCGGTTATCCTCCCTCGCTGAGGCACTCATTCCCTTGGTTGGAATAGGTAGCGATGGAGGCCCGCTTTCGCCCTCTTTATTCCCCCCTTCATCTTCCTTTGAGGGCACCGGACAAGGTGCTGGCTCGACCATCTTTTCCAGCACCGGATTGTCCAAGCCTTCAGGAAGGGGGGCCGAACACCGGATCATCTTCGCCTTTGTTATCCAGTCCTGGTCAAAGAGCGATTCTTCAGAATGATGTCATGATAAATAAAAGGAGGGTGTGTTCGGCCATGGGATTACTTACTTGGGCAGCGGTGCGGTTGCTGCTCAGGCCCACATCCTCGGTAATGTCCGGACACTCTATTTGGAGTACGAAGAACGATTTGTACATCTCCTCATGCGTCATGTCGAGGAAGTTCTGAATAGTGTGTGGTCCTTCTGGGTTGAATTCCCACATACGGAGGGGCCAGCGTTTGCAAGGCTGGACTCGACGAACCAGCATGACTTGCATTACCATAACCAGACTGAAATCTCCCTCGAAGAGATCTCGGATACGGCTCTGCAGTATTGGCACGTCCTTGGCTGGACCCCAGCTCAATCCCCTGCTGATCCATGACATTAGTTGTGGTGGAGGGCCTGAGCAAAAGGTGGGGGCAGCTACCCACTTGGCACTTCGGGGAGCTGTGACGTAAAACCACTCCCGTTGCCACAATCCAGACACCTCTGGAAAGGAACCCTTTGGCCATGGAGCATCAGCAATTTTGCTTATTAAAGCACCTCCGCATGATGCGTACTGTCCCTCGACCTTCTTTGGCTTCACATCGAAGGTCTTGAGCCACAAGCCGAAGTGAGGGGTAATGCGGAGGAAGGCCACACAAACGACAATAAATGACGAGATGTGAAGAAGGGAGTCCGGGGCCAGATCGTGAAAATCCACCCCGTAATAGAACATAAGACCCCTGACAAAGGGATCCAGAGCGAGGCCTAGTCCTCGGAGGAAGTGGGAGACGAACACAACGCTCTCGTTGGGTTCGGGAGTAGGGACGACCTTCCCTCGGGTGGGCAGCCTATGCGAAATTTCGGCGGTCAGATATCTGGTCTCCCTCAACTTCTTGATGTCCTCCTCCGTGACGGAGGAAGACATCCACCGGCCTTGAAGGCTGGATCCGGACATGATTGAAGGTCCGAAGTGCCTGACCTTGGCTTTGGGTGTTAGAACTCGAGGCGGGGGAGGGATTCGATTGAGCACGGGAGGGAAAAAAGTAAACAGCCTGGTCCCTTTATAAAGAGGGTGAATATCAAGCGTCCTCCTCATGGCCGTTTGGGACTTGCCTAAAATCTAGGAGTCCTAGGCATGGTTGGGTTACCCACGTCCGTTTTGATGAGAATCCCGTAATAAGGGGAACACGATCTCTGCTTTGACAAGACGTGTCAAGAAACCGCCCCGCGTTATGTGCGGGGCTGGTTAAAGAAAAACGGTTCGAATAATTACCGGGTCATGGCATGATGTCATGCTGCCAAAACGTGTCAGCAGATTAGATTTGTGGAAATATTATTCTCTCTACGGTGGTATGTGGAACTTATTTTGCAGGGTCGGACACTATCCTTGTATTCAAATTCTTCTGTGGTTTATTCGGAGGAGGAACCCGCCTTGCAATGCCGAAGACAACACTGCGCGCCGGACTCATCGTCATTGAAGCCTTGTTCAGGGGCTACTGAGGGAGTCCTGGATTAGGGGTGTCGGTGTCAAAACCGGCGGATCTCGGGTAGTGGGTCCCGGACTGTGCGTCTAGGCCGGATGGTAACAGGAGGCAGGGAACACAATGTTTTACCCAGGTTCGGGCCCTCTTGATGGAGGTAAAACCCTACGTCCTGCTTGATTAATATTGATGATATGGGTAGTACAAGAGTAGATCTACCACGAGATCAAGGAGGCTAAACCCTAGAAGCTAGCCTATGGTATGATTGTTGTATATGGAGTTGATTGCCTACGGACTACAACCCTCCGGTTTATATAGACACCGGATAGGGTTAGGGTTACATAGAGTCGGTTACAATGGTAGGAGATCTTGAATATCCGCATCGCCAAGCTTGCCTTCCACGCCAAGGAAAGTCCCATCCGGACACGGGACGAAGTCTTCAATCTTGTATCTTCATAGTCCTGGAGTCCGGCTGAAGGTATAGTCCGGCTACCCGAACACCCCCTAATCCAGGACTCCCTCAGTAGCCCCCGAACCAGGCTTCAATGACGACGAGTCCGGCGCGCAGATTGTTCGGCATTGCAAGGCGGGTTCTTCTCCAAATCTTGTGTACCTGTAGGAATAATGTCCGATTTTTGTAATGTAGTGCTCCTCGGCTTCCATGCTCAATAATGGCCGTCTTCCACGTGTCAAACGAATGCGAAAAGCCGGGGCGTTTTTACATCCACACCCCTAGCCATATAAACGAGCCGCCTATTTAACGGGATGGGGATTTAGGTCCAAACCACATCTTATCCTTTCCGCGAGTTATCATCAGAGCGCTTCCAGCAAAGGTCCATTCCAACATGACTAGCCATCGCAGCTCCTCCCCTCGCCCCTCCGGTCCCAAACCCGGGGACTGGGAGAGTTGCACCATCTGCATAGCGAGTTAGTGTCGCTTCAGGCCAAGGGATTTCTCCCTCAGGCATACATGGTCCCGGTCCGAGCTGGTCTCGCCACCTATAATGGCGGTAAACAAGTGGAGAGCACCCCCAATCCTTCTAAAGGAGAGCGGGTGTGCCTCGTCCCCTATCTAATAAGGGGACTGGGATTTCCAGTTCATCCATTTCTCCGCGGGCTTCTGGAGTTCTACGGCCTCCAGCTGCACAATCTCACGCCCGCCTCCGTATTGCATATTGTGGGTTTCGTCGCCCTTTGCGAGCTATTTTTAGGCGTTGAGGCTCATTTCGCGCTGTGGAAGAAGTTATTCTGCCCGTTCTCAAGAGGGGTCTATATACCAGGTGGGCGGAGCCGAAGTATGGCGCATCGCCGGGACCGGATACCTATCCGGAACCCCAAAGAAGGCGTCCGAGGACTGGCCTTCGGAATGGTTTTACATAGATGACGTCCCGCTACCGGACCCTATCCGGGTCGGTCTCCCTGAGTTCAACAGTGCTCCATTGAAGAAACGCTTGAGCTGGCGTCCGCGGTGCTCTTAGAGAGAAAGCGACAGAGACGTCCTTTACCTGATGGGCCGGATAAGACTGTTGGCTCATTCTGGACTAACCATGATTGGAGTCATGGCCGCATGCATTATGCGGGGGGTGCAGCCGCTTCAATATAGAGGCCACCCCATGTGGGATTTCAACGGGGAGGATGACGCCACTCGTTACGGTCGTAAGGGGTCGGCCTCAGCCGCCGCCTTAGTAAAGATCTTATCCTCTTTGTACAAGGGAGAAAAGGAGGAATTCCTCCGCGTCAACCCGCGGGCCGGATTTAGTATGTACGATCCTCCAAGTTGGGTAAGTGAACAATTGCGCTTGCCCGTTTGTTTTATACTCCCATGGTTAGATAGGTAGTCTAACGACTTCAATGCAGGAACTGCGACAGGAGGTAAAGGATATAAACAGCCGCCCTCCACAGCCCGAGGACCCAGAGCGGTCCCTCAATCCGGACTCCGAAGAGGATCCGGACATATCGGTGGAGCTTATCGACGGGGTGTTCCATTAGCTAAGCAAGGACAATACCTTGGTAGCCATTACGGCGGATTACCCAGGGTTAATCCCGGCCTCCCAGGTGACAGAAACCGGGGTCTTATTCCCTTGAAAGAGATTCCACCCACACGTAGCCCGGCGTTTCTGACGACAGCCGTGTTTTGCAGGGGAGATTTCCGAGGCAGGAGGCCGAACCTGTGGCGGCTAGCCAACAAGGGGCCGCAGGGCCTCGTGGGGAAAAAAGGAACGTAGTCCAGACTGAGATGCCGGTGCAAAGGTATAGTGCACCCTTTGTTTCCCTGGAGTTATTCTGTCAGGGCATATTAACGCTCGTGCTATCTTCAGAACGAAGAGACCTCGTCGGACTACATCCGGAGAGGTTGCCAATCGCGCCTCCACCAGCCAGGCTCCAACGTCTGGCCAGGAAGCGGAGGCGAGCGCAAGGTGCGCACCGGACGCTCCTCCGACAAAGGATGCGGAAAGGTTGTCTGCCACAAATTCTGAAGTGGAGAGTGCCATGAACCACAGGCGTCGCCGGACAATTCTACGCGACGCTTGTTTCTCCCAAGAGGCTTTAGATGCCTTTAATTCGGGAGATGCGTACCTCCGTGCCGCTCAAAATGGTTTAGCCAGAGCCACGGAGCAGTATGTAAAAGACATACGGGTAAGAAAATTTTGGTTAAATATATATATGCCAGTAGCCCCCGAGACTTGAAGCAGTTAGAGCAACTGATTTAAGGATCATTTAATATGCAACTTCTTACAGAGAAGAATATCGTACTGTCCCAGGAGCTGGAAAAGTGCAACGCCCAACTAGAGGCCGCACTAGCCGCATCAGGGGAGCCCAAAGAGACCCCCTTAGGTAAGATATACTTCGAAAGATTAGTATTGTGCGGTGTGTGTGCAAATCTGACAAATCATATTGCAGATGGCGCCGGACTCGATCCGGATAAGCAACAACTCTTACGCCGGCTAAAGGCCGGTGAGAATACGTTGACAAAGGTGAGGCGAGAGAAGAATGAGCTTCAGGATGCCAACACCAAGCTGGACGTCGAACTTAAAGATGTTCGTGGCCAGCTGTCGAACTCCACGAAGGAGAATCAGCGGCTTCGACGCGGCATTTTTAGTAAGTGCTTAAACGAACTTTGAAAAAAGAGTACAGCGAGGAAGTCGACTAACAGAGTAATGTCTGTAGGTATGCTCATAGGTCGTCCTGCAGAGGAGATGCCCGGTTCTACGGGAGACCTTCTTCCCGAACTCTTGCAACTGCACGAGCGAATTCGGCAGGCGATGCGGGGTTTTGCCCAAGCCTTATGGCCTGCCCACTCCGTGCCCGAGGGCCTTGGAGAGCTTGCGGAGAAGCTGAAGGGAGCTCGGCGGTGCTTCCGGTTGTGGAAGATATCGGCCTGCCTACAAGGCGCTAGGGAGGCCTGGGCCATGGTGAAGACCCGTTTTACGAAGTCTGATCCAAACCACATGGCCGAGGTCGGACCAGTGGGGCCTGACGGGAAGGAGATCCCTGTAAGCTTAGTATACGGCCAAGTAGAGTTGGCCGCAAAGTATTCCCAGCAGGACTGTAAATTAGACAGCATGTTAGATGGTATAGAAGAGGAATACAATCAGTTAGAATGACTGTGTAATTTTGAATTGACATGTGTAATGCCTTCTAGCCGGATTGTAGATCATTTGTCGTTGCCGACCTTTTCGCTTCAACCTCGGGACCTGACGGTCCGGAGTGTGTCCGAATACCCTAGCGGTTATATAAGAACCGGGGTATGCATGGAGACCAGGCATAGGGGTCATCAGTGCTTTATCATACAAGTGCCCAACTAGTTATGTTATATTACATGGTTAGTAAGAAACATCTTCCAGAGAGAATAGTTCTGTTAAGGGTTCCTTTCGCTGGGAGGCATGCCCTAAGGTGCATGTCCGGACTGCGTGAAGAGACGCAGAAAAAAAAGCATCTGGGGGCGCATAAAATGAGTAAAAAGATCATCTTTTATTTCACCGACCGAATATTCCCTTAAGAACGCTAGCTTTTGGCTTCACCCAGTCTGAGGTACACATCCGGCTGACCCGGTAGTAACAATCGCAGAGGTGCTCCCTTTACCGCCTAGCCGAACAATCGGGAACGTAGGGGTAAGCACAGGAGCCAGGCAACCCAGCTTGGCCAAAACTGAAGTCATATCGATGCATATAATGGTGAAGAAAAAGGTACATGCGGAAGTTTGACGCATGTGTTGGGCGTGAAGCCCGTATAAATAAGCTTCTGTTAAAGAAGCCCCCAGGTTTAATAAGCGCGAGTGGCGCGTCACTAGATGAGCCTTTAAGGGCTATGAAAGAGAAAGAAAAAATGGGAAGGAGAGAAATGTAAGACTGAAAAATACAAAAAGGGATGGACAGGGGAAGGAGACAAACACAGAGTCCGGCGCTAGGCATAGAATCTTCGGAGACGGGTGGCGTTCCACGGGTTCGGCTTGAGTCGGTTGTTCGACGTGTCTCACAGGCGGTACGCCCCACCAGTCAGGACTTGGTCGATTATGAATGGACCTTCCCACTTGGGCTTGAGTTTGTCCTTTTTCTTATCGGGCAGGCGTAGAACTAGTTCGCCAATATTGTAATTTTTGGCCCGTACTTCTCTGCTTTGATATCTTTGGGCCTGCTGTTGATAAAATGCGGAACGGGCTTTTGCCGCATCGCGCTCCTCCTCCAAGGCGTCCAAGTTATCCTGCCGATCGAGCTCGGCTTCTCTTTCTTCGTACATGCGCACTCTAGGTGAGTCATGAATTATGTCGCAGGGCAGAACTACTTCTGCGCCGTACACCATAAAAATGGTGTGTACCCGGTGGTGCGATTTGGAGTGGTCCGCAGCCCCCATAGCACGGAGTCGAGCTCCTCTACCCAATGCGTGTTAGATTCCTTGAGGGACCGCACCAGTCTGGGTTTAATGCCGCTCATGATAAGACCATTTGCACGTTCGACCTGGCCGTTGGTTTGTGGGTGATAGACGGAAGCATAATCGAGCTTGATGCCCATGTTTTTGCACCAGAGTTTTACCTCGTCGGCGGTAAAGTTTGTACCGTTGTCGGTTATGATGCTGTGGGGGACGCCATAACGGTGTACAACCCCGGATATGAAGTCTATCACAGGTCCGGATTCGGCCGTTTTAACAGGCTTGGCTTCTATCCATTTGGTGAACTTATCCACCATGACCAGTAAGTATTTTTTCCTATGGGTTCCACCTTTAAGGGGTCCGACCATGTCAAGCCCCCAGACCGCAAAAGGCCAGGTGATGGGTATAGTTTGGAGTGTGCTGGTGGCATATGGCATTGGTTGGCAAAAAGTTGGCATCCAGGGCATCGTTGGACTCGGTCCTGAGCGTCTGCTCGGGCCGTCGGCCAGTAAAAGCCTGTACGGAAAGCCTTGCTAACAAGGGACCGAGCAGTGGCATGGTGACCACCGAGTCCGGCATGAATTTCAGCCAGGAGGTTCCGCCCTTCCTCTTCGGAGATGCATCTTTGAAGGACTCCGGTAGTGCTTTTCTTATAAAGTTCTCCCTCATGGACTCTGTAGGCCTTAGATCGCCGTACTATGCAGCGGGCCTCGTTTTAGTCCTCTGGGAGTTCCTGCCTAGTAAGGTAGGCTAGGAATGGTTCAGTCCACGGGGCGATAACCGCCATTATTACGTGGGCTGAAGGTGTAATTTCGTTGGCAGAGCCTCCAATTGTGTCAGATTGTTCGGCGTCGAGTGGTGCGGCTGGGTTCGGGCTGTTATTTACGGGTTCCCCCTCCCATTCTACGGATGGCTTGAACAATATTTCCAAAAAGACGTTGGGGGGACTGCATCGCGTTTTGCTCCGATGCGTGCTAGGACGTCCGCCGCTTGATTGTTTTCTCGGGCTATATGGTGAAACTCAAGCCCTTCGAACCGAGCTGACATTTTTAGGACGGCGTCACGGTAAGCTGCCATTTTGGGTCATTGGCGTCGAAGTCTCCATTTATTTGGGATATCACGAGGTTTGAATCCCCGCGTACCTCTAGGTGCTGGATACCCATGGATACTGCTATCCGGAGGCCATGTAGGAGGGCCTCATATTCGGCCTCATATTGGAAGTCGGCCAAAACTTGCGATTTAATAGCTTGCCGTGGCTTATAGGTTATATCGAACGGGAGAAGCTCGATGGCCCATTTTGCAATCCGGCCCGTTGCATCGCGGTTGTTGATAATATCGTTTAGTGGCACTTCCGAGGCTACTGTTATGGAACACTCTTGAAAGTAGTGTCGTAGCTTCCGAGATGCCATGAATACCGCGTATGCAATCTTTTGATAATGTGGGTACCGTGATTTGCATGGAGTGAGGACAGTGGACATGTAGTAGACCGGCCTTTGAAGGGGGAATTTGTGTCCGTCCGTTTCCCGCTCGACAATGAGTACTGCGCTGACAACTTGGTGTGTTGCTGCAATGTACAATAACATTGGTTCGCCGGTGATTGGCGCGGCTAGGACTGGGTTTTTTGCCAATATGGCTTTTATTTCATCAAGTCCGGCCGTGGCGGCATCCGTCCACTCGAGGTGTTTGGTGCGCCGAAGAAGGCGAAAAATGGGTAGTGCCTTTTCTCCCAAGCGGGAGATGAAGCGGCTTAAAGCCGCCACGCACCCGGTTAATTTTTGTATTTGTTTAAGGTCCTTTGGGACATCCAATTGTGACAAAGCTCAGATCTTGGCTGGGTTTTCTTCAATTCCTCTACCGGATACAATGAAGCCCAAGAGTTTTCCGGCTGGAACGCCGAAGACGCATTTTTCTGGGTTGAGCTTGATGTCATATTTTCGGAGGTTGTCGAATGTAAGCCTCAAGTCATTTACTAGGTATTCGACATGTCTTGATTTGACGACCACATCATCCACATACGCCTCCACTGTTTTGCTGATCTGGTTTGCCAGGCATGTCTGGATCATGTGCTGATATGTTGCGCCGGCGTTTTTAATCCAGAAGGGCATTGTGTTGAATCAGAATGGGTCGTATGGTGTGATGAATGCTGTTGCAGCTTGGTCTGATTCTGCCATCTTGATTTGATGGTAACCGGAGTATGCGTCGAGGAAACACAACAAATCGTGTCCTATGGTGGCATCGATAATTTGATCGATACGGGGGAGGGGAAGGGATCCTTTGGGTAAGCCTTGTTAAGGTCTTTAAAATCGACACACAGGCGCCAGGATTTGTCCTTCTTTGGTACCATCACCAGGTTTGATAGCCAGTCCGGATGTTTTATGTCTCTGATGAATCCGGCCTCTAAAAGCTTGGCTAGCTCCTCTCCCATAGCCTGTCTCTTGGGTTCAGAAAAACGCCGAAGGGCTTGTTTGACAGGTTTAAATCCTTTTAGGATATTTAAGCTGTGTTCGGCCAGCCTGCGTGGGACCCCTGGCATGTCTGAAGGGTGCCAGGCGAAGATGTCCCAGTTCTCTCGTAGGAACTCTCGCAGTGCGGCGTCTGCATCAGGGGTCAGTCGTGCCCCGATTGAAGCTGTTTTATTGGGGTCCGTTGGATGGACCTGGAATTTGACTATTTCGTCAGCTGGCTTGAAGGACGTGGATTTGGATCTCTTATCGAGTATCACATCATCCCTGTTAACCGTGGAGCGCAGCGCAGTCAGTTCCTCGGCCGCTAAGGCTTCGGATAGCGCCTCAAGGGCTAATGCGGCTGTCTTGTTTTCGGTGCAGAGTGCTATGTCCGGATCACTAGCTAGAGTGATAATTCCATTCGGCCCGGGCATCTTAAGCTTCATGTACCCGTAATGGGGTATTGCTTGGAAGATTGTGAATGCTTCCCGCCCTAGTAAAGCGTGATATCCCCTCTTAAATGGGGCCACCTGAAACGTGACTTCTTCGGACCTATAATTATCCGGCGTGCCGAACACCACATCTAGTGTGATTTTTCCTATGCCGCGCGCTTCCCGACTGGGGATTATTCCTCTAAAGGTTGTGCTGCTTCGCTCGACGCGGTTCCACTCTATTTCCATTTTTTGAAGGGTTTCCTCATAAATGAGGTTCAGTCTGCTGCCTCCATCCATGAGCACCTTGGTGAGGCGAAAGCCGTCCACTATGGGACTGAGGACCAATGCGGCTAGTGCTCGGGCTGTTCGGAATCTAGATTCATCACCTGCGTTGAAGGTAATGGCAGTGTCGCTCCATGGATTTATTGTTGCAACTTGATAGACTTCGGCGAGGCTGCGGAGTGTTCTTTTTCGCACATTGTTTGATGCGAAAGTCTCGAAGACTGTGAGAACGGTACTGGTGTCCTTGGGCTGGCTTTCTGCGGCCTCATGAATTAAGAGGTCCTCGCCGATTTTGGCCACCTGCCGAAGTATCCAACATGCTCTAAGGCTGTGAGTTGGTGTGGCGTCCTCTGTACTGTGAATTCTATAGGGTCCATCAAGCCATCTTTCTAGTACGGTTCCATGCCCTGTAGAGGGTTTTGGCTTTTTGGTGTTTATCCCGGGTGTCCTATGATAATGCACCCTCTTAGTTCGGACGGGATTACTATTCAAGGCCAGATTATCCCAAAAATTTATTTCGGTTTTACAGGCGCTTTCCATCGCACAGTATTTTTGTACTATGGACGCCAAGTCAGCGAAGCGACGACTTACAGCGTTAAGGACTCCCTTGTCCATGCAATTACTGCAGAAAATTGAGATTGCGTCTTCCTCGCGGCAATCCTTTATCCTGTTCATAACCAGGAGGAATTTGGCCCAGTAATGATGTACTGTTTCCTCGGGCCTCTGCCTGATTTGGGAAAGATCGCTTATGATCGGGTGGGCGGGTGTCGTTGAATCTGAAACCTCACCCAATCCAAGATTCAGAGGCCGAAGAGTTTCCGAACTCTGAAGTTCGGATTCTTGGATGTTGTCCAGTGAATCTGGCCCGTTGCCTGATCCTAAGCTCAGGTCTTGAGTTACATCTCCCCCTCCGCGGGTATCCGGCTTGGAGGGGTCGGGAATTCGGACGTAGCTAGTCCTTAAAATAGATGAAGGGTCACCGCACTGCGTCTCTACCACGGCAACGTGGTGGGTGACTTGGGGAGAGTTAATTTCTCTTAGATCGAGTTTAAGCCCAACCTGGTCGTAATCCGTAGCGACCCCCAGGGCGGCGATGTGATCCAAGAGCTTGTTTACGGAAGAGAGCTCCATTGGATCTAGCTGCTCGACGAGCTCCGAGCTGACGTGTAGGTTGCTTTTGATGACCCGAGAGGTCACCGTCGGCGCAACAGCCGAACAGGCGGTCATGAGGAAACCACCTAGCCGAAGGGTTTGGCCGACAGCCACGGCTCCCTTAGCAATGGCGTCGTCTTTAAAGACGGGAGGAGGCATCCTTCCTGATTGTGACGGCACAGAGGAACTCTCAATGAAAGCACCAATGTCGGTGTCAAAACCGACGGATCTCGGGTAGTGGGTCCCGAACTGTGCGTCTAGGCCGGATGGTAACAGGAGGCAGGGAACATGATGTTTTACCCAGGTTCGGGCCCTCTTGATGGAGGTAAAACCCTACGTCCTGCTTGATTAATATTGATGATATGGGTAGTACAAGAGTAGATCTACCATGAGATCAAGGAGGCTAAACCCTAGAAGCTAGCCTATGGTATGATTGTTGTATATGGAGTTGATTGCCTACGGACTACAACCCTCCGGTTTATATAGACACCGGATAGGGTTAGGGTTACATAGAGTCGGTTACAATGGTAGGAGATCTTGAATATCCGCATCGCCAAGCTTGCCTTCCACGCCAAGGAAAGTCCCATCCGGACACGGGACGAAGTCTTCAATCTTGTATCTTCATAGTCCTGGAGTCCGGCTGAAGGTATAGTCCGGCTACCCGAACACCCCCTAATCCAGGACTCCCTCAGGGGGTCTCCGGACAGCCGGACTATATCCTTTGGTCGGACTGTTGGACTATGAAGATACATGATTGAAGACTTCGTCCCGTGTCCGGATGGGACTCTACTTGGCATGGAAGGCAAGCTAGGCAATACGGATATGTATATCTCCTCCTTTGTAACCGACCTTGTGTAACCCTAGCCCCTTCCGGTGTCTATATAAACCGGAGGGTTTTAGTCCGTAGGACAACATACAATCATACCATAGGCTAGCTTCTAGGGTTTAGCCTCTCCGATCTCGTGGTAGATCAACTCTTATACTACTCATATTATCAAGAATAAATCAAGCAGGACGTAGGGTTTTACCTCCATCAAGAGGGCCCGAACCTAGGTAAAACATCGTGTCCCCTGCCTCCTGTTACCATCCGCCTTAGACGCACAGTTCGGGACCCCCTACCCGAGATCCGCCAGTTTTGACACCGACAAGCACCTACAGCATAATTGCTAGCATCACACATAATTTCAAAGGGTAAATCCCAATCAGGTGGCTGAACAATAAGTGCAGAGACTAATGCTTTCTTAATTATTTCAAATGCTTCTACACAATCATCATCAAAGACAAATGGTATATATTTTTGTAATAAATTAGTAAGAGGCCGAGAAATTTTTGAGAAGTCCTTAATGAACCTCCTATAAAATCTAGCGTGACCAAGAAAACTTCTTATACATTTGATGTCCTTGGGACATGGCATCTTTTCAATAGCATCAACCTTGGCTTTATCAACTTCAATACCTCTTTCAGAAACTTTATGCCCCAAGACAATACCTTCATTAACCATAAAGTGGCACTTTTCCCAATTCAATACAAGATTAGTTTCTTCACATCTCTGCAAAACTCAATCAAGACTGCTCAAGCAATCATCAAAAGAAGATCCATAGACGGAAAATTCGTCCATGAAAACCTCACAAATCTTTTCACAAAAGTCAGAGAATATAGCCATCATGCATCTTTGAAAGGTAGCAGGTGCATTACATAAACCAAAAGGCATACATCTATAAGCAAATGTACAAAAAGGGCATGTAAAAGTAGTCTTTGATTGATCTTTAGCCGACACAGGTATTTGAGAGAAACCAGAATAACCATCTAGAAAGCAGTAATGTGTATGATTGCATAATCTTTCTAGCATTTGATTGATAAAAGGTAAGGGGTAATGATCTTTCTTAGTAGCCTTAATTAATTTGCGAAAATCAATTATCATCCTATAACCTATAATAATTCTTTGTGGAATCAATTCATCTTTATCATTAGGAACAACAGTAATACCTCCCTTCTTAGGGACACAATGAACATGACTTACCCACTGACTATCAGCAACGGGATAAATTATACCTGCCTCCAGAAGCTTTAGTATTTCTTTTCTTACCACTTCTTTCATTTTAGGATTCAGGCGTCGTTGAGGATCACGAACTGGTTTGGCATCTGCTTCCAAATGTATTTTATGTTGACATAGAGTGGGACTAATGCCCTTAAGATCGCCAAGAGTATATCCAATAGCAGCATGGTGCTTCTTCAGAGTTTTCAATAATCTTTCTTCTTCATGCTCTGAAAGGTTAGCACTAATAATAACAGGATATATCTTCTTTTCATCAAGATAAGCATATATAAGATTATCAGGCAACGGTTTAAGCTCAAACACGGGATCACCCTTAGGTGGAGGGGGTCCCCTAGGATTTCAACAGGCAAATTGTGTTTCAAAATAGGTTCCTGTTTAAAGAATACTTCATCTATTTCCCTTCTTTCATTCATAAACATATCATTCTCATGGTCTAGCAAATATTGTTCTAAAGGATCGCTAGGAGGTACGGCAATAGAAGCAAGACCAATAATTTCATCCTTATTAGGCAATTCTTCTTCACGGTGTTGTTTACTAAATTTAGAGAAACTAAACTCATGATTCATATCATCTAAGCCAACAGTAACAACATCCCTTGTGCAATCTATGGTAGCATTAACAGTATTTAAGAAGGGTCTACCAAATATAATGGGACAAAAGCTATCTTGTGGGGAACCAAGAACAAGAAAATCAGTAGGATATTTAGTTTTCCCACACAAGACTTCAACATCTCTAACAATTCCCATTGGTGAAATAGTATCTCTATTAGCAAGTTTAATAGTAACATCAATTTCTTCTAACTCAACAGGTGCAATGTCATGCATAATTTCTTTGTATAAGTCAATAGGTATTGCACTAGCACTAGCACCCATATCACATAAGACATGATAACAATGTTCTCCTATTTTAATTGAAATAACAGGCACGCCTACCATAGGTCTATTTTTATCTTTAGCACAAGGTTTAGCAATTCTAGCAGTTTCACCATAGAACAGAATAACATGCCCATCAATATTATCAGACAAGAGATCTTTAAAAATAGCAATATTAGGTTCTACTTTAACTTGCTCAGGAGGTGTATATGTTTTAATATTGCTTTTATGAACCACAGTCAAAGCTTTAGCATGATCCTTTATCCTAACAGGGAAAGGTGGTTTCTCAACATAACAAGTAGGAACAATAGGATCATTATAAGTGACAGTCTTTTCTTCAACTTTAATAGGTGCAGCTACTTTTACTTCTATGGGAGGATGATATTTAAACCACTTATCCTTAGGGAGATCAACATAAGTAGCAAAAGATTCGCAGAAAGAAGCTACTATATCAGAATCAAGTCCATATTTAGTGCTAAACTTACGGAAAATATCGGTATCCATAAAAGATTTAACACAATCAAACTTAGGTGTCATACCTGACTCCTTACCTTTGTCGAGATCCCAATCTTCAGAGTTGCCTTTAATTCTATCCAATAAATCCCATCTAAATCCAATAGTCTTCATCATAAAAAAAGCCAACACAAGAAGTATCGAGCATGGTGCAATTATTTTCAGAAAGCCGAGCATAAAATTTTTGAAGAATTGTTTCTCTTGGGAGCTCATGATTGGGGCATGAATATAACATTGATTTAAGCCTCCCCCAAGCTTGAGCGATGCTTTCTCCTTCGCGAGGCCAAAAATTATATATATATAATTGCGGTCACGATGAACAAGATGCATAGGGTAATACTTTTGATGAAATTCCAATTTCAATCTTCTATAGTTCCATGATCTCATATCATCACATAGCCTATACCATGTCAATGTGTCTCCCTTCAAAGATAAAGGGAACACCTTCTTCTTAGCAACATCATCGGGTATACCTACAAGCTTAAATAATCCACAAACTTCATCCACATATATTAGGTGTTCATCAGGATGCTTTGTTCCATCTCCTGTAAAAGGATTAGCTAGCAGTTTTTCTATCATACCCGAAGGATACTCATAAGGAATTTCATTTTCAACAGGTTCAGTAGGTTGAGGAGCAACTCTTTGCTCTACTGGTCGGGGTGAAGATACCCCGAACAAGCCCCTCAGAGGATCACTTTCCATAGTAAGAAGTGACATTAAATTTCAGCACACTATATAAATTTTTTCCTCACCAAATTCCAGCGACCAAAGGCGCTTCACTCCCCAACAACGGTGCCAGAAAAGAGTCTTGATGACCCACAAGTATAGGGGATCTATCGTAGTCCTTTCGATAAGTAAGAGTGTCGAACCCAACGAGGAGCAGAAGGAAATGATAAG
Organism: Triticum urartu; assembly: GCF_056163025.1. Classification (NCBI taxonomy): domain Eukaryota; kingdom Viridiplantae; phylum Streptophyta; class Magnoliopsida; order Poales; family Poaceae; genus Triticum; species Triticum urartu. Next base: position 355,115,500 of record NC_141873.1, on the reverse strand, counting down.
CGGTTTTCAGCAAGGTATTCTCTACAAGTACTGAAATAAGTGGTAACAAATAGTTTTGTGATAAGATAATTTGTAACGAGCAACAAGTAACAAAAGTAAATAAAGTGCAGCAAGGTGGCCCAATCCTTTTTGTAGCAAAGGACAAGCCTGGACAAACTCTTATATAAGGAAAAGAGCTCCCGAGGACACATGGGAATATCGTCAAGCTAGTTTTCATCACGTTCATATGATTCGCGTTTGGTACTTTGATAATTTGGTATGTGGGTGGACTGGTACTTGGGTACTGTTCTTACTTGAACAAGCATCCCACTTATGATTAACCTATATTGCAAGCATCCGCAACTACAACAAAAGTATTAAGGTAAACCTAACCATAGCATGAAACATATGGATCCAAATCAGCCCCTTACGAAGCAACGCATAAACTAGGGTTTAAGCTTCTGTCACTCTAGCAACCCATCATCTACTTATTACTTCCCAATGCCTTCCTCTAGGCCCAAATAATGGTGAAGTGTTATGTAGTCGACGTTCACATAACACCACTAGAGGCTAGACAACATACGTCTCATCAAAATATCGAATGAATACCAAATTCACATGACTAATAATAGCAAGGCTTCTCCCTTGTCCTCAGGAACAAACGTAACTACTCACAAAGCATATTCATGTTCATAATCAGAGGGGTAATAATATGCATAAAGGATCTGAACATATAATCTTCCACCAATTAAACCAACTAGCATCAACTACAAGGAGTAATTAACACTACTAGTAACCTACTAGCACCAATCCCGGACTTGGAGACAAGAATTGGATACAAGAGATGAACTAGTGTTTTGAGATGAGATGGTGCTGATGAAGATGTTGATGGAGATTGCCCTCTCCCGATGAGAGGAGCGTTGGTGATGACGATGGCGATGATTTCCCCCTCCGGGAGGGATGTTTCCCCGGCAGAACAGCTCTGCCAGAGCTCTAGATTGGATCCGCCAAGGTTCCACCTCGTGGCGGCGGAGTTTCGTCCCGAAAGGTTGCTTCTGGTTTTTTCTCGACGAAAGACTTCATATAGCAGAAGATGGTCATCGGAGAGCCACCAGGGGGCCCACGAGGTAGGGGGGCGCGCCTCCCACCCTCGCGGAAATGGTGTGGGGCCCCTGGTCTTCATCTTTGGCGAGGATTTTTCATTATTTATTATAAGGTATTCCGTGGAGTTTCAGGACTTTTGGAGTTGTGGAGAATAGGTCTCTAATATTTGCTCCTTTTCCAGCCCAGAATTCCAGCTGCCGGCATTCTCCCTCCTTATGTAAACCTTGTAAAATAAGAGAGAATGGCCATAAGTATTGTGACATAATGTGAAATAACAGCCCATAATGCAATAAATATCGATATAAAAGTATGATGCAAAATGGACGTATCAATGTCTACTACACAACCTTCTTCTTGTAGACGTTGGTGGGCCTCCAAGTGCAGAGGTTTGTAGGACAGTAGCAAATTTCCCTCAAGTGGATGACCTAAGGTTTATCAATCCGTGGGAGGTGTAGGATGAAGATGGTCTCTCTCAAGCAACCCTGCAACCAAATAACAAAGAGTCTCTTGTGTCCCCAACACACCCAATACAATGGTAAATTGTATAGGTGCACTAGTTCGGCGAAGAGATGGTGATACAAGTGCAATATGGATAGTAGATAATGGTTTTTGTAATCTGAAAATATAAAAACAGCAAGGTAGCAAGTGGTAAAAGTGAGCACAAACGGTATTGCAATGCTAGGAAACAAGGCGTGTGGTTCATACTTTCACTAGTGCAAGTTCTCTCAACAGTAATAACATAATTGGATCATATAGCTATCCCTCAACATGGAACAAAGAGTCACTCCAAAGTCACTTATAGCGGAGAACAAATGAAGGGATTATTGTAGGGTACGAAACCACCTCAAAGTTATTCTTTCCGATCAATCCGTTGGGCCATTCCTATAAGTGTCACAAATAGCCCTAGAGTTCGTAGTAAAATAACACCTTAAGACGCAAATCAACCAAAACCCTAATGTCACCTAGATACTCCAATGTCACCTCAAGTATCCATGGGTATGATTATATGATATGCATCACACAATCTCAGATTCATCTATTCAACCAACACAAAGAACTTCAAAGAGTGCCCCAAAGTTTCTACCGAAGAGTCAAGACGAAAACGTGTGCCAACCCCTATGCATAAGTTCACAAGGTCACGGAACTCGCAAGTTGATCACCAAAACATACATCAAGTGGATCGCGTGATATCCCATTGTCACCACAGATAAGCACATGTAAGACATACATCAAGTGTTCTCAAATCCTTAATGACTCAATCCGATAAGAATAACTTCAAAGGGAAAACTCAATTCATCACAAGAGAGTAGAGGGGGAGAAACATCATAAGATCCAACTATAATAGCAAAGCTCGCGATACATCAAGATCGTGTTGACTCAAGAACACGCAAGAGAGAGAGATCAAACACATAGCTACTGGTACATACTCTCAGCCCCAAGGATGAACTACTCCCTCCTCGTCATGGGGAGAGCCGGGATGATGAAGATGGCCACCGGAGAGGGATTCCCCCCTCCGGTGGGGTGCCGGAACGAGTCTAGATTGGTTTTCGGTGGCTACGTAGGCTTCTGGCGGCGGAACTCCCGATCTAGGTTTCTTTTTGGAAGTTTTGGGTTATATAAGAGGTGTTGGAGTCGAGAACAAGGAAGGGGGTCTCCGGGCTGTCCACGAGGCAGGGGGGCGCGCCCAGGGGGTGGGCGCCCCCCCTCCCCACCCTTGTGGGCAGCCCGAGACTCTTCTGGCCCAATTCTTCTACTTCCTGGCCTTCTTCTGGTCCCAAAATAAGTTCCGTGAAGTTTCAGGTCAATTGAACTCCATTTGGTTTTCCTTTTTTGCGATACTCAAAAACAATGAAAAAACAGAAACTGGCGCTGGGCTCTAGGTTAATAGGTTAGTCCCAAAAATCATATAAAATAGCATATAAATGCATATAAAACATCCAAGGTTGATAATGTAATAGCATGGACCAATCAAAAATTATAGATACGTTGGAGACGTATCACCCGCACCTATCCTGCTCTGCCACCTCGGGTCTCCGGATCGTCCTCTCGTCGCCAGTGACCTCCCACCGACCGAATTGTAGAAATTGGTTAGGTCTCCGCCGAATTCATCTCGTACCGACCGAATTGTAGAAATCGGTCTCACTGATTTGTCTTAGGCCATTGCAGTTGCACTTTCGGTCTGACTGAAAACTGCAAATCGGTGTGACCGAGTTCGATTCTTTGTCAAACCCTAGCAGTCTCGATGCCACCAAACTGTGACTCGATATGATCGAGTTCACTAGTTTAGGTTCCCAAAGCTTCTTCTGTATCACCTAGTTTACAAATCGGTAGCTCCAAAATGCTTTATTTGAAGAACTAAAACTAAGTTTTTAAGTCATCCTTTTTGCAAAAACTCTGCACTTTGTGATGCCCATCCACTCTACCTCATCTATATCTATTCACACGGTCTGTTGTCAGTAAGTTAGCAGAGATGTCTGACCAGAGCGACAGCCAGAACAAGTCAGAGGAACAAGTGCAATTGAGTGAGGGCACTAGTCCCTCTAGCACTTCTGATGATGGCAGCAGCAGCACACCAAGCAACTTGCGCAAAGCAGCCACCAGGTCAAGGAAGAAGAAAACCTCATATTTTGAAGATGAGGATTATGTGGCTGTTGAGGAGGAAGTCAACTCCAAGAAGAAGGTTCTGAAGAAGGAGTATGGCACAGTTTCATCAACTAAGCTTGGCTTGCACAAGAAGGCCCCTGCCAAGAAGGTGCCAACCTTAAAGGTGAGAGGCTCAACTGCTGAAATCTCCAATCCAACTGAAGAGGTTGTTGGAGAAGGAAGGAAGAGGAAGGAAAGGGTCAAGAAGACCATTTCCAGAGTGCTCGGTAGATCCTCCACTATGAGAGATCCAGAAGAGGAGGAGGAGGAGGAGGAGGAGGAGGATGCACCAGCTATCAAGTCTCAGAAGCTTATGGGAGATGCAATTAAGTCAGGGGCTGCTCCATCTAAGCCCAAATCTGCTCCCAAGGCTGCTGCTCAAAAAACCCCAAAGCCCAAGAGGAAAACCAGGAGTACACCTGCTGAGGAGAAGAACAAGGCCCCAGTGCCTGAAGCTGAAGAAGAGGAAGATGATTCTCTTGTTTTGAGGAAGTTGAAGCCCAAAATTCCTGACCACAATGATGCTCATCCTGTCACTGAGGACATGCACATCAGGAAATATGTAGGACTGAGATTGTGGAGACAGTCTGATTCCTATGCTATTAGGAGGAGGATTGCAGTTGACTACAGGTTCCATACAAAGGAACAATAAGACTTCTATGAGACAATTTTGCTTGACAAGAAGCCCATTGTGTGTGACATGAAATGGGTGGATTGGGAATACATACAGGAGAATGAAGATCACTTCCCGGGAGTATATGATAGCTTTAAGGCATGTGGAGTAGATGAATTCGTTGGACAAACGCTCACTAAATGGAATGATGAGTTGATCATGCAGTTTTACTCCACTGCCCACTTCTATCCCGATGGAAGGATAGTATGGATGTCTGAGGGTACCAGGTACCAGTCCATAGTTGAAGAATGGGCCAAGCTAATCAATGCCCCCGAAGAACATGAAGATGACTTGGATGTGTATGCCACCAATAAGAAAGACCACAACTCCATGGCAAACATGTACAAAGAGATCCCTGATAAGGCTTTGGAAGCACATAAGCTTGGATATGTGCACTTCTTGTTGTCTGGTTTGCCTACTATTAACTGGACCTTAAGGCACACATTGCTACCCAAGATGATCAGAGGACATTCCATCAACATGCTGCAAATTTTTTATGTCCCTCAGAAGTTCAAAGTTACGAGCTTGATTGTAGAAACGATCAAGAGGACTGCTGCTGATCAAAAGAGAAGTTGTGGGTATGCTCCACATATTCAGGAGCTCATCAATTCTAAGATGGGCACATGAAATTATTTGCTGGACAAGGAGCATCTACCCCTACATCCTGAGTTTGATGACAACACTGTCGTGATGAATGAGGAGGAACCATCATCAGCTCAAGTCCAGGAGAAGAGAGCCAAGGCAAAGGCTGAGAAAGCTGCCAAGATGCCCAGTGTTGAAGAAGCATCTCAAGTTTTCCTGAAGAGCAAGCAAGATCAATTAGGCTATCTGATTCAAGCTACACTAAGGATTGAGAAGGGTTTGGCCACCCTGACTCAGAATCAGGAGAGCCTGGAGAGGACTGTGGAGACAAAATTCTATGATCTTGATCTGAAGGTGACTGAGATTCAGACTGCAGTTGAGCAGCTTCAGGAGGACGCAAAGGAGAGGAGAGGAAAAGCAACTACTGATGCTTTTCAGCGTGTGCCACGAGGTCCAAGATTTGCTGCAGTGCCAGTTTCATATGCTAGAGCTACAGTGTCAGCACCAGCAGCTACAGCTCCAGTGCTACCTCCAGCACCCACTCCACCTCCACCAGCTCCAACTACATCATCGGAAGCCTTCATCCTTGGATTTCTCTCTACACCACCTCCCGAAGACCAAGCCTGAGAGATGTATAGCACTATGCATTTTCGAACTTTTTGGTAACTTGTTGCCAAAGGGGGAGACATATGTATAGATCATAGGCTTCGAGAGAGAGTGTCTTGCTTTTTATCTCTCTTGCTTTTGGTTGAACTTTTTTGTGTGTGCTTGTGTGAGATACTTTATGTCCTTATGTCCTTGTGAGATACTTATGTGATCATGTGATTGATCATGTGCTACCTTAATTCTTGTTGAATGATGCTATCTTCTATATCTCATATATGATCATTCACTTGCTTGGTGACGAGTGCATGCTATTAACTTCTATCATTTTGAGCGATCCACCAAGATGTATGTGACATGGAAGAGTAACCCATGAACCTAATCAATTGTGCATTTGCATTCAAAAGCAAATTTAAATAATGCACAAATTTAGGGGGAGCTCTAGCTTATCACATACTTCTCAAAGCGGCGATGTATTTCAATCTTATTATCATTTGTTGAAGATTTGATCTATATATTGTCATCAATTACCAAAAACGGGGAGATTGAAAGTGCAACTATCCCTGGGTGGTTTTGGTAATTCCTAACAACATATAGCTCATTGAGCTAATGGTATTTTAAGATAAATATTTTAGGAAAGCTCAATGATTGGCATGGCATGGATTAGAAAGTGGGTCCCACAAAATGCTAAGGACAAAAGATTGGCTCAAGCTCAAAGCACAAGACTCTACATTTTACTTTTAGTGATCCAAGATCACATTGAGTCCATAGGAAAATCCAATAGTATTAAAAGGGGGTGAGGTGTTGCTTAATGAGTTACTTGCTCAAAATGCTTAATGATATGCTCCAAAAACCCTCAACTACTTTCTCATATCCAAATATGTCCCAAACCAAAAGTCAAACTCGGCCCCACCAAAATCTTCTATCCAGCGCCACCGAGTTCACTTGACATAGCCACTGCGAGAAACCGTAGTCACTTCGGTCTCATCGATAGGGATCTCGGTCTCACTGAGATGGGATTGCAAACTCTCTGTTTCCCTTCGTAACATTTTGGTCTAACCGAGATGAGCGATCGGTCCCACCGAGATTGCAATGCAAACTCTCTGTTTCCATTTCGTAACGTTTCGGTCTGACCGAGATGAGCGAATCGGTCCCACCGAGTTTGCCTGACCAACTCTCTGTTTGTCTATTACCAAAATCGGTCCCATTGAGTTTGTGTAATCGGTCACACCGAGATTACGTTATGCCCTAACCCTAATGGAATCGGTCCCACCGAGTTGACATGTCAGTCTCACCGAAATGCCTAACGGTCACATTATGAACCAAATCGGTCTGACCGAGTTTTATGATTCGGTCCCACCGAGTTTGGTGATTTGTGTGTAACGGTTAGATTTGGTGTGGTGGCTATATATACCCCTCCACCCACTCTTCATTAGTGGAGAGAGCCATCAGAATATGCCTACACTTCCAACATACATTTTCTGAGAGAGAACCACCTACACTTGTGTTGAGGTCAAGATATTCCATTCCAACCACATGAATCTTGATCTCTAGCCTTCCTCAAGTTGCTTTCCACTCAAATCATCTTTCTACCAAATCCAATCCTATGAGAGAGAGTTGAGTGTTGGGGAGACTACCATTTGAAGCACAAGAGCAAGGAGTTCATCATCAACACACCATCTATTACCTTTTGGAGAGTGGTGTCTCCTAGATTGGTTAGGTGTCACTTGGGAGCCTCCGTCAAGATTGTGGACTTGAACCAAGGAGTTTATACGGGCAAGGAGATCACCTACTTCGTGAAGATCTACCCTAGTGAGGCAAGTCCTTCGTGGGCGTTGGCCATGGTGGGATAGACAAGGTTGCTTCTTCGTGGACCCTTCGTGGGTGGAGCCCTCCGTGGACTCGCGCAACCGTTACCCTTCGTGGGTTGAAGTCTCCATCAACGTGGATGTACGATAGCACCACCTATCGGAACCACACCAAAAATCTCCGTGTCTACATTGCGTTTGCTCCCTCCAAACTCCTCCCTTTACCTTCATATGCAATTGTTTTACATTCCGCTGCTACACTCTTAGAATTGCATGTGTAGGTTGATTACTTGAATTGTGCTAAGTTGCTAAAATCTGCCAAGATTTAAATTTGGGAAAAGGCTAGATTTTTATTTAGTCAAGTAGTCTAATCACCCCCCCTAGACATACTTTCGATCCTACAGTGGTGCGAGGGACATCACAAAAGATTAGATGGCCACGCCTATCGCATCAGATGGGTGCCGACCCGGCTGATCATGGGCACGAATCAGCCGGCCGCCTGGCAGTCGCCATGGTTTATTTGAAATTAGAGTCATATTTCTTAACTCATTATTAAACATTCAATGATCTCACCTCACTATAAGCAATAATTTATGTACTATTTTGTTAAAATAAAAAATTGGGATTTCTATTTTCATGCATGTGGTTCCATAGTTGTACTCAGTTTTGCCCAACCGTCTTAGTTTTCCTCACTTTTCCCCTTCTCCCTCGACCATAGCCTCACAGTGCCCAAACAAGCATTTATGTTGGGTCAATCCCGTTGGTCGTTACATGGATGAGTTCATGATGAGTGGGACCATTAAAAATGCTAACATGTGGGGCCGCTTAAACTGTTGACATCTCCCTTGCTAAAGAAACCACCCCCCCCCCTCTCTCTTACATGTGAGATCAATAGAACAAATGGAAATAGGAAGTAAAAAAAGCTTCCTAGCTCCCTGATCATGCCGGCGGCCAGTAGACATGGCGGAGGTCACTCCATGGCTGGAAGCAGGACCACGGAATCCCGCATCAAGGATGCCATCCTCGCTCTTCTCTCTCCTGCCCTCACTCGCATGCTCCATCTCCCTCTTGGCTCTCTCCTCCCGGTGGAACCCTAGCGCTACCTTGGTCACAATCACGCACTCATCTCTGGCCACCCCGACAAATTGAGAGCACCTTCATAACAACTCAGCATCCTCTTCCATCCGCGTGAGCCGTATGTGCTTTCATGCAGTGTAACGACCGAATTGACCCCTTCGTATCTGACTCCGGCCGTTGCATTTGAGATTACTTTCCTCGATGCCCTGTTCCCTCTGGTTTCATCGTCGTCTTTGTGTCCTTGGATTGACCTTTGCCAAATCTCTCTGTATTCACCCCTCTTTGTTGTTCCCTAGAACAGGCTGTTGTAGCGCGCCGCTCACCACCACCATGAAATTGGTCGTCGACAGTGACAGGTGTTAGCAAATGGTCACCAGCGCCGCTCGCTCAAATTTTCACATGAAATTGACCATATTGGAGGTCTACTGCCAAAAGAATTTGAGTTTTTGAGTTTTTTTTGCTATATTCCATTGATTAAATGAATTTCTAGATATTTACCAAAAGTAATTCAAAATTGAACTACAAGTATGTTATCATTTGGTTCCAAAAAGTGGCAAAAATCATTTTAAGGTACTCAGGTAGGATTATATGCAGTATTCAAAAAAGTTGAAAGATTCAACCCCTTTCTATGAATAGCCATGTTGACAATGTTGACCCCGTTTTGAAAAAAGTGAAAGAAAATAAAAAAATATTCAAAAATTTGAATCCTTTTGCATGGGGTCCTTTTATGTGTACTACTTTCCAGGAAAAATGATAAACTAGGAATACAATGATATTTACAAAATAAGTGTTCACAAAATGGACTACCATCTTTGAAGGTTTATGATGTTCAAGCCAAATGAACAAGTTAATGGCTATATCCATGTCATATTTCAATATAAGGTGACCATGGTTGCCACAAACATGGGGCTTGCCATGCCAAACAAGATTGCCCAAGCGAGATAACATTTTTTCCTTACAAAAGTAAATAAACCATTTTAAAAGTGTCAAAAATGTTTTTTTGTGAAGCAAGTACAACAAATAAGATTGAAAATTGAACTTTTGCAATTTTCACATGAAATAGACCATATTGTAGGCCTACTCTAAACGATTTTGAGTTTTTGAGCTTGTTTGCTATATTTCATTGATTAAATAGATTTCTGGACATTTACCAAAAGTAATTCAAAATTGAACAACAAGTGTGTTATAGTTTGGTTCCAAAAAGTGGCAAAAACATTTTAAGGTACTCAAGTGAGATTATATGCAGTATTCACTCGATACACTAAAAGTTGAAAGATTCAACCCTTTATATGAATAGTCATGCTCACAATGTTGACCCCATTTTGAAAAAAAGTAAAAGAAAATCAAAAAATATGCAATCCTTTTGCATGAAGTCATTTTATGTGTACTACTTTCCAGGAAAAATGATAAACCAGGAATATGATGATTTTTTAATATTCACAAAATGGACTACCATCTATAAAAGTTTGTGGTTTTCAAGCCAAATGACCAAGTTAATGGATATATCCATGTCATATTTCAATATAAGGTATAAATAATTGGCACAAACATGGGGCTTACCATGCCAACCAAGATTGCGAAAGGGAGATGACAATTTTATGTTACAAAAATAAATTGATCATTTTTGAAGTGCCAAAAATGGTTTTTTCTGAAGAACCCAAAAAAGATTGAAAATTGAACTTTTGTAATTTTCAAATGAAATAACCATATTGGAGGCCTCCTGCTGAAAGATTTTGAGTTTTTTTGCTATATTCCACTGATTAAACGAATTTCTGACCATTTACCAAAACTAATTTAAAATTGAACTACAAATGTGTTATAGTTTGGTTCCAAAAAGTGGGAAAATCCTTTAAGGTACTCAGGTAGGATTATATGTAGCATTCGTGATTTTTTTTTGAAATATTCAACCCCTTTCTATGAATAGCCATGCTAAGAATGTTCACCACATTTTGAAAAAAGTGTAAGAAATTGAAAAATATTCAAAAAATGCAATCCTTTTCAATAGAGTCGTTTTATGTGTACTACTTTCGAGGAAAAATGATAAACTAGGAATATGATGAATTTTTTAAAAAAATTGTTCACAAAATGGACTAGTATCTATGAAGGTTCATATCTTTGAAGTCAAACGACTAAGTTCATGGCCATAGCCATGGCATAGTTCGTGGTAAGGTGACCATATTTGGCACAAGCATGGGGCTTAGTATGCCAAACAAGATTGCTAAAAGGAGATTCCAAAGTTTTGTTACAAAGGTAAATGAATCATTTTTGAAATGCCAAAAATGGATTTTTTTTTTGAAGCAAGTACCACAAATAAGATAAAAAATTCAACTTTTTCTATTTATACAAGAAATAGACCATATTCAGGGCCTGCTACCGAAAGATTTTGAGTTTTTGCTATATTCCATTGATTAAATGAATTTCTGGACATTTACCAAAATTAATTCAAAATTGAACCACAAGTGTGTTACAGTTTGGTCCAAACAATTGGCAAAATCATTTTTAGATACTCAAGCAGGATTGTATCTACAATCCACAAAATAGTTGAAAGATTCAACACCTTTGCTATGAATAGCCATGCTGACAATGTTGACGCCATTTAAAAAAATTAAAGAAAATTAAAAAAGATACAAAAAATGAATCATTTTGCATGGAGTCCTTGTATGTGTACTTGTTCACATAAAAATGATCAAGTTGGAATACAATGATTTCTTAAAAATGTTGCATTTTTTAAATCTTTTTTCATTTACTTTGTGTGAAAATTGAAAAGGTACACTCTTGTATATTAATTGTGCCACTTGATTCACAAAAAAACCCACTCTTCTGACATTTAATTTTTTGTAATTTGTTTTTCGGAAACTCTCCTTTTGAAACTTTCTTTTTAGTGTTCTTTTTCCGAATGAAAGTTCACTGGAAATTGTAAAACAAATTGTATTAACTCAGTGAGGTCAAATCAGGATTGTAGACATTTTTTTATTGGAGTAGGACCAACGGGCAATAATAGGCAATGGATTAGGAATTTCTAAAGATGTCCAATCTACATCGAATCTAGATTTAAGTCTATGATACACAGAAAAGCTTCACGAAAAATTATAAAACTTAGCCATTAAATAGGCCTGAATATAAGATGCATTTAGGAACTTAAATCAACTAAAGTGGATTTCAATTATGAATTTTGGAATTTGACTGGAAATTCAAAAAGGTATTTGATACCGTTTGCACTTAAAACCCACACTGAGCAGGCTAGCCCAACTACTGAGTGGACTCCATCGTGGCCAATGGTCGCCGATGTTGAGCTCGCTGGGTTGTGCCACCCACATGTGGGCTAAGGTGTCTAGGTGGGCCCACTCATTAGGCCCTCGTCCAAGTCCCACTCGTCAGGAACCCACCTAGGTAACAGTCAATAGGTTTTCCCAGCGAAAATGCTTCGTTTGGGCATTTGTGAGGTTAGGGTGGAGAGAGGAGGTGAAAAGTGAGGAATGTTAAGGCGGCGGGACAAAACTGAGTAGTATTAAGGAACCAAGGGCACGAAAACAAAAATCCCATAAAATTAGGTAAACCTTATGAGTTATGACTGGAAGCCCAATAGTAAGTGCTCAGGAAAGGGATCGTTGTACATGGGTTTCTTTGAAGCATTTGAGCATATTTCTCACTAAAGCACTCAATGATCCTCTTCCCACGTTACTATAAACAACAATTGATGTAAAAAATTGCTACAATTGCAAGAATAAGAAAATCATATGACTGGAAGCTCAATAGCAAGTGTCCAGAAAAGGCTTGTTTTACATGGTTTTATTTGTAAACATTTTAAATTATCAGTTGTCAATAAACATTCATAAAAGGGCTCGTTTTACATGGTTTTCTTTGAAAATATCTCTACTCCATGGTTTTTTCGTCTGGTTTTTTTGTCTCACCTCCCATCACCCCCTTCCACTGGATTTTTCTCCCTCCCATTAAAAAACCAAATATCATTATGTTGGGGAACGTAGTAATTTCAAAAAAATTCCTACGCACACGCAAGATCATGGTGATGCATAGCAACGAGAGGGGAAGAGTGTTGTCCACGTACCTTCGTAGACCGTAAGCAGAAGCGTTATGACAACGCGGTTGATGTAGTCATACGTCGTCACGGTCGACCGATCCTAGTACCGAAAGTACGGCACCTCCGCGATTTGCACACGTTCAGCTCGGTGACATCCCATGAACTCTCGATCCAGCGGAGTGTCAAGGGAGAGCTTTGTCAGCATGACAGTGTGATGATGGTGCTACCGTCGCAGGGTTTCGCCTAAGCACTACGATGATATGACCGAGGTGGATTATGGTGGAGGGGGGCACCACACACGGCTAAGGGATCAATGATCAATTTGTGTGTCTATGGGGTGCCCCCTGGCCACGTATATAAAGGATGGAGGGAGGAGGAGGCCTGCCCTCATAGGGCGCGCCCAAAGTGTGGAGTCCTACTAGGACTTCCTAGTCCTAGTAGGATTCCACCTCCTACATGGAATAGGAAAAAGGGAAGGGAGAAGGAGAAGGAAGGAAGGGGACGCCCCCTTTCCCTAGTCCAATTCGGACCAGTCCATGGGGAAGGGGCACGGCCACCCTTGAGGCCTTTCTCTCCTTTCCCGTATGGCCCATTAAGGCCCAATATGAATTCCCATAACTCTCTAGTACTCCGAAAAATACCCAAATCACTCAGATCCTTTCTGATGTCCGAATTAGCCTTCCAATATATCGATCTTTACGTCTCGACCATTTCGAGACTCCTCGTCATGTCCCCGATCTCATATGGGACTCCGAACAAACTTCGGTCATCAAATCACATAACTCATAATACAAATCATCACAGAACGTTAAGCGTGCAGACCCTATGGGTTCGAGAACTATGTAGACATGACCGAGACTCATCTCCGGTCAATAACCAATAGCGGAACCTGGATGCTCATATTGGTTCCTACATATTCTACGAAGATCTTTATCGGTCAAACCGCATAACAATTTACGTTGTTCCCTTTGTCATCAGTATGTTACTTGCCCGAGATTCGATCGTCGGTATCCTTATACCTAGTTCAATCTCATTAGCGGCAAGTCTCTTTACTCGTTCGGTAATACATCATCCTGCAACTAACTCATTAGTCACAATGCTTGCAAGGCTTATAGTGATGTGCATTACCAAGAGGGCCCAGAGATACCTCTCCGACAATCGGAGTGACAAGTCCTAATCTCGATCTATGCCAACTCAACAATCACCATTGGAGACACATGTAGAGCACCTTTATAATCACCCAGTTATGTTGTGACGTTTGGTAGCACACAAAGTGTTCCTCTGGTACTCGGGAATTGCATAATCTCATAGTCATAGGAACATGTATAAGTCATGAAGAAAGCAACAGCAACAAACTAAACGATCGTCGTGCTAAGCTAACGGATGGGTCAAGTCAATCACATCATTCTCTAATGATGTGACCCCATTAATCAAATAACAACTCATGTCTATGGTTAGGAAACATAACCATCATTGATTCAACGAGCTAATCAAGTAGAGGCAAACTAGTGACACTCTGTTTGTCTATGTATTCACACATGTATTATGTTTCCGGTCAATACAATTCTAGCATGAATAATAAACATTTATCATGAAATAAGGAAATAAATAATAACTTTATTATTGCCTCTAGGGAATATTTCCTTCAGTCTCCCACTTGCACTAGAGTCAATAATCTAGTTCACATCTTTATGTGATTAGTTCACATCTCCATGTGACTAATACCCAAAGGTTTTACTAGAGTCAATCATCTAGTTCACATCGCTATGTGATTAACACCCAAAGACTGATCATGTTTTGCTTATGAGAGAAGTTCATCCTATGGGTCTGCAACATTCAGATCCATATGTATTTCGCAAATTTCTATGTCTACATGCTCTGCTCAGAGCTACTCTAGCTAATTGCTCCCACTTCCAATATGTATCTAGATCGAGACATAGAGTCATCTAGATACGTGTCAAAAACTTGCATCGTCGTAACTCTTTACGATGAACTCTTTTATCACCTCCATAACCGAGAAATATTTCCTTAGTCCTCTAAGCATAATTTTGACCGGTGTCTAGTGATATACTCCTAGATCACTATTGTACTCCCTTGCCAGAAAGATGCTAAGGTATACAATAGGACTGGTAAACAGCATAGTATACTTTATAGAACCTATGACTGAGGCATAGGGAATGACTTTTCATTCTCTTTCTATTTTCTGCTGTGGTCGGGTTTTGAGTCTTTACTCAACTTCACACCTTGCAACACAGGCAAGAACTCCTTCTTTGACTGTTCCATTTTGAACTACTTCAAAATCTTGTCAAGGTATGTACTCATTGAAAAAAAACTTATCAAGCGTCTTGATCTATCTCTATAGATCTTGATGCTCAATGTGTAAGCAGCTTCATCGAGGTCTTTCTTTGAAAAACTCTTTTCAAACACTCCTTTATGCTTTCCAGAAAATTCTACATTATTTCCGATCAACAATATGCCATTCACATATACTTACCAGAAATGTTGTAGTGCTCCCACTCACTTTCTTGTAAATACAGGCTTCACCGCAAGTCTGTATAAAACCATATGCTTTGATAACTTTATCAAAGCATATATTCCAACTCCGAGATGCTTGCACCAGTCCATGGATGGATCGCTGGAGCTTGCTCACTTTGTTAGCACCTTTAGGATCGACAAAACCTTCTGGTTGCATCATATACAACTCTTCTTTTAAGAAATCCATGAAGGAATACAGTTTTGACATCCATTTGCCAGATTTCATAAAATGCGGCAATTGCTAACATGATTCGGATAGACTTTTAAGCATCGATACGAGTGAGAAAATCTCATCGTAGTCAACACCTTGAACTTGTCGAAAACATTTTGTGACAATTCGAGCTTTGTAGATAGTAACACTACTATCATCATCCGTCTTCCTCTTGAAAATCCATTTATTCTTAATGACTCACCGATCATCGGGCAAGTCAATCAAAGTCCATAATTTGTTCTCATACATGGATCCCATCTTAGATTTCATGGCCTCAAGCCATTTCGTGGAATCTGGGCTCATCATCGCTTCCTCATAGTTCGTAGGTTCGTCATGGTCAAGTAACATGACCTCTAGAACAGGATTATCATACCACTCTGGTGCGGATCTCACTCTGGTTGACCTACGAGGTTCGATAGTAACTTGATCTGAAGTTACATGATCATCATCATTAGCTTCCTCGCTAATTGGTGTAGGAGTCACAGGAACAGATTTCTGTGATGAACTACTTTCCAATAAGGGAGCAGGTACAGTTACCTCATCAAGTTCTACTTTCCTCCCACTCACTTCTTTCGAGATAAACTCCTTCTCTAGAAAGGATCCATTCTTAGCAACGAATGTCTTGCCTTCGGATCTGTGATAGAAGGTGTACCCAATTGTCTCCTCTGGGTATCCTATGAAAACGCATTTCTCCGATTTGGGTTTGAGCTTATCAGGATGAAACTTTTTCACATAAGCATCGCAACCCCAAACTTTAAGAAACGACAACTTTGGTTTCTTGCCAAACCACAGTTCATATGGCGTCGTCTCAACGGATTTAGATGGTGCCCTATTTAACGTGAATGCAGCTATCTCTAATGCATAACCCCAAAACGATAGTGGTAAATCAGTAAGAGACATCATAGATTGCACCATATCTAATAAAGTATGGTTACGATGTTCGGACACACCATTACGCTGTGGTGTTCCAGGTGGTGTGAGTTGCGAAACTATTCTGCATTGTTTCAAATGAAGACCAAACTCGTAACTCAAATATTCTCCTCCACGATCAGATCGTAGAAACTTTATTTTCTTGTTACGTGATTTTCCACTTCACTCTAAAATTATTTGAACTTTTCAAATGTTTCAGATTTATGTTTCATCAAGAAGATATACCCATATCTTACTCAAATTATCTGTGAAGGTCATAAAATAACGATACCTGCCGCGAGCCTCAACACTCATCGACTGCATACATCAGTATGTATTATTTACAACAAGTCTGTTGCTCGCTCCGTTGTTCCACAAAACAGAGTCTTAGTCATCTTGCCCATGAGGCATGGTTCGCAAGCATCAACTGATTCATAATCAAGTGATTCCAAAAGCCCATCAGCATGAAGTTTCTTCATGTGCTTTACACCAATATGACCTAAACGGCAGTGCCACAAATAAGTTGCACTATCATTATTAACTTTGCATCTTTTGGCTTCAATATTATGAATATATGTATCACTACGATAGAGATTCAATAAACCATTCACCTTGGGTGTATGACCATTGAAGTTTTTATTCATGTAAACAGAACAACAATTATTCTCTGACTTTAAATGAATAACCGTATTGCAATAAACATGATCAAATCATATTCATGCTTAACGCAAACACCAAATAACATTTATTTAGGTTCAACACTAATCCCGAAAGTATAGGGAGTGTGCGATGATGATCATATCAATCTTGGAACCACTTCCAACAGACATTGTCACTTCACCCTTAACTAGTCTCTGTTCATTCTGCAACTCCTGTTTCGAGTTACTAACCTTTAGCAACTGAACTAGTATCAAATACTGAGGGGTTGCTATAAACACTAGTAAAGTACACATCAATAACATGTATATCAAATATACCTTTGTTCACTTTGCCATCCTTATCCGCCAAATACTTGGGGCAGTTCTGCTTCCAGTGACCATCCCTTTGCAGTAGAAGCACTTAGTCTCAGGTTTAGGTCTAGACTTGGACTTGTTCACTTGAGCAGCAACTTGCTTGCCGTTCTTCTTGAAGTTCCCCTTCTTCCCTTTGCCCTTTTCTTGAAACTAGTGGTCTTGTCAACCATCAACACTTGATGCTTTTCTTGATTTCTACCTTCGTCGATTTCAGCATCACGAAGAACTTGGGAATCGTTTCCGTTATCCCTTGCATATTATAGTTCATCATGAAGTTCTAGTAACTTGGTGATAGTGACTAGAGAACTCTGTCAATCACTATCTTATCTGGAAGATTAACTCCCACTTGATTCAAGTGATTGTAGTACTCAGACATTCTGAGCACATGCTCACTGGTTGAGCTATTCTCCTCCATCTTGTAGGCAAAACACTTTGTCAGAGGTCTCATACCTCTCGACTCGGGCATGAGTCTGAAATACAAATTTCAGCTCTTGGAACATCTTATATGCTCCTGGCGTTCAAAACATTTTTGAAGTCTCGGTTCTAAGCCGTAAAGCATGGTGCACTAAACTATCAAGTAGTCATCATACCGAGCTTTTCCAAACGTTCATAACGTCTGTATCTGCTCCTGCAATAGGTCCGTCACCTAGTGGTGCATCAAGGACATAATTCTTCTGAGCAGCATTGAGGATAATCCTCAGATCACGGAGCTAGTACACATCATTGCTACTAACATCTTTCAACTTATTTTTCTCTAGGAACATATCAAAAAATAAACGGGGAGCTACATTGCAAGCTATTGATCTACAACATAGATATGCAAATACTATCAGGACTAAGTTCATGATAAATTAAAGTTCAATTAATCAAATTACTTAAGAACTCCCAGTTAGATAGACATCTCTCTAATCATCTAAGTGATCACGTGATCCATATGAACTAAACCATGTCCGATCATCATGTGAGATGAAGTAGTTTTCAATGGTGAACATCACTATGTTGATCATATCTACTATATGATTCACGCTCGACCTTTCAGTCTCAGTGTTCCGAGGTCATATCTGCATATGCTAGGTGTCGGTGTACTAGAGTAGGGGTACCCTAGTATCCCGAACTTGTGCACGGGCAGTCGCAGCATCCAGCGGCAAGGCTTGCCGGGTGACCTCCAAGGTCCTCCGTGGTTCCTTTGGAGCCATTCAAGAACAAAGTATCCAAGCCAAGGAGACAAGACCCCGGCAAGAGGAGCTTGCCGAGAAGGCCAACAAAAGCATCTCAAGACCCCGGCAAGAGGAGCTTGCCGGGAAGGCCACCCAAGGCACTTCAAGGAACTTGCCGCGACGCATCGTGCATCCCGGCAAGGCCCGGTGAGCGACAAGCTCCTGGACACGACAAGACAATGACCGCGGCAAGGCGCTTGTCGCGGCAAGCCACTACTCTGTGCCCGCGCTCCAGCACATCCACCAACGTGTCGCTCTGGGACCCTTCCAGGCGTACGTGGCGGGGGGCTGTGCAGCCAGCAGCACGCGGTGGC
This sequence comes from Triticum urartu, assembly GCF_056163025.1. Taxonomy (NCBI): domain Eukaryota; kingdom Viridiplantae; phylum Streptophyta; class Magnoliopsida; order Poales; family Poaceae; genus Triticum; species Triticum urartu. The sequence goes on along the minus strand of NC_141873.1, from coordinate 355,096,793 downwards.
AAGCGGCGCTGGCAAGATCGCCATCGTGGCGAGCGGTGGCGTCCCTGACGGTCCCTTTTACACTGTTTAGGCGACACAGACGGGCATTTAAGGCCCTTGTCCCCTGCCGTCAGGGTTAGGTATGATACACTGTAGCAGGTAGCTGTACCTACCACAGCACCTTTCCATTTTTACCCTTTGCCTCCGTTGCCACCTGTTGGTGACCCCTAGAGCATATAAAAGGAGGCCCGCGTGCAACGTAGAGGGGGGTTCGAGAACACTCACGCTCGGTCTCGTTAGCTGCTGGTGTGTACTGTAGCACTCCGCGCTCCCGAGCAAGAAATCAATACAAACCACAAAGCAGGAGTAGGGTTTTACACATCCGTGCGGCCCGAACCTGGGTAAAATGCTCGCGTGCTTCGCCTCGATCTGCTCTTTGTGCGGCCTCCGCCCTCGCTGAACCGAAAGGGACTCGGCCCGCCGGTCCCATAGGTGTTCGTGGATCAGTCCCCCGACATCTTTGGCGCGCCAGGTAGGGGGCGTCGAGGTTGTGTGAACCAAATCCGGTGTTCACGCGAGCTAGATCTTCATCATCTTCATCGGCATGCCACCGAAGAAGAAGGCTTCGGAGGCAGCTGCTCCGTCCGCGCCTTACCCACCACCGCCGGAGCAAACGGCTGATGGGGCGGACGCCGGCGGAAGAACGGGCGTCGACGAGGGAGCTCACGGTGCCGCCAGGTCCAAGGACAAGGCTGCGCTGCCTATCGGCGGGGTAGCCGGCTCCCACAACGACCGGGCGCACTCCAAGACCTCGGCATCCGTACATGCACCGCGCCCATCTCAGGAGGCGCGGGACCGACAGCGTCATGGTGCTCATGGTACCATGCGTTTGCTGGACCAAGAACGGGCTGGCGGATCTCAGAGCGCTCAAGACCAGCATGCACGCCAACATGCTGGCACGAGCGAGGCATGGTCGCCTGGACGGGATACTGCTCCTTCTAACATAGTTAGAAGTCCGAGCATATCCCGCTCCTCGCACCGTTCGCCACCGCCACCCGCCACTGCAGCAGAAGCTTTGGCGCGAGCTTAACTGCTCCTAGACTACCCTCCAATGGCGGACAAGATCGACGACTGGAGGGCCACCATTCAGAGTCTCATCGGCTTCGCCAACGGCGACACTCAACGGCAGCCGAGCACGTCGCAGCCGCAGCCAGTCAGCCAGGCACGAGCCGGTGGCGACAAGACCGGTGGAGGTGCAACCTCTATGCACTCTCCACCCCGAAGGCCAAGATCGCCGACTCGCCGGATCCACCTTGACAGTGACTCCACCGCGTCATCAGATCCACGAGCTCGCCGCGATCAGCGCCAAGTTCTTCACGAACGACAGCAAGAAGACGCTCGTACTCGCATCGAGCGCCGAAGAGAAGCACGACGTCAATTAGACCAGCGCGTTGGGCCCTCTGTCGACATGCATGCGCCAGGGGAACCAGGCGACTTGCCGTACGCGGTAGGTTGCCCTGCGTTTACTCGTGAGCTGCGGCAAGTCCAGTGGCCCAGCATGAAGAATTTCAAGCCAGACGTACCAGAGAAGTACGACGGCAAGTCGCATCCGTCGGAGTTCCTCAGCATCTACACCATCGCGGTGCAGGCTGCTGGGGGGCGGGACGACAAGATCCTTGCCAACTACTTCCCGCTGGTGCTCAAGCCCAATGTCAGGTCCTGGCTCATGCACTTGCCGGACAACTCCATATCCTCCTGGGCAGACCTATGCCATCAGTTTGTTGGCGCCTTTACAGGCGGCCACAAACCTCATGGCCAAGAGAGTGACCTTCATCTGCTCGCCCAGAAGGAAGGAGAGCCCCTGCGCAAGTACATTTAGAGATTCAGCCGTGTACAACACAACATCCCAGATGTCCACCCTGCCGCGGTCATCAGCGCGTTTCATCAGAACGTGCGTAACCGCAGGATGCGGGAGGAGATGGCGATGTGCAAGATCAGAGACGTCAGTGAGCTGTATGCCCTGGCTGACAAGTTTGCACGTGCTGAGGAAGGGAGGAAACTCCCTGGAGAGAATGCAGGAGCAGGAGGATCCAACAGCGAGGATGCTGCCCCAGCAAAGAAAAACCGGCGGCAGAACAGGAGGAAGAAAGGCAAAGATGTGCTAGTCGTTGAGCAGTCCGGCAACGAAGGTGGCGCCAAGAAAGCCAAAGTTGGTAGCTCCGGCAAGGAGACTGCCGCATGCACCAACTGCCAGGCTGTGGCGGTCGCCGACAAGCAGGACAGCATCGACAAGCAGTACTCCAAGATTCACCGCACCAAGGGCCATGACCTCCAGAGCTGCAAGAAGGTCGAGCAGCTTGTCCAGCAACAAAAAGCTGAGTACGAGCGACGAGACAAGGAGAGGGCCCAAGGAGGCGCTGGAGAATCTGGCAAGAAGCGCGCCGGCCGGGGAGGACGCCGCGGCAAGGCCAAGCAGCGGCAAGGAGACAGACCTCCCCGCGATCGCGACAAGGATGAAGATGACGACGACGACGATGACATGGATGATGTCGAGACCAGTGAGCAGGAGTTCCAGAAAGCCACAGAGGTCGTGTGCGTTGACGGTGGTGCTTCTCTGCATACTTCGCACCGCCAACTCAAGTAGTGGGTGCGGGAAGTCAATGCAGCAGAACCACCTGTCGAGTCACGCAAGCTTCTGAAATGGTCCAGCACGCCTATCATCTTTGACATTGAGGACCACCCTGATCGCACAACTGCGGTCGGGTGCTTGCCGATGTTGGTTTCACCAACTATCCGCAACCTCAAGGTCACTAAGATGTTAGTTGACGGCGGGGCCGGCTTGAACCTGATCTCCTCCGCTGTACTCGAGAAACTCCAGATCCCTGACAGCGAGCTTGAAGACACCGGCACATTCCAAGGAATCAACCCGGGAAGGAGCAAGCCGAAGGGGAAGGTCACGTTGCCAGTAACATTTGGAAGCGAGCTGAACTTTAGGACTAAGAGAGTCACCTTTGACGTTGCCGATATTCCATTGCCTTACAATGGGATACTTGGCCGTCCAGCACTCGCCAAGTTCATGGCAGCCTCTCACTACGCATATAACATGCTGAAGATGCCAGGCCCGATAAGCGTCATCTCTGTCCCCGGCGACAAGAAGGATGCTCTTATCTGCGCCGACAAGATCTACCGGGAAGCGGCAGCCGCAACAGACTGCAAGTCACTTGCCGTTGAAGCTCCCGGGGGGAAGAAGACCAAGTCCGGCAAGAGTTCTGATGCTCACTCCGGAAAGCGCACCTCTTCGGAGTGCTGCGCTGCTGTCGAGGACGCACCATCGAGCTCCACCGGCAAGTGTAAGAAGATAATGGCGGCTCCACCAGAGACAAAGAAGGTGTCCGCCAAGAAGGGCAGCACTGGTGGTACCTTCACCATCAGTGCCACTCTCGACCCTAAATAGGAAAGCGCGCTCATTGCTTTCCTGCGGGCGAATGTCGACGTGTTTGCGTGGCAACCATCTGACATCCCCGGCGTTCCCAGGAAAGTAATTGAGCACCACCTTGCCGTTTGTCCTCATGCGCGGCCCGTCAAGCAGAAGGTCAGGAAGCAAGCAGTGGAGCGCCAAGAATTCATCGCAGAAGAGATCAAGAAGTTGGAAGCAGCAGGCCTTGTCAGAGGAGTGCTCCATCCCACGTGGTTGGCCAATCCTGTAGTCGTGCGCAAGGCAAACGGGAAATGGAGACTTTGTATCGATTTTACCGATGATAACAAAGCTTGTCCCAAAGACCCATTTCCTTTGCCGCGCATTGACCAGATTGTTGACTCCACGGCCGGATGTGATTTTCTTTCATTTCTTGACGCATACTCAGGATATCATCAGATCTTCATGGCAGAAGAGGATGAGGAGAAGACCGCATTCATTACTCCATGTGGCACGTACTGTTTCGTACGGATGCCTTTCAGATTAAAAAATGCTGGCTCAACATTTGCAAGAGTAGTCCATGTCGCTCTTGAGCCACAAATACACAGAAATGTGGAAGCCTACATGGATGACATAGTGGTCAAGAGCAAGGACAAGGCAACTCTGGTCCAAGATTTAGACGAGACCTTTGCAAATCTGCGCAAGATCAGCCTCAAACTCAACCCAGAGAAGTGTGTGTTTGGAGTCCCCTCCGGCAAGCTTCTCGGGTTCTTCGTATCTCAGCGGGGAATCAAAGCCAATCCCGACAAGATCAAGGCCATTGAGCAGATTGAAGCACCAAAGCGCGTCAAGGATGTCCAAAGACTTGCCGGTTGCGTGGCTGCTCTCAGCAGGTTTATCTCTAGGTCTGCTGAGCGCGCCCTGCCATTTTTCAAATTATTGAAAAAGGCAGGTCCGATGAAATGGACTCCGGAAGCGGAGGCTGCGCTGCAAGACTTGAAGGGATACCTGTCCTCCCCTCCAATACTTGTCGCACCTAAGCCACAAGAGAAGTTGCTGCTATATACAGCAGCAACCAATCAAGTGGTTAGTGCTGCGTTAGTAGCAGAGAGGGAGGCAGATGATGAGCCAGCAACCATGGCAAGCGCATCAAGCGACAAGCAAGGGGCTTCCCCGGCAAGCTCTGGTCCCGACAAAGATGGATCTGCGCAGATGCACAAGGAGACATAGAAGAAAATGGTGCAGCGCCCAGTTTACTTTGTCAGTTCCCTTCTGCAGGGGGCTAGGTCAAGGTACTCTGGAGTGCAGAAATTGCTTTTCGGCCTTCTCATGGCCTCGAGAAAGCTGCGCCATTACTTCCAAGCACACGAGACCATAGTGGTCACTCGCTTTCCGCTGAAGAGGATACTACAGAATCCAGAAGCGACAAGCAGGATTGTTGAGTGGGCACCGGAGCTGTCAAGCTTTGGCCTCAAGTTTGAGAGAACTTCAACTATCCAGAGCAGAGCATTGGCAGAATTTATAGCAGAATGGACGCCAACACCAGATGAAGAAATTCCCGAGATGAGCATCCCCGTCGATGAAGCAAGCAAAGAGTGGCTGATGTACTTTGATGGTGCCTTTTCGCTGCAAGGCGCCGGCGCTGGCATGCCGCTTGTCGCACCCACCGGAGAGCACCTCAAGTACGTAGTCCAGATGCACTTTCCCAAGGAGCAAGAAACAAACAATACTGCAGAGTATGAAGGCTTGCTTGCCGGTCTCAGGATCGCGGCAGACCTTGGGATCAAAAAGCTCATTGTCAGGGGTGACTCACAGCTTGTCGTCCGCCAAGTAAACAAGAGCTATCAGAGTTCGTTGATGGAAGCCTACATCGACGAAGTGAGAAAGCTAGAAGAGCACTTTGAAGGTCTACAGATGGAGCATGTTCCAAGAGCTCAGAACGCCATTGCCGATGGCCTATCAAAGTGCGCCGCACTTAAGTTACCTGTGGAACCAGGGATCTTTGTGCTCAAGCTGACTCAACCGTCCGTAACGCCATCAACTGGACAGAGCAAGAAGAGGAAGTTGATTTCTGGTGACTATTTGCCGGCAGAGCTTCCCGAAGCCACCGCCAAGAAGGTCCCTAAGATCAACGCCAAAAGCGCTGAGGAGCAGTCTGCTCCGACAAGCCCTAGGGTTTGTTCTGTTGAAGCAGAAGCTCCCGACAAGTTTTGCTCCGGCAAGCTTGTCGGGGAAGTCAAGCTCCGGCAGACACGCAGGTTCTTGCCGTAGAAGCGGACGTTCCCGCAGCCGCAGATTTGCCTTTAGTCCTTGTTGTCGAGCCACAAGCTCCAGCATGGGCACAGCAGATTGTCCGTTTCCTTCAGACAGGAGAATTTCCCGAAGAGCAAGAAGAAGCAGAAAGAGTAGCCCGGCAGTCAAGTATGTACCAGTTTGTCGACAAGACACTGTACAGAAGAAGGCTCAACGGTGTGAAATTGAAGTGTATTCACCGGGAAAATGGACAAAAGCTGTTGGCAGAGATACATGGAGGCATATGTGGTCACCACATTGGCGCAAGAGCACTTGTCGGCAAAGCTTTCCGGCAAGGTTTCTTTTGGCCCACAGCCCTCCAGGATGCAACTGCACAAGTAACCAAGTGTGAAGCGTGCCAGTTCCATTCCAAGCAGATACACCAACCAGCTCGAGCTCTCCAGACGATCCCTTTATCCTGGCCATTTTCGGTCTGGGGGCTCGACATCCTCGGCCCCTTTCCCCGAGCAGTCGGGGGCTTTGAGTACTTGTACGTTGCAATCGATAAGTTCACAAAGTGGCCGGAAGTGGAACCAGTGAGGAAGGTGACAGCACAGTCAGCAGTCAAGTTCTTCAGGTCGACTGTTTGCCGCTTCGGGATCCCTAACAGGATAATCACCGACAACGGTACACAATTCACGAGCCGCACCTTCATGCAGTACGTCCAAGATCTTGGCGCCAAGGTCTGCTTCGCTTCTGTTGCTCACCCGAGAAGCAAAGGTCAAGCGGAGAGGGCAAATGCTGAAGTGCTGCGCGGGCTCAAGACCAGGACTTTCGACAGGCTGCACAAGTGCGGAAGAAACTGGATCGAGGAGCTGCCGGTGGTTCTTTGGTCGATCAGAACGACACCAAATCGAGCCACTGGCTAGACACCTTTCGCTCTAGTCTATGGAGCAGAGGCAGTTCTCCCCACGGAACTCGTATACGGGTCACCTCGAGTACTCGCTTATGATGAGCTTGAGCAAGAGCAGCTGCGACAAGATGACGCGCTGCTCCTTGAGGAAGACTGTCTTCAGGCTGCTGTGCGAGCTGCTCGCTACCAGCAAGCTTTGCGCCGCTACCATAGCCGCAAAGTTAATGCCAGAAGTCTTGAGGAAGGCGACCTTGTTCTTCGGCGTGTTCAGTCCGCCAAGAATTCCAACAAGTTGACGCCAAAGTGGGAAGGCCCTTACTGGGTGAAACGAGTCACTAGGCCTGGCACTGTCCACCTTGAGACCGAAGATGCCATTCCGGTGAGCAACTCCTGGAACATTGAGTATCTTCGTAAGTTTTACCCGTAAGGCGCGGTTGCCGGAATGAGAAGACGATGGTATGGACCAGGCGTCGTTCAAAAAAGCTAAGTTGCCAAAGTTTGAGCAATCAGATTTTTTAAATTTTAAGTTATCTCCCTTGAACGACCGCACTTTGTATGGAAAACCTGTGCGCGGAGGAACCAACTCGTAGCTAGTTGCGCCCTTACTTTGTTTCGAGTCCGCTCAACAACTTAAGTGAGCTGCAACTAGTTGCGACAAGGTTTCTTGTCAGTAACGGCACCGCCAGCAGGCTACTGACGTCCCGCACTCAGTGCTCGCGGCTCAGGTGCCTGCACCGGCAAGTTCCCTAAAAGCGTAGGGCAAAGACATACAAAGGGAGGAATCAAGTAAAGGGAATAACATTGCAATCATTGCATAGAATAAAGTTATATTACAAAGATAGCTTGTCGCAGCTCTAATAGATTGTTTCCATAACATGGCAAACAGCGACAAGAAAAGAAGAAATGGGCGGCCTAATCTACGCGATCGCCCTCGATCCTCTTGATCCCGCTCACCTTGTTCACAATGGGTGCGACAAGGGCCTTGAGCGCCTCCAGATCAGCATCCGGCGGCAGGGTCTTGAGGACGTTGGTGAAGTTGAGGCCCGGATTGCGGAAGGCCACCTTCACCAACACTTTCTGAAGAGCTCCCGCGCAGATCTTGCGCGACTCGTCGGCCAGCTGCTTCGGGATCCTTTCCCGGAGTCGCTGGAGGGCCGTCGCCACGCCCTTGAAGAACAAGATGAGCTTGGCGCTGGGTTGGAGGTTCTCGTCGGAGGGATACCCAAGATCCTCCATCCCCAGCTGCGCCAACTCCCTGTCAATGTCTGTGGCAGCATTCACAAGACTTTCCGTCCAGTGCTCCACATTTTCCCTGAAGGCATTCTAGGTGGCGGCAACACTCTCCAGCAGCGCCTTGTCGGCCTTGATCTCTTCTTTCAGGGCCGCCTCCTGCTTCTTGGCACCGTCCAGCGTCTTGGTCAAAGCGGACAGCTTCAATTCAAGATCCGTGTTGGAGTCCTTGGCGGCGCTGAGCTCTTTGCCCTTCTCGGAGAGATTGGCCTCTAGCCGCGCCACCTTCGTCTCCAACTCCTTCTTGGCGGCCTCGGCGGCAGCGGCAGCGTCCTCTGCTTGCTTGAGGGCTCCGCCGAGTTTTTCCTCGCGCGCGGCAAGCTCCTGCTCATGGGCGTCAAGATTGACCTTTCGCTGCGCCAGTTCGCCCTCCTCCGCGGATAGCTTCACAGCGGCAAGCCGCTGTTGCTCTTCGACTTCGGCCCTCTCGAGGAAGAAGACCTTCTGCGCTTCGGCAAGCTGCTCCCGCTCCTCCGCCAGGGACCGGAGGGCTTCCCGGTGGAATCCCCCGAGCTCTTCCGCGCGCTTCTCAATGTCTGCCCCCGCCTTCGCGACAAGCACCTCGCGGGATTCCAGCTTGGCTTGTCGCACGCGGTAGAGCGACAGCAACTTCCGCAGCAGCTGCTCTTCCTCGGGCTCGTTGCTGCTGCTGCTCGGCGCGTCAACCAGCGTCAACCCCGCGGAGGCGAGCACCTCCCCGTCGAAGATCTCTCCCTCGACCGGCGCCCTGGAGCTTGATGCCCAAGGAAGGTTGATGAAGACGTCATCGCCGGCCTTCAAATAGACGCCTGGCTGGGGCTCTTCGGAGCCTGGCGCTGCGGCAGTGGCGGACGGGTCGGTGGTCAGTGTAGCGCCTGGCGCTCCTGCGGCCTCAGGGCCGTCAGTGCGATCGCCAGACCCCTCGCCAGTTGCCGCGGCAGCAGCCTTGGCGGCCTCTGCGCCGGCGGGATCGTCAACACTGGCCGCTTCTTCGGCGGCAACCTCGGTCTCCATCTGCTCCGCAGCAGATGGGTCTGACGGCCGGAAAAGGGGAGAAGAGTCAAGCAAAAATCCAACAAAAAGAAGATCAAGAGAAGAAGAACCCCGGGGAAGTTTTGAAGCAAGAGGAGTACCTGTACCGGGTTCTGCGGTCGTGGTCTCCGCCATTGGGGGGCCGCTGGTGCTGTCCCTTGCCGGAGAACCCTCCCCTGCCGGAGACTTCTCCCTTACCGGGAAGCCCTCCCCTGCCGGAGAGTTCTCCCTTGTCGGGGGATTCTCCCTTGGCTCCTGGTGGGGCTGCTCTGCTCCTACACAAATCAGCAATCAAATATCAGCAAAGACAGAGTATCCATGCGCACCTCACAAGCGGAAAGCAAACCATATCCTTACGCTGGGGGCTGCTCTGGAGAAAGGTTGCCGGGTCCGGCAAGGTTGTCTCGGGCGCACCCCCTGTCGTCGCGGTGGGCTCGTCCTCGATGACAATCACCGGGACCTTGGCTCTCTTTGCTGCTCTCTGGGCCAGAGTCCTAAAAAGGAACAAGTTCAGAGTCAAGCAAATGAGATACAAGACAACAGCAAGAATTGAAGAACTACAAGTGCAACAAGAGAATCTTACTCTTCTTCTTCTTCCTCGTCGGAGCTGAACGCGAAGAAGTCGAAGTCCGGCTCACGTCCGGCGCGAGGAGGCGGAGGAGAGGTTTCCCTTGGCCGCTTGGCGGGAGCAGTAGCGGCGGCCTGAGATGACCCCGCTCCGGCTGTCGCCGCGGAATGGGAAGCGGCAGGAGCAGAAGCGGTGGTCCGAGAGGACCCCGCTCCAGTTGCCGCATCAGCGTGAGGCGCTCCCGCGGCAACAGTGCTTGCCGCGGTGGAGCGTGTCGCGCGGCGCGGTGGCTGTTGACTCGCTTGCCGCTCCGCTTCGTCACCGGCCTTGCGGAGACGCCTTCTTGGTGGATATGGAGGCTCTGCTTGCGGCGAGCTGTCTGAAGATGAGGTGGAAGACGAATTGATCTCCAACGAGCCGCTCGTATCCTTGGCGGGCTCGCTCGACCCGGCGCCCTGCCCGGCAAGCTCTTTCCCGCCGGCAGGCTCCCCTCGCTCGGCACGGCTTGCCGCCTCTGCTGCCTCTGCCTCCTCCATGGTGTATCCAAATTCGCCCGCGGCTGCGGCTGCCGCCGCCTCTTCTAGCCTAGTGGCAATGAGTGCCATCTCCGCATCGGTAGTGTCGCGGGTGAGGCTGTCCTTCTCGTAGGAGCGGATCGGCACTTCTACCAAGTCATCGAAGAACTATTGCACGACGTCGTCTGCAGGCTCCTGCCAAGTTGGCACAATTCCATGCGAGTCGCACTCCGGCATCATTGCATGGATGCGGTCGAGCGCGGAATTGTTGCACAGCGGAACGACGCCCCCCGGCAACCTGAAAACTTCGGGATGTTGGGGGTCATACTTGAAGAGCTCCTGAAGCATCGGTTGAGCTCCAGAACTGTGAAGTTGAAGTTGAGGCCCGGCCGCAGCCTCATGATGTCTGCCGCATTCTTGAACTCCCAAGTGGGCCTCCCCCGTTCCTGCAGGGGGGCGATGCGGCGGCGAAGGAAGTCTGCGCTAACAGCGCCTACAGTGAGCCCGGCAAGCCTGAGGCGTAGGATCCGGGTGACAGCAATCTTCAGCCTGTCGTCTTCCGAGGCCACGTCACTCCAATCGCTGCCGCGTGCTACTGGGGTTTGGCGCCGGGTGGTGAATGGCTGCGGGTTCTCCTCGTCAATCCAGCACCAGTCTGCTCTCCACTCCTCCCACTTGCCACGGAATTCTCCCTCCAGATAAGTTTCCTTCTTTCCGGCCCTTGAGATCCAGGCGATTCCGCCGGATAGAGGCTCTCCTCTCTCTACTCGGGGTATGAAGAAGTGGCGAAAGAGGGCTACGTTGGGATGGACTCCGACAAAGTTTTCGCAGAGATGTGCAAAAACTGCCATGGTCAGAACGGCGTTGGGGGTGAAGTCAAGGAGGTGGAATCCGTAGGTATTCATGATGTCGCAGAAGAATTCAGAGAAAGGCGGGAAGAGCCCGCAGTAGAAGAACAAAGCGAAGAAAGGGTATCCATTTGGGTCCTTCTTCCAAGCGGCGGCGGGGAGTACCTTTGTGCGCGGGTGCGCTCGCGTCTCCGCCGACCAGAAGAGGTAGTAGTTCTCCCTCAGCTCCCTCGCGGCAAGCTTGGGGGGGAAGACTGCTCGCTCCTTCCGCAGCGCCGCAAGCCGCTGCGCCTGGTCGACTTCATGACCTTCCCCTTGTAGGCTTTTGGAGCCATGGCGGAGGTAGTGGAGGAGGTCGACGGCGTTGGTGGTACTGATGGCGATGGGGGGCGGAGCGCTGCTCTCTTTCGGCTTTGGGAAGACGAGGGAGCGGCGGAGATTTCTGAGATTGGAACAGCAACGGGCGAATAGGCGAACTACCTCTGTTTCCCCTGCTTATAAAGGGGGAGGGGGCGGACATTCCGCATTTCCGAATAAAGAAACCACCCACGATCTCTCCCACGACGCCGCATTCAACGCGTGCCGTTCGGGGAGGGCGCGGTGGATACGGAGAGAGATACGGCGTAACCTAGGCCGCGCGTGCCCGTGCCCTGTTTTGGGCCTGGCCCAACAGCGCTCGGCACCGTGTATGGCCCAGGCCCGGGGGCTCCTGTCGGTGTACTAGAGTAGGGGTACCCTAGTATCCCGAACTTGTGCACGAGCAGTCGCAGCATCCCGCGGCAAGGCTTGCCGGGTGACCGCCAAGGTTCTCCGTGGTTCCTTTGGAGCCATTCAAGAACAAAGTATCCAAGCCAAGGAGACAAGACCCTGGCAAGAGGAGCTTGCCGGGAAGGCCAACAAAAGCATCTCAAGACCCCGGCAAGAGGAGCTTGCCGGGAAGGCCACCCAAGGCACTTCAAGGAACTTGCCGCGACGCACCGTGCGTCCCGGCAAGGCCCGGTGAGCGACAAGCTCCCGAACGCGACAAGACAATGACCGCGGCAAGCCACTACTCTGTGCCCGCGCTCCAGCACATCCACCAACGTGTCGCTCTGGGACCCTTCCAGGCGTACGTGGCGGGGGGCTGTGCAGCCAGCGGCACGCGGTGGCAAGCGGCGCTGGCAAGATCGCCATCGTGGCGAGCGGTGGCGTCCCTGACGGTCCCTTTTACACTGTTTAGGCGACACAGACGGGCATTTAAGGCCCTTGTCCCCTGCCGTCAGGGTTAGGTATGATACACTGTAGCAGGTAGCTGTACCTACCGCAGCACCTTTCCATTTTTACCCTTTGCCTCCGTTGCCACCTATTGGTGACCCCTTGAGCATATAAAAGGAGGCCCGTGTGCAACGTAGAGGGGGGTTCGAGAACACTCACGCTCGGTCTCGTTAGCTGCTGGTGTGTACTGTAGCACTCCGCGCTCCCGAGCAAGAAATCAATACAAACCACAAAGCAGGAGTAGGGTTTTACGCATCCGTGCGGCCCGAACCTGGGTAAACTGCTCGCGTGCTTCGCCTTGATCCGCTCTTTGTGCGGCCTCCGCCCTCGCCGAACCAAAAGGGACTCGGCCCGCCGGTCCCATAGGTGTTCGTGGATCAGTCCCCCGACACTAGGCTCGTCAAGTTTAACCCGAGTATTTCTACGTGTGCAAAACTGGCTTGCACCCGTTGTATGTGAACGTAGAGCTTATCACACTCGATCATCACGTGGTGTCTCGGCACGACGAACTTTGGCAACGGTGCATACTCAGGGAGAACACTTGTACATTCAAATTTAGTGAGAGATCATCTTATAATGCTACTGCTGAACTAAGCAATTTTTTCGAAAAGGGAGAATGCCCCAGCCTCTGCATCTGAGCGTTGCATACGGCCCTCATATTAAGCAAATAAATATGTTCCAAACAAAGTCTGAAAGTCTAGAAGTCTCCCAAAGACAAAAAAAAGCTCACACAGAGCCAAAAGCGCTAGAATACAAACTAGCGAAGTAAAGGATGCCACAACCGGCTGGCAAAACAGAGGGATAGGTAAACTAATTGCCTATCCTATTACATGACCGCCATCCAAACCGGTTGAATATATCCCGAGCTAACATCTCCCAGCGGATAGATCCAGTAACCAAATGCTCCCTGGCCTCCGTCGGAGTGAGTAGCGACCACGAACGGATCAATGTCGTGGCTCAGAAAATAACCTGCAAAAAATTGAATACATGATATCCTGTTAAAAACCAAATCATTTCTGCAATTCCATATAGTCCACAACAAGGCACAAACTCCTACACGAATATGTCTCGCTAAGTCGGGCTCTATCCCGTTAAGCCATGTCCCAAATAACGTGTTGACAGAATTTGGTGGAGTAATATTGAAAGTAATATGGACCGTTCGCCATAAAACTTTGGCTAGCAGGCAATCAAGCAAAAGGTGTTTGATCGTCTCATCCCGATCACAAAAACTACACCTAGTAGGTCCTGTCCAATTACGCTTTTTCAAGTTGTCCTTGGTTAAAATAATTTGTTTATGGACAAACCACATAAACACTTTTATTTTTAACAGAACTTTGACATCCCAGACATGCTTGGAGCTAGGAATGAAGCTTGAATTGGTAATATCAATATACATGGATTTAACTGTCAATACTCCAGACCTAGTAAGCTTCAGCGTAATTCATCGGGTTGTTGAGAAAGCTGAACCTCCATCAGTCTGCGTACTAGACGGAGCCATTCTTCCCAACGGCCCGCTAGCGATCGTCTGAACTGAATATTAAGGGGAATAGATTGAAATACCGTTGCAACAAACACCTCACATCGTTGAACAATATGATATAAAGACGGGTATTGAATGGCTAAAGGTGTGTCCCCGAGCCAAGTATCCTCCCAGAAACGTGTACCCGCACCGTTACCAATAGTAAACTTTGTCCTATTAAATAGAGATGTTTTGACTTTCATAAGTCCCTTCCAGAAAGGCGAGTCAGTCGGCCTTACTGTCACCTGAAACAAAGTTTTGGTCTGAAGATACTTGCTATGAAGGATTTGCGCCCACCTGGCATCAGTCTCACTCGACAACTTCCACAGCCACTTACTAAGAAGGCATTTGTTTTTAACTTCAAGATTCTCAATACCAAGACCCCCTTGGTCTTTCGGTCTACAGATGATATCCCATTTAGCTAGGCGGTATTTTATTGTTAGTTCATCACCTTGCCAGAAGAATCGCGATCGATAAAAGTCCAGTCTTTTCCTGACTCCAACTGGGACTTCAAAGAACGATAAGAGAAACATAGGCATACTCGTGAGAACCGAATTTATCAGAATTAATCGGCCTCCGTATGACATGAGCTTGCCCTTCCAGCAACTCAATTTCTTTTCAAACCGGTCCTCGATGCACTTCCATTCTCTGTTTGTCAGCTTACGGTGGTGGATTGGTATACCCCCTGTTCAAGAATTCATCCGATTAACCAGTTAACTTGCCGATTAATCCCTACTCATAGGGTCACCGAGTAGCCGATAAACTGATAAATCGTCCGATTAATTGATTAAATGGCCGATTAACTTGCCGATTAGCCTATTAATCCCCTACTCGCCAGCCAACCGAGCAGTTACCAGTTAATGATTTCCTCAACAATGGGTATACCTAAGTACGTAAAAGGTAAAGCCCCCACATCGCACCCAAACAATTGCCTATAAGCCTCTTGTTCATCTTTGGCTCTACCAAAGCAGAACAATTCGCTCTTGTGAAAGTTAATCTTTAACCCGGTCAATTATTCAAAGAGGCATAACACCAGCTTCATATTTCTCGCCTTAGCCAAGTCATGCTCCATAAAGATGATAGTATCATCGGCGTATTGAAGGATGGACACACCTCCATCAACAAGATGAGTTACCAAGCCACCTACTTGACCAGCCTCCTTAGCCCGTCCTATCAAAATTGCTAACATATCAACTACAATGTTAAACAGGATAGGAGACATCGGATCCCCTTGTCTCAGGCCTTTATGTGTCTGGAAATAATGACCGATATCGTCATTCACTTTAATTCCAACACTCCCTTTTTGCATAAACGATTCAACCTGGCGGCGCCAGGCTTCATCAAAACCTTTCATACGCAATGCCTGTTGGAGGAATGGCCATTTGACTTTATCGTACGCTTTCTCGAAATCCACCTTAAAAACAACTCCATCTAATTTTTTTGAATGGATTTCATGGAGCGTTTCATGAAGGACGACCACCCCTTCTAGGATGTTCCTGTCCGGCATGAAAGCAGTTTGGGAATGTTGCACCATAGAATACGCAATCTGTGTGAGCCTATTAGTCCCGACCTTGGTGAAGATTTTGAAACTTACATTGAGAAGGCAGATCGGCCTGAATTGCTCTATTCTCACAGCATCCGTTTTCTTAGGAGCAGTGTTATTGTTCCAAAATTCAAGTGAAATAAGTGAAGTTGGCCAAAGAACAGATCATGAAACATTGGTAACAAATCCCCCTTAATAATGTGCCAGCACTTTTTGTAAAACTCAACCAGGAATCCTTCAGGTTCGGGAGCCTTATTGTTTTTCATCTGTGATATCGCTTCAAAAATCTCCTTCTCTGAGAACGGAGCAACCAAAATATCATTATCCACGGCAGTTAGTTGAGGCACATCCTCAGTCCTGGACTCATCGTGGGACACACAACTATCCTCCGGAGGTCCAAATAACTGCTTATAATACTCGGTTATGTACATTTTTAGGTTGTCCTGTCCTAAAATAGTACCTTCATCTTGTTCAAGCTGAAAGATTCTCTTCTTTCTATGCTTACCATTAGCAATCAAGTGAAAGAATTGAGTTTTCGCGTCCCCCTGTACGACTTTTCTGACCTTAGCCCGCAATGCCCACTTCAGTTCTTCTTCACGGAGAAGTTCTTTCAACCTCTTCTCCGCATCAAGTTTAACTTGACACTGTACTTGTTGCAAAATCGTGGATTCAGCCTTTATGTCTAGTGTCTGAATAAGAGAAAGGAGCCTTTCCTTTTCAATCCTATACATTCCACTAAGGTTCTTAGCCCAACCCCATAAGAAACTTCTCAAATGCCTAATCTTATTCTACCAACGTTCGACAGAAGTCCGACCTCCTGCATCCTTAGCCCATTCCCTGGCTATCAGATCCAAGAAATCTTCTCGTTCAAACCATGCCATCTCGAAAGAAAAGGTATTCTTGTTTCCCACGTGATGTGGCTCCCCTGAGTCCACAAACAACAGTGTGTGATCGGATATTCCGCGCGAGAGCGCCTGCACTGTTACGAGAGGGAACTTCTGTTCCCACTCAACGCTCGCGAGGACTCGATCAAGCTTTTCATATGTCGGGTTTGGCATAGCATTAGCCCAGGTAAACTTTCTATCGAAAAGCTCTATCTCCCTTAGATCCAAGCTTTCAATAATGGTATTGAACATGAACGACCACCTGTCGTCAAAATTATCATTATTTTTTTCCTCTCTCCTCCTAATGATATTGAAATCACCCCCAACTAAAATTGGGAGCTGTTCGGATGCAAAAATTCGAACAAGGTCCGCCAAAAACTCCGGTTTAAGCTCGGGTTGTGAGGCACCATATACCGCCACCAAAGCCTAGTTGAAACCATCAGCTTTAGACCTGACTCGAAACCTAACCGCGAAGTCCCCCATCACTACACTTCGGACTTCTAAGGAATCGCATCTCACACCAAGCAAGATCCCACCCGATCTTCCTCGAGGAGGTAGGCAATGCCAATCGAAATCAACACCGCCCGCAAGAGAGCTAAGAAACTGGGGTGCAAAATTTTCTCGTCCAGTTTCCGAGAGAGCAATAAAATCTAATCTATGCTCCAGAGATGCTTCAGCAAGAAACCTTCTTTTAGCCAAGTCTTTCAGACCTCTGCTATTCCAAAAAATTCCTTTCTTAATTCATCATGAAATTTTTTGGTAGTCCGAATCCTAGCACTCCTACGAACCGCAGAATCGGGATAAATCTTCCATTTCCACTTACGCTTTGGTTTACTAGGAGCTTCCACCCGGTCCTCATAACCGGGCTGAGCGGTGCTAACTTCTGCATTATCTAGGGGTGCATCTTCTACCTCGGACTCATGATTGGATGGTGCTAGATCCGCACACAGATTATCGAGCACTCTCACCCCCAATGCATCAATCTCATCATCATTCATGGGCTGTACCGCTGCTAGATTTCGAATAGTTTCTAGCGCACGCTCCGCTTCCAAATCTAAAAGATCATTCACCGAATTGGAGATTTCACTATCATTTGCCCCTAGCGAAACTCCTAATTGGTTTGCATTATTTATAATCTCCTCATTAGAATAATGCAATAAAGAATTAGATATGTTGACGGACATGCCAGAAGAGATCTCAGCATCACGAAGCTTGGCCGCCCTCATAGTGCACATCTGCTGCATGTCATCAACCTCCGGGTGCTCCTGGATGCGAGCACTCATCCGTCTCCCCGTTGAGACCGGGTCAGGTATCCCACCAAAAGCAATAACCTCTTCCCAAGTAAAACCTCTTCCATGCCCCTCGGATGAGTATCCCACCATGCAGTCATGAACCAGTGACAAGTCAGGAGAGAGGGGTACTGGGGCCGCCTGCCCGAGCCCTCCTCCAGCCCCAACCCTCGGCCCAGAGGGTGGCACCGGCGCCATAGGAGACGTGGACATCCTGACCATGGAAGAAGAAGGGGAGCCAAGGCCACCTGCCCCAGATCCCCCCCCCAGCGCCACTGGAGACGTGGGCGCCGTCGCCGGCCCTGGAGCAGAGGTAGCCGAAGCCACCTGCCTCGGACCACCTCTCCCGCAGCCAGCCGACGTCATCGTCGCCGGCGTCACCGGCAACAAGATAGGATGGAGAGAGGTCGAGGCCACCTGCCCCGGACCCTCTCCCCCAAGCACCACCTCGAATGCAGTCACCATCTCCGGGGCCTTTGCCGCAGGTAGAGCGGGGGAAAGAGAAGCCTGCACAGGCTCCATCTCCCCTCCCCCAACCAAGGTCGTCGCCGAGGGCGTCCTCACCAAGCCTCCGACCATGGGTCTGTCAGCAACCTCGACCTCCAACATAGGAAGTGTGTGCTCAAACACATCATCAGAATCAACCCGATCACTCCAAAGTCTGGGAGGGGCAGAGGCTGGCTCAAAGGACCCAAAACGCAATAAGGTCATAGGAACCGAGGGAGACGGTGCCGGCTCAACCCCAGCCCCGTCCTCGGGCATCTGAGAAACAGGGCCTGATCCATTAGACCCCTCTCTTGTATCCTCATTAGTCGGTGCCCCCTTGGCACCCGCACTGTCATCGCCCTCGTGCATGTCTACGTCAGTCCCATTAATCGCCTCCACGAACAGAGTTGCATCCTCAAACTCAATCTCGAGAGGGAAAACCTCTCCTCTATAAGTCCAATTTACCATATCAGGGACGAACTAAATGTCTAGGATGCTCACTAGAAGTTGGGCCACTCCATGAGCACGGGTAAAAGCCATATCCACTTTCTAAGTTTTCCCAACCATAATGCCCATACTGGCCACCACTCGAACATCCTGTAAAGGCTTAGAGGGAGCCCCAGAAAACCTTAACCAAACCTGAGTAAGGGGCTTTCCCTGAGGCTCCACCTTCGTCCACTCGTGAAATTCCAGAATGCATTTAGTTCCAGGAACTCTACACAAGCCAAAACTCGGCAGTCTCTGCAAATCATCCACAATGGGGAAGTCAACCTTAAAAACATTGGCCTCAAGACTGACCAGTTCCCATTGGAAGTCACCTAGAGCCAGTTCCTGGAGCCTCCGCACAATCTGAGCCTCAGTCACCTCATCCTGAGTAGCTTTCACAATCCCCGTGGTCAAACTCTGCGTCTCCTCTAGAATCTCTCTCGCGGCCGGGGACTCAAAGAACATCAACTCAGCACAATATACTCCATACATTGTAAGAGTCGGAGCCTGATCACGCAAAAATGGGCAATCCCCCGTGGCATGTGCTGGCTTACCACACGTATCACACAGCTCCGCCACACACTCAGCAATGAAGTGACCCTTGTCACCACAACGATAGCATAACATCTTTTCCTTCATACAGGCCCACTTGGCCGCTCTCTCTATGTCAGACCTGTCACCTGCCTTAGCCATAGCCCCGGACGTAGGAACCTCCACGTTGGCCAGAGCCGTCACCACATCCATCGCCTGGCTAGGAAGCTCAATGGACTGCGCGTGATCCGTCACTACGGCTGACGCCACCTGGTCAACAGCTGCTGGAGGCGGAGGCTGTCTGCGATGCCTCCCATGGCCCCCACCCCTACCGCCACGGTGCCCGCGGTATCCACCTCTTTGCCGGTAATCCGGGCCTGAGGCTCCCTCGACAAAACCACCTGGAGGGCCGAGAAACGGTCTCTCAGCAGATCCGTCACTCTGCCAAGCATAGCCATGACCGCCTCCCGTGGATGAGGAACCCCGATGTTGTCCATCTCCAAACGCATCATAACCATCGTCCCCCCACTGACCTCGGGGCAGATCAAAGGACTCTCTCTGCCTCGTCTGCAACGGGCCCATACGAGTCTGAGCAGGCCGCGCAACGTAGTGAGGCGGAGGCACGGCACGAGGCTGACCACCGGCAGGCTTTGGCACAGTCCCTAGGGCCGCACCACCCCGGCCCGGAGCAAGCACTCCAGCCGCGCCCGGCGCCTGAGGCCGAGGCCCACCCCGACCCGCGGCCTGCTGCACCATGGAAGCCGCGGCCGGCGCCGGAGGCCGAGGACCGCCCTGACCCGCAGCCAGCTGCACTGCTGTAGCCGCGGTCGGCGCAGGAGGTCGAGGACCGCCACGACCCGCAGCCGGCTGTGTAGCCGCATTCGATGCAGGAGGCCGCGGTCCGCCCCTACCGGCGGCAGGCTACAGCGAGACCTGCCCCGTTGGCCGAGCACCCAGGTGGCGATCGCCGCGCCCCATGTTATCCGGTGCGACACCACCACCCGCCGGCGGCCTCAAGCCAGGCTGCACCGGGGCACCACGCCCTGCACAGCAGCCAGCGGCGTAGCCCCGCCTCGAGCTGAAGGAGCAGAGGCGGCGTGCTTGCTGGCGGGCGGCGCGCAGCCCCGCGGCCGGCCATGACCTTAAGAGGCTTGATTCTCCTCGCGCGCCCAAGGCCGCACGCCGGGAAACCTGGAGTCCCGCGCCGAGGAACCCTAGCAGCAGCAGACAGCGGCTCACACGCGATGGTAGGATCGCTTACATACTTGCATGGGGTAGCGCTACGAGGAGGATTCGAGCCCTGTACAGCCTGGGCCACATACCCAGCTGCTCCTGGCCCATCCCCTCGCAGCCACGACTCCAACCGAGCCGGCCCAACGCAGCCCAGTAGTCGGTTCAAACGTCACGATCGCATCTCAGAGATCAGATCGACGGGACGGACATCGCGGCCGCCGCCGGCGCCGGACGAACTCCCATCCGCTTCACTTTCTTCCTTTTCTTAACAGTAATCCACGACTCCGGCCTAATCATGTCGAAAAGCATAAGATTTGGAAGACTCACCTTAGGGAGGGTACCCTTCCAAGGTTTGAGTGCCATCGCCGCCGTTCTCCGATGAACTACGCGTTGGATCATCTCATTCTTCTCGCCGGCGTGAAGCCTGATTCGTGTCGGATCGTCCGATGGAAAAACACGGTCGATTGTCGTTGCCACTTCATCTTCGGTGTAACCTGCATTAAAAACTCAAAAATGAGATCTAAAGGCGTCGGTGACGGTGGCGAAGACGCCGGGGTCGCATCCCCATCGTCGTCCGCATCGTCCTCATCGGAACCGGCAAGGGCCCAAAACCGGCCGCCGACGTGCCGGCGATCACCGACGGCGATGGGCTGCGCCGCCTCGGTCACGCGCGCGTGCGGGCACCCTGTCGCCCGCCCTGTCGCCTGCTGGCCCATCCGTCTAGTGCTCGGAAAGATCAGATGCATAAAGGATAAACATCATATGCAATCAAAATATGTGACATGATATGGCCATGATCATCTTGCGCCTTTGATCTCCATCTCCAAAGTACCGTCATGATCTCTATCGTCACCGGCATGACACCATGATCTCCATCATCTTGATCTCTATCAACGTGTCGTCACATGGTCGTCTCGCCAACTATTGCTATCGCATAGCGATAAAGTAAAGCAATTATTTGGCGCTTGCATCTTATGCAATAAAGAGACAACCATAAGGCTTCTGCCAGTTGCCGATAACTTCAACCAAACATGATCATCTCATATAACAACTTATATGTCATCATGTCTTGACCATATCACATCACAACATGCCCTGCAAAAACAAGTTAGACGTCCTCTACTTTATTGTTGCAAGTTTTACGTGGCTGCTACGGGCTGAGCAAGAACTGTTCTTACCTATGCATCAAAACCACAACGATATTTCGTCAAGTTAGTGTTGTTTTAACCTTCAACAAGGACCGGGCGTAGTCACACTCGGTTCAACTAAAGTTGGAGAAACTGACACCCGCCAGCCACATGTATGCAAAGCACGTCGGTAGAACCAGTCTCGCGTAAGCGTACGCGTAATGTCGGTCCAGGCCGCTTCATCCAACAATACCGCCGAACCAAAGTATGACATGCTGATAAGCAGTATGACTTGTATCGCCCACAACTCACTTGTGTTCTACTCGTGCATATAACATCTACGCATAAACCTGGCTCAGATGCCACTGTTGGGGAACGTAGTAATTTCAAAAAAATTCCTACGCACACGCAAGATCATGGTGATGCATAGTAATGAGAGGGGAAGAGTGTTGTCCACGTACCTTCGTAGACCGTAAGCGGAAGCGTTATGAAAACACAGTTTATGTAGTCATACGTCATCATGGTCGACCGATCCTAGTACCAAAAGTACGGCACCTCCGCGATCTGCACACGTTCGGCTCGGTGATGTCCCACGAACTCTCGATCCGGCTGAGTGTCGAGGGAGAGCTTCGTCAGCACGACGGCGTGATGACGGTGATGATGATGCTACCGTCGCAGGGCTTTCCCTAAGCACTACGATGATATGACCGAGGTGGATTATGGTGGAGGGGGGCACCGCACACGGCTAAGGGATCAATGATCAACTTGTGTGTCTATGGGGTGCCCCCTAGCCACGTATATAAAGGATGGAGGAAGGAGGAGGCCTGCCCTCATAGAGCGCGCCCAAAGTGTGGAGTCCTACTAGGACTTCCTAGTCCTAGTAGGATTCCACCTCCTACATGGTATAGGAAAAAGGGAAGGGAGAAGGAGAAGGAAGGAAGGGGGCGCCTCCTTTCCCTAGTCCAATTCGGACTAGTCCATGGGGAAGGGGCGCGGCCACCCTTGAGGCCTTGTTCTCCTTTCCTGTATGGCCCATTAAGGACCAATACGAATTCCCGTAACTCTTCGGTACTCCGAAAAATACCCGAATCACTCAGAACCTTTCCGATGTCTGAATTGTAACACCCTCGATGCGACTATATCCCCCACGTGTCGAGGTACGACTTAGAGGCATAATCGCATGGAAGGCATATGTCGCAAGTCAGGTAATCATCACAAACATCCCATGTAATATAGATAATAAAAGGGATAACATAGTTGGCTTACACTCCCCACGTCAATCAAGGTACATAAATAACATTACATCATCCAAACACTCATGGCCTGACTACGGCGCCAAAATAGAAGATAACCCAACATGCGACACGGTCCCGATCACCCCCAACTGGGCACCACTACTAATCATCAGGAAAGGAAACATAGTAACGTTGAGAGTCCTCGTCAAACTCCCACTTGAGCTCGAGCGCGTCACCTGGAGCGGAATCATCTGGACCTGCATCTGGTGTAATAGTACTCTGTGAGCCACAAGGACTCAGCAATCTTGCACCCTCGCAATCAAGACTATTTAAGCTTATAGGTAGGGTAAGATAAATATAAGTGGAGCTGCAGCAAGCGACTAGCATATATGGTGACTAACTTATTCGCAAAAGAGAGCGAGAAGAGGAGGCAAAGCGCGAGCGACAAACTAGAGGACAACCTGCGCAAACATTACTCCAACACCGTGTCCACTTCCCGGACTCCGCCGAGAAGAGGCCATCACGGTAACACACTCAGTTGATTCTTTTTAATTAAGTTAAGGTTCAAGTTATCTACAACCGGACATTAACAAATTCCCATCTGCCCATAACCGCGGGTACGGCTTTTGAAAGTTCAAATCCCTGCAGGGGAGTCCCAACTTAGCCCATGACAAGCTCTCACGGTCAACGAAGGAATAGACCTCCTCCCAAGACGTTCCGATCAGACTCGGTATCTCGGTTCTTCAAGACACTTCGAAAGGTTAAAACAAGACCAGCAACACCACCCAGATGTGTTGACAAATCCCGATAGGAGCTGCACATATCTCGTTCTCAGGGCACACCGGATGAGCAAGACGTCGGGTAGGCCAGCCCAGAGTTTCCCCTGGTATCCCCGGACATCGCTCGGTTGGACCAACACTCAGAGGAGCACTGGCCCGGGGGGGCTAAAATAAGATGACCCTCGAGCTCCAGAAACCCAAGGGAAAAAGAGGCTAGGTGGCAAATGGTAAAACCAAGGTTGGGCATTGCTGGAAAAGCTTTAATCAAGGCGAACTATCAAGGGGTTCCCATTATAACCCAACCACGTAAGGAACGCAAAATCCGGGAACAAAACACCGATATGACGGAAACTAGGGCGGCAAGAGTGGAACAAAACACTAGGCGAGAGGCCGAGCCTTCCACCCTTCACCAAGTATATAGATGCATTAAAATAACATGGCAATATAATGATATCCCAACAAGTAAATAAATGTTCCAACAAGGAACGGCCTCCAATCTTCACCTGCAACTAGCAACGCTATAAGAGGGGCTGAGCAAAGCGGTAACATAGCCAATCAACGGTTTGCTAGGACATGGTGGGTTAGAGATTTGACATGGCAATTTGGGAGGCTTGAAAGCAAGTGGTAGGCATCGTAGCATTGGCATAGCAAAAGAGCGAGCAAACTAGCATAGCAAAGATAGTAGTGATTTCGAGGGTATGATCATCTTGCCTGCAAAGCTGTCAGAGTTGACTGGATCCTCGAAAGCAAACTCAACGGGCTCCTCGTTAGCGAACTCGTCTCCCGACTCTACCCAAACAAGACAAACAAGCAACAAGGATACAATCAACCACGTGCAAGCTCAAACAATAAGATGCAAACATGGTATGCTATGCGGGATGCTTATGCAAGATGTGACAGGGAATGCATGAACCTGGCCTCAACTTGGAAATCCAAGTGTGCCACTGGAAAGATGAGATGAAATCGCTTGAAAATGATATAAAGAACGCCGGAATCGGAGTTACGGTTTGGAAATGGCAAGCGATTCAAATATGACACCGGTCTGCGATTTACAGCAAGTAGCCATCTAAATGCAATGAGATGAACATGCTACAGCACCCAAACATGACAACAAAATACATGGCAGGGATGCATTCAAGATTCTTAACAAAAGTCTAGCACTGAGCTACGGCCAATTCATCCGTTAACAGGTTCAAACAAGCATGGCAAAACTGCATATGGTAAACAGATCTCAGACTTAGTGAAATTAACACTTGTCTGAAATTTCAGATCAGATAGCCCTCTTCGGAGCAACAAAACTACATGCTACAGGACCTGAACATGGAAAAGTAAAGCATGGCATGGAGCTACTCAAAGAGCTTAACAAAAGTCCCTTAGTGACCTTGAGCCAAAAGGGATCAGAAAATACAATTGCAAGCATGTGAACATGGCAAAAACATAATCAGTTCTCAGACTTAGTGAAAACTGGCACATGCTGAAACAGATAACAAGTAGGCATGTTTACGAGCTCGATGAACTCACTACGGAGCAAGGCATGACAAACTAAGCATACACCCATCAAGAATACACAAAATGCAAGCTAGACATGGCAAGAACAATAACATAGCATGCACGGATCAACTACAACAACATCGGCAAAATTGCAAACAAGTTGACAATCTGCCCAGATTCACAAAGTAGCAAAAGTAGAGCTCGATTGACTCAAGATAGGGTGCTCCATAATTGCAAACAACGACATGGATGGATATAGCACTATAATATTAACAAAACATCCTTACTGATCATCCCCAAAAGAGGCACGGATCACTATGAAACAACATGAACATATGGCATCATGAGATAAACAGCTCAAGGACTTAGTGGAATTGCTAAGTCCCTGAAAACAGAATTATCAAGTGCCTCACTTTGCAAGCTTGCACTAGTCACCACACACATCATAAAAATACATGGGTTGCACCTCTGGAAAGATGACAAAACTCTTAACAAAACATATGTAGAGCATCAGGGCGTATCATGCACACAACAATCATGGCAAAAATGACAAAACTCTAAATGGAGTAGCAGATCTGACAATTAACTCAAGTAGCCCTCTTCTAATAGCATTTCGGGCATCAAGATGAACTCAAATGCAAATGATGCAATGGAAAGAAATGATGTACTCTCTGAGATGAACATTTTGATATGCTATATGCATGAATCGAAGCTATGGATGCAAAGTTACGAGGCTATGAACAACAGCACTTGGATCTGGAGTTTCAGGACTTAGAAGAAAAACAACCTCTAGGGTTTACTGTTCACGGATCTAGATCTGCACGCAAAACGAGGTCGCAACGCTGCTCGCCGGGGAAGACGAGGACGGCGGCGGCCGGGGCCTTGGTGTGGAGGAGGAGACGGCCAGGGTGGTCGCCGGCGCGGGTTCCGGGCGCGGCGGGGCGGCGCGGTCGGTGGCGGCGTTGGGCGGCGCCGGCGAGCTCGGCCTGGTGCGGCGCGGCGAGCTCGGCCGGCAAGGTGGAGGCAAGGCGGCGCGGCGAAGGTCGAGGCGGCGGCGGCGGGCGGCGCGGCGAAGGTCGAGGCGGCGGCGGCGGGCGGCGCGCTCCGGCCGGGCGGCGCGCTCCGGCCGGGCGGCGCCTCGGGCGCGAGGAGGCGGGGCGAGGGAGCGGGCCCTCGGGGGCCGGCGCTGGGCTCCCGGGCCGCGGCCGCGGCTGGCGGCGGAGGTGCCACGTGGCACGCGGCGGTTGGCGGCGGTGCGATCCGGACGTTGTCCGGCTCTGTCCGGACACGTCCGGCGGCGGCGGGGACGGATTTTTTAGGGTTTCGGGGAGGGGGGATCCGAGATTTTCGAGGAGGACCTATTTATAGGCCTAGAGGGAGCTAGCAGAGTCCAAATGAGGTGCGGCTTTCGGCCACGCGATCATGATCGAACGCTCTAGATGATGGAGCAGAGTTAGGTGGGTTTTGGGCCAAATTGGAGGGGTGTTGGGCTGCAACACACACGAGGCCTTTTCGGTCCCTCGGTTAACCGTTGGAGTATCAAACGAAGTCCAAATGATACGAAACTTGACAGGCGGTCTACCGGTAGTAAACCAAGGCCGCTTGGCAAGTCTCGGTCCAATCCGGAAATGTTTAATCCCCACACACAAAAGAAAGGTAGAAATGACCACCGGAGGAGAACAAAGCGCCGGAATGCAAAACGGACAACGGGGAAAATGCTCGAATGCATGAGATGAACACGTATGCAAATGCAATGCACATGATGACATGATATAAGATGCATGACAACGACAACAACACACGGAGACAAAAACCCGAACCTGAGAAAATAAAATAACTTAACGCCGGGAACGGCAAGAGTTGGAGTACAAATTTGGAAAGTTACATCCGG
The DNA here is from genome assembly GCF_056163025.1 of Triticum urartu. Lineage (NCBI taxonomy): Eukaryota > Viridiplantae > Streptophyta > Magnoliopsida > Poales > Poaceae > Triticum > Triticum urartu. The sequence goes on along the minus strand of NC_141873.1, from coordinate 355,070,274 downwards.
GGTGTTACATGAATATAGCCTTCCAATATATCGATCTTTACGTCTCGACCATTTCGAGACTCCTCGTCATGTCCCCGATCTCATCTGGGACTCCGAACAAACTTCGGTCATCAAATCACATAACTCGTAATACAAATCATCACAGAACGTTAAGCGTGCGGACCCTATGGGTTCGAGAACTATGTAGACATGAGCGAGACTCATCTTCGGTCAATAACCAATAGCGGAACCTGGATGCTCATATTGGTTCCTACATATTCTACGAAGATCTTTATCGGCCAAACCGCATAACAACATGCATTGTTCCCTTTGTCATCGGTATATTACTTGCCCGAGATTCGATCGTCGGTATCCTTATACCTAGTTCAATCTCGTTATTGGCAAGTCTCTTTACTCGTTCCATAATACATCATCCCGCAACTAACTCATTAGTCACAATGCTTGCAAGGCTTATAGTGATGTGCATTACCGAGAGGGCCCATAGATACCTCTCCAACAATCGGAGTGACAAATTCTAATCTCGATCTATGCCAACTCAGCAATAACCATTGGAGACACCTGTAGAGCACCTTTATAATCACCCAGTTACGTGGTGACGTTTGGTGGCACACAAAGTGTTCCTCCGGTACTCGGAAATTGCATAATCTCATAGTTATAGGAACATGTATAAGTCATGAAGAAAGCAATAGCAACAAACTAAACGATCATCGTGCTAAGCTAATGGATGGGTCAAGTCAATCACATCATTCTCTAATGATGTGATCCCGTTAATCAAATGACAACTCATGTCTATGGTTAGGAAACATAACCATCATTGATTCAACGAGCTAGTCAAGTAGAGGCAAACTAGTGACACTCTGTTTGTCTATGTATTCACACATGTATTATGTTTCCGGTCAATACAATTCTAGCATGAATAATAAACATTTATCATGAAATAAGGAAATAAATAATAACTTTATTATTGCCTCTAGGGCATATTTCCTTCACATTAAAGGGGAGATCTTGTTTCGTGCTTGCTTTGGCAGTGCTGATTTAATTCAATCGCATAAATAATAGGTAATTAAGAATTCAGAAGTCGCACCATATATGTTAGATCACCCTCCTAAAAGACAGACATAAGATTTTTCTTGATAACCTTCCAAAACAAAATCAGATATTCCTCAATAACAAATTGCTAATCCTGCGCGGTATGTCATTTATTGTTATCATTATCTCTACTATTAATTGACAATCACAAGTTTCCCGATACAACAAAAATAACATATATTTTTTCTTATTGTGTACACATACGCGCTCCCCTGCAGAGCGACGCCGTGCACGACACCATGGAGGATGCCATGATCGGGATGTCCACACGCCGACGATTGTCGAAACGTTCACGGGCGAGGACAACACGACACTACATTGGCCATGTGGTTCATGCTATAGAAGAAAGGAAGAGTGTTTTAAGAAGAAAAAGGGAAAATAATTAAAGCGGCCAAGTGAACCATGATGTTGGAAAAGGAAAGAGGTGTTCCAAAAAAAAAGAAAAAAAAAGAAAGAAAGAGTATTCTAGAAAATAACTAAGAACAAGAACTAAATCTGGCGAGGAATGAGGAGAAAGAAGATGAGGCGTCGCTGACGAACGTACTAATGTCGACGTGGTGCTGGTTGGCGCCAATGGAATGGGTTGACGAAGAGACTACAAGTAGAAGGTGTAGGGAAGGACGAGTAAGAGAAGAATGACAAATATTCCGTAGAAGGTGTAGGGTAGGACGAGTAAGAGAAGAACGATAAATAAGTTGGAGCATATTGGTCTCGCCTCCCACATCAGGAAGACACTAGTTTTTTTTCAGGAAGACACTAGTTTTAATAACATCTTAACTTGTCAATAAACATTCAATGATCATCTTCTCACCTCACAAACATTTTGCTAAAATTCCCTAAAAAAACATTTTGTTAAAATTGCAAGATTCGGAAAAATCTCATAACTGGAAGCCCAATAGTATGGCTTTGTCGTAGCATTTGGAAAACTGATTTTCTTTTACTTGAAAAAAAAAGTAGAAAAAAAGTTGCAAGATTCGGAAAAATCTCATAACTGGAAGCCAAATAGTAAGTGTCGGGATTAGGGACTGTCTTACATGGCTTTGTCGTAGCATTTGGAAAACTGATCTTCTTTTACTTGAGAAAAAAGTAGAAAAAAAGAAGGATGCACCAGCGGGGAATCGAACCCGGGTCTGTACCGTGGCAGGGTACTATTCTACCACTAGACCACTGGTGCTTCTTTCTAATTTTGCCGATTAAAACTTTTATTATCGCCTGTGGAAACTTATATTAGCTGCAAAAGAAACAAAGAAATAACCAGAGTACAAGAAAATTAGGCGAGTCTCGACATGGATCAGGTGGTGGCATCGACATGTGGAGAGGCAGCGCCAAACAGTAGGCCTGCCTTCTTGTCGCCAACAATGTCTGTCTGCCTGGTTCGTTAAGCCTGAATGAAAGAAGAAGAAAAGCCGCACGCTACTCGTGTCCCCTCCCTCCCTCCTCCTCAATCCTCATCCACTTTGCCAAGGAAGGACGGGCCCCACGGGTTTCACTCTCCTGGTTACCTTTTGTTCTGCCAAGAGCAGCTTACGTCTTGCTTTGCCTCTCCTCTCCATCCTTCCTCGCTAATCCTTCTCTTCTTCTGCCAGTGTTGCCACTGTGCCTATGATGTCGAGGTCTACCAACCCAAATCACATGCCCCCCACCTCGCCTTCGCCTTCTCTTAGCCAAGTTGCACAAGATGAGGACACAATCAAGAAGCATACGAGCAGATAAAAAAGAACGCCCGATCCATTTCATTTTGCAAGCGATACCATATCAATCATCCATGCTCGCTCGCTCTGCCAAGACGAGAAGCGATGCATGCATACACACAACAGCAACAACAACACTAGAGGAGAACGGCGACGGGCAATCCATCTTTGTCCTATATACAGTTTCAGTTCAACAGCACTACGCCGACGATACACCGTCGTCGATCACAGGGTCATGAGATACAGTAATTAACAACGACGGATCCGGCGCTTCGTTCTGCTAACACACTACTTGCAAAAACACAACAAGATGATGATGATGATGATGATGTACACATGCATCCATCCATCCATCCTCCTAAAGAGAGATTTTACAACAACAACATGGCACGATCGTCGCCTTCTTTCTCCATCTCGATGTCCATCGGGCTATAACGACGGCGGCGACGACGACGACGCCGATCATACGGTGGTGAGTAATAGGATCACGGTTTCATTGCTACTACCTGGTGGATGGAGTTCGGTTTACCGGATTTGCATCGCGGTGCCCGGCTCGGCGAGGCGGCCGTAGAGCGCCGCGTTGAGCTGGTCCTGGGAGTAGACCCGGGTGGCCATCTTCACCGCCACCTGCTGGATCATGATGTCCTTCACCACCGAGACGCTGGCGTGGTACACGTCCAGGTCCAGCTCCCGCAGCGCCGTCATCAGCTTCGCCGCCGGGTGGTTGCGCTTGTGGCACTGCACGCGGATCATCGCCTCCAGCCCCAGGATCTTGGCCTCGATCTCCACCGCGTGGCACCGCGCCCCGTTGTCGTGCATCCCCGACGACGGCGCGGCCGGCCGGGCGTCGCGCTCCTTCTTGAGCGCCTCGATTTGGGAATGGAGCGTCTCCTTGTCCGACTCCAGCGCCGTCATCTTGCCGCGAAGCTCGTTGATGTAGGAGATGGCGTCGCCGAGCAGCGAGGCCTTGTCCATCTTGGACACGTTGGGCACCACGGCGCGGAGCGCGTAGAACCGCTGGTTCAGCTTCTCTCGCCGCTGCCGCTCCGCCTCCACGTGGTTCAGGGGCTCCTCGCGCCCGTTCGCCGGCTTGCGCCCGCGCTTGCGCGGCCGCTTCTCCTCCGGCGGAGGCACCACGCGGCTGCTCTCCACCTCGCGGACCGACGCCTCCAGGTCTGAGTGGTCGGACTCCGACTTGGCTGGTGCGCCCGTGCCGGTGGACGGCCGCGTCGTCGGCGCCGACGAGAAGGACAGCATCCCCTCGTTGGCTGTCGCGGTCTGGTGGTGGTTGGTGTTGCTCGCGCGGGAGGTGGCCTCCATGGACCGCTTCGGGTTGTTCTTGGCGTCGTTTGATGGGGCCGTCACAGTCGCCGTGTGCTGGGAGAAGAGGCTCCCCGGCGCGGTGGTGAGGCTGGCCGTCGCGGCGGGGGGTGCCGGCGAAGGGTTCCTCCGGCTGGTGCTGTCAGCGCCAAAGTTTAGGATCTCACCAGACTCAGGCTTGAAGAAAGGCGGGGTCACCGTGACGGATGCGTTGGACGCGAAATCTGAGAAATTGAGCTCCCGGCGGAAAGGACCCTGATTGTGCTGGTGCTGGAGCTGGAGCTGGTGCTGATGCTGGAGCTGGTGCTGGTTCTGCCTCTGCGCCGCCGCGGCCGCCTGCTGCGGCGGAGGCTGCTGCGCGTGCACGGAGAGGCCGGGGTTCTCCGTGAGCGTGCTGGTGCTCCCGTTCTCGAACTGATGGATCTGCGGCGGCTGTGGCTGCGGCGGCTTGGAGACGGAGATCTCGACGGACGGCGGCGACTCCTTCATGTCCCCGGCCGGCGCGTCGGCGAGCCAGAGCACGGACGGATCCGTCTCCGCCTCCTGGGGCGGCGGGGCGATGGGCGGCCAGGATCCAGAGCCCCCTCCTCCGCCGTTGAGGTTGAAGAGCGAGCGGATCCTCCCCAAGCTATCGTTGGTCTGGAAGATGACCTCGGTGGCGCCGAGCTCGAGCACGCCGGTGCCGAGGGGGATGCAGACCATGGTGCGGAGGCCGAAGGTGTAGGCCTGCCTGGCCCGCTCGCAGGGCGCGCTGGCGAGCCCCGTGGCGATCCAGGTGGGCTGGCCGGCGAAGAGCGCCTGGCCCGGCAAGCCCATCCCGTTGGGGAAGGACTGGGTCATGGAGACGAGGAAGAACCACTCGGTGTCCGTGACCTCCTCCTCGACGGCCTCGTCGGGCGCGGCGGCGCCTCCCCCGGCTATGAGCGAGTTGAGCTCCCGGAGGACGCGCTTGCGGTGCTCCTGCTCGGCGGCGGAGGCCGGGGTGGGCTGCTGGCGGCGCTTGTCGGCGTCGTCGCAGCCCTTGTAGTAGCCGTCGCCCCAGCCGAGGAGCGAGGCGCCGGCGTCGGTGGAGGACTGCCAGAAGATGGCGTAGGTCCAGGTCTCCCTGGAGCCCTCGATGATGGCCTGCAGGCGCTGCTGCAGTGTGTCCTGGTTGAAGGCCGGCTGCTGCGGCACGGCGGCCGGCGGCGGCGGGGTGGCCGCCGCGCCCCAGGGGAAGGCCGGCATGTCGGCGGAGGCCATGAAGGCCTCCATCATGGAGGCGTTGTCGTCCGTCCACAGGTTCATCGGGCCGGGGCCGGGGCCGGGGTCCGGGGAGGGGGAGGAAGGGGAATGGATGGGAGGGAGAGAAAGCAAGCGCGGGGGGAGGGTGGAGAGGGGGAGATGGGAAAGGTGGGAATGGATTGGTGGTGAGGAAAGACGGGGGGCGAGGCCCAAAGTAGTAAATTGTGCGGGTTTGGTCGCCGTCGACGTCTCCGCCCGCCGATGCGTCGCTCGCTCCCCCGCTGCTTATTTAGCTGCCCGGGGTAAAATAGGGGAATCACTGCACTGATTGTGCTGCGCTGCTGTTCTTGCAGCAGCTGCCGTTTCTTCTCTCTTTCCTCCTCCTTGCTTGGCTGCCCGAATTTTGGGGTGACCGCCGTGCTCGTAGCCTCCTGTCTCGAGCGAGGGCCCGGGTTGTCAGTGACCGATTTAACCCATCCATCGGAGTTAGCCTCCCCTGCTTTGGGGTATCCAGTATGGATGGGCCCGCCTGTCAGCCACCAGTGACTTATTCTATTGTGGGGTTTATCTGTGTGAATGAGTTATATCTTTTCAATTATGTGTCCTTCAAACAAATACTCCCTCCATTCCTAAATAAGTCTTTCTAGAGTTTTCAATAAGGGACTACATATAAAGCAAAATGAATGAATCTACACTCTACAATCTGTCTATGTACATATGTATGTACTTTTTATTGGAATCTCTATAAAAGGATTTATATTTAGAAATGAAGGGGGTATTTTCCAATCACGGCACAAAAAAGAGTCGCAAGGGAGGACTGGGTAAACAAGCAAAATTTCACTGGAAGCATAGGGGGGCGACCGAAGATCCAAAGCATGTGACCATTAGATTACTTTTTTGTAAATGAGGGTGGTATCTTTGGGTCGTGTTAATTCACATTTATGACGTCCTTAACTGGTACACAGTGATTCACTTCTCTTACAAAAAGATAAGATCGCATTTTCATCATATTATTTGGTGGTGATCATGCACTTCCCAAATTTTTGGGAGCAAGTTAAACACGGTGAATAAGTCGATCGTAGTGGAGGCAGAACGGGGATACCGATGATCCAGAGCATATGACCGTTAGATTTCTTTTTCCGTAATTGAGTGATATTTTTGGGTCATGTTGATTCGCATTTATGGCGTCCTTAGCCGATATGTGGTGAATCGCTTCCCCTATGAAGAGATAAAATCATGGTGTGTTGTATCATTTGGTAGCAATAATGGATTTCCAAATTTTTGTCCGTGAATTTAACGACTCTGCGATCGCGGGAGAGTCGCAAGTGGTAACAAGAGGAATAAGCCGATTCTCAATGGAAGCATAGCGGGATAACCTTTAGATTTCTTTCTGATAATGAGTGTAGTATTCTTGGGTCATGTTAGCTGGTATACTCAGAATCACTTCTCACACGAAAAGATAAAATCATGTTGTTCCGCCTTATTTGGTATTTATAATGCACTTCCAAATTTCTAGCGGCGAATTAAGGACTTTACAATCATGATAGAGTTGCAAGTGGGTACAAGACGAAATAAGCCTGTTCCTAGTGGAAGCATAGCGGGTCAATCCAAGATCCAATGCATATGACCGTTAGATTTCTTTCCATAATTGGGTGTGGTGTTTTTGGGTGGTGTTATTTACGGTGTTCTTAGCTGGTATGTTGTGAATCACCACCATATGAAGAGATAGAAATCACATTGCATCATATTTTGGTAGTGATAAAACACTTCCAAATTTCTGCCGGCGAATTAAGGACTTTACAATCACGGTAGAGTCGCAAGTGTGAATGAAAAGAATAATCTAATTCTCAGTGGAAGCATGGCAAGGTGAGTGGAGATTCCAGAGCATGTAAGCATTAGATTTCTAAATGAGTGTGGTATTTTGGGGTCATGTTAATTTACACTTGTGACGTCCTTAGTTGGTATGTTGTGTATTGATTATCATACAAAGAGATAAACTTCCGGCTGACCGTAATATTTGTTAGTGATAAACTATAATGCACTTCCAAATTTGTGCCGATGAATTAAGGACTTTACAATCACGGTGGAGTCGTAAGTGGGGAACATGACCAATAAGTTGATTCCTAAAGCATAGCGGGGTGACCGAAGATCCAGAGCAAGTGACCTTTAGATTTCTCTATGTAAATGAGTGGTATTTTTGGGTCATGTTAATTTGCATTTACGACATCCTTAGTTGGTATGCGGTGAATCTTGCCTCGCCTACAAACAGATAAAATCACATTGCAATGTATTATTCGGTAGTGATAATGATGAACTTTCAAATTTCTATCAGTGAATTAAGAACTTTACAATCATGGTATGGAAAAAGAGTCACAAGTTGGAATGGGGCAAATAAGTCAGATTTCAATGGAAGCATAGCGGGGCGACCGAAGGGCCATAGCATATGGCTGCTTTTTTTGTAAATAACTGTGGTATTTCTAGATTGCACAATTCACATTTTTAAGCAGAAATTTCTGTATTGTGGGGTAAATTTGTAGTGTTTTTTAACACAGTACAGACGCAAGCACTCATATACACGCGCATGCACTCATCCCTATGAACGCACACACACACACACTACCCTTATGAGCACCCTCGAAAGACTGAGCCGGCATATCATCTTGAAATTTACGAAGTCACCGTAGCCACCTCCCACTGAATGCGCATTGCCAGAAATCTTGAAATAAATGCGAGCACCGGGATTTGAATCCTGATGGGCTACGAATACCACAGCCCTTTAACCATCCAACCACAGATTGGTTCGCCACAATTCACATTTACATCGTCCTTGATTGGTATGCAGTGAATCGCTTTTCCCATGAAGAAATTAAATCATGTTGCACTGTATTATATATTTGGTACTAGTGATAATGCACTTCCAATTTCTACTTGGGACTTGTGGACTTCTGCAATCACTGTATGAAAAAACCCAAGTGAGAACGAGGCGAGTAAGGCAGATTTTGAAGGAAGCATAGTCGGGCGACCGGAGAGCGAGAGTATACGACCGTTAGTTTGTGCAAAAATAACACCAATGAGATGTTCTTTTGAATACAAAACAAAGTACTAGCAAGTTTGTCCATAGAAAAGAAAGAGCTACCGTGCATTGGATCAAGCAGGCTAGCCAATATCATGGGGAAAAGCATGCAAGCAAGAAGAAGGTCTGTAGCAGCAGGATTAAACAACGACCGTTCATAGGCATGAAGGAAAGACATGTCACCGGCGTTCCAGCTTTGCGTTGCAGGCTCTAGGTAGAAAAGGTACACTTTAGGTTGTGGTGCTTTGTGCATAGCCTCTCAAAGTTTGCTCGTTTTGGTGCCATCCGATCATATGCGGTGCAACTCCTGCCGCCGCCTAAATGTTTCCAAAGCAGTTTACGTGAAATCTGATGTTACATATCCGTATGTATATTTAGCTGTAAAAACACCATTTATTCAGAACGAAGCTAAATCAGCAAGGTAATCGAAAAACCCAGGAAGAAAAGTGCCACCTGAAAATAAAGAGAAAGGATGCACGGGGACAGCATGAGCTGCTCAGCTCAAGTGAGGCATAGTGGCTGCTAGCGCCCGGTCCAGCCGGCTTGTTTGACCGTTGACCTCCCACCCTGCACCATCAACCACCATGGCCATGGCCGGATGCCTCGATTCACTCCACTCGAGCTGGCCCACGTGCAGCCACCACTGACCAAGCGAGCCTGGACCCACGCGGCAGGCACAGCGACGACAAAGAAACAAAGGAGGTCGCTGTCTCGCCAACGTGACGGATGGATCGGATCGTTTAACACCTGCCGCAAATCTGGGCCGTCCGTTTTCACGTGTTTAGCGAGGCCCGCATCGTGTTCCTTTTTTCCATTTCCTCCTGTGCGTTTCTTTAGTTTATTTGTTTATCCTTTGATGATTTGATTTGGCGATCTGGAGGCCGTGATAAACAAGCGGGAAAGGGAGAGGGTGCGGTTGGTGGGTCGTTGTCGACTTCTCACTACGATTACTCTTGTGCTTTCATTCATGATGCTGATCCGTAATCAGTGTTGCTAGTAGAAAACTGTTGGTGCTGCCTCGTCGTCGTGGGGGGTTTTGGATTCCAGGTGCAAAATGCTACGCCCACTCGTCACATGCTCTATTGCCCGTTGGTCGAGAAGCGTGTCCATTATTAAGGCACGTGAAGAGAGAAACATTTTTGCGTCTGCGTGGTTCCTACGCCAAACATGCCAGCAAAGAGAGGTTGGGCGGTGGAGTGACGAAAATTGTCTGGGTGCATCAGGTGTTAGTCCCCTCGCAACTCCGTCGGTTCTGCCTGTTGGAACTGTCGTCGTAGCTATTTCTGGTGCTGATGGTTTTTCGTTTCGTTTCTCGCACAAATTAACGAGGTGCGTTGGGTTTCTCATTAGCGTGCCCAACTTGTTTTTTCTGTTCCCCCCCTTGGGAGAACTTGTATTTTTCGTTATGAAAGTATATGGAAATGAAAATACCTTGTTTGGAAATAAAGTTATAGTTAAACCTCAGAGCTTGTACTCAATGTATTAAAGAGGAACATCGGGTTTCTCAATAACGAGGAAAACGCTTAGTGGTGCTTTGAGGTGGTGGAGGTTTTGGGTTCCAAGTGCAAAATGATACGCTCACTCGTCACATGCTCTACCAGTTATTAGGAAAGCATTTGTATATTCGTAGATTATTAGTGCATGCACGGAAATTGGATGTATAACCCGATCCATCAGGTTTGAGCTACCCACTCTTCATTCTTTCATTAAAAGGGCAACCTGTAGCTTATAAATGCCTTATTGCAACAATAGAACACACTTGGCAATGCTCTTTGTTATTGCCTGGTTCCATCATAAAGCTTAGGACATGTCCATTCGTTTTACCTAGATAATTAGGTCACACTCAAACCAGACATGTGATTTTCTTACAATTAATTTGTAATATAGCCCGTGTCCAAATATATCCATGGATGAGAATAGTAAGACAACTATAATCTTGGCAACAATCTTAGAGTTTGGGTTGTAGCAATGCCAAACATAGCATGGGAACCATGCAATAGAGCTTGGCGGTGGAGTCACGAAAATTGACTACCCATATCAGAGTTTAGAACATATGTTAGTCCTCTTGCAACTTTGCCATTTCCGAGTGTTGGAATTGTCATTGTAGCTATGTGTGGCGCCAATGGGTTTTCATGTCGTAGTTTCTCTCAGAATAGGAACATCTGGTTTCTCATTACCGTATCAAACTTGTTTATTTCATTCTTTTCCCCTTGTCTAATTTATGTTACAACACTTTATATTCATGTGATGAAACTAATGGAAATGGAAATACCTGCTTTGGACATAAAATCAAACTTTGAAGCTCGTACTCAGACACACTTGACTACATTTGGTAGAATTCAGTGAGAGGTAAATTATAAGTAAAACAAAATGTATCTCATGTCCAAATATAACGGAATGTATCCCCTCATGAAATCTATCTACTGTTTGCGTAGTTCCAACGCCAAGCATAGCATGAAAACCAACAACACAAGTTGGGCGGTGGAGTGTGCATCAAGTGTTAGTCCCCTCACGACTCCGTCATTTCTGTCGGTTGGAGCCATCCCCGTGGCCATGTCCCGTGGTTATGTCTGGAGCTAATGGGTTTTCGTGTCAAGTTTCTCGCACACGTTGACGAGGCATGTCGGGTTTCTCATTAGTGTGCCGAACTTGTTTCTCCTATCTCATTTCTGTTACCAGACCTTGTATTTTCGCCATGAACGTAATGTAAAGTGAAATAACTGGTTTTGAAATAAAACTAAAGTTTAAACCTTAGAGCTCATACTCACACGCACTCGGAAACATTTTTCAGGATTTAGTGAGAGGTAAATTAAAAATAAAACATAATGTATCTTGTGTCCAAACATAACAAAATGTATCTCGTCGTGAAATGTATATAGTGTTTGCGTAGTTCCAACACCAAGCCTAGCATGAGAACTAGCGAAGGAGGTTGGAGAGTGGAGTGTTCATCAGTTGTTAGTCCCCTCGCGAACTATGTTGCTTCTGCCGGTTGGAACCATCCCCGTAGCTATCTCCGGTGCTAATGGGGTTTCGTGTTAATTTTTGCGAGAAACCATGTAGTGTTAATTTTTGCGTGAGTACGAGGTACATTAGGTTTCTCATTACCGTGTCGAACTTGTCCCTCCTATATAGTTTCTATTAGCAGACCTTGTATTTTTTGTCGTGAAAGCAATGTAAAGGGAAATAACTGGCTTGGAAATAAAAACACAGTTTAAACCTCGGAGCTCGTACTCACACACACTCGGGTACATTCTGCAGAATTTAGAGCGAGATAAATAATATCAAAACATTGTGATCAAGGGCTACGCGCTAATTGACAAGAACACCGGGTTTCTCATTAGTGTGTCAAACTTGTTTATCCTCTATAATTTCTATTACCGGACCTTGTATTTTCGTCGTGAAAGTAATGGAATGGAAAATACCGTACTTGTTTTGGAAATAAAATCGCAGTTTAAACCTCGGACCTCGTACTCAGACACACTCGGGTACATTTTGCAGACTTTAGTGATAGATTAGTATATCTAAACGCGTGATCAAGGGCTGTGCGCTATCAAGTGCGTCCGTGAAGCATAGCCAAGCAAACGGTCATCGATTGATTGGATTTAACGGCATGACGGATGAGCCGGGCGGAGGAAGCTTCGCTGGTGGCGCCGGGCCGAGCACACGTTTTGCTCGCGCGGTGCGTGCACGGCGGAGGCGACCCACTCTGGAATTTGCCGAGTATTTTATTTTCACCGTGGAGTGGCGTTGTCGTCACGTGCTTGGGGCCCCTTCGCCATGTGCACACACAGCTGGAACACGCCTTTCTCCTTTCCTGTTTGTTTGTTTATCAGAAAACGACGGGTAAATAATTATCATGATTTTACCTGTGAACCTCACCCAGCTTTTGCTAATTGCCAAGAGAAAATGCAAGTGGGCTACGTGGAACGGTCGTTGGTGCTCGGAGGTGACGTTGAACCAGGCAGGGAGGGCCAATCGGCTTTCTTTCTTTCTGAACCCGTGATTCCTCGCTGTAGGAAAATTAAATTGGGTAGATCATGTCGACGGATGGATTCAACGAATGTGTGTGCCGAGCCAATCCAATCCTCCTCTCAGCTTTCACCCCCTCTCTCTATCATCACAGGGGTCGCACGACAAACATGTGCACGATAATCACTGGCTGGCGTTACTAGTCTGCCCCATCATCATTTTTGAGGGAAAAGAACTGTTGTGGCTTGCTTGCTGTTGGGCCCGCTTGATTTTGAGCTCTTGACAGTGAGTGGGTGCATCTAGATGCGTCCAGCTAGTGATACATTACCTAAGAGCATCTACATCCGAACCTCTCAGACCCGTCTCATACGCCCGGGCGGATCATCCGGTCACCATCGGTCACATTTTTTCGATCCAGACGGACGCCTCAACCGGGCCTTAGACGTCTGGACTGATCAGCACCTTCCATATCCAGCCCAAATATGGGGCTCCCGGCCATGTCCGGGCACGCCCGCCACGTCGAACTGACGAAGGGGACCCAGTCGGAAACACCCGGAAATCCAGCGATCCGACGGACGCCGCGTCCGTTGCCGCGGTGTGAACGCCGCTCCTGCTCACCGCCCAAGACCAAATCCGGCTATTTAAGCCCGCCGGCGTCCCGCAACCCTAACCATCCCCCTCCCCCCTCTCTGTGCCGCCAGTTCGAGCCCATCCACCTCCTCCCTCTCCCGCTACGGCGCTTTGCCCACGGTCAGACGCTCCGCCCACGCTCCGGCACTCCGCCATGGTCCGGAGCAAGATCACCTACTACGCCATGCTGACGCCTAAGCCCCGCTACGAGATCCAGTAGGTGATCCGCGCGAGGCAAGCTGCGCGTGTCGCCCGCATCGCTGTCGGGCTTCCTCCGGACTCGCAAGAGCCGGAGGAGGAGGAAGAGCAATCGGGGGAAGAGGAGGAGGAGGAGATGGCTTCGATGGAGGTGGAGGAGCCGGACCAGCAGGTGTCGACATTCAACATGGAGCAGTCGGAGGCAGAGTTCACTGTCACCTAGTCCGACGAGATGGCAGAGCAGCAGGCCATCCTGGAGTCCATCTAGAATGAGGCCTATGTGGAGACCAACCGGGAGTTCCTCCAGCGGGGAGCAGGCGGAGTCCGACGGGCTCTTCGCCGAGCTCGATGCGGAGATAGAGGCGGAGGAGGCCAAAGCTGCAGCTGCCACCCATGCTGTCGGAGCTGGGCATGGAGATCGTCGTGATCTTCGACGAAGAGTAGCTAGGATCGACATAGTACGTAGGTTCTACTTTCTTTTGCGTGTCTTTGTATGGATATAAGAATTTAGTATGAGATGTCTGGATGCAAGAAGTGAAATTTAAGGCATGCCCGCATTGCTTGTGGACGCAGCGTGTCCCCAAGTGTTTAAGGGTTATATTGTCATTCGTGACCGTAGATGCTCTAAGTGGACTAGTAGCGATTGTAGTGAGCACTGGCACTAACCACCAAATGCCAAGCTAAATGTAAAAAAAGTTATGTGGAAAACCCTCACGTACAGTAAACAGAGACACATCATATGCGCACACAGAGAAAGAAAACAGAGACACATCAAGGCATAATTTCACTATGATGGAGGTATTTACAAGCACAAGGTGACGTGTCTTCTTTAGATACGACTACATTAGGTATATATAAAGGGCATTAAATAAAAGTTTTTGAAGGATAAGTAATTCAATTGTATATAAAGGGCATTAAATAATTTTTTTTGAAGGATAAGTAATCGAATTGTACTCATACGTGTTGACGACAACACTTGCGGTATATTGAATCAGGGTTAGCCCATCCGGAGGCCCGTAAATGGGCTGGCCTCAGGGCCCAACAGGCGAAGGTGTGGCCTAGGCCTCTCGTCGCATGGGAAGCTCTCACCCGATCTTCATCTTGGCATGCAAGTCAAGAAGCCCTCACCAGATCAGGGCTCTACGATGGTTAGCAAACCTCGTAACTCTAGGACTCGCCCCCCTTTACAAGGCGAGACATAGGTGTAGTTTGAGGCATCTGACATCCAGTCATAGCTTCATAGCGACATCTCTACACATATTGCAACCCTCTCACACGAGGCATTTGTCCCCACACCAGTCAAAGCAAAAGCATGAGCAAGGTATTGCATTCATGATGAGGCCCCGAACCTAAGTAAATTCCCTGTGTGCATTCCATTTTGGTACTTCTGGCCACACGCTCCATCCGATTGAGACTACTAACAGTTTTTCGTACCATCAGGGAGATCGAACCCAGATTGAATCTCAACTCCATGGCGACTACTTCGCACCGGGCCAAAGTATCACCTTTGGCTCCATCACCTTCGCCGCGGATGAAACAAGCTAGCTCTACACCAACCCGCGCCACCCACCCTAGATCGAACCCTCTTCTTCGGCACTCTCGAGTTCACTGTCAATCGCCACGGCAATATCCGACTCCGCATCCCACCACTTCTCTGAGCTTCGTACTGGGCAGTGTTATTGGAGTATGTATACGCAATCTGCATCACATAGTGCATCTTGTCGCCAGTTGGAGATATCATGACTACCCTGCCCCAAGTTCAGCTAGCAACTTTGATCCATTGGAGTACATTGCTGTCGGTGTCAAAATCGGCGGATCTCGGGTAGGGGGTCCCGAACTGTGCGTCTAGGCCGGATGGTAACAGGAGGCAAGGGACACGAAGTTTTACCCAAGTTCGGGCCCTCTTGATGGAGATAAAACCCTACGTCCTGCTTGATTAATATTGAAGATATGGGTGTTACAAGAGTAGATCTACCACGAGATCAGAGAGGCTAAACCCTAGAAGCTAGCCTATGGTATGATTGTATGTTATGACTGTTGTCCTACAGACTAAAACCCTTCGATTTATATAGACACCGGAGAGGGTTAGGGTTACACAAGGTCGGTTACAAAGGAGGAGATATCCATATACGTATTGCCTAGCTTGCCTTCCACGCCAAGTAGAGTCCCATCCGGACACGAGACGAAGTCTTCAATCTTGTATCTTCATAGTGTAACAGTCCGGCCAATGGAGATAGTCCGGCTGTCCGGAGACCTCCTAATCCAGGACTCTTTCAGTAGCCCCTGAACCAGGCTTTAATGACGATGAGTCCGGTGCGCAGTTGTCTTCGGCATTGCAAGGCGGGTTCCTTCCCCGAATACATCACAGAAGAATTTGAATACAAGGATAGTGTCCGACCCTGCAAAATAAGTTCCACATTCCACCGCAGAGAGAATAATTTATTCACAGATCTAATTTGCTGGCTTGTTTTGACAGCATGACGTCATGTCATGGCCCGGTGATTATTCGAACCGTTTCTCTTAACCAGCTCCACACATAACGCGAGGCGGTTTCTTGACACGCCTTGCCGAAGCGGAGATCGTGTTCCCCTAATTATAGGATTCTCATTAATGCGGTCGTGGGTAACCCAATCGTGTCTAGGACCCTAGATTATAGGCAAGTCCCAAACGGCTACAGAGAGGACGCTTGATATTCACCCTCTTTATAAGGGGACAAGGTTTTTGCTTTTTCCCTCTCGTGCTCAACCAAACCCTTCCCCCGCCTCGAGTTCTAACACCCAAAGCCCAGGTTAGGTGCTCCGGATCTTCAATCATGTCCGGATCCAGCCTTCAAGGCTGATGGATGCCCTCCTCCGTGACAAAAGAGGACATTAAGAAGTTGAGGGAGGCCAGATACCTGACCGCCGAGGTTTCGCATCGGCTGCCTGCTCGAGGGCAGGTCGTCCCTACTCCCGAACCCAACGAGAACGTTGTGTTCGTCTCCCACTTCCTCCGAGGTCTAGGCCTCACTCTGGATCCCTTCGTCAGGGGCTTGATGTTCTATTACGGGCTAGATTTCCACGATCTAGCTCCAGACTCCTTTCTCCACATCACGACATTTATTGTCGTGTGTGAGGCCTTCCTCCGTGTGACCCCTCACTTCGGTCTGTGGCTCAAGACCTTTGAAGTACAACCGAAGATGATCGAGGGGCAACATGCAGCATGCAGAGGTGCATCAATAGGCAAGATGGCAGGAGCTCCATGGCCGAAAGGCTCCTTTCCAGTGGTGTCCGAATTATGGCAACGGGAGTGGTTTTACGTCACGGCTCCTAGAAGTGCCAAGTGGGCGTCTGCCCCCGCTTTCCGCCCGGGCCCCCCACCACAACTGATGTCATGGATTAGCAGGGGTCTGAGCTGGGGTCCAGCCAAGGACGTGCCTATACTGCAAAGCCGCATCCGAGATCTCTTCGAGGGAGATTTTAATTTGGTTGCGGTAATACAAGTTATGCTGGTTCGTCAAGTCCAGCCTTGCAAACGCCGGCCCCTGCGCTTGTGGGAGTTCAACCCAGAGGGACCACGTGCCATTCAAAGTTTCCTCGGCCTGACGCACGAGGAGATGTACAAGTCATTGTTCGGACCTCAAGTGGAATGTCCGGATATCACCGAGGACGTGGGCCTGAGCAGTAACCGCGCCGCCGAACAAGTAAGAAATCCCCTAGCCGAACACACTGTCTTTTATTCGAAGATATTTCTGAGAGTTCGCCTTTTGACTAGGACTGGCTAACAAAGGCGAAGATGATTCGGTGTTTGGCCCCCCTCCCTGAGGGTTTGGAAAATCCGGTATTGGAGAAGATGCTCGAGGTCGCACCTTGCCCGGAGCCCTTGAAGGAAGATACCGAGGGAGATAATACGGGCGGACGCAGGCCCCCATCGCTATCCGCTCCAACCGAGGGAACGAGCGTCTCCACGAAGGAGGATGATCGGGGGAGGAAAAGGACTGCTTCCGAGGATCCGGAAGCCGAAGCCTCCAAACGGGAGAAGAGGTCTCCCACTGAGGGTCCTGCCTTGGGGGGTGTTTTTGCCGCACAGAGTCCGCGGGGGGATCAGCCCTCCAACGAGTCATAAGTGATCCAAAATATTTTAATAGTAAGGGTATGCTGAGCATAATTGGTTTGCTGCCAAAAATTGGCATGCCAATGTTTGGCATTGTGCCAAATATTGGCAACTACTTGGTTGGCTACGAGTTGTTTTGCCTCTCTCACATAAAGTTGCCAATAGTTGGCAAGTCTCGGTATTGCCAATAGTTGGCAGTGCCAACATTTGGCAAGCCAAATATTGGTAGAAAACCAATTATGCTCGCTATCTTTTTCCTCTGAGAAAATAACCACCGCATCTATCTTGCAGTTCGGGCCTCAGCCCCTCTCAAATGAGCTCGTCTTCGGGGGATCTTCTTCCAGAGATGATGGAGAGCGAAATGCCTCCCCCAGACTCCTCCGCTCCAGAAGCGGGCGACCCCGAAGTGTCTTCGCGGAGGGCCTCTCCGGATCTGGTGAGGCCAGAAGATAACCCCGTAGACCCCCGAAGTCCCCAGTGTCCGGCTCCCGAAGAGAGCATACGAAAGAGTCTGGCACCGTCTGGTGTGCGGTCGGACGTTTTGAGGGAGTTGGTGGGGCGAGCAGCCATCTCAGAAGAGCACCGTACGCTGATGGGTACGGTGATGGAGAGAATCTTGTCCGCTGAAAGCGGATTACATGAAGCCTTTATGAGTCTATTGACAGGCTTTGAGGTATGTGAGATAATATGTGATAGTACTGCACATGTTAGGTGTGCCATGTGTAGATAGTAGCCCCTGAGACTGGTTGTCATCGAGAACGGTGGCGAACAGAGGATCATATTCCCAGGCAATAACCAAACTGCCTCTATGTGCAGGTGGTGGGAGCTCCGGTGGCTAGCCGGACTAGGGAGTTTGCCCAATTAAAACGACAACTGGATGCGGCAGACGCCGACATCGAGCTTGTTAACAAGAGGCTTGATGAGGCACAGGGTAAGTGTTATTATCCGGTGAACGCCACATAGTAAGAGCGGCATAACGCTAGTATCTTTAATATGTTGTGAATGTAGATGGAGCTGCCACCGTGGAAGCCTTGCGGGCGGAACTTGCCCGAGCCAAGGAATAAGCGAGGATTAGTAATGCGGCTGCTTTGAAGGCGGCCGAAGAGTTGAAAGCCGAGAAGGCCGCACATTGCAAGAGCCAGGAGAAGATGGCCAAGATGGCCATAGAATTAAAAGACACCACCGACCGTTGCCGGGTCCTTGAGAAAGAAAACCGAGTGAAGGCAACGGACCTTGAGAAGGCTGCGGCGGCAGACAAAGACACCCGTTCTGCTATGAGAGCGAAGAAGGAGGAGCTGCGAGGAGCCGGGGATATTGCGGCTGGGAAACCCTTCATGTTACGGAGGAAGTTCGGAGATCCCCGATATGCCCCTCTGGATCGGCTATGGAGTTCGGCAGATGCGTATATGGATTTGGCGGCGAGCGCTGCCGATGCAGCCAAGTACTTCCAAGGTCAGACAGATCGTGAAGTGGACAAGCTGTTCTGGACGCAATTCCACGTTCCAGAGCGTCCGCTTTCATTGACTGACCAGCTAGCCGAATGGGCCGAACTGAATAGGTTGTCCGGACTCGCCATGAGGTCCGTTGTGGATCAGCTATGGCCGGAAAGGCCAAAGCCGAACAGCTATTTTAGCTTAGTGCAACAGTTCCTTGATGCGGTGCTGCGCATTAATGCGATGAAGAGGTCGGCGTGCATAGAAGGCTCGCGGATGGCCCTTGCCCGTGTTAAAGCATACTGGACGGAGATGGATGCTACCACTGTTGCGGCGCAGGGTTCGGCCATAGGCCGGGTGGCTGCCGAACACTATTTCAAGGAGGTTCTCGAGGGTGCTCGTTTGATAGAGGCCCAATGCTCAAAAAATATTATGTTTGAGTGATATGTATTCTCATTGTAAGCACAATGCTTTTATGAATTTTTTATAAGGTTATTTTTATACTTTTGCCTGAAAGTAGTATGATGCCTTCTGTGCGGCCGTTTATGTATACTTGTGTATAACCTAAAAGATTGCAGTCGTCGGCTTCAACCCCCACGCATAAAATGCGGGGGTGCTCGCAAAAAACGCGTGTTCACACTTAACCCAACGTCTTGGTCCTATTAAGGAGGTGATAGCGTAGCGAGCGAGGCAACCGGACTATAATGCTTTAACACTTTCACTTAGCCATAGGAGTTTGACAGTGGGGCTACTAGATAGCCCCTGGTGGCTCCGCACTCTCCCGATCGCAGGGTGCGTACATGCCTGGCCGGGAAACGGCCCTTTGTTAAGGCAGAGGAATTCTAACATTCCGATAGGTCACCGAGTGGTTGACCGGTCTCACGCTATATCATGACAGTCAGTTTTCGGCTTTCTCTACTGAGGTGCTCGTCCGGATGAACCAGGGCACAATCGCAGTAGTTCTCCTGGTGCTACCTTAGCCGGTAAAGCGGAACATAAGGCACCAAAACACAGGAGCCGGGAAAACCCAACATTTGACCAAAGACAAAGATTCGGAGCTGATGCATATAAGGCCAAACTCGCGACGCCGAACACTCCCTAAGGTATTCGGTCTTTATGGTATAAACCGGACCCAAATAGTGCCCTTCGTAAGAAACCCCTTGTGTCCAGGTATGTGCATTATTCTGACGTGGCCACATGCCAAGACACTAACATACTTCTCAACTGTGCTGAGAATGCGGTGGATATGTATCAACAAGAGACAGTAAAAAAGGTTTACGCGGGGTCTTAATCTGAAAAGAATCCTTGGAGCGGGTCCCTGCTGCACGTCTGCGCCTGTGTCTCCGTTGTGCCATATCCTGGATGGGTGTAGCACGATGATCATCTGTAAAAGAGAGGAGCTTAGGTGAAAAAGCTGTCGTGCAAAAAGGTAGTTTTTTAAAGAAATCATGTATGATTCTAGGTAAGTAAGAATTGCCGCTTGTCTGTGCACGTTGAGCCCCTTGTATTTGTAATAGGGGTGTGATCATTGATCCGGTATAAATTTCATATGGCTACGCCGGACTCGTCTAGCCGTGTCCGAGGTCGTGACGACCTGCTAAATGCTTTAGTTGGTGAGGCCATTTTTAGTGTGCGGCTGCCAAGGCAGCCGCACGCTCTTCGGCATCTTGAGTGTGAGGGAAGCGTAGTGTGGTATTGCGTTAAAGCAAGTGAAAGCTTCGCGTCCGAGTAGTGCTTGATAGCCACTTTGAAACGGAGCGATGTGGAAGGTTAAATGTTTGCTACGGAAGTTATCGGGGAAGCCGAATATAACTTTTAGTAGCAGGGAGCCCGTGCAATGAGCCCCTGGGCCTGGCGTTACTCCTTTAAAGGTAATATTGCTATGGCAAATTTTTGTTGGGTCTATCCCCATTTCGCGGATTGTATCCTGGTATATCAGGTTTAGACTGTTGCCACCGTCCATCAGGACTCGTGTGAAGTGGTATCCGTCAATTATTGGGTCTAATACCAGGGTAGCCCATCCTGCACGCTAGACACTTGCTGAGTAATCACGATGGTCGAAAGTGATCGGTTGAGACGACCAGTGGCAGGACTCCGCGGTGATAGGCCTTCGGGCGTATTTTGCTGGGAGTGCCTTAACACGTTTACTGTTTTGACTTCTGGTGGAAATTTCTTTTGTTCCCCAGTGTCTTCCTTGAGAGGCTCATCCTCATCTTCGCTTGGTGTATCATCCCCCTTGTGTACGGCGTTTAGCTTGCCGGACTGCTTGAAGACCCAACATTCTCTGTGGGTGTGATTGGCTGGTTTGCCAGGGGTGCTATGGACCTGACATATTTGGTCCAGAATTTTGTTTAGGCTGGACAGTTCATCTCTAGCGCCTTTAGGGGGCAGCTTTTGCTGACCTGCCCGAGAGCTTTTGAATCCGGCGTTTACTGCCGTGCTCTTCGTGCTGTCTCTTTTATTCCGGCGTTTGTTATTGTTGTTGCGCTGTGATTTCCCGTTTCCATCTCTAACTTCAGATGTACTGGGGTCGCTGGAGCTGCATCGGGCTAGCCAGCTGTCTTCACCCACGCAAAAGCGGGTCATGAGGCTTGTTAATGCTGCCATTGTTCTCAGTTTTTCTTGGCCGAGGTGTCGGGCAAGCCATTCGTCACGGACGATGTGCTTAAAAGCTGCCAAGGCTTCGGCATCCGGGCAGTCAACAATTTGGTTCTTTTTAGTAAGAAACCTGTTCCAAAGCTTTCGGGCTGACTCTCCGGGCTGTTGAGTTATATGACTCAAATCATCCGCATCCGGAGGTCGGACATAAGTCCCTTGAAAGTTTGCCCGAAAAGCGTCTTCGAGCTCTGCCCAGCTTCCAATGGAGTTTTCGGGGAGGCCTTTAAGCCAATGACGAGCTGGCGCTTTGAGTTTGAGTGGTAAGTACTTGATGGCGTGGAGATCATCTCCTTGAGCCATATGGATGTGGAGGATATAGTCCTCGATCCAGACCCCAGGGTCTGTTGTTCCGTCGTATGCCTCTATGTTTACAGGTTTGAATCCCTCTGGAAATTCATGATCCAGCACCTCATCGGTGAAACATAGGGGGTGTGCGGCATCCCTGTATCTGGGTGTACCACGTTGTTCAGATGTTTGTTGTGTTATATCGTATGCTGGGGCGCGCTTGCGTGGTTCATAGATGGATCTGGTTGCGCTGTCCTTTTGGTACAAGCCCTCGCGTGAATCGTGTATTGTCTTGTGGGTGGCATTGTTTGCCGCTCTATGTTGGCCGTGAGGTCGTCTATCCGGCCAGGTGGCTGTTTTGATTTTTGGTTGTGAGGGGTCTGAGGCCTCCTCATGGAACTCATGTAGCAACTTCCGCTTTGGGTAGCTCTTGGTGGGGCGATTGTCGCCGTACTTCGCTGCTGTGTTGAGTACTTTACTCCATCTGATTTGGAGTGTGTCCTGCGCAGCCTTGAGCCTTTGCTGCTGCTTTTTCAGACTCCTCGCGGTGGCAACAAGCCTTTGACGGGCATTCTGCTGCTCCGGGTGCCTGTCTGGCGTTGTGTCGTCCGGACTATTATCTTTGACAGAATTGGTTTGTTCGGTTTGATTCTCCGTATTGCCGTGGTCCGGCAGTGGTTCGCCCTGCTCCAACGCTGGGTCTGTGTTATCGTTATTTCTGGCGAGGCGTGATTTGGGGCGGCGCTTGCGCCGCCGCTTTGACTGCTTCTCGAGGGAATAAGCCTTCGGTGCATCCTTCTGTTCCTCGTCGTCTTCCTTTGGTGTGTCCACCATGTATACATCATATGATGAATTGGACGTCCAGCACCCTGCGGGCGGTGGTTCCTCTTCGCCTTACGCATCGTCGTCCATACCGTCGATGTCTGCAGAGTCGAAGTCGAGCATGTCGGTTGAGTCATCGACAGTGGCTATTAAGTGGGTGGTGGGTGGGCGTCGAATTTCGTCGTCTGCATCCCAATCCTGTTGGCCATAATCCGGCCAGGGCTCTCCTGACAAAGAGAGAGACCTTAGTGAATTCAGAATGTCGCCAAAGGGCGAGTGCTGAAAGGTATCTGCGGGTGAATTCCATGATCGGCGCCCAATCGAATTCGGTTGGCGGGGGCGCGGGCGGTTCGGAGTCAGAAAAGGAGTCCGACACCTTGAAGTCACGGGCTGCACATAGGATTATGCTGGTGTTCGGCTCGATCGCCATTGAGACTACAGCCCCTGAGGCGGTGTCTAGCCACCCGTCCTCGATTGGCGCAGCTAGCTCCGAGCTAAGGGTCAGAGCTGATGTGGGCGTGGCCTCTGGGGTACCGTCAGGTGGCAGAGCTAGGTCATACCCATTGCGACAGTGCGGCACGCCCGACTGTGGCTCGAATCTGTCGAAGATCAAGTCCCCACGGATGTTGGCCATGTAATTCGAACTTCCAAATCTGACCTGATGGCCAGGGGCGTAGCTTTCAATCTGCTCCAGATGGCCAAGCGAATTAGCCCGCAGTGCAAAGCCGCCGAATAT
This sequence comes from Triticum urartu, assembly GCF_056163025.1. NCBI lineage: Eukaryota > Viridiplantae > Streptophyta > Magnoliopsida > Poales > Poaceae > Triticum > Triticum urartu. Next base: position 355,047,054 of record NC_141873.1, on the reverse strand, counting down.
GAAGATCTGTCCGGGGAGAAAAGTCTCACCCTGGACCGCATCGCTATGGATGATAGTAGGAGCCATCAAGCCTAATGGCGACGACACAGAGGAACTCTCAATGAAAGCACCAATGTCGGTGTCAAAACCGGCGGATCTCGGGTAGGGGGTCCCGAACTGTGCTTTAGGCCGGATGGTAACAGGAGGCAAGGGACACGAAGTTTTACCCAGGTTAGGGCCCTCTTGATGGAGGTAAAACCCTACGTCCTTCTTGATTAATATTGAAGATATGGGTGTTACAAGAGTAGATCTACCACGAGATCAGAGAGGCTAAACCCTAGAAGCTAGCCTATGGTATGATTGTATGTTATGATTGTTGTCCTACGGACTAAAACCCTTCGGTTTATATAGACACCGGAGAGGGTTAGGGTTACACAAGGTCGGTTACAAAGGAGGAGATATCCATATACGTATTGCCTAGCTTGCCTTCCACGCCAAGTAGAGTCCCATCCAGACACGAGACGAAGTCTTCAATCTTGTATCTTCATAGTCTAACAGTATGGCCAATGGAGATAGTCTGGCTGTCCGGAGACCCCCTAATCCAGGACTCCCTCAATTGCCCAATGCTTATTGTCGATCTGTCGATCTGGTTGCTAGCTTATGTCCACTTCACGACAAAATGTGCCAGGACCTACGATTTGATGGCCTACCGTGGTTGGTATTGTATCTCAAAGGGCACCAACTCAATCACCCACTTTGCAATCCGACCTATGGCTTACCTATGGTTGATAATGTCCGACATGTGAACTGTTGGTAATTTGCCTCCTTTTGTTTTGGAGATTGTTTTCATAAATAGTGTGGGACCTAATGTGTTGGTTAGTGCACACAAAGTGATAAAGTCCCTGAAGTCATGTGAAGTTTGGAACAAACTCCAAAGATAATCTCCTATGAGGCAGCGAGGATTATCATAGAAGATTATGCCTGTCGAAAGTGACCCCCTCAAAATTGTTGGGGCAAAGAAATTAATTTGGTGAACTTCTGAACAAATTGATTGCAGCCGAGAGGTAGAAGATGGGGAAAAGAGGTACCATTTTCTTTCGTTCTTTTTTTCTTGAGTCATAGGACCATCGTACAATTAGGAGGGGTATAGTGTTTTAAACTTATGTTTCTCTGATGCTAAACCGAAACCAATGAGAGTGGAGAGAAATCTCTTTGTGTTCCATATAAATACTTGCTAGAAAGAGACACATTTCTTTACTGTGAAATATTTGATTCACACAGAGGAGTCAACATTACTTCTTCCTCAAGTAATGTTACCGCTATGATCAAAATCCGACTGTTGGACATGTGTCGCTTGGGCATTGGCTAGTTGTCATGTCCAAAATGGTCTTTCCTCCCTCGGGAAGACAATGACTATAAATAGCCACCTCCTTCCAACATGCACCGTTGGTTGCTCCGTGTGATTCCGAGAAGATTGTGTGAGCACCCCTCTCCCGAGTGATAGGTGTTTAAATAGACACCCCCTTCGAACATGCACCACTGAGTTTAAGATCCACGAAGAGAAAAACCCAAAGAGCCAAAAAATTATATAGGGGTTTAGCATCACTAAATCTAAATCAAGTACGCTTCCCCTATTACTCCTGAGAGCTTCTTGTTGAAAAACATAGTAGAAAACAAAAAAATCGCCCTATGATCACCCAGAAACAATATGAAGATGCATATAGGGTTTGGATCAACAGTAGTTACCGACTCCGGAGTGTAGAGGAAGTAGATGAGTCGATGTATATCGTACTTGGAGTCCCTCAAACTGTTGATGACAATCCCACAAAATGCCCTCGAGCAGAAGACCGAAAGCACCACCTCTCTACTTGGTTGCAAGTGTATGGTCTTCACGATCCAGCAACGCTTCGCCATCCAGAGCTAATCATCATCGAAGAATTAGAGGGAGGAGATTAGAACCACACCGGGCTTCTAATTATAAGGACCAGAGGAACTAGGTCTAGCTCTGATTAGTCAACTAGGAGTCTAGGACCAACTAGAACTAGAACTAGATGAACTAGAGGAGGCTCCAAAACTTGTGTCATCAAAAGGGCCAATACCTCAAGTATATATAGGTTAGAGGGGGAGAGAGGGGCTGCCACCAAGGAGGGAAAGTCCCTCCTTGGAGTGCCGTCCAAGAGGTAGGAGTTGGACACCTCCCTTAGTCCAATTTGGCCTCCCCTTTAGGAGGGCGGGGGGAGGGCACCTCCACTTGGGCCTTTGTGGCCCAAGTTGCCTTCTACCACTTGTCCTTTTAAGATCCGTTGATATTAAATTAAATATAAAAGCCTTCTAACAATTACTAGAGCCTTTTATTATTAATTTAACACCTCCGGAAACATTTTCCACATATATATTATTTACTAATAATACTCGGTATTGCCCGATAAACTCTAAAACCCTTCCGGTGACACCGAAACGCTTTTGGTTGCTCTCGAAACTATTCTGAATACTAATGAAACAATTCCAAATAAATCCTCGATACTCTTGTCCTACTAACACTCAGCAAATCATGATTACCTTAAGCTTGTGACCCCATAGGTTCGGTAAACCATAGACATGAACGAAACTCCTTCGTTCAATGACCAATAATGAAACTGTGGACATCCACATCGATCCCTATGATTACACGAATGACATTCGAGTGAACCGTTGGTTATCATGTGATGTTACCTTTGCTTTGCAATACTTTACAAAACCCGAGGTGTGCCGGTATCCTCCCGAGTCATGCACATGTTCACTATACTGTTCTTCTCGTTACCAGTTTTGTTCTTCTCTCTCATTGAATTGTTCCAGCATCCCTGTGACGTGGTCACTTGTGTCGGACATACGGTGATTGATGCCATCACACCAAGAGGGCCCTAAGAATATCTCTCCATCATCGGAGGCGCAAATCCCACTCTCGAGCTATCTAGTCCCTTGTCAAACTTTCTGATGAACTTGTAAGTTGTCGTTATGATCATCGTGTTACAGATGACGTTTGAGCAACCCCAAAGTTCACCGTACGGTATGAAGTGACTACGGTACTATCATGGTATGAGGAACTAAAACACATGATAACACTCTGTGTTATAACAATTGATTTCAGACGATATTATCTCAAAGTATAACAAACAAGTTTGGGTCGATTCAATATGATTGTTCTTCTAATGCCATACTCTTAATCTTGTTTTAGGACGATCATTACACTTAACAATATCCTAAGATCTGGAAAAGATGATCAACAAAAACACTTGAGCTAGTCTCAGAGGCAAGACTGGCAACATATGAGTTTTCCACTGAATCACATATTCCAGGATCATAAAAGTTATAAAATGAAATATAAACTCTTAATTATGAAAATGGAAATATAATAGTACAATATTTGCCTCTAGGGCATATTCCCAATAATCTCCCACTTGCATTAAAGTCAATAATCTAGTTTACATTTTCTCTCTAACACCTATGGCTATCCGGTTTTGCTCATGCTTTGCTCGTGGTAGAGCCTTCATCATCTGGTCTAACACATTCAAATCCGTATAATATTTGTGTTAGTCATGTCTCATTTTTTATTCCTTTTGCTTTGAGCAGCGACACTATTATTCATAATACAGTGTCATTGGTTTCATTGCATTTGGGATCACACCAACTATATCAAGACACTTCTTGATTAACTATATTCATAATAGAGTGCTATTGGTTTCATTATACTTGGGTTTATGCCAACTATACCAAGACACTTCTTGATTAACTATATTAATAATATAGTGTCATTGGTTTGATCACACTTGGGACCACATCAATTATATTCAGACATCTTTAAACCATGTAATGCTTTTAACCTATTCTTCTTACATTATAGAATCCACAATATTGTTCGTGCTTGAAAACTATTCTAAACAGTCATAGCCAATATAAATTATATTAGTCATGGAGCTGGTGTTCGTGTAACCTTTTACAACGAACTTCTTCATCTCCCGTATGGACAAGTCCATTGTCCTTCTAAGGCACTTAATTATATTAATAGTTACCTAGTGAGACAATTCAAGATCATTTTGGTACCTGCAACTAACGTTTAGTGCATAAAACATTTGCTTTATACATATCGTAACATTCATCATGAATTAAATAATCCACTCATCCGTTCAAGCTTATTAACTGTCTTAGGACATTGATTTCTTTTAAGCATCATATTATGTGACATTGGGAGAAAACGCATTCTCCATTTTAACATTCTCCATTTTAAACCTTTTTAAACCTTGTCAGTGTATTCAATTCAGCTTAGCACAATTAGACTCTTGATCTATCTTTATAGATCTTTATTCCCAATAATTTGCTTTGCTTTAGTCTTTCATTGGAAACATATTCTTCAAATCTCGTTGTGCTTAGAAATTTTATATTATTTCCAATCTACAATATGTCATATACATATGAGATTAGAAATGCTATAGAGCTCACACAAAACTTCACAAGTTTCTTCATCATTTCAACAAAGTCATACTCTTTAACTATTTCATTAAAATGTTGATTCCAGCTCCTTGATACTTGCCTCAAAACACAACCTTTTGAAGCTTGCACATCCGGTATTCCCAGGATCAGCAAAACTTTCTAGTTGTATCATTCATACATCCTTTCAATTAGGGAAACTTGCCTTGACATCCATTCCATTTACTTTATACGTTCTGAAGGATCAACCAAGTTCCAAACTTAATTGTCGTATATGATCTCTATATGTTATGGAGAATTAACTAAGTTGAAAACTTAATTGTATATGAACTCCATTTTCATGTGCATGGATATAAGCCATTCCTTTGAGTTGGGCGTTGGCATCGCTTCCTTGTAGTGCGCAGGTTCATCTTCTTCTAAGATGGATATATCAATATGAGATTATTCAGGAGGTTTGTTAAATTTTCATGATCTACACAGTTCAGTTGCAAGCTTTAACTAGAGTTTCTACATCTGGTGCAGTAACTCATGGCTCAGTTGTATGGACAACTTTCGGGACAACTTCTGGTTTGTTAATCCCTTTTACTTCTGCCAAAGATTCAATAATCTTATCAAGCTACACTGTCCTCCCACTTATTTCTTTAACAAGAAAACTCCTTCTCGACAAAGTGTTCATTCTTTGTGACAAATAGTTTGTCCTTTAACTTTTGGTAGAAGGAATACCCAATTACATCTTTGGGATCACCTAGAAATTAGCATTTGTCTAGATTGTCTACTCCATAACTCATATTGTGTTGTCTTGCCATACTATAAGACAGTGCTCTGTTCAGTGTAAATGTTGATGTTTCAAGTGCATATTCCCAAAATTAATAAAAGCATATTAGTAAGAAATAATTCCACAATTATCTGAGTGTTTTGCTAAACTCATGACTTAGATAATTTTTCTCCATGATTGAAGATCCTTTTATCTTTGTCACAATAATTCTTATCTTCATTATGAATTTTATTCGAGCCTTTCGAATGTTTCATTCTAAATTTGTTTAAGCATTTCAAATATTTTAGATTTACATCAAGTACATCATAGTTACTCAAATCATTAATGAAGCATAATAATTCACAGCGCCTTGGTTTGCTCATTGATGACCCACAAGTATAGGGGATCTATCGTAGTCCTTTCGATAAGTAAGAGTGTCGAACCCAACGAGGAGCAGAAGGAAATGATAAGCGGTTTTCAGCAAGGTATTCTCTGCAAGCACTGAAATTATCGGTAACAGATAGTTTTGTGATAAGGTAATTTGTAATGAGTAGCAGGTAATAAAAGTAAATAAGGTGCAGCAAGATGGCCCAATCCTTTTTGCAGCAAAGGACAAGCCTGGACAAACTCTTATATGATGTAAAGCGCTCCCGCGGACACATGGGAATTATCGTCAAGGTAGTTTTCATCATGATCATATGATTCATGCTCGGTACTTTGATAATATGATATGTGGGTGGACCGGTGCTTGGGTACTGCCTTACCTGGACAAGCATCACACTTATGATTAACCCCTATTGCAAGCATCTGCAACTACAACCGAAGTATTAAGGTAAACCTAACCATAGCATGAAACATATGGATCCAAGTCAGCCCCTTACGAAGCAATGCATAAACTAGGGTTTAAGCTTCTGTCACTCTAGCAACCCATCATCTACTTATTACTTCCCAATGCCTCCCTCTAGGCCCAAACAATGGTGAAGTGTCATGTAGTCGACGTTCACATGACACCACTGACAACATACATCTCATCAGAATATCGACGAATACCAAAAATTCACATGACTACTAATAGCAAGACTTCTCCCATGTCCCCAGGAACAAACGTAACTACTCACAAAGCATATTCATGTTCATAATTAGAGGGGTATTAATATGCATAATGGATCTGAACATATGATCTTCCACCAAGTAAACCAACTAGCATCAACTACAAGGAGTAATCAACACTACTAGCAACCCACAGGTACCAATCTGAGGTTTGGATACAAAGATTGGATACAAGAGATGAACTAGGGTTTGAGAGGAGATGGTATTGGTGAAGATGTTGATGGAGATTGACCCCCTCCTGATGAGAGGATTGTTGGTGATGACGACGGTGATGATTTCCCCCTCCCGGAGGGAAGTTTCTCTGGTAGAACAGCTCCGCCAGAGCCCTAGATTGGTTCCGTCAAGGTTCCGCCTCGTGGCGGCGGAGTCTCGTCCCGAAAGCTTGCTTATGATTTTTTTCTCGACGAAAGACTCCATATAGTAGAAGATGGGCACCGGAGGGCCACCAGGGGGCCCACGAGGCAGGGGGCGCGCCCAGGGGGGTAGGGCGCGCCCCCACCCTCGTGGCCAGGGTGTGCCCCCTCTGGAACTTCTTGTGCTTAGTATTTTTTATATATTCTGGAAATAACTTCCGTGAAGTTTCAGGACTTTTGGAGCTGTGCAGAATAGGTCTCTAATATTTGCTCCTTTTCCAGCCCAGAATCCCAGCTGCCGGCTTTCTCCCTCTTCATGTAAACCTTGTAAAATAAGAGAGAATAGGCATAAGTATTGTGACATAATGTGTAATAACAACCCATAATGCAATAAATATTGATATAAAAGCATGATGCAAAATGGACGTATCAACTCCCCCAAGCTTAGACCTCGCTTGTCCTCAAGCAAAAGCCGAAATCAAAAAATATGTCGACATGTTTAGAGATAGAGGTGTTGATAAAAATAAAATACGGACATGAGGGCATCATGATCATTCTTAGAACAATAATATATATATATATATATTGTCATATGATCTCTTATGCTAAAGTAACAATTCAATCACAATTTCAAGTATGAATCATAAACTTCATTGAGAACCAACAAACTCTAATCCCAGTCATTGAGGCAATTGCAATTTATCATAACATAGGAAAGAGTCAATATAAGAGCTTTCCAGCAAATCCACATACTCAACCATCTTTTAGTCTTTCACAATTGCTACTCACGCAATATTTATGGGTATGAAGTCTTAATCGGACACAGAGAAAGATAGGGGCTTATAGTTTTGCCTCCCAACGTTTTACCTCAAGGGTAATGTCAACAATAATAGTTCATGAAGACTCACATCCAATTAGCTATATATATCAGGATCTTTCCAAAACATTGTGCATGCTAAAGGATAAAATGTAAAAAGGGAAGGTGAAGATCACCATGACTCTTATGTAAGGTAGAAGATGAAAGTAAAAGATAGGCCCTTCGCAGAGGGAAGAAGAGGTTGTCATGCGCTTTTATGGTTGGATGCACGAAATCTTAATGCAAAAGAATGTCACTTTATATTGCCACTTGTGATATGGACCTTTATTATGTAGTCCGTCGCTTTTATTTCTTCCATATCACAAGATCGTATAAAGCTTATTTTCTCCCACACTAATAAGTCATACATATTTAGAGAGCAATTTTTATTGCTTGCACCGATGACAACTTACTTGAAGGATCTTACTCAATCCATAGGTAGATATGGTGGACTCTCATGGCAAAACTAGGTTTAGGGATATTTGGAAGCACAAGTGGTATCTCTACTTGGTGCGAAGAAATTGGCTAGCATGAGAGGGAAAGGCAAGCTTAACATGTTAGATGATCCATGGCAATATAATTTATCTCAGATGTAAGAAAACATAACCCATTATGTTGTCTTCCTTGTCCAACATCAACTCTTAGCATGTCATACTTTAATGAGTTCTCACAATCACAAAAGATGTTCAAGATAGTATATTTATATGTGAACCTCTCTTTCTTTTTTACTTCCTATTAATTGCAACGATGACCAAAACTATGTTTGTCAACTCTCAACAACTTTTATTCATCACAATCTTTTATATGTGAGCTCATTACTCTCCATAAGATCCATATAATCTCTTTGTTTCTTTTTATTATTTCTCTTTTTATTTTATTCCCTCAAGATCATAGAAAAATAATCAAGCCCTTGACTCAACACTAATCTTTATTATATAGCTCACGGACTCGATTACATAGAGGGATCATAAAGCAAAACTCACAACTAGATCATACTAAAACTTTATTCAACTAGATCAAGATATTACCAGAAGGATCGAACTAAGAAAAACGGTAAAGATAAAAGTGATGGTGATACGATACCAGGGCACTCCCCCAAGCTTGGCAGTTGCCAAGAGGAGTGCCCATACCAGATACTTAGTTCTTCTTTGTTGGTGAAGAAGGTGGAGTTGTTGATGATGGATAGTCGAACATCGAGCGTAGGAGGTCCTCTAACTTGCGGATAATGCCCTTGAGTGCGATGATATGCTCCTTCAACAAAATATTTTCACGTGTGAGATACTTGTTTTGTATACGGGCTAACTCAATCATCTTGAAAGCCTCGATCTCAGTTGGGGTAAGAAGATTGTGATCAAGTTGAAGGATGTCTTCTGCTGCCGGAACTTGGTCCTCCGTGGTCTTCTTGATCCCTTCATCCTTGTTGATCTCCATAGGTTCTTCCCTCTTCAACTCTATCTTCATTAGCCAAGCATCGTTGTCACCCTTGTTGGAGGTGGGGGACGACATGATGCCTGGCCTTGACAACCCTGATAGAAAACAGCTCGAAACAAAGACAAGAGATATTTGCATGATACAGTGGTCAAAAGCTTCAGGAGATTATATAATGAATTTTTACCGACCAAAAGAAGTATCGTGCAAGAAAACGGAGTCCGGAGAGCACACGAGGTGCCCACGAGGCAGGGGACGCGCCCAGGGGGGTAGGGCACGCCTCCCACCCTCATGGAAGCTCCGTGTCCTTTCTGGTCTGCTTCTTATTTTCCTATTTTCTTAAATATCCCAAAACAAAGAAATATTGCCATTAGAAATGTTTTGGAGTCGGTTTACTTACCGTACCACGTACCTATTCCTTTTCGGAGTCTGAAACGTTCCGGAAAGTGTCCCTTATGTATTCCTCTGGGGTTACGGTTTCAATAATATTAGTTTCAACATTTATAGGATTACTTGTGATATAATGTTTAATTCTTTGACCATTCACCACCCTCGGATTTGTGCCTTCGAAGTTGATGATTTTTATGGCACCAGAACGATAGATCTCCTCGATAACATAAGGACCTTCCCATTTAGAGATAAGTTTGCCTGCAAAAAATCTTAAACGGGAGTTGTATATCAATACATAATCACCTACATTGAACTCGTGCTTTTGTATCCTTTTATCATGCCATCTTTTAACTTTTTGTTTAAACAGCTTGGCATTTTCATAAGCTTGGGTTCTCCATTCATCAAGTGAGGTAATGTCAAATAACCTCTTCTCACCGGCAAGTTTGAAATCATAATTGAGCTCTTTAATGTCCCAATATGCCTTATGTTCTAGTTCAAGGGGTAAGTGACATGCTTTACCATAAACCATTTTATACGGAGACATACCCATAGGATTTTTATATGTAGTTCTATAGGCCCATAATGCATCATCAAGTTTCTTGGACCAATTCTTTCTAGATCTATTAACATTCTTTTGCAAAATTAATTTGAGATCTCTGTTACTCAATTCTGCTTGACCACTAGACTGTGGGTGATAAGGAGATGCAATTCTATGATTAACGTCATACTTAGCAAGCATTTTACGAAAGGTACCATGAATAAAGTGTGAACCAGCATCAGTCATTAAATATCTAGGGACTCCAAACCTCGAGAAAGTAACTTCTTTAAGCATCTTAATAGAGGTGTTATGATCAGCACTACTAGTTGGAATAGCTTCTACCCACTTAGTAATGTAATCAACAACAACTAAAACATGTGTATACCCATCAGAGGAAGGAAAAGGTCCCATATAGTCAAAGCCCCAAACATCAAATGGTTCAATAACAAGTGAATAATTCACAGGCATTTCTTGACGTCTACTAATATTACCAATTCTTTGACATTCATCACAAGACAAGACAAACTTATGGGCATCCTTGAAGAGAGTAGGCCAATAAAAACCGGATTGCAATACCTTGTGCGCAGTTCTATCTCCAGCATGGTGTCCTCCATAAGCCTCGGAGTGACACTTGCGTAGGATTTGTTCCTGTTCATGCTCAGGTACACAACGTCTAATAATACCATCTACTCCTTCTTTATAAAGATGTGGGTCATCCCAAAAGTAATGTCTCAAATCATATAAGAACTTTTTCTTTTGCTGGTATGTGAAACTAGGTGGTATAAATTTAGCAACAATATAATTAGCATAATCAGCATACCATGGAGAAGTTCGAGAAGCATTTATAACATTTAATTCTTCATCAGGAAAGATATCATCAATAGGTAGTGGGTCATCAAGAACATTTTCTAACCTAGACAAGTTGTCTGCAACGGGGTTCTCAGCTCCCTTTCTATCAATAATATGCAAATCAAATTCTTCTAGCAGGAGAACCCATCTAATAAGTATAGGTTTAGCATCTTTCTTTTCCATAAGGTATTTAATAGCAGCATGATCAGTGTGAATAGTTACTTTAGAATCAACAATATTAGGTCTGAACTTATCACAAGCAAATACAACTGCTAAGAATTCCTTTTCAGTAGTAGCATAATTTCTCTGGGCATTGTCTAGAGTTTTACTAGCATATTGAATGACATTTAATTTCTTATCAACTCTTTGCCCTAGAACAGCACCTACAACATAATCGCTAGCATCACACATAATTTCAAAGGGTAAATTCCAATCAGGTGGATTAACAATAGGTACAGAAATCAATGCTTTCTTAAGTATTTCAAATGCTTCTACGCAATCATCATCAAATACAAAAGGAATATCTTTTTGTAAAAGATTAGTCAGAGGCCGAGAAATCTTTGAGAAGTCCTTAATGAACCTCCTATAAAAACCGGCATGACCAAGGAAGCTTCTTATACCTTTAATGTCCTTGGGACACGACATCTTTTCAATAACATTAACTTTAGCTTTATCAACTTCAATACCTCTTTCAGAAATTTTATGCCCCAAGACAATACCTTCATTAACCATAAAGTGGCATTTCTCCCAATTCAAGACAAGATTAGTTTCTTCACATCTCTGCAAAACTCGATCAAGGTTTCTCAAGCAATCATCAAAAGAGGATCCATAAACGGAGAAATCATCCATGAAAACTTCACATATATTTTCACAGAAGTCAGAGAATATAGCCATCATGCAGCTTTGAAAGGTAGCAGGTGCATTACATAAACCAAAAGGCATACGTCTATAAGCAAAAGTACCGAAAGGGCAAGTAAAAGTGGTCTTTGATTGATCATCAGCTGACACAGGTATTTGAGAGAAACCAGAGTAACCATCTAGAAAGCAAAAATGTGTATGTTTGGATAATCTTTCTAGAATTTGATCAATAAAAGGCAAGGGGTAATGATCTTTTTTAGTAGCCTTATTTAATTTGCGGGAATCAATTACCATCCTATAACATGTAATAATTCTTTGCGGGATCAATTCATCTTTATCATTAGGAACAACAGTAATACCTCCCTTCTTAGGGACACAATGGACATGACTTACCCACTGACTATCAGCAACACGATAAATTATACCTGCCTCAAGGAGCTTTAATATTTCCTTTCTTACCACTTCTTTCATCTTAGGATTCAGCTGTCGTTGATGATCAATAACTGGTTTGGCGTCTTTCTCCAAGTTTATTTTTTTGTTGACATAGAGTGGGGCTAATGCCCTTAAGATCTTCAAGAGTATATCCAATAGCAGCACGGTGCTTCTTTAGAGTTTTCAATAACTTATCTTCCTCCTTCTCTGAAAGGTTAGCACTAATAATAACAGGATATATTTTCTTTTCACCAAGATAAGCATATTTAAGAGTATCAGGTAATGGTTTAAGCTCAAACACGGGATCACCCTTGGGTGGAGGAGGATCCCCTAGGATTTCAACATGCAAGTTGTGTTTCAGAATAGGTCCCTATTTAAAGAATACTTCATCTATTTTCCTTCTTTCATTCATAAACAAATCATTTTCATGGTCTAGCAAGTATTGTTCTAATGGATCAATAGGAGGCACGACAATAGAAGCAAGACCAATAATTTCATCTTACTAGGCAATTCTTTATCATGGGGTTGTCTACAAAATTTAGAAAAATTAAACTCATGAGACATATCCCCTAAACCAACAGAAACAATATCCTTATTGTAGTCTATCTTAGCATTAATAGTGTTCAAGAAGGGTCTACCAAATATAATGGGACAAAAGTTATCTTGTGCGGAACCCAGAACAAGAAAATCAGCAGGATATTTAGCCTTCCCACACAAGACTTCAACGTCTCTAACAATCCCAATTGGTGAAATAGTATCTCTATTAGCAAGCTTAATGGTAACATCGATATCTTCTATTTCAGCTGGTGCAATACCATGCATAATTTCTTTGTATAAGGAAATAGGTATTGCACTACCACTAGCACCCATATCACACAAGCCATGATAACAATGATCTCCTATTTTAACAGAAATAACAGGCATGCCTACGACAGGACTATGTTTATCTTTAGCACCAGGTTTAGCAATTCTAGCAGTCTCATCACAGAAGTAAATAACTTGCCCATCAATATTATCGGCCAAGAGATCTTTAACCATAGCAACATTAGGTTTAACTTTAACTTGTTCAGGGGGTTTGTGTGTCCTAATATTACTTTTGTTGACCACAGGTGAATCTTTAGCATGATTCTTTATTCTAACAAGGAAAGGTGGTTTCTCAAAATAAGAAGTAGGGACAATAGGATCATTATAAGTGATAATCTTTTCTTCAACTTTAATAGGTGCAACTACTTTTACTTCAATGGAAGGATTATATTTAAACCACTTCTCCTTAGGGAGATCAACATGAGTAGCAAAGGATTCACAAAAGGAAGCTACTATCTCAGAGTCAAGTCCATATTTAGTGCTAAATTTACGGAAAACATCGGTATCCATAAAAGATTTAACACAATCAAACTTAGGTGTTATACCTGACTCCTTACCTTCGTCGAGATCCCAATCTTCAGAGTTGCGTTTAATTCTCTACAATAAATTCCATTTGTCTTCAATAGTCTTCATCATAAAGGAAACAGTACAAGAAGTATCGAGCATGGATCGATTGTTGTCAGAAAGCCGAGCATAATTTTTTTGAATAATCATTTCTCTTGAGAGCTCATGATTGGGGCATGAATATAACATTGACTTAAGACTCCCCAAGCTTGAGCGATGCTTTCTCCTTCGCGAGGCCAAACATTATATATATAATTACGATCACGATGAACAAGATGCATAGGATAAAACTTCTGATGAAATTCCAATTTCAATCGCTTATAGTCCCATGATCCCATATCATCACATAGCCTATACCATGTCAATGCATCTCCCTTCAAAGATAAAGGGAAGACCTTCTTCTTGATAACATCATCGGGCATACCTGCAAGCTTAAATAATCCACAAACTTCATCCACATAGATTAAGTGTAAGTCGGGATGCAATGTTCCATCTCCTGCAAAAGGATTAGCTAGCAGTTTCTCTATCATACCCGAAGGAATTTCAAAGTAAACATTTTCATTTTCAGTAGGTTGAGTAGGTTGAGGAGCAACTATTTTCTCTACCGTTCGGGGTGAAGATACCCCGAACAAGCCCCTCAAAGGATTACTTTCCATAGTAACAAGTGATAGTAAATTTCAGCACACTATATAAAATTTTCCTTACCAAATTCCACCTACCAAAGGCACTTCACTCCCCAGCAACGGCGCCAGAAAAGAGTCTTGATGACCCACAAGTATAGGGGATCTATCGTAGTCCTTTCGATAAGTAAGAGTGTCAAACCCAATGAAGAGCAAAAGGAAATGATAATCGGTTTTCAGCAAGGTATTCTCTGCAAGCACTGAAATTATTGGTAACAGATAGTTTTGTGATAAGGTAATTTGTAACGAGTAGCAGGTAATAAAAGTAAATAAGGTGCAGCAAGATGGCCCAATCCTTTTTGTACCAAAGGACAAGCCTGGACAAACTCTTATATGATGTAAAGTGCTCCCGAGGACACATGGGAATTATCGTCAAGCTAGTTTTCATCACGATCATATGATTCGCGTTCGGTACTTTGATAATCTGATATGTGGGTGGATCGGTGCTTGGGTACTGTCCTTACTTGGACAAGCATCACACATATGATTAACCCCTATTGCAAGCATCCGCAACTACAACAGAAGTATTAAGGTAAACCTAACCATAGCATGAAACATATGGATCCAAATCAGCTCCTTACGAAGCAACACATAAACTAGGGTTTAAGCTTCTGTCACTCTAGCAACCCATCATCTACTTATTACTTCCCAATGCCTCCCTCTAGGCCCAAACAATGGTGAAGTGTCATGTAGTCGACATTCACATGACACCACTAGAGGGATGACAACATACATCTCATCAAAATATCGAACGAATACCAAATTCACATGACTACTAATAGGAAGACTTCTCCCATGTCCTCGGGAACAAATGTAACTACTCACAAATCATATTCATGTTCATAATCAAAGGGGTATTAATATGCATAATGGATCTGAACATATGATCTTCCACCAAGTAAACCAACTAGCATCAACTACAAGGAGTAATCAACACTACTAGCAACCCACAGGTACCAATCTGAGGTTTGGATACAAAGATTGGATACAAGAGATGAGCTAGGGTTTGAGAGGAGATGGTGCTGGTGAAGATGTTGATGGAGATTGACCCCCTCCCGGTGAGAGGATCATTGGTGATGACGATGGTGATGATTTCCCCCTCCCGGAGGGAAGTTTCCCTGGAAGAACAACTCCGCTAGAGCCCTAGATTGGTTCCGCCTTGTGGCGACGGAGTCTCCTCCCGAAAGCTTGCTTATGATTTTTTTCTCAACGAAAGACTCCATATAGCAGAAGATGGGCACCGGAGGGCCACCAGGGGGCCCACGAGGCAGGGGGCGCGCCCAGGGGGGTAGGGCACGCCCCCCCACCCTCGTGTCCAGGGTGTGGCGTCCCTATGGAACTTCTTGCGCTCTGTATTTTTTATATATTCTGGAAATAACTTCCGTGAAGTTTTAGGACTTTTGGTGCTGTGCAAAATAGGTCTATAATATTTGCTCCTTTTCCAGCCCAGAATCCCAACTGCGGCATTCTCCCTCTTCATGTAAACCTTGTAAAATAAGAGAGAACAGGCATAAGTATTGTGACATAATGTGTAATAACATCCCATAATGCAGTAAATATCGATATAAAAGCATGATGCAAAATGGACGTATCACTCATCGGATCCCATACATCACTATGTATTTTGTCAATTGATTTAAAATCAAAATACTTCAATATTTCATCCACATGAAGATTATTTTTCCAATATAACCAAGTAGTGCCACATTTAAGAGGTTTTTATTAGTCTTCTCAAGACATTTAACATTAATGTTACAAACTTTCAATTCAAGATTTCATGAATAAACCACCAAAATAGAGGTAAATCCAAAACACATTCTTATAACAACTCGAACAACCATTGTTTAAAACTTATAAGAATATTCGTCGCATAACCTAAAACATATTTTTTTACACAACTCTAGAACAAAATTACTATTATTTGGTCCTAAGATAAATCTTGAAGATAAACTAAAGACATGACTTCAACGCTCTTGAGTAGTGATCCCATCACCATTCCCGATTTGTATCACAACTTCATTTCTTCTCAACTTGCGAACTTTATGTAGTCCCTGCATCGGTTTGTCAAGCAAGAGAACTGCTACTTGTGAGCTGTGTTGGGATTTCCCCAAAGAGGAGAGGATGATGCAGTACAATAGAGATAAGTATTTCCCTCAGTTACGAAAACCAAGGTTATCAATCCAGTTGGAGAACCAAGCAACGACTCGTTAACAACACCTACACACAAACAACAAATACTTGCAACCCAACGCGTAGAGGGGTTGTCAATCCCTTAATGGTTATGAGCAAGATTAAATTGTGTAGTTCTTGATAGATAGATCGAAAAATACAAAGTAAAAGAAATAAAAGAAAATTGAAGCAAGGTATTTTTGGTTTTAATATATGATAAAAGATAGACCCGGGGGCCATCGTTTTCACTAGAGGCTTCTCTCAAGAAAATAGCATACGGTAGGTAAACAAATTACTGTTGGGTAATTGATAGAAAAGCAAATAATTATGACGGTATCCAAGGAAATGATCATACATAGCCATCATGTCTGAGACAAGTAGACCGACTCTTGCTTGCATCTACTTATTACTCCACACATCGACCGCTATCCAGCATGCATCTAGTGTATTAAGTTCATTGAAAAACGGAATAATGCCTTAAGCAAGATGACATGATGTAGAGAAGATAAACTCATGTATGAATAAACCCCATCTTTTTACCCTTAATAGCAACGATACATACATGCCATGTCCCCTTCTGTCACTAGGATTGAACACCATAAGATCAAACCCATTACAAAGCACCTCTTCCCATGGCAAGATAAATCAATCTAGTTGGCCAAACCAAACCAATAAATCGGAGAAGAGATACGAAGCTATAGTAATCATGCGCAAAAGAGTTCAGAGAAAACTCAAATAATATTCATGGATAGATCTGACCATAAACTCACAATTAATCGGATCCCAACAAACACACCGCAAAAAGTAATTACATCAAATAAATCTCTAAGAACACCAAGGAGAACATTGTATTGAAGATCAAATAGAGAGAAGAAGCCATCTAGCTACTAATTATGGACCCAAAGGTCCATGGTAAACTACTCACGCATCATCGGAAGGGCAACAAGATGATGTAGAGTCCCTCCTTGATCGAATCCCCCTCCGGCAGAGTGTCGGAAATGGCCTCCAGATGGGATCTCGTGGTTCGGAACTTGCAGTGGCGGGAAAAGTATTTCATGGACTCCTATGTTGGTTTCACAATTTTAGAGAATTTATAGAGGCGGAGTTAGGTCAAATGGAGCCACCCGGGTCCCACAACACACCAAGGCGCGCCTACCCCTGGGTGTGCCCTGGTGGCTTGTAGGCCCATGGTACATTGTCTGGTCTTCTCCCGAAGCTTTTAGTATCTCTTTTGTCCAAACAGAAATCTCTAAAAGGTTTCATGGCATTTGGACTTCGTTTGGTACTGATATTCTGCGAAACCATAAACAAGCAAAAAACAACAACTAGCACTGGGCACTAAGTTAATAGGTTGTCCCAAAAAATGATATATAATTGTTCAAAAGTGTATATAAAACATCCAAGATTGATAATATAATAGCATGGAACAATAAAAAATTGTAGATACCTTGGAGACGTATCAAGCATCCCCAAGTTTATTCCTGCTCGTCCCCGAGTAGGTAAATGATAAAAACAGAATTTTTGATGTGGAATGCTACCTAACATATTCATCATATATTCTTTTCTTTGTAGCATAGATATTTGGACTTGAATGATTCAAAGAAATAGTCTATAATTTGACATGAAAACATCAATACTCAAGCTTATCAACAAGCAACCATGTCTTTTAGAATATCAACGCTAAAGAAAGCTATGCCTAGCCCATTATGCTCAATCATTAATTGATCCATTCATGAAACACACTCAAATATTAGCTACATCCAATACACAAGTATGACAATAGTGTTCCCTAGCTAGTTGGTGCTTTCTACGAGAAGATGGAGACTCAAATAAAAATAAAAATGCATAAAAGTAAATAGATAGGCCCTTTACAGAGGGAAGTAGAGGTTTGCAGAGGTGCCAGAGATCAAAGCTTAAATTTATAGATAAAATTATTTTGGGAGGCATGCTTTTCCTATCAACGCTGCGACCGAAAGTTACCAATATCTTCCATGCTAGACACATTATAGGCGGTTCCCAAACAGAAAATAAAGTTTATTTCTTTTGCACCTTTCTTTTCACAAGCCATGGCTAGCCGTATCCACTGGTGCCTTGCATACCAACACCTTCCAAGGAATTTATTATTATCATCATATTATTTTTTCATTATGGGACTGGACATCCCTATTACCTGCCACACTCTTGTGCAATGACAAATGAATAAACACTCATCATGAGAATAACCTGCCTAGCATGGAAAACATTGGTCACCCCCTGTCACCACATGAGTGGTACAGGTACACAAAACGGAAATTTAGTTTGAATGATTAGAGTTGCCACATGCAAATTTACTTAGAACGACATGGAAATACCGCATATAGGTAGGTATCCTGGACTCATTTCGCATAGCTTTGGTTAAAGGAATTGGATGCACAAGCAGCAGTTTTGCTTAGTACAAGTGAAGGCTAGCAGATAGATTGAGAAGCGACCAACCCAAAAACAAAAACGGTCATAAACACACATTAAACATAATTAACACTGAATAATGCACCACAAGTAGGATATAACTTTGTTGCATAACTATTGACTTTATGTGCATTCATAGGGAATCACAAACCTTAACACCAGTATTCTTACTAAAGCATAATTACTCACCAACATGACTCAAATATACTATCTCCATATCGCAAAACTATTGCAAGAAATCAAGTTTGTCATATCCAATGATCTATATGAAAGTTTTTATTATATCTCCCTTGGATATCCATCACTTCAGGACCAAATTCATATCTTGTGAAAATCATCTCTGTTATTTTAGCTCTAAAAAAGATATAAGTGAAGCATGAGAGTGCAATTATTTCTTCAAAAAAATTCAACTCTCAAAATAATTTAAGTGAAGCATGAGAGTGTATTTCTTTAAAATTTAATCATATCAACTCTCAAAATAATATAAGTGAAGCATCAGAGTGCATTTCTTTAAAATATAACTACCACCGTGCTAAAAAAGATTTAAGTGAAGCATTAGAGCAACAACCTAGCTCAAAAGATTTAAGTGAAGCACATAGAGTATTCTAACAAATCATGATAAGCGTGTGTCTCTCTCAAACAAGTATTTTCAGCAAGGATGATTGTGACAAACTAAAAAGCAAAACAAGCAAATACTCATATAATACAACACGCTCCAAGCAAAACTCATGATATGTGACAAATAAAAATATAGCACCAAGTAAAATTACCAATGGTCATTAGAAGAAAGATGAGATGCCTTCCGGGGCATCCCCAAGGTTAGTCGCTTGGGAGTCCCTGAATACTACCTTGGCGTGCCTCGGGCACCCCCAAGCTGCCTCTTGCCACTCCTTATTCCTTCATCCATCGTGATCTCACCCAAAACTTGAAAACTTCAATCACACAAAACTTAACGAAACCTTTGTGAGATCCGTTAGTATAATAAAGCAAATCACTATTTTAAGTACTATTGCAAACCCATTCATATTTTGTTATTGCATTATACCTATTGTACTGAAACTTTACCATGGCTTATGCCCCCGATAAAATTAATAGATTCATCAAAATAAGCAAACAATGCAATGAAAACAGAATATGTCAAAAACATAACAATTTGTAGTAATCTAAACATTGACCATACTTCTATGACTCCAAAAATTCTGAAAATTAGGAAACATGGGCAATTTGTACATCCATTATGTGTAAAAACAATTCAGAGCAAAAGCATGTTTCTGTAAATTTACCAAATTCCAGAACTGGGTGCAAAAGTTTCAGTTTTTTCACAGAATCAAGTCAACTATCATCCAAAACATCCTAAAGGCTTTACTTGGCACGAACACTGATTAAAACATAAAAAACACAATCATAACGATAGCATAATTGTGCACACACAATAAAATAGAAAAATAAACTATTGGGTTGTCTCCCAACAAGCTCTTTCTTTATAGCCATTAAGATAGGCTTAAGATTTTATTGATGCTCACATGAAAGATAATAATTGAAACACAAAGGCAACATCATGTAGCATGTGAAGAACACTTTTAAGTCTAACATACTTCCTATGCATGGACATTTTATAAGCTAAAAATTATCAAGGCAAGAAAAAACTAGCATATGCACGGAAGAAGAAAGAAACAATAGCAATCTCAACATGAAGGGAGGTAATTTAGTAACATGAAAGTTTCTACAACCATATTTTCCTCTCTCATAATAATTACATGTAGGGTCGTAATCAAATTCAATAATATAGCTATCATATAAAATTTTCTCTTCATGATCCACATGCATAAAAGTTTTAGAATCTTCTAAGATAGTGGGATTAACATCAACTAAAGTCATGACCTCTCCAAACCCACTCTTATCAATAAATTCACAAGATTGATAATTCTCCAAAGTAGTGGGATCATTATTACCTAAAGTTGACACTCTTACAAACCCACTTACGATATTTTTGCAAACATTATTATCAATAACATATTCATCATGAGGCTTAAATAAATTTTCAAGATCATAAGAAGCATTATCACCCCAATCATGATCATTGCAATAAGTAGTGGACATAAAAAAAATCATCATCCCCAAGCTTGTAGCTTTGCATATCATTAGCACAATCGATGTTAATAGAGTTTATGATAATATCATTGCAATCATGATTTTCATTCAAGAAGCTATCAAGTGTAGGTGCAATAGCAATAATTTCATTTTTAACATAAGGAACTATAGCAAGTTCATCTCCATAAGCATCATTAATATTGGCATCCTGGTCATAAGAATAGCAAGCATCTCGTTCATCAAGAGGGGATATTTCAATCGAGTCAAATCATAATTATCTATAAATTCATGCATATCATCATTCTCTTCCAAAGCAACGGACATTCTCTCAATAAATTCACTAACTTAGGCATTATGAGCATAGCTTTCATAGCAGTATTTTAGTATGTCAAAAAATTAGATTTGTAGAGAGTAATATCATACTTTTCAATCAAAGAAGCAACTTCATAAGCACCCTTAAAAGCAACAAATTCTTTGATTTGTTCGATATCATAGTAACTATAAACACCTTTGGCATAAGAAGATAAGATTTCATTATCATTAAAATCACATAGGTAGGGAATGTGCTTTTAGGGTTCTCCAAGCAACAAGTAAAATCATAAATTTCACATAGATTCCAAGCATATCATAGCAAACAATTTATTTGATGCCATAAGAGTCTCCATTTTGAGGCAAACGGTGATGCACAAAATGAGCATGCTCATCTAATGATTTTCCCTCAACTAAACTAGTTGGGGTTTAGCACGAGCACAAATGGATCGAAGATGATCCAAGTAGAAAGCTTTAGGTGGATCCATAGTCATCTTTAATTTCCTTGTTTATTTTTTGTTTTTAGTCACGACATGAAGACAATAAAAGCAAGCAAGCCAGAAGGCAAACGAAAAATATTTTTGTGTTTTTGTGAAAATGTTTTAGAAGTGAGGGAGATGAAAATGAGAGGCAAAAAATGTAAATGCAAGGAGATGAAAGTTTATGCGTAGGTACTTTGCACATGTTGATGATGTTTCCCCAGCAATGGCGCCAGAAATTCTTCTTGCTACTTGTGAGCTGCCTTGGGATTTCCCGAAGAGGAGATGATGATGTAGTACAGTAGAGATAAGTATTTCCATGAAACCAAGGTTATCAATCTAGTAGGAGAACCAAGCAACGACTCGTTATCAAGACCTGCACACAGACAACAAATACATGCAACCCAACACGCAGAGGGGTTGTCAATCCCTCAATGGTTATGAGCAAGATTAAATTGTATAGTTTTTGATAGATAGATCGGACAAAAAATACAAAATAAAATAAATAAAATAAAATTACAAGAAGGTATTTCTGGTTTTAATATATGATAAAAGATAGACCCAGGGGCCATAGTTTTCACTAGAGGCTTCTCTCAAGAAAATAGCATATGGTGGGTAAACAAATTAATGTTGGGCAATTGATAAAAAATCAAATGATTATGACGATGTAACATCCCAATTTTCAATTTGAATGTTAATCATTAGGTCATCATATGCATCCATGTTTCTTTGCATTTTGAATTTGGTTTATTTGGCCATTTTGATCCAAGAGATCTTAAGCAACTCAAGGACCATGTGAGAGAGTTGGAGGTTTTCATGAAATTCCATTTTTGAATTTTAAAAAATTGGTAAACTGGATCAAGGTGATTTTTATTTGAAATTATTTTTCCAATTATTTCAAAAAGAAAAGAAATAATGAGAGAAGATAATATGACTTCTTCATAACAGAGAAAATAATGGAAATTTAATTTTCAATAAAAATATTTATTTTATTTGAATTTTTATTGGAATTTTATTCGGTTAAATTAGGGGAAAATTGCATTTTAGCCCAGAAAAATGTTCATGTTGTCCTAAATATTAGTAGAGGAACGTGAAATTTGTTTTTGGGATTTTAGTATTTTTATTTATTTTATTTTGAATTTTTCCGTTTCGGCGAAATTATTAAAAAAAAATCTTCGGACGACTGGGCCGAAGCCCAGCTGGCCCACGCGCGCCGCCGCCTTCCCCGAGCCGTGGCCGAGGCGGACTCACCGGAGTCCAGCGCCGCCACACGCCCTGCGTTGCCCCCTGCCCAAGTCGGCCTTGCCCCCCTCCTTAAAAGCCGCCGCCCCGCCACCCCGTCCCCCTCACCAAGCCGCCGCCGCTACCGCACATGGCCCACGGCGCCGCCACCTTCCCCGAGTCGTGGCCGAGGCGGACTCGCCGGAGTCCGGCGCCGCCACCCGCCCCGCGTCGCCCCCTGCCCCAAGTCGACCTTGCCCCCTCCTTAAAAGCCGCCGCCCAGCCACCCCGTCCCCCTCACCAAGCCGCCGCCGCAGCCCCGCATCCCGCCGCCGCCGCATTGCCACCGCTTTGCGCCGCCGCCTCCGTCGCTGCTCGCCATCGCCGCACGCCACCCGCGCCGCCTCCCGCTGACGCCGGAGCCGCGCCGCACCGACGCCTACCGCCTCGCTCGCTGGAGTTCGCCGCCACCGCCGCCGTTCCCGATCCGCCGCCAGTTTTCGTCAGTTTTCGCCGAAAACCGCCGAACCGGTAAAAAACCGGTCCGGCTCTTTAGTTTTTTTCTTCTGTTTTTCTGTTAGATTGGTTTTACTTTTAGGGTTCGTTAAATAGCGAACGTTCACCCGATTCGTTTTATTAGCGAATGAATTCGTTTGTTACTCTCCGTTAGCGGACGTTTGTTTTTTAGGTTTTTCTTTTTTAGTTTTATTTTTCGGCCAGGGACCTATCCATAATTACTTTTATCGCATATTAGTCCCTGATCTTCAAACCCTCACTACTTTTTGCTCGTATGTCCAAATCCAGTGAAACCAATGACAAAATCTATGTCTTGTTCCCCTCTGTCTAGATAATCAACTTGAACACGATTTTGGAAATTAAAAATTTGGTTTCAAGCAGTTTTGAATTCGAACTTCTTTTGATCGTAGTTTGAGTTTCGTAACTCCTATTTGATTGATTCTTTTTGCAAATCGAAGCTCTTCACTTGAACTTTCAGTTTAGATCTTTCTTTTGGTTTTACCTTTGCATCTTATGATTGAGTGCTTATGTATGCTATTGTTTGTTCACGATAGAGTGTCCAGAGTGCGAGGCTTGCTACTAGGAATCTCTAGGGTTTTCTGATCGTCAGCAAGGCAAGTAACACTTTGATCATACTCCCTTTATTACCCAGTTTTTATGCATTAGTTTCAACCCTCAAACATTGCATGAGTAGGATTTCATAACATGCGGGTATTGAGAAGTAGTTGATGAGGTATGAACCTATTGTCTTATATTCAAACCCTGGGTGTTACTACGTTATGCTTATACTGCTATGCTATGCTTGTAGATGATACGTCTCCAACGTATCTATAATTTTTGATTGCTCCATGCTATATTATCTTCTGTTTTGGATGTTTATGGGCTTTATTATACACTTCTATATCATTTTTGGGACTAACCTATTAACCCAGAGCCCAGTGCCAGTTTCTGTTTTTTCCTTGATTTAGAGTATCGCAGAAAAGGAAAATCAAACGGAGTCCAATTGACCTAAAACTTCATGGAATTTATTTTTGGAAGGAAAGCAACCCGGGAGACTTGGAGTCCACGTAAGGGAAGCAACGAAGAAGCCACGAGGCAAGGGGGCGCGCCCACCCCCTCGGCGCGCCCTCCACCCTCATGGGCCCCTCGTGGCTCCCCTGACGTACCTCTTCCTCCTATATATACCCATATACCCTAAAACGATCGGGTAGCACAATAGATCGGGAGTTCCGCCGCCAGAAGCCTCCGTAGCCATCGAAAACCAATCTAGACCCGTTCCGGCACCCTGCCGGAGGGGGGAATCCCTCTCCGGTGGCCATCTTCATCATCCCGGTGCTCTCCATGACGAGGAGGGAGTAGTTCTCCCTCGGGGCTGAGGGTATGTACCAGTAGCTATGTGTTTGATCTCTCGCTCTCTCATGTTCTTGATTTGGCACGATCTTGATGTATCGCGAGCTTTGCTATTATAGTTGGATCTTATGTTTCTTCTCCCCCTCTACTCTCTTATAATGGATTGAGTTTCCCCTTTGAAGTTATCTTATCGGATTGAGTCTTTAAAGATTTGAGAACACTTGATGTATGTCTTGCCGTGCGTATCTGTGGTGACAATGGGATACCACGTGATTCACTTGATGTATGTTTTGGTGATCAACTTGCGGGTTCCGCCCATGAACCTATGCATAGGGGTTGGCACACGTTTTCGTCGTGATTCTGCGGTAGAAACTTTGGGGCACTCTTTGATGTTCTATGTGTTGGTTGAATAGATGAATCTGAGATTGTGTGATGCATATCATATAATCATACCCATGGATACTTGAGGTGACATTGGAGTATCTAGGTGACATTAGGGTTTTGGTTGATTTGTGTCTTAAGGTGTTATTCTAGTACGAACTCTAGGGCTGTTTGTGACACTTATAGGAATAGCCCAACAGATTGATTGGAAAGAGTAACTTTGAGGTGGTTTCGTACCCTACCATAATCTCTTTGTTCGTTCTCCACTATTAGTGACTTTGGAGTGACTCTTTGTTGCATGTTGAGGGATAGTTATGTGATCCAATTATGTTATTATTGTTGAGAGGACTTGCACTAGTGAAAGTATGAACCCTAGGCCTTGTTTCAATGCATTGCAATACCATTTACGCTCACTTTTATCATTAGTTACCTTGCTGTTTTTGTAATTTCAGATTACAAATACCTTTATCTACTATCCATATAGCACTTGTATCACCATCTCTTCGCCGAACTAGTGCACCTATACAATTTACCATTGTATTGGGTGTGTTGGGGACACAAGAGACTCTTTGTTATTTGGTTGCAGGGTTTCTTGAGAGAGACCATCTTCATCCTACGCCTCCTACGGATTGATAAACCTTAGGTCATCCACTTGATGGAAATTTTCTACTGTCCTACAAACCTCTGCACTTGGAGGCCCAACAACGTCTACAAGAAGAAGGTTGTGTAGTAGACATCAGTAGACGTGGTTTGGTTTGTGAGATTCATGGAAATTGTGAGAGATTTTATTAATTAAGGGAAACTTAAGGTGGCTACTTTAATACAAAACTGGGTGGATTGGTTGTGGGCACCTGGGGATATTCCAGTGTTGTCCTAGGAGATCCCGGGGGAACCCGTGTGATCATCCTATGGTTCGCCACCCAGGCTCAAAGGGACCATAATGTTATTCAGATGTAGGGGATTGTAGGTGTACCGGTCTATCTATCGGTTAAGGGGGCCTCTTCGGAAAGACTGTGTCTCGATCATCCATTTCTCGAACATCATGTAGTGTGAGAAAATCCAATGGAGGAGATCGAGTCTTGTGTGGAAAAGAGCGCAAACCTCTACAAAGTGTACAAACTAATCATGGTTAGCCGTGTCCCCAGTTATGGACGTCTTGAGTATCTGGTACATGAATTACTATGTTGAACTCATCACTTTACTTAATTAATTTGTTGGGTTATTAATTTTAATTTTGGGATTGAGTTGGGGGTACCTTCTCAATATTTTCAACAAACTTTGTAGTTAAATAAAATATATTCCTTTGTTGTAGGGAAAAACTAGCTTTATGCAAATGATAACCGTAGAGCCTCCACCAGCCATATATGCATGTAGTGATAGCTGTTATTTTGTTCATTGTTCTATAGTGTTATCTTACCAGCATATTCCATGTGCTGACCTACACGGCTGCAACGTATCATGTTGTAGAATTTTCAGACGAAGAGTAAGGTGCGCTAGGTCGTTTTCATGCACTCAGTATTGCCGTGGAGTTGGATGGACTCATTTATCTTTGATGCTTCCGCAGTTATCTTATTTTAGATGGCCTTCGGCCATATTATTGTAACAAGTACTCTTTATGCGACACTCGATGTAATAAGTGTGTGATTGAACTCTGTTATAATTCCTCGAGTACTGTGTGTGTCAGCAATACCGATCCAGGGATGACACTTAAGCACAGAGAGTTGTCCGTCTGAGGTCGGGTCGCTACAAGATGGTATCAGAGCACACGCTGACTGTAGGACGCGACCACTAGGATAAGCCATAGGATACTCTTCTCTACTCATTTATGACTCTTCTCCATTTCTAATCTATAGATGGCGGACCCAAGGAACAAGTTCACTCAACCGGATGACAACACCCCTTTCAGACGACACTTGAAGGAAGTCACTAGGTACCTGAGCATCGGCATACCAAGCTTCACCGGAACCTACACCGCCACTTTACCAAAAGAGGAGCGCTAGATGATTTGAGTTCATGTTCCAGGAAGGACATTCGCACCAGTTACCGAGCCCATCGAGTTTTCTTTTGATGCACCAACCTGGAATTTAGGAAAGAGCATGGCCGCCCACATCGCCATTGGACACATCGGCGAGGTGTACAATAAGGATCTTAAGGACACCATCTACCAGATATGTGGACACCGAGATGAGCAATGGGAGATGATTTGCACCAGGAAGGATAAATCCATTGTAGCTTACATACAGGAGTTAAGTCAGCACATTCATCTCCAGGAGAACCAAATGTGCGCCAATACGATAGACATGAAGAAGGTGATGACCCGGAATAAGGAGCTAGAAGAGGAGCTCAAGTCTACGCGCGATGGGTATGAAGAAGAAATTGTAGTACTACTGGAGAAGAATGAAGACCTGAAGAAGAAGCTAGGAATATTCATGGGGGATCCTGAACCTGGAGAGGACATCCGTTTTGAAGACTACATCATACTAGACGACACAGACTCCGACACCGATAGTGATGATGATTATGAAGACGAAGCTGGAGCAGATATCATGGAGTCTTCCACCAATCAAAATTTCTAGTCGACCACCACATTATCATTAGTATTCTCCTAGGTATATAGCAATAGTCCGAGCATTTTGCAACGGTAGCTTAGATTGATTGTATGATATTGTCTGAATTGAATGGTGTGAAATGAATGTATTTGTCTCATGTGCATATGGGTAGTGATCTCTCTTTAGACCTCACTCTATTCTGTTCTCACCCCTCTAAACCTATCAGATGCCTCCGAGACGTGACCCTAGATTTGTTTTCCCACTTGAGCTCACTCAGTTGATCCAACAACAGAATGCCTTGATGCAGTTGCTAGTCCAGAACCAAGGCAACAACAACAACCCACTGCCACCACCTCCAGTGGACAACTTAGCCTGTTTTCCGAGGTTGAATCCACCGGTGTTCTCTAGTAGCACCGAGCCGATTGTTTCTGATGACTGGCTCCGCAAGATTGGAAGGGAGCTGACCACCGCAGGTTGCACGGATGCTGAGAAGGTGCGTTTCACCGCACATCAACTGGATGGACCCGCAGCCTCATGGTGGGAGAATTACACAGCCACTTTCCCCATAGCCAATGTCACTTGGGATTAGTTTCAGCAAGCATTCCATACTTCACATGTCTCAGCTGGAGCTATGAGCATGAAGAAGCGTGAGTTTCGCAACTTACGCTAGGGAAATCGTACTGTGGGGCAGTACGTGGATGAGGTCAGCAAGTTAGCACACTATGCCCCAGATGATGTGGCCAAAGATGCCGCAAAGCAGGAGAAGTTTATGGAGGGGCTGAATGATGAGCTGAGTATGCAGTTGTTGGTGGCAACATTCGCCAACTACCAGGAGTTGGTAGATAGGGCTCTCATGATTGAAGGAAAGCAGTAGCACATTGAGAATCGCAAACGGAAGTATGGACAGGGGAAGTACAACTCTGGAGCTCAGCAGAAGCCTCGTTTTACCTCGAACTCGGGAGGACACACCCATCATAACCATGGAGGCCATTCTCACAATGGAGGAAGTTCACATAATCACAGTGGCCCTAAGAATGGGAATGGGAATGGAGGAAACAACAGTCAGAGCCGTTCCAACCCAGCAACCCCCGCCAAGAAGGATCTGAGTCACGTTACCTGTTTCAAGTGCGGGAAGACTGGACACTACGCCAATGAATGCCCTGAGATAAATAATGGCAATGGAAATGGAAGCTCGGGAAGAAGCCCAACCCTTTCACCAGAGGGCAGGTGAACCACGTCAACGTGGAGGAAGTTGAAGAGCAGCCCGATGCAATCATTGGTAAGTTTTGGATTAAGTCATTTACTACTATTGTCCTTTTTGACACTGGTGCATCGCATTCATACATATAAAGGGGATTTGTGGATAAGTTTAAGTTGCCCACCATAGCCCTTAAGACACCTATGTTAGTAAGCTCACCTAGAGCAGAGTATATGGCTACCAGAGGATGTTTTCAATTGCCATTAACCATAGGTAGGCATGTTTTCCCCTCAGACCTAATAATTTTGGAGTCACAAGGATTGGATGTGATACTAGGCATGGATTGGCTATCGATGTATGGAGGAAATATCGATTGTGCTAGTAAGTCAATTCTCCTCACCACCCCAGAGGGTAAACAGATTAAGTATGTGTCTAGGCATGCGCCAAGGAGGACTCATGTAAATTCACTCTCGGGAGTTGTTCAGGAGGAAGTGCCAGTTGTGAAGGATTATCCTGATGTATTTCCAGAGGAATTACCAGGCATGCCACCAGATCAAGACATAGAATTTTTGATAGAGTTGTTACCAGGCACCGGACCAATATCGAAGAGACCGTATCGGATGCCCGCAAATGATTTGGAGGAAATTAAGAAGTAGATTAAGGAGTTATTGGAGAAAGGTTATATCCGACCAAGTTCATCACTGTGGGGAGCCCCAGTGCTCTTAGTTGAGAAGAAGGATGTATCTTTGAGGTTGGTTGTGGATTATCATGCACTGAATGAGGTGACGATCAAGAACAAGTACCCACTACCGATGATCAATGATTTGTTTGACCAGCTGCAGGGAGCTAAAGTATTCTCCAAGATCAATCTTCGACTAGGATACCACCAACTGAAGATCCGAGAATAGGATATACCTAAGACAACTTTTACCACAAGGTATGGGCTATATGAGTACACGGTCATGTCTTTTGGATTGACTAACGCCCCTGCCTATTTTATGAGTATGATGAATAAGGTGTTCATGGAGTTCTTGGATAAGTTTGTTGTGGTGTTCATTGATGATATATTGGTGTACTCGAAGAATGAAGAAGAACACAACGAACATTTGCGCTTAGTTCTCGAGAAGCTCAGGGAACAACAGCTGTACGCCAAGTTCAGCAAATGTGAGTTTTGGTTGAAAGAAGTTGGATTTCTCAGACATGTTATATCTGGAGAAGGTATAGCAGTGGACCCTACTAAGGTTCAGACTGTCACAGAGAGGTTGACACCCACCTCAGTTGGAGAAATACACATTTTTCTTGGACTCGCAGGATATTACCGGAGATTCATTGAATTTTTTTCCAAGATTGTGAAGCCCATGACAGAGTTATTAAAGAAGGACACCAAGTTCAAATGGACCAAAGAATGTGAGGCCAGTTTTCAGGAGTTGAAGAAACGTTTAATTACGGCCCTACTGCTAATTCTTCTGGATATACACAAGGATTTACAGGTGTATTGCAACGCTTCTCGCCAGGGACTTGGATGTGTACTTATGCAAGACGGAAGAGTTGTTTCATATGACTCACGTCAGCTTCGACCTGATGAGTTGAATTATGCCACGCATGATTTGGAATTAGCTGCCATAGTGCATGCGCTCAAGACCTGAAGACATTTTTTATTGGAAACCATTGTGATGTATACACGGATCATAAGAGTTTGAAGTATATCTTCACGCAGAAGGAGTTGAATCTCGGGCAGAGGAGATGGTTGGAGCTCATAAAGGATTATGATATGAAGCTGCATTATCATCCAGGAAAGGCCAATGTTGTAGCAGACGCGTTGAGCCGCAAAATTTATGTAAATACTCTCGTAACTGGAGGTTTACCACAGGAGTTAGCCGACGATCTCATAACACTTCGAACGGAGATAGTTCCAAGAGGGTAGCAACATTGGAGGTTCAGTCCACATTGTTGGGAAAGATTCGAGAAGCCCAGAAGACTGATAAGGAGATTGCGAAGATAAAGGAGAAGATGAGTAAAGGAAAAGCCAAGGGTTTTCGTGAGGATGAGCACGAAACTTTATGGTTTGAAAATCGTATTTATGTGCTCATGACTCGCCATACTCGATTCACCCCAGAACACCAAGATGTTTTTGGATTTGAAGGAACATTTCTGGTGGACAGGTATGAAGAAGGATATTGCCGAGTATGTAGCAGTATGCGACGTTTGTCAGAGAGTGAAGGCAGAGCATCAGAAGCCAGCAGGATTACTACAGCCTATGCCGATACCCGAATGGAAGTGGGATAATCTTGGCATGGATTTCATCACCGGATTACCCAGGACATGATCAGGTTATGATTCCATCTGGGTAGTAGTTGATTTCTTGACCAAAGTGGCTCATTTTATCCCCATGAAAACCACTTATACGAGCGCGAAGTTGGCCAAGATATATATGACCAGGATCGTATGTCTGCACGGAGTTCCGAGGACCATCGTATCAGATAGAGGAACACATTTTACCTCAAAGTTTTGGAATCAGTTGCACCAGACTTTGGGTACCAGGCTAGAGTTCAGTATAACCTTTCATTCACAGACAGATGGACAGACCGAGAGAGTCAATCAGATTCTGGAGGACATGTTGAGAGCTTGTGCGCTAGATTATGGATCTAGTTGGGATGACAATTTGCCTTACGCAGAGTTCTCATATAACAACAGCTACCAGGCTAGTTTGAAGATGGCCCCTTTCGAAGCTTTGTATGGAAGGAGGTGCAGGACACCATTAATGTGGGATGAAGTTGAAGACCGTCAGTTTTTGGACCAGATTTGATCAAAGAGTCTGAAGAGAAGGTTAAGTTGATTCGTGAAAGACTGAAGGTAGCTCAGTCTAGACAGAAGAGTTATGCTGACACCAAACGCAAGGAGGTAGCCTATGAAATTGGAGATAGAGCATATCACCGTGTGTCATCGCTGCGGGGAGTTAAATGACTTTGAGTTAAAGGAAAGTTAGCCCCAAGATTTTTAGGACCATACTGAGTTTTGGAACGTATGGGAGAAGTGGCCTACAAGTTGGAGTTACCCGAAGGTTTATCAGGAGTTCATGATGTGTTTCACGTTTCCTAGTTGAAGAAGTGCCATGTAGAGATGGCTGATATTCCTTTGAGAGACACAGTGCCCCTGGAAGCAATTCAGATGGAGAGTGACCTAACCTATGAGGAGAAACCCATCAAGATTCTCGAGTTTGCCAGCCGAGTTACACGTAGCAAGGTCATCAAGTTTTGCAAAGTTCAGTGGAGCAACCATATCGAGGAAGAAGACACCTAGGAGCGAGAAGAAGACCTACGGAAAGACCACCCACACCAATTTGCTAGCCAACTCGAATCTCGAGGGCGAGATTCATCTTACGGGGGGTAGGTTTGTAACATCCCAATTTTCAATTTGGATGTTAATCATTAGGTCATCATATGCATCCATGTTTCTTTGCATTTTGAATTTGGTTTATTTGGCCATTTTGATCCAAGAGACCTTAAGCAACTCAAGGACAATGTGAGAGAGTTGGAGGTTTTCATAAAATTCCATTTTTGAATTTTCAAAAATTGGTAAACTAGATCAAGGTGATTTTTATTTGAAATTATGTTCCCAGTTATTTCAAAAATAAAAGAAACAAGGAGAGAAGATAATATGACTTCTTCAAAACAGAGGAAATAATAGAAATTCCATTTTAGATAAAAATATTTATTTTATTTGAATTTTTATTGGGATTTTATTTGGTTAAATTAGGAAAAAAAATTACATTTTAGCCCAGAAAAATGTTCATGTTGTCCTAAATATTAGTAGAGGACCGTGAAAGTTGTTTTTGGAATTTTAGGATTTTTATTTATTTTATTTTGAATTTTTTCGCTTTGCCGAAATTATTCAAAAAAAATCTTCGGACCGACTGGGCCGAAGCCCAGCCGGCCCACGCGCGCCGCCACCTTCCCCGAGCCGTGGCCGAGGCGGACTCACCGGAGTCCGGCGCCGCCACGCGCCCCGCGTCGCTCCTGCCCA
This sequence comes from Triticum urartu, assembly GCF_056163025.1. Taxonomy (NCBI): domain Eukaryota; kingdom Viridiplantae; phylum Streptophyta; class Magnoliopsida; order Poales; family Poaceae; genus Triticum; species Triticum urartu. Next base: position 355,014,204 of record NC_141873.1, on the reverse strand, counting down.
AGTCGGCCTCGCTCCCCCTCCTTAAAAGCCGCCACCCCGCCCCCCTCACCAAGCCGCCGCCGCCCCACATCCCGCCGCCGCTTTGCGCCTCCGCCGCTGCTCGCTGCTCGCCGCTGCGCGCCGCCGCCTTCCCCGGGCCGTGGCCGAGGCGGACTCGCCGGAGTCCGGCGCCGCCACACGCCTCGCGTCGCCCCCTGCCCCAAGTCGGCCTCGCCCCTCCTTAAAAGCCGCCACCCCATCCCCCTCACCTAGCCGCCATCGCAGCCCCTCATCTCTCCGCTGCCGCAGCGCCGCCGCCACCGTCACTGCTCTCCGCCGCCGCAGCCGCACGCCGCCCACGCCGACGACCGCGGCCCCACTCACCGGAGTTCACCGCTACCGCCGCCGTTCCCGATTCGCTGCCGGTTTTTGCCGAAAACCGCCAATCCGGTTCTTTAGTTTTTTTCGATGTTTCTATTAGATCGGTTTTATTTTTAGGGTTCGTTAAATAGCGAACGTTCACCCAATTCATTTCATTAGCGAACGAATTCGTTCGTTAGTATCCGTTAGCAGACGTTCGTTCATTAGGTTTTTCTTTTTAGTTTTATTTTTCAGCCAAGGACCTATCCGTAATTACTCTTATCGCAGATTAGTCCTTGATCTTCAAACCCTCACTACTTTTTGCTCGTATGTCCAAATCCAGTGAAACCAACGCCAAAATCTTCATCTTATTCCCCTCTGTCCAGATAAACAACTTGAACATGATTTTGGAAATTTAAAATTTGGTTTCATGCAGATTTGAATTCAAACTTATTTTAATCATAGTTTGAGTTTCGTAACTCCGATTTGATTGATTCCTTTTGCAAATCGAAGCTCTTCAGTTGAACTTTCAGTTTGGATCTTTTATCTTGGTTTTACCTTTGCGTCTTATGATTGAGTGCTTATGTATGATATTGTTTGTTCATGATAGAGTTTCCAGAGTGCGAGGCTTGCTACTACGAATCTCTAGGGTTTTCCAATCGTCAGCAAGGCAAGTAACACTTTGATCATACTCCCTTTATTACCCAGTGTTTATGCATTAGTTTCAATCCTAAAACATTGCATGAGTAGGATCTAATTTAACATGTGGGTATTGGGAAGTAGTTGATGAGGTAGGAACCTATTGTCCTTTGTTCAAACCTTGGGAGTTGCTACGTTATGATTATACTACTATGCTATGATCGTAGACGTGTTTTGGTTTTGACAGAATTCATGACAGTTGTGAGAGATTATTGTTAACTAAGGTTTAACTTAAGGTCGCTACTTTAACACACATCTGAGTCGATTGGTTTGTGGGCACCTGGGGAATCCAGTGTTGTCCAAGGAGAATCCCGGGGTATCCGTGCGATTTTTCCTATGGTTTGCCACCCAGGCTCAAAGGGATCATTATGTTATTCATGCTGGAAACTTCCGTGTGCAGCCACATGCCATTATGGGCTCTGGCATAGTTGAGTAAGTTGTGGGAAACCTTTCCATGATGGGCTAGCAGATGTAGGGGATTGTAGGTGTACCGACCTATCTATCGGTTAAGGGGACCTCTTCGGAAAGACTATGTATCGATCATCCATTTCTCAAACATCATGTAGTGCGAGAAAATCCAACTGAGGAGATCGAGTCTTGTGGGGAAAAGTGCGCAAACCTCTGCAGAGTGTACAAACTAACCATGGTTAGCCGTGTCCCCGGTTATGGACGTCTTGAGTATCTGGTACTTGAACTACTATGTTGATCCCATCACTTTACTTAATTAATTTGTCGGGTTATTAATTTTAATTTTGGGATTGAGTTGGGGGTACCTTCTCAATATTTTCGACAAACTTTGTAGTTAAATAAAATATTTTCCTTTGTTGTAGGGAAAAACTAGCTTTATGCAAATGATAACCGTAGAGCCTCCACCAGCCATATATACATGTAGTGATAGCTGTTATTTTTTTCATTGTTCTATAGTGTTATCTTGTCAGCATATTCCATGTGCCGACCTACACGGCTGCAACGTATCATGTTGCAGAATTTTTAGACGAAGGGTAAGGTGCGCTAGGTCGTTGTCATGCAGTCAGTATTGCCGTGGACTTGGATGGACTCATTTATCTTCGATGCTTAGTTATCTTATTTTAGATGGTCTTCAACCATATTTTTGTAATTAGTACTCTTTATGAGACACTAGATGTAATAAGTGTGCGATTGAACTCTGTTATAATTCCTCGAGTACTGTGCGTGTTAGCAATACTGATCCAGGGATGAAACTTAAGCACAGAGACTTGACCGTATAAGGTCGGGTCGCTACAGATGATATTTTTCAAGGCAAGTGCATAGGCATCACGTCTGAGAGAAGTAGAGTGACTCCTGCCTGCATCTACTACTACTATTCCACAGATCGACCGCTATCCAGCATGCATCTAGTGTATTAAGTTCATGAAAAAATGGAGTAACGCCTTAAGCACGATGACTTGATGTAGACAAGATAAACTCACGTATGAATAAACCCCATACTCTTACCCTTAATAGCAATGCTACATACGTGTCATGTCCCCTTCTGTCATTGGGATTGAGCACCGTAAGATCGAACCCATTACAAAGCACCTCTTCCACTACTAGGGAAAACCTTATACACAGAAATTTATCAGTAGCGCGGTCTAAAAACGGGCGCTATTGCTAATTAGTAGCAGCGTGGGGTATAAAAACTGCGCTACTACTAAGTTGATAGTAGCAGCGAGGGGTATAAACCCGCGCTACTACTAAATGATCTTCATCATACCCCTGAAACAGGCCATAGTAGTAGCGAGGGCTATAAAACCCGCGCTACTACTAAGTAGGTAGCTATAGCGTAGGTAAGACCCCCACGCTATTACTAACCGTGTCCACTATTGCACCATCTACCCCGGCCCGATCCACTCCCACCCCACCACTAAAAAAACTCTCTCACATCCCTAAAAAAAACTCTCGCACGATCTCCTCGGTCCTCCCCACCCCGGCTCCTCTCCCCACGATCTCCTCGCCGCCGCCCCCACCCACGCCGGCCGGTTCCGGCGAGCACCGGCCACGCGCAACACCCCACCTCCTCCTCCCCCTCCCTTCCCCTTCCTCCTCCGCCCGCCCCTTCTCTCTCCTCCTTCCTCCCGGCGGCCGGCGATGGGCGCGGACGAGGAGGAGCACCAGTTCCCCGCACGGAAGCGCGAGCGCGAGGAGGGGGAGGAGCCCGTGGCCGCTGTCCCAAATCTGCATCAGTCCGTCGAACAGCAGCGGCCGTGCTGTTCCTTCGCCGGCGAGATGTCTACCAATGGCGTCGAGATTAACGGGTACGTTTTGTTCCCCTCTCCGGCAAATAGCCATTGGTAGAAACTGGCACAGATTTTAGGGATTTTTGACTGATTTGCCGGCACCGTCGATTCACTGGATGTGTGCTGCGCCCGGGGCGAGGAGCAGTTCCTTCTTCCCAGCGGAGTCACAGGATTCATGAGCGTCCCAAATGACGCGGTCTGTGCCGCCGGCTATGCGCGGCCGCCTGTGGATGCAGTGGTGGGCGAGGTGTGCTCTGAAGCCACCAGCGACTGGACGCGCAGGTCAGTGAAAATCAATCACCTCTATTTTCTTTGTATCTATTGTTCTGCAATCTCATATCTGGACCATATTTACGTTCTTAGTCACAGAAACGTATTTATTGGGGCCTGCGTGGTATATGTTGTTGTTGGGGTTCATGAACGAGTCATAGTATATTCGGATGTAGCGGTGAAACAGTTTATTTCCATATTTGTTAGGTTCTCAGGCACTTAAATCTTGGCAGTGAGCTATGGGGTTCCCTGTTGCTGAATTTGTTCATGAAGCATTAGTATTTGATTCAGGACTGCTTTGGCCGGTTTGATTAGTTTGAGAGAGAGTCTGTACTACTGATGTTTTTGCAAGGCACTTTTTTTGGTTGGACTGCATAGTTGATTAGTTTTATGTGGATGCCAGCCGATTAGTCTAGATGATGCCGGGAGCTGCAATGGAGTGGGCTAAGATTGTTGGCGATGCAGTGGTCTCTTACTAGTCACTAAGATATCATTCCATAAGCTGTAATCAGTCATATCCAAAACACAAATTATTATCCCCACTTCTTCCCTGTTTATTTTCTTGGATTTAAACAATGGATTGACCTCTTAGCCACCAATATATCATTCTGTAAGCTGTAATCAATAGTATCCAAATGGAATGGGACCTTTCTTTTATTTGAAACTTCCAAATCAAGGGTTTTCCTTGAAATATATTCACGGTGGTGTAAGTGATTATCATTCTGTAAGCTGTAATCAATAGTATCCAAATGGAATGGGACCTTTCTTTTATTTGAAACTTCCAAATCAAGGGTTTTCCTTGAAATATATTCACGGTGGTGTAAGTGATTTAGCTTTTGAACAGAAACTTTTACAAGGTTTTGGTTGCTTTGACAGTACAATATGTTCTACTGTACATTATATTTCCATATCTATATAATTTAGTTTGAGAAAGTAACTTAAGGAGGTGTATCCCTTTTTATAATTCCTCTACACTACTCAATCACTATCTGCCTCTAATTATTATAGTGACATCACTTATGGGTGCGAAAACCATGATGCTCTTCTTTACTTGTTTTTTGAGGAAGCTGTAGCCTCCCGCATGCGCATGGTAGATTCAGTTGTGCAAGTGGGTAGTATCTTGATTTCCACTGGACATGTTGCCATGGAGCTGAAAACAATTGATGCTTTGCATAGGTTCATGGCCCTGCCATGTGCTTGCTCATGGCTATGTCCATGAGCAACAGCAAAATCAATCATTTAGTAGCATATCGTCTTAGACCTTAGTACTTGCCCTAGCAACTGGATATACCGGACTCTATAGTGCTAGTGCACTTTCATTTTTGTTAAATTTGTACACCCTGCCTGAGAAAACAGTAGCCGTCACTTAGCTTTTTGTTGGGTGCCTTATATAGGATGCACTTCCTCTATTACCGGACGACATCCACTAGGTTGATGATCCTAAATAGCCTGGGAAAGTGAATGCTTCAATGCTCATCACATACGTGTATGTAGAGTCTAGACTAGTTCATAATCTGTTTTCAACATTTGTACTACTAGATAAGTAGTAATTCTGAACAACTTTGTGGCTTGCAAAAACCAGATTGCAAGTAATTCTGAACATCTTTGTAGCTTGCAAGAACATACTTGAAATCAGTTGACACACGACCCCCGCGACAGAAGTTACTGATTAATGCTAATGATTTAGTAACTACAATTTTTTTCTTTGCCTTGTCCCACTCAGCAATGTATTGTATTTGTCTTCCAAGACTGAACTTGGTGCCAAACATTGCGGCGCGAAGTGAACACATCACCCTGCCTGATGTGGTACTATATATAGGGAATAACCTAACAAGAAATCTGCTAACACACAAAGTAATTTAGTTCACATATGCATTTCTGTGTTTCTTTTGGACTTTATGTTTTTCTATGCATTTGCCAAATCTATATATTTAGTTTGAATAAGAAGTGAGGAATTAAGCATATATATTCGGCATGAGCCCCTTTCAATTGCTAGATGATAAGGAATCTTAACTTAATGGGCCTTGTGAATTGTAATATACTATTTAGTTTAACTGATGCAATTTGCGTACTAACAAGTTTTCACTTTCCGGACGTGGGTGCAGGGGTGATCGACGCTGACTAGCGTGGCCCGGTGGGTGTTGTGCTCTTCAACCACTTGGAGGCGGACTTTGCTGTGAAGCACGGTGGCCACGTCGAACAGATGATTGTCCAGGTGATTTTGACACCGGAGGTCTTCGAGGTGGAGGTCCTCGACGCCATCATCCGGGGGAAGGAGGATTCGGGTACATTGGCATTTGAACTCCGAGCCTTGGTAGATACATCTAGAGAAGTGATTTGTTTAGGTTGGTGGTGGATCACTAGGGGAGGTACTTCGATGATGGTTGTGTGTCTGATGTTAAATGGAATCCTGAGATGGTTCTGTGATGTTGGTTTGCTTTGCAATGGACGTATTACCATTCATGAATACCACATCTAACTTTTAATTTTTTTAATTCCTAAATTGTTAGTAGTAGCGTGGGGTAAAAGTGAGCGCTACTAGTAGTTAGGTTAGTAGTAGCGTGGGTGTTAGCTTAGTAGTAGCGCGGGTTTAGCCCATGCTACTAGTAACAGTTAGCTGTAGCGCCTTATTGGTAGCGCAGCTGTCCGTGCTGCTAATAGCCTAAAAACCCGCGCTGCTGCTAGCCTTTTCCCTAGTAGTGTTCCCATGGCAAGATAAATCAATCTAGTTGGCCAAACCAAACTAATAAATCGAAGAAGAGATATGAAGCTATAGTAATCATGCATAAGAGAGTTCGGAGAAAACTCAAATAATATTCATGTATAGTTTTGATCATAAACTCACAATTCATTAGATCCCAACAAACACACTGCAAAAAGTAATCACATCAAATAGATCTCCAAGAACACCGAGGAGAACATTATATTGAAGATCAAATAGAGAGAAGAAGCCATCTAGCAGCTACTAACTATGGACCCATAGGTCCATGGTAAACTACTCACGCATCATCGGAAGGGCAGCAAGGATGATGTAGAGCCCCTCCGTGATCGGATCCACCTTTGGCAAAATTGTCGAAAAAGGCCTCGAGATCGGATCTCGTGCTTATGGAACTTGCAACGGCAAAAAAAGTATTTCATGGACTCCTCTATTGGTTTCACTATTTTAGAGAATTTATAGAAGTGGAGTTAGGTCAAACGGAGCCATGTGGGCCCCACAAGACACCAGGGCGCACCATGCTGGCTTGTGGGCCCATGCCTCATCATCTGGTCTTCTCCCAAAGCTTCTAGTGTCTCTTTTGTCCAGAAGAAAAATCTCCAAAAATTTTCGTGGCATTTGGACTTCGTTTGGTACTGATATTCTGCAAAACCAAAAACAAGCAAAAAACAACAACTCGCACTGGACAACAAGTTAATAGGTTGTCCCAAGAAATGATATATAATTGCTTGAAAGTGTATATAAAACATCCAAGATTGATAATATAATAGCATGGAACAATCAAAAATCATAGTTACTCTTGAGATGTATCAGCAACCGATTTGTATCAAATACTCATGACGTACAGTAAATTAACAAGTAGAATAACATTAACTTTGTATATCTGAAGAACCATTCTTCATATCCGCCAAGTACTTCTTGCAATTGTGTTTCTATTGGCCCTTCTGTTTGCAGTAGAAACATTTAGTCTCCTTTGTGGCTCCGCCCTTGTTCTTTTGAGAGATGGTCTTACCGGCACTAGTATACTTCTTCTTGGACTTGCCCTTCTTCTTGATACTGGTGGTCTTGTTGACCACCAAAACTTGTTTGTTCTTCTCCATCCCAGCCTTCACGGTTTTGAGCATAGCAAACAACTTGTTTGCACTTTTCTCCATCCCGTTCATGTTGTAATTCATTATAAAACCATTGCAAGATGGGGGGAGTGAAGCAAGCACAATATCTGTATGGAGTGTTGGAGGAATTCCGAATTCCAGAGAAGCCAGTCTATCAAAATAGCGAGTGAGCTTCATTATATACTCACCCATTGAGGAACCCTCTGGCATCTTGCATTCAATCAAGGCCTTGGTTATTTTAAAACATTCGGTCCTTGCCCACTTCTTGTACAAAAATTCTAGAGACCCAATTATGAATTGAGTAGTAGAATGTTCAAAACTTTTTTGTTGTCCAGGATCCATGCAAGTCAACATGAGACACTAGACTGACTCATAGTTATAACTACGAGCAGTGAAAGCATCTACAACTTCTTTTGATGCATCCTTTGTAGGAGGATCACCTAGGGGATGATCCAGCACATACTCCTTCTTTGCACTCCTGAGAACAAATCTCATGTTCCGGATCCAATCCGCATAGTTTCCACCATTAGCAACCAACTTTTCTTTCTCTAACATAGGGTCTAAGTTGACCATATTGCAAGCCACTGATCTACAATGATAAACACAAATATATTTAGACATATTTCATAATTAATCATCGTACTAGTGTTTTAACAATTTTTAATATAAAGTACACTCCCACTCTAATCAGTATCTCTCATAGTTGATAGCGAGTGATTCAAGATCCTGATCTTATTCTTAGCCATTGATGTGGACATCACTAATGACGAGAATTTTGACCGTCAGGAAAACTTTTGCTGATCATATCTCCATATGAATCTGGTTCATATTTTGATCCTTCGTGCTCTGAGCTAACTATTCAGCTAGAACTTCAAGACAATCAAGTTCTATCTGCATACATGGTTTGACCATCCCTATCTTACACCTCACATTCCGTTTGTACTCATGTGGACATGGTGCACTCTGGAACACTACGTGTTATAGACAATTACAACACCGGGAAGAGCACCTTTTAAACTTTATATTTACTGTGATAGATCACCCTGATAATTGACTACTGCGTAATCAAAGGGTGCAAACAACAAAGCGATAAACATCTCAACAATTCATAATAGCATGATATGGTATAGCCCTAGGCGCCGAGAATGTCTCCATGGTCCTCCAAGGTCTTCATGAAGTTTTTCCTAGGAATCGTTGTCATGGCGACAATTTTGAAAACTATCGCCATGGCACCGATTTTGTTCTCATGCAGCTGGTGAAGCTTCGTGTACTCCGTGCAACCTGTAGGTTGTCTCTACATCTATTACATTAAGGTGGAAATCCCATAGCTCCAGCCATCATGCCGTGACATCAATGCCACTTAACATCACAACATATAACCATCTCATACATAAACTCATTATCATGACAAAGGCTATACCACATCATATGCAAACCAGCAAAACCAAGTTAGACGTCCTCTACTCAGTTTGTAAAATTTTAATTATGTGGTTGCTAGGGTTTCCAGATAACACCAACTACCTACATGCACAATCTAGGCGATGATTCTTGTTGCTAGATTAACTTTTGGGGTGTGTGAAAGAAGAGAATTAATTAAAAATCTCTGGCCACACTAAACTTTGTCAAATACACGTGACCCCCTAGAAGATCGTTCATCTTCATTGCTCTCTTGTGTACGCAACATTTCACTATTCTTGACTATGATGAAGCCCAAAGAACTGTTAGCAGATCATTGATAGACAGAGTCAAACAATTTTCAAAACTTTATACAAAGGTACATCATGCCGTCAATGAATTGAACCAAAGCAACACTCAAGGGAAGCATAGCAAGAACATCGAACCCTCACATAAAAATGTGATCTAGATCGAAACCTGGATCTATTCATATGGAACCGCTCATGATGCCACTGTTGTAAAGCGTAGTAGAAAACAAAAAAAATCGCCCTACGATCACCCAGGAACAATATGAAGATGCATATAGGGTTTGGATCAACGACCGTTGCCGACTCCAGAGCATAGCGGAAGTAGATGAGTCGGTGTAGATCATACTAGGAGTCCCTCGAGATATTGTTGACGATCCCGCAAACTGCCCTCGAATGGAAGACCGAAAGCACGACCTCTCTACTTGGTTGCAAGCGTACGGTCTTCACGATCCAGCCGAGCTTCACCGTCTAGACCTAATCGTCACCGGAGAATTAGAGGGAGGAAATTAGAACCACACTTGGCTTCTAATTATGAGGATTACAGGAACTAGGTCTAGCTCTAAGTAGTCAACTAGGACCAACTAGAACTAGAACTAGTTGAACTAGAGGAGGCTCTAAAACTTGTGTCATCAAAAGGGCCAACACCTCAATTATATATAGGTTAGAAGGGAGAGAGGGGATACCACCAAGGAGGGAAAGTCCCTCCTTGGGGCGTCGACCAAGGGGCAGGAGTTGGAATCCTCCTCTAGTCCAATTCGGCCTTCCCCTTAGGAAGGGGGGGCATCTCCACTTGGGCCTTTATCCCCGTAGTTGCCTTCCACCACTTGGCCTTTTAAGGCTTATTGATATTAAATTAAATATAAAAGCCTTCTAACAATTACTAGAGCCCCTTATTATTAATTTAACACATGCATAAACATTTTTCACCTATAAATTATTTATCGGTAATACTCGGTATTGCCGAAAAAACTCAAAAACCCTACCTGTCGTGGTTTTTTCACAACAGATATCCGCGTGAAAGGACTTAGTCGTGAGGCCATCACCGCTAGGTGATTGATTGAACGGGGTTGATCAAAATCAAGAAACAAGGGTTTACCCAGGTTCGGCCCCTCAAGGTGGAGGTAAAAGCCTACTCTTGCTTGATTGATACCGATGATTATCATCTCGATTAAAAGGGTGCCACTTGGCTAATTAACCTAGTACCCGGGAGCTTGTAAATTAGTCTTTCTACCTCAGGGGCTCCTCTTTATATACAGGTGGGGGCCCTGGGATTACAACAGAGTCTAGGTCATACTATGATCCGTGACCTAGTATGTGATACGTTCATTTTGCATCATGTTTTTCCTACTGTTATTTATAATGTTTTTATGCATAATAATTCTTTTTGGAGTAATTCTAATGCCTTTTCTCTCATATTATGGAAGGTTTACACAAAGAGGGAGAATACCGACAGCTGGAATTCTGGACCTAAAAAAGCAATGTCAGAGTTACCTATTCTGCACATCTCCAAATAAGCTGAAAATTTACGGAGAATTGTTCTACAATATATGAAAAATATTGGAGCAAATAACTAGAGGCAATAATAAAGTTGTTATTTATATGCCCTAGAGGCAATAATAAAGTTGTTATTTATATTTCCTTATATCATGATAAATGTTTATTATTCATGCTAGAATTGTATTAACCGGAAACTTGATACATGTGTGAATACGTAGACAAAACAAAGTGTCCCTAGTATGCCTCTACTTGACTAGCTCGTTAATCAAAGATGGTTAAGTTTCCTAACCATAGACATGTGTTGTCATTTGATGAACATGATCACATCATTAGGAGAATGATGTGATCAAAAAGACCCATCCGTTAGCTTAGCATAATGACCATTAAGTTTTATTGCTATTGCTTTCTTCATGACTTAAACATATTCCTTTGACTATGAGATTATGCAACTCCCGAATACCATAGGAACACCTTGTGTGCTATCAAATGCCACAACATAACTGGGTGATTATAAAGATGCTATACAGGTGTCTCCGAAGGTGTTTGTTGGGTTGGCATAGATCAAGATTAGGATTTGTCACTCTGAGTATCGGAGAGGTATCTCTGGGCCCCCTCGGTAACGCACATCATGATAAGCCTTGCAAGAAATGTGATTAATGAGTTAGTTGCGGGATGATGCATTACAGAACAAGTAAAGAGACTTGTCGGTAATGGGATTGAACTAGGTATGAAGATACCGAAGATTGAATATCGGGAAAGTAACATACCGATGACAAATGGAATGACGTATGTTGTCATTGCGGTTTGACTGATAAAGATCTTCATAGAATATGTGGGAACTAATATCAGCATCCAGGTTCCCCTGTTGGTTACTGATCGGAGATGTGTCTCGGTCATGTCTACATAGTTCTCGAACCCGTAGGGTCCGCACGCTTAACGTTCGACGGCGATTTGTATTATGAGTTATGTGTTTTGGTGACTAAAGATTGTTCGGAGTCCCGAATGAGATCACGGACATGACGAGGAGTCTTGAAATGGTCAAGAGGTAAATATTGATATATTGGACGATAGTATTCGGATACCATAATAGTTTCGGATATTTTTCGGAGTACCGAGGGGTTACCGGAACCCCCTGTTAAAGTAATGGGCCAACACGGGCCATAGGGGGAGAGAGAGGGGAGCCCACAAGGGGTAGCGCATTCCCCCCCATGGGTAGTCCGAATTGGAGAAGGGGAGGGGGCGCGGCCCCCTTTCATTCTCCCTCTCCTTCCCCCCTTTCCCTCTCCGAAAGAAGGAGGGGGGGGGGCGACTAGGACTAGGAGTCCAAGTCGGTTTCCCCCCATGGCGTGCCCCGAGGGCATGCCTCCTCCCTCTCCTACTTTATATACGGAGGCAGGGGGCACCCCAAGGCACATCAATTGTTCTCTTAGCCGTGTGCGGTGCCCTCTTCCATAGTTTACTCCTCCGGTCATATTGTCGTAGTGCTTAGGCGAAGCCCTGCACGGATCACATCACCATCATTGTCACCACACCGTCGTGCTAACGAAACTCTCCCTCGACACTTTGCTGGATCAAGAGTTCGAGGGACGTCATCGAGCTGGACGTGTGCAGAACTCGGAGGTTTCGTACATTCGGTGCTTGATCGGTTGGGTCGCGAAGATGTTCGACTACATCAACCGCGTTAAGCTAAAGCTTCCGCTTCCGGTCTACGAGGGTACATGGACACACTCTCCCCCTCTCATTGCTATGCATCTCCTAGATAGATCTTGCGTGGTTGTAGGAATTTTTTTGAAATTGCATGCTACGTTCCCCAACAGTGGCATGGGAGCCAAGTCTATGCGTAGATGATATGCACGAGTAGAACACAAAGAGTTGTGGGCGATCATAGTCATATTGCTTACCACCCAACGTCTTATTTTGATTCAGCGGTATTGTTGGATGAAGCGGCCTGGACTAACCTTACATGACCACATTCATGAGACCGGTTCCACCGACAGACATGCAACTTGTTTTGCATAAAGGTGGCTGGCAGGTGTCTGTTTCTCCAACTTTATTTGAATCGAATTTGACGCGTTGGTAAGAACAGTTCTTACTAGAAGCCCATAGCAGCCACGTAAAACTTGCAACAACAAAGTAGAGGACGTCTAACTTGTTTCTGCAGGGCATGTTGTGATGTGATATGGTCAAGACATGATGTGATATATTTTGATGTATGAGATGATCATGTTTTGTAAAAGTTATCGGCAACTGGCAGGAGCCTTATGGTTGTCGCTTTATTGTATGAAATGCAATCGCCATGTAATTGCTTTAATTTATCACTCTGCGTTAGCAATAGTCGTAGAAGCAATAGTTGGAGAGATGATAACGACGCTATGATGGAGATCAAGGTGTCAAGCCGGTGACGATGGAGATCATGATGGTGATTTGGAGATGGAGATCAAAGGCACAAGATGATGATGGCCATATCATGTCACATATTTTGATTGGATGTGATCTTTATCTTTTATGCATCTTATTTTGCTTAGTACGGTGGTAGCATTATAAGATGATCCCTCACTAAATTTCAAGGTAGAAGTGTTCTCCCCGAGTATGCACCGTTGCGACAGTTCGTCGTGCCGAGACACCACGTGATGATCGGGTGTGATAAGCTCAACGTTCACATACAACGGCAAGACAGTTTTGCACGTGCGGAATACCCGGGTTAAATTTGATGAGCCTAGCATGTACAGACATGGCCTTAGAACACTGAGACCGAAAGGTCGAACACGAATCATATAGTAGATATGATCAACATAGAGATTTTCACCATTGAAAACTACTCCATCTCACGTGATGGTCGGACATGGTTTAGTTGATATGGATCAAGTGATCATTTAGATGACTCGAGGGATGTCTATCTAAGTGGGAGTTCTTGAGTAATATGATTAATTGAACTTAAATTTATCATGAACTTAGTCTTGATAGTTTTTGCATCTCTATGTTGTAGATCAATGGCCCGTGCTACCGTTCGCTTGAATTTTAATGCAATCCTAGAGAAAGCTAAGTTGAAAGATGATGGTAGCAACTACACGGATTGGGTCCGTAACTTGAGATTTATCCTCATTGCTGCACAGAAGAATTACGTCCTTGATGCACCGTTAGGTGCAAGGCCTGCTGCAGGAACAACTCCGGACATTATGAACGTCTGGCAAGCTAAATCTGATGACTACTCGATAGTTCAGTGTGCCATGGTTTACGGCTTAGAATCGGGACTTAAAAGACGTTTTGAATGTCATGGAGCATATGAGATGTTCCATGAGTTGAAGTTAATATTTCAAGCAAATGCACGAGTTGAGAGATATGAAGTCTCCAACAAGTTCTATAGCTGCAAGATGGAGGAGAATAGTTCTGTCAGTGAACACATACTCAGAATGTCAGGGTTCCATGACCACTTGACACAGCTGGGAGTTAATCTTCCGGATGATAGTGTCATTGACAGAGTTCTTCAATCATTGCCACCAAGCTATAAAGGCTTCGTGATGAACTATAATATGCAGGGATGAACAAGAAGATTCTCGAGCTCTTCGCAATGCTCAAGGCCGCGGAGGTAGAAATCAAGAAGGAGCATCAAGTGTTGATGGTTAACAAGACCACTAGTTTCGAGAAAAAGGGTAAAGGAAAGAAGGGGAACTTCGTGAAGAATAGCAAGCAAGTTGCCGCTCCGAGGAAGAAGCCCAAGTTTGGACTTAAGCCTGAAACCGAGTGCTTCTACTGCAAAGGGACTGGTCACTGGCAGCAGATCTGCCCCAAGTATTTGGCGGATAAGAAGGATGGCAAAGTGAAAGGTATATTTGATATACATGTTATTGATGCATACCTTACTAATGCTCGCAGTAGCGCGTGGGTATTTGATACTGGTTCTGTTGCTCATATTTGCAACTCGAAACAGGGCCTACAAATTAAACGAAGATTGGCTAAGGACGAGGTGACGATGCGCGTCAGAAATGGTTCCAAGATCGATGTGATCGTTGTCGGCATGCTACCTCTACATCTACCTTCGAGATTAGTTTTAGACCTGAATAATTGTTATTTGGTGTCGGCGTTGAGCATGAACATTATATCTAGATCTTGTTTGATGCGAGACAATTATTCATTTAAATCAGAGGATAATGGTTGTTTTATTTATATTATTAATATATTTTATGGTCATGCACCTTTGAAGAGTGGTCTATTTTTGTTGAATCTCGATAGTAGTGATACACATATTCATAATGTTGAAGCCAAAAGATGCTGAGTTGATAATGATAGTGCAACTTATTTGTGGCACTGCCGTTTAGGTCATATTGGTGTAAAGCGCATGAAGAAACTCCATACGGATGGTCTTTTGGAATCACTTGGTTATGAATCACTTAATGCTTGTGAACCATGCCTCATGGGCAAGATGACTAAGACTCTGTTCTCCGGAACAATGGAGCGAGCCACTGACTTATTGGAAATAATACATATTGATGTATGCGGTCCGATGAGTGTTGAGGCTCGCGGCGGGTATCGTTATTTTCGAACCTTCATAGATGATTTGAGCAGATATGGGTATATCTACTTGATGAAACATAAGTCTGAAACATTTGAAAAGTTCAAAGAATTTTAGAGTGAAGTGGAAAATCATCGTAACAAGAAAATAAAGTTTCTACGATCTGATCATGGAGGCGAATATTTGAGTTACGAGTTTGGTCTTCATTTAAAACAATGAGGAATAGTTTCACAACTCACGCCACCCGAAACACCACAGCGTAATGGTGTGTCCGAATGTCGTAACCGTACTTTTTTGAATATTTATTGTGGGGTAAAACCCCACAACCCTTTATTATATAAAAGAAGAAAAACAGTCAAACAATATACAAGCACCGAGAGAGTGCTAAAGTTCAAGAGAAAAGACCTACCTAAAACTTACCTATACTTACAAAAGGGCATTGACCCAAGCTATGAGTTGTCTTCTAATGCTATCACTAAGCCTATGAGCTAACAGAAGAATATCATGTAAAGATTTACATCTCCAAGAGGCAAAATGAGCCTCCTCCCCTTTGAAGGTCCTTCCATTCCTTAAGTCTAGATGTTCCATGCTGTTGTGAGAATCACCTCAAAGAAGAAAGGATGGCCAAAACTAGTTTTAGCATTAAATATACATTCATGAATATCAGACCCCTGAGTCCAATCAATCTGGAGATAATTCCACACCCTACAGCTGAAGTTACACTAGAAAAACAGGTGTGCTCTATCTTCATGGATGTATGCATTACACATAACACAAAGATTATCATCATTTGGTGACCTCCAGTGTCTTCTAACCAACATGTCCTTAGTGTTAAGTCTATCAAAGAACAACAAATAGCCAAAAACATTAATTTTCATGGTGCATTTGCTCTTCCATAACCATTTGCATGGCAGAATAGTAGGCATATGGGAATACATGATAGTGTAAAAACCTTTCGTCGAGAATGTCCCTGACTTAGAGGGCCAAACCCACTGGTCAGGGAGAAGAGGATCTCTCTGCAAGTTCAATAGCCAATCTTCCAAAATATTCAGCTCAGCAACATCTTCCTGGGAGATGGGAGGACAAAACATGGAGAAAAGATCCTGAGTTTGAAGCACATCCATGACCGAGACTTTATCATCCTTCAAAAAAGAGAACAACCTTGGAAGCCTCCTCACTAAAGGCATAGAAGAGCCAGCCAGATGCCATGCATCATGCCAAAACAAGGTTGTGTCACCCATGTTAATATGAACAGAAGCAACTGCTCTGTACATGTCATTCAGCTTGAAAACATCCTTCCACCAAAAAGATCCAGTCATAACAGTGGCCTGTGGCACTATGTTATCATAGTAAGAATCCCATACCAAAGAAACCCAAGGAACATCATGCTTGTTATGGAACTTATGTAGGTGTTTCATGAGAAGCCCATGGTTTTGGATATTAAAATTGAGAATGCCCAATCCTCCCTTATCCTTTGGTCTGCATACCAAATCCCAAGCAGTGAGAGATTGTTTTGGTGTGTCTGAGTTACCTCTCCAAAGACACTTCCTAAAAATTCTATCCAATTGCTTGATGATTCCTGGGGGGATATGCAAAGTGCAGAGGAAATATATTGGCATGGATGTTAAAACTGAAGTGAGCAGTTGCAACCTGGAGCCTTGGTTTAACATAGAGGAACTAGCAGATAACCTTCTCTCAATGTTATCCACTAGAGGGAGGAGATCCACAATTTTGGGCCAGTTGAATGCTGGAACACAGCCAACATGTTTTTGAGAGTCACCAATTGCTCATCAACAGCTGGCAAAATGATGATTGTGTCATCTGCATACTAGATGATAGGGTAGTTGAGGTCATGGGATGGGATTGGTAATGTCAAAGTTCCTTGAACCAACATGTGGTTAACCACAGACTATAACAGATCAGCAGCAATAACAAAAAGTAGTGGTGACAAAGGGTCTCCCTGCCTGACCCCACATTTGCATTGAAATTGCTTGCCTGGTATTCCATTTAACAGAACAGAAGATGTCCGAGATGATAAAATCTCCTTACCAATGCAATCCACTTGGTATCAAAACCCTTATGATGAAGAACCTGCAGAATTACCTCATGATCAACTGTATCAAAAGCCTTAGCAAAGTCTAGTTTTAGGATTATAATTGGGTTTTTTGACTGCTTGCATTGATGAATGTACTCAAAAGCCAAGTCTAAACAATCCTGTATAGACTTGCTTTTCAAAAACCCATACTGGTTCTTGTGTATGCATTGCAAGATCACCTTCTGTAATCGATTAGCCAACAGTTTGTGAGGAATTTCAGACAAGTGTTGGTCAGTGAAATGGGTCTGAAATCATCTGGTCCCTCTAGTGAGATCATCTTGGGGATGAGAGTGATCAGAGAGCCATTTATGTTTTGCAAAGATAACTTCCCATCATAAAATGCCTGAATTAGCTAAAAAAAATCCTGCTCAATGATAGGCCAACATTTCTTAATAAACATACCATTGAAACCATCCGGGCCAGGTGCTCTGTCTATGTGGAGTTCCTTCAAAACCCTGTTAATTTCCTCCAGGGAAAATGGAGCTGAGAGTACCTCCAGTCCTTCAACCGGATGTAGTAATAACCTTATTAGATATGGTGTGATCTATGATGTCTCTTACCGATTTACCACTATTGTTTTGGGGTTATGCATTAGAGACAACTGCATTCACATTAAATAGGGCACCATCTAAATCCGTTGAGATGACACCATATGAACTTTGGTTTGGCAAGAATCTGGAACTGTCGTTTCTTAAAGTTTGGGGTTGCGATGCTTATGTGAAAAAGTTTCAGCCTGATAAGCTCGAACCCAAATCGGAGAAGTAAGTCTTCATAGGATACACAAAATAAACTGTTGGGTACACCTTCTATCACAAATCTGAAGGCAAGATATTTGTTGCTAAGAATGGATCCTTTCTAGAGAAGGAGTTTCTCTCGAAATAAGTTAGTGGGACGAAAGTGGAACTTGATGAGGTAGTTGTACCTTGTCTAGAATTGGAAAGTAGTTCATCACAGAAATCAGTTCCAGTGATGCCTACACCAATTAGTGAGGAAGCTAATGATAATGATCATGAAACTTCAGATCTAGTTACTACCGAACCTCTTAGGTCAACCAGAGTACATTCCTATTGGGGAACGCAGTATTTCAAAAAAAATTCCTATGATCACACAAGACCTATCTAGGAGATGCATAACAACGAGACGGGAGAGTGTGTCCACGTACCCTCGTAGACAGAAAGAGGAAGCGTTTAGTAATGCGGTTGATGTAGTCGAACGTCTTCACGATCCAACGATCCAAGTACCGAACGTACGACACCTCCGTGTTCTGCACACGTTCAGCCAAATGACGTCCCTCGAGCTCTTGATCCAATTGAGGACGAGGGAGAGTTCCGTCAGCACGACGGCGTGGCGATGGTGATGATGAAGTTACCGACGGAGAGCTTCACCTAAGCACTGATAGTTCTCCAACGTATCTACTTCTCCTAACGCTTTTCCTCTTGTTTTGGACTCTAATTTGCATGATTTGAATGAAACTAACCCCGGACTGACGCTGTTTTCAGCAGAACTACCATGGTGTTGTTTTTGTGCAGAAATAAAAGTTCTCGAAATGGAACGAAACTTTGCGAGGACTTTTTATATAATATATAAGAATTTCTAGAGCCAAGACCTACCGGAGAGGGGACCCTGGGTGGGCACAACCCACCAGGGCACGCCCCCCTCTCCTGGTGCACCCAGGTGGGTTGTCCCCACCTGGTGGCCCCGCCGACCCTGAAACCAACGCTAGAAATTCCTATTTTTGGAAAAAAATCAGGGAGAAAGAATTATCCCGATCCACGAGACAGAGCCGCCGCCAAGCCCTGTTCTTCCTCGGGAGGGTAGATTTGGAGTCCGTTTGGGGCTCCGAAGAGGGGGATCTTTGTTCTTCGTCATCACCAACCCTTCTCCATCGCCAATTCAATGATGCTCCTCACCAGGAGTGAGTAATTCCTTCATAGGCTCGCTGGTCAGTGAGGAGTTGGATGAGATTCATCATGTAATCGAGTTAGTTTTGTTAGGGCTTGATCCCTAGTATCCACTATATTCTTAGATTAATGTTGCTATGACTTTGCCATGCTTAATGATTGACACTTTGGGCCCGGGTGCCATGATTTTAGATCTGAACCGTTTATGCTATCATCATTATATCCATGTTCTAGACCCGATCTTGCAAGTTATAGCCACCTACTACGTGTTATGATCCGGCAACCCTGGAGTGACAACAACCGGGCCCACTCCCGGTCATGACCGTAGTTTGAGGAGTTCATGTATTCACTATGTGCTAATGCTTTGTTCCAGTTCTCTATTAAAAGGGGGCCTTAATATCCCTTAGTTTCCAATATGGACCCTGCTGCCATGGGAGGGTAGGATAAAAGATGTCATGCAAGTTCTTTTAATAAAGCACGTATGACTATTTACAGAATACATGCCTACATTATATTGATGAACTGGAGCTAGTGCCATGTCGCCCTAGGTTATAACTGTCACATGATGAATATCATCCAACAAGTCACCGATCCAATGCCTACGAAATTTTCCATATTGTTTTTGCTAAGTTACTACTGCTATATCACTATTACACTTGCTACAAAATTACTGCTATCATTGTTACTGTTACTATTGCTGCTGTCACTACTATCAAAACTATCAAACTACTTTGCTACTGATCACTTTGCTGCAGATAAGTAATATCCAGGTGTGGTTGAATTGAAAACTCAGCTGCTAATACCTTCAAATATTCTTTGGCTCCCCTTGTGTCAAATCTATAAATTTGGGTTGAATACTGTACCCTCAAAAACTGTTGCGATCCCCTATATTTGTGGGTTATCAAGACCTTTTTCTGGCGCCGTTGCCGGGGAGCATAGCTATATTTGTTGAGTCGCTTGGGATTTTTATCATATTATCACTATGAAGAATTTTAAGGATCCTAAGACTAAGATATTTCCCTCAAGGATGAGGGGAGGTAAGGAACTACCATCCAGTTCTGCTTTAGATTCACCTTCTGTTATGAATAAACTTGCAACACCACCACATGCTATTAACTCTGATATGTTGCAAGTTATTGATGATGCTACTTCTACTATGAATGATGCTAGTACCTTGCTTGATAATGATGATGCGCCACTTGGTGAATTTCTTGATAAACAAATTGCTAGACTAATACAACATGATGTTGTTGAATCTGATGATGAGCTTGAAACTGAAACTCCTGAAACACCTGCTAGAACTAGCCTTCCTAGATATGAATTGCCTAAGGTACCAGAAGGTTATGTTATGAGTGAAGAAACAACTAGAGATATTCTTGCTTGTAATGATAGAGATGATCTAGAGAAATTATTACACAAGTATAAGGAAAAATCTCTAAATGCTAGAATGAAATGTGATCCTAAGTTTGCTACTTCACCTATGTTTATTGATAATAAGGATTATGGATGCTTTGTTGACCCAGAGTTAATTACTTTGGTTAAATCTGATCCTTTCCATGGTTATGAAAATGAAACTGTTGTGGCACATCTTACTAAGTTGAATGACATAGCCACCCTTTTTACTCATGATGAGAAAACTCGCCATTACTTTATTCTCAAATTATTTCATTTCTCATTAAAGGGTGATGTGAAAGTTTGGTACAATACTCTTGCTCCTGGTTGTGTGCGTAGTCCCCAGGATATGATTTATTACGTACTGTTGGACAAGCTGAAGAATTATTGAATAACATATTGAAAAACTACGATGATTGGACTATTCCTGAACCACTGGCTAAACCCACTCCAAAGAAGAGGGGTATGTTATATCTCAGTCTTGAGGATATGCAAGAGGCAAAGAAATCTATGAAGGAAAAATGTATTGAAGCTGAGGATGTTAAAAATATACCTCCTATTGAAGAAATACATGGGCTTAGTACACCACCACTGCCTAAGTTGGTAGAGGTAAATTCTCTTATGAAGTTTAATGATAATGACAATCCTCACAATATGCATCCTAGTCAATGCCTTTATGAGTTTGAAAACTACATTAGAAAACAAGATCACTTCAATGCAAATGTTTTGAAACAATTGAAATATAATTCTGATATGATTGCTCGCTTGAGTAACTTGTTATTTAGAATCTCAAATGATGTTAGAGGTGTTGGAAAACATACTTCTATGATTCAAACTCAATTAGAACAAGTTGCTAAATCTCAAGGAGAATTACTTGATGAAATGAATCATAATATGCATGACTTTGCTGTTAGAGTTGCAACTAGAGGAGGTAAAATGACTCAGGAACCACTTTATCCTGAGGGACACCCTAAAAGAATTGAACAAGATTCACAAAGAGCTAACACTAGTGCACCTAGTTATTCTAGAAAGAAAAAGAAAAATGATAGGACTTCACGTGCTCCTAGTGAACCTGAAATAGAGAAACCTCCGGGTAATGATAATGAAATTTCTATCTCTGATGCTGAAACTCAATCTGGCAATGAACACTCACCTACTGATAATGAAAAAGTTAATGATGGGGTTCATGAAGACTCTCAACCAACCAATGATAAAGAACCAAATAACGATGTTGAGATAGAACCACCTTTTGATCTTGATAACCCACAAGCTAAGAATAAAAGATATGACAAAAGAGACTTTGTTGCTAGAAAACACGGTAAAGAAAGATAACCGTGGGTTCAAAAACCTACGCCTTTTCTACCCAAGTCAACTAAAAAGAAGGATGATGAGGAATTTGAACGCTTTGCTGAAATGCTGAGGCCAGTCTTTTTGCGTACTCGCTTGACTGATATCTTGAAAATGCCTCCTTATGAAAAGTATATGAAAGACATCATCACACATAAGAGAAAAATACTGGAAGCTGAAATCTCCACTATGCTTGCTAATTACACTTTTAAAGATGGAGTACCTAAAAAACTTGGAGATCCGGGAATGCCAACTATACCTTGCTCTATCAAAGAGAATTATGTGAAAACTGCTTTGTGTGACTTAGGAGCTGGTGTCAGTGTTATGCCTTTCTCTTTATATAAAAAACTTGATTTGAATAAACTCACACCTACTGAAATATCTTTGCAAATGGCTGATAAATCAACTGCCATACCTATCGGTATCTATGAGGATGTGCCCGTTGTTGTTGCTAATGTTACTATTTTGACTGACTTTGTTATACTTGAGATGCCCGAGGACGACAACATGTCGATTATCCTTGGTAGACCCTTCTTGAACACTGCAGGGGCTGTTATTGATTGCAATAAAAGCAAGGTCACTTTTCATATTAATGGCAATGAGCATACGGTGTACTTTCCGAAGAAACAATTCCAAGTGAATGGTGCTAATGTTATTGAAAAATCTCCGACAATCACTATTGGAAGTTTTCAAATACCTCTACCTACTGTCAAAAAGAAATATGAAATACTTATTGTTGGGGAAATGCATATCCCCATTGAGGTAACTTAGTGATTTACGAAAATTCTTCGGTTTCATGCTAATCGAAAGTGGTTGTTAATAAGACTTGATTAACCTTATTAATGGATCATTTTTGAACGGTATGAAGCTGATGAATTTAGTAAGCACTACCTTCTGTCCTTACCTTTTCTTTTCTGTTTTTATTAGTTAAATAAAATAAAATGCCATGTTTTGTCTGTTTTCTGAATTTCCCGTGCAATAAAAAATGACCCAAAAATAAAAGTTCTCAGATTGCCCTGCAAATTTTACATGATTTTTTCTGAATATTTGAGAATTTTTGTTGAAATAAACATCAGAGGGAGGTGCGCCAGGTGGGCGCAACCCACCTGGGTGCGCCAGCACCCCCAACCGCGCCCTGGTGGGTTGTGGTCCCCGCGTGGGCCCCCTCACTTACTTCTTCATCCCACATCATCACTTACCTCCAGAAAAAAAATCTCCATTGCTCTCTCCCGTGTTCTTGAGCTCAAACCCATGGATTTCGATCTCTTTGCTCGAAGCTCCGTTTCCGAAACTGTTTCGGGGGATTGTTGCTTGGTATGTGACTCCACCGTTTGTCCAATTAGTTTTTGTTTAGTGATTTATATTTTGAATAATTAGTTACTCTTGGTGCTGCTGTACATGTGCTTGCATGTTAAATTCTTAGTGTTCTAAGTGGTCTGAATGCTTGCTATGGCTTCTGTGTATCCCTATGAGTAGTTGCTATCAATCTCACAAAGTTTTGTCGACAAATTTTTGTCACTCCAAAATTTTTATTTTCAAAAAATTGTACGCGGACATGAATATCTTGAGGAAGTTTGGCTCTAAGAAGAACTCCAAGGGTGTTATTGGGGAGTCGTCTAACAGTGATCTCCACCCCTAGAGGTTGGCGGAGGTACGACCGTGTGAATGGCCGCATACCCCGTTCGTCGAAGAGGCGGGAATCCTTCAAGAGTTCACACAATATGTTGCGAATGCCGGCCTCACCGACTTCATCGTAGATGAGTGTGACCAGCACCAAATCCTCACAAATATCTTTGTTCAGAGTTTTACTTTCCTGCCTAGGAACAATCCTCCTGAAGTGAGCTTTGATTTATATGTGGAAAAGCATCAGATACCACTTACTGAATTTTGTGATATATGCTTGATCCTTTCTGATGGGATCTTAGCTGAGCCTAGGCCGGCTGGGTTTGAGGATTTTTATCGCACTTTGACAGTGGGAGATGAGAGAGGGGTGTCAGCCACTACGGCTGCTAGCATACACTTTCCTGCCGTACATTATTTTGCTTTACTTGTTGCTAAGTGTTGCTTGCTAGAAAGAAAGTAGGTGTGCTCAGTGCACCAGACTTTGCTGTTTTACGCCCAGCACTAGAGGGCAACAACACCCATAGCTGGGGAGCTATTGTGGCTCGCCCCTCCATCTTAATAAATCACAGGGTGAAATACATGGTGGGATTTTTGATACTCGTTTGGCGGCTCACTTTGAGGTTGAGATATGCCCTCATGATTACCCTTTGACCAAGGTCTACCTAGACAGGGCAGCCATGGTGCACCATCATTTTCTTGCACGAGATTATCCTGATATTAGTATTCCTTATAACCTGGTTTTTAGCGTTAAAACTCGTGATATTATTCCGCTGCCTGCACCTGATTTGTTTGATTATGCTGCTAGGGGCGGATATAGGATCATGCCCGCGGACATCATCGCCTACCAGAACACTCAGGCTACTGCGGAAGCGGCACAGGAGGAGCCTCCGCAGTGGGATGAGTGGATGCCCGCTCCTCAGCACCCCTACTACCTGATACGTCTCCAACGTATCTATAATTTTTTATTGTTCCATGCTATTATATTATCTGTTTTGGATGTTTATGGGCTTTATTATACACTTTTATATTATTTTTTGGACTAACCTATTGACCCAGAGCCCAGTGCCAGTTTCTGTTTTTTCCTTGTTTTAGAGTATCGCAGAAAAGGAAAATCAAACGGAGTCCAATTGACCTGAAACTTCACGGAACTTATTTTTGGACCAGAAGAAGCGCACGGAGTATCAGAGATGCACCAGGAGAGTCCCGGGCTGCCCACGAGGGTGGGGGACGCGCCTATCCCCCTGGGCGCGCCCCTGCCTCATGGACAGCCTGGAGGTCCACCGGCGTAATTCTTCCTCCCATATATACCCATATACCCTAAAAACTTCGGGGAGCACAATAGATCGGGAGTTCTGCCGCCAGAAGCCTCCGTAGCCACCGAAAACCAATCTAGACCCGTTCTGGCACCCTGCTGGAGGGGGAATCCCTCTCCGATGGCCATCTTCATCATCCCGGTGCTCTCCATGACGAGGAGGGAGTAGTTCTCCCTCGGGCTGAGGGTATGTACTAGTAGCTATGTGTTTGATATCTCTCTCTCTCTCTCTGGTGTTCTTAAGGTGGTACGATCTTGATGTATCGCGAGCTTTGCTATTATAGTTGGATCTTATGATATTTCTCCCCCTCTACTCTCTTGTAATGAATTGAGTTTTCCCTTTGAAGTTATCTTATCGGATTGAGTCTTTAAGGATTTGAGAACACTTGATGTATGTCTTGCCGTGCGTATCTGTGGTGACAATGGGATACCACGTGATTCACTTGATGTATGTTTTGGTTATCAACTTGCGGGTTCCTCCCATGAACCTATGCATAGGGGTTGGCACATGTTTTCGTCTTGACTCTCCCGTAGAAACTTTGGGGCACTCTTTGAGGTTCTATGTGTTGGTTGAATAGATGAATCTGAGATTGTGTGATGCATATCATATAATCATACCCACGGATACTTGAGGTGACATTGGAGTATCTAGGTGACATTAGGGTTTTGGTTGATTTGTGTCTTAAGGTGTTATTCTAGTACGAACTCTAGGGCTGTTTGTGACACTTATAGGAATAGCCAACGGATTGATTGGAAAGAATAACTTTGAGGTGGTTTCGTAACCTACCATAATCTCTTTGTTTGTTCTCCGCTATTAGTGACTTTGGAGTGACTCTTTGTTGCATGTTGAGGGATAGTTATGTGATCCAATTATGTTATTATTGTTGAGGGAACTTGCACTAGTGAAATTATGAACCCTAGTCCTTGTTTCAATGCATTGCAATACCGTTTACGCTCACTTTTATCATTAGTTACCTTGCTGTTTTTATATTTTCAGATTACAAAAACCTTTATCTACCATCCATATACCACTTGTATCACCATCTCTTCGCCGAACTAGTGCACCTATACAATTTACCATTGTATTGGGTGTGTTGGGGACACAAGAGACTCTTTGTTATTTGGTTGCAGGGTTGCTTGAGAGAGACCATCTTCATCGTACGCCTCCTACGGATTGATAAACCTTAGGTCATCCACTTGAGGGAAATTTTCTACTGTCCTACAAACCTCTACACTTGGAGGCCCAACAACGTCTACAAGAAGAAGGTTGTGTAGTAGACATCACTAGCCTCCAGGCTACTTATCGACTACCAAGTTAGGCCAAAAGCCTAAGCTTGGGGGAGTACGTGTTTCCACTGACTTTACATTCATGTCTATTTATTCCATTTGTCGGTGTCCACACTTTTTCATTGTATCATCCATGCTTAGAATTATTTTCTTGCTCTCTTCTTGTGTGTTTGATAAACCTTAGAAAAACAAAAAAAAATTAGTTGTAGTTAATTTACTTTCTATACATGCTTAGTTGTAGTATTAAATAGAAAACCCAAAAAGATTTCCTTGTTCTTCTTCTGCTTGTTGGGAGCTTTCCCGTGTAAATAGTTTTTCTCGTTTTTGTTTTTCCCTTATTTGCTTGTTCAAGAAAACCAAAAACCCCAAAAATATTTTAGTGTGTTTCTTTGAATTTCTTTTCTTTTTATTCGAGTCGTACCGAGGAGAAGACCACGATGAAAATGTTGAGTGGCTCTCAATTGAATAATTGTTGAACTAATAAAGAGCACTGTCGGGCCCTCTTGATGGAGGTAAAACCCTACGTCCTGCTTGATTAATATTGATGATATGGGTAGTACAAGAGTAGATCTACCACGAGATCGGAGAGGCTAAACCCTAGAAGCTAGCCTATGGTATGATTGTTGTTGTGTATGTTGTCCTATGGACTAAAACCCTCTGGTTTATATAGACACCGGATAGGGTTAGGGTTACACAAAGTCGGTTACAATGGTAGGAGATCTGCATATCCGTATTGCCAAGCTTGCCTTCCACGCCAAGGAAAGTCCCTCGCGGACACGGGACGAAGTCTTCAATCTTGTATCTTCATAGTCCAGGAGTCCGGCTGAAGGTATAGTCCGGCCATCCGGATACCCCCTAATCCAGGACTCCCTTAGTAGCCCCTGAACCAGGCTTCAATGACGACGAGTCCGACGCGCAGATTGTCTTCGGCATTGCAAGGCGGGTTCCTCCTCCAAGTACTCCATAGAAGATTTTGAACACAAAGATAGTGTCCGGCTCTGCAAAATAAGTTTCCACATATTGCCATCGAGAGAATAATATTTACACCAATCTAATCTACTGACGTATTCCGTAGCGTGTCACACCATGGCCAAGCCTTTATCCGAGTCGTTTCATTATCCCACCTCAGCGCGTCATGCGAGGCGGTTTCCTTGGCACGTCTTGTTAAAGCAGAGATCGTGTCCCCTTATCCCGGGATTCTCATCAATATGGGCGTGGGTAACCCAACCGCGCCATTAATTACGACGCTTGGAGATAAGCGAGTTTTACCAGGCTGGTGGGGACATGTAGTTGCATCCACCCATATAAGGGGATAAGGATCCACCTTTTCACCTACGCCTTCTTCCTCCTTCGCCTATCCATTCTTGCGCACTCGAGCTCCAGCGCCCAAGTCCGCACTCCCCACCTCAACCTTCTCCAGCCATGTCCGGAGCGGGAGGCAAGTGGATGGTCTCCTCCGTCACGGAGGGACACATCAAAAAGCTAAGGAAGGCCGGATACCTGTCTAACGACATCACGTACCGGCTTCCCGAAAAGGGGCAGCTCATCCCCACCCCTAGGCCCCATGAGAGGGTGGTGTTCCTCCCCCATTTCCTCCATGGACTAGGCTTCCCTCTCCACCCATTTGTCCGGGGGCTCATGTTCTACTACGGCCTGGATTTCAACGATCTGGCCCCGAACTCTGTCCTCAACATCTCGGCGTTTATCGTCGTGTGCGAGGCTTTCCTCTGCATCCGCCCCCATTTCGGCCTATGGCTCAAGACTTTCAATGTCAAGCCGAAGGTGGTGCGCGGCAACCAGGCGGAGTGCGGAGGCGCCATGGTGGGCAAGATGGCCAACGTCCTATGGCTCGAGGGCTCCTTTGTGGAGACCCTGAAGGGGTGGCAATCGGGGTGGTTTTACATCACCGAGCCACGCGACCCCGAATGGGTCACAGCCCCTGTGTTTTGATCTGGACCTCCTACGCGGCTCACCTCCTGGAAGGAGACAGGCCTGTCATGGGGTAAAAAAAGGAGAGCTGACCGGACTCCAAACCTGCATCCAAACCCTGGTGGACAAGAAGCTCAAACTTGTCAACGTAGTCCAGGTTATGCTCATCCGCCTGATCCTCCCATGTCAACAACGGGCTTTCAACCTGTGGGAGTTCGACCCAGCGCGGCACCAGACTCTGAGCAGGCTCTTCGACACGACATACGAAGATGCCTGGAAGGTGCTTTTCAAGGGCACCGAGGCTCCCGCATCCGCTACCGAGGATCGCGGATTCAGTGCGCAGCGTCACGCTCTCGCGGTAAGCTGTTTTTTTCCTTTTACAGGGTATCAGTTTCTCATAGTTTGACTCCATGCGGGATCTAAGCTCCCTTACCTTTAACAGGACTGGCAGGTGACGTCCGGACAGATCAACTGTCCGGCTCCTTTGCCCGAAGGCCCAGCGGACGCTCGCTTGGCGAAGCTGCTGGTTCCGGCACCCTATGTGGTGCCGGAGAAGAAGGCCGCTAAAAAGGCCACGGGGACTCGAAAGAGTGCCCGGCGCCAGGAGGTGTCGGATCCATCATCCGACGGTTCCGAGGCGCATTCCTCCCGTGAAGACGAGGAGGAAGAAGAAGAGACCTCTCCCCCTCCAGCGGGAGGAGAGAAGAAAAGGAAGGCCGCCCTCTCTGGGGAGGCCGGAGGGTCCAAGAAGGGGAAACCCTTCCTCCGGACTACTCCACCGACGCCGACGACGGCGGAGAGGAGTGGCAGCCTAGGGCCAAGCCCCTGGCAAAATCGTAAGTATCCGGATACCAGAGTAATTCATAATATTCGTTTATTGCACAGCTTTCCCTTACGTCGAATGTGTTTATGCAGCCCACCCGAAGACTGGCTCGACGCGTCGTCGAGCGGTTCACTGGACTCTTCGGAGGTGAACTCGCTTCCGACGGCTTCCTCCTCCCGCCCTACGGACGACACCGAAGTGTTGTCCCAACAGGTTCCAAGCCAGGAGGAGGTGGTCCTGGAGGCACCACAAGGCGACCTCCCAGACTCCAGGAGTAAAGGGGATGAAACCCCCCAGGGCTCCAAGTCCGGCTCTAGGATGGACACCGCTCCGGAACCTTCAAAGGTTCCAGAGTCCGGCCGGGGATCTCCTTCCAAGAGGAGCAAGCCCACCGTGCCGGTGACCCCCGTCCAACCGGAGGCGCCGGACAATCTATTGGAGGCGCTCCAAGGCGCCTCCATCGACGAGGAGCACCGCACCATTATGAGTGCGGTGGTCCAGAGGGTTCAGTCCGCCAAGAGCGGACTGACTAAAGCTTGTACTAGCCTTTTGACAGGCTTTGAGGTAAGTAAAGAATGAGTAAATAATATTACCGCATAGACAGTAGCCCCTGATGCTCTCTTTAGCGTTCGGAAAGAAAAGCTGAATAGAGGATCAAATAAAATTCGCAGGAGTCTAACAAAAATGAGTCAATATGCGTATGCAGGCTTCTCTGCTTGCGTCCACCGCACTGACTGCGGAGGTGGACACGCTAAGGCAGAACCTCGAGCGGTCCGAGCAAGTGCTCGGGCGTGCCAAGAAGCAGCTCGAGGACAATGAAGGTAAGAAATACCTTGTTTAAATATATATAAAAAGGTGCAATTGCAAAAAATGACAGGATTATCGTGGCTATTATAGGGGCCACGTCTGAGGTGGCGACCCTTAAGCAAGCACTGGCCGAGGCCGAGAAGAGGGCGGCCTCGGAGCGCACCGAGCGGGAGAAGTATGAGGCTGAGGTTGGCAAGGTACGGCAAGAGCTCCAGGCTCTCATGGAAAAACATGAGAGTTTGGAGCTTGACTCAAAGACGCGAGCGTCCGAGCTCGCGGTGGCTATTGAAAATGCCAAGTCTGCCAAGGGAGAATCCCAGAAGACCCTCCAGGAGTTGGATGAGGTGAAGAAGATAGCGGCGGGTAAGGCATTCTTTATGCAAAGCAAACACATAAACGTGAGTTACTTGTTACTTACCTGAATCCGGAGCTCTCCAGGAGCGTTCGCAGATCTTCCCTGGAGTGTGTCCGATGCCGCCGCATTCTACCGAGCCGAGGAGGGCAGCTCGACATAGAAGGTGTTCTGGTCTCAGTATGCTGAGGCCGGACACCCCGTGCCCCTGAGCGACCAGCTGAAGCAACTGGTCGAGCTCCACAAGGCGGCCGAACAGGCCATGAAGGGCCTCATAGTTCGGCTGTGGCCTGGAGGGGCTCTGCCTGGGAGCTATTTCGGGCTGGTGCGGCGGCTGGTGGAGGCCTGTCCAAGGCTCGAAGTCATCAAGCGCTCCGTCTGCATTGAAGGTGCCCGTAGGGCCCTTGCCCGTGCTAAGGTGCACTGGGGCAAGCTGGATGCTGAGAAGCTTGTGAAGGACGGGCCACCGCCGAGGAAAGAGCATCGCAAGCCCGAGAATTACTATAAGGATGTTCTGAAGGGTGCCTGCCTTGTGGCAGATGAATGTTCTAGGGATGTAATTTTTGAGTGAAACTTGCTCGTTTTGTCCTGTGCGTTGAAAACTTGTTCATATGCGCTAAGCAATGCTTTTGGAATTTAAAATATTACCTTCTGTGCGGCTGTTTATCAATTCTGAGAGATGGCGAGTCGTCGGCTTCTGCCCCCGTGCCGCTAGTGCTGGGGTGTTCGGGGATAAACCTGAGCACTCTTTTTCCCATGTTTGGGGTCCTTCGAGGGAGGTGCTCAGCCCAACGAACAAGGCAATCGGACTATAATGCGTGAACACTCTCACTTAGCCATAGAATTCTATAATTTTAAATTTCGGCGAAGCCCCTGGTATTCGGAAGACCAAGTTTGGGGCGCTATCCACGCCTTGGCCGGACAGAGCCAGCTCCTCGCCCTAAGCAGCATAAGTCTTTAGGGACTCGAAAAACCTCTCGAACAACGACCAGCTCTCGCTTCATCATGACAGTCAGTTTTAGCTTTCTCCACTGAGGTGCTTGACCCAGCTCAACTGGGGCACAATCGCAGTGGTTCTCCTAGTGCTACCTTAGCCGATATAGCGGAACGTAAGGCACCAAAACATAGGAGCCGGGCAAACCCAACTATTGACCCAAGACATGATTCGGAGCCGATGCATATAATGCTATAAGTTCAGGGTGCCGCACTTGTTAAAGTGTTGGACTTCTCACACCATATTGAGGGGTACTAAAGCCCCTGGCGTATTTTGGCCGTACCAACGTGTACGGGTGCAACATGTCTTTAAGGAACATATAAAGAAAAAAGATAATGCAAAAATAGACGAAAGCTATGCATTGTTTATTAAAAAGGGCTGCGATCAAAGCAGAACGATACAAATAATGCAATAAGTGAAAGGTTGGACTAGTTAACATGTCCGTTCCAGGGGCAAGTTGCGGAATAGTATGCGGAACAGGTATACTGCTCGTGATAGTGACCACCTGGGAGTTCTGTAATGCGGCGTGGCTTGTCTGCTTCCCTGGTTCTTGCATCGTTTGTGCGGCAATTGAACTGCCGAACAGGCCTTCCGAAGGATGGAGTCCTGAAAGTAAGAAAAATTAAAAAATCGGCAGCCCCTGGTACGGTTTAAGCCGTGTTTTGGGCGTGCCGTGATGGTGCCCCTCCCCTTGTACCCATGGTATCTCTAGAGCGTAGTTATGTACGCGAAGTACTGGTGTTGCCTTTTTGCGGGGGTTGGGGTTGGGGCCGCATTGCTACGCCTGCTCGGATCGTGCCAGGCGGTCTTGTTGTAGGTTACTCCGGGCGCGCTTGATGGTGTCCGGCCGTTTAGTGGCCGGACTGGAGAACTGCCTGGAGAGGCTGCTTTGTACTTCTGCTGCAAGGGCCGCCATGTGCTCCTCCGTTCGGAGGGAGCATTCGGTGTTTCCATTGACCGTAATTACTCCTCCAGGGCCTGGCATCTTGAGCTTAAGGTATGCGTAGTGCGGTACCGCATTGAACTTGGTGAATGCGGTTCGCCCGAGCAGTGCGTGATAACCACTGCGGAACGGAACTATGTCGAAGATTAACTCCTCGCTTCGGAAATTATCCGGAGATCCGGAGACCACTTCAAGTGTGACTGAGCCTGTACAGTTGGCCTCTACACCTGGTATTACGCCTTTAAAGGTCGTTTTGGTGGGCTTAATCCTCGAGGGATCTATGCCCATTTTCCGCACTGTATCCTGGTAAAGCAGGTTCAGGCTACTGCCGCCGTCCATAAGGACTCTAGTGAGATGAAATCCGTCAATAATTGGGTCTAGAACCAATGCGGCGAATCCGCCATGACGGATGCTAGTGGGATGGTCCCTTCGATCAAAGGTGATCGGGCAGGAGGACCATGGGTTGAACTTTGGGGCGACTGGCTCTACCGCGTATACGTCCCTTAACGCGCGCTTCCGCACCCTTTTGGGGACGTGGGTTGCGTATATCATGTTCACCATATGCACTCGTGGGGGAAACCCTTCTGTCCACTGTTGTTCGGCGGCCGGGGCTCCTCGTCGTCATCGCTATGCAGCCCCTTGTCTTCATTTTCGGTGTTTAACTTGCCTGCCTGCTTGAACACCCAACAATCCCTGTTGGTGTGATTGGCCGGCTTTTCGGGGGTGCCATGTATCTGGCACAAGCGGTCGAGTATTCGGTCCAAACTGGACGGCCCCCTAGGATTCCTTTTGAATTGCTTTTTCCACTGACCGGATTTAGAGCCTCTGAATCCGGCATTAACTGCCGTATCCTCAGCATTGTCGCCGTTAATGCGGCGCTTCTGCTTGTTGCGACGCGACCTGCCACTATTGTCCCGGTGTCCGAATTACCAGGGTTCTTGGTCATATTGTTGCTACGAGCAAGCTAGCTGTCTTCTCCCGCACAAAAGCGGGTCATGAGTGTCGTGAGTGCTGCCATAGATTTCGGCTTTTCCTGTCCAAGGTGCCGGGCCAGCAACTCGTCATGGATATTGTGCTTGAAGGCAGCTAGGGCCTCAGCGTCCGGACAGTCGACTATTTGATTTTTCTTTGTTAGGAACCGTGTCCAGAATTGCCTGGCCGATTCCTCTGGCTGCTGAATTACATGACTTAGGTCATCGGCGTTTGGGGGTCGCACATAAGTGCCTTGGAAATTGTCGAGGAATGTGGCTTACAAGTCCTCCCAACAACTGATTGATCCTGTTGGCAAGCTGTTAAGCCAATGCCGAGCTGGTCCTTTAAGCTTGAGTGGGAGGTATTTGATGGCGTGGAAATCATCGCCCCGGGCCATGTGGATATGAAGGAGATAATCCTCGATCCATACCGCAGGATCTGTTGTGCCATCATATGATTCGATGTTTACGGGTTTGAAACCCTCGGGGATTTGATGGTCCATTATTTTGTCTGTGAAGCATAGTGGGTGTGCGGCGCCTCTGTACCGGGCTATATCATGATGTAGCTCCAATGAGCTTTGTCTACTGTGTTCGGCCCTGCCGAATTTGTGGCCGGCGTGACGGTTACCGTCTCGAGCCGTGGGGCGCCCCCGCGATCCGTAGATCGATCTTGTTTGCCTTGCCTTGTCCTCCAACATATCTCGTAAGTCCAGCGCATATTCCCGTGCCTTGGTACGGGGTGCGGCTTGAGTGGAGGGCCGAGAGGCCTCTCTGTCGCGGCCACGAGGTGGCCGGTCGGCCGCATCAAGTGCTTCCTCCTCTAATCAGGGTAGCAACCTACGCTTTGGGTAGCTCTTGGAAGGGCCTTCGAGTTTATGCTCTTCAGCCGCAAGGACTTCAGTCCATCTGTCGACTAGCAAATCTTGATCAGCTCTAAGTTGTTGCTGTTTTTTCTTGAGGCTTCTTGCCGTGGCCATATGCCTACGTTGAAAACGATCTTGCTCGACGGGATCCTCTGGCACGACGAATTCGTCGTCGTCGAGGCTTGCCTCGTCTTCGGAGGGAGGCATATAATTATCGTCCTCGACCTCTCTGTCTGCCGCTCTCTCATGAGGGATGGTTTCTCCATCCTCCTGTGCTAAATCTTGCTGGAGGGGGTTTTCTTCGGCACTTTCCGGAGTATTATTATCTCCCGTGCTGGAATCACCGTATTTGTTTTGGCGGGATTTTGAGCGGCGCCGCTGACGCCGACGCTTAGGCTGTTTCTTGGAGGGGTCGTCCTCCGCTGTTCCATCGCCATCTCCTTCTTTTGGGGTGTCCACCATGTATATGTCATATGACGAGGTGGCTTTCCAGGGCCTGGTAGGCGCTGGTGCTTCATCATCTCCTTCCTCGGCGTCCATACCGTCGATGTCTTCGGAGTCGAAGTCGAGCATGTCGGTTAAGTCGTCGACAGTGGCTACAAAGTGGGTGGTGGGTGGGTTTTGAATTTCTTCATCGTCCGTACCCCAACCTTGCTGACCATAGTCCGGCCAGGGCTCTCCTGATAAAGAGAGAGACTTCAGTGTCTTCAGGATATCGCCAAAAGGCGAGTGCTGAAAGATGTCCGCGGCAGTAAACTCCATGATCGGCGCCCAATCGGATTCGATTAGCCGGGTCGCGGAGGGTTCGGCGTCCGGAGAGCAGTCCGGCTCCTTGGAGTCATGAGTCTCGCAGAGTACGGGGCTGGTGTTCGGCTCAATCGCCATTGGGATCGTAGCCCCCGAGGTGGTGTCCAACCGCCCATCCTCGATCGGCGCAGTTGGCTCCGAATTAAGGGTCGAAGCTGATGCGGGTGCGGCCTCCAGGGCACTGTTCGGTGGCAGAGCTAGATCATGCTCGTCGGGACAGTGCGGCGCGCTCGGCAGTGGCTCGAATCCGTCGAAGATCAAGTCCCCGCGGATGTCAGCCGTGTAGTTTAAACTTCCAAATCTGACCTGACGGCCAGGGGCGTAGCTTTCGATCTGCTCCAGACGTCCAAGTGAATTGGCCCGCAGTGCGAAGCCGCCGAAGACGAAGATCTGTCTAGGGAGGAAGGTCTCACCCTGGACTGCATCGTTATTGATGATCGTAGGGGCCATCAAGCCTGACGGCAACGACAAAGAGGAACTCTCAATGAAAGCACCAATGTCGGTGTCAAAACCAGCGGATCTCGGGTAGGGGGTCCCGAACTGTGCGTCTAGGCCGGATGGTAACAGGAGGCAAGGGACACGAAGTTTTACCCAGGTTCGGGCCCTCTCGATGGAGGTAAAACCCTACGTCCTGCTTGATTAATATTGATGATATGGGTAGTACAAGAGTAGATCTACCACGAGATCGGAGAGGCTAAACCCTAGAAGCTAGCCTATGGTATGATTGTTCTTGTGTATGTTGTCCTACGGACTAAAACCCTCCGGTTTATATAGACACCGGATAGGGTTAGGGTTACACAAAGTCGGTTACAATGGTAGGAGATCTGCATATCCTTATCGCCAAGCTTGCCTTCCACGCCAAGGAAAGTCCCTCTCGGACACGGGACGAAGTCTTCAATCTTGTATCTTCATAGTCCAGGAGTCCGACTGAAGGTATAGTCCGGCCATCCGGACACCCCCTAATCCAGGACTCCCTCAAGCACATTTTACCTTGTCTTCTCCCGTTGAATAGAATGTTTTGCAGATTCCAGCTTAGTTCATGGCACTCTTGCACTATTATTATTTTCATTAAGTCGTGCAAGTGAAAGGCAATAATGACAACATTCGATGAACTGGCCGTGGCAGAGAGAAACTGGTATGAAATCGACTTGTTCTATCTGTGTACATATGTTTAACCTAGCATCCATGATTCAGCCCATTATGATTAAACATGTTTTCAATGAAAATTAGAGATTATAGTTTCTCATGCCATGCATAAGTAGCTGGGAGTTGATAATGATTCATATGGGGTATCAACATAGCGTTAAAATGATTGTGATGTAGTATGATGATATGGTATCCTCCTCTGAATGTTCAAGTGGCTTGACTTGGTACATGTTCATGCATGTAGTTGAATCAAAACCAACATAGCCTCTATAATATTTATGTTCATGGTGTTCATATCCTACTCATGATAGTGTCTAATGTTACTTATGCATAATGCATGGTTATGATTGTTGTTGCTCTCTTGCTGGTCGCTTCTCAATCTAATTGCTAGCCTTTGCCTATACTAAGTGGGGATTCTGCTTGTACATCAAAAACCTTGAACCCAAAGTTATTACAGACGAGTCCACCATATCTACCTATATGCGGTATTACCCTGCCGTCCTAAGTAAATTTACATGTGCCACCTCTAAAAAACTTCTAAAAATTATCCGTTTTGTGTGGCTAAATCGTTCATGGAACGACAGGAGGTGGTCGGTATCTTCCATGCTAAGCGGGTTATTCTCAGGTCGAGTGTTTATTCACTCACCATCGCACAAGAAAAGGGCGGTAATAGGGATGCCCAGTCCCAAACTGCAAAATACAAAAAAGAGTTAACGCTTGAATAATCAATCAAAAACTCCCAATGGAGTCAAAACATTTACTTTTATCGCTTGGGAACCGCCGCTAGCCTGTTTAGCATGGGAGATATTGATAACTGATGGTCATGAAGTAAATGAGAAGGGTGCATGTCTCAAAGTATCATTTATCTCTGTTTTAAAAATTGAGCTCTCGCACCTCCACAAATCACTGTTTCCCTCTACGAAGGGACTTTCCATTTACTTTTATGTTGTGTCATCACCTTCTAAAAACAAGTGCGAGAAACTGAGCAGAGCACAGTTGTCATGATTTATGCATTGTGTATAGCTAATGTTGGGTGCATCATGACAGGATCTTTTCTACCATGAATTACAATGTTCAGTCGCTGCTTGAACTTTGGAGGTTCTATGCATTTATGTTTTGCGGTCTCAGAAAGGGCTAGCGAGACACCACTATTGTTATATTATATCATGGTTGATTTGACAACGTGTTGTTGTTTGAGATATCTTATTATTGCTCACTAGCTGATTATGTCATTGATATGAATCATTATAATCTTTAAGAGTTATTGTCGACATGGTTAGTTATAATGTTGGCTGAAAACCTGGGTGCTGTTTAAGCTTATTTATGCAAACAAGAGCAAAAGAGTTCGTGAAAGTTTTTTCTTTTTCACTTTCAGTTTATCAATTGAATTGCTTGAGGACAAGCAAAGGTTTAAGCTTGGGGTAGTTGATACGTCTCCAACATATCTACTTTTCCTAACGCTTTTCCTCCTGTTTTGGACTCTAATTTGCATGATTTGAATGAAACTAACCCTGGACTGACGCTGTTTTCAGCAGAACTACCATGGTGTTGTTTTTGTGCAAAAATAAAAGTTCTCGGAAAGGAACGAAACTTTGCAAGGAATTTTTATATAATATATAAGAATTTCTGGAGCCAAGACCTACTGGAGAGGGGGCCCTGGGTGGGCACAACCCACCAGGGCGCGCCCCCTCTCCTCGCGCGCAAAACTAATTCTTCCGATATATAAAATATGAATTCCACCAGGTGGGTTGTCCCCACCTGGTGGCCCCGCTGACCCTGAAACCAACACTATAAATTCCTATTTGTGGAGAAAAAGTCAGGGAGAAAGAATTATCGCGATCCACGAGACGGAGCCGTCGCCAAGCTCTGTTCTTCCTCGGGAGGGCAGATCTGGAGTCCGTTTGGGGCTCCGGAGAGGGGGGGTCTTCGTTCTTCGTCATCACCAACCCTTCTCCATCGCCAATTCCATGATGCTCCCCACCGGGATTGAGTAATTCCTTCGTAGGCTCGCTGGTCGGTGAGGAGTTGGATGAGATTTATCATGTATCGAGTTAATTTTGTTAAGGCTTGATTCCTAGTACCCACTATGTTCTTAGATTGATGTTGCTATGACTTTGCCATGCTTAATGCTTGAAACTTTGGGCCCGGGTGCCATGATTTTAGATCTGAATAGTTTATGTTATCATCATTATATCCATGTTCTAGATCTGATCTTGCAAGTTATAGTCACCTACTATGTGTTAAGATCCGGCAACCCTGGACTGACAACAACCGGGCCCACTCCCGGTGATGACCATAGTTTGAGGAGTTCATGTATTCACTATGTGCTAATGCTTTGTTCCGGTTCTCAATGAAAAGGAGGCCTTAATATCCCTTAGTTTCCAATATGGACCCCGCTTCCACGGGAGGGTAGGACAAAGATGTCATGCAAGTTCTTTTAATAAAGGACATATGACTATTTACGGAATACATGCCTACATTATATCGATGAACTGGAGCTAGTGCCGTGTCACCCTAGGTTATAACTGTCACATGATGAATATCATCCAACAGCTCACCGATCCAATGCCTATGAACTTTTCCATATTGTTTCTGCTAAGTTACTACTACTATAATCACTGTTACACTTGCTACAAAATTACTGCTATCACTGTTACCATTACTATTGCTGCTGTCACTACTATCAAAACTATGAAACTACTTTGCTACTGATCACTTTCCTGCAGATAATTAATCTCTAGGTGTGGTTTAATTGACAACTCAGCTTCTAATACCTTCAAATATTCTTTGGCTCCCCTTGTAACAAATCTATAAATTTGGGTTGAATACTCTACCCTCGAAAATTATTGTGATCCCCTATACTTATGGGTTATCAAGCACTACGACGATATGACCGAGGTGGTAAACTGTGTAGGGGGCATCGCACACGGCTAAGAGATGTCTGTTGTACCTTTGGGGTGCCCCCGCCTCCATATATAAAGGGGGGGGGGAGGAGGAGGTGGCCAGCCTAAGGGGGCGCTCCAAAAGGGGGGAGTCCTACTTGGACTCCTAGTCCAAGTAGGATTCGCCCTCCCTCCTTCCTTCCACCAGAGAGGGAAAAGGGGAAGGGAGAGAGAGGGAGAAGGAAAGAGGGGGGCCGGCCCCCTCCCCTAGCCAATTCGGTTTGGGGAATGGGGGGCGCCCCTCTCACGTGGCCTTTCTCCTCTCCTCCAATAAGGCCCAATAGGCCCAATACTTCTCCCGGGGGGTTTCGGTAACCTCCCGGTACTCCGGAAAAATGCCCGAACCACTAGGAACCATTCCGATGTCTAGATGCAACCTTCCAATATATGAATCTTTACCTCTCGACCATTCTGAGACTCCTCTTCATGCGCGTGATCTCATCCGGGACTCCGAACAAACTTCGGTCATCAAATCACATCTCATAATACAAATCGTCATCGAACATTAAGCATGCGGACCCTATGGGTTCGAGAACTATGTACACATGGCCGAGACACATCTCCAGTTAATAACCAATAGTGGAACCTGGATGCTCATATTGGCTCGTACATATTCTACGAAGATCTTTATCGGTCAAACCGCATAACAACATACGTCATTCCCTTCGTCATCGGTATGTTACTTGTCCGAGATTTGATCGTAAGTATCATCATACCTAGTTCAATCTCGTTACTGGCAAGTCTCTTTACTCGTTCTGTAATGAATCATACCGTAACTAACTCACTAGTCACATTGCTTGCAAGGCTTATAGTGATGTGCATTACCGAGAGGGCCTAGAGATACCTCTCTGACACACGGAGTGAAAAATCCTAATCTTGATCTATGCCAACTCAACAAACACCATTGGAGACACCTGTAGAGCATCTTTATAATCACCGAGTTATGTTGTGACGTTTGATAGCACCCATGGTGTTCCTCCGGTATTCGGGAGTTACATAATCTCGTAGTTAGAGGAACATGTATAAGTCATGAAGAAAGCAATAGCAATAAAACTAAACAATCATTATGCTAAGCTAACGGATGGGCCTTGTCCATCACATCATTCTCTAATGATGTGATACCGTTCATCAAATGACGTAACATGTCCATGGCTAAAAAACTTAACCATCTTTGATTAACGAGCTAGTTTTGTCTATGTATTCACACATTTACTAAGTTTCCGGTTAATACAATTCTAGCATGAATAGTACACATTTATCATGATATAAGGAAATATAAATAACAATTTTATTATTGCCTCTAGGGCATATTTCCTTCAGTCTCCCACTTGCACTAGAGACAATAATCTAGATTACATAGTAATGATTCTAACACCCATGGAGTCTTGGTGATGATCATGTTTTGCTCATGAGAGAGGCTTAGTCAACGGGTCTGCAACATTCAGATCCGTATGTATCTTGCAAATCTCTATGTCTCCCTCCTTGACTTGATCGCGGATGGAATTGAAGCGTCTCTTGATGTGTTTGGTTCTCTTGTGAAATCTAGATTCCTTCGCCAAGGCAATTGATCCAGTATTGTCACAAAAGATTTTCATTGGACCCGATGCACTAGGTATTACACCTAGATAGGATATGAACTCCTTCATCCAGACTTCGTCATTTGCTGCTTCCGAAGCAGCTATGTACTCCGCTTCACACGTAGATCCCGCCACGATGCTCTACTTGGAACTACACCAACTGACAGCTCCACCATTCAATCTAAATAAGTACCCAGTTTGTGACTTAGAGTCATCCGGATTAGTGTCTTAGCTTGCATCGACGTAACCATTTAAGACGAGCTCTTTGTCACCTCCATAAACGAGAAACATATCCTTAGTCCTTTTTAGGTATTTCAGGATGTTCTTCACTGCTGTCGAGCGATCCAGTCCTGTATTAGTTTGATACCTCTCTGCTAAACTAATAGCAAGGCACACATCAGGTCTGGTACACAACATCACATACATTATAGAACCTATGGCTGAGGCATATGGAATTTCTTTTATTTTCTCTCTATCTTCTGAAGTGGTCGGGCATTGAGTCTGACTCAACTTCACACCTTGTAACATAGGCAAGAACCCTTTCTTTGACTAATCCATTTTGAACTTCTTTAGAAGTTTATCAAGGTTTGTGCTTTGTGAAAGTCCAATTATGCGTCTTGATCTATCTCTATAGATCTTGATGCCCAATATATAAGCAGCTTCACCGAGGTCTTTCATTGAAAAATTCTTATTCAAGTATCCTTTTATGCTATCTAGAAATTCTGTATTATTTCCAATCAACAATATGTCATCCACATATAATATTAGAAATACTACAGAGCTCCCACTCACTTTCTTGTAAATACATGCTTCTCCAAAAGTCTGTATAAAACCATATGCTTTGATCACACTATCAAAGCGTATATTCCAACTCCGAGAGGCTTGCACCAGTCCATAAATGGATCGCTGGAGCTTGCACAATTTGTTAGCACCTTTAGGATCGACAAAACCTTCTGGTTGCATCATATACAACTCTTCTTTAAGATATCCATTAAGGAATGTGATATTTCTCCAATGTATCTATAATTTCTGATTGTTACATGCTATTATATTATCTGTTTTGGATGTTTAATGGGCTTTATTATACACTTTTATGTTATTTTTGGGACTAACCTACTAACCCAAGGCCCAGTGCAAATTGCTGTTTTTTTGCCTATTTCAGTGTTTCGCAGAAAAGGAATATCAAACGGAATGAAACCTTCGGGAGAG
The DNA here is from genome assembly GCF_056163025.1 of Triticum urartu. Taxonomy (NCBI): domain Eukaryota; kingdom Viridiplantae; phylum Streptophyta; class Magnoliopsida; order Poales; family Poaceae; genus Triticum; species Triticum urartu. Next base: position 354,972,783 of record NC_141873.1, on the reverse strand, counting down.
TTATTTTTGGAACAAACGTGATCCAGGGGACTTGGAGTAGACGTCAAGAAAGAAGCAAGGAGGCTATGAGGCAGGGAGGCGCGCCTGCCCCCTGGGCGTGCCCCCACCCTTGTGGGCCCCTCCCAGCTCCACCGACCTACTTCTTCCTCCTATATATATATATATCCATATACCCCAAAAACATCCAGGAGCACCACGAAACCCTATTTCCACCGCTGCAACCTTCTGCACCCAAGAGATCCCATCTTGGGGCCTTTTCTGGAGCTCCACCGGAGGGGGAATCAATCACTGAGGGCTTCTACATCAACAGCATAGCCTCCCCGATGATGTGTGAGTAGTTTACCACAGACCTTCGGGTCCGTAGTTATTAGCTAGATGGCTTCTTCTCTCTCTTTGGATCTCAATACAAAGATATCCTTGATCTTCTTGGAGATCTATTTGATGTAATTCTTTTTGCGGTGTGTTTGTCGAGATCCGATGAATTGTGGGTTTATGATCAAGTTTATCTATGAACAATATTTGATTCTTCTCTGAAATCTTTTATGTATGATTTGTTATCTTTGCAAGTCTCTTCGAATTATCAGTTTGGTTTGGCCTACTAGATTGATCTTTCTTGCAATGGGAGAAGTGCTTAGCTTTGGGTTCAATCTTGCAGTGTCCTTTCCTAGTGATAGCAGGAGTAGCAAGGCACGTATTGTATTGTTGCCATCGAGGATAAAAAGACAGGGTTTATATCATATTGCTTGAGTTTATCCCTCTACATCATGTCATCTAGCCTAATGCATTACTCTGTTCTTATGAACTTAATAGTATAGATGCATGCTGGATAGCGGTTGATGTGTGGAGTAATAGTAGTAGATGCATAATCGTTTCGGTCTACTTGTCACAGACGTGATGCCTATATACATGATCATGCCTAGATATTCTCATAATTATGCACTTTTCTATCAATTGCTCGATAGTAATTTGTTGACCCACCGTAATACTTATTCTATCTTGAGAGAAGCCGCTAGTGAAACCTATGGCCCCCGGGTCTATTTTCTATCATATAAGTTTCCAATCTATTTTATTTTGCAATCTTTATTTTCCAATCTATATCATAAAAATACCAAAAATATTTATCTTATTATCTCTATCAGATCTCACTCTCGTAAGTGACCGTGAAGGGATTGACAACCCCTTTATCACGTTGGTTGCGAGGTTCTTATTTGTTTGTGTAGGTGCGAGGTGACTTGCGTGTAGTCTCCTACTGGATTGATACCTTGGTTCTCAAAAACTGAGGGAAATACTTACGCTACTTTGCTGCATCACCCTTTCCTCTTCAAGGGAAAACCAACGCAATGTTCAAGAGGTAGCAAGAAGGATTTCTGGCCCCGTTACCGGGGAGATCTACGCACAAGTCAAGACATACCAAGTACCCATCACAAACTCTTATCCCTCGCATTACATTATTTGCCATTTTCCTCTCATTTTCCTCTCCCCCACTTCTAAAATGATTTTCAAACACCTTTGCCTTTTCTTCGCCTTCTTCCCGTATGTATATTTTTTGTGTTTCCATGCGCCTTCTATTTGCTTGCATCTTTGCTTGCTAAAAATCTGTTGATATGGATCCACTTAAAGTGTTCTGCTTGGATCATCTTCGATCCTTATGCGCTCATGCTGAAACCCCAACTAGCCTAGTTAATGGGAAATCTTTAGAAGAGCATGCTCATTTTGTGCGTCACCGTTTGTCTGAAAAAGGGAGACTCTTATGGGATCAAATAAACAGATTGTTGTGTTATTCTTGGAATCTTTGTGAAATTTGTGATTTTACTTGTTGCTCTAAGAACCCTAAAAAACACCTCCCCTACCTATGTGAGTTTAATGATAATGAAATCTTATCTTCTTATGCAAAGGGTGTTTCTAGTTACTACGATATCGAACAAACTGAAGAATTTGTTGCTTTTAAGGGTGCTTATGAAGTTGCTTCTTTGATTGGAAAGTATGATATTACTCTCTACGAGTTGGAAAATTTTGACATACTTAAATATTGCTATGAACATTGTTCAAGAACTCGGCCGAGTTACCATTTAAATGCCCATTTAATTGCTACTCAGTGCCTAACTTAGGCGAATAGCACATACTCGATTCATTAAATGGCCAAGCCGATTAACTGGCATTTAATCGGTTGTCAGACGATTAACTGGTTGTCAAACCGATTAATCGGTGATGGGTCGGGTAAATATTTGAGTATTTGTGGTCTATGAACCTTATTACCTAATACCTGTTATGCTATTTGTGTTGAACCTTGTGGTGAATTATTCCATGTTCACATGTGTGCCTGCTATTTATCTTGTTATGTGTGGCTGCATATTGCCAAGTTGTGTGGCTGTCATTTTAATTTATCTTATCATGTCTCATGTGTGGCTGCTTGTTGTCACATGTATGGTTGTCGTTTACTCATTTATCTTGACAAGTTTATAGCATATACAAATGCATATCTATCTTCTATCATCAATCCTGCAGGTTTGTTGCCTTTCGGTTTGGATGCATCATGACCAAACCGTCCAGGTAACAATTCTACCTATTGTGGGGCTGTTTTCTCATATTTTAGTATAAATGTATAATACGTACATGTGAGCATTGTATTACATGGTGTACAATACGTGAAAAACTAGTTACATGTTGCCAATATATTCTCATGTGCAGCCGATTAATGATCGACCAATTAATATAGTTAAGTGGCCGATTAATCGATTAATCGCTAATCAGTAGTCGACCGAGCAGTTACCAGTTACTGAATTCCCGAACAATGGCTATGAAAACTATGCTCATAATGTCTATGTCAAAGAATTTATTGACAAAATGACCGTTGGTTTGGAAGAAAATAATGATATGCAGGAGTCTATAGATAATTTTGATTCCGATGATTTGATTGAAATATCCCTTGATGAACATGATGCTTTCTATTCTTGTGGCCATGATGCCAATATTTATGAAGATGAATTTGCTATAGTTCCTTATGTTAAACATGAGGTCGTTGCTATTGCACCCACACTTGATAGTTTCTTCAATGAAAAACATGATTGCAATGATGTTATTATAAATTCTATTAATGTCAATTGTGCTAATAATATGCAAAACCCTATGCTTGGGGATGCTAGTTTTGCTATGTCTTCTACTTGTTGCAATGATCATGATTGGGGTGATTCTTCTTTTGATCTTGAAAATTTATTTAAGCTCCATGATGAATATGAGATTGATAATAATGTTTGCAATATTATTGAAAGTGGGTTTGGAAGAGTGTCAACTTTAGATCCCACATATTTGGATAAAATTGGGTTTGGAGAGGTCATGACTTTAGTTAATGTTAATCCCACTATTTTGGAAGAGTGTCAACTTTGCATGCATGTGGATCATGTTGAAAATATTTTATGTGATAGCTATTTTTTGAATTTTCATATGATCCCACATGTAATTATTATGAGAGAGGAAAATATGGTTGTAGAAATTTTCATGTTACTAAAGTAGCTCTCGTTATGTTGAGATTGTTATTTTTTCTCACTTCTTTCTTGCATATGCTAGTTTTTGCTTGTCTTGATAATTTAGTTGCCTATAAGATGCCTATGCATAGGAAGTATGTTAGACTTAGATGTGTTTTTCAGATGCTATATGATGCTCTCTATGTGCTTCAATTCTTGTCTTTCATGTGAGCATAATTGAAATCTCAATGCCTAGCTAGGGGCGTTAAACGATAGCGCTTGTCGGGAGGCAACCCAATTTTATTTTTGTTTGTTGCTTTTTGGTTCTGTTTAGCAATAAATAATTCATCTAGCCTCTGTTTAGATGTGGTTTTATGCTTTTAATTAGTGTTTGTGCCAAGTAGGACCTTTGGGAAGACTTGGGGGAAGTTTTTGCGATCTTGCTGTAAAAAACAGAAACTCTAGCGCTCACGAGATTTGCTGCCATGTTTTACTGGAGAGTGCGATTAGGTTGATTCTTTTTGCAGTACCTTATTTCAGAATTCCTGACGCCCACCAGTTTATTTCAGAATTTTTGGGGTTACATAAGTATTAGAAACCTACAGATTACCACAGACTGTTCTGTTTTTGACAGATTCTGTTTTTTGTGTGTTGTTTGCTTATTTTGATGAATCTATGGCTAGTATCGGAGTGTATGAACCATAGAGAAGTTGGAATACAGTAGGTTTAACACAAACATAAATAAAGAACGAGTTTATTACAGTACCTTAAGTGGTGGTTTGTTTTCTTATACTAACGGAGCTCATGAGATTTTCTGTTGAGTTTTGTGTTGTGAAGTTTTCATGTTTTGGGTAAAGATTTGATGGATTATGGAATAAGGAGTGGCAAGAGCCTAAGCTTGGGGATGCCCAAGGAACCCAAAGGTAAATTCAAGGACAACCAAAATCCTAAGCTTGGGGATGCCCCGGAAGGCATCCCCTCTTTCGTCTTCGTCCATCGGCAACTTTACTTGAGGCTATATTTTTATTCACCACATGATATGTGTTTTGCTTGGAGCGTCTTGTATGATTTGAATCTTTGGTTTTTTGTTTACCACAATCATCCTTTCTGTACACACCTTTTGGGAGAGACACACATGAATCAGAATTTATTAGAATACTCTATGTTCTTCACTTATATCTTTCGAGCTAGATAATTTTGCTCTAGTGCTTCGCTTATATCTTTCAGAGCACGGTGGTGGTTTTATTTTATAGAAATTATCGATCTCTCATGCTTCACTTATACTATTTTGAGAGTCCTTTAGAACGACATGGTAATTTACTTTGGCTATAAAATTGGTCCTAATATGATAGGCATCCAAGATTGGTATAATAAGAACTTGCATAAAAAGTGCGTTGAATACTATGAGAAGTTGGATGCTTGATAATTGTTTTGAGATATAAAGATGGTAATATTAGAGTTGTGCTAGTTGAGTAGTTGTGAATTTGAGAAATACTTGTGTTGAAGATTGAAAGACCCGTAGCATCCACGTATGTTAACCGTTGTGTAACAAATTTGAAACATGAGGTGTTCTTTGATTGTCTTCCTTATGAGTGGCGGTTGGGGATGAGCGATGGTCTTTTCCTACCAATATATCCCCCTAGGAGCATGCGCGTAATGCTTGGTTTTTGATGACTTGCAGATTTTTGCAATAAGTATGTGAGTTCTTTATGACTAATGTTGAGTCCATGGATTACGCACTCTCACCTTTCCATCATTGCTAGCCTCTTCGGTACCGTGCATTACCCTTTCTCACCTTGAGAGTTGGTGCAAACTTCTCCGGTGCATCCAAACCGCGTGATATGATACGCTCTATCACACATAAACCTCCTTATATCTTCCTCAAAACAGCCACCATACCTACCTATTATGGCATTTCCATAGCCATTCCGAGATATATTGCCATGCAACTTTCCACCGTCTCATTTATGACACACTTCATCATTGTCATATTGCCTTGCATGATCATGTAGTTGACATCGTATTTGTGGCAAAGCCACCATGCATAATTTATCATACATGTCACTCTTGATCATTGCCCTTCCCGGTACACCGCCGGAGGCATTCACATAGAGTCATATTTTGTTCTAGTATCGAGTTGTAATAATTGAGCTGTAAATAAATAGAAGTGTGATGATCATCATTAATAGAGCATTTCCCCCAAAAAAGGGGAAGGCCAAAAAATGCCCAAAAAAGGAAAAAAAGAAATAAAAAGGGACAATGCTACTATCCTTTTTTCCACACTTGTGCCTCTAAGTAGCACCATGATCTTTATGATAGAGAGTCTCTTGTTTGATCACTTCCATATAATAGTGGGAATTTTTCATTATAGAACTTGGATTGTATATTCCAACAATGGGCTTCCTCAAATGCCCTAGGTCTTCATGAGCAAGCAAGTTGGATGCACACCCACTTAGTTTCTTTTGTTGAGCTTTCATACATTTATAGCTCTAGTGCATCCGTTGCATGGCAATCCCTACTCCTTGCATTGACATCAATTTATGGGCATCTCCCTAGCCCATTGATTAGCTGTGTCAATGTGAGACTTTCTGTGACGCCCCCGATTTAATCGTACACTAATCATACACGCAAACGTGTACGATCAAGATCAGGGACTCACGGGAAGATATCACAACACAACTCTACAAATAAAATAAGTCATACAAGCATCATATTACAAGCCAGGGGCCTCGAAGGCTCGAATACCAGAGCTCGATCATAGACGAGTCAGCGGAAGCAACAATATCTGAGTACAGACATAAGTTAAACAAGTTTGCCTTAAGAAGGCTAGCACAAACTGGGATACAGATCGAAAGAGGCGCAGGCCTCCTGCCTGGGATCCTCCTAGCTACTCCTGGTCGTTGTCAGCGGGCATCACGTAGTAGTAGGAACCTCCGGTGTAGTAGGAGTCATCGTCGACGGTGGCGTCTGGCTCCTGGGCTCCAACATCTGGTTGCGACAACCAGGTAGAAGGGATAGGGGGAAAAGAGGGAGAAAGCAACCGTGAGTACTCATCCAAAGTACTCGCAAGCAAGGAACTATACTACATATGTATGCATTGGTATCAAATGGAATAAGGGTTTCATATGTGGACTGAACTGCAGAAAGCCGGAATAAGGGGGGATAGCTAGTCCTTTCGAAGACTACGCTTCTGGCAGCCTCTGTCTTGCAGCATGTAGAAGAGAGTAGACTGAAGTCCTCCAAGTAGCATCGCATAGCATAATCCTACCCGATGATCCTCCCCTCGTCGCCCTGTGAGAGAGCGATCACCGGTTGTATCTGGCACTTGGGAGGGTGTATTTTATTAAGTATCCGGTTCTAGTTGTCATAAGGTCAAGGTACAACTCCAAGTCGTCCTGTTACCGATGATGACGGCTATTCGAATAGATTAACTTCCCTGCAGGGGTGCACCACATACCCCAACACGCTCGATCCCATTTGGCCGGACACACTTTCCTGGGTCATGCCCGGCCTCGGAAGATCAACACGTCGCAGCCCCACCTAGACCAACAGAGAGGTCAGCACGCCGGTCTAAACCTAAGCGCCCAGGGGTCTGGGCCCATCGCCCTTAGCACACCTGCACGTTGCGTGGGCGCCGGGAGCAGACCTAGCCTAGTGGCGTTCCAGTCCAATCCAGCGCGCGCCGCTCCGTCACTGACGTCAAGAAGGCTTTGGCTGATACCACGATGCCGGGATACCCATAACTACTCCCGCGTAGATGGTTAGTGCGTATAGACCAAATGGCCAGACTCAGATCAAATACCCAGATCTCGTTAAGCGTGTTAAGTATCCGCGAACGCCGACCAGGGCCAGGCCCACCTCTCTCCTAGGTGGTCGGAACCTGCCCTGTCGCTCCGCCTCAAAGATCCACACAGAGGGCCGTTGGGACAAAGGTCCTTTCAGCCCCCAATCCGTGAATCACTCGCGGGTGCTCCACAAGCCGACCCGTCTTTAGTCACCACATGTATCATGTATAAAGCATATAGTATATACCCGTGATCAACTCCCGAGTGATCACGGCCCGATAGTATAGCATGGCAGACGGACAAGGATGTAGGGCCACTGATGAAAATACTAGCATCCTATACTAAGCAGTAGGATAGCAGGTAAAGGTAACAACAGTAGTAGCAAGGACAGGCTATGCAGCAGTATAGGATTAACTGAAAGCAGTAACATGCTACACTACTCTAATGCAAGCATTATAGAGAAGAGTAGGCGATATCTGGTGATCAAGGGGGGGCTTGCCTGGTTGCTCTGGCAAGAGAGAGGGGTCGTCAACACCGTAGTCGAACTGGGCAGTAGCAGTGTCGGTCTCGTAGTCTACCGGAGAGAAGAGGGGGAAGAAACAATGAATACCATGTAAACAGATGCATATGGATGCATGACATGACAAGTAACGATGCTAGGCGTGCCCTAACGTGGTATGAGGTGGTACCGGTTAAGGGGGGAAACATCCGGGAAAATATCCCCGGGGTTTCGTGTTTTCGGGCAGAGGAGCCGGAGGGGGAAAGTTGCGGGTTCGATAGGTTAGGGGTGTGTGGCGGACGAACGGACTGCGTATCCGGATTCGTCTCGTCGTTCTGAGCAACTTTCATGTTGAAAATATTTTAACCCGAGTTACGGATTAAAAGATATGATTTTCTAAAGATTTTATTAATTTCTGGAATTTAATTAATTATTTAATCCAACATTATCCAGAATAGTAAATGATGACGTCAGCATGACATCAGAATGATGTCAGCAGTCAACGTTGACCATTGACCTGGTCAACCTGTCAGGTGGGTCCCACCTGTCAGGGGCTGTTACCTAATTAACTACTGTTTCGTTAATTTAATTATCTAATTAGATTAATTTAAACAAGATTAATTAACTTAATTAATTTAGTTAATTAATTAATTAATTAATTAAATTCATTTTTATTATTTGTTTTACTTATATATTTATTAATTTATTTATTATTATTATTATTTTTAAAACCATTTTATTATTATTACTTATTTCATTTTCGTTCACAGGGGGGTGGGCCCCGTTTGTCTGAGGCACAGAGGCCTTGCGGGTCGGGTGTGCGGGTGTAGGGGCGGGCGCCGGCCCGAGCCAAAGGAGGCGCTGGGGCAACGGGGGCTGCGGCGAGGTGCGCTGGGCGCAGTGGGCGCCGGCCCGAGCCAAAGGAGGCGCTGGGGCAACGGGGGCTGCGGCGAGGTGCGCTGGGCGCAGCGGGCGCCCGCACTGGATGCAACCAGTCGGGGCCACGACGAGAGAGGGGGGGTTCGCCGGCGTGGCAGTGGCGAGGCCACGGCGGGAAAAATGGGAGGAGCAGGGCGCGGGCGCGGGCGCCGGTACGGGGGAGCCACAGCGAGGAGGTGGCTGGCCGGAGCGGGGCGGGCACGGAGCGGAACGGCGGACGGAGGCGGCCACCGCAGGCATCGTGCGGCCACGGGGAGGAGGGGGGGAGAGGGCGCGGCCACGGGCGCGAGGGCCACGGTGAGCGCGGGGCGCGTGCGCGCGCACGGCCAGGGCGCAGCCGGCGCGTGCGGCCCACGGCGGGGCGGCAACGGCGTAACGGGGGGGGGGGGTACGGCGCCGGTGACGGAGAAGGGAGAGGAGGGAGCTCACGGGGGGGAGTAGGGTAACGGCAGTGGGCTTGGGGACGGTCGGGGGGGTCCGATGAGGGAGAGGACGAGGACGACGTCGGCGGTGGTTGCGCGGGCTTCGGGCGGCGGCGCCCAATCGGCGAGGGGCGGCGCGGATCGATCCGGCGACCTCGGGGTTGGTGACGGGGCGAGGCGACGGCGGCGATGCGGGTGGGGGCTGGCGGAGCGCCGGCGTTGGGTGGTTCGGGGGGGGGGACGGCGGTGGTCTCCTCCCGATCCAGATCGGGGGAGAGGGGGATATTTCGGGGGGGGAGTGGGGGCTGTCGGTGGGGAGTGGGGGGGGAGGAGTGGATAAGGGAGAGGACGTGGGGGCCGACCTGGGCCGGCCTGGTTGGCCCGATGGCCAGCTGGGCCGCGGTCCAGCAGGGGGGGGGGGCTTCTCTTTCCTTTTTTTTTAGTTTAGTTTTTCTCTTTTGTATTTTCTTTTCTGTTTTATTTTAAGTTCCCTTTTATTACAGTTTTATAAAAACACTAGCACCTAAATTTGTATTTATAAATATACTACTGCCACCTTAATTCTCAACCGAAAATAAAATAGTTTAATATTTTATAAAATTCAATAGGCATGTATTTAATTGTTTTAACTACTGTTTTAATTATCTTAGAGCCTTTAAACACTTTATCAAAGTTTGGTTTCTCCTCCATAATTACCTATGCATTATTTAGTTCACTCCGAACATTTTAGTTTTAAAGTTTGAAAACTTTTGTTGTTTGCCTATGTTTTAAATTTGAATTTGAATCGGGTTCGAATCAACGTGAGTTTAATCACAGTAATGGAGGTGACGTGGCATCATTAGCTTGGGATTACTGTAGTCTAATTATCCGGGCGTCACAATTCTCCTCCACTACAAGAAATCTCGTCCCGAGATTTAAGAGGGGAGTAAGGGGGGGGGGGGTTCTGGTTATTCTAATGGATCTTCTTGAAGAAGTTAATCCCTTTCGTTGATGCTTTCAATTCTTTATCCCAAAGCATCATGATGAAGTTGTCGTCCTTTCTTCGGGGAGCTCCATCGTACTTACGAATAGGTTGGGGGCAGCTCTACAATGATAGGATGTTATAAGGGAAATTCATCTGGGGGTATCCCAGGAATAAACATATGAGTATCTCTCGAGTTGAACAAATGACACACATCGAGAGCAAAGTAAGACGGTGTAATAAGAGGTTTCAAGCGGATAGGCAATCGTTCATTGCCTGAAGCAGAGTGCGGAAGGGGTTCAGAGCAACGAGAATAAGTATTGTGTCTGATACCAGAATAGATCAACAAGCAAGTGGCCCGTGAATTACATACAAAGTCAAGCACGAGGGATAACTCTGACAACGGGGTGTACAAGAGAGTCAGGTTTCGATCCTGTGGAACTGTGGGTTATGGGCCCACCATGTGGGTTAAAAGCAGGAAGGCGCTAATATTTGCACGGTCAAGATAACAAGGTATGTCAGAGGATAGCCTGTTGGTTTTGTTGTCAACAATGTCGGTACCAAGGGCGAGGGACGAAGAGAACCATTTTCCTGCTCGTTGAACGAGGCGGACCAATAGGCAAAGTTCTCGTCCATCAGCAGTTACCGGAAGTCATCAACAGTAGAAACAAGGTTACACCAGACAGGAAGGTACACCGAGGTGTTTACCTAAGCAGGGGATTACCACTGCTCGGTTAAGTAGTTTACAAGTAAGTTTGAACAAAACAACGGGAAGGAAAATGTGCTTAAACACGTATATCAGGGGTATATCCTTCCCAAGGACAAGCAGAGCATGATATCCGTGACAGGATATTATGTAGAAAACTCCTTAGGTAGGGGAGAGAAATTTCATGATATTACCCATACAGCGGTGTTTGGATAATTGAGCAGGAAACATTTAACATTGGGCTTCAAATGTTCTTGTTGAAAATTGGAGTACCATAGACATGCTTCGAGATAGCATTGACATGGTCTTCAAGCAAAAGGTCAGACTTTGGATATAGGAAGGATCCATTAGGAACAACTTGTAGGATAAGTCTTACAATTTCCTCAGGGAAGAATGGCTAAACTTGCTAAAAAGGATACTACAATAATAGGTCCTCCACCCAGGGGGGGGGGGTGCTAGGCATGACATCATGTTACCGGGTCATCAAAGGACCAATGTTATAACTCTTGAAAATATGTTCCAACCATCATATCTGATGGAGATTTAGATATGATGGGTGTCAGGATACCTCAGGCTCAGGATGCCTAAGAAGAAAGGTGCAACACAAATTGACGGGATGACACTGTAAGATTCTCGGGAAATGAACTAAGAAGTGATTTCCGTTAACAAGAGTTCATCATTAACCCAAGGAGAGGATGATGAGGTGGCTGATGGACTCAGCGATAATTCAACGAGGTATCCAAAAGATGGATCTCCACAATTATGTGGATAAGGGGATAACATCTGTCAGATTAAACGATATAATGGGATATGCTCGAGGAAAACATACATAATTAAACATTGGTTGAACGGTGCGCCCGAAATACGGGTTGGGTTGCACGACCAATGTCGGAATGGTGATTCAATAATCAATAGACTAAGAATGAATGGCCGACTATTAACTTCAAAGCAATAGGGTTGCTAGAAGTGCAGGATCCAAACAGCACCGTTCACTTGTTGGTACCCCGGTTGGAATCAACACGAGGTCCATGAAAGAGTGGTGATGGTGAGTAGTATCACTATACCAAGAACTCTTTAAGAGGTGGAGCAGTCCTCACAACATCCTTGATACTAAAAGATGGTAATACTCCAAGGTAAGAAAGAACAAATGCTGGATAGTAGGGATCTCAAGGTATAACTCAAAACACGAACGAGTTTGTGTTGAACGGAAGGCAAATAAGTGGTCAAAGGTAACACAAACCATCAGGGGCAAGGATGGTATTTCTCAACATGAACTCAATTGATATCCTGGAAGAGCTCATAAGGTTAATGATGATCACGACGCATTTGTCGAGAGATTTCATGAAGATGTAATCAATCAGTGACGACATCAAGTCAAAGGAATAATGAAGCGGAAGGTTATTGGAACCATGGGTAGGACACAAACTCGAAATCAAGCTTGCTGTCCAAGGACCAACGGTATGACGAGGAAGATCGATTGTAAGATTAGCTCACCGTCGAATTTTGTGCTCCGAGGAGAAGGACCCGGTAGCACAGTTAAAATTTAGCATGATAATGATATAGCCGATCAGGCTAGGAATGATGTGATCGGGTACAAACTCGTACTTATAGAAGCTTACCGAAGGGTTGTTGAACCGTAGTGTGGACTCGGTTCAGTTATTGGTGTCTTTGAGTGTTTAGCAATTCAGAGCACGTGAAAAATTGGAATCAGTGGGAACGTAGCACTTGATGAAGAACTCATAAGAAGTTATGCAGTTCCATGATAATCTCGAGATACCAGGGGGTAATACTCGACGACAGATCAAAATAGAGGTTGGACTGGGGTATTGCTCTGCAGAAGACAAGTGCTTAAACTTGCACGAGAATTGGTATTTAAAGGAGAACATGGTCGGAACCATGATTGAAAAAGGCGAGATCCCAGATATAAGATGAACTTAACCAAGGGAATAATTAATTTTAAAAGAAAGCTTCGATGAGAAGATCTACATCGTGTCTATGGGCATGAACACAAAGTTCAAGGTCGACTCCCACTTCTTGAATGTATAACCTTCCATTCACTTCTCGCTTTGATAAAGGCATTACTGTTGAAAGTTTTACCTGGTGAAATACCAGATGAGTATGACTCGTGAAAACTTCCGAGTTCACACATATTAAGGAAGGCATAGGTTCAACCCATCCGGGCATCTTACGAACATATACCACAAACTTTGGGGTAATTAATACAAGCTCGAAATTAGAGCATTGTTGGTCAAGCAGAGGATACAATGTACCAAAGGCATTATGTATCAGGGGAAAGAGCTCACAAGGTGATTAATTATGAAGGACATAAAATCCAACAAAGGAACCGATGGCCCACAACGGAGCTGGTGTGGGTATCGGTACTCTATCAAAGGAAGAAGGAATGCAAGTGCACCGGATTATAGAAACAACTGACTAACTCAAAGCTTAAATGCTAAGGAATTATGATTTCCAAAACAAGGGATCAGAAGCAGACGTTCTGATCAAGGATGGATCAATTGAATATACCAGAGGCACAATCGACGACAGATAGTTTGGTCGAGAACCAGCTCATGTTCAAAATGACGTCTGAGCCGGAAAGATAATCCTAGGACTCGACTGATGATTGTGAACATTCACAACATATTGAATCAACGGTCTCAAAAATGATGGTGACGAAGGTTGCCAATGTGATTACTATACTTATGGGATTAATCATAATGAAAGCAAACAAGAAATTCCAGAGCAATAGGTTGCTGAGGATTTTCGGAATATCCAATGGTATTTCGAAGACTTTTGTGTAACACAGGAACAACTGGGGGATGAGCGGATACTCGATAAGTGCGAGAATTAACCGTAGGGGTATTCAGGTGACAAGGAACAACACGGCAGTAAGCTCAAAGGGTTATCGACACAACGACAAGTTTTTCAGGGTATCTTGTAATAACAAGACCAACTGGGGATGAGGGTAAGAATAACAATTGCAAGTAGTTGTCCATAAGGGTTTACGGTGGAAGGGGAATTGCGAACGCGATGATCACAAGTTCTCGAGTTAACAACGGAGAGTATCTTCAGGGTCTTCTTGTGCAGCAGACGATCATCAGTAATAAGGGTCTCTCCGGGTGAAAGTGATAATGAGATCCTAATGTTAGATTTAGTAAAATTCATTTAACCCGAATAGAGGAGAGATCAAAGGCCCAGAGTAAAGGTCGAGGAGTAAAAGATCCTACTACCACCCAATGGCGACGTGTGCCCATAAGACACACAGCCATGTTAGTAAAAGTTTTGCAATGTCTAGACTCGACTTCGGCCAAGGAGTTGGGAAGGGGGATTCCTACAGGCAGTCGGCTCTGATACCAACTTGTGACGCCCCCGATTTAATCGTACACTAATCATACACGCAAACGTGTACGATCAAGATCAGGGACTCACGGGAAGATATCACAACACAACTCTACAAATAAAATAAGTCATACAAGCATCATATTACAAGCCAGGGGCCTCGAAGGCTCGAATACCAGAGCTCGATCATAGACGAGTCAGCGGAAGCAACAATATCTGAGTACAGACATAAGTTAAACAAGTTTGCCTTAAGAAGGCTAGCACAAACTGGGATACAGATCGAAAGAGGCGCATGCCTCCTACCTGGGATCCTCCTAGCTACTCCTGGTCGTCGTCAGCGGGCATCACGTAGTAGTAGGCACCTCCGGTGTAGTAGGAGTCATCGTCGACGGTGGCGTCTGGCTCCTGGGCTCCAACATCTGGTTGCGACAACCAGGTAGAAGGGATAGGGGGAAAAGAGGGAGAAAGCAACCGTGAGTACTCATCCAAAGTACTCGCAAGCAAGGAACTATACTACATATGTATGCATTGGTATCAAATGGAATAAGGGTTTCATATGTGGACTGAACTGCAGAAAGCCGGAATAAGGGGGGATAGCTAGTCCTTTCGAAGACTACGCTTCTGGCAGCCTCTGTCTTGCAGCATGTAGAAGAGAGTAGACTGAAGTCCTCCAAGTAGCATCGCATAGCATAATCCTACCCGATGATCCTCCCCTCATCGCCCTGTGAGAGAGCGATCACCGGTTGTATCTGGCACTTGGGAGGGTGTATTTTATTAAGTATCCGGTTCTAGTTGTCATAAGGTTAAGGTACAACTCCAAGTCGTCCTGTTACCGAAGATCACGGCTATTCGAATAGATTAACTTCCCTGCAGGGGTGCACCACATACCCCAACACGCTCGATCCCATTTGGCCGGACACACTTTCCTGGGTCATGCCCGGCCTCGGAAGATCAACACGTCGCAGCCCCACCTAGACCAACAGAGAGGTCAGCACGCCGGTCTAAACCTAAGCGCCCAGGGGTCTGGGCCCATCGCCCTTAGCACACCTGCACGTTGCGTGGGCGGCCGGAAGCAGACCTAGCCTAGTGGCGTTCCAGTCCAATCCAGCGCGCGCCGCTCCGTCGCTGACGTCAAGAAGGCTTCGGCTGATACCACGACGCTGGGATACCCATAACTACTCCCGCGTAGATGGTTAGTGTGTATAGACCAAATGGCCAGACTCAGATCAAATACCCAGATCTCGTTAAGCGTGTTAAGTATCCGCGAACGCCGACCAGGGCCAGGCCCACCTCTCTCCTAGGTGGTCGGAACCTGCCCTGTCGCTCCGCCTCAAAGATCCACACAGAGGGTCGTTGGGACAAAGGTCCTTTCAGCCCCCAATCCGTGAATCACTCGCGGGTGCTCCACAAGCCGACCCGTCTTTAGTCACCACATGTATCATGTATAAAGCATATAGTATATACTCGTGATCAACTCCCGAGTGATCACGGCCCGATAGTATAGCATGGCAGACGGACAAGGATGTAGGGCCACTGATGAAAATACTAGCATCCTATACTAAGCAGTAGGATAGCAGGTAAAGGTAACAACAGTAGTAGCAAGGACAGGCTATGCAGCAGTATAGGATTAACTGAAAGCAGTAACATGCTACACTACTCTAATGCAAGCAGTATAGAGAAGAGTAGGCGATATCTGGTGATCAAGGGGGGGGGGCTTGCCTGGTTGCTCTGGCAAGAGAGAGGGGTCGTCAACACCGTAGTCGAACTGGGCAGCAGCAGTGTCGGTCTCGTAGTCTACCGGAGAGAAGAGGGGGAAGAAACAATGAATACCATGTAAACAGATGCATATGGATGCATGACATGACAAGTAACGATGCTAGGCGTGCCCTAACGTGGTATGAGGTGGTACCGGTTAAGGGGGGAAACATCCGGGAAAATATCCCCGGGGTTTCGTGTTTTCGGGCAGAGGAGCCGGAGGGGGAAAGTTGCGGGTTCGATAGGTTAGGGGTGTGTGGCGGACGAACGGACTGCGTATCCGGATTCGTCTCGTCGTTCTGAGCAACTTTCATGTTGAAAATATTTTAACCCGAGTTACAGATTAAAAGATATGATTTTCTAAAGATTTTATTAATTTCTGGAATTTAATTAATTATTTAATCCAACATTATCCAGAATAGTAAATGATGACGTCAGCATGACATCAGAATGATGTCAGCAGTCAACGTTGACCATTGACCTGGTCAACCTTTCAGGTGGGTCCCACCTGTCAGGGGCTGTTACCTAATTAACTACTGTTTCGTTAATTTAATTATCTAATTAGATTAATTTAAACAGGATTAATTAACTTAATTAATTTAGTTAATTAATTAATTAATTAAATTCATTTTTATTATTTGTTTTACTTATATATTTATTTATTTATTTATTTATTATTATTATTATTATTATTTTTAAAACCATTTTATTATTATTACTTATTTCATTTTCGTTCACAGGGGGGTGGGCCCCGTTTGTCTGAGGCACAGAGGCCTTGCGGGTCGGGCGTGCGGGCGTAGGGGCGGGCGCCGGCCCGAGCCAAAGGAGGCGCTGGGGCAACGGGGGCTGCGGCGAGGTGCGCTGGGCGCAGCGGGCGCCCGCACTGGATGCAACCAGTCGGGGCCACGACGAGAGAGGGGGGGTTCGCCGGCGTGGCAGTGGCGAGGCCACGGCGGGAAAAATGGGAGGAGCAGGGCGCGGGCGCGGTCGCCAGTACGGGGGAGCCACAGCGAGGAGGTGGCTGGCCGGAGCGGGGCGGGCACGGAGCGGAACGGCGGACGGCGACGGCCACCGCAGGCATCGTGCGGCCACGGGGAGGAGGTGGGGAGAGGGCGCGGCCACGGGCGCGAGGGCCATGGTGAGCGCGGGGCGCGTGCGCGCGCACGGCCAGGTCGCAGCCTGCGCGTGCGGCCCACGGCGGGGCGGCAACGGCGTAACGGGGGGGGGGGGGGGTACGGCGCCGGTGACGAAGAAGGGAGAGGAGGGAGCTCACGGGGGGGAGTAGGGTAACGGCAGTGGGCTCGGGGACGGTCGGGGGGGTCCGATGAGGGAGAGGACGAGGACGACGTCGGCGGTGGTTGCGCGGGCTTCGGGCGGCGGCGCCCAATCGGCGAGGGGCGGCGCGGATCGATCCGGCGACCTCGGGGTTGGTGACGGGGCGAGGCGACGGCGGCGATGCGGGTGGGGGCTGGCGGAGCGCCAGCGTTGGGTGGTTCGGGGGGGGGACGGCGGTGGTCTCCTCCCGATCCAGATCGGGGGAGAGGGGGATATTTCGGGGGGGGGGAGTGGGGGCTGTCGGTGGGGAGTGGGGGGGGGGGAGGAGTGGATAAGGGAGAGGACGTGGGGGCCGACCTGGGCCGGCCTGGTTGGCCCGATGGCCAGCTGGGCCGCGGTCCAGCAGGGGGGGGGGCTTCTCTTTCCTTTTTTTTTAGTTTAGTTTTTCTCTTTTGTATTTTCTTTTCTGTTTTATTTTAAGTTCCCTTTTATTACAGTTTTATAAAAACACTAGAACCTAAATTTGTATTTATAAATATACTACTGCCACCTTAATTCTCAACCGAAAATAAAATAGTTTAATATTTTATAAAATTCAATACGCATGTATTTAATTGTTTTAACTACTGTTTTAATTATCTTAGAGCCTTTAAACACTTTATCAAAGTTTGGTTTCTCCTCCATAATTACCTATGCATTATTTAGTTCACTCCGAACATTTTAGTTTTAAAGTTTGGAAACTTTTGTTGTTTGCCTATGTTTTAAATTTGAATTTGAATCGGGTTCGAATCAACGTGAGTTTAATCACAGTAATGGAGGTGACGTGGCATCATTAGCTTGGGATTACTGTAGTCTAATTATCCGGGCGTCACACTTTCTCCTTTTTTGTCTTCTCCACATAACCCCTATCATTATATTCTATTCCACCCATAGTGCTATATCCATGGCTCACGCTCATGTATTGCATGAAAGTTGAAAAAAGTTTGAGATTACTAAAGTATGAAACAATTGCTTGGCTTGTCATCGGGGTTGTGCATGATGAGAGCATTCTTGTGTGACAAAAATGGAGCATGACCAAACTATATGATTTTTTTAGGGATGAACTTTCTTTTGCCTTGTTATTGAGAGGAGACATGATTGCTTAGTTAGTATGCTTGAAGTATTATTCTTTTGATGTCAATATTAAACTTTTGTCTTGATTCTTTCGGATCTGAATATTCATGCCACAATAAAGAAAATTACATTAAGAATTATGCTAGGTAGCATTCCACATCAAAAATTCTGTTTTTATCATTTGCCTACTCGAGGACGAGCAAGAATTAAGCTTGGGGATGCTTGATACGTCTCCAACGTATCTATAATTTTTTATTGTTCCATGCTATTATATGATGACCCACAAGTATAGGGGATCTATCGTAGTCCTTTCGATAAGTAAGAGTGTCGAACCCAACGAGGAGCAGAAGGAAATGATAAGCGGGTTTCAGCAAGGTATTCTCTGCAAGCATTGAAATTATCGGTAACTGATAGTTTTGTGATAAGGTAATTTGTAATGAGTAACAAGTAATAAAAGTAAATAAGGTGCAGAAAGATGGCCCAATCCTTTTTGTAGCAAAGGACAAGCCTGGACAAACTCTTATATGAAGGAAAGCGCTCCCGAGGACACATGGGAATTATCGTCAAGCTAGTTTTCATCACGTTCATATGATTCGTGTTCGGTACTTTGATAATTTGATATGTGGGTGGACCGGTGCTTGGGAGCTGTCCTTAGTTGGACAAGCATCCCACTTATGATTAACCCCCATTGCAAGCAACCGCAACTACAACACAAGTAGTAAGGTAAACCTAACCATAGCATTAAACATATGGATCCAAATCAGCCCCTTACGAAGCAACACATAAACTAGGGTTTAAGCTTCTGTCACTCTAGCAACCCATCATCTACTTATTATTTCCCAATGCCTCCCTCTAGGCCCAAAAAATGGTGAAGTGTCATGTAGTTGATGTTCACATGACACCACTAGAGGGATGACAACATAGATCTCATCAAAATATCGAACGAATACCAAATTCACATGACTACTAATAGCAAGACTTCTTCCATGTCCTCAGGAACAAACGTAACTACTCACAAAGAATATTCATGTTCATAATCAGAGGGATATTAATATGCATAATGGATCTGAACATATGATATTCCACCAAGTAAACCAACTAGCATCAACTACAAGGAGTAATCAACACTACTAGCAACCCACAGGTACCAATTTGAGGTTTGGATACAAGAGATGAACTAGGGTTTGAGATGAGACTGTGCTGGTGAAGATGTTGATGAAGATTGACCCCCTCCCGATTAGAGGATCGTTGGTGATGACGATGGTGATGATTTCCCCCTCCCGAAGGGAAGTTTACCCAGCAGAACACCTCTGCCGGAGCCCTAGATTGGTTCCGCCATGGTTCCGCCTCGTGGCGGCGGAGTCTCGTCCCGAAAGCTTGCTTATGATTTTTTTTCACGATGAAAGACTCCATATAGCAGAAGATGGGCATCGGAGGGCCACCAGGGGGCCCACGAGGCAGCGGGGCGCGCCCCCACCCTCGTGGCTGGTGGGTGGCCCCCCTCTGGTACTTCTTGCGCTCCGTATTTTTTACATATTCTGGAAATATCTTCCGTGAAGTTTCAGGACTGTTGGAGCTGTGCAGAATAGGTCTCTAATATTTGCTCCTTGTCGGAGTAATGGGCCACGGGTAGGCCAACCCGAGCCCCACGACCTTTCAAGACATCGGGGCAGGCTGCGCCCCTCAAGACCACAGGGCGAAGAGCCGCCTCCTGGGAGTCTACGGCAAGGCGGCCGACTGCCCGCTCACGGCCGAGTCCTAGGGACGACTTCCAGAGAAGCCGGCTTTGGGGAGTCGGCCGGCGACTCCAACAAACCGTGACCTCATCGAGAGGGACGGGGTAGGGGCGTGGCTACAATAAAGCCCACTCCCTGCCCCTTACCAAGGGCAGGCATGGCTACAACGCGCCGTACTTGGGAAGATCTCCCCGCGGCGTGGCACTGTTTCCCAGCCGGCCCTGACATCAGCACCACTGTACCTATTCCTGTGCCCACGACGGCTTGTCTGTACGGCCTGGAGGCAGCAGGGCCCACCAGCCAGCGAGACCTCAGGAGACGGCGGGGGCACCGCCAGTCGGACCCAACGGGAGTCGGCTCGGGGGAGTCGGCCGAGCCCTCCCCCAGGCCCACGCGCCATTAATCAAGAAGAGATGGGGAGTGGCCACAGTGATCGCCCGCCAGGCGGCGGGGCTGTTGCCACGACCCCATGACCAAACTTGCATCATCAGGAGCACGGCTACAGTAATCAGCAGCCGGCAAGACCCGCCCGCGGCGGGCACGGCCTGTCGGCTCCGTACCAGGCCCGTCGGCAGGGCCCACCAGTCGGCGGGCCCCAGCAGTCGGCGGAGAAGTCGGAGGTCGGAGACACTGATGGCTGGACCCGCGCCCAGTCACATTAGCATTGTACCCCTGGGGGGGTAGGCCTATATAAACCCCCAGGGCACCCATGCAAAGGTTGGATCCCAGTAGTTCTATACCTCACCAGATAGAGGGAGGGAGCTTGCCTTGCCCTGTCCTACCACCATACACAGCTCAAGGAGCAACCGTGTAAATCCTTGACTATAGTGATCATGCGGAGACCCCGCAGAGCAGCAGTAGGGGTATTATCTCCCCAGAGAGCCCCGAATCTGGGTAAGATTCGCTGGCGTGCATGTCTTCGCCTCATCCCGTTTCTAGGCACCGGCGATGTTCTACTCGCCCCCACCATGATAAGCCATCCGTTGGCATATGTCACACCAAACCCCCGACATTTGGCACCCACCGTGGGGCCTGGTGCACCACCGTCTAGAGATCTGTTCTGGACGGGAACCCTTTTTCTTCCTGGCGAGTGCAGCCAGCCAGGCACGCCAGACGAAGTTTGCGTCGACGCGCTGCGCGGCGTGGAGATCGCCCGCGCAGCCAGCTCCTTCGCCGAACTTGTCGGCGAGGTCCGCCTCTCCGACGAACCTGCGTCCGACGCAGGCGCAGGCGGCCCCGAAAACCTCCTTGCGGGCCTCCTCGATCAACTCCACGTTTCCAGCGAGCCTGCCGTAGACTTGGAGTCCGTAGGCTCCACCGACCCGATGCTGGTCGACTCCGACACCGTGTCAGTCGACACTTTCCCCTCCAACGTGGTGGTCTACGACGAACCTCTCCCCCACGCGGAGAGCGATGGGAGCACCGTCACTGAGGCGCTGGTCATCAGTCATGACGAGTTCCCTGGTGGAAGGGCGCCCGACTCACTCGGCGCGGCGCTGCAAGACCTAGCTGCGCCCATTCCAGAAGATGCTGACGCAGAGATGCTAGAAGCGCGCCACCTTCAGCTTGTTGAAGGAGCGAAGAAGCTAGCCAGCATGAGACGCTTGTCAGAAGCTTACCAGCGGGAGATGGATCGCGCTGTTGGCGGCTCGCCGGCTCCGGCAGGGCCCAGCCGCCTTGGCGGGGTTCAGCAGCGCGGCGTAGCCATCGCCAGCCTGTTTGGGGCTAGCCGCCCCGTGTATGCCATGCCAGCGGAGAATATCCAAGCCGCCCAGGCAGCGGCGGATGAGCTGGACAATTTCGAGGGCGAAGAGCGCCGCCTCATCATGGAGCGAGTCCAGCGGCTCCTTGACGCGGCCGCCGCGCAGAACGAGGCCGGCTGCCGCACGGAGGCACCGTAGCGGCCAAACGACGACCCGCACCATGATCAAGGCGCGACGTCTCGGACGCCGACTGGCGGTACCCAAGGAAGGAAGGACAAGGAGCCGGCTGTCAGCCACAGTTGGACTCGGATTACCATAGAGCGCGACCGAGACGGCCGCTCGAGAGCAGTGGAACGACGGGACGACTGTCCGCCTCCCCCTCCCCGCAAGGAGAGGCGAGTCTCCCCGCCGCCTGTTGACCATCCGACTCTCGGTGACCGCCTTGGCCGCCGAGAGGGAGTCGGGGAGAATGAAGCCCGCCACCGGATCGACCGACTTCACCGGTCCCTGGCGCTGGAAGAAGACGACGAGTTGGGTCCGCCTTGTTTCGGGCCCTGCATTTGGGACGAGCCCTTTCCCAAAGGGTTCACGCTCCCAAGAGACACGCCCAAGTATACCGGCTCCGTGAAGCCGGAAGACTGGCTAGTCGACTACTCTATGGCTGTCAGCCTAGCAAACGGCAACAAGCGTGTCGCCGTAAAGTACGTTCCACTCATGCTTCAGGGCACGGCCCGGACATGGCTGAACAGCCTAAAGCCCCACAACATCAACAGCTGGGTCGACTTCACCGAAGCGTTCGTTCGCAACTTCACCAGCACGTACAAGCGTCCTCCCAAGCCTCCCCAGCTCTCCCTATGCGTGCAAGGTCCTGATGAGTCGACTCGCGACTACCTCACGCGTTGGGCTGAGCTCTGGAACTCCTGCAAGGGCGTGCACGAGGTGCAGGCCATCGAGTACTTCACAGCCGGGTGCTGAGAAGGCACCCTCCTCAAGCACAAGCTCCTCTGCGACGAGCCAGAAACCCTCGACGAGTTGCTGATCATAGCGGACAAGTACGCTACGGCCGACTCCTCCATGAAGATGGAAATTCAAATCAGCACGACTGGCAAGGTAGCTCCTCAGGCTCCAAGAACTCCGGCAGCAGACGCCGGCCGGCGACAACAGCAGGGCGACCACAAGCGCAAGGCCCCGCAGCCGGCTTCCAGCAGCCGGCGGGTCGCGACCGTCGAAGCCCAGCAGCCAGAAGAGCAGCCTCCGCCCAAGCGACAGAAAGGCGGCAAGCCGAACTGGTTGCCGGCCTTCTCCTATGAGCAGACCTTGGATGGACCTTGCAAGTTCCACAGCGGCGTGAAGCCATCAAATCACACCACCCGGAAGTGCCACTGGCTCACCAGGATCGCCAAGGGAGACGGCCTCCTGCCACCCCCACCTGCTGGGCAGCCGCCTTCGCCTCCGCCCCAGCAGCCGGCAGTCAGGCTAGTCGGCGCAGTACAAGACGAGTACCCTGAAGAGCGCGGAGCATATGTGGTGTTCACCAGTGTGGCTGACGATCGACGCAGCAGGCGGCTGCAGCGACAAGAGGTGAACGCGGTAGCCTCAGAGACGCCAGAGTTCATGCACTGGTTAGAGAGGCCCATCAACTGGAGCAGGGCTGACAACCCAGAAGTGATGCTGAGTCCGGGCTCCTACGCCTTGGTCCTGGACGCCACCTTTTCCATGGACAAACGGGCCGCGCGTTTTTCGCGAGTTCTGATAGATGGGGGCAGCAGCATCAACATCCTGTACAAGGACACCATGGAGAAGTTAGGAATCAAGCAGAGACAGCTTCAGAACAGCCAGACTGTGTTCCACGGCATTGTTCCTGGACTTTCCTATTGACCAATCGGCAAGATCCTGATTGACGTCCTCTTTGGGGACAAAGATCACTTCCGAAGAGAGTCTGTTTGGTTTGAGGTGGTAGACCTCGAGAGCCCGTACCATGCGCTACTTGGCCGGCCCGTCTTGGCCAAGTTAATGGCGGTCCCCCACTACGCCTACCTCAAGATGAAGATGCCCAGTTCTAGGGGAATTCTAACTGTGGCCGGCGACTACCGGAAGTCGTCCGCTTGCACGACCGAGAGCAGTCTGCTGGCCGAGTCCCTAGTGATTGCGGCCGAGAAGCGACTCCTTGAGCGAGCAGTGGCGATGGACGGCAAGCAGCCGGGGATATCACCCGACCCGAAGGAGTCGGAAGCCGAAGGTTCGTTCAAGCCGGCCAAAGAGACAAAGAAGATACCCTTGGATCCGGAGCACCCAGAGAGGTACGCCATCGTAGGTGCAAACCTCGACAGCAAATAGGAAGGCGAGCTCGTCGATTTCCTCCGTGAGAATCGGGACATCTTCGCGTGGTCTCCCAAAGACATGCCAGGTGTGCCGACGGAATTTGCCGAGCACAAGTTACACGTCCGATCTGATGCAAAGCCGGTCAAGCAGCCCCTGCGCCGCTTATCAGAAGAGAAGAGAAGAGTTGTCGGAGAAGTGGTAGCCCGACTCCTAGCAGCCGGCTTCATTATGGAAGTTTTCTTCTCGGAGTGGCTGGCAAATCCGGTCCTGGTGCTAAAGAAGAACAAGCAATGGCGAATGTGTATTGACTACACGAGCCTCAACAAGGCCTGCCCCAAGGACCCGTTTGCTCTGCCGAGAATTGATCAGGTGATAGACTCCACAGCCGGATGCGAGCTGTTGAGTTTCTTGGATGCGTACTCAGGATATCACCAGATCAAGCTGAACCCGGCTGATAGATTGAAGACCGCCTTCATCACGCCATTTGGAGCATTCTGCTACCTCACCATGACGTTCGGCCTGAGGAATGCCGGCGCCACCTTTCAGCGTTGCATGCAGAAGTGCCTCCTCAAGCAGCTCGGTAGGAACACCCACATTTACGTGGACGACGTAGTGGTGAAGACAGAAAAGCGAGGAACATTGCTGGAAGACCTCAAGGAGACCTTTGAGAACCTGTGCCGATTCCAGATCAACCTCAACCTCGAGAAGTGTGTCTTCGGAGTACCAGCCGACCAGCTACTAGGTTTCCTGGTCTCTGAACGCGGCATAGAATGCAACTCAGTAAAAATCAAGGCCATCAAGAGAATGGAGGTACCTAGCCGACTGCTGGATGTGCAGAAGTTCACCGGCTGCTTGGCGTCCATCAGCCGATTCATCAGTCGGCTGGGCGAGAAAGCTCTCCCCTTATACCAACTCATGAAGAAGACCACTTTTTTCGAGTTGAACCATAAGGCGGACGAAGCTTTTCACCAGTTGAAGAAGATGCTGACTACTCCACCCGTCCTGGCGGCTCCGACTCCCAAGGAACCTATGCTCCTGTACATCGCCGCCACCAGCCGAGTAGTCAGCATAGTCATTGTAGTAGAGCGCAAGGAGGAAGGCAAGGCGCTACCTGTCCAGAGACCAGTATATTACCTGAGCGAGGTACTGTCGACGTCCAAGCAGAACTACCCCCACTACCAGAAGATGTGCTATGGCGTGCACTTTGCTGCCAAGAAATTGAAGCCTTACTTTCAAGAACATCCAATCACGGTGGTCTGCACGGCTCCACTTGCCGAGATCATCGGCAGCCGTGATGCCTCTGGTCGAGTGGCCAAGTGGGCCATAGAGCTGGCCCTTACACCATCTACTACCAGCCCCGCACCGCTATCAAATCACAAGCACTGGCCGACTTCCTCGTCGACTGGGCCGAGACCCAGTACCTGCCTCCAGCACCTGACTCCACCCATTGGCGGATGCACTTCGACGGCTCCAAGATGCGCACCGGCTTGGGAGCCGGTGTCATCCTCACCTCCCCTAAAGGAGACAAGCTCAAATATGCATTGCAAATCCATTTTGCCGCCTCCAACAACGTGGCCAAGTACGAGGCGCTCATTCACGGGCTCCGGCTTGCCAAAGAACTTGGCATCCACCGGATCTTGTGTTATGGCGACTCGGACTTAGTGGTCCAGCAGTCGTCTGGCGACTGGGACGCCAAAGACGCAAACATGGCGAGCTACCGTTTCCTCGTGCAGCAACTCAGCGGGTATTTCAAAGGGTGCGAGTTCCTCCATGTGCCAAGAAACGACAACGACCAAGCAGACGCCTTGGCACGAATCGGCTCTACCCGCCAAGCAATACCATCTGGCGTCGCCCTTCAACGCCTCCTCAAGCCGTCTGTCAAGCCTTCACCAGAATCAGACTCCATCTTTGTGCCGGCTCCTCCCGAAGACGGCGGACCCGACTCCAGAGTTCCGGCAGTCGGAACGGGGACTTTGGCGGACGACTCCAAAGCTGCCACGGTCGAGCCCGGCCCGGGGACTGCGGTAACGAACTTGGAGATTCCAGAACTCGGCCCAAGGACCAAGCCAGTCGGCCTGGGGACTTCATCAGCCCAACAAGCGGTTGTTGACTCCAGCCCGCCGCCTCCCAGCCCAGCCGCCCTCGTCCAAGTCACAGTTCTGATAGTCGACGAAATAGTAGCACCCTCATGGGCCCAGCCCATCCTCAAATTTCTAGTGAACAAAGAGCTACCAACTGATGAGACCTCAGCTCGGCAAGTACAACGCCGGGCAGCAGCCTATAGCATAATCAACAGAGAGCTGGTCAGGCGCAGCGTCACTGGTGTCTACCAGCGCTGCGTAGAGCCAGAGCAAGGCCAGGCAATCCTCAAAGACATCCATCAAGGCGAATGTGGCCACCATGCGGCTTCAAGAGCACTCGTCGCCAAAGCTTTTCGGCACGGTTTCTTTTGGCCGACTGCCTTGGAAGAGGCCAAGGAGTTGGTCCAAAAATGCAAAGGGTGCCAGAAGTTCAGCTCCAAGCCGCACCAGCCGGCTTCCGTGCTCAAGACCATCCCCATTGCTTGGCCTTTCGCAGTTTGGGGTCTAGACATGGTGGGACCATTCAAAACAGCACGAGGCGGTCTAACTCACCTACTTGTCGCAGTGGACAAGTTCACCAAGTGGGTGGAAGTGAAGCCAGTCAAGAAACTGAATGGTCCGACTGCCGTGACCTTCATCACCGATATCACAATTCGGTACGGCATACCACACAGCATCATCACCGACAATGACACAAATTTCACCAAAGGCGCCTTGGCCCGTTTTTGTGCAACACAGGGCATCTGACTGGACCTAGCATCCGTCGCCCACCCGCAGTCAAACGGTCAAGTGGAGCGAGCAAACGGCCTCATCCTGTCCGGCATCAAGCCTCGGTTGATCGAGCCTCTGGAGCGCTCGGCTGGCTGCTGGCTCGACGAGCTGCCAGCCGTCCTCTGGAGTCTGTGCACGACTCCAAACAAGTAAACCGGCTTCACGCCCTTCTTCCTCGTCTACGGTACCGAAGCCGTCATCCCAACGGACATAGAGTTCGACTCCCCACGAGTCACCATGTACACCGAGGAGGAAGCAAAAGAAGCATGACAAGACGGCGTCGATCTACTGGAAGAGGGCCGGCTGTTGGCACTCAGCCAGTCCAGCATCTACCAGCAGAGCCTGCGCCGATACCACAATAGGAAGTTCAGGCCAAGATCTTTCCAAGAAGGCGACCTTGTACTCCGGCTGATCCAGCGAACAGCCGGCCAGCACAAGCTGTCCCTGCCTTGGGAAGGCCCTGTCATCATCAGCAAAGTACTAGGCAATGATTCCTACTACCTGATCAACGCTCAGAAGCCCCGAGCACGCAAGAGGGACGACTCCGGCAAGGAGACAGAGCGGCCATGGAACGCAAATCTTCTCCGAAGATTTTACAGTTGATGTAGTATGTACCATGCTATCTTTTGTATTAAAATACCAAGACTTCGGGCCCCCCGAGACGAGCTCGGGGATTGCCCTCTTTTGTCTGTATGATAAAAATTATGCCTACAAGTATGTTACCCTTTGTCATGCCGCTTGGCACCGGGCTCAACAAGTCGGCCCGGGGACTTGCCGCCTTGCACTATGAAATGCTTCTTACAGTCGGACAAGTAGTGTGTAAACGCCTAAGCCGTCTCCTGCCAGAAGCCACAGCTCGCAGAGCGACTATACAGTGGGCAGCAGTAAGGTAGAATGGGCATTCACATGAAAAATGGCTAAGGACCGAAAGCATAAAACATAGCTCAAGATGGCCTCCAAGCCCTTCTCGCAAACTGACTCTCGGACAGTCGGATTATCGTTTTCTATCCAACTTGCTCAAACAATCTTGAAATCGGCTAAGTACTTGCTTTCCCAAAGTAGCCTAGCACTTGATCCAGCAACATTCCGCAGAGCGGCTGTCCGATTGGCAAGGCAGGCAACTACGAGAAAGTGGCAAAGGAAAACGGCCAAAAAGAACAATGAGCAAGAAAAGATAGACATATATATATATAACACAGGCCCTTGGCCGAATTGTCAAGCAGAGGTTCTGAATACACCCCGCGGGTGGAATTGTGCGAATTAACAAGTTCTTTAAAATACTACTAAAGCAGATAAAACAAAAGACACAACGGCAGCTTAGGAGGCGGCAGACGGAGTCGGGGGGTCGGAGGAGGCGCCACCGTCAGTCGTCGGGGCGGTCGGCCGGCTAGTCTCGTCTTGATCGCCTCCGGCAGCAGTCGGATCGGTCGCACGCGGCTCGTTGCTGGAGGCGCGGTCGGGCTAAGGCTGGCCGTCTGCTCCGTCTTCTGGTGCCTCCGCCTCGCCCTCACCCTCTGCCTCGTCCTCCTCCTCAACGCTGGAGCCAATCACCTCCGCCGAGTCTTCGCCGTAGTCTGGGTTCATCCCAAACCACTCCGGCGGGACCTCCTCGCCGTCTTCAGACCGCTCGGGGACGAAGATGCTCGTGTCGGTGTACTCGGCGATTGCCGCAGCACGCTTGACGAGGGCGTCTTCTGCAGCCGCCAGCTCCGGCTGGGCCTCCGACCGAAGCGTGGCCAACCGGTCTAGATCCAGCCTCGGGTACCACGCCTTGACGAACTCCAAGGCCCGGCGCGCTCCAGCCCGGGCCAAAGAGCCCTTCCAGGTCTCGAGGCGACCAGCGGCGACCTCCAACCAGTTGGCCATCAGGCTGGGGGTGCGCGGAGCCTGCATATCCGGACAAAGGGCGGAGATCGCCTGGGCACCGACGCGCTGAAGCCGGTGCAGCATCCGATGAGCCGGCCGGAGGCGAGCCTCGATACTCAAGATGTGCTCATCAAGAGTTCGGGGGCTTCAGCAGCGATCTCTGCGCCCCCCGCCCTCCGACTTGCACGATTGGCCTCGATGGCTTGGATAGCGGCCTGAGACTGCCCAGGGAAGAAGTCTGCAAAAGACACGAAGAAACAAAAAAGCGAGTCAAAACCAGGAGTCGGCACGACCTAGGTCGGCAGCTCAAAGAAAGAAAACAAAGAGACTCACCATCAACGATGTCTTTGATCTCGTGGAAGCCGGAGGATAGCATCGCCTCCTTGTCAGACCAGGAAGAGCGCTCGCTCGCGAACTCGGCCAGGAGGGCGGCCTCCGTCTCCTTCGCCTCCCTCTGCGACTTCGCGAGCAGCCCCTTCTGCTCTGCCAACAAAGTGGTCAGCAGATCGCGCTCCGCGCGAGCTTGCTGCACTCCTCCCCTTTGGCGAGCAGGGCGGAGTTGGCTTCGCTCAGCTGCTGTTGAAGAGCAGTGTTGGCCCCTGAAGGAAAGAAAGAAAGACAACAGTCGTCAATAAAGTAGGTCGCCGGGGAGATCCGGCCCGACTGCTTAGCAGTCGGCCCGAATCTCGGGGACTACAGCCCGCGGGTGCGCTAGCGCGCCCCCGCAGAGAAGATAAAAAGGAGGACTTACTCCGACTCTCCGCCAAGTCAGCGGTCCGCTTGCCCAATTCTTCAACATTACGGTTGAAGGTGGTGACGCGGAGGTTGTGGTAGTCCTGCAACAAGCATTTCAGACAAAGTTAGTACCCAGAAGTTCATCAAATTGGAGTTCCAGACCGCCTGCTCAGCAGCCGACCCGAAACTCGGGGACTACACCCAGTGGGTGCGCTGGCACGCCCCCACAGAGAGGAACAAGAAAAATAAAGGCCCAAAGAAAAGACATACCCGGACGGCCGCCCGCGACGCCAAGAATGCCTTGGTGCAGCTCTGGAGGGCGTCGCCCTCGGCGCGGAGCTTCGCCTGGACATCCAGGAGCGCCCGGTTCAGCGGCCCTGTGGCGCCTCCCCGCACCCACCCAACAGGTGCGGCGCTCGTCGCCTCGGCGTCTGGAGCCGCGGAGCTGGCGGTGCCGGCCTCCAGGGGGCGGGGTGCCGAAGTCGCCTTCTCCAGACGACGACGCGCTGGCGAGCCGACCTGGAGGAGCAGCCTCGCCACGGCCTCTTCTTCGGTCGGCGGCACCGGAGGGTCCACTGGCTGCTCGCCTCGCATGCCTTCAGACGGCAGCGGAGGCGGCGGCGGAACGTTTGCGCCCGGAGTAGAGGGCTCGCCGCCTTCCCTCTCCTCGACAAGGTTCTCCCCGTCGGCTCCTTCAGTCTGCCCCATGAACTCCGGCGGCGGCGGCGCAGAGTTCAGCGGGGTAACAAGCAAGGCCGCCTGGCGGCGTGCGGCTTCCTCAGCCCGCTGCTTCGCCGCGGCGGCGGCTTCGGCCTCCGCTAGTTTTTTCTTGGCGGAGGCCTCCGCCCTGTCGGCCTCTGCCTTCTCCAGGCGGAGGGCTTCTTCTTCATTGCGCTTCTCCTGCGCATTCCGCTCCGTCGCCTCCCAGAGGTCGGCAGCGGGGTCTATCCGCCGAGTGGTGGCGGGCGCCTCCGCTGACCCCATGACGGAGGCGGCGGCGACCCGCTCAAGAGAGAGGGGAGCCCTGAAGAAAGAAGGGCGAGCAGAGACTCAGACAAAACATGAAGAAAGAATAAACTTTGAAGTCAGAATACTTACGCGGAGACCAACGGCGGCTTCTTCACCTCCTTACGGAAGCGGATGGCCTTTGCGGCTGCCTCGTCCCGCTGGGTCGCCGTAGCCGAGCCCTTGGGCTTCTTTGGCTGACTGCCAAACAAAGTCAGCACAACCCGGCGTTTCTTCCCGCCGCCTGGAGCGCCCGACGCGAAAGAAGAGCCCGCGCCCGGCTGGCTGGCTCCTGGCCGATGGTGAGGGGCGGCTCCTCCCTCGGCGTCGTCTTTAGGCCAGTCAGCAAAGGTAGCCGAGGGCCTGAAGTCGCCGGTCGTTCCTACTCCTCCCTCGGCGTCGTGTTCCAGAGCCGCCGCCCCCAGATCGGGGTCGTCGACGTCGCTCTCCGCCCGATCGGCGGTGAACTCATGGGCCGGCCCCGAGGTGCCGACTGGTGGGTGAAGAAGGAGATTCTAACCAAAAAGCAGACTGATTAAAACAATACTTGGCAAGAAGAAGACAATCCAAAGAAAAGAAAGGCGACTCACCACAGGCGGGGGGTTGGCGCGGGAGTATGGCTCCTTGCCGAATCGCCAGTCCTCTGGGAGCCTACTGTCCGAGAGGTAGTTCACCATCAGGGCCACCTCCTCGTGAGGCATGTCCTTGGTGCACATCCGACTCGGGTTACGGCCCCCGCTCATCTGGCATATCAGGTGAGGGCGGCCTTGCGGTGGGAGAATTCGGCGCGAGACGAAGGCGGCCAGCAGGTCCGGGCCAGTCAGACCCGCCGACTGCGTCAACACTCGGAGTCGCGTGATGGCGCCGGCTCCCGTAGGCGTCAGCGACCTGGCCCGGTACGACCAGTTGGGCAGTCTACCAGCCGGTGGGCCGGCTTCGAAAGCTGGCAGATTAACCCAGTCGCCCCTTGTGGCGACGTTCCTAACGTAGAAGTAGGACCGCTGCCACATCTTCACTGACTTCAGCAGCGAGATGGAGGGGAAGTGGTTGTCGGCTCCTGTCCTTCGCACGGCGATGAAGGTGCCGCACTGAGCCGGCACGCCCGCAACTTGGGTGCCGAGCTTGGAGAAGAAGAACCCCCCCAGAGCTCTAGGGTGGGGAGGACTCCAAGGAAGCCCTCGCACAGAGCCACGAAGGCGGATAGCAGCACCACTGTGTTGGGGGTGAGGTGGTGCGGCTGGAGTCCGTAAAACTCCATGAACGACCGGAAGAAGCTGCTCGCCGGTAGCCCCAGCCCGCGCAGGCAGTGCGAGCAGAAGATGACCCGCTCGCCCTCCCGCGGGGCGGGGGAAATCTCCCCCTCTGGTGCGAGACGCACCTGCACGCGATCCTCGCCGGGAAGCCGACGGGTCCGGCGGAGGAACTCGATATGGTCTTCGTGGACCTCGGAGCCGTCCCAGGTGCCGGAGCGCATTGGGGAAGGCGCGGCAGCGGAGGAAGAGCTCATCGCGAAGCTGTTGCCGCGGCGTTCGCCGGAGCTTGGGTGTGCGACAAGGCGAGGAAGAGAAGAGGAAGCAGAGGAAGCAGGAGAGCGAGGAGCTGCGAGGAGGAAGAAGCGAGGGGTAGTGGGGAGGAGGGGCTGCGAAGAGGAAGAAGCGTGCCCCCCTCTTCCCCCTACTTATAGCCCTATGGGCTGCGAAGCCGAGGGGGCGGACGTGGGGATTTACTGCGCCCGCAGCCCCATGACCCCCACGATCCACGTAAAGTTACTGCGCGCGGTAACTTCACGAGAATCCTAACCGCCCGCCAGGGCTGCAGCGGATCTGCTCGAGCGCCGAGGCGCAGTAGTGGTGGGCCCCGCCTATGGGCCTGTCCTGTCGCGCGCGTGGGATGGTAGAACGGCCTGGCCACGTGCCCTTGTGTGACAGGCCAGGAACAGGCGGCTTTCTCTGGAATCTTAGCTAGCACGCCACCTGAAATCCCGCCGCGACGTTCGAACTACTAAGCAAGTCAGAATTGAGTAAGTCCGAGTTGGGTGAGTCCGACTCCTAGTCAGCCCGGCAGAAGTCAATCAAGACCATGAGCTGCTCCCGGAAAGAGTAACTGCTGAGGCTTCTCGGCCGATCGTCCGCGGCGCCTCACCATCTTCGGGGACTACTGTCGAAGTAATGGGCCACAGGTAGGCCAACCCGAGCCCCACGACCTTTCAAGACATCGAGGCAAGCTGCGCCCCTCTAGACCACAGGGCGAAGAGCCGCCTCCTGGGGAGTCCACGGCAAGGCGGCCGACTGCCCGCTCACGGCCGAGTCCCAGGGACGACTTCCAGAGAAGCCGGCTTTGGGGAGTCGGCCGGCGACTCCAACAAACCATGACCTCATCGAGAGGGACGGGGTAGGGGCGTGGCTACAATAAAGCCCACTCCCCGCCCCTTACCAAGGGCAGGCATGGCTACAGCGCGCCGTACTTGGGAAGATCTCCCCGCGGCGTGGCACTGTTGCCCAGCCGGCCCTGACATCATTACCACTATACCTATTCCTACGCCCACGACGGCTTGTCTGTACGGCCTGGAGGCAGCAGGGCCCACCAGCCAGCGAGACCTCGGGAGACGGGGGGGGGGCACCGCCAGTCGGACCCAACAGGAGTCAGCCCAGGGGAGTCGGCCGAGCCCTCCCCCGGGCCCATGCACCATTAATCAAGAAGAGATGGGGAGTGGCCACAGTGATCGCCCGCCAGGCGGCGGGGCTGTTTCCACAACCCCATGACCAAACTTGCATCATCAGGAGCACGGCTACAGTAATCAGTAGCCGGCAAGACCCGCCCGCGGCGGACGCGGCCTGTCAGCTCCGTACCAGGCCAGTCGGCGGGCCCCAGCAGTCGGCGGAGAAGTCGGAGGTCGGAGACACTGACGGCTGGACCCGCGCCCAGTCACATTACCATTGTACCCCTGGGGGGGGTAGGCCTATATAAACCCCCCAGGGCACCCATGCAAAGGGTTGGATCCCAGTAGTTCTATACCTCACCAGATAGAGGGAGAGAGCTAGCCTTGCCCTCTCCTACCACCATACACAGCTCAAGGAGCAACCGTGTAAATCCTTGACTATAGTGATCATGCGGAGACCCCGCAGAGCAGCAGTAGGGGTATTATCTCCCCGGAGAGCCCCGAAGCTGGGTAAGATTCGCCGGCGTGCATGTCTTCGCCTCATCCCGTTTCCAGGCACCGGCGACGTTCTACTCGCCCCCACCATGATAAGCCATCCATTGGCATATGTCGCACCAAACCCCCGACACTCCTTTTCCAGCCCAGAATTCCAGCTGCCGGCATTCTCCCTCTTTATGTAAACCTTGTAAAATAAGAGAGAATAGGCATAAGTATTGTGTCATAATGTGTAATAATAGCCCATAATGCAATAAATATCGATATAAAAGCATGATGCAAAATGGACATATCAACTCCCCCAAGCTTAGACCTCGCTTGTCCTCAAGAGAAAGCCGAAATCGAAAAATATGTCCACATGTTTAGAGATAGAGGTGTCGATAAAAATAAAATACGGACATGAGGGCATCATGATCATTCTTAGAACAACAACAACAACAACAACAAAAATATACACACACACACACACATAAACACTATTCTGATCACGGGATCAGAATAATATTCTGATCACAACATGAACTTCCCAAGTAACGCGCCTGACCTTCCCCGAGTACTAGGTTGAACTTCAGCTAAAAGGTGTCCAAATGGGGATTGCGATATACCGTTGGATAGCTATGGACATCAGTATCATGACCCAAGTTAAATTTTTGGCAAAATTTAAGCGGTTTAAGAGCAGTTTTGAAAACCGTTTTTTCTTCATACAAAAAACATGAATCGTATTTTCGATCGCATTTTTAAACCGTTTATCGGAATGTGGCAAATAATATGGTGTTGGAAAGCTGCTGCAAACCCGCTCCTTCCACATGTTGAAAGTTTTCTCTAATTCCCTACGGTTAAAGAGTAATTCGGAAAATCGTAAAATTTCGTAAACCGAACACCCGAGTTCGTATTTTGGACGCCATTTCTAAACGGCTAATCCAGTTGAGGCAAATAATACGGCGTTGGAAAGCTTATGAAAATGCGCTACTTTTTTATGTTAAAAGTTTTTTCTAATTTTGAATGGTTTAAAAGTAATTTAGAAAACGGTACAAGTTCCACCGAGTTCGTATTTTTGAGCTAATTTTTTAACTGTACGTCCAAATGCAACAAATGATATGGAGTTGGAAAGCTTGAAGAAATGCGAAACTTTTTTGTATATATTGTTTCTCCTAATTCACTACGGTTTTATGTCAGTTTTGAAAATGGTTAAAAACGTATTTTTGCCATAATTTCTACAAACTTCATCGGAATGGGGCAAATAATATACCGCTGAAAAGCTACGAAAAATGCGAAACTTTTTCATGTTGATGGTTTTCTCTGATTCCTAGCCATTTTCAAGTAATTTTGAAAATGGCGGGATCATTCGTTCTGCCTTTATCGCGAAACAGATTCTTCCAAAATGCACAGCATGAAGAACCTGGACTTCTCGGCGCGTGTACCTGAACTTCACTCTGTTTTTCACATGATTTTTCTGCTCGTAGGTCTCCATCCACTGCTCGTAACTCTCCATCCATTCACCGGAATTGAGCAGGTGATATACGGATGAAAAGCTGTTGTAAGCAAGCAAGTTTCTCATATTGATCATCTTTTCATACTCACGACGATTTTAAATGTTTTTAATCTAAAATTCATTCAGCGTAGTAGTTGAACTTCCAGCTGTTTTCACGTTGAACTTCTGTGGCGTATTTTTGTTTGCAATTTTCTCATCCATTCGTCAGTGTTACACAAATGATATTGTTTTTGTACAAACCTCTCTCACAATAATTTTTTTAATTTTTTCCGACCGAGGACTTAAACTTACACAAATGATATTCCTGACGTTTTGAAGTAAATTAGAAAATGACGAGATCATGATTTCTGCCTTCATCGCGAATGGAAACGCACTGCATGAAGTAGTTGAACTTCTCGAGCATGTCTGTTTGAACCTCACTCTATTTTTGACGTGCTATTTTTTTGTAGTGCGTGAAGTAGTTGAACTTCTCAGGCATGTCTGTTTGAACCTCAATCTGTTTTTGAACGTGCTGTTTTTTGCACTATATTAAGTAGTTGAACTTCTGGGGCATGTCTGTTTGAACTTCACTCTGTTAGAATTTTTTGTATTTTTCTTATATGAAATACACACCATGTAGTACGTGAACTTCTGGTTGTTATCACTCTGAACTTCTCTCTGGTTTGAGAGAATTATTTCAAAACACAAAAACACATTTTTAATGTATTTTGGACATCTAAATACACGGTGAACCTCTCTCACAACAATTTTTTGAACTTTTCCTCGTAGAGCACTTGAACTTCTAGCAACCTTTTTTTCGTTTATGAGTTGTTTTTAAAAGTGCAAAAAATGGCATTGTGTTTTTTTTATTTTTTGAACAGATAAATCTTAGGTTTTGATAAACTCCAAACTTCTCTGTTATTTCAATATGAACTTCACCTTTTTTATATTTCGAGTAAATAATTGTATTCAATTTTTATACAGAAAAAACCGAACATGGAAGTATAAGGTGAAACTCTTTCGCAAGAATTTTTGAACTTCTCCGCACATAGCTCTTGAACTTCTTTTCAACAAATCTGAGTTTTCTATATACTTCGAAATTCTTGCGAAAAAAGCATACCCATAGCACGAGCACATCAAACGCACGCACACTATTGTCTTATAAAAGAAATGGGTGGTGATATACTGTGGGCTTGCTAAGTTTTTCTAAATTGGTTTCATTTTATCTCAAAACGAGGTTTAGTGGTGATTTTCCTTCTCTATTAGTAGTAGCAGGACTTCACACATTCACCAAATATGCTAGTTACTAGAGAAAAAACCAAATCCCGCAAATCCACGTACACACATGCTTGGAGTAAATGAATCATTTTATCCTTTTGTTATAAGGTGGGCAGAGACTAATTGCAAGACACACTGTCGAACCCGTTTCTATATGTCTTCAGTGGCACTTCAGACCAATCATTCAGACTAATCATCCACATGTCACATGCAGTCCAATCAGTGGAGACAGTTATGTTCAGTCAACAAAACTGAAGAAGAACAACAAGAAAAACATCAGTTTTTGTCAGGAGAAACACGGGCTCCGGCAACCACTACTCAAGGCCGGCAACATCAATCGGACCTCGGCCGTGGTGGTCGTCAGAGGATCCAGAGGCCAATATATCTGATGAAAGGGAGGGCCGATGTACTGACCACTAGCAGGGTCAGATGAAAGTGGCGGTGCCAGAGTGCGCCGCATGCCGTGGCTGGCGGGGGAAAGCAGAGGTGATGTGGGAGGGGCCGCCGGAGGCGATGGCGCGTTGGTGGCAGAGTAGCTATGGCGGCCCACTAGCTCATCTTCAGTGAGGAAGGGGAGGGAAGAAGGTCGCGGTGGCCGGTGGAAGAAGTTCATGGCGGCATGTGGAGGAAGGTCGCACGGTGAGATGATCCCGGTGGTTTGTCGCGCCGCAGCAGGATCCCAACGACGGGAGGTAGGTCGATGGCGGTTGCAGTGGCGTGATCCCCATTGTGGGACAGTTCCTGCGACGCGATCCCCGTCGTGGGACGGTGGCTGCGCCGCGACCCCAATTGTGGGACGGTGGCGGTGGCGCGATGTGGGGCGGTGGACGGTGGCGGCGGCGCGATGTGCGGGGATGGACGATGGCGGCGGCGAGATCCGGGTCGAGGGACCGATCCGGCGCCGGTTGGTAGCGGTGGCGCGTTTTGGGCGGGACAGGGGGAAGGATGCGCCGGCTGGGGATGGGGACGATTTGCCGGTCGTGGGGGATCCGGAGCGGCGCCGGTGCAGCTGGTCACCGGCAGGTGGTCGGCCGGGCCACGGTCGCCGGGATTTCGGGAGGCAGGCGGAGGTTGACGAGGGTGGGTGGTCGGATCAGAGTGGAGTGGGGGCGTGGGGTAGTGGGAGCGTGGGTTCGGGAACATGTCCATCGCTCCTTATAAGGGCTGATCGTGATCCAAATAGTTATTCTAATCCCGGGATTAGAATAGTGCTACTATATATATATTGTCATATGATCTCTTATGCTAAAGTAACAATTCAATCACAATTTCAAGTATGAATCATAAACTTCATTGAGAACCAACAAACTCTAATATCAGTCATTGAGGCAATTGCAATTTATCATAACATAGGAAAGAGTCAATATAAGAGCTTTTCAGCAAGTCCACATACTCAACCATCTTTTAGTCTTTCACAATTGCTAATACTCACGCAATATTTATGGGTATGAAGTTTTAATCGGACACAGAGAAAGATAGGGGCTTATAGTTTTGGCTCCCAACGTTTTACCTCAAGGGTAATGTCAACAATAATAGTTCATGAAGACTCACATCCAATTAGCTATATATATCAGGATCTTTCCAACACATTGTGCTTGCCAAAGGATAAAATGTAAAAAGGAAAGGTGAAGATCACCATGACTCTTATGTAAGGTATAAGATAAAAGTAAAAGATAGGCCCTTCACAGAGGGAAGCAGAGGTTGTCATGCGCTTTTATAGTTGGATGCACAAAATTTTAATGCGAAAGAACATCACTTTATATTGCCACTTGTGATATGGACCTTTATTATGCAGTCCGTAGCTTTTATTTCTTCCACATCACAAGATCGTATAAAGCTTATTTTCTCCCACACTAATAAGTCATACATATTTAGAGAGCATTTTTTTATTGCTTGCACCGATGACAACTTACTTGAAGGATCTTACTCAATCCATAGGTAGATATGGTGGACTCTCATGGCAAAACTGGGTTTAGTGATATTTGGAAGCACAAGTAGTATATCTACTTGGTGCAAAGAAATTGGCTAGCATGAGAGGGAAAGGCAAGCTCAACATGTTGGATGATCCATGCCAATATAATTTATCTCAGATGTAAGAAAACATAACCCATTACGTTGTCTTCCTTGTCCAACGTCAACTCTTAGCATGTCATACTTTAATGAGTGCTCACAATCATAAAAGATGTCCAAGATAGTATATTTATATGTGAACCTCTATTTCTTTATTACTTCCTATTAATTGCAATGATGACCAAAACTATGTTTGTCAACTCTCAACAACTTTTATTCATCATACTCTTTATATGTGAGCTCATTACTCTCCATAAGATCCATATGATTTATTTGTTTCTTTTTTATTTCTTCTCTTTTATTTTATTCCCTCAAGATCATAGCAAAATAATAAAGCCCTTGACTCAACACTAATCTTTATTATATATAGCTCACAAACTCGATTACATAGAAGGATCATAAAGCAGAACTCACAACTAGATCATACCAAAACTTTATTCTACTAGATCAAGATATTATCAAAAGGATCAAACTAAGAAAAACGGCAAAGATAAAAGTGATGGTGATACGATACCGGGGCACTCCCCCAAGCTTGGTAGTTGCCAAGGGGAGTGCCCATACCCATGTGTTTATATCTCCTTCTTTGTCAGTGAAGAGGGTGTTGGTGATGATGGATAGTAGCACATCGAGCGTAGGAGGTCCTCTAGCTTGCGGATAATGCCCTTGAGTGCGATGATATGCTCCTTCAACAAAATATTTTTATGTGTGAGATATTTGTTTTGTATACGAGCTAACTCAATCATCTTGAAAGCTTCAATCTCAGTTGGGGTAAGAATATTGTGATCAAGTTGAGGGAGGTCTTCTACTGCCGGAACTTTGTCCTCCGTGGCCTTCTTGATCCCTTCATCCTTGTTGATCTCTTCGGGCTCTTCTCTCTTCAGCTCTATCTTCATTAGCCAAGCGTCGTTGCCCTAATTGTTGGAGGAGGGAGACGACATGATGCTTGGCCTTGACAACCCTGGCAGAAAACAGCTCAAAACAAGAACATGAGATTTTTGCATGATACGGTGGTCAAAACCTTCGGGAGATTATATAATGAATTTTTACCGACCAAAAGAAGTATCGAGCAAGAAAACGGAGTCCGAAGAGCACACGAGGTGCCCACGAGGCAGGGGCGCGCCCAGGGGGCAGGGCGCGCCCTCCACCCTCGTGGAAGCCTCGTGTCCTTTACGGTCTGCTTCTTATTTTCCTATTTTTCCAAATATTCCAAAACGGAGAAAAATTGCCATTAGAACTGTTTTGGAGTCGGTTTACTTACCGTACCACGTACCTATTCCTTTTCGGAGTCTGAAACATTCCGGAAAGTGTCCCTTATGTATTCCTCCAGGGTTACGATTTCAATAATATTAGTTTCAACATTTATGGGATTACCTAAGATATAATGTTTGATACTTTGACGATTCACCACCTTCGGATTTGTGCCTTCGAAGTTGTTGATTTTTATGGCACCGGAACGATAGACCTCCTCGGTAAGGTAAGGGCCTTTAGAGAGAAGTTTGCCTGCAAAAAATCTTAAACGAGAGTTGTATACCAATACATAATCACCTACATTAAACTCACGCTTTTGTATCTTTTTGTCATGCCATCTTTTAACCTTTTTCTTTAAACAATTTGGCATTCTCATAGGCCTGGGTTCTCCATTCATCAAGTGAGCTAATGTCAAATAACCTCTTCTCACCGGCAAGTTTGAAGTCATAGTTGAGCTCTTTAATAACCCAGTATGCCTTATGTTCTAATTCAAGAGGTAAGTGACATGCTTTACCATAAACCATTTTATACGGAGACATACCCATAGGATTTTATTATGCAGTTCTATAGGCCCATAATGCATCATCAAGTTTCTTGGACCAATTCTTTCTAGATCTATTAACAGTCTTTTGCAAAATTAATTTGGGCTCTCTGTTACTCAATTCTACTTGACCACTAGACTGTGGGTGATAAGGAGATGCAATTCTATGATTAACGTCATACTTAGCAAGCATTTTACAAAAGGCACCATGAATAAAATGTGAACCACCATCAGTCATTAAATATCTATGGACTCCAAACCTCGGAAAAATAACTTCTTTAAGCATCTTAATAGAGGTGTTATGATCAGCACTACTTGTTGGAATAGCTTCTACCCACTTAGTAACATAATCAACAGCAACTAAAATATGTGTCTACCCGTTAGAGGAAGGAAAATGTCCCATATAGTCAAATCCCCAAACATCAAATGGTTCAATAACAAGTGAATAATTCATAGGCATTTCTTGACGTCTACTGATACGTCTCCGTCGTATCTACTTTTCCAAACACTTTTGCCCTTGTTTTGGACTCTAACTTGCATGATTTGAATGGAACTAACCCGGACTGACACTGTTTTCAGCAGAATTACCATGGTGTTATTTATGTGCAGAAACAAAAGTTCTCAGAATGACCTGAAACTTCACGGAGCAAATTTTTGGAAAATATAAAAAATACCTGCAAAAGATGAAGGCTAGGGGGCCCACCACCTGTCCACGAGGGTGGGGGGCGCGCTTGCCCCCCTAGGGTGCGCCCCTACCTCGTGGGCCCCCTGGAGCTCCTCCGACTCCAACTCCAACTCTATATATCTTGTTTCGGGGAGAAAAAAACCAGAGAGAAGAATTCATCGCGTTTTACGATACGGAGCCGCCGCCAAGCCCTAAAACCTCTTGGGAGGGCTGATCTGGAGTCCATTCGGGGCTCCGGAGAGGGGAATCCGTCGCCATCGTCATCATCAACCATCCTCCATCACCAATTTCATGATGCTCACCGCCGTGCGTGAGTAATTCCATCGTAGGCTTGCTAGACGGTGATGGGTTGGATTGGATCTATCATGTAATCGAGTTAGTTTTGTTAGGGTTTGGTCCCTAGTATCCACTATGTTCTAAGATTGATGTTGCTATGACTTTGCTATGCTTAATGCTTGTCACTAGGGCCCTATTATGTTTTCATCGATATATGAGATTTCTTGATCCTATCTTGCAACTCTATAGTCACCTATTATGTGTTATGATCCATTAACCCTGAAGTGACAATAATCGGGATACTTACAGGTGATGACCGTAGTTTGAGGAGTTCATGTATTCACTATGTGTTAATTCTTTGTTCCGGTACTCTATTAAAAGGAGGCCTTAATATCCCTTAGTTTCCGTAAGGACCCCGCAGCCATGGGAGGGTAGGATAAAAGATGTCATGCAAGTTATTTTCCATAAGCACGTATGACTATTGTAACGCCCTCGATGCGGCTATATCTCCCACGTGTCGAAGCACGACTTAGAGGCATAACCGCATTGAAAGCAATGTCGCAAGTAAGGTAATCTTCACACAACCCATGTAATACAATAGGGGAAAAGAAACATAGTTGGCTTACAATCGCCACTTCACACAATTACATGAATAAAGCATTACAACAACCAAATACAATCAGGGCCCGACTACGGAGCCAAAATAAAAGAAGAACCCCAAATGCGACAAAGATCCCCGATCGACCCCAACTGGGCTCCACTACTGATCAACTAGAACGAAACTACGCAAAGGACAAGATCTTCATCGAGCTCCTCCTGAGCTTGGTTGCGTCATCTGCACGGACTCATCGGCACCTGCAAGCTGGTTTTGGAAGTATCTGTGAGCCATGGGGACTCAGCAATCTCGCACCCTCGCGATCAAGACTATTTAAGCTTATGGGTAAGGTAAAAGTATGAGGTGGAGCTGTAGCAAGCGACTAGCATATATGGTGGCTAACATACGCAAATGAGAGCGAGAAGAGAAGGAAAAGCACGGTCGATAAAAGTATGATCAAGAAGTGATCCTATAGCAACCTACGTCAAGCATAACTCCAACACCGTGTTCACTTCCCGGACTCCGCCGAGAAGAGACCATCACGGTTACACACACAGTTGATTCATTTTAATTAAGTTAAAGTTCAAGTTATCTACAATCGGACATTAACAAATTCCCATCTGCCCATAACCGCGGGCACGGCTTTCGAAAGTTCAAAATCCTGCAGGGGTGTCCCAACTTAGCCCATCACAAGCTCTCACGGTCAACGAAGGAATAGACCTCCTCCCGAGACATTCCGATCAGACTCGGTATCCCGGTACAACAAGACATTTCGACAGGGTAAAATTAAACCAGCAACACCGCCCGAATGTGCCGACAAATCCCGATAGGAGCTGCACATATCTCTTTCTCAGGGCACACTCAGATGAGCCAGACATCGGGTAGGCCATCCCAGAGTTGCCCCTGGTAGCCCCGGACATCGCTCAGTTGGACCAACACTCAGAGGAGCACTAGCCCGGGGGGGGGGGGGTAAAATAATGATGACCCTTAGGAGCGCGACTCCCAAGGGAAAGGAAAAGGCTAGGTGGAAAATGGTAAAACCAATGTTGGGCATTGCTGGAAGAGCTTTACTTAAGGCGAACTGTCAAGGGGTTCCCATTATTACCCAACCGCGTAAGGAACGCAAAATCCGGGAACATAACACCGATATGACGGAAACTAGGGCGGCAAGAGTGGAACAAAACACCAGGCATAAGGCCGAGCCTTCCACCCTTTACCAAGTATATAGATGCATTAATTAAATAAGATATATTGTGATATCCCAACAAGTAAACATGTTCCAACAAGGAACGATCCCCATGTTCCAACACGGAACAAACTTCAATCTTCACCTGCAACTAACAACGCTATAAGAGGGGCTGA
Source organism: Triticum urartu (assembly GCF_056163025.1). Lineage (NCBI taxonomy): Eukaryota > Viridiplantae > Streptophyta > Magnoliopsida > Poales > Poaceae > Triticum > Triticum urartu. Next base: position 354,929,629 of record NC_141873.1, on the reverse strand, counting down.
GCAAAGCGGTAACATAGCCAATCAACGGTTTGCTAGGACAAGGTGGGTTAGAGGCTTGGTTCAACAATATGGGAGGCATGATAAGCAAGTGGTAGGTATCGCAGCATAGGCATAGCAAAAGAGCGGGCAACTAAGCAAGCAAAGATAGAAATGATTTCGAGGGTATGGTCATCTTGCCTGAAATCCCGCAAGGAAGAAGAACGAGTCCATGCAGAAGACAAACGGACGTAGTCGAACAAATCCTCACAACACGACGTTATCGGAACCAACCCGAAGAAGCAACACCGGAAAGAAGCAAACAACATAGTAAACAACCATCACATAAACATGGCACGATGCACAACCAAGAATGATGCATGTCCGGTTTAAAGAGGGCATGGCATGGCAAAGTGCACAAACAACCCTACAAATTAAGTGGAGCTCAATATGCAACTCCGTTGCATATTGACAAAACACCACATGACTTATTTAGTTCTCTCTCGTTTATGTACCCAACAATATTAAATGTTGTTAAACATGGAAAGCGGGTGAAGCAAAGTAAAACTACCTATCTAGTCAAATTTAAATGAGGCCGGAAGCAACGAACAACATTTCCGGTAAATCCCCATATGCATATTTTAGGTTTGGTACTGTTCTGCCCTAAACATAATTTTATAGTTATTAAACATGCAAAACAAGTGCACCATGTTAAACTAGGCAAAATTCTACCCCATTTACATATAAAGTTTGTTAGATTCGGAGCTACAGTTAATTAGTTATGAATTAAATCATTTTAACATGGCATAGGAGCAAATTTAACCAAACAACATTTTAAGCATTTTAAACATAGATGAAAGTTGGATATTATTAATCTACACAAAATTCTAAGCAACTTTCATGTATAATTCATTTTAATCCGATGCACCAATTGTGAGTTATTATATGGATGTAGCACAAGGGGTTTTCTGTAAAATAGGCAAACACTGGATAAATAGACAAATCGCAGAACGGAAAAAACATGACATGGGCCGAATCTGGCTGGCCCAACCGCACAGAGGTCTGAAGGGGGGGTTCTCACCATGGGCTTGGCCCAGATCTGTGGAGGAGGCGGCCTGGCAGGGCACGCTGGCCTTGGACGGGGTCGGCCCACATGCACGCGAGGAAAGTGGCCCAGGGGGCGGATCTGGGCACGCGAGGCCGACCCGTGCTAGCGAAACAGGGAGTGATGCGGTCAACGGGGCGAGCGAGGCGCTCATCTCACGCGAGCGAGCATGAACAGGGGAAGCGGGCGCCTGATGAACGTGCCTCTGCTCGTTGCAGAGGAAGCGGAGGCGGGCGACCAGGACGCGGGCAGGCGACGGCGGAGCTTGGCGCGACGGCAGCAACCGGATCGAGGTGGAAGGAGTCGGTCCCGGAGCGAAGTAGGCGACACAAGGCGCTGGAGAGACGTTGTCCATGGCGGAGGAGTTCCATGGGCGGCGGCGATGTTCAGTTCCTGCAGGGAGGCGAGGACGATGCCGATGTGGTCGATGGCCACGACGGACGCGAGACTTGAGGAGCTCAGCGCGGGAGGTGAAGCAAGGGATGGATCCGAGGTGCGGGCGAGGTTGCAGGACCCGGGCGCGGGACAACAGCGTCTTGGAGCTTCGGGGCAGCCATAGCGTCCTGCGAGGCACACACACAGAGAGAGAGAGAGAGTTGAGAGTGTAGGAGAAAGAAAGAAGAGAAGGAGGGACCGAGGGAGAGGGCTCGGGGTCGGCCTGGAGCTACAGCGTGGAGCCTTCGAGCGGGAGGGCCTATGGGCGCGGAGGAGCTCCACTCCTCTGGATCGAACAGGGAGGAGGCGGTTGTTTGCGGATTTGGAGGGGATCGAGGGATACTCGAAGGAGCTAGCTGGTTGGGTGAGAAGGGGATCTGGGATGATCCCGATGAGAGAGTGGCGGTGGGTGAGGAAAAAGAGGGAGTTGGTCTAGGGTTAGGCTAATATATATAGCGAGTAGGATAGGTTAGGGGCTATCTCGTCCCTCCGATCATAATCGGACGGCCGGAAAAAATAGATAGGGAGTCCAAACAAGAAAACAGTGACGTTTTGTAGATGTTTGGGGATGATCCGGACACAACGGTGGCGACTGCCTGAGTCAGGTCCGGGACAGTTTCGGACGTGCACGTGAGGGGTTCGATACACTGTGCAGAGAGGGTTTCAGGGCCTGACGGTTGTCAGCGGACTGTGCAGAAGGGCTCGAGCTAAGAGAAGAGAAGAGAGAGAGAGAGACCCGGCGACTGTTTCCGGAGGCCGAAAACGTTCGACGATAGACCGACTATATTGCCGCTATAGTTTAACGGTTGGGCTATCAAACGAACTCGGAATGCGATGAAACTTGGCAGGCGACCTACTAACAACAAAGCAACACCACACACCAGCTTTCAACCCATTCCGAGAACATTTTCCGTCCACTTATAAAATAATATTTCGGACCTGCCGCGGGCGCGTGCAAGTGCGTGTGGGCTCAGAACGGACAACAGATGGAACTCAGAGAACCCAGACGAATGCAAGTTTTAAAACATGATGATGCAATGGACATGATGACATGATATGCAATGCATGACATGCAAGCAAAGACAAGGCAAACAACAACGAATAACTGGAAGACACCTGGCACATCGGTCTCGGGGCGTTACAACACTCCACCACTACGAGAGGATCTCGTCCCGAGATCTAGAATGGCACCAGAGAGACATGGAAAAGAAAGAGAAGAGGTAAAACTAAGTTGCTTGTTTGACAAACGAGTGAAACCACGAACCTTGAAGAGGTTAAGCCATTCCGAGAAAAGAATACAACAGAGATAAATGAAGTTGAAAGCACTCCGTTAGCAAAGAGGAATAAGGAATAACAACTTTGGGCAGAACTCCGGTTGAGAAGGGATGCAAGGCATGATAAGGCGAAAAGAACTTGAGCAGAGGACACAACACTCCGGTTAAATGGATAAGCATGAAAAGGACATGATCTTAGACAACACGAGATGACGGTTGAAAAGAACAACATCGCAATGCCTCCGGAATGAAAGAATGGAATGGAATGAACAAAGGGAAACAAGATCTTGAGGGAGCACGCTTACAACAAATGCTAGAACGGAGTTGTAGGAAAACCAACAACGAAAAGAATAAACTTGATATGGTCTTATGGAATATATCTCAAATATATGAGGTGACAACCTGCCACTCACGGGAAAAAGAATTAGATTGATAAGAACAAGAAGAGGAGAACTTATTTCACCGGGGGGGGGGGGGGGGGGTAGAAGAAGAACTTGGGTCAATTATAAGCACCATAGATAGCAACAATCCTTAGGGAAGGCTTTAGGTGAAATATAACCCAAGTTAATTTCAATGACGAGATCGATGGATTTAAAATACCTCATTCTTAACAACAAGTGAATCATGAAAAATAAACTCAAATTATCAAGAATGACATAATACCACCTCCAATGATACGATAGACAGAAATGCACTCCGGATTACAATATGAAGAAAGCTTGAGTTTCTTAGAAAAGAATCTCTATGAATACTTCGAGAAGGAATATAAATCCTTGATGAACCATCATGTAGAACTTTCATGAGAACTCCGAAAATAAAAGAAATGATCAATCAAAATGGAGGATGAAAACAATAAGGTTGAAGCCTTGCGATGATTTAAAAGAATCTCCGTGGTGATGTAATTGCGAGAGCTAGGAACTATGGGAGAAGAAAGATGAGAACTTGAAACCAAGAATAAGTATGATGAACCACTCCGGAAAACAGGAATTAATCACTTGGATGGGACAAGAATAAGAATTATGTTAAGCATATCCTTCACCAATTAAATTGATGACAAACGATGGATTGCAAACAACTTATTCCCGTTGGAAGGATTAAGAGAGATATAGTGCAAACTTGCGAAGGTCTTCAGTGCACCACCGGTAGGATTGGAACAACGAATGAATTAATACAATAACAAAGGAAGAGAAATCTTGAACGAGCCACCGGTAAGAATTGAAAAAGAACGAATAAAACATGAAGAAACACCGGGAAGAATTAGCAATTAAACAAAGATGCTTGAGAGAATTTAGATCCATGAGAATGAAGAGATGACGACCTGATTAGAGAACACTTGAACGATGCACTGGTAAGATTTGAGAATGATAACTGAAAGCTGAGAATGAATAAATTCTGAGATGATGGACTCCGGGGAATCAAACTGAAAATACTCTGAATTACTCCGGATGGGTGAAAAGAAAATCTCACAATCGCAAATAATTATGAGAGGATGGCAACAAGATAGAATCACGAATCTTGAAGAGAATGGAGCAAGATTGAGAGAAAATCTTCTTCGGTCTCCAAAATCTGAGAATTACGACGAGAAACACCACCATGAATTGTTGAGGCACACCGGAAGAATCAAAAGCGAAGAGATTGAGCCAACGATGAAAAGAAATTGAAAGAACTTGGAGAAAAGCATTTGATTGATGAAAAATTCATTCTTACGTCAAACTTTGAAATGAATTTGAAAAGCTCCGGGAAAATAAGAAGAGTCAGGTAAGATCCTGGGAAAAGACCTGTGGGTTAGGGCCCACTCAAAAGAAACACTGTTGAAAAGATTTAGAAGATAGATTGCACCGGTTGAAATAAATGGCTTGAATGAGAGAACATTCTCGAAAGATCTTGAACGAATGCAGAGTGGAAACACGAATCTTCGAGATATCTTCAGCACTCCAGAACAAATGAATAACGAAAAGTGAATTATTATGAGGTACACCGGTATGAGAAGGCGTTTGAAACGAGGAAAGGATATGATCAACAAAGCTTGAATTGGTCCACCGGAGAAGAAAACGAGTGAAGAGTGACGGACTTGAAGCTCTGTTAGAATCTTCATGAAAATCACCGGATAAGAACATTGACGGAAAAGGAATGAAGAGACTTCACGAGAATAAAAGGATACTTGATTAAGAAATCTGAGTCCCTGAAGAAAACAAGGGAGGGAGGGCGGGAAAACAAACAAACACCGTTGAGAAGAACTGAGATTGAATCCTGCGGATGTTGAAGTGATCGGATCCACTTGAAGAGAAACACGCCGGTTGAAAAGGTTTGACATGACAATCTCGATTATCATGAGGATTGGTATTCACATCGGAGTATGAGAACACCATTTGGGGGAAGGTATGGAATCAACATTTGACTTCGAAGCAACTCGAATACCACAACTGAAAACAAACAAAGGATTGGCTTGCAGAATAAGCCAGAACAAACATATGACAGAGATTTCATCCGAAGTTTTCGTGGTGGGGCCTACACGGGCTCGATCGTACAGCACCATCATGTGCAAGGCAGTGCACATGACATAAGAAGCGTCCCCGAGTCGGCATAGCCAAGGACTCTTTAAGACACAACGAGACCACTGTAAAGCCGACCGTGAATAGGCGGACCACTAGACGTCGAACCCCAATTTCATATCATACATCTGTCGGAAAGATATCCTAAGAGCTACTTGAATTCCCACATATAAACTCCTGAAATTTTCCGGTTATGCAATCAGGTGTTGGGGATACAGGGGAAGCATAATATCTCACCCAAAACTAGCAAATCCTACATCCAGCTGTATCCATCCTTCAACACATAACCAAGAAACCTTCGGAAATCATCTACCTCAACCTTCGAAAAGCATCCGTTATACAAGTTATGGCGATACTCCCGAACTCCCGCCCCAGTACTGGGTGGCATCGAGGTTATCTCACCAACAACTACATAAAAGAGATTTTCGATGTCGGTGAACTAAACTCAGGTATTCCAGAACTGCAACGATAAAATTGTGATGACAACACCTCGGAGCTCAACTCCCCGGGACACTGCCACAACCCCTAAATGACAGGAGGCACCAAGAACAATGTTCTCATCACAAAACCATTGGAACGATTCCAAGATACCCGCGTGATCCTAAATTTTTTTAGGGAAATTTGAGAAGAGAAGAGTCAAAACTACGTCAGGATGCCTTACCAGAGCGATGGAGGGACTGGGGAGTAAAAAGAATTCCTAAACTCTCTGATATATAATTCCTAAATGACTCAAAACATTTTTCTAGACTCAACCCGTCCGCTAATTCGATCAAGCAGTGGGGGCTCCTAAGGTCGGGGAAGGCTCTGATACCAACTTGTAACGCCCTCGATGCGGCTATATCTCCCACGTGTCGAAGCACGACTTAGAGGCATAACCGCATTGAAAGCAATGTCGCAAGTGAGGTAATCTTCACACAACCCATGTAATACAATAGGGGAAAAGAAACATAGTTGGCTTACAATCGCCACTTCACACAATTACATGAATAAAGCACTATAACAACCAAATACAATCAGGGCCCGACTACGGAGCCAAAATAAAAGAAGAACCCCAAATGCGACAAAGGTCCCCGATCGACCCCAACTGGGCTCCACTACTGATCAACTAGAATGAAACTACGCAAAGGACAAGATCTTCATCGAGCTCCTCCTGAGCTTGGTTGCGTCATCTGCACGGACTCATCGGCACATGCAAGCTGGTTTTGGAAGTATCTGTGAGCCACGGGGACTCAGCAATCTCGCACCCTCGCGATCAAGACTATTTAAGCTTATGGGTAAGGTAAAAGTATGAGGTGGAGCTGTAGCAAGCGACTAGCATATATGGTGGCTAACATACGCAAATGAGAGCGAGAAGATAAGGCAAAGCACGGTCGATAAAAGTATGATCAAGAAGTGATCCTATAGCAACCTACATCAAGCATAACTCCAACACCGTGTTCACTTCCCGGACTCCGCCGAGAAGAGACCATCACGGTTACACACACAGTTGATTCATTTTAATTAATTTAAGGTTCAAGTTATCTATAACCGGACATTAACAAATTCCCATCTGCCAATAACTGTGGGCACGGCTTTCGAATGTTCAAAACCCTGCAGGGGTGTCCCGGACATCGCTCAGTTGGACCAACACTCAGAGGAGCACTGGCCCGGGGGGGGGGGGGGGGGTAAAATAATGATGACCCTTAGGAGCGCGACTCCCAAGGGAAAGGAAAAGGCTAGGTGGAAAATGGTAAAACCAATGTTGGGCATTGCTGGAAGAGCTTTACTTAAGGCGAACTGTCAAGGGGTTCCCATTATTACCCAACCGCGCAAGGAACGCAAAATCCGAGAACATAACACCGATATGACGGAAACTAGGGCGGCAAGAATGGAACAAAACACCAGGCATAAGGCCGAGCCTTCCACCCTTTACCAAGTATATAGATGCATTAATTAAATAAGATATATTGTGATATCCCAACAAGTAAACATGTTCCAACAAGGAACGATCCCCATGTACCAACAAGGAACAAACTTCAATCTTCACCTGCAACTAACAATGCTATAAGAGGGGCTGAGCAAAGCGGTAACATAGCCAATCAACGGTTTGCTAGGACAAGGTGGGTTAGAGGCTTGGTTCAACAATATGGGAGGCATGATAAGCAAGTGGTAGGTATCGCAGCATAGGCATAGCAAAAGAGCGGGAAACTAAGCAAGCAAAGATAGAAGTGATTTCGAGGGTATGGTCATCTTGCCTGAAATCCCGCAAGGAAGAAGAACGAGTCCATGAAGAAGACAAACGGACGTAGTCGAACAAATCCTCACAACACGACGTTATCGGAACCAACCCGAAGAAGCAACACCGGAAAGAAGCAAACAACATAGTAAACAACCATCACATAAACATGGCACGATGCACAACCAAGAATGATGCATGTCCGGTTTAAAGAGGGCATGGCATGGCAAAGTGCACAAACAACCCTACAAATTAAGTGGAGCTCAATATGCAACTCCGTTGCATATTGACGAAACACCACATGACTTATTTAGTTCTCTCTCGTTTATGTACCCAACAATATTAAATGTTGTTAAACATGGAAAGCGGGTGAAGCAAAGTAAAACTACCTATCTAGTCAAATTTAAATGAGGCCGGAAGCAACGAACAACATTTCCGGTAAATCCCCATATGCATATTTTAGGTTTGGTACTGTTCTGCCCTAAACATAATTTTAGTGTTATTAAACATGCAAAACAAGTGCACCATGGTAAACTAGGCAAAATTCTACCCCATTTACATATAAAGTTTGTTAGATTCGGAGCTACGGTTAATTAGTTATGAATTAAATCATTTTAACATGGCATAGGAGCAAATTTAACCAAACAACATTTTAAGCATTTTAAACATAGATGAAAGTTGGATATTATTAATCTACACAAAATTCTAAGCAACTTTCATGTATAATTCATTTTAATCCGATGCACCAATTGTGAGTTATTATATGCATGTAGCACAAGGGGTTTTCTGTAAAACAGGCAAACACTGGATAAATAGACAAATCGCAGAACGGAAAAAAACATGACATGGGCCGAATCTGGCTTGCCCAACCGCACAGAGGTCTGAAGGGGGGGTTCTCACCATGGGCTTGGCCCAGATCTGTGGAGGAGGCGGCCTGGCAGGGCACGCTGGCCTTGGACGGGGTCGGCCCACACGCACGCGAGGAAAGTGGCCCAGGGGGCGGATCTGGGCAGGCGAGGCCGGCCCGTGCTAGCGAAACAGGGAGCGATGCGGTCAACGGGGCGGGCGAGGCGCTCGTCTCACGCGAGCAAGCAGGAACAGGGGAAGCGGGCGCCTGACGAACGTGCCTCTGCTCATTGCAGAGGAAGCGGAGGCGGGCGACCAGGACGCGGGCACGCGACGGCAGAGCTTGGCGCGACGGCAGCAACCGGATCGAGGTGGAAGGAGTCGGTCCCGGAGCGAAGTAGGCAACGCAAGGCGCTGGAGAGACGCTGTCCATGGCGGAGGAGTTCCATGGGCGGCGGCGATGTTCAGTTCCTGTAGGGAGGCGAGGACGACGTCGATGTGCTCGATGGCCACGACGGACGCGGGACTTGAGGAGCTCAGCGCGGGAGGCGACACAAGGGATGGATCCGAGGTGCGGGCGAGGTTGTAGGACCCGGGCGCGGGACAGCAGCGTCTTGGAGCTTCGGGGCAGCCATGGTGTCCTGCGAGGCACACACACAGAGAGAGAGAGAGTTGAGAGTGCAGGAGAAAGAAAGAAGAGAAGTAGGGACCGAGGGAGAGGGCTCGGGGTCGGCCTGGAGCTCCAGCGTGGAGCCTTCGAGCGGGAGGGCCTATGGGCGCGGAGGAGCTCCACTCCTCTGGATCGAACAGGAAGGAGGAGGTTGTTTGCGGATTTGGAGGGGATCGAGGGATACTCGAAGGAGCTAGCTGGTTGGGTGAGAAGGGGATCTGGGATGATCCCGATGAGAGAGTGGCGGCGGGTGAGGAAAAAGAGGGAGTTGGTCTAGGGTTAGGCTAATATATATAGCGAGTAGGATAGGTTAGGGGCTATCTCGTCCCTCCGATCGTAATCGGACGGCCGGAAAAAAATAGATAGGGAGTCCAAACAAGAAAACGGTGACGTTTTGTAGATATTTGGGGATGATCTAGACACAACGGTGGCGACTGCCTGAGTCGGGTCCGGGACAGTTTCGGACGTGCACGTGAGGGGTTCGATACACTGTGCAGAGAGGGTTTCAGGGCCTGACGGTTGTCAGCGGACTGTGCAGAAGGGCTCGAGCTGAGAGAAGAGAAGAGAGAGAGACCCGGCGACTGTTTCCGTAGGCCGAAAACGTTCGACGATAGACCGACTATACTGCCGCTATAGTTTAACGGTTGGGCTATCAAACGAACTCCGAATGCGATGAAACTTGGCAGGCGACCTACTAACAACAAAACAACACCACACGCCAACTTTCAACCCATTCCGAGAACATTTTCTGTCCACTTATAAAATAATATTTTGGTCCTGCCGCGGGCGCGTGCAAGTGTGTGTGGGCTCAGAACGGACAACAGACGGAACTCAGAGAACCCGGACGAATGCAAGTTTTAAAACATGATGATGCAATGCACATGATGACATGATATGCAATGCATGACACGCAAGCAAAGACAAGGCAAACAACAACGAATAACTGGAAGACACCTGGCACATCGGTCTCGGGGCGTTACAACTATATTCGAAATACATGCCTACATTATATCAATGAACTGGAGCTAGTTCTGTGTCACCCTAGGTTATGACTGTTACATGATGAACTGCATCCGGCATAATTATCCATCATTGATCCATTGCCTACGAGCTTTCTATATATTGTTCTTCGCTTATTTACTTTCCCGTTGCTATTGCTATCATCACTACAAAATACCAAAAACATTACTTTTACTATCTTTACCTTTTGCTACCGTTACCACTACTATCATATTACTTTGCTACTAAACACTTTGCTACATATATTAAGTTTCTAGGTGTGGTTGAATTGACAACTCAGCTGCTTATACTTGAGAATATTCTTTGGCTCCCGTTGTGTCAAATCAATAAATTTGGGTTGAATACCCTACCCTCGAAAACTGTTGCGATCCCCTATACTTGTGGGTTATCATCTACTAATATTACCAATTCTTTGACATTCATCACAAGACAAGACAAACTTACGGGCATCCTTGAAGAGAGTAGGCCAATAAAAACCGGATTGCAATACCTTATGTGCAGTTCTGTCTCCAGCATGGTGTCCTCCATAAGCCTCGGAGTGACACTTGCGTAGGATCTGTTCCTGTTCATGCTCAGGTACACAACGTCTAATAATACCATCAACTCCTTCTTTATAAAGATGTGGGTCATCCCGAAAGTAATGTCTCAAAACATAGAAGAACTTTTTCTTTTGCTGGTATGTGAAACTAGGTGGTATAAATTTAGCAACAATATAATTAGCATAATCAGCATACCATGGAGCAGTACGAGAAGCATTTATGACATTTGATTGTTCATCAGGAAAGCTATCATCAATAGGTAGTGGGTCATCTAGAACATTCTCTAACCTAGACAAGTTGTCTCCAACAGGGTTCTCGGCTCCCTTTCTATCAATAATATGCAAATCAAATTCTTGTAGCAAGAGAACCCATCTAATAAGTCTAGGTTTAGCATCTTTATTTTCCATAAGGTATTTAATAGCAGCATGATCACTGTGAATAGTTACTTTAGAATCAACAATATAAGGTCTGAACTTATCACAAGCAAAAACAACTGCTAAAAATTCTTTTTTAGTAGTAGCATAATTTCTTTGGGCATTGTCTAGAGTTTTCTAGCATATTGAATAACATTTAATTTCTTATCAACTCTTTTCCCTAGAACCGCACCTACAGCATAATCACTAGCATCACACATAATTTCAAAGGGTAAATTCCAATCAGTTGGCTGAACAATAGGTGCAGAAATCAATGCTTTCTTAAGTATTTCAAATGCTTCTACACAATCATCATCAAAGACAAAAGGAATATCTTTTTGTAATAGGTTAGTCAGAGGCCGAGAAATTTTTGAGAAGTCCTTAATGAACCTCCTATAAAAACTGGCGTGACCGAGGAAGCTTCTTATACCTTTAATGTCCTTGGGACATGGCATCTTTTCAATAGCATCAACTTTAGCTTTATCCACTTCAATGCCTCTTTCAGAAATTTTATGCCCCAAGACAATACCTTCATTAACCATAAAGTGGCATTTGTCCCAATTTAGAACAAGATTAGTTTCTTCACATCTCTGCAAAACTCGATCAAGATTTCTCAAGCAATTATCAAAAGAGGATCCATAAACGGAGAAATCGTCCATGAAAACCTCACGTATCTTTTCACAAAAGTCAGAAAATATAGCCATCATGCATCTTTGAAAGGTAGTAGGTGCATTACATAAACCAAAAGGCATACGTCTATAAGTAAAAGTACCGAAAGGGCAAGTAAAATGGTCTTTGCTTGATCATCAGCTGACACAGGTATTTGAGAGAAACCATAGTAACCATCTAGAAAGCAAAAATGTGTATGTTTGGATAATCTTTCTAGCATTTGATCAATATAAGGCAAATGTTAATGATCTTTTTTAGTAGCTTTATTTAATTTACGGAAATCAATTACCATCCTATAACCTGTAATAATTCTTTGCGGAATCAATTCATCTTTATCATTAGGAACAACAGTAATACCTCCCTTCTTAGGGACACAATGGACAAGACTTACCCACTGACTATCAGCAACAGGATAAATTATACATGCCTCAAGGAGTTTTAATATTTCCTCTCTTACCACTTCTTTCATCTTAGGATTCAGCTGTCGTTGGTGATCAATAACTGGTTTGGCGTCTTCCTCCAAGTTTATTTTTTGTTGACATAGAGTAGGTAATGCCCTTAAGATCTTCAAGAGTATCCAATAGCGGCACGGTGCTTCTTCAGAGTTTTCAATAATTTCTCTTCCTCCTTCTCTGAAAGGTTAGTACTAATAATAACAGGATATATCCTCTTTTCATCAAGATAAGCATATTTAAGAGTATCAGGTAATGGTTTAAGCTCAAACACGGGATCACCCTTGGGTGGAGGAGGATCCCCTAGGATTTCAACAGGCAAATTGTGTTTCAGAATGGGTCCTTGTTTAGAGAATACTTCATCTATTTCCCTTCTTTGATTCATAAACATATCATTCTCATGGTCTAGCAAATATTGTTCTAAAGGATCATCAGGAGGCACAACAATAGAAGCAAGACCAATAATTTCATCTTTGCTAGGCAATTCTTCATCACGGGATTGTCTATGAAATTTAGAAAAATTAAACTCATGAGACATATCATCCAAACCAATATTAACAACATCCTTCTTGCAATCTATCTTAGCATTAACAATATTCTAGAAGGGTCTATCAAATATAATGGGACAAAAGCTATCTTGAGGGGAACCAAGAACAAGGAAATCAGCAGGACATTTAGCCTTCCCACACAAGACTTCAACATCTCTAACAATCCCAATTGGTGAAATTGTATCTCTATTAGCAAGCTTAATGGTAACATCGATATCTTCTATCTCAGTTGGTGCAATATCATGCATAATTTCTTTGTATAAGGAAATAGGTATTGCACTAGCACTAGCACCCATATCACACAAGCCATGATAACAATGATCTCCTATTTTAACAGAAATAATAGGCAAGCCTACCACAGGTCTATGTTTATCTTTAGCACCAAGTTTAGCAATTCTAGCAGTCTCATCACAGAAATAAATAACATGCCCATCGATATTATCAGCCAAGAGATCTTTAACAATAGCAACATTAGGTTCAACTTTAAATTTCTCAGGAGGTGTATAAGTTCTGATATTACTTTTACGAACCACAGTTGAAGCTTTAGCATGATCCTTTATTCTAACAGGGAAAGGTGGTTTCTCAACATAAGCAGTGGGTACAACAGGATCATCATTAGTGATAGTTTTTTCTTCAACTTTAATAGGTGCAACTACTTTTGTTTAAATGGGAGGATTATATTTAAACCACTTCTCCTTAGGGAGATCAACATTAGTAGCAAAGGATTCACAGAAAGAAGCTACTATCTCAGAGTCAAGTCCATATTTAGTGCTAAATTTACGGAAAAAATCGGTATCCATAAAAGATTTAACACAATCGAACTTAGGTGTTATACTTGAATCCTTACCTTCGTCGAGATCCCAATCATCAGAGTTGCGTTTAATTCTCTCCAATAAATTCCATTTGAATTCAATAGTCTTCATCATAAAGGAGCCAGTACAAGAAGTATCGAGCATGGAGCGATTGTTGTCAGAAAGTCGAGCATAATTTTTTTTGAATAATCATTTCTATTGAGAGCTCATGATTGGGGCATGAATATAACATTGACTTAAGCCTCCCCCAAGCTTGAGCGATGCTTTGTCCTTCGCGAGGCCAAAAATTATATATATAATTACGATCGCGATGAACAAGATGCATAGGATAAAACTTCTGGTGAAATTTTAATTTCAATCGCTTATAGTCCCATGATCCCATATCATCACATAGCCTATACCATGTCAATGCATCGCCCTTCAAAGATAAAGGGAAGACCTTTTTCTTGATAACATCATTGGACATACCTGCAAGCTTATATAATCCACAAACTTCATCCACATAGATTAAGTGTAAGTCAGGATGCAATGTTCCATCTCCTGCAAAAGGATTAGCTAGCAGTTTCTCTATCATACCCAAAGGAATTTCAAAGTAAACATTTTCAGTAGGTTCAATAGGTTGAGGGGTAACTAATTGTGGTTCCGGACAAGGTGAAGATACCCCGAACAAACCCCTCAAAGGATTACTTTCCATAGTAACAAGTGACAGTAAATTTTAGCACACTATAAATTTTCCCTTACCAAATTCCACCTACCAAAGGCACTTCACTCCCCGGCAACGGTGCCAGAAAGGAGTCTTGATGACCCACAAGTATAGGGGATCTATCGTAGTCCTTTCGATAAGTAAGAGTGTCGAACCCAACGAGGAGCAGAAGGAAATGATAAGCGGTTTTCAGCAAGGTATTCTCTGCAAGGACTGAAATTATCGGTAACAAATAGTTTTGTGATAAGGTAATTTGTAACGGGAACCAATAATAAAAGTAAATAAGGTGCAGAAAGATGGCCCAATCCTTTTTGTAGCAAAGGACAAGCCTGGACAAACTCTTATATCAAGGAAAGCGTTCCCGAGGACACATGTGAATTATCGTCAAGCTAGTTTTCATCACGTTCATATGATTCACGTTCGGTACTTTGATACTTTGATATGTGGGTGGACCGGTGCTTGGGTGCTGTCCCGACTTGGACAAGCATCCCACTTATGATTAACCCCCATTGCAAGCATCCGCAACTACAACAGAAGTATTAAGGTAAACCTAACCATAGCATGAAACATATAGATCCAAATCAGCCCCTTACGAAGCAACGCATAAACTAGGGTTTAAGCTTCTGTCACTCTAGCAACCCATCATCTACTTATTATTTCCCAATGCCTCCCTCTAGGCCCAAACAATGGTGAAGTGTCATGTAGTCGACGTTCACATGACACCACTAGAGGGATGACAACATAGATCTCATCAAAATATCGAACGGATATCAAATTCACATTACTACTAATAGCAAGATTTCTCCCATGTCCTCATGAACAAACGTAAATACTCACAAAGCATATTCATGTTCATAATCAGAGGGGTATTAATATGCATAATGGATCTGAACATATGATCTTCCACTAAGTAAACCAACTAGCATCAACTACAAGGAGTAATCAACACTACTAGCAACCCACAGGTACCAATTTGATGTTTGGATACAAAGATTGGATACAAGCGATGAACAAGGGTTTCAGATGAGATGGTGCTGGTGAAGATGTTGATGGAGATTGACCCCCTCCCGATGAGAGGATCGTTGGTGATGACGATGGTGATGATTTCCCCCTCCCGAAGGGAAGTTTCCCCGGCAGAACAGCTCCGTCGGAGCCCTAGATTGGTTCCGCCTCGTGGCAGCGGAGTCTCGTCCCAAAAGCTTTCTTATGATTTTTTTCTCAACGAAAGACTCCATATAGCAGAAGATGGGCATCGAAGGGCCACCAGGGGGCCCACGAGGCAGGGGGCGCGCCCAAGGGGGTAGGGCGCGCCCCCCATCCTCGTGGCTAGTGGGTGGTCCCCCTCTCGTACTTCTTGCGTTTAGTATTTTTTTATATTCGGGAAATATCTTCCGTGAAGTTTCAGGACTTTTGGAGCTGTGCAGAATAGGTCTCTAATATTTGCTCCTTTTCCAGCCCAGAATTCCAGCTGCCGACATTCTCCCTCTTTATGTAAACCTTGTAAAATAAGAGAGAATATGCATAAGTATTGTGACATAACTAGAGGGTCCACCCGCGCAATTGCGCGGCTAGAATTGATATATTTTATACTTTTTAATAAATTATATGTCACATGGACTTGCATTTTCTTTTCTTTTTTACATTGCATTGCACGGAAGATCTCCTTATGCATTTTCCTCTTCATACCATTGTTTCTGTTTTGGTTATGTCTACGTACTTCCTCTGTTTTAAAAGAAGTGTCGTGATTTTAATTTAAATTTAAAATAAAATCACCACACTTATTTCCGAATGGAGTGAGTATTATTTTAGTTTGGCCAATTTTGTGTGTGTGAATCCCCAACAGTTTTTTGATTTGTTTGTTTTTACTACATGTTCCCGATCCATCATGGAATACTGAATTCCGTAGCTTATGTGCTTGTGAGAAAGTTCTATTCTATAACTAATCTCCCACGGTAGCTAATATACCCTCGTGTAAAAATGGAATGAAAATCTAATACGTTATAGGAGTGAATAAATGAAAACAAAAAAATATATTCGTTTTCATTTCATATAAGTTACAACGGGCTAAGCATCCCATCCGAAAAAAGAAGTGCTAGAAAGTGCTTTCCGTGCGACCGCTCGCAGTCTGTCCGATGCAATCGCGAAAGAGCAGCACGTGAAAGATGGGATCGAAGGAAGCGGTGTGAAGTGACACCGTTTTTTTTAGAAATTACACAATTTTAATATGAGCACTGCTATACAGCCGATACTTTTGGACGACACACAGATGACGTGTCTCATCCAGCCATCTGTACTTTTGTTCCTAATACATCTGATGGTGCAGAGTATTTATCAGCTACACGGCGTGCACATTCGGTTTTGATATAGTACTTACAATATAAGTTACGGAGTAGTATTTTGCATCTATATGATTGTACTTTTCGTTTCAAAATAAGTGTCTCAACTTTATACTAATTTTAGTATAAAGTAATACTATTAAATTTGACGCACTTATTTTGAAACGGAGGGAGTGCTACTGTTCATCTCTTTATCCATTCTTATCTCTAGACGTGAACCCTTTTCCCATTCTCATTCTCCTTTTGTTCGTTTTTCTCTTTTTCTTCCCAGGATTCATCCATAGACCGTTGCTAGATCCAGCAAGTGAGAAGTTCGTGGTGAGTAGTATTTGTGGCAGAGTGTCGTGGTTGCAGGCGAGCGATGCTATACACACGATGAAATTGCAGCCGACGTGCGCACGATCCCATGTGGCAGCATCAGTAGCACACGTACATGCAGGAGGCAGTTGGTTTTCCTGTTAGCTGATGCATGCATACTGTGTATCATTCGCAAATCGTCCAATCGTGTCGTGTGTGAAGCTATTTCGGTTGCAGGCTCTCGGCGGCGGCCGGTCCTCCAGCTCGACTACACGTGCCTGCTGCTCACCCGCTGCCGTCGATTGGATGGCCGTGGAGTCCGCTCCCCTTGAACCTAAGCGGCGACTCTCCTCCAGGTAATCTCTCCTCTTCCCCTCCTTCTCCTTCCTTCCCAGATGCTTGGTCTGCTAGGATCCAGCAATTGCGTGGATTTTGGATTCTTCATGAGAAATCGGCTCGTGGTCTCATGTTATCCCCTGCCTGCAGCTCATAGAGATTTTTTTTGGTGGAGATAAGGAGATGCTTATGGTCTACTGACCTTTCTCTATGTTTTTTTATCTTGCATGGTTTCTTCTTACTCATAATTTTCATGCTCGCAAGACGGAGAGCGTGTTCTCCGGTGAGGTACTACTCAGAAGCCCGGAAGGGCAAATGCAGAGAGGTGACCAATATGCGCATGGAGTTTTTTTAGGATCAAGCAAGCGAAGACTTGCCTCAATTTATGTCAGAGTTGCTCATATCCCCCTGCCCTTTTGCTTACCTTGTGTTGTTTTGGGAAATTAACTCCTTTTTTCAGTTCACATTCTGCACAACTTAGATCGACTCTTCAACTTAGATTGTCTCTTCAACACGTCCGTATTAATTATATGAAGTTCCATATAGCAAAAGGTATTCAATACTTCATTGTCTTGTCTACTACCTATAACACCTATAATCTGTAAATAATTCATTGTCTTGTCTGTACTTGTTAACATTTATATACGTGAATACACATACATTTATTTGGTTGAGGAGGCTATGTTGATGTCTAATTTTTTTGAGAGACTATTCATGAGAGTGATGAGAGTGTCTTTTTTGAAAGATCCAGCATCTTGCTGGCTTTTCATTTGATTTAGCAGGAGAGAAGTACAGAAAAAAATTCCTCTCACTGGTCACAAGAGAGGCAGGAGAGAAGTAAGCCCATCAACAGACTGATGTTGCTGCGAAAAACTCTGAAAAGAGAGGGAAAACAAAAATGGGGCTAAAAACTACATTCTCACGTTTGATCCCCAAAAGGGGTCGCTAAGCAGGTTGCACCTGCCAGTCGCCATTGCTCAAGATCACTGCGTATTTGGCTGATCACTCTGCGTGCGCATGGCTGGCTTCCTCCGAAGGTGTACTCGTTTCTCGCCAGCCAAATGTACCAGGGTGTGATGATGATGATCGACCTCAGCCCCTTCGCTGCCCTTGGCGTTGCCCCAGCGAGCAAGCCTTGAACGATCTGTGTGGTCGCCCGCTCCCGCGTCTGGTCGCCTCGGATCAGCGCAGCGAAACCACTCCAATTCGCCACCTGAGCCTAGATGGCCCTAGTGAATGTGCACCCCCAGAAGAGGTGGACAGAGGACTCAAGATTTCTGTTGCAGAGGGCGCAAAAGTAGTGATTATCCCACCCCCTACGCTACAGCATTTCGTTGCACCATAGACGGTCATGGTGAAGCAGCCAACTGAAGAATTTCATCTTCCCCGGGGCCCAAGCTTTCCATATGATCTCCTGGAGGTTTGTCAGAGGGCGATCAGCAAACTGCAGATCATAGGCCAAGCGCGCTGTGTATTCCGTTCCTCCACCTGCCGTCCACTTGATCTCATCAGCGACACCCTCCTCCAACACAATTCCAGCCGACCAGATGGCACGGTGCAAGTGCACAAACTGTGGAAGGATGTTGTCAAGGTTGCCGTGCCGCAGGTCTTGAATCCAGTTCTCCCCTTGCAGAGCAGCCATGACTGTCCTGTTTTTCCGAGAGGAGTGCTTTAAAAGGTTCGGATATGCCAGACAGAGAGGCCGCTCCCCCAGCCAGTGGCAGCGCCAGAAAGAGGCCGTTGCACCGCTCTGAACTGTGACCGAGGTGGCAGATGCAAAGAGAGCTTGGTCTTTTTCATCACATGGCGTGCCGAGCCCCACCCATGGCCTGTCCGGGTGTTTCCAGGCGAGCCAAAGCCAGCGCAACCTGAGCGCACGCGCGATTTTCTCAAGGTCAGGGATGCCAAGCCCGCCACGGTTCATCGGTGATGTAACGGCCGGCCATCCAACCATGCATTTTCCCCCTGACATCTCCTCGTCATGCGCCCAAAGGAATCTTCTGCGAGTCTTGTCGACGTCCTTGAGAAATCTTCGCGGCACGCGCAACACGGCGGGCGCGAACACAGGGAGCGCTGAGAGCACGCTCCTGACAAGCACTCGCCGGTCCGCAATCGGTAGCAAACACCCCTTCCAGCCTGCTAGAGTGATGAGAGTGTTAGTGCGAGGGATATTAGTAATTGCTATTTAGGTGGAATTTATTTGTGAACTTTCTCTAGAACAATCAAATATAGTACCCCCTTGTTCCTAAATATAAGTTTTTTTAGAGATTCTAGTACGGAATACATCGGAGCAAAATGAATGAATCTACACTCTAAAATACATCTAAATACATCCGTATATAGTCTGTATTGAAATATCTAAAAAGGCTTATATTTCGACACATAGGTACGTAGCTACGTGAAAATATCCATGCTTAAACTTTTTTAAATGATGATAGAAGAGAGATAAAAATATTCAGGGATAATAAATCCATACCTACTAATAAAAGAAATAGATATTCTTAGTCCGTCATGTTATTTTATAGAAAATCTCCTGATTTTTCTGACATTAAACCCGCAGTAGATGTCGAATGTTTTTTTCAAATACTCATATCTTCTAAACTGTAACTCTAAATTTAACATGTTATATATGAATTTTGATTATAAAATATGTAGAATTTGAATAGGATGTTATTTTACATGTTAACTGTTAGGATCTACGGTAGGGTGCGTCGACTGCAAATTAAAATTTTCCTATGCGCAGAACAACCAAGAACATGCTACGGGAGATGGATCATAGTTCGTTACCACTAGACGCGCAGTGCCGTGCGGCGGAAGAAGAGTTGGGGCAGCGCGTCTGCGTGGATCGTCTCCTCCTCGTCCGATCTGCCTCGTTCAGCCGGTAGTCGGTTTCCACGTACAGGTTCACCGGAGCGGCGCAAGTGCGCTGTCTCTAATGGTATCCGCGCGTGCAGGAGGAACGTCGTGCGACGGACTGCTAGGTCCACTACTAGAAAAAGGCTTGTTAGTGGCGTACCTATTTTTGCCATTAATGACGCATTACCACGCCACTAGTAACAAATAGTAATGGCGCACATTTGGTGCGCCGTTACTATCGGCGCAAAAAAATTCATTTTTTTTATCTCAAGTCAAATCGCACTAAGTGGTCAAACTTCCCGAAAGGTCACCCATCCTCACACTACTCCAAACCGAGAATGCTTAACTTCGCAGTTCCATCCAACCCTAGCACCACCTCACTTAACAGGCACTTGCTGTTATATCTATCATATCAATCATATTAAACCTTGTTGATGTCTAGGACTTTGTTCATGTTCATGAGTGTGATGAAATTTTGAAAAAATATTTCAAACTTCCTGATCATATTACGTATCATATTTTGAAAATATTTTCCAAAAAAATTATTCGAAACCAATTTTTTTCCTGTTACTAGTAGCGCACCTAGCAAATAGTGCGCCATTACTAAGTTTGAAACTTTCTCCATTTCCCCCCTCTAGATCTTAAAAGCCCCGTATCTTTTGTTCTGTTAGGTTTTTGGGGATTTTGAAAATCTTAAACGGGGTTCCCCCGGTTGAATTCGGATGTAACTTTTCGAGTAGATGATTTTTCATATAAAAAACATTTTTATCCGAGTTCGTATGCAAAAGTTATGTCCATTTTACTAAATTCCAGAGAGATTTTACAAATAAAGTCGAAATTTATATTTGTAAATTTTCCCAACAACTAGACCACATATCATATGGGAAACTTATTATCTTTTATTTTTTGAAATTTCCATCATTTTTTTTAAAAATTTTTAAAACTAAAAAGGCGGTCCACGGAGGTGGGGGGGTGCATAGAAAGTTAGTAATGGCGCACCTTCACACAGTGCGCCATTACTATGTGTATGACTTGGTCAAAGTTACTAATGGCGCAATTTGTGTAGGTGCGCCATTAGTAAGTTTGACATAGTAATGGCGCACCTATGCAAAGTGTGCCATTACTAAGTTTGACCAAGGTTTGACCCAGTCATACACATAGTAATGGCGCATTTTGTACAGGTGCGCCTTTACTATGTCAACTAGTAATGGCACATTATCCCCTGGTGCGCCACTGATAACAATTTTTTATTTTTTTTAAATTAGTAATGGCGCACCACACACCAGGTGCGCCATTAGTAATATGTCAATAATGGCGTACCTGTATCTGGTGCGCCACTGCTATATAGCAGTGGCGCACCACATACATGGTGCGCCATTAATGTCCATATTAGCTATAGCCGTTTTTCTAGTAGTGGTCCGATCACATAACTCGCGGCGAGTGAAGGTGTCTATTCGCAATACATGCAAACCCTAGTGACAGCGCCGAAGCAATCAACCGCGTGAGTGTGCGGCACCTCCACTTTATATAGGCGTCTGTCGCGGGCTCAACACTTGGGCCTCGCACGGACCCTAAAGCCCATAAGTATACTCAGCCATAACCCGAATACAGCTCGGATCACATCCGACCAATGTCCTCGAATTCGACCTCGTAGGTTCCTTCCCTTAAGCGCGCGACCCTTTAGGTTCGAGCCGGCTTGGTCGCTGTTCGGATCACCTCCGAACTACATAGTTGGTAGTGGCCTCTAGCAAGGCATGCCGAACACCAAACAGACTATGAAGCTGGTTAGGCGAACCTGTACATCATACTTCCATTCCTTTTGCCACACGATATATGTTGTCGGGCTCATGGCGAGTCTGTCATCCTTGTGTTAGCCTGGCCTCTTTCTCGTTCCAGTGATGCCGACCACAAACCGAATTATCTCATAATCCTTGTCGCATGGCCATTCTTATCCTGGTCAGATCACACGAGGGGCCCAGAGTATATCTCTCCTGATCGGAGGTGCAAATCCCATGTTGCTTGACCACATCTCGCAGCATGGGTTTGGACAAATCCGAAACCTACCTTTATAACTACCCAGTTACAGAGTAGTGTTTGGTCGGCCCAAAGCAAATCTGTCACCATCCCGAGTACGTGCATCAGCTCAGGTCTTAGGACATAGAACATATGTTGTACTAGAGACTCACAGATGACATATCGCCGCGTCTCATAGTTGGGTCTGTCCGACTCGGACCTTATCTCGACTCGGATCCGACTATGTCGAATTCGACCAGATCCTTCCAAGTCCATATTATCCGGTTAGCATCCAATGCTCCATGGCTAGTGAGACCAAGCTATCGACCGTGTCATATGCTAGTCTAGTTGGCTGCGCGTCCATACAACCCTTTCGACTAGAGACCTTTTAGGACAGTCATCATACAATGCATAGTCCCACAAGCAAGTCATGTACTTGCTGATACACATCATTGATAATATCCAAGGACTATCTTTATTCATAAACACATAGGAAATATCATCATACATGATTGCCTCTAGGGCATATCTCCAACATTAACAATTTAAAAAAAATTACTATCTAGGGTGCAATCTTAATAAATAATGCATTATCACTGTTTTTGTCGTTTTCCTTTACCTGCCCGTAACAATAGCCCATTTCACACATGACATGAATAAATGCATGATCATAACTTGCCCGTTTCTTTGTACAGATTAAATCTATATTTAAGCCGTGTTGGAATAGAATACCTATGGAATCTTCAACTGCGTTGTTGTAGGCTAAGACCATCTTTGTCTGGGTCGTACCTACAAATTCTCAGATTATAGACCATTTTTTGTAAATTAAGAGCATGTGATTAGTTTTTCTCCCGTTGCAACGCACATGCCTTTTTGCTAGTAACAAATAAAAAAATAATTTTTTGTAGAAATATCAGACATATTTATATATATATATATATGGTTAGGTTGTCTTCGACTCTGTAATTGCACATGCATTGTCTATGCAAAATTCTAGTTTTGTTGACTTGATGAACTATATTGTAAATTAGAATATCTCTTTATAAACAATATTCTTTGCGGCATCTTCAGTTGGACACTCTTTGTTATTGATCAGCACCTTCAATCCTTCCTTGCTTGTCACTCTTGATAATGCCACATACAGTTGTCCATGGCGAAATGCTTGCTCAGGAAAATATATTCCTACCTTGTTTTTGCAAGGATGTTGTTGTCGTCGAGCATTATTTGCAGTTCTTTGACGGTGTTGGGGTCTACTATTGATTTATTTTCATTGCATCTTGACGCACTTATCCTGTTTGCCACCTTATTTACATTTACATTATCATTGATGTACAGCCATGTGAACCAAGATTTGTCTGTACCTTTATGTAAAAGAGTTCCGATGTGGTTGTAGTTCTGTCCATGCAAACGAAAAACATAAATTTCTTTGCGAGTGTTTATTTCCTTGTCCACAACTCCTCCCATCGATGTGATTGAAAACATTGAGTTGTATGACCTTATAATCCAGCCCTTCACTTAAGAGGTTTCTGAGGTATGGTGGAGGGTCTCTTAGTGGTGGCAGATTGATTTTTCCCTGTTTGCTGCATATTCCAAAAGAGGGTGTCGTAGTTCCTTTGTTGAATTTAATCGTTCTTCACACCATAGCAATAATTTGCAACATTAGCATTTGTATGTTGGCCTTCCGAAGTTCCATGTCTTTCTATTAGCACTTGTTGAGGTTGTGGTTCTGTTGTTGTCTCCAACATTGATTCTAATGTTAATTTTGTTGCTTTCGCTTCTTGTATGCTTAAATTCCTTATCTTCTTTAGCATTATCCTTTCTGAATTGTTTAGGAGCCTGTGTGTTTGTATTTCTTCTTCCCTCTGCATTCCTTGTTCGCTTTGTGCTCCTTGAGTTTAGATCTTGATCTTTCTTTTTGTATGGTGAGCTCCTAGCGCTGACATATGTTGGACTGTCATCTCTACAAAATTTATTTCGTTAGTGACATATAGAGTTTTCTTAATAATGTTTTGCCATGGCAGACATGTAAGTCATTTGGAGATATAGAGACTAATAATGGGGGTGTCACATACAGAACATCTGGAGATCAATATTATTTATCTGGTATGGCACTATAAATCTATAAGTGTTCAATAGCGTTGCTCTTTTTTTAGCTTTCAGCCTTTCACACTACTGTCATGACAGTGTGTGGATGCATGGAAAAACATGGTTAGAAGAGTTTTGACATAGAAGATTAGAAGCAAGGTTGAGCTGAGATCAAATGCTGACACACATGAGGAAGTGCATGTGGATATTACCTGAGGTTGATGGTGTTGATGTCGTGTCTTCAGTTTGTTGGACGTTTCTTTGTGTCTTCGATCATTTGGGCGTCGCGGGCGTATATTGGATGCAAGTTGCTAGAGTTGTTTCCATGCCTTCGATTTGTCAGCCGTCTTTGTGTGTTTGATCATCCTAACATCTTGACAAAAGAGCGATTAAGAAAGTACATCATGAGTCATACCCAAGAGTTGAACGTCGTCTTGTAAAACTACTGTTGAATGATGACTATGTTATATAAGTAGAAGGGATGAGCGTGTGACCATACCTCTTTTTGTTTTCTGAGACTATGATCTAACAATTTTACTATGTATATTGAAGAATGGACTGTATTGTGTAGATTATCCGAGGCAAAAAAATCTGGAAATATGTTGGATGTTAAGTAAGTTAAAAATAATTTGCAGATTAAAAAGAGGAACTATATAATACCTTGATGCTTAATAATTAGAAAAAGGAAATTATAGGTTGCTTAGTTCACGTGGGAATTGATAAATCTTGGACTCCTTTGCTGAGTCGTACACGTTCGTGACCTTGAGGGATGTGTACATTGAGTCCCACTTCTTTTCTCGTACATGGTCATGACTCTTGCTATTCTTTTTTTAGTTAATGATGACCCTTGCTAGCCTAACATAATTAGATCGGATGCAAGTCATTTCGTGCATAAGCATGTATACACGTGACAACGTGGTAGTTCAATATATTGGTGCGACACATTAATATGTTATGTTAAATCTTTTAAATCTCAGCCATTATTTTCTTGATCAAATGGCGCAAATAATATGAGCATATGTGGATGAACATGATGGCTTATTTGTCTTCTGTTTTAATTATATAATAGATGTGTAATAACAGCCCATAAATGCAACAAATATTGATATAAAAGCATGATGCAAAACAGACATATCATTATATTATCTGTTTTGGATGTTTAATGGACTTTATTATACATTTTTATATTATTTTTGGGACTAACCTACTAACCCAAGGCCCACTGCAAATTACTATTTTTTTGGCCTATTTCAGTGTTTCGCAGAAAAGGAATATCAAACAGAATCAAAATGGAATGAAACCTTTGGGAGAGTTATTTTTGGAACAAACGTGATCCAGGGGACTAGGAGTAGACGTCAAGAAAGAAGCAAGGAGGCCACGAGGCAGGGAGGCGCGCCTGCCCCCTGGGCGCGCCCCCACCCTCGTGGGCCCCTTGTAGCTCTACCGACACACTTCTTCCTCCTATATATATCCATATGCCCCAAAAACATCCAGGAGCACCACGAAACCCTATTTCCACCGCCACAACCTTCTGTACCCAAGAGATCCCATCTTGGGGCCTTTTCTGGAGCTCCGCCGAAGGGGGAATCGATCACGGAGGGCTTGTACATCAACACCATAGCCTCTCTGATGATGTGTGAGTAGTTTACCACAGACCTTCGGGTCCATAGTTATTAGCTAGATGGCTTCTTCTCTCTCTTTGGATCTCAATACAAAGTTCTCCTCGATCTTCTTGGAGATCTATTTGATGCAATTCTTTTTGTGGTGTGTTTGTCAAGATCCGATGAATTGTGGGTTTATGATCAAGTTTATCTATGAACAATATTTGATTCTTCTCTGAAATCTTTTATGTATGATTTGTTATCTTTGGAAGTCTCTTCGAATTATCAGTTTGGTTTGGCCTAGTAGATTGATCTTTCTTGCAATGGGAGAAGTGCTTAGCTTTGGGTTCAATCTTGCGGTGTCCTTTCCCAGTGACAGCAGGGGCAGCAAGACACGTATTGTATTGTTGCCATCGAGGATAAAAAGATGGGGTTTATATCATATTGCTTGAGTTTATCCTTCTACATCATGTCATCTTGCCTAATGCATTACTCTATTCTTATGAACTTAATACTCTAGATGCATGCTGGATAGCGGTCGATGTGTGGAGTAATAGTAGTAGATGCAGAATCGTTTCGGTCTACTTGTCGCAGACGTGATGCCCATATACATGATCATGCCTAGATATTCTCATAATTATGCAGTTTTCTATCAATTGCTCGACAGTAATTTGTTCACCCATCGTAATACTTATGCTATCTTGAGAGAAGCCACTAGTGAAACCTATGGCCCCCGGGTCTATTTTCTATCATATAAGTTTCCAATCTATTTTATTTTGCAATCTTTATTTTCCAATCTATATCATAAAAATACCAAAAATATTTATCTTATTATCTTTACCAGATCTCACTCTCGTAAGTGACCGTGAAGGGATTGACAACCCCTTTATCGCGTTGGTTGCGAGGTTCTTATTTGTTTGTGTAGGTGTGAGGTGACTTGCGTGTAGTCTCCTACTGGATTGATACCTTGGTTCTCAAAAACCGAGGGAAATACTTACGCTACTTTGTTGTATCACCCTTTCCTCTTCAAGGGAAAACCAACGCAGTGCTCAAGAGGTAGCATAATGCAGTTTTGACATCCATTTGCCAAATTTCATAATCGTAAAATGCGGCAATTGCTAACATGATTCGAACAGACTTAAGCATCGCTACGGTGAGAATGTCTCATCATAGTCAACTCCTTGAACTTGTCGAAAACCTTTCGCAACAAGTCAAGCTTTGTAGACAATAACATTACTGTCAGCGTCAGTCTTCTTGTTGAAGATCCATTTATTCACTATTGCTTGCTGATCATCGGGCAAGTCAACCAAAGTCCAGACTTTGTTGTCATACATGGATCCCATCTCAGATTTCATGGCCTCAAGCCATTTCGCGGAATTTGGGCTCATCATCACTTCCTCATAGTTCGTAGGTTCATCATGGTCAAGTAACATGACCTGCAGAACTGGATTACCATACCACTCTGGGGCAGATCGTACTCTGCTTGACCTACGAGGTTCGGTAGTAACTTGATCTGAAGTTTCATGATCATTATCATTAGCTTCCTCACTGACTGGTGTACGAATCACTAGAACTGATTTCTGTGATGAACTACTTTCCAATTCGGGAGAAGGTACCATTACCTCATCAAGTTCTACTTTCCTCCCACTCACTTCTTTCGAGAGAAACTCCTTCTCTAGAAAGGATCCATTCTTAGCAACGAATATCTTGCCTTTGGATCTGTGATAGAAGGTGTACCCAACAGTCTCTTTTGGGTATCCTATGAATACACATTTCTCCAATTTGGGTTCGAGCTTATCAGGTTGAAGCTTTTTCAAATAAGCATCACAACCCCAAACTTTAAGAAACTACAACTTAGGTTTCTTGCCAAACACAGTTCATATGGTGTCGTCACAATAGATTTAGATGGTGCCCTATTTAACGTGAATGCAGCCATCTCTAAAGCATAACCCCAAAATGATACGGTAAATCAGTAAGAGACATCATAGATCGCACCATATCTAATAAAGTACGGTTACGACGTTCGGACACACCATTACGCTATGGTGTTCTAGGTGGCGTGAGTTGCAAAATTATTCCACATTGTTTCAACTGAAGATCAAACTCATAACTCAAATATTCACCTCCACGATCAGATCGTAGAAACTTTATTTTCTTGTTACGATGATTTCCACTTCACTCTGAAATTCTTTGAACTTTTCAAATGTTTCAGACTTATGTTTCATTAAGTAGATATACCCATATCTTCTCAAATCATTTGTGATGGTCAGAAAATAATGACACCCGCCGCGAGCCTCAACACTCATTAGACCGCATACATCAGTATGTATTATTTCCAATAATTCAGTTGCTCACTCCATTGTTCCTAAGAACGGAGTCTTAGTCATCTTGCCCATGAGGCATGGTTCGCAAGCATCAAGTGATTCCAAAAGCCAATCAGCATAGAGTTTCTTCATGTGCTTTACACCAATATGACCTAAACGGCAGTGCCACAAATAAGTTGCACTATCATTATTAACCTTCCATCTTTTGGCTTCAATATTATGAATATGTGTATCACTACAATCGAGATTCAACAAAAATAGACCACTCATCAAGGGTGCATGACCATAAAAGATATTACTCATATAAATAGAACAACCATTATTCTCTGATTTAAATGAATAACCATCACGCATCAAACAAGATCCAGATACAATGTTCATGCTCAACGCTGGCACCAAATAACAATTATTTAGGTTTAAAACTAATCCTGACGGTAGATGTAGAGGTAGCGTGCCGACGGAGATCACATCGAATTTGGAACTATTTCCCACGCGCATCGTCACCTCGTCCTTAGCCAATTTTCGTTTAATCCATAGCCCCTATTTCGAGTTGCAAATATGAGCAACAGAACCAGTATCAAATACCCAGGCGCTACTACGAGCATTAGTAAGGTACACATCAATACATGTATATCAAATATATCTTTCACTTTGCCATCTTCTTATCCGCCAAATACTTGGGGGAGTTCCACTTCCAGTGACCAGTCCCTTTGCAGTAGAAGCACTCAGTCTCAGGCTTAGGTCCAGACTTGGGCTTCTCCACTTGAGCAGCAACTTGCTTGCCGTTCTTCTTCAAGTCCCCCTTCTTCCCTTTGCCCTTTTTCTTGAAACCAGTGGTCTTGTTAACCATCAACACTTGATGCTCCTTCTTGATTTCTACCTCCGCAGCCTGTAGCATCGCGAAGAGCTCGAGAATTGTCTTATCCATCCCTTGCATATTATAGTTCATCATGAAGCTTTTGTAGCTTTGTGGTAGTGATTGAAGAATTTTGTCAATGACACTATCACCAGGAAGATTAACTCCCAGTTGAGTCAAGTGGTTGTGGTACCCGGACATTCTGAGTATATGTTCACTGACAGAACTATTCTCCTCCATTTTGCAGATATAAAACTTATTGGAGACTTCATATCTCTCAATTCGGGCATTTGCTTGAAGTATTAACTTCAACTCCTGGAACATCTCTTTTGCTCCATGACGTACAAAGCGTCTTTGAAGTCCCGATTCTAAGCCGTAAAGCATGGCACGCTGAACTATCGAGTAGTCATCAGCTTTGCTCTGCCATACGTTCACAATGTCCGGAGCTACTCCTGTAGCGGGTCTTGCACCTAGCGGTTCTTCCAGGACGTAATTCTTCTGTGCAGCAATGAGGATAATCCTCAAGTTACGGACCCCATCCGTGTAGTTGCTACCATCATCTTTCAACTTAGCTTTCTCTAGGAATGCATTAAAATTCAAGGGAACGGTAGCACATGCCATTGATCTACAACAACATAGACATGAAAATACTATCAGGTACTAAGTTCATGATAAATTAAAGTTCAATTAATCATATTACTTAAGAACTCCCACTTAGATAGACATCCCTCTAGTCATCTAAATGATCACATGATCCATATCAACTAAACCATGTCCGATCATCATGTGAGATGGAGTAGTTTTCAATGGTGAACATAACTATGTTGATCATATCTACTATATGATTCATGTTCGACCTTTCGGTCTCAGTGTTCCGAGGCCATATTTGCATATGCTTGGCTCGTCAAGTTTAACCTGAGTATTCTGCACGTGCAAAACTGGCTTGCACCCGTTTTATGTGAACGTAGAGCTTATCACAGCCGATCATCATGTGGTGTCTCGGCACAACGAACTATAGCAATGGTGCATACTCAGGGAGAACACTTGTACCTTGAAATTTAGTGAGGGATCATCTTATAATGCTACCGCCGTACTAAGAAAAATAAGATGCATAAAGGATAAACATCACATGCAATCAAAATATGTGATATGATATGGTCATCATCATCTTGTGCCTTTGATCTCCATCTCCAAAGCACTGTCATGATCTCCATCATCACTGGCTTGACACCTTGATCTCCATCGTAGCATCATTGACGTCTCGCCAACTATTGCTTCCATGACTATCGCTACCGCTTAGTGATAAAGTAAAGCAATTATATGGCGATTGCATTTCATACAATAAAGCGACAACCATAAGGCTCCTGCCAGTTGCCGATAACTTTTACAAAACATGATCATCTCATACAACAATTTGTATCTCATCACGTCTTGACCATATCACATCACAACATGCCCTGCAAGAACAAGTTAGACATCCTCTACTTTTTTGTTGCAAGTTTTACGTGGCTGCTACGGGCTTCTAGCAAGAACCGTTCTTACCTACGCATCAAAACCACAATGATTTTTCATCAAGTGTGCTGTTTTAAGCTTCAACAAGGACCGACCGTAGTCAAACTCAATTCAACTAAAGTTGGAGAAACAGACACCCGCCAGCCACCTGTGTGCGAAGCACGTCGGTAGAACCAGTCTCATGAACACGGTCATGTAATGTCAGTCTGGGTCGCTTCATCCAACAATACCGCTGAATCAAAGTAAGATGTTGGTGGTAAGCAGTATGACTATTATCGCCCACAACTCTTTGTGTTCTACTTGTGCATACAAAATCTACGCATAGACTGGCTCTGATGCCACTGTTGGGGAACACAGTATTTCAAAAAATTCCCTACGATCACGCAAGATCTATCTAGGAGATGCATAGCAATGAGATGCGAGAGTGTGTCCATGTACCCTCGTAGACCGAAAGCAGAAGCGTTTAGTTACGCAGTTGATGTAGTCGAATGTCTTCACGATCCAACTGATCCAAATAATGAACGTATGGCACCTTCATGTTCTGTACACATTTAGCACGATGACGTCCCTCGAGCTCTTGATCTGGTTGAGGACAAGGGAGAGTTCCGTTAGCATGAAAGCGTGGCGACGGTGATGATGAAGTTACCAGCGCAGGGCTTCACCTAAGCACTACGACGATATGACCGAGGTGGTAAACTATGGAGGGGGGCACCGCACATGGCTAAGAGATGTCTGTTGTGCCTTTGGGGTGCCCCCGCCTCCGTATATAAAGGGGGGAGGAGGAGGTGGCCGGCCTAAGGGGCACGCCATAAGGGGGGAGTCCTACTTGGACTCCTAGTCCAAGTAGGATTCGGCCGCCCTCCTTCCTTCCACCGGAGAGGGAAAGGGGGAAGGGAGAGAGAGGGAGAAGGAAAGAGGGGGGCCGGCCCCCTCCCCTAGTCCAATTCGGTTTGGGCAGGGGGGCGCCCCTCTCATGTGGCCTTTCTCCTCTCCTCCAATAAGGCCCAATAGGCCCAATACTTCTCTTGGGGGGTTCCGGTAATCTCCTGGTACTCTGGAAAAATGCCCGAACCACTCGGAACCATTCCGATGTCCAAATGCAACCTTCCAATATATGAATCTTTACCTCTCAACCATTCAGAGACTCCTCTTCATGTCCGTGATCTCATTCGGGACTCGAAACAAACTTTGGTCATCAAATCACATAACTCATAATACAAATCGTCATCGAACATTAAGCGTGCGGACCCTACGGGTTCGAGAACTATGTAGACATGACCGAGACACATCTCCGGTCAATAACCAATAGTGGGACCTAGATGCTCATATTGGCTCCTACATATTCTACGAAGATCTTTATCGGTCAAACCGCATAACAACAAACGTCATTCCCTTTGTCATCGGTATGTTACTTGCCCGAGATTCAATCGTTGATATAATCATACCTAGTTCAATCTCGTTACAGGCAAGTCTCTTTACTCGTTCCATAATGCATCATCCCGTAACTAACTCATTAGTCGCATTGCTTGCAAGACTTATAGTGATGTGTGAGGGAGTCCTGGATAAGGGGGTCTCCGGACAGCCGGACTATATCCTTTGGCCGAACTGTTGGACTATGAAGACACAAGATTGAAGACTTCGTCCCGTGTCCGGATGGGACTCTACTTGGCATGGAAGGCAAGCTAGGCAATACGGATATGTATATCTCCTCCTTTGTAACCGACCTTGTGTAACCCTAGCCCCCTCCGGTGTCTATATAAACCGGAGGGTTTTAGTCCGTAGGATAACATACAATCATACCATAGGCTAGCTTTTAGGGTTTAGCCTCTCCGATATCGTGGTAGATCAACTCTTGTACTACTCATATTACCAAGAATAAATCAAGCAGGACGTAGGGTTTTACCTCCATCAAGAGGGCCTGAACCTGGGTAAAACATCATGTCCCCTGCCTCCTGTTACCATCCGCCTCAGACGCGCAGTTCGGGACCCCCTACCCGAGATCCGCCGGTTTTGACACCGACATTGGTGCTTTCATTGAGAGTTCCTCTGTGTCATCGCCGTTAGGCTTGATGGCTCCTTTGATCATCGATAGCGATGCAGTCCAGGGTGAGACTTTTCTCCCCGGACAGATCTTTGTGTTCGGCGGCTTTGCATTGCGGGCCAACTCGCTTGGCCATCTGGAGCAGATCGAGAGTTACGCCCTGGCCATCAGGTCAGGTTTGGAAGCTTAAACTACATGGCCGATATCCGCGGAGACTTGATCTTCGACGGATTCGAGCCCTTGCTTATTGCGCCACACGGTCACGATGAGCATGATTTAGCTCTGCCATCGGACAGTGTCCAGGAGATCGTGCCGGCAACCGCTCTGAACCTCAATTCGGAGCCAGTTGCGCCACCCATGGGCGGGTGGATAGACCCCGCCACGGAGGCCGCACTCTCATCGGTGATCGAGCCGATTATCGACCTTACCCTTCACGGGAGCCGTGACGCCGAACTACCGGATTCATCCCCGGCCACGGACTCCGAACCGCCTGCGCCCGTGCCTATCGAATCCGATTGAGCGCCGATCATGGAGTTTACCTCCGTGGATATTTTTCAGCATTCTCCCTTCGGCGACATACTGAACTCATTAAGGTCTCTCTCCCTGTCAGGAGAATCCTGGCCGAACTATGTCCGGCAGGATTGGGATGCGGATGACGAAGAAATTCGCCTCCCACCCACCACCCACTTAGTAGCCACTGTCGACGACTTAACCGACATTCTCGACTTCGGCTCCAAAGACATCGACGGTATGGACGACGATGCGGGAGACGAAGAGGAACCACTGCCCACAGGGCACTGGACAGCCACCTCATCATATGATATATACATGGTGGACACACCCAAAGAAGGCAATGGCGATGAGACAGCGGACGATGACCCCTCCAAGAAGCAACCCAAGCGCCGACGCCAGTGGCGCCGCTCTAAGTCTTTCCAAAGAAAAAGCGGTGACACCAGCACAGGAGATAATACCACTCCGGACAATGCTGAAGACGACAACAATCCCCTCCAGCAAGATTTAGCGCAGGAGGATGGAGAAGCCAGCCCTCCCGAGAGAGCGGCAGATGAAGAGGCGGAGGATGATAATTACATGCCTCCCTCTGAAGACGAGGCAAGCCTCGACGATGACAAATTCATCATGCCTGAGGATCCCGTCGAACAAGAGCGCTTCAAGTGCCGGCTTATAGCCACGGCAAATAGCCTTAAGAAAAAGCAACAGCAGCTTCAAGCTGATCAAGATTTGCTAGCTGACAGATGGACTGAAGTCCTTGCGGCCGAGGAATATAAACTCGAACGCCCCTCCAAGAGTTACCCAAAGCGTAGGTTGCTACCCCGACTGGAGGAGGAAGCACTCAAACCTACATCTCCAGCATATGATGCGGCTGACCGGCCACCTCGTGGTCGCGACAGAGAGGCATTTCAGCCAAAAACTTAGCAAAACATGCAAGATCGATCTACGGATCACGAGGGTGCGCCACTATGCGAGACGATAACTGTCACGCCGAATACAGTAAAAGTAAATCCGGCCAGGCCGAACACAGCGGGCAAGACTCATTTGAGCTGCATCACGATATAGCCCAGTACAGAGGTGCTGCACACCCCCTATGCTTCACAGACGAAGTAATGGATCACCAAATCCTAGAGGGTTTCAAACCCGTAAATATCGAATCATACGACGGCACAACAGATCCCGCGGTATGGATCAAGGATTTCCTCCTGCACATTCACATGACCCGCGGTGACGATCTACACGCCATCAAATACCTCCCACTCAAGCTCAAAGGACCAGCTTGGCATTGGCTCAACAGCTTTCCAGCAGAGTCCATTGGCTATTGGGAAGATATGGAAGCCGCATTCATCGACAACTTCCAAGGCACTTATGTGCGACCACCAGATGCCGATGACTTGAGCCACATAATTCAGCAGCCAGAGGAATCGGCCAAGCAATTCTGGACACGGTTCCTAACAAAGAAAAATCAAATCATCGACTGTCCGGATGCAGAGGCCCTAGCAGCTTTTAAGCACAACATCCACGACGAGTGGCTCGCCCGGCACCTTGGCCAGGAAAAACCGAAATCTATGGCAGCCCTCACGAGACTCATGACCCGCTTTTGCGTGGGAGAAGACAGCTGGCTGGCTCGCAGCAATAACATATCAAAGAACCATGGTACTTCGGATACCAAGGATGGCAATGACAGGTCACGTCGCAACAAACACAAGCGCCACATTAACAGCGACAATACCGAGGATACAACAGTCAATGCCGAATTCAAAGGCTCTAAACCCGGTCAGTGGAAAAAGCCATTCAAAAGAAGCACTCCGGGCCCGTCCAGTTTGGACCGTATACTCGACCGCTCGTGTCAAATACACGGCATCCCCAATGTCATGGGTTTGTCACGGCAGATGTCCTTGTGAAAGGACTTAGTCGTGGAGCCATCGCTATGGGTTAGCTTAAAGGGGTTAAACCGGACATGGGGACATGGGGGGTTTTATACTAGTTCGGCCCCTTCGAGGAAGGTAAAAGCCTACGTCTAGTTGTGATTGGTATTGCTAGGGTTTCGAAGGCCAGGGAGCGAATCCGCTTTGTCTGGCTCTCGAGTTGTTGCCTGTCCCTAAACCGCAGCCGGGTCATCCCTTTATATACATAGGTTGATGCCCGCTAGGCTTACAGAGTCCTGAAGCCGGATCATAAACGTGTCCGGTTTGGTCTCTACTCTTCCTATCTTACAATACAAGTTACATGACTATGTCGGTTTACATTTATAGGTTGTAACCCGCCTTTGGGCCTTGGGCCCTCCTTCTAGCGCCATCATCCTTGCATCTTCATGGGCTTCTAATCTTCAAGGAGTTAACCCGGCTTCACCTGGCCGGTTTACATCCAGTAGTAATATCCCCAACATTAGGCCTCAGATTGGTTTGAACTTGTTCATGTCAATCTTCTACACTTAGAAAAATTCCTCCCTCATCATATTCACTTTGATCTTGTAAACCGCCGTGACGTCATATTTCCAGATTATGATAAATTGCCCTGACGTCATCCATCCGTTGATGTCGAAGATTAACCTCATTTAATGTGTATTCAGTCACCGAGGCGACACCTTTATTAACTTATCCATTTTTGGGCTCCTCGATTCCCGCGCTTGCCGTTTTATCGCTTCGCCTTATAAATAGGGGCAGAGGACCCCTTTCTTTTCTTTCCTCTACCCATTCATCTCTTCTTCTTCCTCTCAACGACCCCGCACTCGAGAGCCACCGTCATCTTCGAACCTCGCCTCTGCTTCGTCGTCGGCCGCTGCATCAACCCGTTCGCACCAGAGTTCCACAGCGCCCTTCCGTTGCTTCTACGGTCGCAGTAAGTCCTTTCCCC
Source organism: Triticum urartu (assembly GCF_056163025.1). NCBI lineage: Eukaryota > Viridiplantae > Streptophyta > Magnoliopsida > Poales > Poaceae > Triticum > Triticum urartu. The sequence goes on along the minus strand of NC_141873.1, from coordinate 354,893,777 downwards.
CTTCTTTCCTAGATCCATTAGGGTTTCCTCGCTGTTCTTGAGGTTCATCAGAGATTTTAGTGCTGTTCTTGCTTGACCCGTAGATGAATGCTTCGTACTTATCATATCCCTTGCCGTGATGAATCTTCTGTTACCCTCACAAATCCTTATACGCAAAAAAACTGTTGCAGTCCTTCATAAACTGTTTCGGGTCTTACCCTTTTTAGCTTGAAATATTTTACTTTTCTGTCTTACCTTAGATCCGAAATTTTTATACATCTCTGCGAAATCTGTTTCTCCTCACACCATCATAAGCGGTTTAACTTTGCATAATCAATCTGTACCATTAGCCCTCTGATAAACCGGAAGAACCCTTTACCTTCATAGCTATACTCTGGTTTAACAATGTCTGAATACTCCTGTGCTGGTATTGTCCTATTTTTTTATATTGCATTGGCCTCCGGTTTACACCATTTCATATATTAGTATGTTTCTTACTCCATTGTATCTTGCACATCATCATGCGTGCTTTATAAACTGGCCTTTCATTTTTAGCTTGTTTGTTTTGCAATGGCCAAACAATTCACTGCCTGCAACTGGGCTCGTTCCTGGGTTACTGAGACTGAGTTGAATGAGATGGTCAGCATCGGCTCCCTGCCTAAGAAAACTGAAATCAAATGGCGAGTTCCAGGAACAGAAAATCCTCCGACCCCAAGGCAGGGCGAGGTGGTGGTCTTTGTTGACCACATAAGCCGTGGCTTCAAACCGTCAGGATCAAAGTTTTACCGGGATGTACTTGCCAATTTCCAACTCCATCCACAAGATATTGGGCCGAATTCAGTATCCAACCTATGCAACTTCCAAGTCTTCTGTGAAGCATACATACAGGAAGAACCGACTGCAAAACTGTTCTGGGATTTCTTTCACTTAAACCGGTGCACAGAGTTTGTAAATGGCCCGAACACAAAATTTGGTGGTGTCTCGATTCAAAAGCGGAAAGAAGTTGAATTTCCTCACGCCAAACATCACAGCCACCCAAAGGAATGGAACCAAACTTGGTTTTATTGCAGAGACACTTCGCCTGAAGACAAAAATCCCCTTCCAGGCTTTCGTGAGCACCGGCTTTCCAATACCCATCCGATACCGCATCGTTTGAGTTCCGCCGAAAGGGCGAAATATGCCCCTCAACTCGCCAAACTCTGGGCCTTTATGGCCAATGGCTTAACAAGTGTGGATTTCCTGCGCTGTTGGATATCTTGGAGCATCTTGCCTCTAAGCCAGCGTCCCGGTTTAATGTGTGAATATACCAGTGAGGTTGACGACCCTCAACGCCATTGTAACATTCAATTATCTGATGAAGAAGTTACTGAAGGTGTAAAGAAAATTCTGAATGAATCGGAACTGGCCTGTAGTCAAACCGGTCTGAGTCCCTTCTATGCCAAGAACAAACCGCCTGCTGTAAGCATTATACTTCCTTTTCATGTGTAATATTTTCATCTTATGCAATCTGTAATCCTTCTTTTGTGTATGTAGGGTGATGACCCCTTTTGGAAACGGAAAACCGTAGAGAAAGCGGCAAAGCCGACTGGGGATAAAGCGGTCAAGCCATCCCGCCCCAAAACCAAAGCCGTAAAGCGGACGTCAAAACAGAAAACGACTGACCGGATCAACATGGAACTTGATGATGACACTGATGATCCAGAAGTTGAGGTAGAACTCGACTCACTTGGCTCTCTTTTCATGCATCTCATTAACAATGATCTTCCTCAGGAGGACGCAGAGGCTAGTCAAGCTGATGATGTAGAGGTAATTACCCTTTCCTCCGGTTCTGACTCTATGCCAACACAAAAAACTCGCCAAGCAGTCCGGAAGTAAGCTTTTCTCATACTCTTGCTCACTTGGATCCAACATTTATTTCGAAGACTCGGCAGCATGAAGCTCGCCGGACAACCCGGCACAGTGGCCAACAGGTTACTTCAGCCGGTTTACCTGATACCCCAGTTCGGAAGCGCCGATCTGAGGTCTCTCCTACTTCTGACCATTCTTACCCCAAGGCAGGTTATTTCAGACAACCTCTTAATCCTTCCGATTCAAATTATCAGGTGACACCTCCTTCATCTTCTGGTGAATCGACAACATCTCTACTCCCCCCTTTGAAAACTGTGGCTGGGTAAGTTGTAAAAACTTTTCCTTTCAATGCGTCGTAAATCCTTTGAATAGGATGTTAATCCTCTTTTATTCTGTTTGCAGTGCCAAAGCCAGACCCAGCAAGAAAGCTCGGACCACCAATCCGCCCGAAGATCCGGTCGCCGAAGAAGAAGAACCAAGAGGTGAACCGGAACAAACTTGTGAACCGGAAGGTCCTCATCCTGAAGCTACTTCTGATGACCCGCCCCTTGAAGGTCAAAATACTAACGAGCCTACAGACACTGAGCCTGCCGCGCCCGATGCTGAACCGGCAGAACCAAACCGGGCTAGTCCGGTGAAAGATGCTGAAATTCCAATATCATCAACCAAAAACCCTAAAGGCCAAGGTGATGACATTATTATTACTGGAATAGGCCATAACTCTCCTGGCCATCCCATATTTTTGGCACAACATAGTGCTAAAGAAGAGCAGGCTGCTAGAGAAAAAAGCAAATGGAGAAGTGATTTGGCAAGTTATGCTCATCTCAACGCAGAGGAGCTTCACTCTGGCTTCTTGAATCGCTTGCACGCAAACCGGGATTACGAAGCCGGTTTGGTAAATTTGATGAAGGACCGATATGAGGTAGTTTCTTCCTCCTTTATATCTTGATTGATAGTCTGAAAATGCTAGCCCAAATAGCCCCCAAGGGTTGGGTTATAATGTGAATCATAACCCGAGTCTTCGTAACACTTTAAGCCACTGCTAAGAACCAGATTCACCCTTTAACAAGTAGATAGCTTTCTGCCGCGTATCCCCCAAAGGCCAGTTTAACTCTAACAAGTTAATCCGGGTTTGAATCCATGCATCCGTTTTTGAATCGACATACATTAGCCCCCAAGTGTCAAGGATAATGTTTACATTGTTCTGGAGACTTGTATAAACTGTGGCAATGTAGAACAAATAGGCATTAGCCCCCAAGTACGCAGTGCATAACCTGTTATGCGATTTGTACTTAGAATATGTAAGTATCTTGTGATTTGATATATCTTCAATGTTTGCAGTCTGATTTGAGGAATAAAGAGGCCCGAAACATTGATTTGCAAAACAATGTGAAGTCCCAACAACAAGAAGCCACCAAAACCAAAGAAGAGCTGACGAAGGCCCTAGCCGCCATGGAAAAACTCAAAGAATCTTTCAACAAAGACCGTGCCGAATGGGAGATCGAGAAATCCGGTTTAATAAAGAGTGCCGAAGACGCCAAGGCTGCCTTGAAACCGGTTGCGGAGGAACTGGCTGGCTTAAAACGGCAAATTAATGCCATGACTTCTACAATTTTTGGTAAGTGTGTCCTTTATGTATTTAGCATAACTTGTGGAACCTTATCTTTGACCAGAATACTGATGTTAAACCGTGACAGGCACCCGTATTGCTCATCTTGGTACAGATATGTGCATGAAGCTCAAAGCGGCATATACATTGGTTGAACAGCTATACTCTGGGTCTCAGCGGGCAATTTGCACAGCAGCTTGCAACAAACTGGCTCCAACTTTGATTAAAGAAATACTTGAGAAACTGGCCATGTTACCAGCCCGTATTGCCAAGTTGAAGAAAGCAGCTACCAGAGCAGGGGCTTTAACCGCACTTATTCGAGCCAAAGCCTGGATTCCGGACCTTGAAGCGGAGGATATCATTAAAGGATACCAAAGTGTTAAAGAAGACGGTTCCAATTTCGACAATGATGACCTCCGGTGGCTGACCAAACAGATGCGGCCAGTAGCCAGCAAGTTGGCCGATGATACAGATTTGTCCCATTTTCAACCGTTTTACGATGCAGAGGGGAAGAGGCAGCCGACCGACATCCATGAAGTTGAAGAACTTGTGCCTCCAATTCGTAAGCACACTTATGCTCCTGATATTAACCAGTCCAATCTTATCCATGAAGAAGCAGTGTTTCAAGCTTTAACTGGAATCGATTGGTCAACGGTTGATTTCCAGCGTCTGGGGAGGGATGAAGAAGTGCCCACACCAACTGACCCACAACCGTCAAACCATGCAAATGAAGATTCCTGATCCGGTCGCCGGTTTACATGGCCTCTGTGAAAAACAATGATACCATTGGAGCCGCTTTGAAAGCTTCTTGTAATAGGATAGCCAAAAAACTCCGTTATCTGCCATGCCATCGAGCATGTTTCATAATACTTCATGACAATCTTGTGCCACTTTTTGGGATATATTTATGCATAACCCATGATGAATTGTGCTCCTGGGTACAACAACATAAAAGTGTCTAGCGGTTTACCGCTAGACGGATCATGACGTCCAAGAAGTATATAATACATAGACGAATAATCGAAGTGTTTGTATACAAAGCAATATACATAACATACCTCATTGGTTGATCAATCAGTGTATACGGAAAAGGTGTTAATACCAATCCGGAACATTGATAACCCCATATTTATTATGCTGGTCTACATAGTAAACCAGACCGGGATAACTACCGGGTTTTCTTTGTAACACTGGCGATATAGTCAAACCAGACCGGGTCAAGAAACACTGGTGTATAACTGATCAGGTGCCGACAACTTATAGTTGAAAAAGCAAGCCGGGTCAAGGACGTCGGTTTAACAAAAAATACTTATGAACTTCAACAAATAAAACTCAAAAAGGAAAATATGCAAGGCTTTTTACGAGCTGCCGGGCTCCAAATGAGGCTTTTCATGGGCTGCCAGGCCTCTGAGTTAAACCATTTAACAAAGCCTTTTAAGATGGGCCTCCAATTAACCAATCATCGTTTTAACTTTGACAAGTTCAGGGTCTATAAAAGATTGACATGTCAAACGTTAGATGGGTCACACCAGGATTACCTGGACAGGAGTGGCTTACTTGATGAAGGCAGGTTAACCCGGGTTTTTAGGTGAATACACCAGGCTTCCAAGTCGTGGCTTGATAGCAAATTACAAGGGTCCTTTCAAACTCTTTGTTGCTTTAGAAAAAGAGCCCCCAAGTAACTTTGAGAGCTAGGCTTAGTGTGTGCCCATGTTTGAGTCTGTGCTTTGTGCAACACTCTCTTTGGCTCCACATATTTTTCTTTTGTGGCCTAAATGCCTATAAAGAGGTGTAGCTATGGTGTGATAACAACCAAGCCCCCTAGTGATATCCCTTCGTGGTTTCAAAACCGATCAAGAGGTGTAGCTGTAGTTCAAATATGACCAAGCCCCCTAGTGATTTTCTTTATATCTGTGCAACTGCTAAGACCAGATTAAGAAAAACTCCGCTTTGTCAGCTAACTCGTATAACACACATAAGATGTAAAGAGAACAGATACCCCACTTATAACGGAGGCTTCGGTTTATTATATGATATATACACTGTCATAAATATGTACAGATGAAGAGCCTATGGCTTCAAGTATAGTAAGGCCGAAGGAGAGCTATGTTCCATGGCCGCTTGGTCTCCTCCTGCAATTGACGTGAGTCTTTATGCTCTCGAACATCAATGAGGTAGTAAGACCCGTTGTGCAGATTTTTGCTGACCACAAAGGGTCCTTCCCAAGGTGGGGATAACTTGTGCATATCAGTCTGATCCTGGATGAGCCAGAGCACCAAATCGCCTTCTTGAAAGGTTCTGGTTTTAACCCCGCGGATGTGATAACGTCGGAGATCTTGTTGATAAATCGCCGATCGTGCTGCTACAAGATGACGCTCTTCATCCAACAGGTCCAGAGAATCCTGACGTGCCTTCTCATTATCAGCTTCAACATAAGCTGTCACACGGGGCGAGTCGTGACGGATGTCACTAGGAAGAACGGCCTCCGCTCCATAGACCATGAAGAAAGGTGTGTAACCCGTAGAGCTATTGGGTGTGGTGTTGATGCTCCATAACACAGAAGGTAGCTCCTCAACCCAACAACCCGGTGTCCGCTTTAAGGGAACCATAAGCCTGGGTTTGATACCCCGTAGAATTTCTTGATTTGCCCTTTCTGCTTGACCATTAGATTGGGGGTGAGCCACCGACGCTAGATCGAGCCGGATGTGCTCACGTTGAAAAAATTCTTCCATCTCCCCCTTTGACAAGTTAGTACCATTATCTGTGATAATGCTGTGTGGAAAACCAAACCGGAATATCACCTTCTTGATGAATTGAACCGCCATGGCTGCATCACACTTGCCGACTGGCTCTGCCTCCACCCATTTGGTGAATTTATCAACTGCTACTAACAAGTGGGTCTTTTTGTCCTTAGATAGCTTGAAGGGTCCAACCATATCAAGCCCCCAAGTTGCAAACGGCCACGTAATTGGAATCATCCGCAAATCTTGAGCCGGAATGTGCGCACGGCGGGCGAATTTTTGACACCCGTCACATCTCTTGACTAAATCTTCCGCATCAGCATGCGCCGACAACCAGTAAAAACCGTGGCGAAAAGCTTTAGCAACCAAAGACTTTGAACCGACATGGTGACCGCAGTCCCCTTCATGGATTTCTCGCAAAATCTCACAACCTTCTTGAGGAGAAACACAATGCTGAATTGCTCCTGAAACGCTGTAGCGATGTAACTCCCCGTTGAGTATGGTCATGGACTTGGAACGCCGGATTATCTGTCGAGCCAACGTTTCATCGTCTGGTAACTCGCCCTGGTTCATGTAAGCCAGATATGGAATTGTCCAATCTGGTATGGCATGCAGGGCTGCCACCAACTGAGCCTTCGGATCAGGAATAGCCAAATCTTCTTTGGTTGGTACCTTGACTGACGGATTATGAAACACATCAAGAAAGACATTAGGCGGGACCGGTTTACGCTGGGAACCAAGACGACTTAAAGCGTCCACCGCTTCATTCTTCCGCCGATCTATATGGTCCACCTGATAACCCTTAAAGTGACCAGCCACTGTGTCCACCTCTCGCCGATATGCAGCCATGAGTGGGTCATTAGAATCCCAGGTGCCACACACCTGCTGAGCTACTAGATCTGAATCGACAAAGCACTTAACCCGGCTCAAATTCATCTCCTTAGCCATCCGAAGACCGTGGAGCAAAGCCTCATATTCAGCTGCATTGTTAGTACAAGGGAACAATAAACGGAGGACATAACAAAACTTGTTACCTCGTGGGGAAGTTAGTATGACTCCAGCCACCGAGCCCTCCAACTGTCTGGACCCATCAAAATGAATAGTCCAATATGTATTATCTGGTTTCTCTTCAGGTGCCTGTAACTCCGTCCAATCATTGATGAAGTCCACGAGTGCCTGGGATTTGATCACTGTGCGGGGTATATATTTGAGCCCGTGAGGTCCAAGCTCAATAGCCCATTTGGCAATCCGGCCAGTTGCTTCTCTGTTTTGAATGATATCGCCCAAAGGAGCTGAACTGACCACTGTGATGGGATTGCCCTGAAAATAATGTTTAAGCTTCCGGCTTGCCATAAATACTCCATAAACCAGCTTCTGCCAATGCGGATACCTCTGCTTTGACTCAATCGCTGATATAATAAACCGGCCATTGAACCAGATATTCCTTGCCAAGCTCCTTGCGCTCTACCACAATGGCTATGCTAACAGCCCGGGCATTAGCATCCACATATAGCAATAACGGCTCTATCAATTGGTGCTGCGAGTACGGGCGGTTCAGCTAACTGCCTCTTTAGATCCTCGAATGCCTTATCAGCTGCCTCACTCCAGACAAAGTTATCTGTCTTCTTGAGCATTTGATATAAAGGGATGGCCTTCTCCCCAAGGCGACTAATAAACCGGCTCAAGGCTGTAATCCGGCCGGCCAGACGTTGAACATCGTTGATACACGCCGGTTTAGCCAAGGATGTAATTGCTGCAATCTTTTCCAGATTAGCCTCAATGCCTCTGTTTGACACCAGAAAACCCAAGAGCTTGCCTGTCGGGACACCGAAGACACACTTCTCCGGATTGAGCATCATCTTGTAAATCCGGAGATTGTCAAAGGTTTCTCTCAAATCATCTATGAATGTCTCCTCCTTTCTGGACATTACCACAATATCATCCACATATGCCTGAACATTGCGCCCAATTTGCTTATGAAGGCAATTCTGAACACATCGCTGGTAAGTTGCCTGGGCACTCTTGAGTCCAAAAGGCATGGAAACATAGCAGAAGGCTCCAAGGGAGTTATGAAAGCTGTATTCTCCTGGTCCTTAACCGCCATTTTGATCGGATGATAACCAGAGTAAGCATCCAGAAAACACAAACGGTCACAACCTGCCGTAGCATCAATTATCTGATCAATGCGAGGGAGAGAAAAGGGGTCTGCAGGGCAAGCCTTGTCTGAATCTGTGTAATCCACACACATGCGCCAAGTGCCGTTTTTCTTAAGAACCAACACCGGATTAGCCAACCACTCTGGATGAAAAACCTCTACAATAAACCCCGCGGCCAACAGACGGGCTACTTCTTCACCGATAGCCTTACGTCTTTCTTCATTGAAGCGGCGGAGGAACTGCCGGACCGGTTTAAACTTAGGATCAATGTTGAGTGTGTGCTCAGCGAGTTCCCTCGGTACACCTGGCATGTCAGAAGGTTTCCATGCAAAGATGTCCCGATTCTCACGGATGAACTCGATGAGCGTGCTTTCCTATGTGGGATCCAGGTGAGCGCTGATGCTGAACTGTTTGGATGAGTTGCCAGGAACAAAGTCAACCATCTTAGTATCTGTAGCCGATTTGAACTTCAACGCCGGATCATGTTCCGTAGTCGGCTTTTTCAAAGAGGTCATGTCTGCCGGATCAACTTGCTCCTTATAGAATTTCAACTCTTCCGTGGCACAAACCGACTCAGCATAAGCTGCATCACCTTCCTCACACTCCAAAGCAATCTTTCTTCTTCCATGTATTGTGATAGTCCCCTTATGACCTGGCATTTTAAGCTGTAGATAAACATAACACGGCCTCGCCATGAATTTAGCATAAGCCGGCCGTCCAAACAAGGCGTGGTATGGACTTTTGATCTTTACCACCTCAAGTGTCAATGTTTCTGACCTTGAATCATAGTCATCTCCAAAAGCTACCTCTAAGGCTATCTTGCCAACAGGATATGCAGACTTACCGGGCACCACACCATGAAAGACCGTATTTGACGGTTTAAGATTCTTATCTGTCAACCCCATACAACAGAATGTATCATAATATAAAATGTTGATACTACTTCCCCCATCCATGAGTACTTTGGTAAACTTGTATCCCCCAACTTGAGGGGCTACTACCAGGGCCAAGTGACCTGGATTATCAACCCAGGGTGGGTGATCCTCTCTACTCCACAGAATAGGTTGCGCAGACCAGCGTAAATACTGAGGTACTGCCGGTTCAACAGAGTTTACTGCCCTTTTGTGAAGCTTCTGATCACGCTTACACAAACTAGTAGTGAAGACATGATATTGCCCGCTATTTACCTGCTTGGGATTACTCTGATAACCCGACTGCTGCTGCTGCTGATGGTTGTAACCTCCCTGGTTGCCTTGGTGCCCTTGATTGATGTGTCTGGTTTGGTTGCCTTGAAACCCTAAACCGGAACCACCACCTCTGTAGCCCGGCCCATGGAAACCTCCTCCTGAACCGCCGGGCGGGCCATTATCATACTGGAACATATTGGAATTCTTGAAATCCCACATGATGTAACAGTCCTTCCAAAGATGTGATGCCGGCTTCTCCTTTGATCCATGCTTTGGACAGGGCTGATTTAACAGGCGCTCCAAATTGGGGCCTGAACCTCCACCCCTCTGGGGCTGCTTACCCTTACAGCGCTGGCCATTCTCCTATGCATTGGTGTTAGCAACAAAGTCCAAGCTGCTGTCGGCCTTGCGCTTACCGCCGTTTCCATGGCCTGCCGGATTATGCTGCTAACCCTTGGCATTGCCGTTCTTCTTACCTTTCCCCGGTTTGTCCTCCTCCGAATCCAGGTCCTTGGTATTATCTGAATCGGTGTATTTAACCAAAGCGGTCATGAGCGTTGACATATCATTGCAGTGACGTTTGAGTCTTCCCAACTTCTGTTTGAGTGGTAAGAAACGGCAATTGACCTCTACATTGATACGATCTGATGAATGCAAAATCGCTGAGACCCGTTTGGCCCAATGGGTCATGGACTCCCCTTCCTCTTGGACACAAGCGGCCAGATCCACGATTGACATTGGCTGCTTATAAGTATCTTTGAAGTTCTGGATAAACCGGTGCTTTAACTCAGCCCATGACCCGACAGAGTTGGTTGGTAAGCTCTTCAACCAAGTGCGAGCTGTTCCTTCCAACATCATGGTGAAATATTTAGCACACACTGCTTCATCCACATCTAACATCTCCATTGCCATCTCATAGCTCTCCACCCACGCCTCTGGTTGCAAATCACCGGTGTAATTTGGTACCTTACGAGGTCCCTTGAAGTCCTTGGGCAGTCTCACATTATGCAAAGCGGGGGTAAGACACGGCACCCCTAAGGAACTGAACACCACACCTGGCTCTACTGAGGCCGTAGGGTGAACCGGAGTATGTTGTCGTGCTCCGTGTCGAGCTGCCAACTCGGCCTCCCGACGTGCGCGGCCATGGTCCACAACATCCTACACATTAGCGCCTCCCCCTGCCGGGTTGTTTCCTCGTGGTGAATTTCGGCGATGTGCACTACTGGGCATGGCCGGTTCGTCCTCCACGTGTCTGCTATAGCTTCGGCTTGGATGGGGAGTGGAATGAATCCTCTCACGACTGTGTGAATATGCCTGCTGTTGATTTAGCGCTGTTTGAAGGAGATCCCTGGCCCGACGTGCTTCCACCACAACTGGTGACTCGCCGTTGTTTGGGAGGGCTGCCAGGCGTGAAGCGGCGACCACAATATTGTCCAACGGGTTGGAATAATGCCCAGGAGGTGTTGGTACATACTGTGGCACAACGTTGTTCTGGCGAGGCGGGTCCATCGTGTGCGGTTGAACCGGCGCTCCTGTTCCCGGTGCCTCCGCCCGGTTTAGTATGGGTTGGTTACCAGCTCCTGCTCCTGGTGTGTTGAAGAGATTCTGCGGCGCATAAACCAATGGGAGATGCGATCGGTACCTTCTTCTCATGACTTCCTCTGAAGCATTCTGATCCAACCTAATCCGTTAGGCCTGTGCTTCCAATTCAGCCCGCTCTGTAGCCATCCTAGCGTTCTCTGTCGCCAGGTCTGCTTTAGCCTGGGCTATATGATCTTTCACTTTTGCAATCTCCGCATTATGCTGATCCCTGACTGCTGCATCCACCTCTGCGGCCATCAACGTCGCCAAAGCATCGAACAAATCAGACATGACTTGGGCTGGAGGCGGCGCAGAGCTTCCTGCCCCTGCTGGTGTAGCCGTAGTTGAACCGGAGAGTATTGCTATGGCGGTCGATGAATGAGGCGCTGCTTGTGTGCCGGCCATGAAGATGGCGGCCCGGTTTGGCAGATCAGGGGAATCTGGAATACTGTTGCCCTCGGATCCTCCATCAATCCGGCCGTCCTGCAACTGATAAAGTGTTTCGGTCTCTCCAGAAGACTCGTCATCAGAACAGACCACGGTCTCTCCATCGGACACCGGCCCGTCCTCGTATCTCGATCCATGAATGACACCTACGAAACATGCCTCGCCTCGGGCTGAACCGGCGAAGAACTTGCACGCCGAGCCGTTTTGATGATGTCGGTGCAGATGTTCGGCTCAGGGGCCGGTTCGCCGATCTTGCCAATGAAGACGTGAATCCCACCGAAGGGGACCCGGTACCCATACTCGATTGAATCGGCCTCGGGACCCCATCCCGCATTTTCGATGTAGAGCTTGCCGCGACGACTCTTCGTCATCCGTCCCACAGCGTATCCCTTAAGTCCATCAAAGCTGCCCTTCAAGGACTCAAAACCATCGTGCGATAGCCCCACGGTGGGCGCCAAATGTCGTGGGTTTGTCACGGCAGATGTCCTTGTGAAAGGACTTAGTCGTGGAGCCATCGCTACGGGTTAGCTTAAAGGGGTTAAACCGGACAAGGGGACACGGGGGGTTTTATACTAGTTCGGCCCCTTCGAGGAAGGTAAAAGCCTACGTCTAGTTGTGTTTGGTATTGCTAGGGTTTCGAAGGCCAGGGAGCGAATCCGCTTTGTCTGGCTCTTGATTTGTTGTCTATACCTAAACCGCGGCCGGGTCGTCCCTTTATATACATAGGTTGACGCCTGCCGGGCTTACAGAGTCCCGAAGCCGGATCATAAACGTGTCCGGTTTGGTCTCTACTCTTCCTATCTTACAATACAAGTTACATGACTAGGTCGGTTTACATTTATAGGCTGTAACCCGCCTTTGGGCCTTGGGCCCTCCTTCTAGCGCCATCATCCTTGCATCTTCATGGGCTTCTAATCTTCAAGGAGTTAACCCGGCTACACCTGGCCGGTTTACATCCAGTAGTAATATCCCCAACACCGGACAAGCCAGCCAACCACACCAACAGGGATTGTTGGGTGTTCAAGAAGGCCGGCAAGTTAAATGCCGAAAACAAAGATAAGGGGTCACATAGCGATGACGAGGAGGAGCCCCGGCAGCCGAACACCGGAGGACAGAAGAGGTTCCCCCCACAAGTGCAGATGGTGAACATGATATACGCAACCCACATCCCCAAGAGGGAGCGGAAGCGTGCGCTAAGGGACATATATGCGTTGGAGCCAGTCGCCCCAAAGTTCAACCCATGGTACTCTTGTCCGATCACCTTCGATCGCAGGGACCACCCCACTAGTATCCGTCATGGCGGATTCGCCGCACTGGTCCTTGACCCAATCATTGACGGATTTCACCTCACTCGAGTCCTTATGGACGGTGACAGCAGCCTGAACCTGCTTTACCAGGACACAGTGCGCAAAATGGGTATAGACCCCTCAAGGATCAAACCCACAAAAACGACCTTAAAAGGCGTCATACCAGGTGTAGAGTCCCATTGCACAGGCTCAGTCACACTGGAGGTGGTCTTCGGATCCCCAGATAACTTCCGAAGCGAAGAGTTAATCTTCGATATAGTCCCGTTCCGCAGTGGCTATCATGCAATGCTCGGGTGAACCGCATTTGCGAGATTCAGTGCGGTACGGCATTATGCATACCTCAAGCTCAAGATGCCAGGACCTCGGGGGGTCATCACAGTTAATGGAAACACAGAGCGCTCTCTCAGCACGGAGGAGCATACTGCAACCCTCGCAGCAGAAGCGCAAAGCAGCCTCTTAAGGCAATCCATTCGTTCGGCGATTAAGGACCCGAACACCTTCAAGCTCGCTCGGAGTAATCGGCAACAAGACCGCCTGGCATGTTCCAAGCTCGCATAGCAATGCGGCCCCCACCCCAGTCCCAGCCAAACGGTGAAATCCGTGCCACGTGTACATAATTACGCGTTGAAAATACCATGGGCATAGGTGGGTAGGGGGCACGACTACGGCACGCCCCAAGACGCGGCTCAGCCGCACTAAGGGGTTTCCCGCTTTGTTATTTTTCTCTCTTTCAGGACTTTAATCTCTGGAAACCCTGTCCGGCAGTATGATTGCCGAACACATGATGCAGCAACCAAGGAGGCAGAAAGCTACGTCGCACCACAGAACTCCCAGGTGGTCTCTCACAACGAGTGAAATACCTACTTTAAGTACCATTCCTCAGCTTGCCCTTGGAGGGGACATGTCAAATAGTCCTACTTTTTGCTTATCGAACTACTTGTATCATTCTGCTTTAAAGCACCTTTTTGAATAAACAATGCCTAGCACTAGACTATTATCACATTCTTTATTCTTCTTTATATATATAAACACTACTCTGATCACGGGATCAGAATAATATTCTGATCACAACATGAACTTCCCGAGTAACGCGCCTGACCTTCCCCGAGTACTAGGTTGAACTTCAGCTAAAAGGTGTCCAAATGGGGCTTGCGATATACCGTTGGATAGCTATGGACATCAGTATCATGACCCAAGTTAAATTTTTGGCAAAATGTAAGCGGTTTAAGAGCAGTTTTGAAAACCGTTTTTTCTTCATATAAAAAACGTGAATTGTATTTTCGATCGCATTTTTAAACCGTTTATCGGAATGAGGCAAATAATATGGCGTTGGAAAGCTGCTGCAAAACCGCTCCTTCCACATGTTGAAAGTTTTCTCTAATTCCCTACGGTTAAAGAGTAATTCGGAAAATCATAAAATTTCGCAAACCGAACACCCGAGTTCGTATTTTCGACGCCATTTCTAAACGGCTAATCCAATTGAGGAAAATAATATGGCGTTGGAAAGCTTACGAAAATGCGCTACTTTTTATGTTAATTTTTTTTCTAACTTTGAATGGTTTAAAAGTAATTTAGAAAACGGTACAAGTTCCACCGAATTCGTATTTTCAAGCTAATTTTTTAACCGTATGTCCAAATGCAGCAAATGATATGGCGTTGGAAAGCTTGAAGAAATGTGAAACTTTTTTGTATATACTCTTTCTCCTAATTCATTACGGTTTTATGTCAGTTTTAAAAATGGTTAAAAACGTATTTTTGCCATAATTTCTACAAACTTTATCGGAATGAGGCAAATAATATACCGCTGAAAATCTACGGAAAATGCGAAACTTTTTCATGTTGATGGTCTCTGAATCCTGACCGTTTTCAAGTAATTTTGAAAATGGCGAGATTATTTGTTCTGCCTTTATCACGAAACAGATTCTTCGAAAATGCACCGTGTGAAGAACCTGAACTTCTCGGCGCGTGTACCTGAACTTCACTCTGTTTTTCACGTGATTTTTTTGCTCGTAGATCTCCATCCACTGCTCGTAGATCTCCATCCACTCACCGGAATTGAGCAAGTGATATACTGATGGAAAACTGCTGTAAACACGCAACTTTTTCGTGTTGATCATTTCTACATACTCGTGATGGTTTTAAAAGTTTTTCATCTGAAATTCATTCAATGTAGTAGTTGACCTTCTGCTATTTTAAGCATTTTGTTTTCTATTCTTATATTGCTATCTGAAATGCATTTCATGTAGTAGTTGAACTTCCTGTTATTTTCATCTTAAGCTGTTGTCACGTATTTTTGTTCAACCTCTCTCACAAGAATTTTGAACTTTCTCGGGCCGAGCACTTGAACTTCTACCAACAAAACTTTTAGCCTTTGCTATTTCATTCTTGTTTTTCATAAAAAATGCCCACCGTGTAGTACGTGAACTTCTGGTAGTTATCGACCTGAACTTCTCTCTGTTACATGATTTTTTAACAAACTTTGCTTTTTTAGTAATGTGGAAAATATGTTCTTCTTACAATCATCAACCATCTCTGTTTTTATATTGAATTTTTGTTATATTTTCATAAATGGGAAAATCAATGGAGAAATTTTTTGTACACCCCACATTTTTTTGCTATGCACTATCCAATTAATTAAATTTGAACTTCTAGATTAAACATTTTTTTGGTCGAGGCTTTTGCCTTCTTCTTGTTTTTCATGCCATGTATTTGAAAAAAAGACTGCACACTTTTCTGGGGGAGTTTCTCTGATGTGAATCTCCCAAAAATATAGTTACTCCCCAAGTCCCTGCGGAGGATCTCGGCCGTGTCACTATGTGTTTGGTCTCCAAATTTTTAAATGCTTTGTACCCGCATACTCCCTGACTTTTTTAAGTTACTTTTTCATTTCTTTTTAACCAAGTTTTTTATTACTGGACTCCCCTGTTATCAGTGATTGAACTGCACCACTTTTTATTTTTTATTCTCTATTTTACTATCAACACATTTTTTAGATGGACAAGAGAGACTTTTTATATCCAGAAATCGTTCTAACCACCTTCATCTTGCCGCATGTATGATCAGCAGGAGATGTTATTGTCATGCATGATGGAGAGAAACTCGCCAGCACCATAATGTTGAACTTCCAAAACTCAAAATACCTAAACAAAACAACAACACAAAAAATAAAAATTGTATACGTTAAGTGCAAGCAGCATCCTGTAGCGAACACCCATTTTCATCCAGTATACATGCGATGGTTATTGAACAACTACACAAAGGTCCACACTCTCAAAAATGACATCTCCCCACCTAGTTATCACAATAGCTGGTATTTTTCATCATCATGGCAGACTCACCAAAATCTATCTCGCCATCAACTGTGACAGAGCAGAACTCAAGTTGAGTCAATTGATTCTCCACTAGGATAAAGTTTCAGAAAATTGAAGCTCTTCCATTGTCAGCAAAGAGAGAGAAGTGGCTAACAATTTTTTCATCCGTCTCTTGAAAATATTACTTGGATGTCTTTGGGAGAGTGGTTTTTTAACCCAACTCTTTTTGGTAATACGCTAAAAATCAACATCCGAAACCTTTCCTTGCAAAATATAATAGAGTTCACAACAATGTTCTTACCTGGACGGTGTTTGCACCTAAATCTGAGAATGGTTTCATACTTAAACCATACTTGAACCATACCTGTACATGTATCTCTCAAAACCACACTTGAACCATATCCATTTAATGCCATTTTCAACCCAACCAAAACTAGGCCCTCTATTTTTTCCACCCAAACCAATTTAAACCCAATACATAACCGTGGGTTTAAACCCAATACATAACTATAGGTTTGCTTCAATGTATATATGATTGCACAAATCGACATGTTAAGAAGCAAATGTCATAGAAAAGGCATAAGTGCATCTACAACAGTTTGGGAACAAAGTTATCATTGAGATACGGTCAACACACAACAAGAGTCAAAAAGACAATGCCCACGACCGAAAAGCCCACTGGCAAGTGTATTAAAACCAATTGCTTAGCTAAAGCACAAGCAAACACATTCGATCTGCATGTGGTGTTTCCCCATAATACAGAATTACATAGTGCATGGCAGCATGTACGCGGATCAAAGACACTCGTTGTCGATGCATCCTTGCTTATTGCACATAATCAATGCCCAGAAACCAGTTTGGACTCATAGTTTATAGCCGTTAATAACCAAATTGTTTAAGCCCATAACCAACTATACCCAAATTGGTTTCTTCACATACCCAAACCAAAACCTAAATAAAAAGGATTCAGCCCAATAAAACCTGAACCAATCAAATCCAAAGTAAGAACCAAACTGTTTCACCCGGTTTTTTAATAACCATTCTCAGGTTTATTTGCACCCCAATCTGAACTACGGGAGGACGAGGATGTGCATGCCTCTGCTACGGAGCACGTGAGCACACACACACACTAACACACATGCCTCTGCACGGAGCACGCACACATCAAACAGAAGCTTTTCTCGAAAAGTAAGAGGAATTCCAACAATCTTGTTCGACCTTCCATGAGAATTTTTTTCGACCTGCCCGATGAGTACTATCCGAACGGCCCAAGAAAATCGAGAGAAGTACAGAGAAGGAATTGTGTTTCTGTGCTTATCTACAGCCGCGGGGGGGGGGGGGGGGGGGACATCACCTTGTTGGGCGGGGGCGGATGGAGCGCCGGTGTGTGGGGAGATGGCGTCCATCGTGGAGCGGGGCGGATAGCTCGCCGGCAGCCGGGGGAGCGGAGCAGCGAGATGCAGGTGCGGCACCTAGTGGGTCGCGCATGTCGGGGTTGGAGGAGCGAGGCACCTAGGGAGGTGGCGCTCCGGCGGCGGGGGATGTGGCGCTCCAACGACGGGGTAGGAGCCGGTCATGGCGCGGCTGCGGGGAGGTCTGGGAGGTCGCCCAATGGCGGGATCTGGGGTGGTCACCACGGCGGTGGTGGAGCAGGGGAGCGAGGATCCCGATGATGGTGGGGGTGTGGGGGAGGAAGCGCGGGGCGGCGGGGGAGGAAACGTCGCGCTGGTGAGGGAGGAAGCACGGGGCGGCGGCGGGTCGTGTGTGGAGGCCGGCTGAAATCGAGGGAGGTTAGAGACGGGGTGCGAACAGGGGAAGGTCGTGTGTGGTTTATTAGGCCATTCAAGAATGTGCTAATGGGCCGGTCTGGCGCTAATCTTTTTCCTTTTCTAAATCTCCGGAACACCTCGTTGCCCCTATATAGGGCTGACCGTGATCCGAATAACTATTCTGATCCTGTGATCAAAATAGTGCTACCCTATATATATATATATGTTCATTCATGACATCTAGCACCCGTACACTCTGGTACGGCCAATACGCTAGGGGCTTAAGCATACCCCATAATACGGCGTGAAAAGTCCGAACACTTTCAACAGTGCGGCACCCCGAACTTATAGCATTATATGCATCAGCTCCGAATCATGTCTTGGGTCAATAGTTGGGTTTGCCCGGCTCCCATGTTTTGGTACCTTATGTTCCGCTATATCGGCTAAGGTAGCACTGGGAGAACTACTATGATTGTACCCCGGTTCAGCTGGGCTAAGCACCTCAGTAGAGAAAGCTAAAACTGACTGTCATGATAAGGCGAGAGACTGGTCGCTATTCGAGAGGTTTCGAGTCCCTAAAGACTTATGCCGCTTAGAGTGAGGAGTCGGCTTTGTCCGGCTTAAGGTGTGTATAGCGCACCGAATTCGGCCTTCCGAATACTAGCGGCTTCGCCAAAATTTAAAATTATAGAATTCTATGGCTAAGTGGGAGTGATAAAGCATTATAATCTGATTGCCTTGTTCATTGTGCTGAGCACCTCCCTCGAAGGACCCAATAAATGGGAACAAGAGTGCTCAGGTTTATCCCGAACACCCCAGCACTCGTGGTATGGGGGTAGAAGCCCACGACTAGCCATCTCTCAGATTTGATAAATAGCCGAACAAAAGGTAATATTTTAAATTCAAAAAGTGTTGCATAGCGCATATGAACAAGTTTTCATAATACAGGATCACACGAGCAAGTTCATTCAAATATTACATCTTTCGCACACTCGTCTGCTACAAGACGGGAACCCTTCAGGACACCCTCATAATACATCTCGGGGTGGCGATGCTCCTTGCCCTGCGGCGGTCCCTCCTTCACCAGCTTCTCGGGGTCAATCTTGGCCCAGTGCACCTTCGCACGGGCAAAAGCCCGGCGTGCACCTTCGATGCAAACAGACCGCTTGATGACTTCCAGCTATGGGCAGGCATCCACAAACCGCCACACCAGGCCGAAGTAGCTATTGGGAAGGGCGTCGCCAGGCCACATCTGGACTATAAAGCCCTTCATGGCCTATTCGACCGCCTTGTGCAGCTCGACCAGTTGCTTCAGCTGGTCGCTCATAGGCATCGGGTGTTCGGTCCCAGTATACTGAGACCAGAACAGCTTCTCCGTCGAGCTTCCCTCCTCGGCCTGGTAAAACTTTGCGGCATCCGACACGCTGCGATGCTCCTGGAGAGCTTCGGACTCGGGTAAGTAACAAGTAATTTACTTTCACATGCTTGCTTTGCATATTGAATGCCTTACCCGCCGCTATCTTCCTCATCGCCTCAATCTCCTGGAGGTCCTTTTCGGCTTCAACCTTGGCATTCTTTGCGCTCTCAAGGGCCGCGGCAAGCTCAGACTCTCGCGTCTTCGAGTCAAGCTCCAACGCCTCGTGCTTCGTCACGAGAGCTTGGAGCTCTTGCTGCACCTCTCCCACCCGTGCCTCTTGCTTTTCCCGCGCGGTGCGCTCCTGGGCCGCTTTGTTTTCAACCTCGGACAATGCTTGCTTCAGGGTCGCCACTTCGGTCGTGGCCCCTGGCAAATTCATGATGATCCTATCATTTTGCAATCGCATCTTTTTTGTATATATATATATATATCTACAGACAAGGTATTACTTACCTTTGTTCGCCTTGAGCTACCTCTTGGCAAGGCCGAGCTCTTTCTCAGACCCCTCGAGGTCCTGCTTCAGTGCGGCGACCTCCGCAGTCAGTGCGGTAGAGGTCAGCAGCGAAGCCTGCATACGCATATCAACATACTTATATTAGACTCCTGCAGATATTATTTGCTCCTCTATTCGGCTTTTCTTTGTGAACACCAAACAGAGCATCAGGGGCTACTATCTATGCGGTAATATTTTTCCTATATTTTAAATACTTACCTCAAAGCCTGTTAGAAGGCTGGCATAAGCTTCATTCAGTCCGCTCTTGGCGGACTGAACCTTCTTGATCACCGCACTCATAATAGTGCGGTGCTCTTCATCGATGGAAGCGTCGCGAAGCGCTCCCAGCAGGTTGTCCGGTGCCTCTGGATGGACAGAGGTCACCGGCACGGGCGTCTTTCCCCTTTTGGAAGGGAGCCGCCTGCCCGAGTCCGGAACCACTGGAGGTTCCGGCGCGGTGTTCGTCTGAGAGCCGAACGTGGAGCCCCCGGGAGCCTTGCTCCCTTTGCTCATGGAGTCCGGAAGGTCGCCTTGAGGCGCCTCCAGGACTGTCGCCCCCGGCTCGGCGCCCCTTGAGACAATACCTCGACATTGTCCATAGGGCAAGGGGAGGAGGCGGTCAGAAGTGGATCGCTATCCATATCCGACGACTCCAAGGAACCGTCCGACGAAGATACGTCGATACAAGCTTGGGGCGGTCTGCATAGTCATATTCGGCGTTAGGAAAAGCAGTGCGACAATGGTATGCTATGAGTTACTCTAGTATTCGAATACTTACGACTTCGCCAAGGGCTTGGCCCTGAGCAGCCACTTGTCTTCGCCTTCGGCGGCGGTGGTGGAGCAGTCCGGAAGAAGAGTCCTTCCCTTCTTGGACCCTTCGGCCTCCCCGGTTGGGGTGGCCTTCCTTTTCTTATCTCCCCCGGCTGGAGGGGGAGCATCTTCATCTTCCTCCTCGTCTTCATGGGAGGAGTGCGTCGCGGAGTTATCGGACGATGAGTCTGATACCACCTGGCATCAGGAACTCTTTCGGGTTCCCTTGGCCTTCTTCTTGGTCTTCTCCAGCACCTTATAAGGAGCCGGAGTCAGCATCTCCGTCAGGAGAGCGTCCGAGGTGTCTTCGGGAAGGGGGGCCGGACAGTTAATCTGCTCCGATGACTCCACCCAGTCCTGTCAAAGGCATGGGAGCTCAGACCCCGGACATGGTTAAGCTATGGGAAATAAAATCCTACCAGATGTACAGAACTAATCGGATTCGCAGGGCGCTTCGCGCTTAGCCCGCGGTCCTCGGTAAGAGAGGGAGGGACCTCGGTGCCCTTGAACAGCACCCTCCAGACGTCCTTATGCATCGTGTCGAAGAGCTCGTGTAGAGTCTGGTGCTGGGCCGGGTCGAACTCCCATAAGTTGAAGTCCCGTTGTTGACACGGGAGGATCCGGCGAAAGAGCATGACCTGGACTATGTTGACAAGCTTAAGTTTCTTGCTTGTCATGTTCCGGATACACTTCTGGAGTCTGTCTAGCTCCACCGATGAACCCCAGGACAGGCCCTTCTCTTTCCAGGAAGTGAGCCGCGTGGGGAATCCGGATCGAAACTCGGGGGCCGCCACCCAGTTGGTGTCGTGCGGCTCGGTTATGTAGAACCACGCCGATTGCCACCCCTTTATGGACGCCACGAAGGAGCCCTCGAGCCATATAACGTTGGGCATTTTGCCCACCATGGCTCCGCCGCATTCCGCTTGTTGGCCGCCCACCACCTTCAGCTTGATATTGAAGGTCTTCAGCCATAGGCCGAAGTGGGGCCGGATGCGGAGGAAAGCCTCGCACACGACGATGAACGCCGAGATGTTAAGGATGAAATTCGGGGCCAGATCATGAAAGTCCAGCCCGTAGTAGAACATGAGGCCATGGACGAATGGATGGATGGGAAACCCCAATCCACGGACGAAATGGGGGAGGAAAACCACCCTTCCATGAGGTTCCGGGGTAGGGATGACCTGCACCGCGGCTGGCAGCCGGTGCGCGATGTCCGCGGCTAAGTATTCGGCTCCACACAACTTTTTGATGTGCCCCTCCGTGACGGAGGAGGCCATCCACTTGCCTCCCGCTTCGGACATGTTTGGAGAGAGTTGAGGAGGAGGATGCGGACTTGGGCGCTGGAGCTGGAGTGCGCGAGAATGGATGAGCAAGGAGGAAGAAGGCGTGGGTAGAAAAAGGTGAGATCTTATCCCTTTATAAGGGCGGACTAAACTATGCGCCCCGACTAGCCTGGTAAAACTCGCTTATCCCCCAAGCCCCGTAGATGATGGCGCGGTTGGGTTACCCACGTCCGTATTGATTAGAATCCTGTAATAAGGGGAACATGATCTCTGCTTTGACAAGACGTGTCAAGAAACCGCCTCGCGTTATGTGCGGGGCTGGTTAAAGAAAAACGGTTCAAATAATTACCGGGCCGTGGCGTGATGTCATGCTGCCAAAACGTGTCTGCAGATTCGATTTGTGGTAATATTATTCTCTCTACGGTGGTATGTGGAACTTATTTTGCAGGGTCGGACACTATCCTTGTATTCAAATTCTTCTGTGGTGTATTCGGAGGTGGAACCCGCCTTGCAATGCCGAAGACAACACTGCGCGCCGGACTCATCGTCATTGAAGCCTGGTCCTGGGGCTACTGAGGGAGTCCTGGATAAGGGGGTCTCCGGACAGCCGGACTATATCCTTTGGCCGGACTGTTGGTCTATGAAGACACAAGATTGAAGACTTCGTCATGTGTCTGGATGGGACTCTACTTGGCATGGAAGGCAAGCTAGGCAATACGGATATGTATATCTCCTCCTTTGTAACCGACCTTGTGTAACCCTAGCCCCCTCCGGTGTCTATATAAACCGGAGGGTTTTAGTCCGTAGGACAACATACAATCATACCATAGGCTAGCTTTTAGGGTTTAGCCTCTCTGATCTCGTGGTAGATCAACTCTTGTACTACTCATATTATCAAGAATAAATCAAGCAGGACGTTGGGTTTTACCTCCATCAAGAGGGCCCGAACCTGGGTAAAACATCGTGTCCCCTGCCTCCTGTTACCATCCGCCTCAGACGCACAGTTCGGGACCCCCTACCCGAGATCCGCCGGTTTTGACACTGACAATGTGCATTGCCGAGAGGACCCAGAGATACATCTCCGGTACATGGAGTGATAAATCCTAATCTTGATCTATGCCAACTCAACAAACATCATCGGAGGCACCTATAGAGCATCTTTATAATCACCCAATTATGTTGTGACGTTTGATAGCACACAAGGTGTTCCTTCATTATTCGGGAGTTAGATAATCTCATAGTCAGAGGAACATGTATAAGTCATGAAGAAAGTGTAGCGATCAGACCTCAAACGGTCAAATCTCTGTGCATAAGTGTCATCCCTGGGTCGGTAATGCTGACACACACAGTACTCGAGGATTTATAACAGAGTGCAATCACATACTTATTACATCGTATAACTCAAAGAAAGTACTTATTACAATAATATGGCTGAAGGCCATCTAAAATAAGATAACTGCGGAATCTTCGAGGGTAAATGAGTCCATCAACTCCAACGGCATAGCTGAGTGCACAACAACGACCTAGCGCACATTACTCTTCGTCTGAAAACTCTACAACATAATATGTTGTAGCGTGTGTAGGTCAGCACGTGGAATATGCTGGCAAGATAACACTATAGAGCAAAGAACAAATAACAGCTATAACTATATGCATATAGAGATAGACATTCTCTTTATTTTACTCTATGGTGTGAAACTGCCAGTACATTCAATGTACTAACCTACATGGCTGCAAGTTGGATTTCTTGGACATGTTATATCAAGAGAAGGTATAGCCGTAGACCCTACCAAGGTCGAGTCTCTCACTGAGTGGTTGTCACCCACCTCAGATCGAGAGATCCGTAGTTTTCAGGGACTCACAGGATATTATAGGAGATTCATTAAGAATTTTTCCAAAGTTGCGAAACCCATGATGGAGTTGTTGAAGGACACCAAATTCAAATGGACCGAGGAATGTGAGGCCAGTTTTCAGGAGTTGAAGAAACATTTGGTTACAGCCCCAGTGCTGATTCTTCTGGATATACGCAAGGATTTCCAAGTGTATTGCGACGCTTCTCGCCTAGGACTTGGAGGTGTACTTATGCAAGACGGAAGAGTTGTCTCATATGCTTCACGTCAGCTGATACGTCTCCAACGTATCTATAATTTTGATTGTTCCATGCTATTATATTATCTGTTTTGGATGTTAATGGGCTTTATTTTAAATTGTTATATATTATTTTTGGGACTAACCCATTAACAGGAGGCCCAGGCCAAATTGCTGTTTTTTGCCTATTTTAGTGTTTTGCATAAAAGGAATATCAAACGAAGTCCAAATGAAATGAAACCTTCGGGAGCATTATTTTTGGAACAAACGTGATCCAGGGGACTTGGAGTGGACGACAAGAAACAATCGAGGAGGCCACGAGGCAGGGGGCGCGCCTACCCCCTGGGCGTGCCTTCCACCCTCATGGGCCCCTCGTTGCTCCACCGACCTACTTCTTCCTCCTATATATATCCATATACCCCGAAAACATCCAAGAGCACCATGAAACCATATTTCCACTGCCACACCCTTCTGTACCCAAGAGATCCCATCTTGGGGCCTTTTCCGGAGCTCCGCCGGAGGGGGCATTGATCACGGAGGACCTCTAAATCAACTCCATGGCCCCTCCGATGATGTGTGAGTAGTTTACTTCAAACCTTCGGGTCCATAGCTAGTAGCTAGATGGATTATTCTCTCTCTTTGGATCTCAATACAAAGTTCTCCTCGATTCTCTTGGAGATCTATTGGATGTAATATTCTTTTGCAGTGTGTTTGTCGAGATCCGATGAATTGTGGGTTTATGATCAAGTTTATCTATGAACAATATTTGAATCTTCTCTAAATTCTTTTATGTATGATTGGTTTATCTTTGCAAGTCTCTTCGAATTATCAGTTTGGTTTGGCCTACTAGATTGATCTTTCTTGCAATGGGAGAAGTGCTTAGCTTTGGGTTCAATCTTGCGGTGCTCGATCCCAGTGACAGAAAGGGAAAAGACACGTATTGTATTGTTGCCATTGAGGATAAAATGATGGGGTTTATATCATATTGCATGAGTTTATCCCTCTACATCATGTCATCTTGCTTAAGGTGTTACTCAGTTCTTATGAACTAAATACTCTAGATGCATGCTGGATAGCGGTCGATGTGTGGAGTAATAGTAGTAGATGTGGACAGGAGTCGGTCTACTTGTCACGGACGTGATGCCTATATACATGATCATACCTAGATATTCTCATAATTATTTGCTTTTCTATCAATTGCTCGACAGTGATTTGTTCACCCATCGTAATACTTATGCTATCTTGAGAGAAGCCAGTAGTGAAACCTAAGGCCCCTGGGTCTATTCTCCATCATACAAGTTACCAATCTATTTTATTTTGCAATCTTTACTTTCAATATATATCATAAAAATACCAAAAATATTTATCTTATTATTATTATCTCTATCAGATCTCACTCTTGCAAGTGGCCATGAAGGGATTGGCAACCCCTTTATCACGTTGGTTGCGAGGTTCTTATTTGTTTGTGTAGGTACGAGGTGACTCGCGCGTGGTCTCCTACTGGATTGATACCTTGGTTCTCAAAAACTGAGGAAATACTTACGCTGCTCTGCTGCATCACCCTTTCCGCTACAAGGGAAAACCAACGCAGTGCTCAAGAGGTAGCAAGAAGGATTTCTGGCGCCGTTGCCGGGGAGATCTGCGCCAAGTCAAGACATACCAAGTACCCATCACAACTCTTACCCTTCGCATTACATTATTTGCCATTTGCCTCTCCCCCACTTCACCCTTGTCATTTTATTTGCCCCTTTCCCATTCGTTTTCTTGTACCATGGCCGATTCAAAAAGGGCTAAGGGTTCTCTCCCGAGTTTTACCTTGGATAGTCCCTCTGTCCTCTCTAAGGTCATAAATAATGATGCTATGGAGAGACCTATCGGGGTTATCAATGAGAGTTTGAATAATTTCGATGAAGATGATCCCAGAATTTTTCGTTATTTACTTGATTAATCTTTGAAAGATGCTTGGGATAGGTTATTAAGGATTCGAGCTAGCTATGTGCCCCAATATCAAACTGAGGTTTACATGAAAAGATTTTATATTGGTTTACCCTCTTCATTCAACCAAGTTTTAGATTCTATCTTTGTACAAGGTTTTCTTGAGGGGGATCCCATTGATACTTATGAAAGGATGAAAACTATATTTGGGCACCCCATGTGTGAGAAGGTTGAATCTACCTCTCTTTTGTGCTTTTACCAAAATGAAATTATCAAAGAAATGAGGGCTAGCTTAGATGCCAATTTCCGTAACGTACTTAATATTTCTTCTACTATCAATGGCCACGTGCTATATCAAAATAGAAAGATAAATGCTATAGAAAAGAAAATTTCTCTTTTCTTTCCTAATACCAAAGATGGCAATACCTAGATCTATCTTGCTTTTATGCCTAGCTAGGGGCGTTAAACGATAGCGCTTGTTGGGAGGCAACCCAATTTTATTTTTATTCCTGTTTAGTAATAAATAATTTATCTAGCCTCTGTTTTGGTTGTGTTTTTTTGTGTTTAATTAGTGTTTGTGCCAAGTAGAACCGTTGGGAAGACTTGGGGAAAGTCTTTTTGATCTTGCTGTAAAAAACAGAAACTTTAGCGCTGACAAGAATTGCTGCCATTTTTTACTGGAGAGTTCTATTTAGTTAATTCTTTTTGCTGATGCTTAATTGATAAATTACTCACGTCCAGAAATTTATTTTAGAATTTTTGTGGTTCTAGAAGTTTGCGTTAGTTACAGATTACTACAGACTGTTCTGTTTTTGACAGATTCTGTTTTTCGTGTGTTGTTTGCTTATTTTGATGAATCTATGGCTAGTAAGAGAGTTTATGAACCATAGAAAAGTTGGAATACATTAGGTTTAACACCAATATAAATAAATAATGAGTTCATTACAGTACTTTGAAGTGGTGTTTTGTTTTTTCTTTCGCTAACGGAGCTCACGAGATTTTCTGTTAAGTTTTGTGTTGGGAAGTTTTCAGGTTTTGGGTAAAGATTTGATGGATTATGGAACAAGGAGTGGCAAGAGCCTAAGCTTGGGGATTCCCAAGGCACCCCAAGGTAAAATCCAAGGAAACCAAAAAGCCTATGCTTGGGGATGCCCCGGAAGGCATCCCCTCTTTTGTCTTTGTTCATCGGTAACTTTACTTGGAGCTATATTTTTATTCACCACATGATATGTGTTTTCCTTGGAGCGTCTTGTATGATTTGAGTCTTTGCTTTTTAGTTTACCACAATCATCCTTGCTGTACACACCTTTTGATAGAGATACATATGAATGAGAATTTATTAGAATACTCTATGTGCTTCACTTATATCTTTTGAGCTATATAGTTTTTGCTCTAGTCCTTCAATTATATCTTTTAGAGCATGGCGGTGGTTCTATTTTATAGAAATAATTGATCTCTCATGCTTCACTTATATTATTTTGAGAGTCCTTTAAAACAGCATGGTAATTTGCTTTTAGGAATAATAAAAACTTTCATATAAGTGCATTGAATACTATGAGAAGTTTGATACATGATGGTTGTTTTGAGATATGGAGATGGTGATATGAGAGTCATGCTAGTTGAGTAGTTGTGAGTTTGAGAAATACTTGTGTTGAAGTTTGTGATTTCCGTAGCATGCACGTATGGTGAACTATTATGTGATGAAGTTGGAGCATGATTTATTTATTGATTGCCTTCCTTATGAGTGGCGCTCGGGGAGGAGCGATGGTCTTTTCCTAGCAATATATCCCCCTAGGAGCATGCACGTAGTACTTTGTTTCGATAACTAATAGATTTTTGCAATAAGTATGTGAGTTCTTTATGACTAATGTTGAGTCCATGGATTATACGCACTCTCACCCTTGCACCATTGCTAGCCTCTCTAGTACCACACAACTTTCGCCAGTACCATAAACCCACCATATACCTTCCTCAAAACAGCCACCATACCTACCTATTATGGCATTTCCATAGCCATTCCGAGATATATTGCCATACAATTTTCCACCGTTCCGTTTGTTATGACACGCTTCATCATTGTCATATTGCCATGCATGATCGTGTAGTTGAAATCATATTTGTGGCAAAGCCACCGTTCATAATTCTTTCATACATGTCACTCATGAGTTATTGCACATCTTGGTACACCGCCGGAGGCATTCACATAGAGTCATATTTTGTTCTAAGTATTGAGTTGTAAGTAAAAAGAAGTGGGACAATCATCATTATTAGAGCATTGTCCCAGTGAGGAAAGGATGATGGAGACTATGATTCCCCCACAAGTCTGTATGAGACTCCGGATAAAAAAAAGAAAGAAAAGAGGCCAAAAGAAAAAAAAGAAGGCCCAAAAAAAGAGAGAAAAAGAGAGAAGGGACAATGAAACTATCCTTTTTCCACACTTGTGCTTCAAAGTAGCACCATGATCTTCATGATAGAGAGTCTCCTATGTTGTCACTTCCATCAACTAGTGGGAATTTTACATTATAGAACTTGGCTTGTATATTCCAATGATGGGCTTCCTCAAATTGCCCTAGGTCTTCGTGAGCAAGCAAGTTGGATGCACACCCACTTAGTTTCTTTTGTTGAGCTTTCATACACTTATAGCTCTAGTGCATCCATTGCATGGCAATCCCTACTCACTCACATTGATATCTATTGATGGGCATCTCCATAGCCCGTTGATACGCCAGTTGATGGGAGACTATCTTCTCCTTTTTTGTCTTCTCCACAACCACCATTCTATTCCACCTATAGTGCTATGTACATGGCTCACGCTCATGTATTGCGTGAAAGTTGAAATAGTTTGAGAACATCAAAAGTATGAAACAATTGCTTGGCTTGTCATCGGGGTGGTGCATGATTTAATATTTTGTGTGATGAAGATAGAGCATAGCCAGACTATATGATTTTGTAGGGATAACTTTCTTTAGCCATGTTGTTTTGAGAATACATGATTGCTTAGTTATTATGCTTGAAATATTATTATTTCTATGCCAATATTAAACTTTTATCTTGAATCTTTCGGATCTGAACATTCATGCCACAATAAAGAAAAATTACATTGATAAATATGTGAGGAAGCATTCCACATCAAAAAATCTGTTTTTATCATTTACCTACTCGAGGACGAGCAGGAATTAAGCTTGGCGATGCTTGATATGTCTCCAACGTATCTATAATTTTTGATTGTTCCATGCTATTATATTATCTGTTTTGGATGTTAATGAGCTTTATTTTACACTTTTGTATTATTTTTGAGACTAACCTATTAACCGGAGGCCCAGCCCAAATTGCTATTTTTTTTGCCTATTTCAGTGTTTCGCAGAAAAGGAATATGAAACGGAGTCCAAACGGAATGAAACCTTCGGGAGCGTTATTTTTGGAACTAACATGATCCAGGGGACTTGGAGTGGACATCAAGAAACAATCAAGGAGGCCACGAGGCAGGGGGGCGTGCCCTCCACCCTCGTGGGCCCCATATTGCTCCACCGACCTACTTCTTCCTCCTATATATATATATATCCATATACCCCGAAAACATCGAGGAGCACCACGAAACCCTATTTCCACCACCACAACCTTCTATACCCAAGAGATCCCATGTTGGGGCCTTTTCCGGAGCTCCGCCGTAGGGGGCATTGATCACGGAGGGCCTCTACATCAACTCCATGGCCCCTCCGATGATGTGTGAGTAGTTTACTTCAGACCTTCGGGTCCATAGCTAGTAGCTAGATGGATTCTTCTCTCTCTTTGGATCTCAATACAAAGTTCTCCTCGATTCTCTTGGAGATCTATTCGATGTAATCTTCTTTTGCTGTGTGTTTGTCGAGATCCGATGAATTGTGGGTTTATGATCAAGTTTATCTATGAACAATATTTGAATCTTCTCTGAATTCTTTTATGTATGATTGGTTTATCTTTGCAAGTCTCTTCGAATTATCAGTTTGGTTTGGCCTACTAGATTGATCTTTCTTGCAATGGGAGAAGTGCTTACCTTTGGGTTCAATCTTGCGGTGCTCGATCCTAGTGACAAAAAGGGAAACGATACGTATTGTATTGTTGCCACCGAGGATAAAAAGAGGGGGTTTATATCATATTGCATGAGTTTATCCCTCTACATCATGTCATCTTGCTTAAGGCGTTACTCTATTCTTATGAACTTAATACTCTAGATGCATGCTGGATAGCGGTCGATGTGTGGAGTAATAGTAGTAGATGCAGGCAGGAGTCGGTCTACTTGTCACAGACGTGATGCCTATATACATGATCATACGCAGATATTCTCATAATTATTTGCTTTTCTATCAATTGTTCGACAGTAATTTGTTCACCCACTTAATACTTATGCTATCTTGAGAGAATCCACTAGTGAAACCTATGGCCCCCGGGTCTATTCTCCATCATAAAAGTTCCCAATCTATTTTATTTTGCAATCTTTACTTTCAATCTATATCATAAAAATACCAAAAAATATTTATCTTATTATTATTATCTCTATCAGATCTCACTCTTGCAAGTGGCCGTGAAGGGATTGACAACCCCTTTATCGCGTTGGTTGCGAGGTTCTTATTTGTTTGTGTAGGTACGAGGTGACTCGTGCGTGGTCTCCTACTGATTGATACCTTGGTTCTCAAAAACTGAGGGAAATACTTACACTGCTTCGCTGCATCACCCTTTCCTCTTCAAGGGAATACCAACGCAGTGCTCAAGAGGTAGCATCAGCTTCGACCTCATGAGTTGAATTATGACACGCATGATTTGGAGTTAGCAGCCGCAGTTCATGCGCTCAGGACCTGGAGACATTTTCTTATTGGAAACCGTTATGATGTATACATGGATCATAAGAGTTTGAAGTATATTTTGACACAGAAGGATCTGAATCTCAGACAGAGGAGATGGTTGGAGCTCATAAAGGATTATGATATGAAGTTGCATTATCATCCAGGAAAGGCCAATGTCATAGTAGATGCTTTAAGCCGCAAGAGTTATGTCAATACCCTCGTAAGAGGAGGATTACCGCAGGAGTTAGTCGACGATCTCAAGGAACTTCGTTTGGAGATAGTTCCAAGAGGTTTTGTTGCAGTGATGGAGGTTCAGTCTACATTATTGGGAAAGAATCGAGAAGCTCAGAAGGATGATAAGGAAATTGCTGAGATAAAGGAGAAAATGAGCAAAGGAAAAGCCAAGGGTTTTTGTGAGGATCATGTATATGTTCCCAATAATGCGGAGATCAGGAAGTTAATACTTTAGGAAGATCATGACTCGCCATACTCGATTCACCCCAGAAATACCAAGATGTATTTGAATTTGAAGGAACGTTTCTGGTGGACAGGTATGAAGAAGGATATTGCCGAGTATGTAGCTGTATGTGATGTATGTAAGAGAGTGAAGGCAGAACATCAGAAGCTAGCAGGATTACTTCAGCCTATGCCGATACCCGAATGGAAGTGGGATAAACTTGGCATGGATTTTATCACCGAATTACCCAGGACACGATCAGGATATGATTCCATCTGGGTAGTAGTTGATCGCTTGACCAAAGTGGCTCACTTTATTCCAGTGAAAACTACATATACAAGCACAAAGTTGGCCAAGATATATATGACCAGGATCGTATGTCTGCATGGAGTTCCGAGAAACATAGTATCAGATAGAGGAACAAAGTTTACCTCGAAGTTTTGGAATCAGTTGCACTAGACTTTGGGTACCAGGCTAGAGTTCAGTACAACAACCTTTCATCCGCAAACCGATGGATAGACCGAGAGAGTCAATCAGATTCTGGAGGACATGTTGAGAGCTTGTGCGCTAGATTATGGATCTAGTTGGGATGATAATTTGCCTTACGCAGAGTTCTCATACAACAATAGTTATCAAGCTAGTTTGGAGATGGCCCCTTTCAAAGCTTTGTATGGAAGGAGGTGCAGGACACCGTTGATGTGGGATGAAGTTGGAGGCCGTTAGTTGTTTGGACCAGATTTGATTAAGAATCTGAAGAGAAGGTTAAGTTGATTCGTGATAGACTGAAGGTAGCTCAGTCCAAGAAGAAGAGTTATGCCGATGCTAAATGCAAGGAGGTAGTCTATGAGATTGGAGACAGAGCATATCTTCGTGTATCACCACTCCGAGGAGTTAAACGATTTGGACTTAAGGGAAACTTAGCCCCGAGATTTGTAGGACCATACCGAGTTTTGGAGCGTATGGGAGAAGTGGCCTACAAGTTGGAGTTACCCGAAGGATTGTCAGGAGTTCATGATGTGTTTGAGAAGTGTCATGCTGAGATGGCCGATATTCCTCTAAGAGATACAGTTCCCCTGGAAGCAATTCAGTTGGAGAGTGACCTAACCTACGAGGAGAAACCAGTCAAGATTATCGAGTTTTCCAGCCGAGTTACACGCAGCAAGGTTATCAAGTTTTGTAAAGTTCAGTGGAGCCACCATACCGAGGATGAAGCCACTTGGGAGCGAGAAGAAGACCTACGGAAAGACCGTTCACACCTATTTTCTAGCCAACCCGAATCTCGATGACGAGATTCATCTTAAGGGGGGGTAGGTTTGTAGCATCCCAATTTTCAATTTGGATGTAATACATAATTCATCATATGCATATCATATTTTATTTGCATTTTTGGTTGAGATCCTAGAAATCTTAAGCAACTCAAGGATCCAAGGAGAGAGTTGGAGGTTTCACAAAATTTCATATTTGAATTTCTCAAATTTGAAAGGAGGATCAATTCAATTTTAAATATTTTTCTCTCCAATTATTTTCAATAATAAAAATACATGAGAGAAGATAAAATGACTTCTTCAAAAGAGAGGAATATTAGAGGAGAAATTTTAAAATCAAATTATTATTTTATTTGCTATTTTATTTGAAATTAGAAAAATATGCATTTTTGAAAATTGCATTTTTAGGCCAGAAAAATGTTCACTTTGTCCTAAATATTAGGATTGGACAGTGAAAATTATTTCTGGTATTTTTAGTACTTTTTTATGTTTCATTAGGATTTTTCTTTCGGGCGAATTTTTTTTTTTAAAAACTCCGTCGCCCGACTAGGCCGAAGGCCCAGCCGAGCCGGCCCAGCAGCCCGCGCCGCCTTCCTCTCGCGCATGAGGAGTCCCGCCGCCGCCGGAGTCCGAGCCGGACTTCGGGTACGCCACCGCCGCCCCTCCCACAAGCCACGCCCCCCGCCCTTTATAAAGCTGCCCCAACCCCCCTCCACCTCCCCACCCCGCCCGCACCACCACCGCCGCCGCAGCCGAGCCGCGCCGCCACTACTGCCCGTCGTCATCGCCCCGCCGCCGCTTCTGCCCGTCGCCGTCGCCCTGCCGCCGCTGCTGCCGCGCGCCGCCGCCATTGCCCGTTGTCGTTGCCACGCCGGAGTTCGCCGCCGTCGCCGGACTCGCTAACCGTCGTAGCTAGTTTTCGATAAAAACCGCCCCGAACCGGTACAAAACCATCCCAGTTTTTCTTTTGGTTTTTCCGGTTTTCCCGATCTAGTTATTTTGCGAGCGTTCTTTAGATTAGCTTCTTTAGCGAACGGTTTTCGTCGGTTTAGTTCTGTTAGCGAATGTCCCTTCGTTAAGTTTTTCTTTTTATTTTATTTTTGGACATGGACCTATCCGCGAATACTTTTGTCACAGATTAGTACCTGTTCTTCAAACCCTCGCTACTTTTTGCTCGTTCGTCCAAATCCAGTGAAACCAACGCAAAAATCTTCGTCTTGTTCCCCTCTTTACAGATGATCAACTTGAACATGGTTTTGACAATTTTAAATTTGGTTTCAAGCAGATTTGAATTCCAACTTTTTTATCATAGTTTGAGTTTCGTAACTCCGATTCGATTGATTCTTTTTGCAAATCGAAGCTCTTCAGTTGAACTTTCAGTTTGGATATTTTATGTTGAGTTTTACCCTTGCATATTATGCTTGAGTTCTTATGTATGCTATTGTTTGTTTATGATAGAGTTTTCGGAGTGCAAAGCGTGCTACTACGAGTCACTAGGGTTTTCAGAATGTCAGCAAGGCAAGTAACACTTTGATCATATCCCTTATTACCTAGTTTTTATGCATTAGTTTCAATCCTCAAATACTGCATGGTTAGGACTTGATAACATGTGGGTATTGGGATGTAGTTGATGAGGTAGAACCTATTGTCTTGTATTCAGACACTGGGTGTTATTACGTTATGCTTATATTGCTATGCTATGCTCGTAGACGTGGTTTGGTTTGAGTGATCCATGACAGATGTGAGTGTTTTAATTAATGGTTAAACATAAGGTGGATACTCTAATACACATCTGGGTGGATTGGTTGAGGCACCCTGGAGCACCAAGTGGTTGTCTAGGCACCTGGAGAAATCCAGCGTTACCCTGGGATATCCCAGAGTACCCGTGTGATCATCCTATGGTTTGCCACCCAGGTTCAAAGGGATCATAAGATTATTCATGCTAGAAACTTCCGTGTGCAGCCACAAGCCATTATGGGCTCTGGCATAGTTGAGTAAGTTATGGGAATCCTTTCCATGACGGGCTAGCAGATGTAGGGGATTGTAGGTGTACCAGCCTATCTATCGGTTAAGGGGACCTCTTCGGAAAGACTGTGTCTCGAGCATCCGTTTCTCAAACATCATGTAGTGCGAGTAATCTGACGGAGGAGATCGTGTCTTGTGGGGAAAAGTGCGCAAATCTCTGTAGAGTGTATAACCTAATCATGGTTAGCTGTGTTCCCGGTTATTGACATCTTGAGTATCTAGTACTTGAATTATTGATTTGATCTCATCACTCTACTTAATTAATTTGTTGGGTTGTGATGTAGGGTGGAACCCTAGACGGCCGATCTTTCATGAAAGGAGCAGATCCCGCGATGAACACGAATAACATGAGGGGAAATCAAAAAGGGGCACAAAGAGAAACACTCAAACCAACAAGATTAAGTCACACATGTGCTAGATCCTCGAAACACGAGAGGAGATACAAGATCCAAAGTCAACAAGGGATGATACAAATGGTAACCGGTGTTCTCCGTGAGGAGGTCTTGATGGTCTTCTCCGTGAGGAGGTCTTGAATCCAAGTGGATCTTCTCCGAAGAGGGGCCGCGGTCTCTCTCAAGGAGTAGATCCGATATGGATGAGCAAAGCTCTATCTCAAATGAGCTTAACCAATGCTAACCCTAAAACGTAGGTAGGAGAAGAGTATATATAGTCTAGGCAGGCAAAGGGGTACACAGGCCTCGGGCCCTTACACCGTGCGTAGACAGGGGAGGCCAGACGTCCGTGCGTCGGGCCGGATGTCCGGGCGTTCGCGGAAGGCCGGATGTCCGGGATGGCGGGGGTTTCCTTGTGTTCTCTCTTGTAGCTTGTCCGGATATCTGGGCGAGAAGCTGGATTTCCGGGCCGGGGCCAGATGTCCGGGCTGAGGCGGATGTCCGGTGCCTGTAGATGTCCAGCGATTGGGAGGTTGCTATAGCTGATGTCTCCAGCGGCCGGATGTCCGGGCCATGGAGATGCCTTCTTCTCCTTTCGGTGTTCCTCTTCATCCGTGGACTTGGCGGCTTGTCCGTCTTCACGTGCATCTTCGGGAGGGCTCTCTTGGTACCTAATCATGCACAACATCTCAGACTTAGGTAGTATCCATGTCTCGAGAGGATCATGTGTAATGTCACTAAGGAGAGAAGTCACCTCGTGTAACGCCCCGGACACACCTGCCGGTGGTCGTTACTCCTGGTGGGATCTAGACTAGCCCCATAGATCAATACTAGTCTTTTATGTGCACTTTGTCCTCACTCATGTGCACCCGGGAGCAACTTCCCGGTCGGTCACCCATCCTGTCACTACTCCAAGCTGAGAATGCTTAACTTTGGAGTTCTGTCCGAATGGGCTCCCGGAAAAGAAGGAATTCCTTATTGATACGAGTAGTCTATCATCCCTAATAAGCCAGGCTATCACATACACCCCCACTCAGAGGAACCGACGTCCTCGTCGGGCCACATGAACGTTCCCTCTTGGCACATACGTCTGTGCATCCAGTCCGGTACATGTGCCATGTCGGGTGCCATGACGGGTCACAAACATCATGAACAACATGACCACGCACCTGTCCGCAAACATCCATGTAACCGTGAGGGTCGGCTCTGATACCAACTTGTAACGCCCCGGACACACCTGCCGGTGGTCGTTACTCCTGGTGGGATCTAGACTAGCCCCACAGATCAATACTAGTCTTTTCTGTGCACTTTGTCCTCACTCATGCGCACCCGGGAGCAACTTCCCGGTCGGTCACCCATCCTGACACTACTCCAAGCTGAGCACGCTTAACTTTGGAGTTCTATCCGAATGAGCTCCCGGAAAAGAAGGAATTCCTTATTGATATGAGTAGTCCATCATCCCTAATAAGCCAGGCTATCACACCTCGGTCTCGAGAGCTCTAGCTTGTGCTCGTGTCATGGGTCCTCTTGGCACTTCGTGAGGCGATGGTAGGTCCATGAGGATGACCGTAGGATGCTCCGCATCATCTCGCCTGCCTTGGGGGAGATCCGACCTCGGATCGAAATCCTCATCACCATGGTAGGGCGAGAGATCCTTGATGTTGAAGATGTCGCTCACGGAGTACTTGTCGCGCGGGAGGTCAATCTTGTAGGCGTTTTTGTTGTAGCATTCAAGCACCTTGAAGGGTCCATCCACTCGCGGTCGAAGTCCGGACTTGGGTTCGGTGGGGAAGCGGTCCTTGCGAAGGTGTAGCCACACAAGATCTCCAATGTTGAATATTATGGGGTGCTTGTTGATGTTGCGCTTGGTCGGAAGTCATTGTACTTGGTGCTCGATGGTTTGCCTTGTATCTTCATGCACCTTCTTGAGATGGTTCACACGTGCACTTGCGTCCATATTGATGCGCTCTTGTAGTGGTAGCGGTAGAATGTCCAAAGGGGACAATGAGTTGAATCCGTAGACGACCTCGAAGGGGGACTTGCCGGTTGTTGAGTGTCTTGCGCGGTTGTAGGCGAACTCGGCGATAGGTAGACACTCCTCCCACTCCTTGATGTTCTTCTTGATGAGAATTCGAAGTGGAGCGGAGAGTGTGCGGTTGGTCACCTCCGTTTGGCCGTCGATTTGAGGATGGTAAGCCGTGGAGAAGAGTAGCTTGATTCCGAGCTTGGAGCATAGGGTCTTCCAAAAGTAGCTAAGGAATTTGACGTCGCGGTCTGAGACAATCGTCTTTGGCACTCCATGTAGACACAATATTTCCCTACAAAAGAGATTGGCAACATGTGAAGCATCGTCTATCTTGTTGCAAGGAATGAAATGTGCCATCTTAGAAAAACGGTCCACAACAACAAATACCGAAACCTTTCCATTTCGAGTTCTAGGCAATCCAAGTACAAAATCCATGCTAATATCTTCCCATGGTTGGTATGGAATTGGTAGAGGCATGTAAATGACATGGGATTGAGCTTTAGACTTAGCTTTGCGACATGTAGAGCATCGGTTGGTGAAGCGGTTGACGTCGCGAAACATCTTGGGCCAATAATAGTTCTTGGAGAGCATAGCGAAAGTCTTGTCGTGTCCAAAATGTCCCATTAGTCCTCCTCCATGAGATTCCTGCAAAAGCAATAAACGAAGAGAAGACTCGGGGATGCAAAGTTTGTTAGCTCTCATAAGATATCCATCTTTGATGTAATAGCGTTCCCAAGATGTATGCTTCAAACACTTGGCATAAGGAGTAGAAAAAGTTGGTTCATGCGCATACAAGTCTTTTATGTGCTCAAAGCCACTAACATCCAATTCAAGTTGAGTAACAAGCATGCATATGCGGGAAAGGGCGTCCGTCACAATATTTTCCTTACCTTTGATGTACTTGATGACATAAGGAAAAGACTCAATGAATTCACTCCACTTAGAGTGACGCTTGTTCAACTTGGTTTGACCCTTAAGGTATTTAAGCGTTTCATGATCAGTATGAATGATAAATTCATGAGGGCGAAGATAGTGTTCCCATTCATGCAAAACTCGCACTAAATCATATAACTCTTTGTCATAGATGGGTTAATTGAGTTGTGCTCCGGAAAGTTTCTCACTAAAGTAAGCTATGGGGCGCTTCTCTTGTGGTAACACACCTCCTATGCCACTACCACTAGAATCACAATGAATCTCAAAGGGTTTTTCAAAGTTGGGTAATGCAAGCACGGGAGCATGGGTAAGAAAATTCTTAAGCTCATTGAAGGCGGTATATTGGGATGGTCCCCAAACAAAAGGCACATTTTTCATGCTCAAAGCATGCAAAGGTGAAGCAATGGTCCTAAAGTCCTTCACAAATCTACGACAGAAACCGGCTAGACCAAGGAAGCTACGCACGTGATGCAAGGTGGTTGGTTGTGGCCAAGTTTGAATAGCATTGATCTTAGAGTCATCAACATGAACACCCTTAGAGGAAACAACAAAACCCAAGAAAACGAGCTTATCAACGCCAAAAAGGCACTTTTCCATGTTAGCAATGAGACGCTCTTTTCGAAGAGTTTGCAAAACGGTTCGAACATGGGTGACATGATCTTTGAGAGATTTGCTATAAACAAGGATATCATCGAAGTAGACCACAACAAATGCACCAATGTAAGGGCGAAAGACATAATTCATAAGGCGCATAAAAGTACCCGGTGCTTCAGATAGACCCATAGGCATGAATAACCATTCATACAAACCGAACTTTGTTTTGAAAGCGGGTTTCCATTCATCACCCTCTTGTATGCGGATCTGATAGTAACCACTTTTAAGATCAAATTTTGAAAATATGGTGGCACCACTAAGTTCATCAAGCATATCATCAAGGTGTGGAATGGGATACCTATAGCGCACGGTGATAGCATTAATAGGTCTACACTCGGAGCACATGCGAAAGCTACCGTCTCATTTTGGCACAGGAATGACTGGAACGGCACAAGGACTCAAACTTTCGCGCACATGTCCATGGTCTATGAGATGCTTTACTTGCCTTTGTATTTCTTTGGTTTCTTCAGGGTTGATGCGGTAGAGAGCTTTGTTCGGAAGAGGTGCTCCGGGGATGAGGTCGATGCGGTGCTCGATGCCTCGTAGTGGAGGTAGTCCCGGAGGTAGCTCATCGGGGAAAACATCTTGGAATTCCTGCAAAAGAGAAGACAACACTAAAGGTAGAGTGTGAGAGGTGTTAGCTTTTGGTGCATTGTCCTTGCACAAAAGGACATAGTGTAGGACACTAGATGGGTTCTCACACACTCCTCTTATCTCACTTTTGGTGGCAAATAGAACTAAGTTCTTCTTTTCGCTCATCGTGGAGGCATTCAATTTGGGCTTGTGGCGCTCACTCTCTTTTTCGTGGTTTGCTCTCTCACCATTCTCTCCATGATGGTTGGCTTGCTTGTCGGCGATCACATGGCTTGGAAACATAGGGCGAAGTACGAACTCCTTTCCTTTCATCTTGAAGATGTAGTGGTTCGTTCGGCCGTTGTGGATGACACCTCTATTGAATTGCCATGGGCGTCTAAGAAGAAGGTGGCAAACAGTCAATGGAACGACATCACATTCCAAAGTGTCTTCATAGGCGCCAATTTTGAAGGAGACTTGTACTCGATGCTCAACTTGGATAGTGCCGGAGTCGCTAAGCCATTGAAGTTTGTAGGGATGTGGGTGCTTCGTCTTGGGCAATTGGAGCTTGGAGAAAAGTTCGTCACTTGTGAGGTTATGACAACTCCCTCCATCGACGATGACCTTGACGGACCTTCCATTGATGCCAGCCTTGGCATGAAAGATATGGCATCTTTCGTCTTCTTCTTGGTGATGTTGAACAGTCAAGACCTTGGAGACAATGAGAGCGAGACTTGAATCTTCATCACAAAAGACTTGTTCCTCTTCATCATACACTTACAGGTGCATGGCGACTTTCTCAAGTGCTTTTGTTTCTCCTTCACTCATGGACTCGTATGTACCATCGCCGTTGAGGATCATGGTTTGCTTGTTGGTACACTCAAAGGACTTGTGGCCTCGTCCTCCGCATGTGAAGCATTTGAAGGAACTTGTCTTGACGGTCTCATCGGTGGGGGTAGATGATGATTAATCTCTCGGCTTGAAGTTGCTCGTTGTAGGAGGATGACTTGGGGTTGATGAAGCTTTCTTGTAACTCGATTTGTCGACGTTGCTTGTAGAAGGCTTTGTTGAAGTAGAAGGTGTTGGAGTCGTTTAAGCTTGGTTGTTGGAGAAGCCGTATGACTTAGATGAGAACTTGGCATACTTGAAGTCTTCTTGCACTTGACATTCCGCTTTGGTAGCTTGATGCACTAGCTCAATGAGGTTCGAGTATGGTTGGAAGTCGGCGATCTTCTTGATGGGATGACTGAGTCCATTCAAGAAACGTGCCATAGTTTGCTCATCATCTTCCGTGACATTGGCTCATATCATTGCAATCTCCATTTCCTTGTAGTACTCTTCAACGCTCCTGGTTCCTTGCTTGAGTAGTTGGAGTTTCTTGAAGAGGTCGTGGTTGTAGTAGGTAGGCATGAAGCGTGCTCCCATGACTTCCTTCATTTGCGCCCAAGTAGTGATGGGTGGTTCACCTCTTGCCTCACGGCACTCAATGACTTGTTCCCACCAAATGAGGACATAGTCTTGGAACTCAAGGGATGCCATCACGATCTTCTTCTCTTCTTCATAGTTGTGCAACCAGAACATTTTGTCGACCTTCAATGCCCATGAAAGGTACTCTTTGGGATCGTTGCTTCCATTGAAATTGGGCATGGTGAACTTTAGCTTGCCGTAGTGTTGCTCTTCATTGTGTTCAGGATGGGGATGATGACATCCTTGACGAGGAGGATCATCTCTCACAATTTTCTCTTGCCGTGGAGGATTTCCATTGTCATTTTGTTCTTGTTGAACTTGATGTTCTTGGCGAGCTTGTGGAGGAACTTGTCGAGCTTGACGTTGCACGCGAGCTTGATATCTTCGTTCGTGAACTTCTTCGCGAAGTGCTTCTTCATATTCACGAGCTTGTCGGCCTCGGTTGGCTATGGCTCGACTTGAATCTCGGAGGGCTTGTTGCGCCTCAAGTGCTTGAGCATCTCACAATTGTTGCTCTTGACGTTGTGCCTCAGCATCTTGTGCTTCTTGGTGTAGACACGCTCGCTCTTCCTCTTCATATTGACGTTGTCATTTCCGTTCTCGTGCTTGCGCAAATGTAGCTTGGTTTTGATGGTGTCAGTGCTCTTGAGAGTCGGTGTCGCGTAGATTATTGAGGCTTGCTTGACGATCGTTCCGCGCGGCACGGCGAAGAGTGTTCGATGTCAGTGTACTTGAACCTGAGAGGGTGAAGTCGGAGTGTCGACTTGAGCGGCTCCGTCTTGATGAGGACGAAGTGGGAGAAGAGCAGTTGAGCAACAAAGCACGAGTCTTGTCCATTCTTGCGTCGTTCTCTTGCTTGTGATCATTGAGCTTGTGGTCGAAGTAGTCTCTTGTACGTTGCTCGGAGAGTCGCAAGTCGGTGGCGAGGTTGTCGATGCGTTCACTCATTGCTTGTTGCTCTTGATGCAAAGCATGTTGTGCACCAAAGAGGTGGCTCTTTGTGACGTAGGAGTTCATGTCGTCGTCTCGCCCGATGAAGAGTGGGTTGCTAGAAGTACTTGGCCTATCCATCATTGCAAGATAAATATGTGAGTGGGAGAAAGAGAAGACGTATACCAAATGTACCTTGACCAAAGTTGAAGGTTGATCAATGATCACTCCAATGTGGAACAAGGAAATAGCAGAATTGGTACCAATTCTTGTCGGTTTCTCACACCTACACAAGTAAAAAGCTTATGGTGGATCTTGGTTAGGATGGTGGCAGAAAATTTGATGCAATTATTAGTGAGCTTCAATAATGTTGGAAAAGATTCGCAAGTTTGCAATGCAACAAGTAGACCAAGCAATATAAGGAAGACGGAAACACACACAAGGGTCATGCAACCAAGGATGAGCCAAAATGTGGAATCCACAAAAATGCTCTTGTTGCACAACACTAGAGAGACGCTAGCATGATTTGCACAATAGGCGGATACGAAGACTTGTGCACAACCTACTAAGCAAAAATGCAACGACTTCTATCCCAAGTATGCTCTATGTATGGTGTTTTGATGATATGATCCAAGATGATCTACTATGACAATCTTAATGTTGTATGATGTTATGGTTCTTGCTTAAAAACTTGTTTGGATCTTTGTTGTTTGAGCTCTTTTCTCATGCAATGCTTCACGAACCAAGATAGCAATTGTGTATGCAATGACGACCTTGTGACACAAGAGAGGATTCCAAGATATGCACCAATGATGTGTGTATGCTATGGGAAGTATGATCACTAATGTCCACAAGTCATGTTGCCGGCAATACTCAAAGGCTAGTCTCGATGGGTAAGCGACGCAAAGGAGTAAGGCTACGATGGCTATC
Source organism: Triticum urartu (assembly GCF_056163025.1). Lineage (NCBI taxonomy): Eukaryota > Viridiplantae > Streptophyta > Magnoliopsida > Poales > Poaceae > Triticum > Triticum urartu. Next base: position 354,851,344 of record NC_141873.1, on the reverse strand, counting down.
AATGTAATGGCAAGAACGAAGTATCACTATAGCAAGATGAGGTTACTGCTTCTTGCTTACGGTATGGCGTCAAGATGGTGTAGTGGTTGTTGTCGATGACGCGTCCATGGAAAAGATGAGCGGCGGTGATGTTGATGTCGAACCGTACCTAAATAGCCTAAACACAATAGGACACGGAACCGCTACTCAAATTCTCAAAGCAAAACGGGACAAAATTGTCGGAGTTGGTAGTGGTAAGCGATGGTGGTGTATGTGCTATATGGCAGTGCTTTCCGGAAGTGGTGGTGGTATGCGGAAGTGTATGTGGGCTCCAAAACAAAATTTGGCGAAAAATGGACGGAAAACGGGGCGGTGGATGGAGATGTTTCTGCTAGGGGCCGGATGTCCGGGGGTGATGGCCGGATGTTCGGGGTGCCGGATGTCCGGGCTGTCGGGCCGGATGTCCGGGCTCTAGATCCGGACGAACTCCGCGTGTAGGGAGGAAATCCGGGCAAAATTCGGAGGAATTTGTGGATGGTAATTGGGTAAAAGTGGAAGGAAATCTAGCTCTACCTACAACACACGAAATCCGCAGATCAAATCCAACAAAACTTCATCACACCAAAAAATCACAAAAAAAATTGGGGCTATTTTTGTGGGGAAATTTTCGAATTAGGGACAAAATCAACAAAAACAAGGCTAGAAACACAACAGGGAGGCTCTGAAGTCGTGATCAACGTGGCTCTAGATACCATGATGTAGGGTGGAACCCTAGATGGCCAATCTTTAACGAAAGGAGCGGACCTCGCGGTGAACACGAAGACACGAGGGGAAACACGAGGGGAAATCACAAAGGGGCACAAAGAGAAACACTCAAACCAACAAGATTAAGTCACACATGTGCTAGATCCTCGAAACACGAGAGGAGATACAAGATCCAAAGTCAACAAGGGATGATACAATTGGTAACCGGTCTTCTCCGCGAGGAGGTCTTGATGGTCTTCTATGTGAGGAGGTCTTGAATCCAAGTGGATCTTCTCCGAAGAGGGGCCGCGGTCTCTCTCAAGGAGTAGATCCGATATGGATGAGCAAAGCTCTATCTCAAATGAGCTAAACCAATGCTAACTGAGGGAGTCCTGGATTAGGGGGTCTTCGGACAGCCGGACTATATCCTTTGGCCGGACTATTGGACTATGAAGATACAAGATTGAAGACTTCGTCTCGTGTCCGGATGGGACTTTACTTGGCGTAGAAGGCAAGTTAAGCAATACGGATATGTATATCTCCTCCTTTGTAACCGACCTTGTGTAACCCTAGCACCCTCCGGTGTCTATATAAACCGGAGGGTTTTAGTCCGTTGGACAACAACAATCGTACCATAGGCTAGCTTCTAGGGTTTAGCCTCTCCGATCTCGTGGTAGATCAACTCTTGTACTACTCATATTATCAAGAACAATCAAGCAGGACGTAGGGTATTACCTCCATCAAGAGGGACCAAACCTGGGTAAACATCGTGTCCCTTGCCTCCTGTTACCATCCGCCTTAGACGCACAGTTCGGGACCCCCTACCCGAGATCCGCCGGTTTTGACACTGACATTGGTGCTTTCATTGAGAGTTCCACTGTGCCATCACCGTAAGGAAGGATGCCTCGTCTCATTATTAAAAACAACATTACTGCCGGGGGAGCCCTGGCTGTCGGCCAAACTCTCCGGCTAGGCAGTTTCATCATGACCGCCCGTTCGGCTGCTGCACCGACGATGACTTCTCGGGTCATCGAAAACAGCCTCCACGTCGGCCCGGAATTTGCCGAGCAGATGGATCCAATGGAGCTCTCATCCCTAAACGAGCTCTTGGATCGCATCGCCGCCTTGGGAGTCACTACGGACTATGATCGGATTGGGCTTAAACCCGATCAAAGGGAGATTAACTCTCCACCGGTCACCCATCATATTACGGTGGTGGAGGAACAACGCGGCGATTCTTCCTCTATCTTGAGGACTAACTATGTCTGGATTCCCGAGCTCTCCGAGCCGGATACCCGTTTACGGGAGGACATCACCCAAGCCCTGAACCTAGAGTCAGTCGGTGGGCCAGACTTATCGGGCAACATCCCGAAACCCGAACTTCCAAGATTGGAAACTCCTCGGCCCCTGGGTCTCAGATCGGGTAAGGGTTTGGACTCAAAGCCACCCACCCACCCAAGCATAAACGATCTTTCCCACATCAAGCAAGCGCCCCAGGAAACAGTACATCATTATTGGGCCAGATTCCTCCTTGTGATGAACAAGGTTAAGGACTGTCGCGAGGAAGACGCGGTCTCATTTTTCTGCAATAATTGCACGGACAAGGGAATCCTTAACGCCATAAGTTGCCGTGACATATCACGCTTCGCCGACTTGGCGTCCATAGTACGAAAGTACTGTGAGATGGAAAGCGCCTGGAAAACCGAAACGAAATTTTGGGATAATCAGGCCCCGAATATACACCCAGTCCAAAGTAAAAGGGTGCACTATCATAAGACATCCGAGTTAATTAAAAAGAAGCAAAGACCCTCTACAGGGCGTGGAACCGTATTAGAGGGATGGCTCAACGGACCCTACAAAATTCATAGTACAACGGATACCATACCAACACACAGCCTTAGAGCATTTTGGGTACTCCGGCAGGTGGCCAAAAGTGGTGAGGATCTTCTCTTCCTAGATGCCACAGAGCACCATCCCGGGGATAACAATACCGTATTAACAATCTTTGAAACCTTCGCATCAAATAATAGGCGCAAGTGAACACTCCGCAGCCTTGCCGAAATCTGCCACGTGGCAGCAATAAATCCATGGAGTGACACGGCTATTACCTTCAATGCCAGTGACGAACCTAAATTCCGAACATCCCGAGGACCAGCTGCATTGGTCCTTAGTCCAATTGTGGATGGCTTTCGACTCACAAAAGTACTCATGGACAGCGGCAGTGGATTAAACCTCATCTATGAGGGAACTCTTCAAAAAATGGAAATAGACAGGAACCGCATTGAGCAAAGTAGCACAACCTTCAGAGGAATCATCCCCAGTTGGGAAGCACGTTGTGCTGGGAAAATCACACTAGATGTGGTATTCGGCACGCCAGAGAACTATAGGTCCGAAGAAATTACATTCCAAGTGGCCCCGTTCAGTAGCAGATACCACGCCCTTTTAGGACGGGAGGCGTTCACGATCTTCCAAGCTTGTCACACCCTAGCAAGTTCATGCATTAGAGTGTTTCCATCATGTTTAATTCTCCCAGAAAGATGAAATGAGGATAACAGAACCCCCAGCACCCCCTTAAACCAACTAGGGTTTACTAAAATTGGTTTCAACGAACCCAAAATGCCCTTCACAAAATGTTCATCATTTCTGGATTGGGCTAAAACCCCTGGCAGAAATGGTGCACTCTTTTCTAGGACATTCTGGATTTTTTGAATTAAATCATAAGTATTTGAATTTGGGCATTTAAATACTATAAAATATTTTAAATGCCCAAATAATTCTGGATTTAAGTGAGGGCTGTTAGGAATAATCCCAATGGAGCCCACAATTATTTTTAGGATTTTTGGAAACGTTTTAGTATTTTTAATAAAGCTCAACAGTTGCAGAAAATTAGAAAACAGAAAACAAATCAGAAAAAGAGAGAGAAAGAAAGGCCAGAGGCCACTTACCTCGCTGGCCCGGCCCATCTGGCCCGTGCCAGTCATCACCTACCTCTGCCAGTAGGCAGAGGAGGGACACCGCGACGCCGCCGAGATCGCCACGCCACCTCCCTGCCTGCCTGCCATCGCCCGCGCCAGCGCGACGCATCGAAGCGCCTCTGCGGCCTCCCCTCGACCCCCTGGACACCTCACTCCTCCCCCCTACTCTCTCCCTCGCTCCCCCGAAGCCATGGCCGATGCAGCCGCCGACGTCTTGCCGTTGTAGCCATAGCCACCATCGTCCCCGTGCCACCCCACCGTGTCCACAAGCTCCGCCGCATCTCCCTCGACCTCCTCGACGAGCCACGAGACCTCGAACGCGCTGCAACGCCGCCACCGCTACCGTTCCCCTCGTCGGCCACCGGAGATCTTCACCGATGATTCGCCGCCTCCCGAGCTTCCCCGAGCCCGCTTCGACGCCCGCTGCACTCGCCGTGAGCTCCTCTTTCTTCTCCCCCTAGCCACGTCGCTCGAGCTGCCCTCTAACCCCGTTGGCCATCACGGCCGATAGCTCGGCTCCGCCGGCCATGTCGCCGCCGTGGTCACAGACGCGTAAGCTCGAATCCGAGCGCGTCACCGCACTCACCACGTCCCGAGGAACCCAACGCACCACCCCACATGCCTCGCCGTGCCCCGTAGCCTCGGGTTCATCTTCACCCGAGCTCCGGCGACCGCCAAGGTCGTCGCCGGCGTCGTTCCCGGCCTCCCTGAGCTCCACTTCCACCACCAAACACTGTGTCTTGCTCCCAGCTACGCGTAGGACCAAACCGCGGTCGATTTGGTCGACTGTGGGCAAAACCCGACGGTCTCCGCCGCGTCTGTCGTTGCCGGCGTCGAGCCGTGGACCAACGCCGGCGGGTTTGACCATGTTTGACCCATGTGGGCCCAGGTTGACCCCCTTGATCCTATGACAGGTGGGGTAGGCCTGTTAATTAGGTTAGGACTAGTGCTAACTAATTTTAGTTAGTTTAGGTCACTGACATGCGGGCCCAGGCCCCACTGACAGTTAGTTAGTATTAACTTAATTCTGTTAGTTAGCTGAGACACTGACAGATGGGGCCCACCGGTCAGGTTTGACCTGGGCTGGCGCCTTTGACTCGCTAACGTCACAGTGATGCAGTGCTGACGCAATTATTTATTTTCTGGATTTATTCTTATATAGGAAATTCCAGAAAATAGCCAAAACTTCTAAAAATCATAGAAAATCAACCATAGCTCCAAATCAAACAAATTATATATGAAAAATGATCAGAAAAATTCAATCTTTCCATCTGTAATGGTTTCATGCATGAAAAAACACTCTAACCTTGCTATTTAGGTGAAACAAGCTAATACACTTATTATGCATAAGAACTTAAGCTTTCATTTGAACCTTTGATTCAAATGGACCCATTTCAACTTGTTTCACATTGCATTAGGCAGGACGCATCATTTTGCCATGTCATAGCATGCATCATATTGTTGCATATTGCCATGTGTTGATTATATTCTGTGTGTCTTTCGTGGTAGGTTCTGCCTCCGAGGATATCTCCGAGTATCCAACTGAAGGGCAGTACCCTACTACCACTCCATCAGGCAAGCAACCCCATTGATCATCTCGATACATTCCCATGTTCTCGCCTCTGCTCTCGTTTACTGCATTAAGAAAACAACGTTTCAAACTGTTGTGTGCTATGGTAGTTGAACCCTTATCCTCTGCATGACCTGTCATTGCCATAGTAACTAGATGAAACCCACTAGCATGTGTAGGAGTTGATTGAGCCATGTATGTGTTTCCTACCTTGCTATGCCTGCTATGCTTAGACTTGTGTCAGGTCTAGTTCATCTGGGTGATGGGCTAGAGTGAAATGATTATGTCGGTAATGTGAGGGATGTGTTGAACATGATTGGGTAAAGGTATCGATGAGAGGCCATGTAAGAGTACATGGTGGGTTGTTTCATTGAGGCCGTCCATAGGAACTGAGATCTGTATGCGTGATTTAAGATTCAGCTACTACCACACATTGGGCCCTGAAATATGACCCCGCTCGACTTACTGACCCCTCTCGTCCTCTGTCCAGGAGTTGCAACTAGTTTCTGGTGTTTGTAGGTTATGTGTTGGCGGCCGTGGGTAGCGCTGACCCTAGGGGTGTGCTATGACGCGGTAGATACACTGTGGCCGGGTATGCCGGGCGCCCGTTTGGCGTCTCGGGACCCTGTACACATCGTTTTGGGCCGTTGAGGATACCCCGGCCGGATTTCCTTGCGGATGGAACCTGAATAGGCGATAAACCTGGACTAGAGACTTGTGCGGTTAGTCAGGTCGTGGTCTACACCCACGTTGGCTTTCGCTTCAAGTCTGCCGAGCACATGTCGTGTGCAGACGCTAAGTGGTGGAAACATGTGTGACGAAGTACACCCCTGCAGGGTATGAAAGTATTCGAATAGCCGCGTCCGCGGTAAAGGACTACTTGGTTGCCTATGCAGTTCATAGACAAGTTAATGGTTAAAGACTCAAGATAAGTGTGAGTGCCGAGGATGGCCCTCTCGTAGGATGACGAGGGAGGATCCCTGGTGGAGTATTGTGTTGGTGATTAGTGGACTCGTGTGCGAAAACTATTTTACTAGTGGTGTCTCGTAGGATAGCTTAGACAAGAGTCAAAGCTGGCTTGCTGCAATAACTCCACCACCTTCTTGAGAATGAGCATGTATAGTAGGTTCTGTTGTAAGACTTGCTGAGTACCTTTGTACTCATGTTTGCTTTAATTACTGTTTTCAGACGACAACACCGCCCCCTCCGATGGGGTTTATGTAGACCTCGACGTCGATGAGTAACTTGCCACCCAGGTGGTGATCCTGGCCATGGAGGGCCTCATGTAGATAGACGGGCTTCGAGAAGCCTTCTTTCTTTCTAGTGTCTGTACTCAGACTATTTGCTTCCGCATGTGCTTGTATGCTTGTATGACTTGAGTGTCGGGTCCTGTGACCCCTACCTGTATGAACATGTTATGTATGGCTCTCTGGAGCCTTTAAATAAAGTACTTGAGTTGTAGAGTTTTGTTGTGATGCCATGTTGTATTTGCACATATCGAGCATATTGTGTGTATGATTGAAATGCTTGGTATGTGTGGGATCTGACAATCTAGTTGTTTATCCTTGGCAGCCTCTCTTATGGGGAAATGTTGTCTAGTGCTCCTTGAGCCATAGTAGTCCGCTACAGCCCAGTTCACTGGAGTCCTGCTAGCCCAGCACTACTTCTCAGGACACTTGACTGGCCGGCATGTGTTTCACTTCGTTCCTATGTCTGTCCCTTCGGGGTAATGTCACGCGGTGATATCCGAAGTCGTGCCTAGCCTGCTACAGCCCGGGTTCCCCGGAGTCCTGTTAGCCCAATGCTACGGCCCGGATTCACTCGCTGATGACCGACATGCTCGATGTGATTCATGTATGCCTGTCCCCATAGGTCTGTGCCGCTTTGGGTTCACGACTAGCCATGTCGGCCCGGGTTCTCTATCATATGGATGCTAGCGACACTATCATATACGTGAGCCAAAAGGCGCAAACAGTCCCGGGCCATGGTAAGGCGACACCCGTGGGGATACCGTGCGTGAGGCTGCAATGTGATATGAGGTGTTACCGGCTAGATCGATGTGACTTGGAATCGGGGTCCTGACAAAGCTATACCCCATTACGGGTACATGAAGCTCAAAATGCCCGGGCCCAACGGAATCATCACTCTCGCTAGTGATCCAGACACATCACTCCGCACCGAAAACAAAACAGCCGCATTGGCCCTCGAGGCATTATCAGAAGCCCTTGCGGCCGAGGAATTAACTGCGCTGCGCTCCACAGTGGACAGGAACAATGTGATACTTGACAAGAGATCCAAGTCCACCTCTTTTAAACCAGCGGATGAAATAGTCAAATTCCAAGTCCACCCAACGGACCCTACAAAAACACCCTCCATTGGGGCACAGTTAAACCCCGCTGTGGACGCCGCACTATGAGAGTTCCTGCGGGAGAATTGGGACATATTCGCCTGGCACCCCTCAGACATGCCAGGAATCCCACGCAGGCTGGCCGAACACAGCCTTAATATTCTAAAGGGATTCAAGCCAGTCAAGTAGACTCTTCGGCGTTTCTCTGAACCTAAGAGACAAGCTATGGGAGAGGAACTAGCCAAGTTATTGGAGGCTGGATTCATTAGAGAAATAAAACACCCGGACTGGCTAGCAAACCTGGTGATGGTACCAAAGAAGGACAAATCATGGCGCCTATGTGTCAATTTCAAGGACCTCAACAAGGCCTGCCCAAAGGATCCCTTCCCCCTCCCCCGCATCGATCAAATTATCGATGCTGCCGTAGGACACGATTCATTGTGTTTCCTCGACGCATACTCCGGCTACCACCAAAGCAAGATGGCGGAGTCCGACCAAGCCGCAACGGCATTTATCACACCATACGGCCCCTTCTGTTTCAACACAATGCCTTTTGGGCTCAAAAACGCCGGCGCAACATATCAGCGCATGATTCAGACATGTCTGGAGAAACAGATCGGCAAAACAGTAGAGGCATACATAGATGATGTGGTCGTCAAAACCAAACACGTCGACTCTTTAGTAGACTACTTGAGGCTCACATTCGACAACCTCCGAACATACGACATCAAGCTCAATTCGGGAAAATGCGTTTTCGGTGTACCAGCCAGAAAGCTCATGGGTTTCATTGTCTCCAGTAGAGGAATTGTAGCAAATCCGGCCAAAATCCGAGCTCTGTCACAGTTGGCTATACCAACGGACCTCAAACAAATCCAGAAATTAACCAGATGTGTGGCGGCTCTAAGACGCTTTATCTCCCGCTTAGGAGAAAATGCATTACCCCTTTATCGCCTCCTTCGGCGCACCGAACACTTCGAGTGGAAGGACGCTCCCACAGCCGGATTGGAAGAAATAAAAGCCATACTAGCAACCAACCCAATCCTGGCCGCGCCAAACATCGGCGAACCAATGTTGTTGTACATTGCGGCAACTCATCAGGTTGTAAGCGCAGTGCTCGTCGTCGAACGAGAAATGGACGAACATAAATCCCCCCTTCAAAAGCCAGTATATTATGTATCCACTGTCCTCACTCCATGCAAATCACGGTACCCACATTATCAAAAGATAGCCTATGCGGTATTCATGGCATCCCGGAAGCTGCGACACTACTTTCAAGAGTGTTCAATTACAGTAGCCTCGGAAGTGCCACTTAATGATATTATAAACAACCGCGATGCCACGAGCTGGATTGCCAAATGGGCCATTGAGCTCCTCCCGTTCGACATAACATACAAACCCCGGTGAGCCATTAAATCGCAAGTATTGGCTGACTTTGTCGCCGAATGGATGGAAGCCGAACTCCCTAAAGAGTACGACACGTACTCCAATTGGATCATGCACTTCGACGGCTCCAAAATGCTGGCTAGCCTGGGGGCTGGCGTCATCCTGACGTCCCCAACCGGAGATACAGTTCAATACGTACTACAGATATTGTATACAGACTCCAACAACACAGCCAAATACAAAGCCCTGTTACATGGTCTTCAGATGGTAGTCTCCATGGGCATTCAACACCTGGAGGTGCGTGGGGATTCGAACCTCGCAATATCCCAAATAAATGGAGACTTCAACGCCAAGGATCCGAAGTTGGTGGCCTATCGCAACACCGTCCTAAAGATGTCAGCTCGGTTCGATGGGCTCGAATTTCACCATGTGGCTCGGGAAAACAATCAGGCGGCAGATATCCTCGCCCGCATCGGCGCAAAACGCGATGCGGTCCCCCCAACATCTTTTTGGAGAGGTTGTTTAAGCCATCCGTGGTATGGGAAGGGGACACCGGTAAAAATAGTCTGGACCCGGCCAAAATGCCCGATACCGAACACTCTGACATAATCAGAGGCTCTGCCACCGAAATAACATCTTCAGCCCACGTAATAATGGCCATCATCGCCCCGTGGACAGAACCATTCCTGGCCTACCTAACTAGGCAGGAACTTCCCGAGGACCAAAATGAGGCACGCTGCATAGTGCGGCGATCTAAAGCCTACAGGGTCCACGAGGGAGAGCTGTGTAAAAAAACCACTACCAGAGTCCTTCAAAGGTGCATCTCCGAAGAGGAAGGGCGGAAGCTTTTGGCAGAAATTCACGCCGGACTCGGCGGCCACCACGCCGCAGCCCAGGCCCTTGCAAGCAAGGCCTTTCGTACAGGGTTTTTATTGGCCGACGGCCCGGGCAGATGCACAGGACTTGGTCCAACGCTGCGTTGGTTGCGAGCTTTTCGCAAACCAAAGCCACATGCCACCCACCGCCCTCCAAACAATCCCCATTACCTGGCCCGTCGCGGTCTGGGGGCTTGACATGGTTGGACCCCTTAAAGGGGGAACCCATCAGAAAAAATACTTACTGGTCATGGTGGATAAATTCACCAAATGGATAGAAGCCAAACCTGTTAAAACGGCCAAATCCGGACCGGTGATAGACTTCATATCCGGGGTTGTACACCATTATGGCGTCCCCCACAGCATCATCACTGACAATGGCCCGAACTTCACAGCCGACGAGGTAAAACTCTAGTGCAGCAACATGGGCATTAAGCTCGATTATGCCTCTGTCTATCACCCACAAACTAACGGCCAAGTTGAGCGAGCAAATGGTCTTATCATGAGCGGCATCATACCCAGATTAGTGCGGTCCTTAAAGGAGTCTAACACGCACTGGGTAGAGGAGCTCGACTCCATACTCTGGGGGCTGTGGACCACGCTGAATCGTACTACCTGATACACACCCTTCTTTATGGTGTACGGCGCAGAGGCGGTTCTGCCCCGCGACATAATTCATGACTCACCTCGAGTGTGCATGTACGAAGAAAGAGAAGCCGAGCTCGATCAGCAGGACAGACTGGACACCCTGGAGGAGGAGCGCGACGTGGCAAAAGCCCGTTCCGCATTCTATCAGCAACAGGCTCGCGGATACCAAAGCAGAGAAGTACCAGCCAAACCTTATAACGTTGACGAGCTAGTTCTACGTCTGCTGGAGGAGAGAAGACCAAGCTCGAGCCCAAATGGGAAGGTCCCTTCATTATTGACCAAGTTCTGACCGGTGGAGCGTACCGTCTGCGGGATGCATTGAATAATCGACTCGAGCCGAACCCATGGAACGCAGCCAGGCTCCGAAGATTCTACATCTAGTTTCGGACTCTATGTGTGTCTCCTTCCTCTGTCCATTTTTTGCATATACATTATCTGTCTTTTTTCTCTTCCTTTCTTTTATTCTTTCTCAAGGCCTTCAAGGGCCAACTTGTGCCTTGCTTGCACACTATTGACACGCTAACGGCGCTCATTATACCTGGGGGCTTCTTACACAGAAGCTTAATTATTTATCTGGGCTTCGTGCCCCACATGTGTGTTATTCTTCCACATGTACCTTTTCTTCGCCATTATATGCATCGATATGACTTAAGTTTTGGCCAAGATGGGTTGCCTGGCTCTTGTATTTATGCCCTATGTTCCCGTTAATTCGGCTAGGGCATAAGGGGAGCACCTCTGCGATTGTTACTGCCAGGTCAGCCGGATGTTTACCTCAGACTGGGTGAAGCCGAAAGCTAGCGTTCTTAAGGGAATATTCGGTCGGTGAACAAAAGATGATTTTTATTTTCCATATGTGCCCCCAGATGTTTTTGCCTGCGTCTCCTCTCGCAGTCTGGACATGCACTTTAGGGCATGCGTACCCAGGGAAAGGAACCCTTAACGGAACTATTCTCCCTAGAAGATGTTTCTTACTACCCATGTAATATAACATAACTAGTTGGATACTTGTCTGTTCAAGCACTAATGACCCCTACGCCTGGTTTCAACGCATACCCCAGTTCTTATATAACTGAGCGGGTATTCGGATACACTCCAGACTATTGGGTCCCGAGGTTGAAGCCAAAAGGTCCGCCATGACAAATGATTTACAATCCGGCTAGAAGGCATTATACATGTCACTTTAATTACATAGTCATATAGACTGACTAAATTCCTATTCTATACCATCCAACAGGCTGTCTAGCCTACAATCCTATTGGGAATACTTTGCGGCTAATTCTACTTGCCCATACACTAAGCTAACGGGGATCTCTTTCCCATCGGGCCCCACAGGTCCGACCTCGACCATGTGGTTTGGGTCAGCCTTGGTATACCGCGTCTTTACCATGGCCCAGGCTTCCCTAGCACCTTGACGGCAGGCCAATATCTTCCATAATCGGAAGCGTCTCCGTGCTCCCTTGAGCTTCTCCGCAAGCTCTCCAATGCCTTCTGGCAGGGAGACGGATGGCCACAAGGCCTGGGCAATACCTTGCATCACCTGCCGAAATTATTCATGCAGTTGTGAGAGCTCGGGTAGAAGATCACCCGTAGACCCGTGCATCTCCTCCGCGGGACAACCTGTCAGCATACTTGCAGACATAACTCTGTTAGCCGGCTTCTCCGCCGCACCCTTTTAAGGGTTCGTTCAAGCATTAACTGAAAATGCCGCGTCGAAGCCGCTTATTCTCCTTCTCGGAGTCTGCAAGCTGGGCTCGAACATCTGTCAGTTCCATGCTCAACTTGGTATTGGCGGCTTGGAGATTGTTTTTCTCCCGCCTGACCTTAGTCAGCACGCGTTCGCCAGCCTTTAGCTGTCGTACGACATGCTGGTCCTCCGGATTCTCTCCGGAGTCATCTGCAATATCTACTGTTAGATCTGCAGCCATGCCGCACACTATATGGTACCTATCATTCTTTGAAACAAATGTTACCAGCTGGGGACTTTTCAGGTTCCTTCAATGCGGCAATGGCGCCCCGAAGTTGGGTCTTGCAGCACAGAGGTACACGTCTCCAGAATTAAAGGCATCAAATGCCTCTGGTGAGAAGCAAGCGTCACGGAGTACGGCCCGACGACGCCTATGATTCATGGCGCTCTCCACTTCTGAATTTGTAGTGGACAGTCTATCCGCATCCTCTGTAGGAGGAGTATCCGGCGTCCGCCCCATGTCGGCTTCCGCCTCTATGTCCGGCCCTGGAGCCTGACTGGCGAAAGCATGATCGGCAGCCTCTATGGAGATATTCCGGCGAGCGTTTTTTCTATTAAAGAAACATGGACGTCTTTACATTTTGAGAAAGACGACAACCACGGAGCGGGGTTTTTGTCATACCTCTGCGCCGGCGTCTCCGTCCTGACCGCCTTCCTTTTTGGCCTACCCGGCTTCGGTGCCTCTTGTTGGCGAGTTGCTGCGGGTTCGGCACGGCGTCCCGAATGCCTTCCCTATAAAACACCATATGTATATGGTAGGTGAAGTGTCTAAAAGGGGACCCTAGTTTTTGGAGTTGGGATTTTGGTTTTTCTTACGTGCGACGCAGGGAGCAGTCCGGGATAGTCGGCCATAATGGCCACCATGGCGTCATCACAGCTCAATTGATATAACTACCTGTCTATCAGCTCCACGAATATGTCCGGATCTTCTTCGAGTCCGGGACCGAGGGCCCGGTCAGGGTCCTCTGGTTGTGGAGATGGGCTGTTGACCTCCCTTACGGCTTTTCGCAGTTCCTGCCATAAAATGACAAGGTGAGTACCTACGACAAAGAATGCGGGAAGAAGGGGAGTAAGGAGATATAACTCACCTAGCTTGGAGGGTTGTACATGGAGAATCCATCTCGTGACTTGATGCGGATGAACTCCTCTTCCTCTCCCTTAAACAACTCGGACATAATTTTCGCTAAAGCAGCAGTGGTGTCCGGTCCCTTACACCCGCAACGGGTGGCATCATCTTCCCCGTTAAAACACCACAGGGGGTGCCCTTGATATTGAAGTGGCTACACTCCCCGCATTATGCATATTGACATAACCTCGATTACTATCAATCTTGATTGAGCCAGCGCTTTAATTCGGTTCATCAGGTAAAGGACTTCTCCGTTGTTTTCCTCCTGGGGGCTCCGTGGGCGCCAGCTTCGGCGTTTCTTCAGAGGAGCATTGTTGAACTCAGGAAGACCCCGCCGAACAGGGTCCGGAAGGGGGACGTCCTCCATATAAAACCATTCCGAAGGCCAGTCCTCGGACGTCTTCTTTGGAGTACCGGACAAATATCCGGTTTCGGCGATGCGCGATATTTTGGCTCCGCCCACTTGATAAAGTGACCCCTTCTGTGTGCGGGGGACAAGGCAAAATAACCTTTTCCACAGCTCAAAATGAGCCTCACAGCCCAGGAATAACTCGCCGAGGGCAACGTAGCCGACAATGTGTAATATGGAAGCAGGGGTGAAATTATGCAGTTGGAGGCCGTAAAACTCCAGGAGCCCGCAGAGGAACGGATGAATTGGAAATCTGAGTCCCCTTAATAAGTAAGGAACAAGGCATACCTGCTCCCCGTAGAGGGGCTGGGGAAGCTCTCTGCTTGCTCCCCGCCATTGTAGGTGGCGAGCCCAGCTCGGACGGGAACCATAAACACCGGAGGGAGAAATCCATGAGTCTGCAGTTCGACTAATCGACTGTGTGAGACAGAGCACCTCTCCCAATCACCAGGCTTAGGGCTATGGGGGCGAGAGGAGGAGCTGCGGTGGTCGGCCATGTTGGAGTGGATTTTTCCGAAGCGCGCTCCGATGGATTCTCGTTGTGGGAGGATGGTATGGATTGGATCTAAGAATCCCCATCCCTTTAATAGACAATTTATTTAACTGGCTAGGGGGTGAATGTAAAAACGCCCTAGCTCCTCGTATTCATTCGACACGTGGAAGATAGCCCTTATTGGGCGCGGAAGCCAAGAGGTCCAACATTTATGGGGCCGGATGAAGGAAATATGCCCTAGAGGCAATAATAAAGTTATTATTTATTTCCTTGTATCATGATAAATGTTTATTATTCATGCTAGAACTGTATTAACCGGAAACATAATACATGTGTGAATACATAGACAAATAGAGTGTCACTAGTATGCCTCTACTTGACTAGCTCGTTGATCAAAGATGGTTATGTTTCCTAACCATAGAGATGAGTTGTTATTTGGTTAACGGGATCACATCATTAGGAGAATGATGCGATTGACTTGACCCATTCCATTAGCTTAGCACTTGATCGTTTAGGTTGTTGCTATTGCTTTCTTCATAACTTATATATGTTCCTATGACTATGAGATTATGCAACTCCCGTTTACCGGAGGAACACTTTGTGTGCTACCAAACGTCACAACATAACTGGGCGATTATAAAGGTGCTCTACAAGTGTCTCCGAAGGTATTTGTTGGGTTGGCGTATTTCGAGATTAGGATTTGTCACTTCGATTGTCGGAGAGGTATCTCTGAGCCCTCTCGGTAATGCACATCACTCAAGCCTTGCAAGCATTACAACTAATAACTAGGTTGCGGGATGATGTATTATGGAACGAGTAAAGAGACTTGCCGGTAACGAGATTGAACTAGGTATTGAGATACCGACGATCGAATCCCGGGCAAGTAACATACCGATGACAAAGGGAACAACGTATATTGTTATGCGGTCTGACTGATAAAGATCTTCGTAGAATATGTAGGAGCCAATATGAGCATCCAGGTTCTGCTATTGGTTATTGACCGGAGACGTGTCTCAGTCATGTCTACATAGTTCTCGAACCCGTAGGTTCCGCACGCTTAAAGTTCGGTGACGATCGTAATTAGGGTTTTTGTGTTTTGATGTACCGAAGGTTGTTCAGTGTCCCGGATGTGATCACGGACATGACGACGAGTCTCGAAATGGTTGAGACATAGAAGCCTATATTTGCATATCGGAAATGTTCCGGGTGAAATCGGGATTTTACCAGAGTACCGGGGGTTACCGGAACCCCCCCGGGGGTTATTGGGCCTACATGGGCCCTAAGGGAGAAGAGGAGGGCCGGCAAGGGCAGGCCGCGCCCCCCCTCCCCCTAGTCCGAATAGGACAAGGAAGGGGGGGCGGCGCCCCCCTTTCCTCTTTCTCCCTTCCCCCTTCCTTTTCCAACAAGGCAAGAGGGGGGAGTACTCCTACTCCCGGTGGGAGTAGGACTCCTCAAGGCGCACCCCTTGGGCTGGCCGCACCTCCCCCTCTCCCTCCTCTATATACGGGGGCAAGGGGGCACCCCATGACACACAAGTTGATCTTCATGATCGTTCCTTAGCCGTGTGCGGTGCCCCCTTCCACCATATTCCACCTCGGTCATATCATAGCGGTGCTTAGGCAAAGCCATGCATCGGTAGAACATCATCACCGTCATCACACCGTTGTGCTGACAAAAATCTTCCTCAACACTTTGCTGGATCAGAGCTCGAGGGACGTCACCGAGTTCAACGTGTGCCGAACTCGGAGGTGCCGTACATTCGGTACTTGGATCGGTCGGATCGGGAAGACGTACGACTACTTCCTCTACGTTGTGTCAACGCTTCCTTTGCCAGTCTACGAGGGTACGTAGACAACACTCTCCCCTCTCATTGCTATGCATCACCATGATCTTGTGTGTGCATAGGAATTTTTTTGAAATTACTACGTTCCCCAACAGTGGTATCAGAGCCAGGTTTTATGCGTTGATGTTATGCACGAGTAGAACACAAGTGAGTTGTGGGCGATATAAGTCATACTGCTTACCAGCATGTCATACTTTGGTTCGGTGGTATTGTTGGATGAAGCGGCCCGGACCGACATGACGCGTACGCTTATGCAAGACTGGTTCTACCGACGTGCTTCGCACACAGGTGGCTGGCGGGTGTCAGTTTCTCCAACTTTAGTTGAACCAAGTGTGGCTACGCCCGGTCCTTGCGAAGGTTAAAACAGCACCAACTTGACAAAGTATCGTTGTGGTTTTGATGCGTAGGTAAGAACGGTTCTTGCTAAGCCCGTAGCAGCCACGTAAAACTTGCAACAACAAAGTAGAGGACGTCTAACTTTTTTTTGCTGGGCATGTTGTGATGTGATATGGTCAAGACATAATGCTAAATTTTATTCTAAGAGATGATCATGTTTGGTAACCGAGTTATCGGCAACTGGCAGGAGCCATATGGTTGTCGCTTTATTGTATGCAATACAATCGCACTGTAATGCTTTACTTTATCACTTAGCGGTAGCGATAGTCGTGGAAGCATAAGATTGGCGAGACGACAACGATGCTACAATGGAGATCAAGGTGTCGCACCGGTGACGATGGTGATCATGACGGTACTTCGGAGATGGAGATCACAAGTACAAGATGATGATGGCCATATCATATCACTTATATTGATTGCATGTGATGTTTATCTTTTATGCATCTTATCTTGCTTTGATTGACGGTAGCATTATAAGATGATCCCTCACTAAATTATCAAAGTATAAGTGTTCTCCATGAGTATGCACCGTTGCGAAAGTTCTTTGTGCTGAGACACCACGTGATGATCGGGTGCAAAACAGTTGCGCACGCGGAATACTCAGGTTAAACTTGATGAGCCTAGCATATAACAGATATGGCCTCGGAACACGGAGACTGAAAGGTCGAGCGTGAATCATATAGTAGATATGATCAACATATTGATGTTCACCATTGATACTACTCCATCTCACGTGATGATCAGACATGGTTTAGTTGATTTGGATCACGTGATCACTTAGAGGATTAGAGAGATATCTTTCTAAGTGGGAGTTCTTAAGTAATATGATTAATTGAACTTAAATTTATCATGAACTTAGTACCTGATAGTATCTTGCTTGTCTATGTTTGATTGTAGAAAGATGGCTCGTGCTGTTGTTCCGTTGAATTTTAATGCGTTCCTTGAGAAAGCAAAGTTGAAAGATGATGGTAGCAATTACACGGACTGGGTCCGTAACTTGAGGATTATCCTCATTGCTGCATAGAAGAATTACGTCCTAGAAGCACCGCTAAGTGCCAAGCCTGCTGCAGGAGCAACACCAGATGTTATGAACATCTGGCAGAGCAAAGCTGATAACTACTCGATAGTTCAGTGTGCCATACTTTACAGCTTAGAACCGGGTCTTCAACAACATTTTGAATGTCATGGAGCATATGAGATGTTCCAGGAGATGAAGTTAATATTTCAAGCAAATGCCCGGATTGAGAGATATGAAGTCTCCAATAAATTCTATAGCTGCAAGATGGAGGAGAATAGTTTTGTCATTGAACATATACTCAAAATGTCTGGGTATCATAATCACTTGACTCAACTGGGGGTTAATCTTCCTGTTGATAGTGTCATTGACAGAGTTCTTCAATCACTGCCACCAAGCTACAAAAGCTTCATGATGAACTATAATATGCAAGGGATGAATAAGACTATTCCTGAGCTCTTCGCGATGCTAAAAGCCGCGGAGGTAGAAATCAAGAAGGAGCATCAAGTGTTGATGGTCAATAAGACCACCAGTTTCAAGAAAAAGGGCAAAGGGAAGAAGAAAGGGAACTTCAAGAAGAACAGCAAACAAGTTGCTGCTCAGGAGAAGAAACCCAAGTCTGGACCTAAGCCTGAGACTGAGTGCTTCTACTGCAAGCAGACTGGTCACTGGAAGCGGAACTGCCCCAAGTATTTGGCGGATAAGAAGGATGGCAAAGTGAACAAAGGTATATGTGATATACATGTTATTGATGTGTACCTTAGTAATGCTCGCAGTAGCACCTGGGTATTTGATACTGGTTCTGTTGCTAACTTTTGCAACTCGAAACAAGGGCTACGGATTAAGCGAAGATTGGCTAAGGACGAGGTGATGATGCACGTGGGAAATGGTTCCAAAGTCGATGTGATCGCGGTCGGCACGCTACCTCTGATGAAGCTATGTACCTGGGGTAGGAGCACGGACCCGTCCCATAGAGTCCTACCCAAGGACATCCCTAGAAGAAATCGCCCATCAATCGACTTGAAGGTACTCCACTCGACAGGTTCAAGACACTCGACCAAGAGGCTACCACTCGACCAAGAAGCTACCACTCGACCATGAAGCTAATCACTCGACTGCCAGGAGACCTACAGTCACTCCGTAGGCAAACGGTCAGCTGTTAAGTAGTCTTCATGGTCATTATAGCACTTCATTAGAGGCGTTACCAGTAACGCCCCATCTTAAATGTACTTTAAACCCTGCATTACTGAGGGCAGGAGGGGGCCGGCGAACTCTATATAAGCCACCCCCCTCCTCAGTAGGAAGGGTTCGCACCCCTGTAATCCATACACGCATAATCCAGTCGACCGCCTCCGGGCTTCGAGATGTAGGGCTATTACTTCCTCCGAGAAGGGCCTGAACTCGTAAACCTCGCGTGCAACAACTTCCCAATAGCTAGTATCTAGCCTCTCCATACTCACCCCCCTACATCACTGTCAGAGTTAGAACCACGACAGTTGGCGCCCACCGTGGGGCAGGAATCTTAGCGCTTAGTTGGAGAAGTTGCGGTCTTTTCCGATCCCTTTGATCATGGTTTTTTGCGGAGTTTTGGTGGAGGGCCGCGAGATCCGTCTCGGCGCGCTCACCTTCATCGCCAACGACTCCGCCTGGCTTTAGGAGGCGCCACTCGACATCGACGCGCTCCTCGTCCGCGGCGCGACGCACTTCCGCGCATGCATTCGCGGCGTCCTCCTGCGGCAGCCGTCGACCCAGTATCGGTCGACCCCTGCATCGTCTCCCCACCCTGTCTCTCACCAGCGCAAGCGCTCCGGTCGGTTGAGACTTCAGCGGTGGGTGAGGCACGCCGTGGCCCGCCAGTCGGCAGCCCCACAAGTTGCGGCAATCGAGCCCATCGAGTCCCTCTATGGTCTGTTCGACCTGTCGACTGGCTCCATGGGGACCACAACCGAGTGCGACAGCAGCGACCCAGCGGCTGAGGTTCTGGCGGTCGATGGGACACAAAGTCCACCCGGTTTCCCTCGCGCTGATGGAGCTACGGGCAGAGGCGACCCGTCGCGTTCCCACGACGAGTATCTTCCCGAGCCTCTCACCGCGTTACAGCGGCAAGAGCTTCGCCGCCGAAACATGGACGCACTCCACACTCCTATTGTCGGAGAAACCCCCGAGGCCCGGGCCTTGGAGGACGTGCGCCTTGCTAACCTCGCTGAGCGCACTCGACTAGAGAATCTCCAGCGAATACTCGACGAGCAAGCGCGTCGGCGGGCTCCCGAGTCCATTCGACGTCCGCTAGCACCCGAGTCCAGTCGGCACCGGCCCTTCTCACCGCCTCAGGTATATCAAACCCCAGTTCAAAATTTGGCCACCGCAGCCCGTATAGCAGAATCAATTCAGCCATCCCAGTCAGAGGCAGGCAGGGGCTTGTTGCAGATCAGAGCATTGCTCCGGGCGGCAGGAAACCAGAATTCTGCCGTTTCTGAGTCGCGAGATAGGATCCACAGCCGATCCGTTGCAGCAGACACAGTTTAGTCGGCCCACAGCCCGAGATCGCCCCCGAGGCGTGAGGGACGTGATGACCGGCATGATCAGTACCAGAGGAATGAGCAGCATGATCGTCGATTCGATCGAGATGATCGACGTCGAGTGCCAACCCCTCCCCTGAGGAGCGGGTCGTATGCGCCTCAACGGCAAGATGACAGACGCCCTCACAGTGTTGGGCAGAGGATTCCAGTCGACCCCAGAGACCCAGGCTTTGATGCAAGGTCTATCCTCGTTCAAGGTTTGGTCGACAGGAACAGGGCTCATCGAGAGGGCCACAACAGAGATGCGCCCGCCAGCAGCAGCAGAGTACGTGTTTCAGGGCCAGAGTGTTTTAGTCGAGCCATCAGGGCCGCAGTGATCCCTCCCAATTTCAGGCTGGCAACTGGAATCAGCAAGTTCACCGGCGAGTCCAAGCCTGACACTTGGCGCGAAGATTACCGAGTGGCTGTACAGATTGGCGGTGGCAATGATGAAGTGGCCATGAAGCATTTGCCTCTTATGTTGGAGGGCTCAGCCAGAGCGTGGCTGAATCAGTTGGCGCCTAGCAGCATTTACACCTTGGAGGACCTCTCCCGAGTGTTTGTCACGACCTTTGAAGGAACGTGCAAACGACCTGCAGGCCTCACAGAGTTATGGTCTTGCGTACAGAAGCCGAATGAAACACTGAGGGATTACATCCAGAGGTGGATCATGCTGCACCACACAGTTGAGAACGTGCCAGACCATCAAGCAGTTTGCGCTTTCAAAGAGGGCGTTAAATACAGAGAGTTGAATTTGAAGTTCGGTCGAACTGGAGAGATGTCTCTGAATGGGATGATGGAGATCGCCACCAAGTACGCTAATGGTGAAGACGAAGATCGACTCCGAAGCGGCAAGCTCAAAGCAGTCGCCCAGGAAACTAGAGGAAACTCCACTCGGAAACAGAAGCGGAAGGCCGAGCCAGCTGCTCCCGGGGAGGCCCTGGCCGTTGCCCAGGGAAACTTCAAGGGGAAACCCAAGGGCACCTGGAAGCCCAAGAAGGTCAAAGATCAAGACGGGAATGATGTTTTGGACTTACCGTGTCACATCCACACCAAGAAAGACGAAGACGGTAATTTTATTTACCAAAAGCATACCACTCGGCAGTGCCGGCTCCTGATCCAGCAGTTCCAGGGCAAGCAACCCAAAGATAAGGAGAAAGAGCCAGACAGGATTGAAGACAAAGAAGACAGTGATGATGGATACCCCCAGATCAATTCCACCCTTATGATTTTTGCTGATGTTGAGAGCAAGAGTCGACTGAAATTCATTAACCGTGAGGTGAACATGGTTGCCCCGGCGACACCCAATTACCTGAAGTGGTCGCAGACTGCCATCACATTCGACCAGTCAGATCACCCGACGCATATTGCCACCCCTGGGAGGCAAGCTTTGGTGGTCGACCCAGTTGTCGAAGGCACTCGACTGACCAAAGTATTGATGGACGGCGGCAGTGGCCTGAACATACTGTACTCTGAGACTTTGAAAGGGATGGGCATTCCGATGTCCAGACTTAGTACCAGCAACATGAGCTTTCATGGAGTCATTCCTGGGAAGAAAGCCGAGTCGCTCGGCCAGATTGCTCTCGATGTAGTTTTCGGTGATTCGAATAATTACCACAAGGAAAGGTTGACATTCGAAGTTGTGGACTTCCAGAGTGCCTATCATGCCATTTTGGGTAGGCCAGCTTACGCACGCTTCATGGCCCGACCATGTTACGTGTATGTCAAACTGAAGATGCCTGGCCCCAAAGGCGTGATCACTGTTACAAGCAATTGGAAGAAGACGGAAGAATGCTTTCAGAAAGGCTCGAAGATCGCTGACACTCAGATGGCAGTAGTCGAGCTGAAAGAGTACCAAAAGACTGCCGATCCGAGTGATTTGCTGCGAGCCAAGAAGCCCGCCTCAGAATCAGCTTTTCAATCGGCCGGCGAAACAAAGACAGTCCACGTTCACCCGACCGACCCCGACGCTGCTCCGACTCACATCTCGACGACGCTCGACTCCAAATAGGAAGAAGCGCTCATCTAGCTCCTCCGTGAGAACTGGGATATCTTACCATGGAAACCCTCTGACATGCCTGGTGTTCCTAGCGGGCTGGCTGAGCACCGTCTACGAGTCGACCCAAAATTCAAGCCCGTGAAGGAACATCTTCGACGGTCCGCCGTCCAGAAGAAGCAAGCCATTGGCGAGGAAGTGGCTCGGCTCTTAGCAGCAGAGTTCATCCGAGAGATTTACCATTCCGAGTGGCTCGCCAATGTGCATTGACTTCAAGCATATCAATCGGGCTTGCCCGAAAGATCATTTTCCCCTCCCTCGCATCGACCAAATAGTCGACTCGACTGCGGGGTGTGAGAGACTGTCTTTCCTAGACGCCTATTCCGGGTACCATCAGATCCGTCTGTATGGGCCCGACGAGATCAAAACAGCTTTCATCACTCCATTCAGGTGCTTCTGTTACGTCACCATGCCGTTCGGCCACAAGAACACCAGAGCCACGTTCATGAGAATGATTCAGAAGTGTTTACTCACTCAAATCAGTCAGAATGTGGAGGCATACATGGAAGATATCGTGGTCAAGTCCCGAAAAGGTTCCGACCTGCGGGCTGACCTTGCTGAAACCTTTGCCAATCTCAGGAGGTACGATATCAAGCTCAATCCATCAAAGTGCACATTCGGAGTTCCAGGTGGAAAATTAATCGGTTTTCTCGTTTCCGAACGAGGGATCGACGCCAATCCTGAGAAAATTGGCACCATACTCCGGATGAAGCGTCCTGTACGCGTGCACGATGTCCAAAAGCTTACAGGCTGCTTGGCCGCTTTAAGTCGATTCATTTCTCGTCTTGGTGAAAAGGCGTTGCCTCTTTACCGACTGATGAAGAAGTCTGACAAATTCGAGTGGACTCCAGAAGCTGATGCAGCGTTCGCAGATCTCAAAGCTCTGCTCTCCACCCAGCCGGTGCTTGCTGCCCCAATCAGCAAAGAACCTTTGCTGCTTTACATTGCAGCCACAGGACAAGTTGTCAGCACAGTACTTACGGTTGAGCGGGAAGAGGAAGGAAAGGCCTTCAGAGTTCAGCGCCCAGTCTATTACGTGTCTGAAGTTTTGACCCCTTCAAAACAAAGATACCCCCATTACCAGAAGCTTGTATATGCGATTTACATGACCACAAAGAAAGTTGCACATTACTTCTCTGACCACTCCATTACAGTCGTCAGCGACGCCCCACTATCGGAGATTCTGCACAACAGAGATGCAACTGGTCGAGTGGCCAAGTGGGCGATTGAACTCCTTCCCTTAGATATCAAGTTCGAGGCAAAGAAGGATATCAAGTCCCAAGCAATCGCAGATTTCATCGCCGAGTGGATTGAACAGCAACTTCCGACTCAAGTTCACTCGGAGGACTGGACCATGTTCTTCGATGGATCTAAGATGCTTAGTGGTTCCGGCGCGGGAGTAGTCTTAGTCTCCCCCTGAGGAGATAAGCTCAGATATGTTCTCTAGATTCACTTTGACTCCTCCAATAATGAAGCAGAGTATGAAGCACTTTTAAATGGGTTGCGCATGGCCATTTCACTCGGCGTCCGTCGCCTCATGGTCTATGGCGATTCGGATTTAGTGGTTAATCAAGTGATGAAGGAGTGGGACGTCAGAAGTCCGGCTATGACCGGTTACTGCAACGCAGTAAGAAAGCTAGAAACGAAATTTGAGGGGCTGGAGCTTCATCACATTCCCCGACTGAAAATTCAGGCAGCTGATGATCTGGCAAAGATAGGCTCCAAGAGGGAAGCCATTCCCAGCAACATGTTCCTGGAACACATCCACTCGCCGTCAGTCTAAGAAGATCCCTTCACAGAAGAAACCCCGCAGCCGAAAAGTGCCACAGATCCGACTGGAGTCGAAGTTCCTGCCGTGGTCGACCTAATCATGGAAGTCTTGGCGATCACTCCCGACTGGACGGTACCGTACATCGCGTATATCCTAAGAAGAGAACTCCCGGAGGATGAAGAAGAGGCCCAACAGATCGTCCGTCGATCCAAGGCCTTCACAGTCATAAAAGGACAATTGTACAGAGAAAGCGCGACTGGAGTCGGTCAGAAGTGCATAACACCGGAAGAAGGTCAGATGATCCTTGATGAGATCCACTCGGGGACCTGTGGTCACCATGCGTCCTCTTGGACCATTGTGGCCAAAGCATACTGAGCGGGATTTTACTGGCCAAGAGCAAATGAGATGGCAAAGCAGATAGTCGACAAGTGCGAGGGGTGTCAGTTCTACTCCAACATGTCACACAAGCCCGCATCAGCCCTGAAGACCATTCCACTAGTCTGGCCCTTCGCTGTCTGGGGACTGGACATGGTCGGTCCTCTGAGAACAGGCAGGAGCAGTTTCACCCATGTGCTTGTGGCAGTCGACAAGTTTACCAAATGGATTGAAGCTAAACCCATCAAGAACCTCGATGCTTGCACTACTATTAGTTTCTTCAAAGGACTAACATTCAGATATGGAGTCCCTCACAGCATCATCACTGACAATGGGTCAAACTTCGATTCAGACTAGTTCAGAGCCTTTTGCGCCTCTCAAGGCACTCGAGTCGACTATGCATCAGTCGCCCATCCCCAGTCGAATGGACAAGCTGAAAGAGCAAATGGCCTGATCCTCAAAGGACTAAAACCTCGACTAATGCGTGATCTCAAGCACACGGCAGGTGCCTGGGTCGACGAGCTTCCGTCAGTTCTGTGGGGATTAAGGACCACCCCAAACCGGTCGACTGGAAGAACCCCATTCTTTCTTGTTTATGGAGCCGAAGCCGTTCTGCCAAGTGATCTCCTTCACAACGCTCCCCGAGTCGAGCTTTACACCGAAGATGAAGCAGAACAGGCTCGGCAAGATGCAGTAGACCTCCTGGAAGAAGAAAGAGAGATGGCCATGATCAGATCGACCATTTATCAGCAAGACTTGCGTCGATTCCATGCCCAGCATGTGAAGAGTCGAGCTTTCCAAGAGGGAGATTTGGTCCTCCGAGTGGATCAACAGAAACCACACAAGCTTGCTCCTACTTGGGAAGGCCCCTTCATCATCACCAGAGTCCTCCACAACGGAGCGTATCACCTCTACAATATTGATCGCCAGATCGACGAGCCGCGAGCTTGGAACGCGGAGCTGCTCCGCCACTTTTACACTTAGGTTCCTTCCGATAAAGATGTAATAAGAGAAACTTCCGCAGTTCATTTTTATCAAAGTAAAGAATGTCCCAATGATTGCTATCACTTTTGTTTACATACGAAAACCCCCAGTGGGTGACTTAGCCGCGAATACATTTCGCCTAAGTTCAAAAAAAATCCTACCGAGTGGAGAGCAAACCTCCCACTCGGGGGCTTAGCTGCAGTCCAGCACTCGCCTAAGTTCTCCTACAAAGAGACTTAGCTGCGGTCAGCACTCGCCTAAGTTTGAAAAATCCTACCGAGTGGAGAGCAATCCTCCCACTCGGGGGCTTAGCTGCAGTCCAGCACTTGCCTAAGTTCTTCTACGAAGAGACTTAGCTGCGGTCAGCACTCGCCTAAGTTTGAAAAATCCTACCGAGTGGAGAGCAAACCTCCCACTCGGGGGCTTAGCTGCAGTCCAGCACTCGCCTAAGTTCTCCTACAAAGAGACTTAGCTGCGGTCAGCACTCGCCTAAGTTTGAAAAATCCTACCGAGTGGAGAGCAATCCTCCCACTCGGGGGCTTAGCTGCAGTCCAGCACTCGCCTAAGTTCTCCTACGAAGAGACTTAGCTGCGGTCAGCACACGCCTAAGTTTGAAAAATCCTACCGAGTGGAGAGCAAACCTCCCACTCGGGGGCTTAGCTGCAGTCCAGCACTCGCCTAAGTTCTCCTACGAAGAGACTTAGCTGCGGTCAGCACTCGCCTAAGTTTGAAAAATCCTACCGAGTGGAGAGCAAACCTCCCACTCGGGGGCTTAGCTGCAGTCCAGCACTCGCCTAAGTTCTCCTACGAAGAGACTTAGCTCCGGTCAGCACTCGCCTCAGTTTGAAAAATCCTACCGAGTGGAGAGCAAACCTCCCACTCGGGGGCTTAGCTGCAGTCCAGCACTCGCCTATGTTCTCCTACGAAGAGACTTAGCTGCGGTCAGCACTCGCCTAAGTTTGAAAATCCTACCGAGTGGAGAGCAAACCTCCCACTCGGGGGCTTAGCTGCAGTCCCGCGCTCGCCTAAGTTCTGCTACGAAGGGACTTAGCTGCGGTCAGCACTCGCCTATGTTTGAAATCCTACTGAGCGAGAGCAAACCTCCCGCTCGGAGGCTTAGCTGCACCCCAGCGCTCGCCTAAGTATGGAACACTTCTCATTTCCCGAGGACGACGAGGGGCAGGTCGACTGCCACCTTCTCCTTCGGAGCTGCACCACAGACACAAGTTATTTCGAGTGAAGATCAAATCCCACTTGACGGGTCATCCACAAAGAGATTCAACGACAAATCAAGTTCAAATAAAGCCTAAAAGGTCCCAGAGACCTCAGATCAAAGTACTCGAGCCCCCAGCTCGGCAGAGTTTAACTGTTACACTCCCACTCGGCATTCCGAGGCCAATTTAAAGCAGAGTTTAACGGATCACAAGATACACTCGGCATTCCGAGGCAAGTTTTTTCATTCCTCAGGAGGAGGAGGACTGGCAGGGGCGACAAACTCATCCAAGTCGATCCCATCTGCGATGCGGGTAGCAGCAGCAATAAATGTCTCCATGAAGTCCTGGAAGTTGTGCTTCCTCGTGTTGGCAACTTGGATGGCGGCCAGCTTCTCCTCCCGCACCTCCTTGCAATGGACGCGGACCAGAGACAGAGCCACGTCAGCACCGCACCGAGCTGAAGACTTCTTCCACTCTTGCACTCGGTCTGGGATTCCATTGAGTCGAGTTATCAGAGACTCGAGATCATTCTGGAGCGTGGACTCTGGCCAAAGTGTCGGGTCGATCCGCGTCATGACGACCTTCAGTCGAGCCAAGTAATCCACGACGCCGTCAACACGGGATTCCAGTCGGAGCAGGTTCATGGCAGCTTCGTCTTGCACCAGAGAGTTGATTGGATCCAAACCTGTTTCAATCCGCCCGGTCTCCTCTTCGAAGTTCTGGCAAAGTTCTGCATGCACGACCCAAGGAGAAGTCAAATTGCATAAAACTGGGTCGACACAAAAAAGAACCAGTCGGAACTGATTGTGCACCTTCAAGCTTGATGTACAGCTTCTTGGCAAAGCTCCTCAAATAGCTCTCCAGGTCGTCCCTCCTGCGAGCGATGCCTTCCATCTTCTCGCTCAGGGTGAGGTTCTCCTTCTTCCAACGCGAACACTCCCTGTTGGCTTCCTTCAGAGCGGTCTTCAACTTGGTGTTCTCCCCTTCTAATTGGTCGACCGAAGCCAACTTCTGCGCGGCCAGAGCGGTCTTGTCATCAGCCTCCTTATGGGCGGCAGCCAAGTCCTGATCCTTCTTCGCCAGAGCTTCTTTCAGTTTTTCTGCAAAAATGATGATTGGGTCGGAGAAAGTGAAGAGATACTCAAGCCTAAAAATTAACCAGTCGACAAAGGCGTCTTACCCGCGGCGCCGTCTCTGACCTTCTGCAGCTCTGTCCTGGCCAGCTCCAGATCAAGGTTCATTTGAATTTGCTGCTTCTCCAAGTCAGCCAAGTGGGTTCCAAGATCACAAGATTTCTGAAGTCAAAGGGGAGAAGTTACAATTTCAGTAAAAAAGAAGAAAAGCAACAAAGGCAATAAATACTAAGACTACGGTCGACTGCCAGCAGTCCACCATAGTCTCGGGGACTACACCCAGTGGGTGCACTTAGCGTGCCCCCACCGATTCCTATCCCACCCGACCGACCCCTGAAGTCGAGTCAAAGACAAGTTGCTTCCGAACAGCTAAGAGACAATAATGGAGTTTCTAGGACTACAGCCGAAGCAAAAGATTCGACAGTAGCCTCGGGGGCTACACCCAGTGGGTGCACTCAGCGTGCCCCCACAGTAAAAAAAAGAGAGAGAAAAACGTCGACTGCCCGCAGTCAACGGGATACCGTTCCATTCGACATGGCCCGATCAGACAGAGCGAAGAAACTCAACTACGACTCAATTTAAAGACTACAGTCGACTGCCAGCAGTCGACCGTAGTCTCGGGGACTACACCCAGTGGGTGCACTTAGCGTGCCCCCACTCGTCCAAAAACTGGCAAACACACCCACTGGGTGTACAAACTTAAAGATCTTCGGAAAAGAGATTCTTCAAAGGACATACCAAAACAGACCAAGTGTTGAAGTCGACTGACCTGGACATTGCTCTGAAGAGCCGAGCTTGCGTCATAAGCCACCTGGCAAGCCTCCCGAGCCACTTTTACCTGTTCCATCATGACTCCAGCCTGGCGTACAGCCTCCTTCGCAGCAGCCGCTTGGTCCTCAGGGACGGGGTACGCAGCAAAAAGCGAAGACGGATCTGCAGTCGACGCTGAAGGCCGCACACTCGTCAGAGGAACAGCGAAAGTCACGGAAGCCCGAGTGGGTTCGCCATCATCCCGAACTACGGCCTCAGGCGCCGGAGTGGATTGCGGAGTCTTGCCAGCCAATGCCTTCTTCTTCCTCTTCACCCTCAGTGGTGCGTTGTCGTCGTCGTCCGGGAGGTCAATAACATGAGGAGGAGCTGCAAGGAAAACATTCAATCGACCAATGCTTCAGTCGACTCGTAAGCAGGACGTCAGTGATCGTACCAGGGTTGGAGGTGACAACGTCCTCCATGTCTTGGTCGTCGTTCCTGGCGGAGACCTCAGAAGTTGCACCACTGCAAATCTCAAAAGTTAGTCAGTTGGCCCAGTGAATCGACCAAGGATCCGTCCACAGTCGACAAAGGAAAGCAAGTGTTATTGTTACCCCGAAATGGTGGGAACAGCTATCTTCATCTTGGGCAAGGCCTTGGGCGGCTTGGATGGCGTCGTTCGTGGGTGCTTGGGAGCCTTCCCGGTCGGCGGAGGAGAAGAAGTCCGAGGGCGTTTCGACGACTGCCCAACAGGAGCAGCCGCCTTGCCACGTTCCTGCGCTAGATAGGGCGAGCTTGGACCGTCCCTCCGGGCGGGAGGGTTCAGCCTCCTCCTCCTCTTCGCTGGAGAAGATGTCATCGCCTTCCTCTCCCTCGCCGTCGGACTCCCACTCGACTTGGTCGTCCCCGCTCTCGCCTCCGCTCCCCTCACCTTCCTCAGTCGACCCTTGTGCCCCGTTGGGCGTCGAGTACATCTCAGTGGTAGCCTGGAAGGCAACAGACAGGACGAAAGTCAATCGACTTACCCAAAGAAGGCTAATACAGAGGGCCAGATATCCGACACAAAGACATACCTGATCCACTTCATATGAGTTGTCGAGTGGAATTACCCTTCTGGCTCCTCGGGGGTTGTCTTTGTTCCCCGTGATGCTTGACAGCCACCCCTCCAGCATCTCGTCGGTGACCTCCTCCGGGTGGATCCGAGTGGTGTCGTCAAGGCCAGAATATAGCCACATCGGCTGGTCTCGCGCCTGGAGCGGTTGGATGCGCCTCTGGAGAAAGACCTCTAACAGATCCATCCCAGTCACTCCCTCACGGACAAGCTCAACCACCCGACCCGCCAATACCTTGACTTGGGCATTTTCCTCCGGCGTGACCTTCAGAGAGACGGGCTTCTCGGCTCGGTCGAGAGAAAAAGGAGGAAGACCAGTCGACTGTCCAGGGGTCGCCTGGTCCTGGTAGTAGAACCAGGTCGACTGCCAGCCGCGGACCGACTCCGGGAAGGTGATAGAGGGGAAACAGCTCTTCCCCCTCGTCTGGATCGCAAGGCCCCCGCACAGCTGGATCACTTGCATCTTCTCATCACTCGACTTGGCCTTTTTAACCGACTGAGAGCGGCAAGTAAAGATATGCTTGAAAAGCCCCCAATGCGGACGGCAACCCAGGAAGGCCTCGCACATGGAAATGAACGCGGCAAGGTAGACTATGGAGTTGGGGGTAAAGTGATGGAGCCGCGCTCCGAAGAAATTCAAGAAGCTCCAGAAGAATGGATGGGGAGGCAGAGAAAACCCTCGGTCGATGTGGGTGGCGAGGAGCACGCACTCACCGTCGCGGGGTTGCGGCTCGATCTCCCTCCCCGGGAGACGCGCAGCCTCGTGGGGAATAGCTCCTCCCTCGACCATGTCGTCGAGATCTTCCTGCCGGAGCACCGATGGCATCCAGTCGCCCTGAATCCAACCCTTGGGCAGGGTGGTCCGGGAAGAAGATCCGCCTCGTGAAGACTTCTTTCCTTTCCCCGCCGCCGCCGCCTTCTTTACGCGCTCCAAAGCAGTGGTCTTGCCCTTCACCATCGTCGCCGGCGAGGTCTCGCACGGGCTAACGACGCTAGGGTATGGCCGAGGGTCGCGGGAGGGCTGGCGAAGGGAGAGAGGAAGAAAGAAGGAAGAAGAAGAGAAGCGCGCGGCTTGGAAACCCCGAGCCGGCAACTTATAAGGGGCTGCTCCCGCGTGGCTGACTGGTAGGCCCAGGCAGTCCAGTCAAATCCCGCAGCAGACGCGCGCGCAGTACGTGGCAAAAAAGGCGACGCGAGGATCGAGGAGTTTCCGCTTTATCACTTCCGATTACTGCGGCTGCTCCCGTCCCGCGCGCTTCCCAAAATCCAAATCCCGTGAGATCCGTGGGCCGCAGAACCGCTTGCCAAAAACAGAGTATCCCACTCGCACCAACACTCGGCATGTCGCAAGCAAGGATATTCACTCGACGAAGGGCCTGTAATGGATCAAGGCGACTGAAAGAGGTTGGTGACGTCATCCGTGACAACTGACCCTAAATGAGGCACTCATACAGCCCCAAAGAACCAGTTGGAAAGGATCCCCAACTCTTCCCCCACTCTAACCTCGATCCATTCGGGGGCTAATGATGAAGCTATGTACCTGGGGTAGGAGCACGGACCCGTCCCAAAGAGTCCTACCCAAGGACATCCCTAGAAGAAATCACCCATCAATCGACTTGAAGGTACTCCACTTGACAGGTTCAAGACACTCGACCAAGAAGCTACCACTCGACCAAGAAGCTACCACTCGACCATGAAGCTAATCACTCGACTGCCAGGAGACCTACAGTCACTCCGTAGGCAAACGGTCAGCTGTTAAGTAGTCTTCATGGTCATTATAGCACTTCATTAGAGGCGTTACCAGTAACGCCCCATCTTAAATGTACTTTAAACCCTGCATTACTGAGGGCAGGAGGGGGCCGGCGAACTCTATATAAGCCACCCCCCTCCTCAGTAGGAAGGGTTCGCACCCCTGTAATCCATACACGCATAATCCAGTCAACCGCCTCCGGGCTCCGAGACGTAGGGCTATTACTTCCTCCGAGAAGGGCCTGAACTCGTAAACCTCGCATGTAACAACTTCCCAATAGCTAGGATCTAGCCTCTCCATACTCACCCCCCTACATCACTGTCAGAGTTAGAACCACGACAACCTCTACATCTACCTTCGGGATTAGTATTAGGCCTAAATAATTTTTATTTGGTGCCAATGTTGAGCATGAACATTATATCTGGATCTTGTTTGATGCGAGACGGTTATTCATTTAAATCAGAGAATAATGGTTGTTCTATTTATATGAGTAATATCTTTTATGGTCATGCACCCTTGAATAGTGGTGTATTTTTTATGAATCTCGATAGTAGTGATACACATATTCATAATGTTGAAATCAAAAGATGCAGAGTTGATAATGATTGTGCAAATTATTTGTGGCACTGCCGTTTAGGTCATATCGGTGTAAAGCGCATGAAGAAACTCCATACTGATGGTCTATTGGAACCACTTGATTATGAATCACTTGGTACTTGTGAACCGTGCCTCATGGGTAAGATGACTAAAACGCCATTCTCCGGTACTATGGAGAGAGCAACAGATTTGTTGGAAATCATACATACAGATGTATGTGGTTCAATGAATGTTGAGGCTCATGGCGGATATCGTTATTTTCAAACCTTCACAGATGATTTAAGCATATATGGGTATATCTACTTAATGAAACATAAGTTTGAAACATCTGAAAAGTTCAAAGAATTTCAGAGTGAAGTTGAAAATCATCGTAACAAGAAAATAAAGTTTCTACGATCTGATCGTGGAGGAGAATATTTGAGTTACGAGTTTGGTCTACATTTGAAACAATGCGGAATAGTTTCGCAACTCTCGCCACCCGGAACACCACAGCGTAATGGTGTGTCCGAACGTCGTAATCATACTTTATTAGATATGGTGCGATCTATGATGTATCTTACTGATTTACCACTATCGTTTTGGGGTTATGCTTTAGAGACGGCTACATTCACGTTAAATAGGACACCATCGAATTGTGGTTTGGCAAGAAACCAAAGTTGTCGTTTCTGAAAGTTTGGGGCTGCGATGCTTATGTGAAAAAGCTTCAACCTGATAAGCTCGAACCCAAATCGGAGAAATGTGTCTTCATAGGATACCCAAAGGAGACTGTTGGGTACACCTTCTATCAGAGATCCGAAGGCAAGACTTTTGTTGCTAAATTTAGAGTTTTTCTAGAGAAGGAGTTTCTCTCAAAAGAAGTGAGTGGGAGAAAAGTAGAACTTGAAGAGGTAACTGTACCTGCTCCCTTATTGGAAAGTAGTACATCACAGAAACCGGTTTCTGTGACACCTACACCAATTAGTGAGGAAGCTAATGATAATGATCATGAAACTTCAGATCAAGTTACTACTGAACCTCGTAGATCAACCAGAGTAAGATCCGCACCAGAGTGGTACGGTAATCCTGTTTTGGAAGTCATGCTACTAGATCATGATGAACCTACGAACTATGAAGAAGCGATGGTGAGCCCATATTCCGCAAAATGGCTAGAAGCCATGAAATCTGAGATGGGATCCATGTATGAGAACAAAGTGTGGACTTTGGTTGACTTGCCCATCGATCGGTAAGCAATTGAGAATAAATGGATCTTCAAGAAGAAGGCTGACGCTGACGGTAATGTTACTGTCTACAAAGCTCGACTTGTTGCGAAAGGTCTTCGACAAGTTCAAGGGATTGACTACGATGACACCTTCTCACCCGTAGCGATGCTTAAGTCTGTCTGAATCATGTTAGCAATTGCCGCATTTTATGATTATGAAATTTGGAAAATGGATGTCAAAACTACATTCCTGAATGGATTTCTGGAAGAAGAGTTTTATATCATGCAACCAGAAGGTTTTGTCGATCCAAAGGGAGCTAACAAAGTGTGCAAGCTCCAGCGATCCATTTATGGACTGGTGCAAGCCTCTCGGAGTTGGAATAAACGCTTTGATAGTGTGATCAAAGCATTTGGTTTTATACAGACTTTTGGAGAAGCCTATATTTACAAGAAAGTGGGTGGGAGCTCTATAGCATTTCTGATATTATATGTGGATGACATATTATTGATTGGAAATAATATAGAATTTCTGGATAGCATAAATGGATACTTGAATAAGAGTTTTTCAACGAAAGACCTCGGTGAAGCTGCTTACATATTGGGCATTAAGATCTATAGAGATAGATCAAGACGCTTAATTGGACATTCACAAAGCACATACCTTGACAAAGTTTTGAAGAAGTTCAAAATGGATCAAGCAAAGAAAGGGTTTTTGCCTGTGTTACAAGGTGTGAAGTTGTGTAAGAATCAATGTCCGACCACTGCAGAAGATAGAGAGAAAATGAAAGATGTTCCCTATGCTTCAGCCATAGGCTCTATCATGTATGCAATGATGTGTACCAGACTTGATGTGTGCCTTGCTATAAGTCTAGGAGGGAGGTACCAAAGTAATCCAGGAGTGGATCACTGGACAGCGGTCAAGAACATCCTGAAGTAACTGAAAAGAACTAAGGATATGTTTCTCGTATATGGAGGTGACAAAGAGCTCATAATAAATGGTTACGTTGATGCAAGCTTTGACACTGATCCGTACGATTCTAAATCACAAACTGGATACGTGTTTACATTAAACGGTGGAGCTATTAGTTGGTGCGGTTCTAAACAAAGCGTCATGGCGGGATCTACATGTGATGCAGAGTACATAGTTGCTTCGGAAGCAGCAAATGAAGGAGTCTGAATGAAGGAGTTCATATCCGATCTAGGTGTCATACCTAGTGCATCAGGTCCAATGAAAATCTTTTGTGACAATACTGGTGCATTTGCCTTGGCAAAGGAATCCAGATTTCACAAGAGAACCAAGCACATCAAGAGACGCTTCAATTCCATTCGGGATTTAGTCCAAGTGGGAGACATAGAAATTTGCAAGATACATACGGATCTGAATGTTGCAGACCCACTGACTAAGCCTCTTCCACGAGCAAAACATGATCAACACCAAGGCTCCATGGGTGTTAGAATCATTACTGTGTAATCTAGATTATTGACTCTAGTGCACGTGGGAGACTGAAGCAAATATGCCCTAGAGGCAATAATAAAGTTATTTATTTCCTTGTATCATGATAAATGTTTATTATTCATGCTACAATTGTATTAACCGGAAACATAATACATGTGTGAATACATAGACAAACAGTGTGTCACTAGTATGCCTCTACTTGACTAGCTCGTTGATCAAAGCTGGTTATGTTTCCTAACCATAGACATCAGTTGTTATTTGGTTAACGGGATCACATCATTAGGATAATGATGTGATTGACTTGACCCATTCCATTAGCTTAGCACTTGATCGTTTAGTTTGTTGCTATTGCTTTCTTCATAACTTATATATGTTCCTATGACTATGAGATTATGCAACTCCCGTTTACCGGAGGAACACTTTGTGTTCTACCAAACGTCACAACTTAACTGGGTGATTATAAAGGTACTCTACAGGTGTCTTAGAAGGTATTTGTTGGGTTGGCGTATTTCGAGATTAGGATTTGTCACTCCGATTGTCGGAGAGGTATCTCTGGGCCCTCTCGGTAATGCACATCACTCAAGCCTTGCAAGCATTGCAACTAATAAGTTAGTTGCGGGATGATGTTTTACGGAATGAGTAAAGAGTCTTGCCGGTAACAAGATTAAACTAGGTATTGAGATACCGACGATCGAATCTCGGGCAAGTAACATACTGATGACAAAGGGAACAACGTATATTGTTATGCGGTTTGACCGATAAAGATCTTCGTAGAATATGTAGGAGCCAATATGAGCATCCAGGTTACGCTATTGGTTATTGAACGGAGACGTGTCTCGGTCATGTCTACATAGTTCTCGAACCCATAGGGTCCGCACGCTTAAAGTTCGGTGACGATCGTAATTAGGGTTTTTGTGTTTTGATGTACCGAAGGTTGTTCGGTGTCCCGGATGTGATCACGGTCATGACGAGGAGTCTTGAAATGGTCGAGACATAAAGATTGATATATTGGAAGCCTATATTTGGATATCGGAAACATTCCGGGTGAAATCAGGATTTTACCGGAGTACCGGGGGGTTACCGGAACCCCCTCGGTGGTTATTGGGCCTACAGGGGTCCTAAGGGAGAAGAGGAGGGCCGGCCAGGGCAGGCCACACCCCCCTCCCCCCTAGTCTGAATAGGACAAGGAAGGGGGGGCGGCGCCCCCCTTTCCTCTTTCTCCCTTCCCCCTTCCTTTTCCAACAAGGCAAGAGGGGGGAGTCCTACTCCCGGTGGGAGTAGGACTCCTCCAGGCGCACCCCTTGGGCCGTTCGCACTTCCCCCTCTCCCTCCTTTATATACGGGGGCACCCCATGACACACAAGTTGATCTTCGTGATCGTTCCTTAGCCGTGTGCGGTGCCCCCTTCCACCATATTCCACCTCGGTCATATCATAGCGGTGCTTAGGCGAAGCCCTGCGTCGGTAGAACATCATTACCGTCATCACGCCGTCGTGGTGATGAAACTCTCCCTCAACACTTTGCTGGATCAGAGCTCGACCGACGTCACTGAGTTGAACGTGTGCAGAACTCGGAGGTGCCGTACGTTCGGTACTTGGATCGGTCGGATCGGGAAGACATACGACTACTTCCTCTATGTTGTGTCAACGCTTCCGTTGCCTTTCTACGAGGGTACGTAGACAACACTCTCCCCTGTCATTGCTATGCATCACCATGATCTTGCGTGTGCGTAGGAATTTTTTTGAAATTACTACGTTCCCCAACACCGGACACTACTTAACAAACATTCAAAATTTGGAGAAGAACCCGCCTTGCAATGCCGAAGACAATACTGCGTGTCGGACGTGACGCCATTGAAGCCTGGTTAGGGGGCTACTGAGGGAGTCCTGGAATAGGGGGTCTCCGGACAGCCGGACTATATCCTTTGGCCGGACTGTTGGACTATGAAGATACAAGATTGAAGATTTCGTCTCGTGTTCGGATGGGACTTTACTGGCGTAGAAGGCAAGCTAGGCAATACGGATATGTATATCTCCTCCTTTGTAACCGACCTTGTGTAACCCTAGCCCCCTCCCGTGTCTATATAAACCGGAGGGTTCTAGTCCATAGGACAACAACAATCGTACCATAGGATAGCTTCTAGGGTTTAGCCTCTTTGATCTCGTGGTAGATCAACTCTTGTAGTACTCATATTATCAAGAACAATCAAGCAGGACATAGGGCATTACCTCCATCAAGAGGGCCCGAACCTGGGTAAACATCGTGTCCCCTGCCTCCTATTACCATCCGCCTTAGACGCACAGTTCGGGACCCCTACTCGAGATCCGCCGGTTTTGACACCGACACTAACCCTAAAACGTTGGTAGGAGAAGAGTATATATAGTCTAGGCGGGCGAAGGGGTACACGGGCCTCGGGCCCTTACACTATGTGTTGACAGGGGAGGCCGGACGTCCGGGCGTCGGGCCAGATGTCCGGGCGTTCGCGGAGGGCCGGATGTCTAGGCTGGAGGGGCTGGATGTCCGGGCTGGCGGGGGTTTCCTTGTGTTCTCTGTTGTAGCTTGTCCGGATATCCAGGCTAGAAGCCGGATTTCTGGGCCGTGGCCGGATGTCCGGGCTGAGGCCGGATGTCGGGGGCCTGTAGATGTCCAGCGGCTGGGAGGTTGCTGTAGCTAATGTCTCCAGCGGCCGGATGTCCAGGCTCATGGACGAATATCCGGGCCCTGGAGATGCCTTCTTCTCCTATCGGTGTTCCTCTTCATCCGTGGACTTGGCGGCTTGTCCGTCTTCACCGGCATCTTCAGGAGGGCTCTCTTGGTACCTAATGATGCACAACATCTCGGACTTAGGTAGTACCCATGTCTCGAGGGGATCATGTGTAATTTCACTAAGGAGAGAAGTCACCTCGGTCTCAAGAGCTCTAGCTCGTGCTCGTGTCATGGGTCTTCCTGGCACTTCATGAGGCGATGCTAGGTCCATGGGGATGACCGTAGCATGCTCTGCATCAGGTTGATAATTATTATTTTGGGTTTGAGTTGGAGGAACCTTCTCAATGTTTTCAACAAACTTGTAGATAAATAAAATATATTCCTTTGTTGTAGGAAAAAACTAGCTTTATGCAAATGATAACCATAGAGCCTCCACCAGCCTTATATGCATATAGTTATAGTTATTATTTATTCTTTGCTCTATAGTGTTATCTTGCCAGCATATTCCATGTGCTGACCTACAAAGGATGCAACGTATTATGTTGTAGAGTTTTCAGACGAAGAGTAAGGTGCGTTAGGTCGTTTTTGTGCACTCAGCTATGCCGTTGGAGTTGATGGACTCATTTACCCTCGAAGCTTCCGCAGTTATCTTATTTTAGATGGCCTTCATCCATATTATTGTAATAAGTACTCTCTTTGAGTTATACGATGTAATAATTATGTGATTGCACTCTGTTATAAATCCTCGAGTATTGCGTGTGTCAGCATTACCGATCCAGGGATGACACTTATGTGTTTGAGGTCGGATCGCTACAGAAAGCATTAGCAATAAAACTAAATGATCATTATGCTAAGCTAACGTATGGGTCTTGTCCATCACATCATTCTCTAATGATGTGATCCCATTCATCAAATGACAACACATGTCCATGGCTAGGAAACCTAACCATCTTTGATTAACGAGCTAGTCTTGTAGAGGCATACTAGGGATACTTAGTTTTGTCTATGTATTCACACATGTACTAAGTTTCCGGTTAATACAATTCTAGCATGAGTAATAAACAATTATCACGGTTTAAGGAAATATAAATAACAACTTTATTATTGCCTCTAGGGCATATTTCCTTCAGTTCCGCACCAGAGTGGTACGGTAATCCTGTTCTGGAAGTCATGTTACTAGACCATGACGAACCAACAAACTATGAGGAAGCGATGATGAGCCCAGATTCCACGAAATGGCTTGAGGCCATGAAACTGAGATGGGATCCATGTATAAGAACAAAAGTATGGACTTTTGTTGACTTGACCGATGATCGACAAGCCATAGAGAATAAATGGATCTTCAAGAAGAAGACTGACGCTGATGGTAATGTTACTCTCTACAAAGCTTGACTTGCTGCGAAAGGTTTTCGACAAGTTCAAGGAGTTGACTACGATGAGACCTTCTCACCCGTAGCGATGCTTAAGTCTGTCTGAATCATGTTAGCAATTGCCGCTTTTTATGAATATGAAATTTCGCAAATGGATGTCAAAAATGCATTCCTTAATGGATTTCTTAAAGAAGAGTTGTATATGATGCAACCAGAAGGTTTTGTCGATCCTAAAGGTGCTAACAAAGGGTGCTAGCTCCAACGATCTATTTATGGACTGGTGCAAGCCCCTCGGAGTTGGAATATATGCTTTGATAGTGTGATCAAAGCATATGGTTTTATACAGACTTTTGGAGAAGCATGTATTTAAAAGAAAGTGAGTGGGAGCTCTGTAGCATTTCTAATATTATATGTGGATGACATATTGTTGATTGGAAATGATATAGAATTTCTGGATAGCATAAAAGGATACTTGAAGAAGAATTTTTCAATGAAAGACCTCAGTGAAGTTGCTTATATATTTGGCATCAAGATCTATAGAGATAGATCAAGACGCTTAATTGGACTTTCACAAAGCACATACCTTGATAAAGTTTTGAAGAAGTTCAAAATGGATCAGTCAAAGAAAGGGTTCTTGCATGTGTTACAAGGTGTGAAGTTGAGTCAGACTCAATGCCCAACCGCTGTAGAAGATAGAGAGAAAATGAGAGTCATTCCCTATGCCTCAGCCATAGGTTCTATCATGTATGCAGTGCTATGTACCAGACCTGATGTGTGCCTTGCTATGAATTTAGCAGGGAGGTACCAAAGTAATCCAAGAGTGGATCACTGGACAGCGGTCAAGAACATCCTAAAATACCTCAAAAGGACTAAGGATATGTTTCTCATTTATGGAGGTGACAAAGAGCTTATCTTAAATGGTTACGTCGATGCTAGCTTTGACACTGATCCGGATGACTCTAAGTCACAAACCGGATACCTATTTATATTGAATGGTGGAGCTGTGAGTTGGTGCAGTTCCAAGCAGAGCCTCGTGGCAGGATCTACGTGTGAAGCGGAGTACATAGCTGCTTCGGAAGCAGCAAATGAAGGTGTTTGGATGAAGGAGTTCATATCTGATCTAGGTGTAATACCTAGTGCATCTGGTCCAGTGAAAATCTTTTGTGACAATACTGGAGCAATTGCCTTAGTGAAGGAATCCAGATTTCACAAGAGAACCAAATGCATCAAGAGACGCTTCAACTCCATCCGCGATCAAGTCAAGGAGGGAGACATAGAGATTTGCAAAATACATACGGATCTGAATCTTGCAGACCCATTGACTAAGCCTCTTCCACGAGCAAAACATGATCAACACCAAGACTTCATGGGTGTTAGAATCATTACAATGTAATCTAGATTATTGGCTCTAGTGCAAGTGGGAGACTGAAGGAAATATGCCCAAGAGGCAATAATACAGTTGTTATTTATATTTCCTTATATCATAATGAATGTTTATTATTCATGCTAGAATTGTATTAACCAGAAACTTTATACATGTGTGAATACATAGACAAAACAAAGTGTCCCTAGTATGCCTCTACTTGACTAGCTCGTTAATCAAAGATGGTTAAGTTCCTGACCATAGACATGTGTTATCATTTGGTGAATGGGATCACATCATTGGGGGAATGATTTGATGGACATGACCCATCTATTAGCTTAGCATAATGATCATTAAGTTTTATTTCTATTGCTTTCTTCATGACTTATACATATTCCTTTGACTATGAGATTATGCAACTCCCGAATACCATAGGAACATCTTGTGTGCTATCAAACGTCACAACGTAACTGGGTGATTGTAAAGATGCTCTACAGGTGTCTCTGAAGGTGTTTGTTGGGTTGGCATAGATCAAGATTAGGATTTGTCACTCTGAGTATCGGAGAGGTATCTCTGGGCCCTCTCGGTAATGCACATCACGATAATCCTTGCAAGCAATGTGACTAATGAGTTAGTTGCGGGATGATGCATTATGGAACGAGTAAAGAGACTTGCCGGTAATGAGATTGAACTAGGTATGAAGATACCGATGATCGAATCTTGGGCAAGTAACATACCAATGACAAAGGGAATGACGTATGTTGTCATTGTGGTTTGACCGATAAAGATCTTCATAGAATATGTAGGAACCGGTATGAGTATCCAGGTTCCGCTATTGGTTATTGATCGGATATGTGTGTTGGTCAAGTCTACATAGTTCTCGAACCCATAGGGACCGCACACTTAATGTTCAATGATGATGTGTGTTGGTGACCGAAGATTGTTCGGAGTCCCGGATGAGATCACAGACATGACGAGGAGCGTCGAAATGGTCGAGAGGTAAAGATTGATATATCGGACGATAGTATTCGGACACCGAAATAGTTTTGGAGCGTTTCAGATATTTTTCAGAGTACCAAGGGGTTTACCGGAACCCCCCGGGAAAGTAATGGGCCAACACGGTCCATAGGGGAGAGAGAGGGGAGACCACAAGGGGCGGCACATGCCCCCCATGGGCAGTCCGAATTGGACAAGGGGAGGGGGCGCGCCCCCTTTCCTTCTCCCTCTCCCTCTCCTTCCCCCTTTCCCCCTCCGAAAGAAGGAAGGGGGGCGACTAGGACTAGGAGTCCAAGTCAGGTTGCCCCCCATGGCACACCCCTAGGGCCGGCCTCCTCCCTCTCCTCCTTTATATACTAGGGCAGGGGGCACCCCAAGTCACATCAATTGTTCTCTTAGCCGTGTGCAGTTCCCCCATTCACAGTTTACTCCTCCGGTCATATTGTCGTAGTGCTTAGGCGAAGCCCTGCGCGGATCACATCACCATCACCATCACCACACCATCGTGCTGACGAAAACTCTCCCTTGACACTTTGCTGGATCAAGAGTTTGAGGGACGTCATCGATCTGAACGTGTGCAGAACTCGGAGGTGCCGTATGTTCGGTGCTTGACCGGTTGGACCGCGAAGACGTTCGACTACATCAACCATGTTAAGCTAAAACTTCCACTTTCGGTCTACGAGGGTACGTGGACACACTCTCCCGCTCTCATTGCTACACATCTCCTAGGTAGATCTTGCGTGATCGTAGGATTTTTTTTTGAAATTGCTTGCTAC
Source organism: Triticum urartu (assembly GCF_056163025.1). Taxonomy (NCBI): domain Eukaryota; kingdom Viridiplantae; phylum Streptophyta; class Magnoliopsida; order Poales; family Poaceae; genus Triticum; species Triticum urartu. The sequence continues at coordinate 354,809,633 of NC_141873.1, read as the reverse complement.
GTTCCCCAACACCCACTTGGACGCGCCAGGGAGCCTAAGCGCGCCCAGGTAGGTTGTGCCCTCCTCGGCCCACCTCTGGTGCCCATATTCTGGTATATAGGTCATTTTGACCTAGAAAAACCAAGGAGGGAATTTTCGAGACGAAGCACCGGCGTCTCGAGACGAAACTTGGGAATGAGCACTTTTGCCCTCCCGCGGAGCGATTCCACTAGGGGAACTTCCCTCCTGGAGGAGGAAATCATCGCCATCGTCATCACCAACAACTCTCCCATCTTTGGGAGGGCCATCTCCATCAACATCTTCAACATCACCATCTCCTCTCAAATCCTAGTTCATCTCTTGTGTTCAATCTTTGCACCGGAACCTTAGATTGGTACTTGTTGGTGACTAGTGGTGTCGATTACATCTTGTAGTTGATTACTATATGGTTTATTTGGTGGAAGATTATATGTTCAGATCCATTATGCTATTTAATACCCCTATGATCTTAATTATTATTTGTGAGTAGTTACTTTTGTTCTTGAGGTCACGGGAGAAGTCATGTTGCAAGTAATCATGTGAACTCGATATGTGTTCGATATTTTGATGATATATATATATGTTGTGATTCCCTTAGTGGTGTCATGTGAACTTCGACTACATGGCACTTCACCATATTTGGGCCTAAGGGAATGCTTTGTGGAGTAGTTATTAGATGATGGGTTGCTAGAGTGACAGAAGCTTAAACCCTATTTTATGCGCTACTTCGTAAGGGACCAATTTGGATCCAAAAGTTTAATGCTATGGTTACTTCTTATCTTAATACTTTTCTCGTAGTTGTGGATGCTTGCGAGGGGTTTAATCATAAGTAGGAGGTTTGTTCAAGTAAGAACAACACCTAAGCACCGGTCCACCCACATATCAAATTATCAGAGTAGCGATCACGAATCAAACCAACATGATGAAAGTGACTAGATGAAATTCCCGTGTACCCTCAAGAACACTTTGCTTATCAAAAGAGTGAAGGAAGTATGCCCTAGAGGCAATAATAAAGTTGTTATTTATATTTTCCTTATATCATGATAAATTTTTATTATTCATGCTAGAATTGTATTAACCGGAAACTTGATACATGTGTGGATACATAAACAAAACAAAGTGTCCCTAGTAAGCCTCTACTAGACTAGCTCGTTAATCAGAGCTGGTTAAGTTTCCTAACGATAGACATGAGTTGCCATTTGGTAAATGGGATCACATCATCAGGAGAATGATGTGATGGACAAGACCCCACTACTAGGAAAAGGCCTACTAATGGCGCACCAGTTTTGCCTACTAATGGCGCACTACTGGTGCGCCATTAGTATTTTTTACTAATGGTGCACCACTGGTATACTAATGGCACACCACTAGTATATGGTATACTAATGGCGCACCACGCAGTGCGCCATTAGTATAGAACACCATGCACCATTAGTATGCCTCCCAGGGGGCCATATTTAACCATGTGCTTTGGCATACTAATGGCGCACTGTGGGGTAATGCGCCATTAGTATCCTTTGGCATACTAATGGCGCACTCTGTAGTGATGTGCCATCAGTATCCTTTGGCCTACTAATGGCGCACCTTGAGGTGATGCGCCATTAGTATGAATATTAGGTTTTTTTTTACTTTTCTGATTTTTGCACAGGTTACAAAATATATTATTGGACAGAATATAGACAACAGCACACAGCAACAGCAGATTCATCGAATACAATAGAAGATTAGTCTCCGAATACAATTCATCATATTAGTCTCCGAATTCAAAAGACCGAACAAAGATAAAGCATTACAACTCTCGAGACCGCGAGTATCGAGTTTGTCTTCACATTACAAGTCGATATCGATCATCTAAACTACCATCGCATGGAAGAGAGCTGCGGTCATCACGATGAGCATCATCGCGATGAAACTGGTCTTCATCCGGTTCCTCCAACGCTCCCTCCTCTCTCCCGCTAGATAGCGTGCGTATCTAGATTCCGCCTCCGCCCTAGTGGTGTACCCTTTGTAACTGTTACCGCTGAAACGGTGAACCTGTCTCCGACACTCCTCCCAGTCGTCGTAGACTCCGGGAACCTTACCTTGTACACGACATACAACGGCATCTCTATGCACAAGCCAAACAACAGACAATACATAAGCAATATATAAGTATGCAACAAAAGGATCGGAAGAGAAAAGAAAGACATTAATAGCACGATTCATGGTCCTACTAATAAATAGCATCGATTGCATCTAAGTTGAACGACTGTCCAAACCAAAGAGACATACAATTCATTAAAGTTTAATTACAACATGAGCCAATCAATGTTTCAGAACTACACATCACTACTTTCGACTCGACTCATGGGACAGGAGCGTGGATGAAGCCGCCGTCTGTCGTGATGGTCATGAAATCGCGGGCGTTGTCAACCTGCATTTGTAGCGTTCCGTCTATCTCGCTGTTGGACAGTTGATATCTGAGGTAGAACTACCCCGAGGTATGAAGGACATCTTGATGAATGATGTCCACAAACTCCGACTGGATGCGAAAGAATTCTTCTCTGATGTCCGCGTCCTGGATTGCCGACAAGCTCGCAACCCAATCCTTGAGATTATCTGGTAGCAGAAGGTGATGATGGTCCCTTACGATCGCCCGCATGTGATGGAGGGCGTAGTAGGTATCCTTCTGACCGCCAGGCGGCTGCTTGACACAGCAGAACTTAGTCTTGTGGGCGAACACGTGTTTACCGTACTTACGAACTGCCCTGGAGAAGGTGCCTCCAGATTTGGCGTAGCCGGGGAGAACATCATCGAGAACTTTCTTGATATTTGTGTAGTCTATCTTGGAGTCATGGTTCGGGTCGAAATACGTGGCCATGGAATATTTCGGACTTAAGAGGATGAGTGTGCAATGTGTGTCACTACACAGAACATGGAATGTTAGAAAAAAAAGAACGATCAAAATCTAAGAAATCATATGTTACGGGGCGGTTAAGGGATGACTTACTCGGGAAAGTAAGCCACAAGGAAGTTATCCTTATCTGGATTTGCCAGAATGACGCCTTCGAGGTGTGAACTCGTGACTTGGCGGTCCCCAGCGCTGCCCAAGATCTTGGCACACATGTAGAAGGGGTCGACTATCACGATGTCCGGGGTCTTGTCTCTAATGATCCCCATCTCCATACTCAGCGAAAACAGCCGAACGAAGGTGTAGTGCAGCGGATGAAGGTTAAACATAGCAAAGATGTCATCAAACCGCAGGACCATCGTACCCCCGATGGCGCCATCCACAAAGCCCTTGCCCTGTGGCACCTTGGCCACGAAAACCGGGTATGCCACATCATTCTCTCTGAGACGCCGCTTCTCCAAAGAAAGAACACTGTCGTGCAGACTCCGCATAGCACCAGTTGCAGCATTGAGCATATTTGTCGGTAGCATTGCCCTACCCGCCACATGCACCCTCCTCGAGATATCCTTAGGTGAAGGTGGCCCGTCCTGAGCACGGATCGTACTCGGTGCCGGCTGGCTCGCACCGGCGCCCTTTTTAGTCTTTCGTTTTCGGCTCTTCTTCTTGATTTGCTGTAATGGGACCGATTTCTGCTCACAGACCGCCTTCTTGAGCGTGTTGGGGCTGATAATATTTCGCACCTCAGCTATCTTAGGCTCGGTGAAGGAGGCAGCTGGAGGCGTCTCCTAAGAACTGAATGCCAGACGACGCCTATTGCAACTAGGTTTCTCCGCCGTACCAGCTAGATCGCGGTCGTCTTGGTTGGGTTCTTGAGAAGGAGGACCGCAGAACTCGTCACCGTACCCATGTTCGGCAAAGTACTTATCGACGTTGGTAAATGTACCGTCGTCATTGTCGTCGTCGTCCGGATCCTGTGCCATATGCATGTCCGGATCCTGTGCCATAGGGATGTCCAGCATGTCCGGTAGCGTTGTGGCATTCTTGCCATGGCTTGGCGCTGGCACGACTGGCGATCTTGTCTCTGGGGTGTTGTCCCCAGCCCCCAAACGAATCTGGCTCTTCGGCCAAAGCAGGGGCCAGCTTACGCAGGCGCTGAGGGTCATCTCATCTTCTTCATCGGCCCCAGCGGGTCGAATCGGAGGTAACAACTCGTCGCAACCTGGCAGCACCCGAACCACTTCAACCCTATACACTGTGGGTGGCATCGGATTACCGTGGAACATAGGGTTGCCCGGTTGAACGATTCTGCCCTTGGCGACATCGACCAACTCGCCGCCCATGAAGTGCGGCAGAGTGCAAGGAACATCGGCGGCGCCCTGCGAAAACATGCATGTAGGGCGTTAGGGATGCCCAGTCAAAGGCAAGGAGATGAAGTCATCGGCCGAGAGGCTTCATTACCGTGATGCCGTCGAGCTCGGCTAATATCGAGGCACTGCCAACGGCGGGCGTGCAACTGACGGAGGGGCCACTTGCTGGCGAGGTGCCGGCCGGCGTACACCCAGGTGCATTAAGCTCCAATGCCCATGCCGGCGCCGGAGACACGAATACCGCCTCCACCGGAGACACCAATGGTGCCGCCGGAAACACCAATGGCGCCGCCTGCGCGCTGTGCGAGTTGCTAGCCATGAAGCTGGGAACCGGGGGAGGCCCCTGTTGGCCGCCCGCAATCCACGTCGTCAGCCCATGAATCAACGTAGGCACCATGGCCTTGAGCTTCGGTCCCAATTGTTGTTCCACTTGCTCTTGGAAAAGCTCCGGAATCCGCACCACTTGTGCCTTGAGTGCTTCAACCTCGCGCGACTGGCTTTCCGAGATGGTCTTTTTCTCCTTTCTCCCACCAGTGGTATAGTATGACGACCATTTTGTGGACAAGCCTTTGCCGGCCACACGACCAGCTGACGACGGCTTACTGAGCTTATCCTTGTTTTTCATTACGTTCAACGCCCTATTCAAAGGGGTGTCAAAAGGGGAGCTCTGAGACGACCCTGCGCTACTGCTTTCTTCGTCCTGCGGAAGGAACATGAACCATTTAGAAATATTGGGGATTAATTAGAATGCAACCATATGGAGCTAATTACGTGGGGGTGTATTCCTTACCAGAACAAGATCAAGCTCCTTGGTCTTCGGATCCGTGGTAAGCTCCTTTGTTACCGGGTCCTCCTTGTACTGGGCTCTGAGAAAGTTCCTGGTCTGCTTGTCACTGTATTTCTCGAAGCGGGGCGGTAGGCCTTGCTCGGCACGCTCCGCGTCCTCCTTGTCCCATATAGGCTCCGCCACTCTGTAACCGCCGGGACAGAGTTGGTGGACCCCTAAGTTCAACTGCCGCATTTCTTTCCCCCACTAACTTGATTCGGAGGTTGCGGGGCTCTTGCACTTGATCTTGAACTCCTTGTAGTCATCTTCGCTCATCAAAGGATATTTCGCCTTGATCTTCTCATAACTATCACCTTTTTCAATCATTGCCTTCACCGTGCTTCTCCAAGTAGACAGGGCCGTGCTCATCCTCATGAGGGCGGCACTGTTCACTTTATTCCCTGAGAGGCGTGTGTTTGCAAACTCAGCAGGGAACTTGTACCATTCGTGCAGCTTCGTGAAGAGGAGGCTGCGCAAATTCCCTCGGTCCTTATGCCTTAGGTTCTCGGTGTTGATCGAGACGGTGCTCCGGAGAATGCACCCGAGCTGAACCGAGTACCCCTTGACTACTTGTTTGGGCGCTGTCGAATGCCCGTCGGAGTTCACTTCAGTAAATTCCTCCCTGACGGTGCCGAGCACGCTCGGGCGCCGATCCTTCCGTTGCCTCTTTGGTTGGCTGCCATTTGTGCGTGCGCCGCCATCATCAGTGGTGGCATCCTCGGCGGAACCATTAGTGGTGTCATCTCTGACGCCACTAGGGGTTGTGTAGTCAGGATCGGTGTCTTCCGAGGCGTCCTCATAGCGGTGAGGTTCTTCCTCCAACTCCTGGGACAACTCCTGGGATCGGTGTATTCAAGTGTGCACTGAATCATGTGTTTACTTAATTTTAAACTTGCTAGCAATAAGCTTGCAGTACACTTGATAGTCAGATCAGGAGCCAAGCGCTAAAACTGGACTTTTAACTGACTTTTAAACTGAATTTTTACTTCAAAATAAGAGTACCATGCCTGCTTAACTGAATTTTTAACATAATCTCTCTCTTGGCCTAGGAGTACTCAATTTCAATCTCTCTCTTGGCCTAGGAGCAAGTTTGTGCTGCACCAAATTTGTGCAGCCCCAAGTTTGTGCAACTGTTGGTACAAAAATGTGCAGCCTCATGTTCGTCTCTCACTTACTCTGTGCTGGTTATGGCATCAGGTTAAATTTACTGCATTTCACAACCTGATAACATAAAATGCTCTTAGGCTGAGCCTGTTTTGTGATCAGATCTTTGGTTTGTTCAACCTAGTAAGAACATGATAATCATCCCTGATGCATTGATTATGAAAGAGTGTATGGACTGTCTATGCTTGTAATTCAAAAGAGAATGCACATTTTGGCAAGCGAAGTCAATATGTCATTTGCCAAATAGTTTAGTCATGTAAGTGCAGATATTTCACCAAGAGTTACTTCCACCCTCTAAACATACATTACATAAGCAAAATGTTTGATATGATCTTTCCAAAACAATATGTAAATCATTAAGTGTCAGTATTTTTTTATCTGACTAAATACATCAGTGAACTTGCTCAAGTAATAACATAATCTTCCAATCTATCCTCCACTAGAGCCTCCCAAACAGAATGCTACATAATCAAATCATCGATCCAAGAGCAGTATATTTGTGCTGTTTAGCTTTTTCTGGAAGGTTTTTCTCAGAGCCTACTTTACTTAAAACAGATGATTCTAAATATGAAGACAATAAGTGAACAACATACTAGGCATGCGATTCCAATCACTTTTTTTACTTTTCTTCCTCAAGCACATTCATCCAACATTATCTCCTTTCTTGCAACACAGCAAAAAACAACCACTAGCTACCCAAATATATGGATGCTGCCTCTACCACCCCGTAAAACAAAAATCAGACCTATTTAACTCACATATACATTCTAATTAGATCAGACAGATGTTTCAGCACAATAAACATAGTCATGTACAATAAGAAGCAAATGTGTTACTGTCAGGGTTTGGTTTCACTTGAATAAAAACCATGCCAAAGAAACTAGCAGGTAAAAGTACAACATTGCTCGGAAACTTTTGCACTTTGCAAATACAAGCTATATAGTTTGAAATCAAATGCATACAGCTGAGACAAGCATCGACCATAGCACTCCACAGCCATGAACTTGTACAGAGGGGGAGAGAGGCGAGACAAGTGGTCACCTTGGTGACAGGGGAACCAAATCCAAACAAGTCGAATCCACAGTAGCAGCTTCTCTGTATCCTGTTGAACCAAGTCCTTCCTTCACACAACACAACAGCACAACACAGCTATAGATGAGAACGCGTCAGAGGTTGGAGGAGATGAAGAAGAAAATAAGCAAGAGACAAGGGGAAGAGGGATTCGTACCCTGTTCTCCTGCTGGACGGCGGGGAGGTCGCGGGCCTCCTCTCCTGCTGGACGTGGGGCCTCCTCTCCTGCTGGACGTGGGGCGGCTCCGAGGCTCCAAGTCGCCGGCGGCTCCGAGGCTCCAAATCTCCGGCGGTTTCTAGGGTTTCGAGGGGGGAGGCGGGGCTCGGGGGGAGGCGGCGCTCGAGGGGGAGGAAGGGGAGAGGGAGGCGGCGGGAGTGCATGGGCGGCTGCGGCGCAGTGGGTCGGGGCAGCGGCGGCGGTGGCGCGGTGGAGGGAGGGACGAGGGAGGGAGTGGCGCGGTGGAGGGAGAGGGACGAAGTAGTCTGGCGAGAGGGAGGGACGAAGTGTATGGATGGGGGAAGATTACTAATGGCGCACCCCCAGGCGGTGCGCCATTAGAATGTTTTTTTGATAGCAATGGCGCACCAGCGGGACAATGCGCCATAAGTAAGATTTTTTTTTAAAAAAAAGAATATGAATATGAAACAGTAATATTTTTTTATAAAAACAATAATAATTGTTGTTTAACAACAATTGTAGTCTACACTTTATTATTATTATTTTTTAAAAAATGATTATGAATATGAAATAGTAATATTTTTTATAAAAACAGTAATAATTGTTGTTTAACAAAAATTGTAGTCTAAACTTTATTATTATTATTTTCTAAAAAATGAATGTGAATATGAAACAGTAATATTTTTATAAAAACAGTAATAATTTTTTAAAAAAATATCATCAAATTTGTTATTTGAAAATATCATCGGCGGCGGCGGTGGAGCGGGGGAGGGTGCGGGGGGTGCTCGTCGGTGACGGTGGAGCGGGGGAGGGTGCGGGGGGTGCTCGTTGGCGGCGGTGGAGCGGGGGAGGGTGCCGTGGGTCGTCGGCAGCGGTGGAGCTAGCAGGGGAGGGTGCGGGTGGGATCGAGATCGAGATGGAGGGGGATCGAGATCAAGATGGAGGGGGAATCGAGATCAAGATGGAGGGGGATCGAGATCGACTGTCCTCATGAATTCAAAAAGTGCCCATGAAATTTAAAATATTCATGATATCAAAAAGTGCCCATGAAATACAATCGAGGAATGAAGACTACGATTTAAATACAATCAATCTTAGATAGCTATCTGTTCACAATCTTCTTGCCCTTCTTTTTTGCAAATGGAGTTCTTCTATGGAACAGACGTCCTTTAGGTAGGGTGGTCCTGCTTCTACTTGTGGTGTATGCTGCTACTTCATCGTCGTCGTCATGTTCGATCTTCGGGTCGCCATACTTGTCGAAGTCTTGCTCATTGGCTACTCCATCCATTCCGATGATCTTCCTTTTGCCTCTCCTCACGAAAACATGACTGGGCTTTGACGGGTCGGTAATGAAGAAGCATTGGTCCACTTGGGAAGCCAGTACCCATGGCTCATTTTTTGCAGTGACGTTTGCGCCCGCGGTCTTGGATTTGGCTTCGGGTATAACCATGGTGGTGAAATACCGGTCTTCTTTTAGGACGCTCTTGGCCCATCTGACACGGAACATCGGGACCTTCTCTCTAGCGTAGCTCAGCTCCCAGATCTCCTTGATCCTTCCATAGTATATGTCCTTGTCGTTACCGGTGTAGGATTCCATCGTTACCCCGGAGTTATGATAACCATCGCTCTTCATGTCCTTGTCCTCGGTGTAGAATGTGTAGCCGTTGATATCGTATGCCTCATAGGTCATCAGGTTGTGCTCGGCGCCCTGTGACAAGGCGAATATGAGTTGTTCTTCCGTGGAAGAATCCTCATGTAAAGGGAACGACAGAAGCTTCTGCTTGAACCAACGCGTGAAACATGAGTTGTGCTCTTTGATTATATCTCCGTCCGTCCTCTGTTGGCCTCGGTCATTGTACGTCTTCTCAATAAAGGTTTTGTGCTCTACCACCCAAGGATCGACCATGTCTATGTGTTGTAGCGCGACTAGGTTTGCGCTTTCAAAGTCGGTGAGTCAACCCTCGAAGTCGACATGCATTTCGCAGCGACCCTCACAGTGACCCCATCCAGCGAGCCTGCCGAGGTGCCTGTTGACGGGTAGACCAATGGGGTTCTCGATGCCTAGATAATTCGTGAAGTAGGAGATGCACTCTTCGGTCAGAAAGGCCCTGGCTTTGCTTCCCTCTGGACGTGACATGTTGCGAACGTATCCTTTGATGACACCATTCATCCTTTCGAATGGCATCATGCTGTGCAGGAACGTCGGCCCGAGTTGGATGATATCCTCCACGAAATGGACCAGCAAATGCACCATAACGTCGAACAATGCGGGCGGGAAGTACATCTCAAGCTCGCATAGTATCACCACGATCTCTTCCTGTAGCCTTCTGAGTTGCCTCACGCCAACCGACTTCTAAGAGATGATGTCGAAAAAGTTGCATAGGCCAAATAGCGTTTCACGGATGTGCGCGTCCATGATCCCACGGATTGCAACTGGAAGTATCTGCGTCATCAGCACGTGACAGTCGTGAGACTTCATCCCGCTGAACTTCTGGTTCGCTGGGTCTAGGTATCTGCTTATCTTCCCCGCGTAACCGTAAGGAAGTCTTACTCCTACGAGGCAGGTGAAAAACTGCTTGATCTCCTCCTGACTTAGAGTGAAGCACGCGGGAGGGTAGTCATTTCCGGTCTTCTTGGCATTTTTGCCTTTGCGACGACTTTCTGTGTCGTGCTTCGCCTTATCATCATCATCATCATCATCAACATCATTAGCGTGAAGCTCCCGCCTGATGCCCATTGATTTCAAGTCTGCCCTTGCTTTCGGCCCATCTTTGGTCCTCTCTGGCATGTTGAGCAGGGTACCAAGCAGACTCTCGCACACGTTCTTCGTGATATGCATGGCATCAAGGCTGTGAGGCACACGGTGGATCTTCCAGTACGGCAAGTCCCAGAAAACAGACCTCGTTTTCCATTCCTCCAGCAGCGGCTCTGGCACCTTTCGCTTCTTTCCCGGCTCTGGCGCCTTTTGCTTCTTTCCCGGCAGTGGGCAATCTTTCCAATTTTTCAACAGCTCGTCTATTTCCTCGTCGCTCCTCGTACACGGGCGTCTTCGGGGTTTGGTTTCACCATCGAACAGATCCTTGTGTTTCCTCCATGGGTCATCGTTGCAAAGCCACCTTCGATGTCCCATGAACACGGTTTTCGAAGACCCCGGATCTCTATCTAGCTGGCGATACGTTGTGTCATCCATGCACCTGACGCATCCAGAAAATCCGTGGACCACCTGCCCCGCGAGATATCCGTAACCGAGATAGTCATGCACCATCGTGAGCAGTGCGGCTCTCATAGGGAAATATTCTGTCTCTGCGGCATCCCACGTATTGGCTGGTGTTTTCCACAGCGTGTCTAGCTCCTCTTTCAGCAGCCCCAGATACAGATTGATGTCGTTCCCTGGTTGTTTCGGCCCTTCAATTAGCATACTCATGTGAATGTACTTCCTATTCATGCACAACCAGGGGGGAAGGTTGTACATCCACACAAACACAGGCCAGGTGCTATGTGTGCTTCTCTGGCTGCCAAACGGACTGACTCCATCGATGCTCGTGCCCAGCACGATGTTCCTTGGATCCTTCCCAAATTCTGGGTGTTCGAAGTTCAACGCTTGCCACTGGCTCCCATCCTTAGGGTGACTCAGCATCTTGTCTTTTTTATTTATTTCTGGATCATTTGCGTTATCTTCTCGCTTCTTCTCCTTCCTATCCGCGTGCCAACGCAGGAGCTTTGCTACCTTAGGGTCCGCAAAATACCGCTGCAGACGAGGAGTGATCGGAAAGTACCACACCACTTTTCAAGGAGCTTTCTTCCTCTTCTTGTATCGAGTGACGCTGCACACCGGACATATGGTAGACTCCGCGTGCTCGTCCCGATAAATGATGCAATTGTTCATGCACACATGGTATTTCACGTGCAGTAAATCCAGAGGACACACAATTTTCTTCGCATCCTCGAAACTGGTAAGGCACTTGTTCCCCTTGGGAAGACGTTCGTGCCAGAATGACATGTTCTCGTCGAAGCATGCGTCGGTCATTTTGTGTTTTACCTTCATCTCCAGAGCCATGAGCGTTACTTTCAGGCGGGTATCCTCGGGCCTGCATCCTTCATACAATGGAGTAACCGTGTCTATCTCCAGTTGATCCAGCTTGGCTTTCTCTCAGGCGGCAGCTCTTGTGTTATCCGTCTGCTTGAGAAGCAGCTCTTGAATATGAGGGTCCTACACCCAGCCCATCGATGGTCCATCGTTGTCTGCTCGGCCGGCATCTTCATCTTCATGATCATGCCCTTTGTCTTCTCCGGCATCTTCCTCAGCATCCTGTCCGGCATCTTCTACATGATGACTGTGTACAGCATCACCGTCGTGATCATGTCCTGGAGATTCTTCATCTTCTTGCCCGCCCGAGCCGCGGTGGTTGTCTTGCCACCCGTCCTCATTTCTTGCCCGGCCCCCATGGACGACTTCATAGTCATCTTCATCACCTTGCCATCGATAGCCATCCATGAAACCACGCAATAGCAGGTGGTCCCGCACCTTCCCGGAATCCGGGTCCGCAATAAGGCTCTTCAGCTTACATCTTCGACACGGACATCTTATCTCCGTCTCATTCTTTTGAAGCATCTCGGCCTTTGCGGAGCTCAAAAACCGATTCACGATGCCTTCGGTCATCGTGCGGACCATGGTCACCTGCGGGGTAGAGCAAAACGATATTTTAGAACCGAGAAAAAATTTGGTATGACTTTCCCTAAAAATAGGACCAAAAAGAATGCATAGTGCCAAAATTCTGACCGAAATGGAAATGAATCAACATTCCGGCAAAATATTGGCAACTACCGCATTTCAAATACCGGTACCTGCGAACACGAACATATATGCAACACCACAAACATACGCAACACCACAAACATACATAGATCTAGCTAGGCCACAAAAAGTGCATGTGCACGTTGTTGGAGCGAGCTAGGGAGAAAACAAGTAGATCTACAACATGAAGATAGCTTTCCCCTTACTTACCTATCAAAAAAAGGTAATTTCACCACTTAATTTTGATGAATCTATGGTGCAAATGAGGTGAGGAGGAGGAGGCAGCCGACAAGCTTGGAGAAGGAGGCTGAGGGAATGAAGTGGGAAAGTGAGTGTGTAGGTGTGGTTGTCCAAAATATCTAGCTGGTCCCAGGTTACTAATGGCGCACCACCCAGCCATGCGCCATTAGTAACCCAACATACTAATGGCGCACCTGATGGCCGTGCGCCATTAGTAGTTTTGCAAAATAAATAAATAAATATATATATACTAATGGCACACCGTGGCATTGTGCGCCATTACTAGTTTAAACTAGTAATGGCGCACGGTGCCACGGTGCGCCATTAGTAGTTTTGCAAAAAAAGAATAAAAAAATACAGTAGTGGCGCACTCTATGGCTGGTGCGCCATTACTAGTTAGAACTAGTAATGGCGCACTTTGCCTGGATGCGCCATTAGTATGTTTTGAAAAATGAAAAAGAAATTGTTACTAGTGGCGCACCTTGTGTCTGGTGCGCCATTAGTGTCTTCCACACTAATGGCGCATCGGCACATGGTGCACCATTAGTATATAGTAGTGGCGCACCACTTCTCTGGTGCGCCATTAGTGTCAATTTCATCTATAGCCCTTTCCTAGTAGTGCCCATACGTTAGCTTAGCATAATGATCATTAAGTTTTATTGCTATTGCTTTCTTCATGTCATATACATATTCCTTTGACTATGAGATTATGCTACTCCCGAATACTGGAGGAATACGTTGTGTGCTATCAAATGTCACAATTTAACTGGGTGATTATAAAGATGCTCTACAGGTATCTCTGAAGGTGTTTGTTGGGTTGGCATATATCGAGATTAGGATTTGTTACTCCGAGTATCGGAGAGGTATCTTTGGTCCCTCTTGGTAGTGCACATCATAATAAGCCTTCCAAGCAATGTGACTAATGAGTTAGTTGCGAGATGATGCATCATGGAACGAGTAAAGAGACTTGCCAGTAACGAGAATGAACTAGGTATGAAGATACCGACGATTAATCTCGGGCAAGTAACATACCGATGACAAAGGGAATAACTTATATTGTCATTACGGTACGACCGATAAAGATCTTTGTAGAATATTGACCGGAGAGGTGTCTCGGTCATGTCTACATTGTTCATGAACCCGTAGGGTCCGCACACTTAACGTTCGATGATGATTTTGTATTATATGATTTATGTGATTTGGTGACCGAATGTTGTTCGGAGTCTCGGATGAGATCACAGACATGGCGAGGAGAATCGAAATGGTCGAGAGGTAAAGATTCATATATAGGACGATGATATTCGGACACGGAAGTGTTTCGTGGCATACCAGGTACATATTGGAGTACCGGGGGGTTACCGGATCCCCCCAAGGGAATAATGAGCCTTATGGGCCATAGGAGGGAAGCACACCAGCCCACAAGGGGTGGTGCGCCCCCCTAAGGAAGGAGGCCGAATAGGAGAAGGAGGTGGGGATTTGCCCCCCCTTTCCTTCCTCCCCCCTCTCTTCCCTATCCCCCCTTCCAGTAAAAGGAAAGGGGGGAGGCCGAATTGGACTAGGGACCCAAGTAGGATTCCTCCTACTTGGGTGCCCAATTGGCTGCCTCTCCTCCCCTCCAACCTATATATAAGGGGGCACCTCTAGAAGATACAAAATTGATTCCTAGCCATGTGCGGTGCCCCCTTCCACAGTTTACGCCTCCGGTCATATTGTCATAGTGCTTAGGCGAAGCCCTGCGCGGATCACTTCACCATCACCATCACCACCCCGTCGTGCTGACAAAACTCTCCCTTGACACTTTGCTGGATCAAGAGTTCAAGGGACTTCATCGAGCTGAACGTGTGCAGAACTCGGAGGTGCCATACATTTGGTTCTTGATCGGTCGAAACGAGAAGAAGTTCGACTACATCAACCGCGTTGTCAAACGCTTCTGCTTTCGGTCTACAGGGTACATGGACACACTCTACCTCTCTCGTTGCTATGCATCTCCTAGATAGATCTTGCGTGAGCCTAGGAAATTTTGTGAAATTTCATGCTGCGTTCCCCAATAGTGGTATTAGAGCCAGTTTTATGCATAGATGATATGCACGAGTAGAAGACAAAGAGTTGTGGGCGGTGATCATCATACTGCTTACAACCAATGTCTTATTTTGATTCGGCGGTATTGTTGGATGAAGTGTCCTGAACAAACCTTACATGACCACGTTCATGAGACCGGTTCCACCGACAGACATGCAACTAGTTTTGCATAAAGGTGGTTGGCGGGTGTATGTTTCTCCAACTTTAGTTGAATCGAATTTGACTGCGGCCGGTCCTTGTTGAAGGTTAGAACAGAAAACTTGATAAATTACCGTTTTGGTTTTGATGCGTAGGTAAGAACGGTTCTTACTAGCAGCCCGTAGCAGCCACGTGAAACTTTCAACAACAAAGTAGAGGTCATCAAACTTGTTTTTGCAGGGCATGTTGTGATGTGACATGGTCAAGACATGATATGACAGACGTTATTGTATGATATGATCATGTTTTGTAAAAGTTATCGGCAATTGGCAGGAGCCTTATGGTTGTCGTTTTATAGTATGAAATGCAAACGCCATGTAATTTACTTTATCACTATGCGTTACCGATAGTTGTAGAAGAAATAGTTAGCGAGACGACAACAACGCTACGATGGAGATCAAGGTGTCAAGCCGGTGACGATGGAAATCATGACGGTGCTTTGGAGATGGAAATCAAAGGCACAAGATGATGATGCCATATCATGTCACGTTTTTTGATTGCATGTGATGTTTATCTTTTATGCATCTTATTTTGCTTAGTAAGGCGGTAGCATTATAAGATGATCTCTTACTAAAATTTCAAGGTATAAGTGTTCTCCCTGATCACCGTTGCGACAGTTCATTGTGCCGAGACACCACGTGATGATCAGGTGTGATAAGCTCTATGTTCACATACAATGGGTGCAAGATAGTTTTGCACATGCGGAATACTCGGGTTAAACTTGACGAGTCTAGCATGTACAGACATGGCCTTAGAACACTGGAGACCGAAAGGTCGATCGTGAATCATATAGTAGATATGATCAACATAGAGATGTTCACCATTGAAAACTACTCCATCTCACATGATGATCGGACATGGTTTAGTTGATATGGATCACGTGATCATTTAGATGACTCGAGGGATGTCTATCTAAGTGGGAGTTCTTAAGTAATATGATTAATTGAACTTAATTTATCATGAACTTAGTCCTGATAGTTTTTGCATATCTATGTTGTAGATCAATGGCCCGTGCTACCGTTCCCTTAAATTTTAATGCGTTCCTAGAGAAAGCTAAGTTGAAAGATGATGGTAGCAACTACACAGATTGGGTCCGTAACTTGAGGATCAACCTCATTGCTGCACAGAAGAATTATGTCCTTGATGCACCGCTAGGTGACAAGCCCCCTCCCACTAATGTAGACGCTTTGATCGTCTGGCAGACGCAGTCTCATGACTACTCTATAGTTTAGTGTGCCATGCTCTACGGCTTACAATGGGGACTTCAAAGACGTTTTGAACATCATTGACCAAATGAGATGTTCCAGGAATTGAAGTTAATATTTCAAGCAAATGCCCAACTTGAGAGATATGAAGTCTCCAACAAGTTCTATAGCTGCAAGATGGAGGAGAACAGTTCTGTTAGTGAACACATACTCAGAATGTCTGGGTATCATAACCACCTGACTCAGCTGGGAGTTAATCTTCCGAAAGATAGTGGTATCGACAGGGCTCTTCAATCACTGCCACCAAGCTACAAAGGCTTCATGATGAACTATAATATGCAAGGGACGGATAAGACAAGTCCCGAGCTCTTCGCTATGCTCAAAGCTGCAGAGGTAGAAATCAAGAAAGAGCATCAAGTGTTTATGGTTAACAAGACCACTAGTTTCAAGAAAAAGGGCAAGGGAAAGATGGGGAACTACAAGAAGAATGGAAAGCAAGTTGTCACTCCCGGGAAGAAGCCCAAGTCTGGACCCAAACCTGAAACTGAGTGCTTCGACTACAAAGGGAATGGTCACTGGAAGCGGAATTGCCCCAAGTATTTGGCGGATAAGAAGGATGGCAAAGTGAACAAAGGTATATTTGATATACATGTTATTGATGTGTACCTTACTAATGCTCGTAGTAGTGCCTGGGTATTTGATACTGGTACTGTTGCTCATATTTGCAACTCAAAACAGGGGCTATGGATTAAACAAAGATTGGCTAAGGACGAGGTGATGATGCGCGTCGGGAATGATTCCAAGGTCGATGTGATCACTGTAGGCACGCTACCTCTACATCTACCTTCGGGATTAGTTTCAGACCTGAATAATTGTTATTTGGTGCCAGCGTTGAGCATGAACATTATATCTGGATATTATTTGATGCGAGATAGTTATTCATTTAAATCAGAGAATAATGGTTGTTCTATTTATATGAGTAATATCTTTTATGGTCATGCACCCTTGAAGAGTGGTCTATTTTTTTTGAATCTCGATCGTGGTGATACACATATTCATAATATTGATGCCAAAAGATGGAAAGTTGATAATGATAGTGCAACATATTTATGGCTCTGCCGTTTAGGTCATATTGGTGTAAATTGCATGAAGAAACTCCATGCGGATGGACTTTTGGAATCACTTGATTATGAATCATTTGATGCTTGTGAACCATGCCTCATGGGCAAGATGACTAAGACTCTGTTCTCTGGAACAATGGAGCGAGCCCCTAACTTATTGGAAATAATACATACCGATGTATGCGGTCCGATGAGTGTTGAGGCTCGCGGTGGGTATCGTTATTTTCTGACCTTCACAAATGATTTGAGCAGATATGGGTATGTCTACTTGATGAAACACAAGTCTGAAACATTTGAAAAGTTCAAAGAATTTTAGAGTGAAGTGGAGAATTATCATAACAAGAAAATAAAGTTTCTACGATCTGATCACGGAGGCAAATATTTGAGTTTGGCCTTCATTTAAAGCAATGTGGAATAGTTTCACAACTCACGCTAACTGGAACACCACAACGTAATGGTGTGTCCGAACGTAGTAACCATACTTTATTAGATATGGTGCGATCCAGATGTCTCTTACCGATTTACCACTGTCGTTTTGGGTTTATGCATTAGAGACAACTGCATTCACTGGTGCGCGTAGGTCCTAAACAAACTGTTTTTAACCCCTTTCTGCGTCGGCATTTGGAACTGTGGCCAAGTGAGTGTGGGCGATGGGGGGGGTTCTTCCCACACGACCCAGAAACCGTCGGGGATATGCCCTCCTGGCACACACGTTCAGCAAAATGAGGTCGTGTGCGACCGGAGGGTGCTCAAATACGGAAATACATACAGCAGACCCAAAAAATTACAAATATACGGCAAAATTGTTTCCGGTCGCAAGTACATCCCACACAGTCAGTCCCCACTAAACGTTTCCTTCGTATGTACATCCCACACAGTCGCTCCAAGGAAAATGTTTTCGTTCACAGGTACATCACACACAATTTTTCCTGTTAAATCGTTTGCCTTATTGAATGTATCACACACGGTCCATAGAAGAAACTGTGTGGCAAAGGCTGTCCATCACACACAGTTTTTATGTGGTAAACGTTTGCGCAAGGTATAATAGTTAGTACCATCTTGTAGTGAACTTATGTCTTCTTCATTGTGCAGACAAAGATCTTGTTGTTTTTGGTCGCTAATTTCTTTATCCTAACAATCTTTCTGAGTTTCTTGATTTTATTGATATTCATGGGCAACTCATTTCCCCATATGCAAAAAGGGTTGAACAGTGGGTCAAATCCTCTGATAGCAGGACCTACATGTGCAAGACCAAATAGTTAAAAACCAAAATATTAGAATGGTTCCTGCAATTGCACAATAATGTGCTATTAGAGAACGGACCATGCACATGCTAACCTCGATTGTAAACCTCAGTGCTTCCCATTGTTTCCCTGCAACACATATAAGGTAGTTAGTCATCAAGTTAAGTAAGGATTCACATGCTATCAGTAAAATATGTTGATGAAAAATAAGCACATTGCAGATTCATCAAAATAATTCAAGCCACACAGAAAACCCATTTACCCAAACCAAGCATGATTAAGAGCTAGGAAATATAGCACATGTATATCTTTATCATGTATTAAGTGCAGCCAAATTCGATTTATTCCTCACATGCACAACAATACGAAATTCTACCCACGACAATTGGAGATCGCATTGCAGAATTGAACCAAGCAGTTAACTAAACACCACAACAAATGAACCAAACATTAATTGAGCACCACATTGCACAATATAACATACTCCTAATAGAAGATCAGACAGTTAACCAAACAGTTAACTGAAGGAAATATGCCCTAGAGGCAATAATAAAGTTATTATTTATTTCCTTATATCATGATAAATGTTTATTATTCATGCTAGAATTGTATTAACCGGAAACATAATACATGTGTGAATACATAGACAAACAGAGTGTCACTAGTATGCCTCTACTTGACTAGCTCATTAATCAAAGATGGTTATGTTTCCTAACCATAGACAAAATAGTTGTTATTTGATTAATGGGATCACATCATTAGTTGAATGATCTGATTGACATGACCCATTCCATTAGCTTAGCACCCGATCGTTTAGTATGTTGCTATTGCTTTCTTCATAACTTATACATGTTCCTATGACTATGAGATTATGCAACTCCCGTTTACCGGAGGAACACTTTGGGTGCTACCAAACGTCACAACATAACTGGGTGATTATAAAGGAGTACTACAGGTGTCTCCAAAGGTAGATGTTGGGTTGGCGTATTTCGAGATTAGGATTTGTCACTCCGATTGTCGGAGAGGTATCTCTGGGCCCTCTCGGTAATGCACATCACATAAGCCTTGCAAGAATCACAACTAATATGTTAGTTGTGAGATGATGTATTACGGAACGAGTAAAGAGACTTGCCGGTAACGAGATTGAACTAGGTATTGGATACCGACGATCGAATCTCGGGCAAGTAACATACCGATGACAAAGGGAACAATGTATGTTGTTATGCGGTCTGACCGATAAAGATCTTCGTAGAATATGTAGGAGCCAATATGGGCATCCAGGTCCCGCTATTGGTTATTGACCGGAGATGTGTCTCGGTCATGTCTACATTGTTCTCGAACCGTAGGGTCCGCACGCTTAAAGTTACGATGACAGTTATTATGAGTTTAGGCATTTTTGATGTACCGAAGTTTGTTCGGAGTCCCGGATGTGATCACGGACATGACGAGGAGTCTCGAAATGGTCGAGACGTAAAGATTGATATATTGGAAGCCTATATTTGGACATCGGAATCGTTCCGGGTGAAATCGGCATTTTTCTGGAGTACCGGGGGGTTACCGGAACCCCCCCGCGGGTTTATTGGGCCTACATGGGCCTTGAGGGAGAAGAGAGAAGGAGGCAAGAGGTGGCCGCGCGCCCCTCCCCTTCCTAGTCCGAATAGGACAAGGGAAGGGGGCGGCGCCCCCCCTTTCCTTCCTCTCTTCCACCTCTTTCCCCTCTCTCCTTGTCCAACTAGGAGTCCTACTCCCGGTGGGAGTACGACTCCCCCTTGGCGCGCCCACCTTGGCCGGCCGCCCCCTCTCCCTGGCTCATTTATATACTGAGGCAAGGGGCACCCTAGAGACAGAAGTTGATCCTCGTGATCGTTCCTTAGCCGTGTGCGGTGCCCCCTGCCACCATATTCCACCTCGGTCATATCGTTGTAGTGCTTAGGCGAAGCCCTGCGTCGGTAGAACACCATCATCGTCACCACGTCGTTGTGCTGACGGAACTCATCCCCGAAGCTTTGCTGGATCGGAGCCCGGGGAGCGTCATCGATCTGTACGTGTGCTAAGAACTCGGAGGTGCCGGAGTAACGGTGCTTGGATCGGTCGGATCGGGAAGAAGACGTACGACTACTTCCTCTACGTTGTGTCAACGCTTCCGTTGTGATCTACAAGGGTACGTAGATCATACTCTCCCCTCTCGTTGCTATGCATCACCATGATCTTGCGTGTGCATAGGAAAACTTGGAAATTACTACGTTCCCCAACAGTGACTACATCCGATTGTAGCTATTGTATTTGTTTCTCATGTATTTACTACAGCCAAATTCAATTTATTCCTCACATGGTATACAATAACAGAATGCACCCACAACTATTGAACATCGCATTGCAGAATTGAACCAAACAGTTAACTAAACACCACAACACAAATGAACCAAACGTTAACTGAGCACCACATTGCACAATGTATAACCAAACCAAGCTTGCTTGACAACTTGGAAATATAGCAATTGTATTCGTTTCTCATGTATTTTGTAAAGATAAATTCGATTTATTTCTCACATGGAAGACAATACAAAATTGCAGCTTGAAGAATTGAACATCACATTTGCAAAATTGAACCAAACAGTTAACTGAAGACGACAACTAATTAACAAAACAGTTAATAAGTGAGCACCACACTGCACGATATATAGAACATATACACTAGAGCAACAGATTGCATGGTAAAATTTGATAGCACAATTCACTAGAATTTGTGAAGGAAAGGCAGGAGCAGCACACGTAATGGGTAAACCGAGCATGCTTAACCGGCGTAGCTAGCAAATGGCAAGGTGCTCCTCCAAGATCTGGGGGTCGGCATGAATGGCAGCCATCGCGACCTCATCCGTGCGTGCGGCCACGATTTACTCTCCGCTGCCAAATGCTCCTTGAGATCCTGGCTATATTGCGTGCACCATGTCTTAGGGTGGCGCTTATTTGGTGGAGGGGTCGGTGATTTGGGTGGAAGGTGTCGCGCTCGCACCGACGGTCGGGGCATGTGGGATGTGGAAGGAGGAGGAGGATGGGGTCGGGTGTGGATTACCTGCCTGGATAGACGAGGCCGAGCAGCGTGAAGGAGGGCCACCGACGAGGAGGCGGCGCTGCAAGCAAGGAGTGAAGGTTTAAACTTGGAAAGGAAGGCGGAAAGAGGGGAAATGTGGCTTTTGGTAAGGGGAGGGGGCGGGGAGGTAGATATTTCCACGGAAGCCAAAAATTTGGAATCGCTTCAGCCAAAACTGGCGCGCAAAGTGTCATCAGACACGATCCCTTATTCAGAACTGTGTACGATATGTGGACATCACAAACGATTCAGATAGCTTCACCCGTGTGTGATGAGTTTGAACGTCAAAAGTTTTGGTTCGAATTTCCACTGTTAAAGTGGTCATCCACGTCATTGCATAATTTGGGTACACAAAGGAGACAACAGCACACCTACACTTCTTAATCGAGCAAGTTCAGCAATTAAACAGAGCTAGCTGACCTAAACATTACTCTAACAAATTAAAGTCTGGCACTCTTAATTAAACAAAACAAAGAGTACTACTACGGCTGGTGCTCATCGATCTCCGCCGCCGCCTCCATGTCCAGCTTGCGCCCGACGGTCTCATGGGGAAGGGGCTCCATGGCATCCATCGCACCATACTCGGCAGGCATCTCGCCATCCGCGTCCGCCATCTCTTTGGAAAAGGCTGCCATGAGATGGGCGTGGGCATATGTGATCTGGGCTTGGACGGGCTCCGTCGTCGCAAGGTATGTAGCGGAGGAACCGACGGCTGCTTGAACGCTCTCGGTGATTGCCAGCTCTTCGGCCATGGGTTGCCGACCGTTGTTGGATAAGCTTCATTCGATTTGTGCGGTGATCGCCAGGAGCTGGGCACGGGCGGCCTCCATCAGGGCTAAGGCCGCCGCAGCGGAACGGACATCTGTTGTGCCGCTCTCGCCAGTTTCTATCCCCGAGGCAGATGTTGCTACCGCCACCTAAGAAGCAACAATGGCCATTTGGGCGGCCTTTGCTGCCCGGTCGCAGATAGCGGCCGCGCTCATGAACCTTGTTAGCACGTGGATGGCGGCTGCGGCTGCGCTCTTGCTGGAGTGGGCCACCGAAGTTGCCCTCACGACGCGGGTCCATGTGCCCATCTTTCACCAGCGACGATTGAACAGTGAAATGATATTTGGGGAGCAAGCTAGTGTGCTTGAGACGCTGGCTATGGACTGTAACCGACGCACCTTCTCGCGTAAGCCATAGGCGTACTATACACCGACTGTGGTCCAGGATATTTTGTGCTGCATCTCTCATAGTTTCTGACAATAAACTGTGTGCGATCTACTTGATTTTTCATCCTGATTCGAATTACATAATGGGGTCACAACAGCAATGGACGGTGTTTGAATTGCTAGACCTTTTACATGGAGTGAACATGCAACTATATGTTTGTCGTAAAAGAATTGGATTTATTCAGGGTTCGTTTGAACATTTTGTACATCAAACTGGTTTTCTAGCCATTTCAGGTGCACAATTCAAAATTAAACTACATGCACATGCTCCAGTGCATATAAATTGGTTGAAAATTTAAATCTGTGTCCTTGGGTGCATGCTAGCTCCCATGCAAGAAATGGGAATGGATTTCAAACACCAGAGCACCGTTGATTGCCGGCAAAACATTGAGATGCCTGGTTTTTAAATTCTAGTAAATCAAAAACTCATCTGAAATTCATGAAACCTGGCATGCTATCATGGAGCGGCATCAACATGCCGTGGTAAAACTTTGTCCCATTTGGGGCAGGTTTGGGTATATGCTTCTCACAAACCGGAGCTTCTCACAACAAGCATGATGGTTTTCGATAGAGAATGTCCCACCTCCGGGGACAAAACGATATCCATTCTGCCTCTTATTGCTTTCAAAAAATTTCTCGTGTCAACGTAGAACAACAGGAGTGTTGTGTGAATTTTTGTGATTTTTTGGGGTTTGTTTGGACATTTTTATGCATTAGCTGAGTTTTCAATGCATTTATGTGCGTAATTCAAATTTGAACTACATGCACATCCTCCAGTGCATATAAATTGGTTGAAAAATCAAATATGTGTCCTTGGGTGCAAGCTTAATTAGGTCCCATACAAGAAATGAGAATGAATTTCAAACACTTGTACACTGTTGATTGCCGGCAAAACATTGGGATGCCTGGTTTTTAAATTCTAGTAAATCCAAAACCCGTCTGAAATTCATGAAACTTGGCATGCTATCATGGAGCGGCATCAACATTCCGTGGTAAATTTTTTTGTCCCATTTGGTGTAGGTTTGGGTATATGCTTCTCACAAACCGGAGCTTCTCACAACAAACATGTGATGGTTTTCGGTAGGGAACGTCCCACCTTTGGGGACGAAATGATGTCCATTGCCTCTTATTGCTTTCAATTTTTTTCTCGTGTCAACATAGTACAACAGGAGTATTGTGAGAATTTTTGTGATTTTTTTGGGTTCGTTTGGACATTTTTATGCATTAACCGAGTTTTCAATGCATCTATGTGCATAATTCAAATTTGGACTACATGCACATGCTCCAGCGCATATAAATTGGTTGAAAAATCAAATATGTGTCCTTGGGTGCATGCTTAGGTCCCATGCAAGAAATGGGAATGAATTTCAAACACCAGGGCACCGTTGATTGCTGACAAAACATTGAGATGCCTGGTTTTAAATTCTAGTAAATCCAAAACCCGTCTGAAATTCATGAAACTTGGCATTCTATCATGGAGCGGCATTAACATGCCATGGTAAAAAATTTGTCCCATTTGGGGCAGGTTTGGGTATATGCTTCTCACAAACCGGCGCTTCTCACAACAAGCATGATGGTTTTCGCTAGGGAACGTCCCACCTTTGGGGACGAAACGATATCCATTGCCTCTTATTACTTTCAACTTTTTTATTGTGTCAACATTGAACAACAGGAGTGTTGTGTGAATTTTTGTGATTTTTCGGGGTTCATTTGGACATTTTTATGCAATAACTGAGTTTTCAACGCATTTATGTGCATAATTCAAATTGAACTACATGCACATGCTCCAGTGCATATGAATTGGTTGAAAAATCAAATATGTGTCCTTGGGTGCATGCTTAGGTCCCACGCAAGAAATGGAAATGAATTTAAAACACCAGGGCACCGTTGATTGCCAGAAAAACATTGAGATGCCTGGTTCTTAAATTCTAATAAATCGAAAACTCGTCTGAAATTCATGAAACTTGGCATGGTGTTATGGAATGGCACCCGACATGCTGTGGTATTTTTCGTGTCCATTTTGAGAGAAGGCGCATTCGAATAATGATAGCCAACAAAGGCATTTTGAAAAAATAGCTGGCACTTTAATATCTCAAATGTTTGTATAATTCAAACCATGTGCGTTCTGTTAACCATTCATGTGACGCCACTTGTCTTGGTTTTAATGGCTGTAGGAGGTGCCATGCGGACAGCTGCTTGACCTTGACTGAACGGGAGGCGTGCGAGCGTCGTCCTATGAATATGCTGACCAAGAGGCGTGCAAGCTGTCCTCGAATGCGCAGGCTCATCGAGAA
Organism: Triticum urartu; assembly: GCF_056163025.1. Taxonomy (NCBI): domain Eukaryota; kingdom Viridiplantae; phylum Streptophyta; class Magnoliopsida; order Poales; family Poaceae; genus Triticum; species Triticum urartu. Next base: position 354,784,638 of record NC_141873.1, on the reverse strand, counting down.
GCGTGCGAGCTGTATGCTGCGCAGGCTCACTTGGAAGTGAGCCCTTTGACTTCCATGGCCACCCGCCTTGCTTGCATCCTCTCCATTAATGGCGCCCAAGCCGCTGTTTATTTCGCTTTTTAAATATACAACAATCATCGCAAACATTTTAGTTAGAACACCCGTATGCAAACCAACAGCTTCCCTGGGAAGCCAAGTGAAAATGTGCCGAGCAGGATTTCTGCTGCTCTTGATCGCAAACGTTTTAGATAGAACACCCGTATGCAAAGTGAGAGCAGCGCAGGATTTGTGCATCCCTTCAACGCAAATGATTGTTTTGGATGACCCGTGTGCAACCACGTACAAACAATTTGGTAAGATTTGTCAATCCTTGTAACACTACGATTTGTCAAAATATGAAGCTAAAAATCACTAGCAGTATCTAATTTTTGCAACTAAAATTCACTAATTAAGCATATATTTCATTCATAGATTAAGCAGTCGTTCTTAATTTATACAAACAGTTCAACTCGACAGCTGAACCGACCAAACTTTTTCCCCATTGTTGTCAACCACGTACTGAAATAACCAGTTCAACTATATATACTAGCTAATGTTAAGTACGTTGTACAGTTCCACCACATCATAGTCAGATGAACTGAACAAAGTAGCCCCTAAATACTACTACTACCGCGGAGGGGATTTGTACTACTTTCGGCTGCCTCTCCTCTGTCGAGCGCGCTTAGTAAGAGGCGGAGGAGGACGAGCCTACGGGCAAGCTGGGAAACCGCAATATGGTGCTTGCCGCTGTTGTAGCTTCAGCGACACTCACCTCGAACGCCCTCTGCCGCTCCAAATGACCCCTCCTGAAGCGGTGGTTCTCCTCGTAGATCCCCTGATACCTCGCCTCTGAGGCGGCGTGTGCCACTGCCACGGAGGCGGTAAAGCTCTTTGCGTGCTCAACGAGGCTTCCTCCTCCTCCCACAGGAACTCGCTGTAGCACGCAAGGTCACTGACGCACGTGCGGGCATCCACCTCCTCCTCCCGCCTTCGGGCAGCAGTGGAGGAGCGGGTGATGACCCCAGCGGTCGACGGTTGGCTGGCAGACACGGCGGCCGACAACGGGGTGGCGGCCACGACTACCACCTCCCGCTTTCGGGCCGCGGTGGCGGACCGGGTGATGGCCACAGTGGCCGGCAGTGCGGTGGTGGCCACGACGGCCACCTCCCGCCTTCGGTCCGTGGCGGCGGAGTGCGCGATGGTCCTGGCTTTCAACGGTGATGTAGCGGCAACGGCGGCCGGCAACAACTGCCGACGGCCACCGACGGTGGAGCGTGTGGTGGGTGTTCCGCGCACACCCAACAGGGACGCCACACGCACTACACTACGCCGGGGACTGCGCCGCCACCGCGGTGTAGCCTCCCAGCTGGAGTTGTCCTATGATGACGGCGGAGTGGTTGAGCAACGATGGCGGACCGGTGCCATTGGCGATTGTGGGAGAAGCAGACGAGATAAGCTACAGGGAGGGAGGGGAAAATGCGACGTAGGACTCGCCGGCCGTGAGGGTTTTTATAGCAGGCCGGTAAGCATTGGGATTTTGGGGGATTTCATCGAGTGGGCCGGGAAGCTTGCGCGGGAACCTGGGAGGTTGCACGGGAACAGTCTCATCAAAGATTCATTGGCTCCACCGTTTGGCCAAAAGAACGCCCCCGCGCGCTGCACAAGCTTGCATTGTAAGCCGTCTGCGGCAGCGGGGTGACAAGACGTGCGAGAGGTGGACGAAAGGCCACGTACGCATACGGTTAATAAAAAACGTTTGCGATTTAATTACCTACTATACCACCATCCTGGTTTATAAGTATGATTTAACTAATAAAATAGGAATGCATGTCGCCAAAGATTATATAGTTGGATTTGTATTTGAACATAATTTCCAATTATATAATTTTTAAAACATGCATTAAAATTTTGTTGGTTAAATTTGAGGGCAAACTATGGCACAGAATATAAAGGAGACTACTGACTAGACGGAAGTGGTAGCACATGGCTGCTCTCTACGCAGCGACGCAATTGTTGGCCAGCTTGTAGGCGACCATTTCCTGCCTGTTCAACTGCTCTATGTGTGTGGTTGCTTGCGGTTCAGGCGGCCGCGGCGCGCTCTGCTCGTGTCCCGCCGCGTGCACTCTACTCTCGTGTCCCTCCGAGTGCTCTGCCCTCATCCCTCCACGCGCGCTGCCAGTGTTTGGGGCCGGCGCACGATCACACATGTTCGTGTGCAAGCGATTGCGCCGGGCGCGGCACGAGATGCAGTTACACGCTCCAAAAACTGCCATGCAGACGCGCCGAGAATCCACTCCGACCGCCCCCCTTTTATTCCTATGGCCATTTACCTTCATCTCTCGTCTCACAGGACACAATAAGCACACCCGCGTGGACACATACAGAGAGGACATCCAGCGGTTCCAAGGGCGCTCCCCGTGGCTCCAATGGCGCTCCCAGCGGCCGACGACGACAGCAGCGGGAAATTCACCACGCATAACATAGTGGACACCCACGTGAGGGGGATGGCCCTCTCGGTGGTGTACACGAATGATCCGGTCTCGGTGGAGAGCTCCATTCAATCTATGGAGCAGTTCCTTGCTGAGGACAAGTACCGAGTGGTCGGCTTCGACCTCGAGTACACCATCGGTCGTGTCGGGCACGATCAGAAGGTTGTCGTCGCCTAGTTGTGCGTGAGACATGACATCCTCGTCTACCACTACCACCTTGCCACAAGGCTTTGCGAGCGTTTCTCCAGGTTTATCAATAGCTCCGACTACAGTTTTGCTATGGTGGACACCACCAACGATCTAAAAGCGCTCAAGGTTTCGGACTTGAAATGCCCGAATCTTGTCAACATCCAGCACCACTACAAGGTCTTGGGCGCGACAAAAACAAACTGAACTCCCTGGTTGACCTCGCCTCGGCCATCATCGACCCCTACTACGCGAAGATGAAGGAAGAGAGCAATAAGGACAAGAACGCCTGGCACAGTGTGTGGCATGAGAGACTGGATGAACAATATGTCAAGTACGCGGCCATGGACGCGTACACAAGCTACGAGATGTACACGCGGATCATTGACATTAGGAATTGTTTTCCTCCTGGCCCAGACAAGGGATCGAGCCACATAGCAGTGGCGGGAGCATCACAAGAAGTAGATGACTAGACGATCATTTATCCTACTTTAGAATGCATGCAATTGTTTATTGAGGTGCGTGCTAATGATCTGTATAGTCACTTATGTAATTGGATGTTTATTTCAGTTACATGTATATATATATATGTTATTCTACTGTAGAAAGATAAATTCACACGGCTTATTAGCAGCAATCATTTGTGTTATTATTGGTCTTCGCACACATTTCTGATTACGGACCTGTTTGCCACGTATCACACACACCTTCATCTGGCTGACCGTTTCTTTTGTGTTCCCTAATCATAAACAGTTCATCAGAGTGAGCCGTATGCTCTATATCGCACACGCCTTCATCAGGCTACCCATTTCTTTTGTTCCGCCCCATCGCAAACAGTTCATTGAGCTGAACCGTATGCCCTACATCGCACACACAACTAAAATCTGAACCGTGTTTGATAGCTCCGCCATCGCAAATTTTTTGCATCTTTTTTGACGGTTCTTTTACACCACTGTTTGCGATTATGGCATCGCACATAGTTTCATCGAAGGGTCTATGATCGTAGTGTCGCATTTGGACCATCCTGCAGTAGTGATTCACTTTAAATAGGGCACCATCTAAATATGCTGAGATGACACTGTATGAACTGTGGTTTGGCAAGAAACCTAAGCTATTGTTTCTTTAAGTTTGGGGTTGCAATGGTTATGTGAAAAAGCTTCAGCCTGATAAGCTTGAACCCAAGTCGGAGAAGTGCGTCTTCAATGGATACCCAAAAGAAACTGTTGGGTACACCTTCTATCACAGATCCGAAGGCAAGATCATTGTTCCTAAGAATGGATCCTTTCTAGAGAAGGAGTTTCTCTTGAAAGAAGTGAGTGGGAGGAAAGTAGAACTTGATGAGGTAATTGTACCTTCTCTCTAATTGGAAAGTAGCTCATCACAGAAAACCGGTCTCGTGATGCCTACACCAACTAGAGAGGAAGCTAATGATAATGATCTTAAAACTTCAGATCAAGTTACTACCGAACCTCTTAGGTCAACCAGAATATGTTCCGCTCCAGAGTGGTATGGTAATCCTGTTCTGGAAGTCATATTATGATAATCCTATGAAATATGAGGAAGCGATGATGAGCCTAGATTCCGCAAAATGGCTTGAGGCCATGAAATCTGAGATGGGATCCATGTATGAGCCCAGATTCCGCAAGCCATAGAGAATAAATGGATCTTTAAGAAGAAGACTTACGCTGATGGTAATGTTACTGTCTGCAAAGCTCGACTTGTCACGAAAGGTTTTTCACAAGTTCAAGGAGTTGACTACGATGAGACTTTCTCACCCGAAGCGATGCTTAAGTCTGTCCGAATCATGTTAGCAATTGCCGCATTTTATGATTATTAAATCTCGCAAATGGACGTCAAAACTGCATTCTTAATGGATTTCTCAAAGAAGAGTTGTATATGATGCAACCATAAGGTTTTGTCGATCCTAAAGGTGCTAACAAAGTGTGCAAGCTCCAGCGATACATTTATGGACTGGTGCAAGCATCTCGGAGTTGGAATATATGCTTTGATAGTGTGACCAAAGCATATGGTTTTATACAGACTTTCGGAGAAGCCTGTATTTACAATAAAGTGAGTCGGAGCTCTCTAGTATTTCTAATATTATATGTGGATGACATATTGTAGATTGGAAATGATACAAAATTTCTGGGTAACATAAAAGGATATTTAAATAAGAGTTTTTCAATGAAAGACCTCGGTGAAGCTGCTTATATATTAGGCATCAAGATCTATAAAGATAGATCAAGACGCTTAATTGGACTTTCACAAACCACATACCTTGATAAAGTTATGAAGAAGTTCAAAATGGATCAGTCAAAGTAAGGGTTCTTGCATGTGTTACAGGGTGTGAAGTTGAGTCGGACTCAATGCCTGACCACTGCAGAAGATAGAGAGTAAATGGAAGTCATTCCCTATGCATTAGCTATAGGTTCTATCATGTATGCTATGTTGTGTACCAGACCTGATGTGTGCCTTGCTATAAGTTTAGAAGGGAGGTACCAAAGTGATCCAGGAGTGGATAACTGGACATCGGTCAAGAACATCTTGAAGTACCTGAAAAGGACTAAGGATATGTTTCTCGTTTATGGAGGTGACAAAGAGCTCATCGTAAATGGTTACGCCGATGCTAGCTTTGACACTGATCTAGATGATTCTAAGTCACAGACTGGATACATATTTATATTGAATGGTGGAGCTATCAGTTGGGGCAGTTCCAAGCAAAGCTTCATGGTGGGATCTACGTGTGAAGCGAAATACATAGCTGCTTCGGAAGCAACAAATGTAGGAGTCTGGATGAAGTAGTTCATTTCTGATCTAGGTGTAATACCTAGTGCATCGGGTCCAATGAAAATCTTTTGTGACAATACTGCAGCAATTGCCTTGGCGAAGGAATCCAGATTTCAAAAAAGAACCAAACACATCAAGAGACGCTTCAACTCCATCCGTGATCAAGTCAAGGAGGGAGACATAGAGATTTGCAAAATACATACATATCTGAATGTGGCAAACCCGTTGACTATGCCTCTTCCACTAGCAAAACATGATCAACACCAAGACTCTAGGGGTGTTATAATCATTACAATGTAATCTAGATTATTGACTCTAGTGGAATTGGGAGACTGAAGGAAATATGCCCTAGAGGCAATACTAAAGTTGTTATTTATATTTCCTTATATCATGATAAATGTTTATTATTCATGCTAGAATTTTATGAACTAGAAACTTGATACATGTGTGGATACATAGACAAAACACAGTGTCCCTAGTAAGCCTCCATTAGACTATCTCGTTAATCAAAGATGGTTAAGTTTCCTAACCATAGACATGAGTTCCATTTGGTAAATGGGATCACATCATTAGGAGAATGATGTGATGGACAAGACCCGTCTTTTAGCTTAGCATAATGATCGTTAAGTTTTATTGCTATTGCTTTCTTCATGTCAAATACATATTCCTTTGACTATGAGATTATGCAACTCCCGGATACTAGAGGAATACCTTATATGTTATCGAACTTCACAACGTAACTGGGTGATTATAAAGATGCTCTACGGGTGTCTCTGAAGGTGTTTGTTGGGTTGGCATAGATCGAGATTAGGATATTTGTCACTCCGAGTATCGGAGAGGTATCTCTGGGCCCTCTCGGTAATGCACATCATAATAAGCCTTGCAAGCAATGTGACTAATGAGTTAGTTGCGGGATGATGCATTACGGAACGAGTAAAGAGACTTTCCGGTAACAAGATTGTACTAGGTATGAAGCAAGTAACATACCGATGACAAAGGGAATAACGTATATTGTCATTACGGTATGGCCGATAAAGATGTTCATAGAATATGTAGGAACCAATATGAGCATCCAGTTTCAGCTATTGGTTATTGACTGGAGAGGTGTCTCGGTCATGTCTACATAGTTCTCAAACCCATAGGGTCCGCACGCTTAACGTTCGATGACGATTTTGTATTATATGAGTTATGTGATTTGGTGACAAAATGTTGTTCGGAGTCCCAGATGAGATCATGGACATGAAGAGGAGTCTCGAAATGGTTGCGAGGTAAAGTTTCATATATAGGATGATGATATTCGGACACCGAAAGTGTTTCAGGGCATATCGGGTGCATATCGGAGTACCGGGTGGTTACCGGAACCCCCCGGGGGAATAATAAGCCTTATGGGCAATAGGAAGGAAGTACACCAGCCCACAAGGGGTGGCGCGCCCCCTAAGGATGGAGGCCGAATAGGAGAAGTAGGTGGGGGTTCGGCCCCACTTTCCTTCCTCCCCCCTCTTCCCTTTTCCCCCTTTTGGTAAAAGGAAAGGGGGAGGCCGAATTGGACTAGGGGCCCAAGTAGCATACCTCCTACTTGGGCGCCACCTTGGCTGCCTCTCGTCCCCTCCAACCTATATATACGTGGGGGGGCACCGCTAGGAGATACAACATTGATTCCTAGCTGTATGCGGTGCCCTCTTCCATAGTTTATGCCTCAGGTCATATTGTCGTAGCGCTTAGGCGAAGCCCTGCGCGGATCACTTCACCATCACCGTCACCACGCTGTCGTGCTGACGAAACTCTCCCTCGACACTTTGCTGGATCAAGAGTTCAAGGGACGTCATCGAGCTGAATGTGTGAAGAACTCGAAGGTGCCATACATTCGGTGCTTGATTGGTCAGAACGAGAAGAAGTTCGAATACATCAACCGCGTTGTCAAACGCTGCCGCTACCGCTTTCAGTCTACGAGGGTACATGGACACACTCTCCCCCTCTCATTGCTATGCATCTCCTAGATAGATCTTGCGTGAGCATAGGATTTTTTTTGAAATTGCATGCTGCGTTCCCCAACAAAGAGATCGTTTTGGCCTGTCCTTTGCCACAAAAGGATTGGGATACCTTCCTGCACATTATTTATCGTTATCTTTACTTGCTCATTACAAATTATCTTGCTATCAAAGTACTTGTTACCGACTATTTCAGTGCTTGTAGAAAATACCTTGCTGAAAACCACTTGTCATTTCCTTCTGCTCCTCGTTGGGTTCGACACTCTTACTTATGAAATGACTAGGATTGATGACCTATACTTGTGGGTCATCAAGGCTCTTTTATGGCACTGTTGATGGGGAGTGAAGCGCTCTTGGGAAGTGGAAATTGGTAAGGAAAAATTATTACTACATGCTGAAATTTATTGTTACTAGTTACTATGGATAGTCATCCTTTGATGGGTTTGTTCGGGGCATCTTCACCTCGACCGAAAGCACAACTTGTTGCCCCTCAACCTACTACACCTACTGAAAATATTGGTTATAAAATCCCTTCAGGTATGATAGAACAACTGCTAGCTAATCCTTATGCAGAAGATGGAACTGAATATCCCGATATGCACTTGATATATGTGGATGAAATTTGTGGATTATTTAAGCTTGCAGGTTTATCCGGAGATGAAGCTAAGAAGAAGGTTTTCCCTTTATCTTTGAAGGGAAAAGTGTTGACATGGTATAGTCTATGCGATGATATTGGATCTTGGAACTGGAATTGATTGAAATTGGAATTTCACCAAAAAAATATCCTATGCGTCCAGTTCATCGTGATCGGAATTATATAAATAATTTTTGGCCTCGTGAAGGAGAAAGTATCGCTCTAGCTTTGGGGAGGCTTAAGTCAATGTTATATTTAGTCCCCAATCATCACTACTGGAATCAGGATCTTTGCCATCAGCCAGCTCTTTGTCGTCAGCTAGCTGATGGCAAAGAAGCTCTTTGCCAGAAGCTAAAGGTAAGCTGACGGCAAAGAACATGTTTGCCGTCAGCAAGCTCTTTGCGGTTAGCTAGCTGACGGCATAGAATCTTTGCCTTCCTCTAGCAGACGGCAAAGAGGGAGGGTTGCCCACTAGCGAGAATCACATAACGGCCACTTTCTTTGCCGTCCGATAGCAGATGGCAAAGCTTCTTTGCCGTCCTCTAGCGGACAGCAGAGAAAGTGGCCAACCTAACGTCCGTTAGCTAGGCTCTTTGACGTCTGCTAGAAGACGACAAAGAGTTGTGACCTAACTAAAAAGCGGCCAGCGCGCCGCCCCACCCCTCTCTCAATCCGCTCTCTCTCTCCTACTCGAGCCGTCGCCGCCTCCCACCCCTGCCGCCGCCCCTAACCTGCGCCGCCACCCCTGGCGCCGGCCGACCGCGCAACCCCCGTCACCGGCCGCCTAGCACTGCCTCGCCCCGAGCCGTTGCCACCCGGCCGCACCACCCCGCCCGCCTGGCTGCCCCGCCCCCATCCCGAGTCGCCGACCGCCCTGCACCGCCCCGCCCCCGTCCCGAGCCACCGCCACCCGGCCGCGCTGCGCCGCGCCGCCATCGCCAAAGCTGAGGTGCTTCTTTGTTGCATCGACGAGCATGGTAGCGGGATGGAAGACTTTGATGATGCTCAGGACTCGGACGATGAGATGGAGGAATTTGCAAAGGCCTTCAATGAAATATTGGAGTCTTGAAAACGTCCTCTCCACGAGCACACTGAGCTTTGTGAGCTGGATGCCATCTCACAAATAATGGCTCTGAAGGCTCAATTCAACTTGGGCAGAGAATGCTATGGCGCAATGATGACAGTATTTGGACGTTTTCCACCCAAAGGCCATGTACTACCTGCAAACATGTACCAGCCAGATAAAATCCTCCGTGCTCCTAAGATGCCCTATGAGAAGATACATGCCTGTGAGAAAGGATGTGCCTTATTTAGGCTTCAGTATGTGGACTTGAACTATATATTGTCCCATTTGCAAGTCATCCAGGTATGTTATGGTAGACAACGGTATGGGTGAGAAGAGCACACCAAAATCCCAGTTAATGTTCTTTGGTATATGACAATCGTACTAAGACTTCAACATCTTTTCATGGTCAAAGAGACGGCCAGACAGATAACATGGCACAAAACAGGCAAAACAACCCAACTAGATGCACATGGGAAGCTGATGATGGTGCACACATCGGACGGGGAAGCATGGAAGAGCTTCGATGCATTACATGATGACAAAGCGGCAGATCTGAGGCATCCTCGAGTCGGCATCAGCACGGATGGGTTCGGTGTGTTTGGTTTGACGGCAGCCCAATACAGTTGTTGGCCCATATTTGTCTTTCCACTCAATCTCCCCCGGACAGATTATGCAAAGAAAGAACATTTTCCTGATGTTGATAATTCCAGGGCCCAACTATCCAGGGACGAATATGAATGTGTAAATGCAGCCGTTGAAGGACGAATTGCAGGAAGCCTAGGATAATGGGTTCAAGACATACGACGCCTTTAGCAAACGGAACATCATAATGCATGTCTGGTACATGTACTTGACGCATGACTTGCCAGTGTATGCGCTATTCGTTGGCTGGTGTGTGCATGGAAGGTTCCCATGCCCCACATGGAAGGGAGCTCTTGAGTTTCGTTGGCTTCAGGCCGGTCGCAAGTTTTCTTGATTCAACATTCATAGACAGTTCCTGGATCCCCGCCATAAGATCAAGAAAGACAAGAAGAACTTCACGAGAGGTAGAGTTGTCAAAAACAACGCACCACCTGCGTTGACAGGCCAAGAAACCCTGGATCAGTTAAACGCTCTCGAGCCAGATCCAGAGCATCCAGGGTACTTCAAGGGGTATAATTCGAAACACGCCTGGAGTCACAAGACATGCTTGCGGGATCTGCCTTACTTCAAAGACCTCCTTTGCCCACACAACATCGACGTGATGCACACTGAGAAGAATATCGCCGAGACACTTTTTGGTACATTGTTCGGCATAGATGGGAAGTCAAAGGATAATACTAAGGCTAGAGTCGATCTGGAGGCGCTATGTGATAGGCCGTTACAAAACATGAAAGAATCGGAAGGAAAGTAGAACTGGACGAAGCCAAAGGCATGGTTCAATCTTGGAAGGCCAGCTATGATGGAAATTATCTTGTGGGTGCAACAGTAGTTGATGTTCCCTGATGGGTATGTAGCGAATCTAAAGAGGGGAGTGAGTCTTGATAAATTGAAGATATTTGGTCTCAATAGTCATGATTGGCACATATGGATTGAGCGGGTAATGCCGGTGATGTTGTGTGGCTTCATCCCTGAGGATGAAAGGCTAGCACTGGCAGAGCTGAGCTATTTCTTCTGTGTTCTTTGTGCGAAAGAACTATCTCCTGACCTGCTAGAAGAAATGGAAGAGTTTGGCGCCGGAGTTGATCTGCAAGTTAGAGAAGATCTTTCCGCCGGGCTTCTTTAATCCAATGCAGCACTTGATTTTGCATCTCCCAACCGAGGCAAGATTGGGGGGTCGTGCAAAATCTTTGGTGCTACGCCACGGAGAGGATGCATAAGACACTACGAGCAAAATGTAAGAATAAACTTAGAATTGAAGCATCGATGGCTGAGGCATTCATTACTGAGGAGGCGGCAAACTTCGTGACAACACACTACGAAGCCAAAAATCTCATTTGCATAATCCGAAACCTCGGTACAATGGCGACGAACCTAAAAAGGGTGGATCCAACCTCAGCCTATTCAAAGGGGTTCTTGCACCAGGCGGTGTTTCTAATTCCTTAACGTTGGATTTCGAAGAATGGCAGATCATTTCGTTGTATATCTTCACCAACCTAACAGAAGTGTGACCTTACATCGAGTAAGTTCTCGGTACATTGTTTCACAACTTCTAATTCCTTTGAACTGCTCTTATTCATAGATAAATTTGATACGATCGATACGTCGCCAAATTCTCGTATGGAGCGGTGATCCAAAAGATTCCGTCGAAGAGTATGAGCTTCTAGCAAAGCATGGAGGCGGCTATCCCGGTTTCATCTCTTGGTTCAAACAAACGGTAATTTCCATTAGACCATTTCATTTCTTCGTCTATTTTTTGGCTAATGCAAGAATCCCTTTCATATTAAACTTGTAGGCTAATTCATAGTTAATGGACGCTGAATTGAGACAAGTCGTTAATGGTTTTGACCTTAAGGTCCGTTCATTTGACAAATATGACATCAACGGGTATCTCTTTCATACCTATGACAAAGAGCTATCTATGGCTGACCGAAAGTCTACAAAATGTTGTGTCTCTGCTATCGGCGAAGGAGATACCGAGTATTATGGAAGAGTTGAAGCAATTTATGAACTTCAATTCTATGGTGCAAACCCACCAAACGTCGTATTCTTCAAATGTTATTGGTTCCAGCCGAAGGAGACTAGAAGGACTCATGAACATTTAGGGCTAGTGGAAATCAAACAAAGCACCCATTTGGATGTTCCCGATGTCCATATTATGGCTCAATAGGCAACCCAAGTTTCCTATCTACCGTGGGCCTGTCAAAGTGATCCAAATCTCAATGGTTGGGATGTCATTTATGAAGTGCCGCCACGTGTTAGACCACCTCCCCCAATGAAGAGGATCATGAACCTCACATTAACCCAAACACATATGAAGGAGAATTCTTCCAAGAAACACGTCTTTCCAAAAAACATTTCAAGGACCGCTCTACTTCACCCCAAAACATTGAAGCAGACAACGATAGTGAACCCGACTTCACCCTTGAGCCGGAACAAGAAGAGCCTGAACTAGAAGAGGTTACTGATGCAGATGACCTGTCAATGATTGACCCATTACGTAAAGGTGGCCTTCCACATGATGATGCATTTATTAATGATGATGATGAGCACGTCATTACCGATAGTGATGACGATGATGCATTTATTGATCCCAGAGCATTTTGTCGGTGTCAAAACCGGCGGATCTCGGGTAGGGGGTCCCGAACTGTGCGTCTAGGCAGGATGGTAACAGGAGGCAAGGGACACGAAGTTTTACCCAGGTTCGGGCCCTCTTGATGGAGGTAAAACCCTACGTCCTTCTTGATTAATATTGATGATATGGGTAGTACAAGAGTAGATCTACCACGAGATCGAAGAGGCTAAACCCTAGAAGCTAGCCTATGGTATGATTGTTGTTCTGTATGTTGTCCTACAGACTAAAACCCTCCGGTTTATATAGACACCGGAGAGGGTTAGGGTTACACAAAGTCGGTTACAATGGTAGGAGATCTGCATATCCGTATCGCCAAGCTTGCCTTCCACGCCAAGGAAAGTCCCTTCCGGACACGGGACGAAGTATTCAATCTTGTATCTTCATAGTCCCAGAGTCCGGCTGAAGGTATAGTCCGGCCATCCGGACACCCCCTAATCCAGGACTCCCTCAGTAGCCCCTGAACCAGGCTTCAATGACGACGAGTCCGGCGCGCAGTTTGTCTTCGGCATTGCAAGGCGGGTTCCTCCTCCAAGTACTTCATAGAAGATTTTGAACACAAAGATAGTGTCCGGCTCTGCAAAATAAGTTTCCACGTATTGCCATAGAGAGAATAATATTTACACAAATCTAATCGGCTGACGTATTCCGTAGTGAGACGCACCACGGCCAAGCCTTTATTTGAATCGTTTTATTATCCCACCTCAGCGTCTCACGCGAGGCGGTTTCCTTGGCACGTCTTGTTAAAGCAGAGATCGTGTCCCCTTATTCCGGGATTCTCATCAATACGGGCATGGGTAACCCAACCGCTTCTAGGACTCCTAGACTATAGGCAAGTCCAAAACGGCCACGGAGAGGACGCTCGATATTCACCCTCTTTATAAAGGGACAAGGCTCTTACTTTTTCCCTCCCGTGCTCAATCGAATCCTTCCCCCACCTCAAGCTAAAACACCCAAGGTTCAGGTCAGGTGCTCCGAACCTTCAATCATGTCCGGATCTAGCCTTCAAGGCCGATGGGTGCCTTCCTCCATCATGGAAGAAGACATCAAAAAGTTGAGGGAGGCCAGATATCTGACCGCCGAGGTTGTGCATCGGCTGCCCGCCCGAGGGCAGGCCGTCCCCTCCCCCGAACCCAACAAGAACGTCGTGTTCATCTCCCACTTCCTCCGAGGTCTAGGCCTTGCTCTGGATCCTTTCGTCGGGGGCTTGATGTTTTATTACGGGCTAAATTTCCATGATCTAGCTCCGGACTCCTTTCTTCATATCACGACATTTATTGTCATGTGTGAGGCCTTCCTCCGGGTTACCCCTCACTTTGGCCTGTGGCTCAAGACCTTTGAAGTAAAGCCGAAGATGATCAAGGGGCAACACGCAGCGTGTGGAGGTGCCTCAATATGCAAGATGACGGGAGCTCCATGGCCCAAAGGTTCCATTCCAGAGGTGTCTGAATTGTGGCAACATGAGTGGTTCTACATCATGGCTCCTAGAAGTGCCAAGTGGGCGGCCGCCCCAGTTTTCCGCTCGGGCCCTCCACCACAACTGATGTCATGGATCAGCAGAGGTCTGAGCTAGGGTCCAGCCAAGGACGTGCCTATACTGCAAAGCCGCATTCGAGATCTCTTCAATGGAGATTTTAGTTTGGTTGCGGTAATACAAGTTATGCTGGTTCGTCAAGTCCAGCCTTGCAAACGCCGCCCCCTTCGCTTGTGGGAGTTCAATCCCGAGGGACCACATGTCATTCAAAATTTCCTCGGCCTGACGCACGAGGAGATGTACAAGTCGTTCTTCGGACCTCAGGTAGAGTGTCCAGAAATTACCGAGGACGTGGGCCTGAGCAGTAACTGCGCCGCCGAACAGGTGAGGAATCTTCCGGCCGAACATACTATCTCTCACTTGTTACGAAGTTATTTCTGAGAGTTTGCTTTTTGACCAGGACTGGCTAACAAAGGCGAAGTTGATTCGGTGTTCGGCCCCCCTCCCTGAGGGTTTGGAGAATCCGGTATTGGAAAAGATGCTCCAAGTCGCACCTTGCCCGGAGCCCTTGAAGGAAGATACTGGGGAGGATAACACGGGCGGACGCGGGCCCCCAACGCTGCCCATTCTAACCGAGGGAGCGAGCGTCTCCATGAAGGAAGACGACCGGAGGAGGAAAAGGACTGCGCCCGGGGATTCGGAAGCCGAAGCTTCCAAACGGGAGAAGAAGTCTCCCACAGAGGGTCCTACCTTGGGGGGTGCTTTTGCCACACAAAGTCCGCGGGGGGGTCAATTCTCCAGCGAGTCGTAAGTGGCCCGAAATACTTTAATAGTACATGTATGCCATCTTTCTCTTTTGAGAAAACAACCACCGCATATATCTTTGCAGTTCGGGCCTTAGCCCCTCTCAAATGAGCTCGTCTTCGAGGGATCTTCTTCCAGAGATGATGGAGAGCGAAACGCCTCGTCCGGACTCCTCCGCTCCGGAAGCGGGCGACCCCGTAGTGTCGTCGTGGAGGGCCTCTCCGGGTCCGGTGAGGCCAGAAGATAATCCCATTGACCCTCGAAGCTCCCAGTGTCCGGCTCCCGAAGAGAGCGGAAAAAAGAGTCCGGCACTGTCTGGTGTACGATCGGATGTTCTGAGGGAGTTGGTGGGGCGAGCAGCCATCTCAGATGAACACCATGTGCTGATGAATACGGTGATGGAGAGAATCTTGTCCGCCGAAAGCGGATTGCATGAAGCTTTTATGAGTCTACTGACAGGCTTTGAGGTACGTAGAATAACGTATTATAGTCATGCACATGCTAGGTGTGCCCTGTGTAGATAGTAGCCCTTGAGACTCTGGTTGTCATCGGAAACAACGACGAATAGAGGATCATATTCCCAGGTAATAACCATACTGCCTCTATGTGCAGGTGATGGAAGCTCCAGTGGCTAGCCGGACTAGCGAGTTTGCCCATTTAAAACGGCAGTTGGATGCGGCAGACGCCGACATCGAGCTTGTTAACAAAAGGCTTGACGAGGCACAGGGTAAGTGTCATTATCTGGTAAACGCCACATAGTAAGAGCAGCATGATGCCAGTATCTTTAATATGTTGTGACTGCAGATGGAGCTGCCACTGTTGAAGCCTTGCGGGCAGAACTTGCCCGAGCCAAGGAACAAGCGAGGTTTAGTAATGCAGCTGCTTTGAAGGCGGCTGAAGAGTTGAAAACCGAGAAGGCCGCGCATGGCGAGAGCCGAGATAAGATGGCCAAGATGGCCATAGAATTAAAAGCCGCCGCCGTCCGTTGCCGGGTTCTTGAAAAGGAAAACCTAGCGAAGGAATCGGACCTTGAGAGGGCTGCTGCAACGAGAAAAGACGTCCGCTCTGCTATGAGGGCGAAGAAAGAGGAGCTTCGGGAAGCCGGGGATATTGTAGCTGGGAAATCCTTTATGTTGCGGAGGAAGTTCAGAGATCCATGGTATGCCTCTCTGGATCGGCTGTGGTGTTCGGAGGATGTGTATATGGATTTGGTGGCGAGCGCTGCCGATGCGGCCAAGTACTTCCAGGGTCAGACGGACCGTCAAGTGGACCAGCTGTTTTGGACACAATTCCATTCTCCCGAGCATCCGCTTTCATTGACTGACCAATTATCTGAATGGGCCGAACTGAATAGGTTGTCCGGACTCGCCATGAGGTCTGTTGTGGATCAGCTATGGCCGGAAAGGCCAAAACCAAACAGCTATTTCATCTTGGTGCACTAGCTCCTTGACGTGGTGCCGCGCATTAATGCGGTGAAGAGGTCGGCGTGCATAGAGGACTCACGGATGGCCTTTGCCCGTGTTAAAGCATACTGGGCGGAGATGGATGCTACCACTGTTGCAACGCGGGATTCGGCCATAGGTCGAATGGCTGCTGAGCACTACTTTGAAGAAGTTCTTGAGGGTGCTCGTTTGATAGAGACCCAGTGCTCAAAAAATATTATGTTTGAGTGATATGTAATCTCATTGTAAGCGAAATGCTTTTATAAATTTTTATGAGGCTATTTTTATACTTTTGCCTGAAAGTAATATGATGCCTCCTGGGCGGCCGTTTATGTATACATGTGTATAACCTGAAAGATTCTAGCCGTCGGCTTCAACCCCCACGCATATAATGCGGAGGTGCTCGCAAAAAACACACGTTCACACTTAACCCAATGTCTTGGTCCTATTAAGGAGGTGATAGCGGAGCGAGCGAGGCAACCGGACTATAATGCTTTAGCACTTTCACTTAGCCATAGGAGTTTGACAGTGGGGCTACTAGATAGCCCCTGGTGGCTCCGCACTCTCTCGATCCCGGGGTGCGTACATGCCTGGACGGAAAACGGCCCTTCGTTAAGGCGGAGGAATTCTAACATTCCAAGAGGTCATCGAGTGGTTGACTAGTCTCACGCTATATCATGACAGTCAGTTTTCGGCTTTCTCTACTGAGGTGCTCGTCCGGATGAACCAGGGCACAATCGCAGTAGTTCTCCTGGTGCTACCTTAGCGGTAAAGCGGAACGTAAGGCACCAAAACACAGGAGCCGGGCAAACCCAACATTTGACCAAAGACAATGATTCGGAGCTGATGCATATAAGGCCAAACTCGTGACGTCGAACACTCCCTAAGGTATTCAGTCTTTGTGGTATAAACCGGGCCTAAATAATGGCCTTTGTAAGAAGCCCCTTGTGTCCAGGTATGTGCATTGTTCTGGCGTGGCCACATGCCAAGACGTCAGCATCCTTCTCAACGGTGGATATGTATCAACAAGAGACAGTAAAAAAGGTTTACGCAGGGTCTTAATCTAAAAAGAATCCTTGGAGCGGGTCCTTGCTGCACGTCTGCGCCTGTGTCTCCGTTGTGCCGTATCCTGGACGGGTGTAGCACGATGATCGTCTGTAAAAGAGAGGAATTTAGGTGAAAAAGTTGTCGTGCAAAAAGATAGTTTTTAAAGAAACCATGTATAATTCAAGATGAGAAAAAATTGCCACTTGTCTACGCGTGTTGAGCCCCTTGTATTGACAACTAGGGGTGTGACCACTTATTCGGTATAAATAGCGGCGCCGGACTTGATTAATTGTGTCTGAGGTCTTGATGACCTATTGGGTGCTTTCGCTGGTCCGGGCGCCTTTAATGTGCGTCTGCCAAGGCAGCCGCACTCTCTTCGGCGCGCAGAGATCGCTTGATATTTCCTTTCACTGAAATGATGCCACATGGACTGGGCATCTTGAGTGTGAGGGAGGCGTAGTGTGGTATTGCATTAAAGTGAGCAAAAGCTTCGCGTCCGAGCAGTGCTTGATAGCCACTTTGGAATGGAGCGACGTGGAAGGTTAAATGCTCGCGATGGAAATTATCGGGGGGGGGGGGGGGGCGAATATAACTTGTAATAGGAGGGAGCCCGTACAACAAGCCCCTGGGCCTGGCGTTAATCCTTTAAAGGTAGTATTGCTGTGGCGAATTTTTGTTGGGTCTAACCCCATCCCACGGATTGTATCCTGATATATTAGGTTTAGACTGCTGCCACCGTCCATCAAGACTCGTGTGAAGTGATGTCCACCAATTATTGGGTCTAATACCAGGGCGGCCCATCCTGCGTGTTGGATACTTGCTGAGTAATCGCGATGGTCGAAAGTGATCGGTTGAGACGACCAGTGGCAGGACTTCTCGGTGACAGGCACTTGGGTATATTTTCCTGGGAGTGCCGCGTTGTTTTTTCCCTTGATCACGTGTAATACGTTTACTGTTTTGACTTCTGGTGGAAATTTCTTTTGTTCCCCAGTGTCTTGCTTGGGAGGCTCGTCCTCGTCTTGACTTGGTGTATCCTCCCCCTTGTGTACGGCGTTGAGCTTGCCGGACTGCTTGAAGACCCAACATTCTCTGTGGGTATGATTAGCCGGTTTACCAGGGGTACTATGGATCTGACATACTTGGTCCAGAATTTTGTTGAGGCTGGACAGTTCATCCCTGGTGCCTTTAGAGGGCGGCTTTTGCTGACCTGGCCGAGAGCTTTTGAATCCGGCGTTTACTGCCGTGCCCTTCATGTTGTCTTGTTTATTCTGGCGTTTGGTATTGCTGTTGCGCCGTGATTTCCCGTTTCCATCTCTAACTTCATATGTACTGGGGTCGCTGGTGCTGCATCTGGCTAGCCAGCTGTCCTCACCCGTGCAAAAGCGGGTCATGAGGTTTGTTAATGCGGCCATCGTTCTCGGATTATTTTGGCCGAGGTGTCTGGCGAGCCATTCGTCACAGACGCTATGCTTAAAAGCTGCCAAGGCTTCAGCGTCCGGACAGTCGACAATCTGGTTCTTTTTAGTAAGAAACCTGGTCCAAAGCATTCGGGCTGACTCTCCGGGCTGTTGAGTTATATGACTCAAATCGTCCGCATCCGGGGGTCGGACATAAGTCCCTTGAAAATTTGCCCGAAAGGTGTCTTCGAGCTCTTCCCAACTTCCAATGGAGCTTTCGGGGAGGCCTTTAAGCCAGTGACGAGCTGGCCCTTTGAGCTTGAGGGGTAAGTACTTGATGGCGTGGAGATCAACTCCTCGATCCATATGGATATGAAGGATGTAGTCCTCAATCCAGACCCCAGGGTCTGTTGTTCCGTCGTATGCCTATATGTTTACGGGTTTGAATCCCTCTAGAAATTCATGGTCCAGTACCTCATCGGTGAAACATAGGGGGTGTGCGGCACCCCTGTAGTTGGGTGTACCGCGTTGTTCGGATGTTTGTTGTGTTGCATTGTATGTTGGGGCGCGCTTGCGTGGTCCATAGATGGATCTTGTTGCGCCGTCCTTTGGGTGCGAGCCCTCGCATGGGTCGCGTGTTGTATTGTGAGTGGCGTTGTATGCCGCTCTGTGTTGGTAGAGGGGTTGTTTATCCAGCCAGGTGGCTGCTTTGATATTTGGTTGTGGGGGGTCTGAGGCCTCCTCATCGAATTCAGGTAGCAGCTTCCGCTTTGGGTAGCTCTTGGAGGGGCGATTGTCGCCGTACCTCGCTGCTGTGTTGAGTATTTTACTCCATCTGAATTGCGGTGTGTCTTGCGCAGCCTTGAGCCTTTGCTTCTATTTTTTAAGACTCCTCGCGGTGGCAACAAGCCTTTTACGGGCATTCTGCTGCTCCGGGTGCCTGTCCGGTGTTATATCGTCCGGACCATTATCCTTGATAGAATTTGTTTATTCAGTTTGATTATCCGGATTGCCACTGTCCGGCAGCAGTTCGCCCTGCTCCAGCGATGGGTCTATGTGATCGTTATTTTTGTCGAGGCAGGATTTGGGGCGGCGCTTGCATCGCCGTTTTGACTGCTTCTCGAGGGAACAAGCCTTCGGTGCGTCCTCCCGCTCCTCGTCGTCATCTTTTGGTGCGTCCACCATGTATACGTCATATGACGAGGTGGCTTTCCAGGGCTTAGTAGGCGCTGGTTCTTCATTGTCTCCTTCATCGGCGTCCATACCGTCGATGTCTTCAGAGTCGAAGTCAAGCATGTCGGTTAAATCGTCGACAGTGGCTACAAAGTGGGCGGTGGGTGGGCTTTGAATTTCTTCATCGTCCGTATCCCAACCTTGCTGACCGTAGTCTGGCGAGGGCTCTCCTGATAAAGAGAGAGACTTTAGTGTCTTCAGAATATTGCCAAAAGGCGAGTGCTGAAAGATGTCCGCGGCAGTAAACTCCATGATCAGCGCCCAATCGGATTCGATCGGCAGGGGCGCAGAGAGTCCGAAGTCCGGAGAGGAGTCCGGCTCCTTGGAGTCACGAGTCTCGTGGAGTGCGGGGCTGGTGTTTGGCTCGATCGCTGTTGGGATCGCAGCCCCCGAGGCGGCGTCCAACCACCCCTCCTCGATCGGCGCAGTTGGCTCCGAATTAAAGGTCGAAGCTGATGCGGGTGCGGCCTCCAGGGCACTGTTCGGCGGCAGAGCTAGATCATGCTCGTCGTGACAGTGCGGCGCGCTCGGCAGTGGCTCAAATCCGTCGAGGATCAAGTCCCCGCGGATGTCAGCCATGTAGTTTAAACTTCCAAATCTGACCTGATGGCCAGGGGCATAGCTTTCGATCAGCTCCAGATGGCCAAGTGAATTGGCCCGCAGTGCGAAGCCGCCGAAGACGAAGATCTGTCCGGGGAGGAAGGTCTCACCCTGGACTGCATAGCTATTGATGATCATAGGATCCATCAAGCCTGACGGCTATGACACAGAGGAACTCTCAATGAAAGCACCAATGTCGGTGTCAAAACCGGCGGATCACGGGTAGGGGGTCCCGGACTGTGCGTCTAGGCAGGATGGTAACAGGAGGCAAGGGACACGAAGTTTTACCCAGGTTTGGGCCCTCTTGATGGAGGTAAAACCCTACTTCTTGCTTGATTAATATTGATGATATGGGTAGTACAAGAGTAGATCTACCACGAGATCGGAGAGGCTAAACCCTAGAAGCTAGCCTATGGTATGATTGTTGTTCTGTATGTTGTCCTACGGACTAAAACCCTCCAGTTTATATAGTCATCGGAGAGGGTTAGGGTTACACAAAGTCGGTTACAATGGTAGGAGATCTGCATATCCGTATCGCCAAGCTTGCCTTCCACGCCAAGGAAAGTCCCTTCCGGACACGGGACGAAGTCTTCAATCTTGTATCTTCATAGTCCAGGAGTCCGGCTGAAGGTATAGTCCGGCCATCCGGGCACCCCCTAATCCAGGACTCCCTCACATTTATTGAACCCAACGATCCAGAATACTATTAGGTATTCAATTTTTTATGTTGTACTTTATTTATATAGTTAATTGTATGATTGTATGATTTATATAGTTACTTTTATAATTTTCTTACTTTGTATGATTGTTTCTTATACATAGTGCCATGGTCTTGAGGTCCATCCTCGTCGGCCCTCGCCCACTTTATGATTCGAATGTGGTAAATTCTCTTTCATAGCTATTTGTTGCATTTCGCATTTATGAAAATTATGGCCATCAAGTTGACATAGAGATATTTTAATCTAGGAGGTATGTGAACCGGAATTTGAAACCAACCCTCTTGTCGAGTGATACGTTTCCAACGTATCTATAATTTTTGATTGGTCCATGCTATTATATTATGTGTTTTGGATGTTTATGGGCTTTATTAAACACTTTTATATTATTTTTGGGACTAACCTATTGACCCAGAGCCCAGTGCTAGTTCCTGTTTTTTACCTTGTTTCAGTGTTTCGAAGAAAAGGAATATCAAACGGAGTCGAACCGGAATGAAACCTTCTGGAGAAGTTATTTTTGGAAGGAAAGCAACCCAATAGACTTGGAGTGCACGTCAGGAAAGAAATGAGGGAGGCACGAGGCAGGGGGGCAAGCCCACCCCCTGGGCGTGCCCTCCACTCTCGTGGGCCCCTTGTGGCTCCCCTGACGTACTTCTTCCTCCTATATATACCCATATACCCTAAAACGATCGGGGAACACAATAGATAGGGAGTTCCGCCACCAGAAGCCTCCGTAGCCACCGAAAACCCATCTAGACCCATTCCGGCACCCTGCCGGAGGGGGCAATCCCTCTCTGGTGGCCATCTTCATCATCCCGGTGCTCTCCATGAAGAGGAGGGAGTAGTTCTCCCTTAGGGCTGAGGGTATGTACCAGTAGCTATGTGTTTGATCTCTCACTCTCTCTCGTGTTCTTGAGGTGGTACGATCTTGATGTATCGCGATCTTTGCTATTATAGTTGGATCTTATGATGTTTCTCCCCCTCTACTCTCTTGTAATGGATTGAGTTTTCCCTTTGAAGTTATCTTATCGGATTGAGTCTTTAAAGATTTGAGAACACTTGATGTATGTCTTGCGTGGGATACCTATGGTGACAATGGGGTATTCTATGATCCACTTGATGTATGCTTTGGTGATCAACTTGCGGGTTCCGTGACCTTGGGAATCTATGCATAGGGGTTGGCACACGTTTTCGTCTTGACACTCCGATAGAAACTTTGGCGCACTCTTTGAAGTACTTTGTGTTGGTTTGAATAGATGAATCTGAGATTGTGTGATGCATATCATATAATCATACCCACGGATACTTGAGGTGGCATTGGAGTATCTAGGTGACATTAGGGTTTTGGTTGATTTGTGTCTTAAGGTGTTATTCTAGTACGAACTCTAGGGCTGTTTGTGACACTTATAGGAATAGCCCAATGGATTGATTGGAAAGAATAACTTTGAGGTGGTTTCGTACCCTACCATAATCTCTTCGTTTGTTCTCCGCTATTAGTGACTTTGGAGTGACTCTTTGTTGCATGTTGAGGGATAGTTATATGATCCAATTATGTTATTATTGTTGACAGAACTTGCACTAGTGAAAGTATGAACCCTAGGCCTTGTTTCAACGCATTGCAATACCGTTTGTGCTCACTTTTATCATTAGTTACCTTGCTGTTTTTATTTTTTCAGATTACAAAAACCATTATCTACTATCCATATTGCACTTGTATCACCATCTCTTCGCCGAACTAGTGCACCTATACAATTTACCATTGTATTGGGTGTGTTGGGGACACTAGAGACTCTTTGTTATTTGGTTGTAGGGTTGCTTGAGAGAGACCATCTTCATCCTACCCCTCCTACGGATTGATAAACCTTAGGTCATCCACTTGAGGGAAATTTGCTACTGTCCTACAAACCTCAGCACTTGGAGGCCCAGCAACATCTACAAGAAGAAGGTTGTGTAGTAGACATCAAGCTCTTTTCTAGCACCGTTGCCGGGGAGGTGAGTGCTTGAAGGTATATCTTTATATCTTGCAATCGAGTCTTCTAGTTTCTTGTTTTAGCACTAGTTATTTTATAAAACAAAACTACAAAAAAATGGAATTAAGTTTGTCTCACACGCTTCATCTTTTTAATATCTTTCGTCAGTATGATGGAAAGGAAAATTGTGCCAAAGTGTTAGAAGAAGAATGCATTAAAATGTTTGGCACTAAATCTTTGAATGATGAGCATGATTGCAATGTTGTTAGTATGAACTCCTTGAATATCCATAGTACTAATGATGATTGCACTAGTCATGATGAAAATATCTCTTATAAACATGTCAATTTTTGTGGAGTGCATTGGGTTTGCAAGTATACACCAAATAGGGAAGATAGATCTTGCAACAGGCATAAGCATTTAGAAACTAAATGGTTGCAAGAAAGGCTAGATGTTTGTGCTGAAAATTTAAATTTTCTTAGCCTTACTTGTGAACTTTGCAATGAACATGATCATTTCAGTACCTAATGCAAATTGTTTCATGATCGTATCGTGTCCAAAAATTGTGATGAATTGATCTCCCTTGCACATCATAATGAACTTAGTTTGCTCTTGGGTTATGAAGAAATGAAACATATAACTAAGGACATTCCAGAATTTGCCCTTGATAGAGTTCTTCATTTTGATCTAGAGGAAATTTATATGTATTGTGCGGTGAATTGTATTGAAAATCCTTATATTGCCAATTACATAAAGAAAAGAAAACAAATAGAAGATGAAGAGAATACTAATGAAAGGGAAGAGACTTCCCAATACCCACCTATTATTTCTTATGATGAATCAGGTAACGAGGAGGAGCCTCCTATTCAACCAATCTCATTAATAAGGAGCTCCAAAAAGAGGATTGAACCCACACGTGATGTGGTGAAGAAGAAGAAAAGAAAAAGGAAGAGAGGTAAAAAGATATCTCTCCCAAATAATGCTGCTCCTATTACTTATGTGCCTCATGAAAATATAATTGTGGAAGATAATGATACTTCTTATGATCTTGAATTTTTTTGGCACTTGCTTGGAAGAATATGATAATTTCTATACTATTGGTGCTATCCATACTATTAATGATGAGAGTGATTATGCTTATGATATGAAAATGCCCAAGCTTGGGGATGCTATGTTTGATGAAGATGATGTTTTTGAGAATATATTTTCTGCAATTAATATTTGTACCAAGCTTGGGGGTGCTACGTTTAATGAAGATGATATTTTTAGTCTCCCAAGTTTTGATATGCAAATTTATAATGATGACAGCATGCCTCCTACTTATGATGATTATTGTGATGATACTTATGCTATAAAAAGTAGTGATTATCTTTATAAAACTTGTCATGATTATGGTTACCCCTTTTCTTAACATTACTCCTTTAATGTGTAAACAATTTATAGTATTCGAGTCTCTTATGATACTCCCATTATTCCGAATGAGAAGAATTTTGCTTATGTGGAGAGTAATAAAAATTATATGCTTGTAGATCATGAAAATAATGCTTTAGGTGCTGGTTATATTGTTGAATTCATTCATTATGCTACTGAAAATTATTATGAGGGAGGAACATATGCTTGTAGGAATTGCAATAATATCAAGTCTCCTCTCTATGTGCTTAAAGTTTTGAAGTTATGCTTGTTTTGCCATCCTATGCAAGTTGATTCTTGTTCCCATAAGTTGTTTGCTCACAAAATCCCTATGCATAGGAAGTGGGTTAGACTTAAAGGTGCTATTCATATTCTTCATGATGCTTTCTTTATGTTTCAATTCTTATCTTTTATGTGAACATCATTGAAATCATCATGCCTAGCTAGGGGCGTTAAATGATAGCGCTTGTTGGGAGGCAACCCAATTTTATTTTTGTTCCTTACCTTTTGCTCCTGTTTAGAAATAAATAATTTATATAGCCTCTATTATGATTGAGTTTTTATGTTTTAGTTAGTGTTTGTGCCAGGTAGAACCGTTGGGAAGACATGGGGAAAGTCTTCTTGATCTTGCTGTAAAAAACAGAAACTTTAGCGCTCATGAGAATTGCTGCCATTTTTTATTGAAGAGTGCTATTTAGTTAATTCTTTTTGCAGATTATTAATACATAAATTACTCATGTCCATAAATTTATTTTAGAATTTTTGGAGTTCCAAAAGTATACGTTTGATCCAGATTACTACAGACTGTTCTGTTTTTGACAGATTCTGTTTTCTATGTGTTGTTTGCTTATTTTGATGAATCTATGAGTAGTATCGGAGGGTATGAACCATAGATGAGTTGGAATACAGTAGATATTACACCAATATTAATTTAGAATGAGTTCACAACAGTACCTAAGTGGTGATTTATTTTCTTATACTAATGGAGCTTACGAGTTTTCTGTTAAGTTTTGTGTTGTGAAGTTTTCAAGTTTTGGGTAAAGATTTGATGGACTATGGAATAAGGAGTGGCAAGAGCCTAAGCTTGGGGATGACCAAGGAACCCCAAGGTAATATTCAAGGACAACCAAGAGCCTAATCTTGGGGATGCCCCGGAAGGCATCCCCTCTTTCGTCTTCGTTCATCGGTAACTTTACTTGGAGCTATATTTTTATTCGCCACATGATATGTGTTTTGCTTGGAGCGTCATTTTATTTACTTTTGTTTTTCTTGATGTTTGAATAAAATACCAAGATCTGAAATTATTAAATGTTAGAGAGTCTTCACATAGTTGCATAATTATTAGACTACTCATTGATATTCACTTATATCTTTCGGAGTAGTTTGTCATTTGCTCTAGTGCTTCACTTATATCTTTTTAGAGCACGGTGGTGGTTTTATTTTGAAGAAATAGATGAATTCTCATGCTTCACTTATATTATTTTGAGAGTCTTAAATATCATGGTAATTTTATTAAATAATCATAATATGCTAGGCATCCAAGAATAGTAAAAACTTTCTTATGAGTGTGTTGAATACTAAGAGAAGTTTGATGCTTGATGATTGTTTTGAGATATGGAGGTAATAATATCAAAGTCGTGCTAGTTGAGTAGTTGTGAATTTTAGAAATGCTTGTGTTGAAGTTTGTAAGTCCGGTAGCATGCACGTATGGTAAACGTTATGTAACAAATTTGAAACATGAGGTGTTCTTTGATTGTCTTCCTTATGAGTGGCGGTCGGGGACAAGCGATGGTCTTTTCCTACCAATCTATCCCCCTAGGAGCATGCGCATAGTGCTTGGTTTTTGATGACTTGTAGATTTTTGCAATAAGTATGTGAGTTCTTTATGACTAATGTTGAGTCCATGAATTATACGCACTCTCACCCTTCCATCATTGCTAGCCTTTTCGGTACCATGCATTGCCCTTTCTCACATTGAGAGTTGGTGCAAACTTCGCCAGTGCATCCAAACCCCGTGATATGATACGCTCTTTCACACATAAACCTCCTTATATCTTCCTCAAAACAGCTACCATACCTACCTATTATGGCATTTCCTTAGCCATTCTGAGATATATTGCCATGCAACTTTCCACCATTCCTTTTATCATTACACATTCATCATTGTCATACTGCTTAGCATGATCATGTAGTTGACATAGTATTTGTGGCAAAGCCACCATTCATAATTTTCATACATGTCACTCTTGATTCATTGCATATCCCGGTACACCGCCAGAGGCATTCATATAGAGTCATCTTTTGTTCTAGTATCGAGTTGTAATCATTGAGTTGTAAATAAATAGAAGTGTGATGATCATCATTTTCTAGAGCATTGTCCCAAGTGAGGAATAAAAAAAGAGAAAGGCCATAAAAAAAGAGAAGGCCCAAAAAATGAGAGAAAAAGAGAGAAGGGACAATGCTACTATCCTTTGCCACACTTGTGCTTCAAAATAGCACCATAATCTTCATGATAGAGAGTCTTTTGTTTTGTCACTTTCATATACTAGTGAGAATTTTTCATTATAGAACTTGGCTTGTATATTCCAACAATGGGCCTCCTCAGGTGCCCTAGGTCTTCATGAGCAAGCAAGTTGGATGCACACCCACTTAGTTTCTTTTGTTGAGCTTTCATACATTTATAGCTCTAGTGCATCTGTTGCATGGCAATCCCTACTCCTTGCATTAACATCAATCGATGGGCATCTCCATAGCTCATTGATTAGCCTCGTTGATGTGAGACTTTCTCTTTTTTTTCTACACCTCATAACCCCCATCATCATATTCTATCCCACCCATAGTGCTATATCCATGGCTCGCGCTCATGTATTGCGTGAAGGCTTATAAAGTTTGAGATTACTAAAGTATGAACCAATTGCTTGGCTTGTCATCGGGGTTGTGCATGATGAGAGCATTCTTGTGTGACGAAAATGGAGCATGACTAAACTATATGATTTTGTAGGGATGGACTTTCTTTGGCCATGTTATTTTGAGAGGACATAATTGCTTAGTTAGTATGCTTGAAGTATTTTTTATGTCAATATTAAACTTTTGTCTTGAATCTTATGGATCTGAATTATCTTGCCACAATAGAGAATTACATAGAGAAATATGTTAGGTAGCATTCCACACCAAAAATTCTGTTTTTATCATTTACCTACTCGAGGACGAGCATGAATTATGCTTGGGGATGCTGATACGTCTCCAACATATCTATAATTTTTGATTGTTCCATGCTATTATATTATGTGTTCTGGATGTTTATGGGCTTTATTAAACACTTTTATATTATTTTTGGGACTAACCTATTGACCCAGAGCCCAGTGCCAGTTCCTGTGTTTTACCTTGTTTCAGTGTTTCGAAGAAAAGGAATATCAAACGGAGTTGAAACAGAATGAAACCTTCTGGAGAAGTTATTTTTGGAAGGAAAGCAACCCGATAGACTTGGAGTGCACGTCAGGAAAGAAACGAGGGAGGCACGAGGCAGGGGGCGCGCCCACCCCCCCTAGGCGCGCCCTCCACCCTCGTGGCTCCCCTGACGTACTTCTTCCTCCCTATATATACCCATATACCCTAAAATGATCGGGAAGCACAATAGATCAGGAGTTCCGCCGCCAGAAGCCTCCGTAGCCACCGAAAACCAATCTAGACCCGTTCCGGCACCCTGCCGAAGGGGGCAATCCCTCTCCGGCGGCCATCTTCATCATCCTGGTGCTCTCCATGACGAGGAGGGAGTAGTTCTCCCTCGGGGCTGAGGGTATGTATCAGTAGCTATGTGTTTGATCTCTCTCTCTCTCTCTCTCGTGTTCTTGAGGTGGTACAATCTTGATGTATCGCGAGCTTTGCTATTATAGTTGGATCTTATGATGTTTCTCCCCCTCTACTCTCTTGTAATGGATTGAGTTTTCCCTTTGAAGTTATCTTATCGGATTGAATCTTTAAAGATTTGAGAACACTTGATGTATGTCTTGCGTGGGATACATGTGGTGACATGGGATACATGTGGTGACAATGGGGTATTCTATGATCCACTTGATGTATGTTTTGGTGATCAACTTGCGGGTTCCGTGACCTTGGGAACCTATACACACTAGTGCAGAACCGGGCAATAGCACCGGTTCGTAAGGCCCTTTAGTGCCGGTTTGGTAACCGGCGCTAAAGTGTAGGCACTAAAGCCCCCCCTCTTTAGTACCGGTTCAGCACGAACCGGTGCTAAAGGGCAACCACGTGGCACGAGCTAGCTTCGGGGGCAGGGAGCCCTTTATTACCGGTTGGTGTCACCAACCGTTATTAAAATGTTGGGGGTGGGGGTTTGGGTTTATGATTTCTTTTTCATTTAATTTTGTGTTTTCCATTTAATTATTTTTCGTTTGCTGGTATTTTACGATACTACATATTGTACACGTTATGCATATATATAAATAGAATTTCTAGTAGAACCGATCATAATATATATATATATCATCGAATGTCTCACAACCACCATTAATTAATTCACACATATATACACACATGTATATATATACAATTTCTCCTAATTGGTGCCTTCGGAGCAAGTGGCATTAGCCTAGCTAATTGGTGCCTTCGGAGCACGATAACAATTGGAAGTGGTTCATGGGGGCGGTAGCGGGTAATAGTATTCTCCTTTGGGATCTATGACCTGGTCGAGAAAAAATCCCTCTATTTCCTCTTGAATTGCTTCTATGCGGTCCTGTGCTAGGAGCTTGTCCCGCACCTCTTTGAACTGTTAAGAAGGAGATCAATATGCATGTGTATTAGTTGTGTGACTAGATATCAATAATGGTGTAAATATTGTGAATAGTGTTCTGACAATCGATATCGTACCCACTCCTGTCTTTGAGATTTGCTCCTTTCGGACGCCATCATGCGAATGTTCTCGCAAACGTAGTATGCACATAGATCATTCCCCAATGCCTGCTTCAGGGCCTTTACGAGAATGGAATTTGATCAGATAATTATTAATCAAGCATGATAATTAAAGAGATGGCAGCTAGCTAGTACTACTTAATTACTTACCTTGGGTCGATACCATTTCAAATTTTGTTTCCATGGCCTGGAGTGGCCCTGATGAACTTTGCCCAAGCCCTGCCCGCCGACAAAGAAAATGAATAAATGGGTTATTAAATAGTTGTTATCAGGAAATGATGAACTAATTAAATAGGCCGAGATATAGTTAATAATGATTGAAATTACCTGTGGACTATCCCCTTCACGATGGTGTAGTCACTTGCTTTCTTAAGTAGTGAGTCTAGTACTTCAACTGTTCCTTCATCAACTTTAATGATTAACAAGATCCAGTGAAATCTGCATGCACACACGTTTGCATGTCTTAATTAAGCGGGCATATGTAAGCAAAAACATGTAGCTATAGCTAGTAGGGAAAAACAGAATTTGTAGTACAAGACAGTGTGACTCACTGGAAGTTGTAAGGAAGTAGTATATCTTCATTGTATTTGAGTTCCTTGATGAACTGTAGCATGCTTTCCTCTACACTTTTTTCGTGATATGGATCTATTTTCCATGTGTATTCATTAATGGTATTTGGGTCAACGAACCCAATGCCATAGCGTCCACCTTTTTTCATTTCATAAATCTTCATCCTGCATAATACCACAGAAAAGAATATAGTGAGGATAATTACAGGTAATGATTGATCAAAATGATCACTACAGCTAGCTTGAGACTTAAATTATAGAAAGAAATCACTTACAGACAATAGAAACTGACGATAGATTTGTCGAGTGCGTCTTTATTGTATAGCTGAAATAGTTCTGAATACTCAACGGTCACAGCTTTCTCATGGTAGTAATGCTCCTTGTTGACATTCACCATGAGGGACTCTCGATTGGAAATCTTGGTAATGTCCATGTACCATTGATGCAATTGATACATTCTCGTTGGGAGCTTATTGACCTCCTATGGCTCGACCAAAGGTTGGCCCCGTGCATATTTCCATTTTATTTCCTCCTCTCTAGTCGGAGACATGGGCTCGATATCGAGGAGTTGTCCAACAGTGATCCCGATCGATACAGCCTGTGCAATATGCTCCTCGGTTATTACCACATCGCCCACCCCGGGAATGTTAACGGTTTTCCCACAATAATATTGGGCGCGCCTACTCTCATGTGTTGTTGGCACAACAAGCGGGGGGATTGATTGCGCCGCCTGTTCTCCCAGCCGGGGAACGGTTTTACCGCTCCTTTTGCCAGCTGATTTGCTCGAGCTCGAGCTCGCCTCTTTCTGTAGACGTGCTCGATTTAACTTCTTGATGTGGCGCACATAGTCTGTGTCAACAGGCTTGGGAGCTGGTGGTCTAGCCATACGAATGAAGTGGTCAATCTTTTCCACAGGCACTTTCTCCCTTGGCGGCGGTGGCGGTTTCGATGCAAAATGGGCTTCCACCTCGGCCTTCGATATGGCTATGTTTTCCTCCTCGGACTTGTCGTAAGGCCTCTGCGGAAGAGGTGCGAGGCTTGGACCATATTGAAATCGCTTGCCTCCGCCTGTACCTCCAGTACTACCTCGACTTGTACCGCTACGCACCATAGCTGAGGCGGCTCTCTTCCATGATTGCTGAGGTGGCGAAGACGGCTGACGTGGCTGAGTTGGAGGAGGAGGAGTGGCCTGAAGCTGTGCCGGACTTGGAGGAGGAGTGGCCTGACGCTTTGCCGGACTTGGAGGAGGAGGAGTGGCCTGAAGCTGTGCCGGACTTGGAGGAGGAGTGGCCTGACGCGTTGGTGGACTTGGAGGAGCGGGAGTCTGCTGACTCGGTGGCAGACTGCGACGAGGAGTCAGATGACGCGGTGTCGGTGGCCTTCGAAAGATGATGCAATCCTTTATCCATAGGATGATACGATGGTTGGCCTCTCCTAGTGTGTGCTCATCGTCACCTCCAGGAATGTCAAGCTCTAGCCCCGAATATTGGTCCACCACCTCATTAACCAAGACACGAGCATAGCCCGCTGGAATCGGGTTGCAATGGAAGGTTGCCTCGGGGGGATTTGTAAAAGCAAGGGCGTCCGCCATCTTCATGGATATGTTCTTCATTTTCAAGTGTAGCTCGCAGTTAGTGTTCTCCATGATGTCATCCACTGGGTAGCTATCTAGCAATGCGTCGCCCGGGGCGGAACCCACGCTGCTTCTCGGCATGGATGGGACGGTGCTATCCATTGGTGGATCATCCGCTAGCTGCTGAGACCCCCTTTGCTGGCTAAGTGAGTCGATCTGCTCCTGCTGCCGCTGGAATTTGACTACCAAGCCCGCGTGCGCTGATTCTAGGCCTTGAAGGCGTTCATAGTCTAGCTTCCTCTGCTCCTCCTCCATCTTCCTCTTCTTCTCCTCCGCAATCTTCTTTCTCGCACGGGTTCTGTAGTCGGCATTCCAGTCCGAAAACCCCTCATACCATGGAATAGCGCCCATGCCTCGTGTTCTTCCCGGGTGTTCAGGATTTCCCAGGGCACGCGTAAGCTCGTCGTTCTCTCTGTTGGGCTCGAACAACCCCGATCGAGCCTCTTCTATTGCAACAAGTAGCTTATCTTCGGCTCCGTCCAGACATGCCTTCTTCGAAACTTTGCCTGTCTTCGGCTCCAACTCCCCCCCATGCGCATAGAACCAAGTCCTGCACCTGGGGGGCCAGCTCAATGTTTCTGGAGTGACACCTGCATCCAGCATCTCTTTCTCAGACTTATCCCACTTAGGCATTCCCATCGCATAGCCACCTGGCCCCAGCTTATGGAACTTATCCTTTTTTGCAGCATTGGCCTTATTTATTCTGGACCGTTCCTTAGATAATTCTGAATCCTTGAATTTCACGAAATCGTCCCAATGAGCACTTTGCTTCTCTAGTGTTCCCTCGAATACTGGAGTCTTCCTTCCTCCCTTGACGTACTTGGCCCATTCATGAATCTTGTGGTTCTAGAATGCAACCGCCATCTTCCTAAGAGCAGCGTCCTTGACTTTCTCCACATCTGCATCTGTGAAATGATCTGGTAGGGTGAAATTTTCCATGAGCGTTTCCCAAAGCAAATGTTTTTGTCTGTCGTCGACAAAAGTAACTCCTGGACGTGGCTTTGCTGGCTCTCTCCATTCTTGAAGGGAGATCGGGAGTTGGTCCTTCACAAGAACTCCGCACTGACGAATGAACTTGTCCGCAATCTTCTTAGGCGCTAATGGTTCGCCATTAGGTATGATTGCCTCAATATTGTACTTTACGCCCTCCTTCAACTTTTTGTTCGGGCCTCGTTTCGTCCTGTTGCCTGAAGATTTGCTCGATCCGGATGGCTGAAAGAAGAAAGATCGATTCGTTAATATATCTTCAAGTCATTTAAAACATGTGATGATCACCAGATGCCTGCTTATATAAATATATATACCTCGCCGGTCTTTGTTGTTTCAAGATCAACATTTTCTTCGTCATGTTCATAGTTTATGACTTCATCAATTCGGTCGTCGCGATCGAATATCATATCACCCTCCCCGGTGTTGTTTAGATATTCGGAGCCATCATAATCTTCTTCATTCTGATCATCATCTGGCCCGCGAGGATTGCTTATGATATTGAACAGGGCCTCTTCTCCCTCTCTGCCGGTATTGTCCGCCATAGGTTTTGTTTAACTAATCCAAAAGAAATATATTCAAATTACAATGCATGGATGCAATCAATTAATAAGGAAAAACTGAATCAATCATAGTACATAAGAAGCATCATCGAATATAATCTCGAATACGTCGTCTTGAATAATAGATATAATCTCGAATACATCGTCTCGAATAATAGATATAATCTCGAATACATTGTCTCGAATAATAGATATAATCTCGAATACATCATCTCGAATGATAGATATAATCTCGAATACATCGTCTCGAATAATATATAATCTCGAATACATCGTCTCGAATATTATATATAGAATACATCACTGGCTAGGTAGATAATAAAGATCGAATACTACAGAAGAATCTAGGACACTCGCAGTTCATGCGGCGCGGGCGGTGGACACCCAAAGAGAAGGAACCCTCACAGGATCATAGCTGAAGTGAGATCCCTGAAGAAACTGCCAGGTATTGGAGAACCTGCCGCCCTGTAACGCAACCATGTAGCGATGGACGTGCTCGTCCTCCTCCCTGAGACGGCGACGTACCACCTCCGGCGGGGCCGGCTCCCTCCGCACCAAAACTGGCCCACGCGAACGCCACCAAACGAGATCAGGGTCGACGACGGGACCCGGGGCCGGGTTCGTCATCAAGCGGCGCGCCCCTCCAGGCAGCACCTCCCAGTGCCAGCCCGGCGGAGCCCAGTCCCGGACATGGGTCAGCCGGACGTCATCGCGGACGGGTCGACGGCGAGGATGCGGGCCGGGCATCGTCGAGAACAAATACTAGCTATATGCCCGCAAAAAGTAACATTTTTTAATGATTGGATTTTGTTACTAAAATTTCTAACATTTCTGTATAACTAACATTCCTATAACATTTCTAACAATGCTATATAACTAACATTTCTATAACATTTCTAATATTTCTATAACTAAAAAAAGAAGAAAAAAAATTATAACATTTCTATATATATATATAACTAACATTTGTATAACATTTCTAATATTTCTATAACTAAAAAAAGGAAAAATTTCTAACTTTTTTATAACTATTTCTATAACTAAAAAATAGAAAAATTTCTGACAATTCTAACTTTTTTATAACTATTTCTATAACTAAAAAATAGAAAAATTTCTAACAATTCTAACATTTCTATAACATTTCTAACAATGCTATATAACTAACTATTTCTATAACTAAAAAAATAAAAATTTCTAACATTTTTATAACTATTTCTATAACTAAAAAACTAAAAAAATGTATGTGTGTGTGTTTGTGTGCTCACCGGCGAGGCGAGAGGCGACGGGGGGCGGCGACGGGGACGGCGACGGGCGCAGCGACGACGGGGATGGCGACGACGGGGACAGGGACGGGGCAGCGACGACGGGGACGGGGATGTACGGGCCGGGGCGGCGACGACAGGGACGGGGCGGCGATGACGGGGACGGGGACGACGCGGGACGGGCCGGGATGGCGCGACGGTGACGACGGGGACGACGGGGACGGGGACGACGGGGCGGCGACGACGGGGACAGGGCGGCGACGGGGGCGGCAACGAGGGATATGGAGATGGGGGCGGCGGGCGATGGGGCAGAGGAGAAGAAGTAGATGAGAAACTGAAATTTTTGAAGTGTTTAGTTATATAGGATGGACCTTTAGTACCGGTTGGAGCCACCAACCGGTACTAAAGGCCTGTTTTGGCCAGGCCAAGCGGCGGGAAGCGCACCCCCTTTAGTACCGGGTGGTGGCTCCAACCGGTACTAAAGCCCCCCCTTTAGTACCGGTTGGTGCCACCACCCGGTACTAAAGGGGGTGCGCTAGCAAGGTGCGGTGCGGCAAGTTTAGTCCCACCTCGCTAGCCGAGGGGTGTCCGCAGTGGTTTATAACCCCCCGTGCGGTAGCTCTCTCGATCTCCTCTCCAAAGTAGGCCTACTAGGCCTACATGTTCTGTGCTGCCTTGTGGGCCTACTGGGCCTTTGCGGGCCTGCATCCTGGCCCAATAACAGGTTGGGTTTCTAGTCGTATGCAGGCCGCTCTGGCCCAGTAGGCGGGCTTTTTTTTATTTTTATTTTGCTTTATTTATTTTTGAGTTGTTTTTTGTGTATTTAGAGTTTCTTTGTGAATATTTTTGCTTTAGGTACAAAAAATTACAAACTTTCTGTTAGTGCCCGTAGTTTTCAAATTTGAATAGTTTAAATTTTGAATTATTTGAAATTAGTGTGAATCACTAGTTTGTGAATAACTTAACTTTAAAAATCAGTGTATTTAGAGTTTCTTTGTGAATATTTTTGCTTTAGGTACAAAAAATTACAAACTTTCTGTTAGTGCCCGTAGTTTTCAAATTTGAATAGTTTAAATTTTGAATTATTTGAAATTAGTGTGAATCACTAGTTTGTGAATAACTTAACTTTAAAAATGAGTAAAGGCATGAAAGAATTTGTTTTCACATAAAATTTCTTCGTGTTTCAAATGCCAAAACACATAACTACCCTAACTATTATAGAGATTCCCTCCTGGGTGTGAAACACAGAAGAAAGTGATGATAGTGAAGCCGATCACATCCCAGATCTTTGGGTGTGAAACTTTTTCTTCGCGTGTGTCCCTTTGCGCCGTAATCATGGAAAATCTACATCATTTAACGGGATGCTCGGGTCAATATTCACTGTGAATGGAGCAATTTCATCAAACTTTTCATAATCTTCTGACATGTCTGTCTTGTCATCCACTCCCACGATGTTTCTCTTCCCAGAAAGAACTATGTGCCGCTTTGGCTCATCGTACGATGCATTCGCTTCCTTATCTTATCTTTTTCTTGGCTTGGTAGACATGTCCTTCACATAGAAAACCTGTGCCACATCATTGGCTAGGATGAATGGTTCGTCTGCATACGCAAGATTGTTGAGATCCACTGTTGTCATTCCGTACTGCGGGTCTTCCGTTACCCCGCCTCGTGTCATATTGACCCATTTGCACCGAAACAAAGGGACCTTCAAACCACGTCGATAGTCAAGTTCCCATATGCCCTGTATATAACCATAATATGTTTCCTTTCCCGTCTTGGTTTCTGCATCAAAGCGGACACCATTGTTTTGGTTGGTGCTCTTCTTATCTTGGGCGATCGTGTAAAATGTATTACCATTTATCTCGTACCCTTTGAAAGTCATTATATTCAAAGATGGTAACTGGGACAGCAAGTACAGGTCATCTTCAATAGAGGTGTCATGCATGGTAAGTGTCTGCAACCAGCTGGCGAAACTCCTGGTTTGTTCACGTGTAATCCAGTCATCAGACCGCTCCGGGTGTTTGGAGCATAGCAAATTCTTGTGTTCATCCATATACGGAGCCACCAAGGCGGAATTCTGTAGAACTGTGTAGTGTGCTTCAGTGAGAGAATGTCTGTCCATACATATTATTTGTTCCCCTCCTAGCGTGCCTTTTCCATCCAGTCTGCCCTTATGCCGCGATTCAGGAACACCAATTGGCTTAAGGTCAGGAATAAAGTCAATACAAAACTCAATGACCTCCTCATTTTCATGGCCCTTGGAGATGCTTCCTTCTGGCCTAGCACGGTTATGAACATATTTCTTTAAGACTCCCATGAACCTCTCAAAGGGGAACATATTGCGTAGAAATACAGGACCCAAAACGTTAATCTCTTCACGTAGGTGAACTAGGACATGCGTCATGATGTTGAAGAAGGATGGTGGGAACACCAACTCGAAACTGACAAGACATTGCACCAAATCATTCTCTAACCTTGGTATGATTTCTGGATCGATTACCTTTTGAGAGATTGCATTGAGAAATGCACATAGCTTCACAATGGCTAATCGAACGTTTTCCGGTAGGAGCCCCCTCAATGCAACCGGAAGCAGTTGTGTCATAATCACGTGGCAGTCATGAGACTTTAGGTTCTGGAACTTTTTCTCTGCCATGTTTATTATTCCCTTTATATTCGACGAGAAGCCAGACGGACCTTAATACTAAGAAGGCATTCAAAGAAGATTTCCTTCTCTTCTTTGGTAAGAGCGTAGCTTGCATGACCCTGATGTATGCCGTATTTTCCGTGCATACGTTGTTGGTCCTCCCGTGCCTCATGTGTATCTTTTGTCTTCCCATACACGCCCAAGAAGCCAAGCAGGGTCACACAAAGATTCTTCGTCACGTGCATCACGTCAATTGCAGAGTGGTCCTCTAGGTGTTTCCAATAGGGCAGGTCCCAAAATATAGATTTCTTCTTCCACATGGGTGCGCGTCCGTCAGCGTCATTCGGAACAGGTTGTCCACCAGGACACTTTCCAAAGACCACCTTCAAATCCTTGACCATATCATGTACATCAGCACCAGTACAGTGGCGAGGCTTCGTCCGGTGATCCACCTCACCTTTCAAATGCTTGCCTTTCTTTCTTATAGGATGCTTGCTCGGAAGAAATCGACGATGTCCTAGGTACACATTCTTCTTACAATTAGCCAAATATATACTGTCGGTATCGTCCAAACAGTGCGTGCATGCGCGGTATCCCTTATTTGTCTGTCCTGAAAGGTTACTGAGAGCAGGCCAATCATTGATGGTCACAAACAGCAATGCCTTTAGGTCAAATTCTTCCCCCATGTGCTCATCCCACGCACGTACACCTGTTCCATTCCACAGTTGTAAGAGTTCTTCAACCAATGGCCTTGGATGAGCACTGGCATCATAATGAACTTCCACTTCATGCACAACCAAGGAGGAAGGTTATACAAACATAGAGTCACAGGCCAGGTGCTATGGTTGCTGCTCTGCTCCCCAAAAGGATTAATGACATCTGCACTTAGACCAAACCATACGTTCCTTGCGTCATCTGCAAACTCCTTCCCGTACTTTCTTTCGATTTTTCTCCACTGTGACCCGTCAGCGGGTACTCTCAACTTTCCGTCTTTCTTACGGTCTTCTCTGTGCCATCGCATCGCCTTGGCATGCTCTTTGTTTTGGAACAAACGTTTCAACCATGGTATTATAGGAGCATACCACATCACCTTGGCAGGAATCTTCTTCCTGGGGCGCTCGCCCTCGACATCACCAGGGTCATCACGGCTGATCTTATAGCACAATGCACCGCATACCGGACAAGCGTTCAAATCCTCGTACTCAACGCGGTAGAGGATGCAATCATTAGGGCATGCATGTATCTTCTGCACCTCTAACCCTAGAGGGCAGACAACCTTCTTTGCTTCGTATGTACTCTCGGGCAATTCGTTGTCCTTTGGAAGCATATCCTTTATCATTACCAGCAGCTTTCCAAATCCCTTGTCAGATACACCATTCTCTGCCTTCCATTGCAGCAATTCCAGTGTGGTGCCCAGCTTTTTCTTGTCACCTACGCAATTCGGGTACAACAATATTTTGTGACCCTCTAACATGCGATGCAACTTCTTCTTCTCCAAATCACTTGGGCAGTTTCTCTTTGCATCGGCAATGGCCCGACCTAGATCATCAACGGGCTCATCTGATGCCTCTTCTTCAGCTTCTTCCCGCATTGCCGGCTCAGCTTCTTCCCGCATTACCGGCTCAGCTTCTTCCCTCATTGTTGTATCATCATATTCAGGGAACCCATGGCCAGGATAGCTGTCGTCATCCTCTTCTTCTTCATTGTCTTCCATCATCACCCCTCTTTCTCCATGCTTGGTCCAAACATTATAGTGGGGCATGAAACCGTACTCAAACAGGTGGACGTGAATGGTTCTTGACGTAGAGTAATTGTGACCATTCTTACAGCCAGCACATGGACAATGCATAAAACCATCCGCTCGCTTGTTTGCCTCAGCCGCAAGCAGAAAAGTACGCATGCCATTAATGAACTCAGGAGAGCATCGGTCATCGTACATCCATTGCCGGCTCATCTTCAATACACAGCACCGAAAACATCAAATTAATACAATACATAAAGTTCATACATAAAGATCATACAACACTTTAATGCAACAAACAAATAACTTTCTAGCTAAAGAATTTAAATGCAACAACAAATGCGATCAAGATCGCAACTATGGTAACAATTGATCC
The DNA here is from genome assembly GCF_056163025.1 of Triticum urartu. Taxonomy (NCBI): domain Eukaryota; kingdom Viridiplantae; phylum Streptophyta; class Magnoliopsida; order Poales; family Poaceae; genus Triticum; species Triticum urartu. Next base: position 354,745,384 of record NC_141873.1, on the reverse strand, counting down.
AACAGCATAATGATACCAAGCCTCACTATGAATGGCATATTTTCTAATCTTTCTAATCTTCAAGCGCATTTTCTCCATCTTAATCTTGTGATCATCGACGACATCGGCAACATGCAACTCCAATTCCATCTTCTCCCCCTCAATTCTTTTCAATTTTTCCTTCAAATCCTCGTTTTCTCTTTCAACTAAATTTAACCTCTCGACAATAGGGTCGGTTGGAATTTCCGGTTCAACTACCTCCTACATACAAATATCTATGTCAACTTGATGGGCATAATTTGTCATAAACACGAAATGCAATGAATAGTTTTAAAAGAGAATATACCACATCCGAATCATAACCAGGACGAGGGCCGACGGGGACGGATATCAAAACCATGGCACTATGTATAACAAACAACGTATGGGTAAGATAATTATACGAGTAACTATATATCCAAATCACACAAACATCAATTTTTTATATAAAACTTCATGAACAAGAGGCTCACCACAAGGTGGTGCCGGCGACGGGACGTTGCGAGCGATCGATGGTGGTTACGATGGAGATTTAAAAGGTACTAAGTAAACCACACCTACATATGCAAACTAAGTGTTATTTTTGACCTCAAATTGCATATAAATCGAATACTAGCACATATATATAATTCCTCCCAAATTACTAAACTCAAAAATCAATCACTATATAAAGCATTGCACGAGCTAATCTAGCAATGAGAGATGAAAGGAAAAAGTTGCTAACCTTTGTGATCATTTGAATGGATGGGGGCCTTCAAATCTTGGGCAAAATGTGTGATGAGCTTGAGAGGAAGAGGGAAAAGAACAGAGAGGAGAGGGGAAAGGGGAAGAACAGAGCGAGCTCGGGTGGACGAAGGGTCTATGTAGGACGACCTTTAGTACCGGTTCGTGATACGACCCGGTACTAAAGGTGCTGGAGGGGCCCCAGACTGACAACATCCTGCCACCACTCACTTTAGTACTGGTTCGTGGCACGAACCGGTGCTAAAGGTTCGCCACGAACCGGTACTAATGAGAGCGGCCTGGCTAGCCGTTGGAACCGGCACTAATGTACACATCAGTGCCGGCTCAAATTCAAACTGGCACTAATGTGCTTCACGTTTGACCCTTTTTCTACTAGTGGCATAGGGGTTGGCACACGTTTTTGTCTTGACTCTCCGGTAGAAACTTTGGGGCACTCTTTGAAGTACTTTGTGTTGGTTCGAATACATGAATCTGAGATTGTGTGATGCACATCGTATAATCATACCCACAGATACTTGAGGTGACATTGGAGTCTCTAGGTGACATTAGGGTTTTGGTTGATTTGTGTCTTAATGTGTTATTCTAGTACGAACTCTAGGGCTATTTGTGACACTTATAGGAATAGCCCAATGGATTGATTGGAAAGAATAACTTTGAGGTGGTTTCGTACCCTACCATAATCTCTTCGTTTGTTCTCCGCTATTAGTGACTTTGGAGTGACTCTCTGTTGCATGTTTAGGGATAGTTATATGATGCAATTATGTTATTATTGTTGAGAGAACTTGCACTAGTGAAAGTATGAACCCTAGGCCTTGTTTCAACACATTGTAATACCGTTTGTGCTCACTTTTATCATTAGTTACCTTGCTGTTTTTATATTTTCAGATTACAAAAATCATTATCTATATCCATATTGCACTTGTATCACCATCTCTTCGCCGAACTAGTGCACCTATACAATTTACCATTGTATTGGGTGTGTTGGGAACACAAGAGACTCTTTGTTATTTGGTTGCAGGGTTGCTTGAGAGAGACCATCTTCAACCTACGCCTCCTACGGATTGATAAACCTTAGGTCATCCGCTTGAGGGAAATTTGCTACTGTCCTACAAACCTCTGCACTTGGAGGCCCAACAACATCTACAAGAAGGTTGTGTAGTAGACATCATCTAGAAGGTAAATTTAGTTGAAAAAGAAAATGAGTATTTGAAAGAAAAAGTTAAAAGAATTGAAGAAGAGAAGATGACATTGGAGGTGTATGTTGCCGATGTCGTCGATGATCACAAGATGAAGATTAATGCAATGCGCTTTAAGATGGATGCAATGAGCATGAATATTAAGAAGATTAAAAAATATGCCATTGATAATGAGGCTTGGTATCATTATGCTGTTGGATCAACTGTTACCTTAGTTGCGATCTTCATCACATTTATTGTGATGAGGGTAAGTTTTCTCTACTGTTTTGCTTTACAAATGGATACTTAGCTTATTTTCCTCCTAAATGGCATAATTACCCAAGTTAGATAAAAATGAGCTATACTTATCTTCTTCAGTTCATTTATGACATACTTAGATCAAAAATGGCATGATAATCTTTGCTACCTCCAAAATGATATAGACTTAGCTTATTTTCCTCGAAAATGACATAATAACCTTACTAAGCTCCAAAATGACCTATTTACCTAGCTTAGCTCTAAAATGACCTACACTTAGCATTTTTACCTAGCTTAGCAATAAAGTGGCATTTTTACCTACCTTAATTAGAAGAAGAAGAAGATAAAGAAGAGGAGAGGAGAAAAAGAAAGAGAAGAAAAAAAATCTTCTTCTTCTTCTTATTCTTCTTCTTCATCATCTTTTTCTTCTTCTTTTTCTTCCTCTTCTAACTAGTCTTCTTCTTCTTCTAACTTTCTTCTTTCCCAATTTGTAGATTTGCTTTAGATGAGGAAGCTTGCGTTGATGGAGTCTACTCTTCTATTTATGCTTCCTTCTTGTTTTGATTTTGTAGCATGAACAATATGAAACTTGCTACCTATATATGTATGTATGGATGAAACCATTGGATGCTTGTTGTTGGATATGTTGGCTAGCTATATATGTTGCATATTGTTGGGGATATGACTACCAGGTATGACCCGCCCAGGAGGGGCCGGGTCAATCACAATGGCGGGTTACTTAAAAGGAAGCCCGAAGAGTATACAAGGTGACGGTTTATGATAAGGCTTGTAGTAGGCCCAAGCCCAGAGGCGGCTTAAGGCCCGTAAGTATAAACCGCCATGTATGAATAAGACTTGTAAAGTAAGGCATGTAAGAGTTGTCACCGAGCCATACACGTTGTATGAGCCGGCCGGGACTCAAGGCCGTAGGGCGTCAACCCGTGTATATAAGGGGATGACCCGGCGGCGGCTCAGGGCAAGAAACAACATATCGAGAGCCAAGCTAGCATATTTCTCTCTTTGGTCATCGAAACCTAGCAATACAACATCAACTGGACTAGGCTTTACCTTCACCGCAAGGGGCCGAACCACTATAAACCTCTCTTGTCCTTTGTCCCGTTTAACCCCTTTAAGCTTCCTAGTTGTGATGGCTCCACGACTAAGTCTTTTCACTAGGACATCTGCCGTGACAATTCCACGACAGTTGGCGCCCACCGTGGGGCCAGCGCACGGTGGATTTGAGTTCTTGAAGGGCAGCTTCGAAGGGCTCAAGGGATACGCTGTGGGCCGGATGACCAAGAGTCGTCGCGGCAAGCTCTACATCGATGATGCAGGCTGGGGCCCCAATGCCGGCTCAATTGAGTACGGGTACCGGGTCCCCTTCAGCGGAATCCACGTTTTCATCGGCCGGATCGACGAGCCGGGCCCTAAGCCGGACATCTGCACCAACCTCATCAAGACGGCTCAGCATGCAAGACCCTCCCGGACTCAGCCCGCCGTGAGGCGTGCCTTCGTGGGTTGCATCCATGGAGGGGAGTTTTCTGAAGGATCTGTGGATGGCGGTGAGACGGCCGTCTACTCTAACGGTGAGTCATCCACAGGTGAGACAGATTCATTGTATCAACTACAAGATGGCGGGCTTGGGGCCTGTTCTGATGATGGCAGTATTCCGGACCCCTTTGAGCCGCCGAACATAGCAGGGATCTTCATGACTGGTACGCAGCCTGCTCAAAACTCTACGGCTGCGGCAGCAATAACCATCGGGTCGGCAGCAGCTGGGTCAGGAGACCCCATGCGCCCGCCGGCTCAGGTGCTGATGGATCTCACGGATAGGATGACCGCCCTATTGACCGCCGTGGTCGAACGGACGGATAAGGCTCAGCATGATGCGGAGGTGGAACAGTTACGCGGGGAGGTAGCACAACCCAAGGAAAACTTGGTGGCGGAGGACGTCAGGATGGCTGCAGAGCGGGCGGCTTTGGATGCTCGGGCTTAGCAACTTCAATCAGAGACCTTTCGGCTCACGATGGATCTGAACGCACCAAACGAGGTCATGAGGAGAAGGCACCAGAAAACTCAATCATGTCTTCCTCTTACTTACGAGCCTAGGAACCTCTTCCACACGCCCGAAGCCGGTCCCAGTAACCTGCCGGAGGCAAACCGGATTACAACACCCGGGGCTAGGGTGCCAGTTCAACCACGGGCTATGGAACCCCCTCGTGTGAATACTGCTCCGCCTCGTTATGCACCAACACCACCGGGTCATTTTTCTAACCCTTTGGAGAATCTGATCGCTGCATCGGCATGCTTGGCGGCTCTCTCGATGGAAGGCGACTCTCCGACGGCGATCGAAACGCGAAGGGTCAGAGAACTTCTTCAGATGGCCCTGGCACAGTAGGAAGCATACTCTTATAGTCGAGACAGGATCCATTCGACCCCTCGCCCAAGCCGGAGCCCGAGCTATAGCAGGCATATGGATTCAGCGGCTGTGTCAAGCAACGCCCAGCGTCGTAACCAGCCACGTAGGCATGACCGGCGCACGATGGAGCTCTTAACTTGGTTGACCAGGATAGGATCCGCCAAGAGGCTGAGCGGGCGATTCAGCAGGCAGCTGAGCAGGTGTCTCACCAGGCTTTTCCGGTTTATCCAACAACCTCTTTTGAAGTGGGCGTGGCCACGAGGACTGGAGGTGTCCCTTGCTTGGTGTCGGCTCTGCGTAATGAGCGCTTTCCAAAGGATTTTAAGGGGCCTCGTAAGGTGCCTAATTACACAGTCGACTTACAGCCCGGGGCATGGATTGGAAGTTACGAGATGGCCATGGAATTATTGGAGGTGAGTGACGCAACAATGGCCGAGTACTTCACTATGATGTTAGATGGAACAGCTCGCACTTGGTTGAAGGGGTTGCCACCCAATTGCATCGGCTCATGGGCAGAGTTAAAGGCCCGGTTTATTCAGAACTTCAAAGATATATGCAAGCAACCCATGTAGATTGTGGACTTGACTAATTGCAAGCAAGAGGAAGGTGAATCCACAACCCATTGGGTGCGCTAGGTAAAGGAAATAATACATTCATTTGATAAGATGGATGCCGGCTCCGCGGTCTTAATGTTGGAGAAAATTTGCCGTTTTGAACCTCTGAAACAGAATCTAGGGTGGATCAAGCATGATTGCAATGACATGGGCCAGTTGATGGCGGCTCTGGTCAAATACGTCGACTCTGATAGTACCAAGGATCCCGCGTAACCCGGCAAATCAAGGAGGTAATAATAAACGTAAGGCTGACGGTAGTCTGGAGTTTGTGGCTAACACCAACGCACAGGGCAACAATAACGGAGTAAGTGGAGGCCACCTCCTCAGTCAGGCTGGTCAGATCCCCCCTTGAGCAGTTGCTAAATGAACCCTATCCAAGACACGACACCCGGGAGAAGCCGGCCACCCATCTATGGATAGACTATACGATCATGAAGGCTTTCAAGAATTCTAACATGTTCGATGGTAATCATGGACCTGGCAGCAGCTCAGGTGGCGGCGGCTTTCATGGCCCGGGCGGCAATTCAGGCGGTGGTGGTTTTCATGGCCAGGGCCCTCAAGGTAATCAAAGTGGTTATAATCAGCAATTTGGCCAAGGAGGTCAGCAGCAGCAATCCGGGTTTCAGAGTAACCCAAAGCAGCTAAGTAGTGGGCAGTATCATGTGTTCACCACCAGCTTATGCAAACAGGACCAGAAACTTCATAAGAGAGCGGTCAACGCTGTTGAGCCGGCGGTTCCTCGTTATTTGAGATGGTGTGAGCAACCTATTCTTTGGAGTAGGGAGGATCACCCACCCCGGGTTGACAATCCGGGTCATCTGGCTTTGGTGGTGGCGCCTTAGGTTGGTGGATATAAATTCACTAAAGTGCTCATGGAAGGAGGCAGTGGCATCAACATCCTCTATTATGAGACATTCCGTCGCATGGGGTTGACTGACAAAAGTCTTAAGACGTCCAACACTGTTTTTCATTGAGTGGTGTCTGGTAAGTCGGCATATCCAGTGGGTAAGATTGAGCTGGAGGTAGCTTTTGGAGATGAACATGATTCCAGGGCTGAGAAATTAACCTTTGAGGTGGTTAAAATCAAAAGCCCATATCACGCCCTGTTTGGGCGACCGGCTTATGCAAAAATCATGGCGCGGCCATGTTGTTTATCTACAGCTCAAGATGCCGGGTAATAAAGGTACTATCACAGTACATGGAAGCCGAAAATAGCCTTGGAGTGTGAGGAAGGCGATGCTGCTTACACAGAATCTGTTTGCACAACGGACGAGTTAAAGTTCTGCAAAGACAATGTTGACCCGGCAGACATGACATATTTGAAGAAGCCAACTACGGTGCATGAGCCGGCGCTGAAGTTTAAGTCAGCTGATGATACCAAAATAATTGATTTTGTGCCTGGCGACTCTTCCAAACAATTTATTATCAGTGCTAATTTGGATCCCAAATAGGAAGGCGCGCTCATCGAGTTCATCCTTGAGAACCGGGACATCTTTGCATGGAAGCCTGCTGACATGCCGGGTGTACCGAGAGAACTCGCTGAGCACACTCTCAATATTGATCCAAAGTTAAAGTCGGTCAGGCAGTTTCTTCAGCGGTTCAACGAGGAAAGGCGCAAGGCTATTGGAGAAGAGGTGGCCCGGCTTTTGGCAGCCGGGTTCATTATTGACGTCTTTCATCCAGAGTGGTTGGCTAACCCGGTGCTCGTGCTTAAAAAGAACGGCACCTGGCGTATGTGTGTGGATTACACGGACTTAAACAAAGCTTGTCCGGCTGATCCTTTTGCTCTCCGTCCTATTGATCAAATCATTGATGCTACGGCAGGTTGTGAGCGTTTAAGCTTTTTGGATGCTTATTCTAGTTACCATCAGATCAATATGGTGGTTAAGGACTAGGAGAAGACAGCTTTCATTACTCTATTTGGAGTATTTTGTTATGTGTCCATGCCCTTTGGGCTTAAGAGTGCCCAGGCGACTTATCAGTGGTGTGTGCAGAACTGTCTTCATAATCAGATTGGGCATAATGTCATGCTTATGTGGATGATATAGTGGTGAAATCTAGAGAGAAGGAAACCTTGGTAGATGATCTGAAGGAAACCTTTGATAACCTCCGGGTCTACAAGATGATGCTTAAACCGGCCAAGTGCGTTTTTGGAGTACCAGCAGGCAAGCTTTTGGGTTTATTGGTGTCTAACAGAGGCATTGAGGCTAACCCGGAGAAAATCAAGGCGATTACGTCTTTTGCTAAGCCGGCGTGCATCAATGACGTTCAAGGGTTGGCGGGTCGTGTCGTGGCTTTAAGCCGGTTCATAAGCCGGTTAGGAGAGAAGGCTTTGTCGTTATATCAAATGATGAAGAAGATGGATGATTTTGTATGGAGTGATGCTGCAACTCTGCCTTTGAAGATCTGAAAAGACAGCTCGCTGAGCCGTTGGTTCTTGCTGCTCCCATTGATAAGGAGCCACTATTGTTATATGGGACCGCTAACACATGTGCTGCCAGTGTGGCCATTGTTGTAGAGCGCAAAGAGGCTGGTAAGGAATATCTGGTTCAGCGGCCGGTTTACTACGTCAGTGAGGTGCTCATTGAGTCCAAACAGAGATACCCACATTGCCATAAACTCGTTTATGGGGTGTTCATGGCGAGCCGGAAGCTTAAGCATTACTTTCAGGGTCATCCTATCATTGTGGTTAGCTCTGCTCCTTTAGGAGATATTATTCAAAATAGAGAAGCCACGGGACGAGTCGCCAAGTGGGCCATTGAACTTGGGTCTCATGGTTTAAAATATATGCCACGTACAGCCATCAAATCTCAAGCACTGGTGGATTTCATTAATGATTGGAAGGAGTTGCAAATACCTGAAGAGAAGCCAGACAACACATATTGGACGATTCATTTTGATGGGTCTAGGCAATTGGAGGGCTCGGGGGCTGGAGTTGTTTTAACTTCCCCTCGAGGTGACAAGTTTTGTTATGTGTTGCGGTTGATGTTTCCTTGTACTAACAACGCAGCTGAGTATCAGGCTTTACTCCATGGTCTTCGAATGGCTAAAGAAATGAGTTTGAGCCGGGTATGGTGCCTTGGCGACTCAGATTTGGTGGCTCAGCAAGTATGAGGCAAGTGGGATTCCAAGGATCCTCTCATGGCGGCTTATCGCCGTGAGGTTGATGTTGTTGCTGGACACTTCAAGGGTTATCAATTGGAGCACATTAACCGTAGAAAGAACGAGGCAGCCGATGCTTTAAGCCGGTTGGGATCTCAGCGTAAGCCGGTGCCACCTAACACTTTTTAGATGTTCTGCATAACCCTTCTGTCAATTTGCCTACAGAGGAAGACTTGGTTGTTCCAGACCCAGAAGCACAATTGGTGGCGGATCTTCATGTCATTCCAGATTGGGCAGTGCCATATTTGGCTTATATGACCCGGGGCGAGTTGCCGGAGGATGAGACCTTGGCTAGACAGATAACCCGGCGGTCCAAGTCAATGACAATTTCCAATGGTGAGTTGTATCATCGTAGTGTCACCGGAGCGTTTCAACGTTGTGTCTCTCCTAAAGAAGGTCAAGAAATTCTTCGTGAGATCCATGAAGGAGATTATGGCCGTCATGCCGGTTCAAAGTCTCTTGTGGCTAAAGCTTTCCGCCATGGTTTTTACTGGCTAACGGTTCACGCTGATGCGATGGATCTGGTCAGTAGGTGTGATGGGTGTCAAAAACTCACACGACGTGCGCACGTGCCGGCTCAGGAATTGCGGATGATTCCAATTACTTGGCCATTTGTAGTCTGGGGGCTTGATATGGTTGGACCTTTCAAAATATCCAAAGATAAAAAAGATGCACCTTTTGGTGGCAGTGGACAAGTTCACAAAATGGCTTGAGGCAGAGCCGGTCAGTAAGTCAGATGCGGCCACGGTGGTTCAATTCATGAAGAAAGTGATCTTTTGTTTTGGTTTTCCACACAGCATTATTACTGACAATGGCACCAACCTATCACAAGGAGCTATGGAAGAATTCTGCCATCGGGAAAATATCTGGCTTGATGTTTCATCAGTAGCTCACCCCCAATCCAATGGTCAAGCTGAAAGAGCCAATCAGGAAATCCTGAAAGGTCTAAAACCCCGGCTTATGGTCCCTTTACAACGGCCACCGGGTTGTTGGGTGGAAGAGTTACCCTATGTGATATGGAGCATCAATAATACCCCTAACAGATCCACATGTTATACGCCTTTCTTCATGGTCTATGGAGCAGAGGCAGTCCTGCCCAGTGACATCCGTCATGACTCGCCCCGAGTGGCGGCTTATGTTGAAGCTGATAACGAACAAGCTCGTCAGGATGCACTTGATTTATTGGATGAAGAGCGTGACTTAGCAGCAGCCCGTTCAACAATTTACCAACAGGACCTGCGCCATTATCATAGCCGCCGAGTTAAGTCAAGAACCTTTCAAGAAGGTGATTTGGTGCTCCGGCTCATCCAGGATCAGTTTGATGCGCACAAGCTATCCCCACCTTGGGAAGGACCCTTTGTGGTCAGCAAGAACTTGAATAACGGGTCATACTACCTTATCAATGTTCGAGAGCACAAAGACTCACGTAAGTCGGAGCAGGAGACCCGCCGGCCGTGGAATATTGCTCAACTTCGGCCTTACTACACTTGAGCAACCGGCTCTCATAATGTACATACTATGACGTTGTATATATTATGATAAATAATAAAGCAGGACATCTGTCCTTTTTTCCTTAATGATCACATATCTTTGTTATCTTAAGTATAAGACGACCAAGTGGAGGTTGATCGTATTCGAATCTAGCTTAACCCTCTTGGTCCAGCTCATGATCGTATTCGAATCTAGCCGTTAAAACCTCATGGTCACTAGGGGGCTTCCTGTTCAAACATAGGTTGTACTCGAACCAAAGAGAACATAGCTGTCGTAACCCTCTTGATCAACGCAAAGCCAAACTCACTAGGGGGCTTCTTGATCGTATCTGAATCATAGCTTAACCCCTTTTGGGTCCAACTTGGATCGTATTCGAATCAGGGTCGTTAAAAACCTCTCAAGGTCATTTGGGGGCTTCCTATTCAAACATAGGTCGTATTCAAACAAAAGAGAACATAGTTGTCGGTACCCTCTTGATCGGCGCAACGCCAAAGCCACTGGGGGCTACATGATCATATTTGAATCCTATCTTAACCCCTTTGGTTTGGTTTACTGATCGTATTCGAATCAGAAGCCTCCAAGTTTTTCTTGATGCTTGATTTACATTATTTGAAAGATACCCTTTTGTTTTACTGGTTTTTGTTGTCTAGAATCTAACTGTAAGTATGGTTTCAATTTAAGCTGGCTTGGTTCTTTGACAATAAGTTGCCAATGTATAACTGTCATCAGGAATATGGAAGTATTGACTTCTAAAACGATTGGGTTGTCACCCTTACTACCCGGGTCACATAAATCGGCAGTCCAGCATCAAAGAGCACAAGTATGACATTGTCGTGCGTAAACAGACTTATCTATGTTTTTTCTTTAATCAAAGGCTTTCCAGCCTTATTTATCTTTACATCTAGCCCTGATTATTCCGCTATGGTAATTTCATAGTTATGTATTGGGTGTTTTGACCCGTCCAGCGACAAACCGCCAGGACAATTTCTCATCTTTCACATAGAGGAACAGGTTTAAACACTGCAAATATGATAAAGGATATAAAGCATATATTGACATGACGGATAAAAAGTCGTACACAGTATGATATGCACGATGGCATAGGCAGAACATGCAGTTTTAAGCTAACCTATTACAAGGCGTTGGGAGCCCAAAAGGTTAAAACTGTTTTTTCTCCTAAGCAGATGTTAAGCTAAGGCCGTTTCATTAAGTCTTAGCCAGATTATTTGGATGGTTACGACTCCTCCCTTGCCGGTTCATCTTCCTCCACTGGTTGGAAACTGGGCTTGGACCAATCAAAGCCATGAAGAGCAACAAACTCATCTTCATCATCAATTAGACCATACGGGTCAATTTCTGGGGCGAATGTGTGTTGGCGAACCGGCAGGATGAGATCTGTCACTTTATAAGGAGTAGCCATCATTTTAGTCTCAACGTTCAAACCCGACTGATACTTATCAATATTGGTCTCGTCGCCAAGGATGGTAGAATGAGGACGAACTCCCCTCACACAAGCAACAAAATCATCTTGATCAAATAGAGTCTCGTCTTCCTTAAGGCTAGGATACCCCTTGGCTACATCCGCTGGGTCTAGCTTCGGCACCTAGTCTTTGGAGCGGCTTAGAGCAGTGGGGGCTCCGGCTCTTGCACAAAACATCACTCAAGAGGTTTGGTCCTTGATTGGCTGGGGAAATAATGGCAAGTGCCCGTTGAGCTCCAATGTACAGCTGCTCCACCAGGGTGTAAACCGCCTTGAGTTTGTTTAATTTGTTTTGGCTCATATTGTTGCTTCGCGGACCTATGAGTATTTTAAAAGGACAAGCAGGCGGCTTATTTTCTAGCAAAAATAGAGTTCAAGTAAATAATACAATGACTCACCAAAGATTGCAGAGACCATCTGAGACACACGGTTTTTTAAACCGATGAGCTCCGTGGTAACGTCCTTGAGAGCCGCCTCGGCTGTCTCAGCATGCTGTATCAGCAAGGTTTTTTTCATCGGCCCAGGATTTTTTTCTCCACATCAAAACTGGTCTTTAGTTTCTCTGCTTTAGATAGGCTCAACTGGAGTTTGGAGCCGGCATTCTTTATCTCGGTCTCTTGAGCCGCCAACCGGGTCTTTGCGTCAGTCAGTTGAGAACCCAATTCAGTGATGGCGGTCTACAGACATGCACAGGTGTGTCAAAAGTTTATTCCAATAAAGGTCAAATGATTAAAGTCCCAAGTGCTTTGCAATGCAACACCACTCGGCACTTGGGGGCTAATGTCTGCCAAAGCAATTTTTAAAGGCAAAAATGACTCTTCTATGATGAAAGTCCCAAGTGTTTTAAAAGTAACAACGCTTGGCACTTGGGGGCTAATGCATGATATTAAGAAAGTTTTTTCATCTTGAGCCGGATAACAACATTTGTTTGGACTAATTCAAAACAGTTATGAAGTCAAGTACCGGCTCATTCATGATTAATTAAGCCGGCCCTTGGGGACTACATGTGAAATTTATGCTAATCCACTGAGGGAAAATCTAAGACAGAGAATCAACCTATATCATAAGTCTACATATCATTCAGGTTCATCATAATCCGGAGACTTGGGGGCTGGCAGAGCATATGTAAACTAATGAAAGCCGGAGAGCATACCTCATATTTCAGTTGTAGCTGTTTGACCATCTCAATTTCAGAGTCACGGCTGGAATGCACATGACTGAGGTATCTAGATAGCACGTGACTAATACTCAGGTGAGCATAGTGAGAGACGTCAAACCGCACTTTCTGCCTTTCTAAAGCCTCTTGCTTGGCAGAGTGCTTGGCCAGTATAGTTGGATTGCCCGGTTCAACAAATCTACTACCAGTGATTAAAACGTCACTATCGTAAGTCGTCGGCGGGTTAGCTGAGCTTGACGGTTCAACAGTAGACGGGTTGAGAATAGTTTCATCAACAGATGGTTCAGGAGGATCTATTCGAACATTGACGGCAGGGTCTTCTGGTGCTTTCGATTGTTCAGGAGCAGGAGTTGGTATTGCTGATTCAGGAGCAGGGTCTTTCGGGTCTTCCGCCGGCTTAGCCACCCTGGCTTTCTTGGGCTTTGCTTGACCGCTAAGAAGAATTCCATGAGTCAGTATAATGATACAAACTTAAAGATGCAGAAGAAAGATAATTTTCTTTACCCAGGGGCAATCTTGAAAGCCAGAAATTGAGTTTGAGAGGAGTCACCAGAAGATCGAGAGACCTCCTGCAAAACTGAAATCACAGTTTAAAAGAGCAAGGAAGTAGATTCATTGACAAAAGCAAAAGTCAAAGGTGAAAGAAACCTCATTCTGGCGTTTCTGAGGAGTTTTTGGTAAGCCGGAAGGCAGTTCATTGTCGTCACTGGTCCGGGCTTGATGGTGACTCTCATGTTGCTATTTTTTCAAAAGAAAATGAGGATCCAACTAAGCCAAAGGGTGTGAAAACCTTACTTTCCGGGTTACTAGTCGAGGTTTCTGTCTTGGCAAAGGGGCTGAGTCGGAGGAAATAGTTACCTCTTCTTCTACTGCCTGGCTGGCCCTCGTGTCCTCCTGGCAATAGTCAGTGTCAATAAGGTTGTTAAAAAGCAGGCTAAGAGAGTCAAGGGCTACCTCCGACTCAGAAACACCATCCAGCTGGAACATATCAGAAGCAGTTCTTTTCTTCTTGGATTTTTGGGTTGTCTTCGTGGCGGCTATGGCGGCGGCTCTGACCTTCTTGGCAGCTTCATGATCATATTTGGCTTTCCAAAAGTCAGATTTGGCCTGTAGGCAGGTAACAGGTTAAAAGTCATGCAAGTACTTAACTACTGAAGAAAAAAGGGGGTCAAGGGGATTTACCTCTGGTGCCGGGTTAAGTTTGCAGAAAGGATTCAATCCAACTTTACTTCAGTCCTCGTATTTACTGTTTATGAGGGTGGTTGACATTTCAACAATGGCCTCTTCAGTTAGTTGTACAGAACTATGACACAGAGGGTCATCTGGTCCTCCGGCATAGTTATACATCAAGTCAGAGCGGCGGCTCAGATGGATGACCCACCATGCGATCCAACAACGGATCAAGTCTACTCCAGTTAAGACGTTTCCCAACAAGGCTTGAATCCTTTTGATGGTTGGGATGAGCTTCTTACGTTCAGCGGCAGTAAGCTTGTCAGGGAGTAAAAACTTAGAGTCAAGACGCTCCGTGCGATAACCCGGCATTGGTTTTTCATCAGCTGGCGACGTGTCTTTGCAATAAAACCAAGTTTGGTTCCAATCTTTGGGATGGCTTGGTAAGACTACTAAGGGAAAGACAGCACCCTGTCGGCGCTGAATTGAAATTCCACCAAGTTCCAAGCTGGGGCCGTTGGTGTATTCATTCTAGCGGTTCAAATAAAAATACTCTCTGAAGAGTTCAACAGTAGGTTCTTCTTGAAGGTAAACCTCGCAGAGAACCTAGAAGTTGCAGATATTTGATATGGAATTGGGTCCAAGATCTTGTGGATGAAGCTTGAAAAAGTGCAGAACATCTCTGAAGAATTTTGAGCCGGGCGGTGAAAACCCCCGGTTCATATGATCAGTAAAAACGATGACTTCGCCGTCCTTGGGCTGAGGTCTGTCTTCGTCCGTGTCAAGAGCACGGTAAGACATAATGTTCTTCTCAGGTAAATACCCAATGATAACGAAATCCTTCAAAGTGGCGTCAGTGACTGTGGAAGGGACCCAATTGCAAACTGTTGTCGTCTTTGGCGCCATGGTGAGAAGACAAGCTAAAAAGGAAGTAATTTGCTGGCTTAAATATAAATGGTGGAATCATAGGTTAATGTTTTCAGTACAGATGCATAATGGCGGCTTAAATAAGGGCTAATGATATATGAAGGAAAACGAGCCGGCATGATAAGCCGCCATGACTAAAGATATTCAAAGGAGGCCAACGACAAAAAATTGGCTAAGTACTAAGATAAACAGGTTTCACAGGCTGCTGCTACTATTTTGGATCAAGATTGTTCAAAAAAGGAAAATTAATCTAGACCTAAAAAACCAGTGCAGAGGAGTTCATCAGTTCTAAGGGAGGCCTTTGTGCAAGAAAAGGGAATCTACTAGCATCCGAAATGGATGCGAAACAACTACCGCAGGAGTTCCATGCTTCTTTTGGATCAAAAGAGGATGCGGTGGAGAAACTATGAAGAATCCATGTTGAATAGTGACGAACACCGACTAACTTGCAAAACCTAATGCAGATCTAAGGTGCGGAAAGGCAAAAACTTACGGACGCAAATCTGTTGCGGAGGGTCGCCGCTGTTCTCTGGACAAACTCAGGGTGATGCAGCGGCCAAGGTTGAGGATGATGGTGAGCGCTGCGGCGGCGGTGGAGCTCGAGCGACAGAGGGGTTGCGAGAGAAGGAAGACGAAGAATGAGGAAGACCAGTCGTGCCTATTTATAAGGAGATAGGTGAACAGGCAGGCGCGAAAAACGAGGAAGGCTAAAATAATGATTATCCAGCTAAATGGATGCCTCAATTTTTGGAAAGGCATTTAAGATAAGTATCCGTTAAACATGACGTCGTTGCGGGTTTCAAAATTTTCTGAAGATGACATCACGACAGGTTCCAGAGCTTTGACAAGCATTGGAAGATGGATTTCGTCTAATTGTTGAAGATTTACATGAACAGAGTTCAAATCAACCTGGGGCCTAATGTTGGGGATATGACTACCAGGTATGACCCGCCCAGGAGGGGCCGGGTCAATCACAATGACGGGTTACTTAAAAGGAAGCCCGAAGAGTATACAAGGTGATGGTTTATGATAAGGCTTGTAGTAGGCCCAAGCCCAGAGGCGGCTTAAGGCCCGTAAGTATAAACCACCATGTATGAAAAAGACTTGTAAAGTAAGGCATGTAAGAGTTGTCACCGAGCCGGACACGTTGTATGAACCGGCCGGGACTCAAGGCCGCAGGGCGTCAACCCGTGTATATAAGGGGACGACCGGGCGGCGGCTCAGGGCAAGAAACAACAGATCAAGAGCCAAGCTAGCGTATTTCGCTCTTTGGTCATTGAAACCTAGCAATACCACATCAACTGGACTAGGCTTTACCTTCACTACAAGGGGCCGAACCAGTATAAACCTCTCGTGTCCTTTGTCACGTTTAACCCCTTTAAGCTTCCTAGTTGCGATGGTTCCACGACTAAGTCCTTTCACTAGGACATCTGTCGTGACAATTCCACAACACATATGGACTTTTGATTTGCTATGTATATGTGTTGGATGATCATATACATATGGCATGGATATGATTTGGTATGTATATGTGTTGGTATGTCTATATGTGTTGGTATGCTTGTGAAATTGAAAGAATTTAAGAAAAATCAGAAAAAATAACAGGGGCTATATAGGATCTTTGTCGTCGGCTAGCAGATGGCAAATATGCCACATGTCAACTACCTGTGCAACCTAGGGCAATAGGCTGGCTATTTGGATGCTTTGTCATCCGCTGGCAGACGGCAAAGACCATTGCATCTTTGCCGTCAGCTACCAGACGAAAAAGAAATCAAGTAGGTGTAGCGACCAGTGTCATCCTTGGATCAGTAATGCTGACACGCAAAATACTTGAAGGATTTATAACAGAGTAGCAATCACACACTTATTACATCGAATGTCTCAGAAGAGAACTTATTACAATAAATATGGCTTAAGGCCATCTAATAACGATAACAGTGGAAGGCTTGGAAGATAAGTGAGTCCATCAACTCCAATGGCATCACTGAGTATAGAACCACGACCTAAAGGCACCTTACTCGTCGTCTGAAAAGTCTGCAACATGAACGTTGCAGCCCGAAAACAGGTCAGCACATGGAATATGCTGGCAATGTAACACATAGGGAATAATGAACAGAATAGGCTATACTATATGCATATATGGCTGGTGGAAAGCTCTATGGTTACAGTTTTGCGTAAAGCCAGTTTTTCCCTACTGCAAAGGAATAAATTTTTATTTAACTATCATGGTGGTTGTTAAACATTGAGAGTGTAGACACCCTCTCAATCCCAATTAAACATCATCCTTAAAACCCAACAAAATTAATTAAAGTCACAATGATGAGATTCACATGATAATCCAAGTACTAGATACTCAAGTTGTCCATAACCGGGGACACGGCTAACCATGACTAGTTTATACACTCTGTAGAGGTTTGCGCACTTTTCCCCACAAGACTCGATCTCCTCCATTGGGATTCTCGCACTACATGGTGTTTGAGAAACGGATGACCGAGACATAGTCTTTCAGAAGCGCTAGCACCTTACGATCGGGTAGACCGTTACACCTACTTTCCCCTACATCTGCTAGTCTACCACTGTAAGAGTTCGCACGACTTAATAAACTATGCTAGAGCCCATAGTAGCTTGTGGCTGCACACGGAAGTTTCTAGCATGAATAATCTCATGATCCCTTTGAGCCTGGGTGGCGGTCCATAAAGAAAAATAGGCAATCGCTGGAATACCCAGGTGCCTCAATCCACCCAGATGTGTATTAAAGTTGCCACCTTAAATAAACCATTAATTAACAATCTCACATCTGTCATGGATACACTCACCCAATCCACGTCTACTAGCATAGCATGGCAATAAGCAAACGTAGAAGTAACTCCCAAGGGTTTGATAATAAACAGGTAATAGGTACTACCTCATCTACTTCCCAACCGACAATTTAATTAGAGCCTAATCATGTCATGTTTTGAGGATTGATCTAATGCAATAAAACTGGGTAGTAAGAGGTATGATGAAAGTGTTACTTGCCTTGCTGATGATCCGCAAAACCTAGAGATTCAAAGTAGCAAGCGGCGCACTCCGGGTACTCTATCGCAAACAAACAAGCACACCGTAAGTACTCATCTAATGCATGGGTAAAACTCAAATAAGAGAACTAACCAGAAAGTTCAACTTAAGAACTCCGGTTTGCAAAAAGAATCAAATCGAACGAAGCAACGAAAGTCAAACGGCGAAAGAAACAAGCCTCGTTTACTAATCTGGATCTAAGTCAAATTTTATAGATGCAAAAACTTGTTTGAGTTGGTTAAACGGAAAGAGGGTTTCGAGACGAAACTACAGGCGCTTGAATCGCCTGATTCCGATAAACGAGTGAAAAATTAAACTAAAACGAAAAATGGATCAGAAATCGCGATCATAAATAATCGCGGAAAATCTGAGAAAAAGAAAAACTGACGAATAGATTAACGAACGAACGTTCGTTAACTGAAACTAAACGGCGAATTCGTCCGCTAAAACGAACGAACGGGCGAACGCTCGCTAGATAAATAAACCGGAAAAACCGATCTATTAAAAAAACGAAACTAGGGTTTTTCTAAAAAAACGGATCGATTTCTTTAGAAAAACCGGGGCGGCGGGCTGCTACCTCGGCTCGGGCTCAGGCGAGGTCCGGCGGGGTCCGGCGGGGCTCCGGGCGGCGTGGGGTGGCGGGCCGGCGGCTCCAGGCGGCGGCGGCGCAAGGCAGTGGGGCGGCGGCGGCTTGCGGCGGGCGGCGCAAGGCGGCGGGGGGCGGCTGCGGTGACTCGGGGCTCCAGGGGGCGGGGTGGTATTTAATGGAGGGGGGAGAGGCGGCGGCGGCTCCGACTTGGGGATGGGGTCGGGCAGCGGCGGCGGCTCCGGCTCGGACTCTCCCGAGTCCGGCGGCGGCAGGGGACAAGGAGGCGGTGGCGCCTGGCGGGCCGGCCTGGCTCAGCTGGGCTTCGTCCCAGTCGGGCGCGCGGGAGGTTTTTGTTTTTTTAAAACAAATAATTCCGCCGAACTATGAAAAATCCTAGAAAAAATCTAAAAATGCCAAAACAAATTTTTACTGTCTAAATAAAATATTTAGAACAGGATGAACATTTTCTTTGCCCTAAAATGCAGTTTTTTGAAAACGTGCAATTTTTCCTAAATTCAAATAAAACAACGAAAAACTCCAAAATAAAATCTTATTTTTTTTTTATTAAATCCTCAATATTTCCTTATTTTGGGAAAGTCATTTTATTCCCTCTCACTTATTTTTATAATTTGAAATAATTGAAGATAAAATAAATAAAATCAAATGATCCTATTTTCAAAATTTGAGAAAACTCAAATATGAAAATAACGAAATCCCCAACTCTCTCCGTGGGTCCTTGAGTTGCGTAGAATTTCTGGATCAGGCTCAAAAGCAATAAAATATGATATGCAATGATGATCTAACGTATAACATTCCAAATTGAAAATTTGGGATGTTACAAACCTACCCCCCTTAAGATGAATCTCGCCCTCGAGATTCGGGTTGGCTAGAAAATAGGTGAGGGTGGTCCTTCAACAAATCTTGCTCTCGCTCCCAGGTGGCTTCATCCTCGGTGTGGTGGCTCCACTGAACTTTGCAAAACTTGATAACCTTGCTTTGGGTGACTCGGCTGGCATACTCAAGAATCTTGACTGGTTTCGCCTCATAGGTCAAATCACTATCCAACTGAATGGCTTCCAGCGGCACTGTATCTCTCAGCGGTATATCAGCCATCTATGCGCGGCACTTCTTCAACTGGGAGACGTGGAACACATCGTGAACTCCCGACAATCCTTCGGCAACTCCAACTTGTAAGCAACTTCTCCCATACGTTCCAAAACTTTGTATGGTCCCACAAAATGTGGCGCTAACTTTCCTTTAAGTCCAAAGCGCTTAACTCCCCGAAGTGGAGATACTCGAAGATAAACTCGGTCTCTGACCTCGTAAACAGTCTCCATGCGTTTAGAATCTGCGTAACTCTTCTGCCTGGACTGGGCTACCTTGAGTCTATCGCGAATCAATTTCACCTTCTGTTCAGACTCCTTAATCAAGTCCGGTCCAAACAACTGGCGGTCTCCAACTTCATCCCATGACAATGGGGTCCTGCACCTCCTTCCGTACAAGGCTTCGAAGGGGCCATCTTCAAACTGGATTGATAACAGTTGTTTTAAAAGAACTCTGCATATGGCAAATTGTAGTCCCAACTAGATCCATAATCTAGCGCACAAGCTCTCAGAATATCCTCCAAAATCTGATTGACTCTTTCGGTCTGTAGATCTGTCTGCGGGTGAAAAGCTGTACTGAACTATAGCCTGGTACCCAAAGTTTCGTGCAATTGAGTCCAGAACTTTGAGGTAAACTGGGTTCCTCTATCTGATACAATGCTCCTTGGAACTCCATGCAAACATACGATTCTGGTCATGTATATTTTTGCCAACTTAGCACTGGTGTAGGTGGTCTTTACTGGGATAAAATGAGCTACCTTCATCAAGCGATCGACTACAACCCATATCGAGTCATAGCCTGAACGGGTCTTGGGTAATCCCGTGATGAAATCCATACCTAGCTTATCCCACTTCCATTCGGGTATCGGCAATGGTTGTAGTAATCCTGCTGGCTTCTGATGCTCTGCCTTTACTCTCTGACATACATCACAAACCGCTACATACTCTGCAATATCCTTCTTCATTCCTGTCCACCAGAAAGTATCCTTCAAATCCAAATACATCTTGGTATTTCCTGGGTGAATCAATTATGGTGAATCATGGGCCTCTTGTAGAATCAACTTTCTGATCTCCGGATCATTAGGCACATAAACGCGGTCCTCAAACCATAAGGTATCGTGCTCATCCTCATGAAATCCTTTAGCTGTTCCTTTGCTCAACTTCTCCTTTATAGAGGCAATCTCCTTGTCAGTCTTCTGAGCTTCTCTGATCTTATCCATCAAAGTAGACTGAATCTCCAATGCTGCTACATAGCCTCTCGGAACTATCTCCAAACATAGCTCACAAAGATTCTCGACTAACTCCTTCGGTAAATCTCCTGTCATTAGTGTGTTGACATGGCTCTTATGGCTCAACGCATCGGCTACTACATTAGCCTTTCCGGGGTGATAATGTAATCTCATATCATAATCCTTGATGAGCTCCAACCATCTCCTCTGCCTGAGATTCAGCTCCTTCTGCGTGAAAATGTACTTCAAACTCTTGTGATCCGTGTACACCTCACAATGGTTTCCAATGAGAAAGTGTCTCCAAGTCTTCAATGCATGCACTACTGCTGCTAACTCCAAATCATGTGTAGCATAATTCAACTCATGGGGCTTAAGCTGTCGTGAAGCATACGAAACAACTCTTCCCTCCTGCATAAGCACGGCTCCAAGTCCACCACGTGAAGCATCACAATACACCTCGTAATCCTTGTGCTGATCTGGCAGAATCAGCACTGGTGAGGTAACCAAACGTTTCTTCAACTCCTGGAAACTGGCCTCACATTCCTCAGTCCATATGAACTTGGTATCCTTCTTCAACAACTCCGTCATAGGTTTTGCAATTTTTGAGAAATTCTCTATGGATCTCCGGTAGTATCCTACAAGTCCAAGAAAACTCCGGATCTCTCCAACTGTTGTTGGTGCTTCCCAATTTATCACAGTGACAACCTTGGTGGGATCTACTCCTATTCCTTCTCCAGATATAACATGTCCGAGGAATCCAACTTCCTTCAACCAAAACTCACATTTTCTGAACTTGGCATATAACTGATGTTCTCTGAGCTTCTCAAGTACCAAACGCAAATGCTCCTTATGCTCCTCTTCATTCTTTGAGTAGACTAAAATATCATTGAGGGAGTCCTGGATTAGGGGGTGTTCGGATAGCCGGACTATACCTTCAGCCGGACTCCTGGACTATGAAGATATAAGATTGAAGACTTCGTCCCGTGTCCGGATGGGACTTTCCTTGGCGTGGAAGGCAAGCTTGGCGATGCGATATTCAAGATCTCCTACCATTGTAACCGACTCTGTGTAACCCTAACCCTATCCGGTGTCTATATAAACCGGAGGGTTGTAGTCCGTAGAGGATCAACTCCATACACAATCATACCATAGGCTAGCTTCTAGGGTTTAGCCTCCTTGATCTCATGGTAGATCTACTCTTGTACTACCCATATCTTCAATATTAATCAAGCAGGAGTAGGGTTTTACCTCCATCGAGAGGGCCCGAACCTGGGTAAAACAAAGTGTCCCCTGTCTCCTGTTACCATCCGACCTAGACGCACAGTTCGGGACCCCCTACCCGAGATCCGCCGATTTTGACACCGACATTGGTGCTTTCATTGAGAGTTCCTCTGTGTCGTCACCTTTAGGCCCGATGGTTCCTTCGATCATCCACAACGATGCGGTCCAGGGTGAGACTTTCCCCCCCGGACAGATCTTCGTCTTCGGCGGCTTCGCACTGCGGGCCAATTCGCTTGGCCACCTTGAGCAGATCAGAGGCTACGCCCCTGGCCATCAGGTCAGGTTTGGAAGCCTAAACTACACGGCTGACATCCGCGGAGACTTGATCTTCGACGGATTCGAGCCACAGCCTAGCGTGCCGCACTGTCTCGATGGGCATGATATAGCTCTGCCGCCGAACAGCGCCTTGGTGGCCGCACACGCATCGGTTTCGACCATTGATTCGGAACCTACTGCACCGATCGAGGATCAGCGGTTGGACGCTGCCTCACGGGCTGCGATCTCAGAGGCGATCGAGCTGAACTCCAGCCCCGCACTCCGCATGGCCCGTGACTCTGAGGAGCCGGATTCCTCTCCGAACTCCGAGCCCCCCGCGCCCCTGCCAATCGAATCCGAGTGGGCGCCGGTAATGGAGTTCACTGCAGCGGACATCTTTCAGCATTCGCCTTTCGGCGACATCCTGAATTCTCTTCAGTCTCTCTCTTTATTAGGAGAGCCCTGGCCGGACTACGTTCAGCAAGGGTGGGATACGGACGGTGAGGAAATTCAAAACCCACCCACCACCCACTTCGTAGCCACTGTCGACGATCTAACCGACATGCCTGACTTCGGCTCCGAGAACATCGACAGCATGGATGACGATGGAGGAGATATCGACGAACCAATGCCCATAGGGCATTGGACAGCCACCCGATCTCACGATGTGTACATGGTGGACACCCCTAAGGGAAACGACAATGAGGGAAAAGGGGATAGGACGAGTGATCGACCCCCCAAAACGCAATCAAGGCATCGGCGCAAACGCCGGCCCAAGCCCCCCCTCGACAATAACCCAGCCATAGAGCAGGACGAGCCGGTCGACGACGAACAAGCCATAGAGCAACCGTCCGAACAGGGCAACACGGATAGAAAAACCAAACATCCCTCCCCCGGCGAAAATGGCATTCCGAACGACCGCACGCCAAATAAACCTATGAAGCAGAAGCATCTCCATGAGAGGCTCGTTGCAACTGCACGCAGCCTAAAAAAGCAGAAGCGGAAGCTAAAAACAGCGGAAGATGCACTCCGGATCAGATGGAGCAAGGTAATCAATGCCACAGATAAGTACGGCGACAGTCGCCGCACTAAAAGCTATCCGAAAAGAAAGCTACTGCCTAAATTCGACAAAGAGGCCTCAGAGCCCTCGTATTCAAAAAATGAAAAAGCCACACGGTCGGATAGACGACCCCATAAGGCAACAAGCGGCGCCGCACCTAAATCGGCATGCGACCCTCCTAAGGATTCGCATCATGGCCCAGTCAGGTCCATTTATGGGCCAAGAAAGCAAGCTCTCGTAAGCAACGCTACGAAGCCATCATCAGAATCCGGCATACCCAAATACAGGGGTGCCGCACACCCCCTATGTTTTACCAATGAGGTCCTAGACTATGAATTCCCAGAGGGATTCAAACCCGTAAACATGGAGGCATACGATGGAACAACAGACCCTGGAGTCTGGATCGAGGATTATATCCTCCACATTCACATGGCTAGAGGAGATGATCTCCACGCCATAAAATATCTACCCCTTAAGCTTAAAGGGCCAGCCCGACATTGGCTTAAAAGCCTTCCCGAAAACTCAATTGGAAGCTGGGAAGAGCTCGAGGATGCTTTCCGAGCAAACTTTCAAGGGACCTATGTCCGCCCCCCGGATGCAGACGACCTTAGTCACATAACTCAACAACCCGGAGAATCAGCTCGGCAATTCTGGAATAGATTCCTCACTAAGAATCAGATAGTCGACTATCCGAACGCTGAAGCCTTAGCAGCTTTTAGACATGACGTCCGAGACGAATGGCTCGCCAGACACCTCGGCCAAGAAAAGCCAAGAACAATGGCCGCACTAACAAGCCTCATGACCCGCTTTTGTGCAGGGGAGGACAGCTGGTTGGCAAGATGCAGCCCCAGCGACCCAAGTACATCCGAAACCAGGGATGAAAATGGAAGACCGCGACGCAACAAAGACCGTCGCCGGACTAAGGACAAAAGTCCGAAGAGCACGGCAGTCAACGCCGGATTCAAAGGCTCACGACAAAATTAGGAAAAATCGCCCCCCCAGAATAACAGGGACGATCCATCCAACTTAAATGAAATCCTGGACAGGATATGTCAGATACACGGTACTCCTGGGAAGCCTGCTAACCATACCCACAGAGACTGTTGGGTCTTCAAACAATTCGGCAGACTCAATGCCGAACACAAGGGGCTCGACACACCAAGCGAAGGCGAGGACGAACCCCAACAGCAGAGCACCAGGAAACAAAAGAACTTCCCACAAGAAGTAAAAAGAGTGAACTCACTTCACATAAGAAAACGTGCGGTGCCCGTAAAGGTACGCACCACACGGCCCATCCCCAAAGGATCCTGCCACTGGTTGTCAAAATCGATCACCTTCGATCAGATAGATTATTCTAGGAATACCTGGAATGTAGGATGGACTGCCTTGATCCTTGATCCAATAATTGGCGGACTTAAGTTTTCAAATGTCCTTATGGACGGCGGCAGCGGACTAAACCTGATATATCAGGATACAATACATCACATGGGGATAAACCC
Organism: Triticum urartu; assembly: GCF_056163025.1. Lineage (NCBI taxonomy): Eukaryota > Viridiplantae > Streptophyta > Magnoliopsida > Poales > Poaceae > Triticum > Triticum urartu. The sequence continues at coordinate 354,720,676 of NC_141873.1, read as the reverse complement.
AGCAAGAATCCGCCGCAGCAAAACCTCCTTTCAAGGGGTAATACCTGGCCCGGACACCCATTGCACGGGTTTTCTTCGGCTCACAGTCACATTCGGCTCTGCCGATAACCTCCGCTGCGAAAAGCTGACCTTCCACGTCGTCCCGTTCTCAAGTCGCTATCAAGCACTACTGGGACGTGAAGCTTTCGCTGGATTTAACGCAATACCACATTATGCATCTCTTACGCTTAAGATGCCCGGTCCATGAGGCATCATTTCTTTGATGGGGAAGCACTAAAGTGCGCCTCCCCAAGCGGAGGATAGTGTGGCCGCTTTAACAGCCCCACAGCAAAATGGCCTCACCGGCCAAAAAACTTCAAAATAGGTCATTTAAAGACCATGAACGCGGATAGACGAGTTTGGTGCAAAATCATCATTGATGCAGGCCTAGAAGCCATATACCCCCGCACAAGGGGCTCCACGCATACACAAATAAGAGACAATAAAGCTCAAACTTACATATCTTACCTTATACTTTGCTTATTTTAAAAAAATAATTTCGGCATGACCTGTTTTTCAACTCAGTTCCTCTCTTTTACAGATGAACGTCGTGCGACGCCCGTCCAGGATACGGCACAACGGAGACACAGGCGCAGACGTGCAGTAGGGACCCGTCCTAAAGGATTCTTTTTAGATTAAGACCCTGCGTAAACCTTTTTTACTGTCTCTTGTTGCTATACATCCCCTGGTTTTTCTTCCTAATATAACCAAGGAAGAGGCTAGCGTCTTGGCATGTGGCCACATCAGAATTTTTGCACGTACCTGGACACTAGGGGCTTTTTCAATAAAGAGTGCTGTTTGGCCCGCACTCATAAAGACCGAACACCTTAGGGAATGTTCGGCGTCGCGAGTTTTGGCATTATATGCATCAGCTCTGAATCATGTCTTTGGTCAAATGTTGGGTTGCCCGGCTCCTGAGTTCAGCTACCTTAAGTTCCGCTCTATCGGCTAAGGTAGCACCAGGAGAACTACTGCAATTGTGCCCCCGGTTCGGCCAGGGCGAGCACCTTAGTAGAGAAAGCCGAAAACTGACTGTCATGATGTAGCGTGAGACTGGTCAGCCACTCGATGACCGATCGGAATCTTTCGGATTCCTCCGCCTTGACGAAGGACCGCTTCCCGGTCAGGCACATACGCGCCCCGAATTCGGACGAGCGCAGTGGCCACCAAGGAGCTACCTAAAGAGTCTCATTTTCAAACTCCTATGGCTAAGTGAAAGTGTTAAAGCATTATAGTCCGGTTGCTTGGCCCGCTGCGCTATCATCTCCTTTGTAGGACCAAGACGTTGGGTTAAGTGTGAGAATGCATCTTTCGTGAGCACCCCCACACTATGTGCGTGGGGGCTGAAGCCAACGACTGCCATCTTTCAGATTCTATACATATATATATATATATCTTAAAACGGCCGATTAGAAGGTGTTTACAATACTTGGAGGCACAAGTATAAAATCAGCCACTACACTTTATCAAAATATTAATTACATATGCTATCATAACATAGCATCTTTCGAGCATTGCGTCTCTATTACACGAGCGCCTTCAAGAACTTCCTGAAAATAGTGCTCGGAAGGTACTCGGCTTTGGTCCGAATCTCAGGACGCAACAACGATGGTCTCCATCTCTGCCCAGTATGTCTTAACATGGGCTAGAACCATCCTAGCGCCCTCTATGCATGCTGACCTCTTAATTGCATCTATACACGGCACCGCGTCAAGAAATTGCTGCACCAAGCTGAAATAACTCTTCAGCTCCGATCTCCTCGGCCAGAGATGATCCATGACGTACTTCATGGCGAGTCCGGATAACCTATTCAGTTCGGCCCACTGAGCCAAACGATCGTCCACTGCTAGTGGACGCTCTGGATTATGAAACTGCGACCAGAAAAGCTCTTCCACTTCGCAATCTTTCTGACATCGAAAGTGTTCGGTCGCATCAGCGGCACTCGTTGCCAAGTCCAGATAGGTGTCCTTCACACTCCACATCCGGTCCAATGGAGCAAACTTTGGATCACAAAACTTCCTCCGCGGCATAAAGGGCTTTCCAGCCGCAATCTGTTCAGCCTGACGCAGCTCCTCTTTCGCAGCTCTCATCGCAGAGCGAGCGTCCTTGGCATCGGCAACGGCCTTTTCTAAATCCGTTTGTCTCGCCCGGTCTTCTTTCTCAAGAAGTTCGCAATGGTCTGCAGCGCTCTTTAAATTCTTGGCCATCTCGGCCATCTCCTCTTTGCTTCGGCAGCGAGCAGCCTGTTCGGCTCTCAGCTCTTCAAGGGCCTTCATGGCAGCCGCATCACTTTTTCTGGCTTGCTCCTTAGCTCGGGCAAGTTCTGCCCTAAGATTCTCCACGGCGGCAGTACCATCTGCATCAAGCACACACATTGTAAGACACTGGCATGAAGCTCCTCTTACCTGATGCTGCCCGAAGAATTACATACCTTGAGCCTCATCAAGCCGCTTGTTGACAAGCGCGATGTCGGCATCTGCCACGTCCAGTTGCCGCTTTAGTTCGGCCAAATCATTAGTCCGGTTTGATTCTGGACACCTCGCCACCTACATTCAAAGGCGACATCTTAGACCTAGGATTATGATCCTCTACGTGCCGTCATTTCTTGACAACACGCAGAGTCTCAGGGGCTACTATCTACACAGGGTGCATCTTATTTATGCGCAACTGACAAAAGTGTACATTATCTAATGTACCACAAAACCCGTCAGTAAACTTTTGACGGCCTCATGCAATCCGCTTTCTGCGGATGAAATCCTTTCAATCACCGTGCCCATCAAGGCACGATGCTCTTCTGAGATAGAAGCTCGCCCCAGCAGAATCTTTAGTTCTTCCGGCCGAGCACCAAACGGTGCCGGACTTGTCCTATGGCCTCTTTCGAAGACCAGACGCGGAGGACTTTGGGGGGCCGCACTGCCACCTCCCGTCCCTGCCGGATTCGGAGAAACCCTCCGCGACGACACCTCAGGGTCGCCCAGCTCGCTGGGCGGCACGGCAGGGGGAGGTGTTCCGCTCTCCATCATCTCTGGAAGAAGATCCCCCGAAGACGAGCTCTGCTGCGAGGGGCTGAGGTCCGAGCTACAAGGTAAAATTTCGGCTAAATCTTCTGAGATGCAAAATCACGGATTTCTCTCATCCCTCAAAAGGAAAAATCTTTTCTCCACTTACGGCTCGCTTGAGGGTTGATCCCTTGAGGGCGTAGTCCGGCCAAGGAACTTCCTGGCGTCGGACCCTCTGACGAGGATTTTCTTCCCCGTTTTGAGGCCATGGTTTCTGGGTCGTCAGAAGCGGCTCTCTTCTTCCCTTTAGGAGAGGAATTGTCGGTTCCTCCCTTCGGAGCAGCATCCTTCGAGGAGGTCGTAGCTTCCTTGTCCTCCCTCTCCAAAGGCATTATCTCCAGCATCCTGACTAGCATGGGATCCGGCCTGGTTTCAGGAAGGGGAGCCGGACACCTGATCAGCTTCGCCTTCGCTGTCCACTCCTGTTCAAAAAGACGGCTCTTTTAGGGGCAAGTTTATGACGATTATACGGATAGAAGGTCCGGGCACAAGGTTGCTTACTTGAGTATCCGGGCGATTGCAGCTTAAGCCTGCGTCCTCGGTTGAATCCGGACACATCTCTTGTGATCCGAAGAACAGTTTATACATCTCCGCGGGCATTGCGCCCATAAAATTTTGGAGAGCTCGCGGCCCCTCTGGATTAAACTCTCACAGGAGAAGGGGGCGACGTTTGCCGGGCAATATTCGGTGAATCAGCATGACCTGCATCACCTTGACCAAACTGAGGTCTCCTTCCAAGAGATCTTTAATTCGGCCCTGTAACAGGGGCACGTCTTTGGGCAAACCCCAATCCAATCCTTTGTTGACCCATGACACTAGCCATGATGGGGGACCCGAGCGAAAGGCAGGAGGCGCCGCCCACTTTGCGCTCCTGGGAGCGGTGATATAGAACCATTCTCGTTGCCACAAGCCGAGCTCCTCTTGAAAGAAGCCCTCGGGCCATGGAGCATCAGCATTCTTACTTATGACGGCACCTCCGCACTTTGTATGCCATCCCTCGATCATCTTCAGCTCCACTCCAAAAGTCATGAGCCATAAACCGAAGTGAGGAGTAACGCGGAGGAATGCTTCGCACACAATGATGAATGAGGAAATTTGGATGATGGACTCCGGAGCTAAGTCATGAAATTCCATCCCGTAATAGAACAGCAGCCCCCTCACAAAGGGATCCATCGGGAAGCCTAACCCCCGAAGGAAGTGAGACATGAACACTACGCTCTCACCGGGCTGGGGATTGGGAATAGCTTGCCCTTGAGCAGGCAACCTATGCAGAATTTCGGTGGTCAGGAACTTAGCCTCTCTCAACTTTAGCACATCCTCCTCCGTGACGGAGGAGGGCATCCATCGGCCTTGAAGGTCGGAACCGGACATTGTCGAAGGTCCGAAGCACCTGGAATCTGAAGCCTAGGGTGTTGGAACTCGAGGTGACGGGCGAACTCGTTTGAGGTTGGAAAAAGGAGTAAGGCCTTGGTCTCTTTATAAGAGGTTGAATACCAAGAGCCCTCCTCATAACCGTTTGGGACTCGCCTTTAATCGAGAAAACATGCTAATGGGCACGATTGGGTTACCCACATCCGTATTAATGAGAATCCCGTAAAAAGGGCACAAGATCTCTGCTTTGACAAGACGTGCCAAGGAAACCACCTCGCAAAACATGCTGAGGTGGGGAAGTAAAAACGATTCGAGTAGAGGACTTGGCTGTAGTGTGATGGCGCACTGCAGAATACGTCAGCAGATTTGATTTGTGTTAATATTATTCTCTCTATACCAATATGTGGAAACTTATTTTACAGAGCCGGACACTACTCTTGGTGATTACAATCTTCTATGAAGAACTTGGAGGAGGAACCCGCCTAGCAATGCCGAAGACAATTTGCGCGCCGGGCTCATCGTCATTGAAGCCTGGTTCAGGGGCTACTGCGGGAGTCCTGGATTAGGGGGTGTTCGGATAGCCGGACTATACCTTCAGCCTGACTCCTGGACTATCAAGATATAAGATTGAAGACTTCGTCCCGTGTCCGGATGGGACTTTACTTGGCGTGGAAGGCAAGCTTGGCGATGCAATATTCAAGATCTCCTACCATTGTAACCGACTCTGTGTAACCCTAACCCTATCCGGTGTCTATATAAACTGGAGGGTTGTAGTCCATAAAGGATCAACTCCATACACAATCATACCATAGGCTAGCTTCTAGGGTTTAGCCTCCTTGATCTCGTGGTAGATCTACTCTTGTACTACCCATATCTTCAATATTAATCAAGCAGGAGTAGGGTTTTACCTCCATCAAGAGGGCCCGAACCTGGGTAAAACAAAGTGTCCCCTGTCTCCTGTTACCATCCGACCTAGACGCACAGTTCGGGACCCCCTACCCGAGATCCGCCGGTTTTGACACCGACAATCATCAATGAACACCACGACGAACTTATCCAAAGACTCCATAAACACTTTGTTCATCATGTTCATGAAATATGCAGGTGCATTAGTCAGACCAAAGGACATAACGGTATACTCATATAGCACATACCTGGTGGTCAAAGCCGTCTTAGGTATATCCTGCTCTCGAATCTTCAACTGATTGTATCTTGATCGCAGATCGATCTTGGAAAATACCTTAGCTCCTTGCAATCGATCAAACAGATCATTGATCATTGGCAGTGGGTACTTGTTCTTGATTGTTACCTTGTTCAATCCTCGATAATCAACAACCATCCTTAATGATCCATCCTTCTTCTCCACTAGAAGTACCGGCGATCCCCAAGGTGAAGAACTTGGGCGAATATAACCTTTATCCAGTAACTCCTTAATCTGCTTCTTAATCTCCTCCAAATCCTTTGCAGGCATTCTATACGGTCTCTTTGATATTGGTCATGTGCCTAGCAAAAGCTCAATCAAAAACTCAATATCTCTATCTGGCGGCATGCCTGGCAACTCTTCTGGAAACACATCCGGAAAATCCTTTACCACCGGTACTTCCTCCTGTACAACTCCTGTTAGGGAATTTACTTGAGTCCTATTCAGCACATGCCGTGATACATACTTGATCCTTCCTCCTTCTGGGGTGGTAAGCAAAATCAACTTACTAGCGCAATCGATGTTTCCTCCATACATCGATAGCCAATCCATACCCAGAATTACATCCAAACCTTGTGATTCCAAAATGATTAAATCCGAGGGAAAAACATGCCTACCTATACTCAATGGCACTTGAAAACATCCTCGACTGGCCATATACTCCGCTCCCGGTGAGCTTACTAACATAGGTGTTCTAAGAACTTTGCTGGGTAGTTTATAATTATCCACAAATCCTCGTGATATGTAGGAATGCGATGCACTAGTATCGAAAAGAACGATTGTAGTAAATGACTTAACCAAAAACTTACCTATTACTGCATCTGGCTGGGCTTCAACATCCTCCATGTTAACGTGATTCACCTGTCCCCTGTTGAAAGGGTTCGGCTTCTTCCCAGAGCTTCCATTGCCATTTCCATTCTGGGATCCAGGACATTCATTAGCATAATGTTCGGTCTTCTGACACTTATAACAAGTGACTTGGCTCAGGTCTCTCTTGGCTGGGGTTGATGGGTTGGTACGGTTCTGGTCGTTGCTTCCTCCATTCCCATTACCATTCTTGGGGCCATTATGATTGTGCGAGCTACCTCCTCCATGGGTATGCTAGAAATGTCCTCCCGATTTCGGGGTAAAACGTGGCTTCTGCTGAGCTCCAGAGTTGTACTTCCCTTGTCCATACTTCCTCTTGCGATTCTCAATCTGTTGCTGCTTCCCTTCAATCATAAGAGCACGATCTACCAACTCCTGGTAGTTGTTGAAAGTTGCTACCATAAACTGCATGCTCAACTCATCATTCAAACCTTCCAGAAACTTCTCCTTCTTAGCTGCATCCGTAGCAACGTCATCTGGGGCATAACGTGCTAGCTTACTAAAGTCATCCACATATTGGCCAACGGTCCGTCTTCCTTAGAACAAGTTGCGAAACTCACGCTTCTTCATGGCCATAGCTCCAGCTGACACATGGGAAGTACGGAAAGCCTGCTGAAACTGATGCCATGTGATCGTGGCTATAGGGTAGGTGACAGTGTAATTCTCCCACCATGATGCTCATGGTCCATCCAACTAATGTGCGGCAAAGCGCACCTTCTCAGCATCAGTACATCCTGTAGTGGTTAACTCCCTTCCAATCTTGCGGAGCCAATCATCTGCTACTATAGGCTCGGTGCTGCTGGAGAACACCGGCGGATTTAGCCTAAGAAAACGGGTTAGGTGATCAACAGGTGGTGGTGGATTGTTGTTGTTGTTGTTCCCCTGATTCTGATTCTGGACTAGCAACTGCATCAGGGTATTCTGCTGCTGGATCAATTGGGTGAGCTCCGGTGGGAACGCAAATCCGGGGTCACGTCTCGGAGGCATATGATGGGTTTAGAAAAGATGAGAATATAAGATAGAATAAGGTCTAGAGAGAAGACACTACCCATATGCACATGAGGCAAATGCAAACAAAATCACTTCATTCAATCAAACAAGGGCATACAATGGTCTATATATCGTTACAAAAGTGCTCGGGCTATACTAGATACATGGAAGAATACTACCTACTGATATGGTGGTCGACTAGAAAAACTGCTCCGATGAAGACTCCATGATATCCGCTCCAGCTTCATCAACATAGTCATCATCGCTATCGTCTGGGTCCGAGTCGGCGTCGTCGATGATGATGTAGTTCTCTGGACAAGTGCAATCATCTTCTCCTCCAGTTGCGGGAAATCCCATGAACACTTTTAGCTTCTTCTTTAGATCACCATTCTTCTCCACTAGCGTTGCTATTTCCTCCTCATATCCATCGCGCATAGACTTGAGTTCTTCTTCTAGCTCCATGATCTTGGTCATGGCCTTATTCAGGTCTATCATGCCTGCGCACATCTGGTTCTCCTGGCGTCGAATGTGCTGGTTTAACTCCTGGATGAAAGCAGCAATTGATCTATCCTTCCTGGTGCTGGTCATCTCCCATTGCTCATCTCAGCGCCCACAAATCTGGTAGATAGTATCCTTGAGATCCTTGTGGTAGACTTCTCCAATACGTCCCATGGCGATGTGGGCTGCCATGCTCTTTCCTAGACTCCAGGTTGGTGCATCAAAGGAAAATTCTATGGGTTCAGTGACTGGCATGAACGTCCTTCCTGGAACTTGAACTTGAATCATCCAGCGTTCCTCTTCAGGTAAAGTGGCGTTGTAGGTCCCGGTCAATCTTGGTACTCCGATGTTCAGGTATCTAGTGACTTCCTTCAAGTGACGTCCAAAGGGTGTATCCATCCGGTTGCGTGAACTTGTTCCTTGCATCCGCCATCCTAAAAGAGTAGAAAAGATGAGGAGTCAGAGATGAGAAGAGTGAGTAGTGATCTAGGGCTTTTAGCTTAGTGGTCGTGTCCTACAATCAACGTGTGCTCTGTTACCATCTTGTAGTGACCAGACCTCAAACAGTCCGATCTATGTGCTTTAGTGTCATCCCGGGATCAGTAATGCTGACACGCACATTACTTGAAGGATTTATAACAGAGTAGCAATCACACACTTATTACATCGAATGTCTCAGAAGAGAACTTATTACAAAAAATATGGCTTAAGGCCATCTAATAACGATAACAGCGGAAGGCTTGGATGATAAGTGAGTCCATCAACTCCAATGGCATCACTGAGTATAGAACCACGACCTAAAGGCACCTTACTCGTCGTCTGAAAATTCTGCAACATGAACGTTGCAGCCCGAAAACGGGTCAGCACATGGAATATGCTGGCAATGTAACACATAGGGAATAATGAACAGAATAGGCTATACTATATGCATATATGGCTGGTGGAAAGCTCTATGGTTACAGTTTGTGTAAAGCCAGTTTTTCCCTACTGCAAAGGAATAAATTTTTATTTAACTATCATGGTGGTTGTTATACATTGAGAGTGTAGACACCCTCTCAATCCCAATTAAACATCATCCTTAAAACCCAACAAAATTAATCAAAGTCACAATGATGAGATTCACATGATAATCCAAGTACTAGATACTGAAGTTGTCCATAACCGGGGACACGGCTAACCATGATTAGTTTATACACTCTGCAGAGGTTTGCACACTTTTCCCCACAAGACTCGATCTCCTCCGTTGGGATTCTCGCACTACATGGTGTTTGAGAAACGGATGAACGAGACATAGTCTTTCAGAAGTGCTAGCACCTTACAATCGGGTAGACCGTTACACCTACTTTCCCCTACATCTGCTAGTCTACCACTGTAAGAGCTCGCACGACTTAATCAACTATGCTAGAGCCCATACTAGCTTGTGGCTGCACATGGAAGTTTCTAGCATGAATAATCTCATGAATCCTTTCAGCCTGGGTGGCGGTTCATAAAGAAAAACAGGCAATCGCTGGAATACCCAGGTGCCTCAATCCACCCAGATGTGTATTAAAGTTGCCACCTTAAATAAACCATTAATTAACAATCTCACATCTGTCATGTTTACACTCACCCAATCCACGTCTACTAGCATAGCATGGCAATAAGCAAACGTAGAAGTAACTCCCAAGGGTTTGATAATAAAACAGGTAATAGGTACTACCTCATCTACTTCCCAACCCACAATTTAATTAGATCATAATCATGCAATGTTTTGAGGATCGATCTAATGCAATAAAACTGGGTAGTAAGAGATATGATCAAAGTGTTACTTGGCTTGCTGATGATCCGCGAAACCTAGAGATTCAAAGTAGCAAGCGGCGCACTCCGGGTACTCTATCGCAAACAAACAAGCACACCATAGTACTCATCTAATGCACGGGTAAAACTCAAATAAGAGAACTAACCAGAAAGTTCAACTTAAGAACTCCGGTTTGCAAAAAGAATCAAATCGAACGAAGCAACGAAAGTCAAACGGCAAAAGAAACAAGCCTCGTTTACTAATCTGGATCTAAGTCAAATTTTACAGATGCAAAAACTTGTTTGAGTTGGTTAAACAGAAAGAGGGTTTCGAGACGAAACTCCAGGCGCTTGAATCGCCTGATTCCGATAAACGAGCGAAAAATTAAACTAAACCGAAAAACGGATCAGAAATCGTGATCAGAAATAATCGCGGAAAATCCGAGAAAAAGAAAAACTGACGAACAGATTAACGAACGAACGTGTGAACGCTCGCTAGATAAATAAACCGGAAAAACTATTCTATTAAAAAAACGAAACTAGGGTTTTCTAAAAAACCAGATCGGTTTCTTTAGAAAAACCGGGGCGGCGGGCTGCTACCTCGGCTCGGGCTCCGGCGAGGCTCCGGGCGGCGTGGGGTGGCGGGGTGGCGGCTCCTGGCGGCGGTGGCGGCAGGTGGCTTAGGCGGCGGCGCAAGGCAGCGGGGGGCGGCGGCTTGCGGCGGGGAGGCGCAAGGCGGCGGGGGCGGCTGCGGCGACTCGGGGCTCCAGGGGGGGTGGTATTTAAAGGAGGGGGAGAGGCGGAGGCGGCGGCTCCGGCTTGGACTCTCCCGAGTCCGGCGGCGGGCCGGCCTGGCTCGGCTGGGCTTCGGCCTAGTCGGGCGCGCGGGAGGTTTTTGTTTTTTTTAAATAATTCCACCGAACTAAGAAAAATCCTAAAATATATATATATATATATAAATCTAAAAATGCCAAAACAAATTATCACCGTCTAAATAAAATATTTAGAACAGGATGAACATTTTCTTGGCCCTAAAATGTAGTTTTTTGAAAACTTGCAATTTTTCCTAAATTCAAATAAAACAACGAAAAACTCCAAAATAAAATCTTATTTGATTTTTTTATTAAATGATCAATATTTCCTTATTTTGGGAAAGTCATTTTATTCCCTCTCACTTATTTTGATAATTTGAAATAATTGAAGATAAAATAAATAAAATCAAATGATCCTATTTTCAGAATTTGAGAAAACTCAAATATGAAAATAACGAAATCCCCAACTCTCTCCGTGGGTCCTTGAGTTGCGTATAATTTATAGATCAGGCTCAAAAGCAATAAAATATGATATGCAATGATGATCTAATGTATAACATTCCAAATTGAAAATTTGGGATGTTACAGTAGGCCAGCCCCCAGGTGCTGCCACGTGGACCGCTATGCCATCCACTGGCAGACGGCAAATATGCAAAGGTCTTTGCCATCCCCCAGCAGATGGCAAGTATGCAAAGGTATTTGTCGTCTGCCCGCAGACGGCAAAGCACGCCATTAACCCACTAACGACCTGTAGCTAACACGTCTGCCGTCCAGGTCCTTTGACGTATGCTGGCATACGACAAAGACCATTTCATCTTTGTTGTCCGCCAACAGACGACAAAGATGCCTTTGTCGTAGCTCGTTTAGCCGAACCTGTTGCCGTCTGCTGGCGGAAGGCAAACGCCTATGCCATCTACCAGGCATGCCTTTCCCGTCCGCCATGGCAGACGGCGAAATTCTTGATTCCTGTAGTGCATGAGCTCTCTAGAGAAATTATCATTCAAATTTTTTATGCTCGGCTTTCTCATGATGATCAATCCATGCTTGATACTTCTTATACTGGTTCTTTTATGTAGAAGACTATTGAATTTAGGCGGGATATTTTAGAAAGAATTAAATGCAACTCTGAAGATTGGGAACTTGACAAAGGTAAAGAGTCAGGTATTAAGCTTGAGTTTGATGGTGTTAAATCTTTTATGAATATCGATGCTTTTCACAAGTTTAGCACTAAATATGGACTTGACTCTGAGATAGTAGCCTCTTTTTGTGAATCATTTGCTACTCATGTTGATCTCCCCAAAGAGAAGTGGTTTAAATATCATCCCCCTATCAAAGAAGAAATTAAAGAACCTGACATATCTAAAGATGAAACTATTATTTACAATGTTGATCTAGATTTGCCTACTGCTTATATTGAAAAAACACCTTTCCCTATTAGGATAAAGGAACATGCTAAGGTTTGAACTGTGGTTCGCAAAAGTAATATTAGAGCACCTAAACTTGCTGAACAAATTAAAGTAGAACCTAGTGTTGCTATGGTTAAAGATCTCCTGGTAGAAAATATTGATGGCCAGGTTATTTACTTCTGTGATGAAGCTGCTAGAATTTCTAAACCCGATGAAAAAGATAAACATAGACCTGTTGTTGGCATGCCCGTTGTCTTAGTTAAAATAGGAGATTATTGTTATCATGGTTTATGTCACTTAGGTGGTAGCGTGAGTGCTATCCCTTTTATCTTATACCAAGAAATTATGAAAGACATAACACCCGCTAAAATAGAAGACATAGATGTTACTATTAAACTTGCTAATAGACATACCATCACACCACTTGGGATTGTTAGAGATGTTGAAGTCGTGTGTGGGAAAATAAAATACCCTACCAATTTCCTAGTTCTTGGTTCCCCACAAAGTTGACTTTTGTCCCGTTATCTTTGATAGACCTTTCTTGAACACTATCAATGCTACTATAGATTGTCATAAACAAACTGTCAGTGTTAGCTTTGGTGATGAGTCTCATGAATTTAATTTTTCCAAGTTTAATAGACAACCTCATAAGGAAGAATTACCTAGTAAGAATGAAATAATTGGTATTGCTTCTATTGCCGTGCCTCCTACTGGTCCACTAAAACAATATTTGCTAGACCATGAAATTGATATGCATATGCATGAAAGAAATGAGATAGATAAATTTTTCTTTGAACAACGACCCCTGTTCAAACATGATACGTGTCCAATGTATCTATAATTTATGAAGTATTCATGCTGTTATTTTATCATTCTTGGATGTTTTACAATCATTTTATAGCAACTTTATATCATTTTTTGGAACTAACCTATTGACCCAATGCCCAGTGCTAGTTGATGTTTTTTGCTTGTTTTTTACATCATAGGAAATCAATATTAAACAGAGTCCAAACACAGTGAAACTTTTTGGAGATTTTTTATGGACCAGAACACCCAAGATGGGCCATAGAAGCACCTGGGGGGCGCCCCAAGGGGGCACAACCCACCAGGGCGCGCATGGGGGCCCAGGCGCACCCAGGTGGGTTGTGCCCACCTCGGTGGCCTCCCACACCCCTCTTTACCCTATATATTCCCAAAAATTCCAGAAACCCTTGAGGTTAACCTAGATCATAAGTTCCGCCACTACAGGCCTCTGTAGCCACCGAAAACTAATCTAGACCCCGTTCCGGCACCCTACCGGAGGGGGAATCATCTCCGGTGGCCATCTTCATCATCTCAGCGGCCACCACGATGAGGAGGGAGTAGTCCACCCTCGGGGCTGAGGGTTTGTACTAGTAGCTATGTGTTTAATCTCTCTCTCTCTCTCGTGTTCTTGAGATGTCACGATCTTGAAGTTTCACGGGCTTTGTTAATATAGCTGGATCATATGGTCTTTTCCCCTCTCTATCTTGTGATGAATTGAGTTTTCCCTTTGAGATTTTGTTTTATCGGATTGAATACTTTTCTGGATTTGAGAGCACTTGATATATGTCTTGCAAATGAATACTCATGGTGACAATGGGGTATTATTTTGATTAACTTGATATATGTTTTGGCACTCAACTCGTGGATTCCCGAGGTGATATTGGGGTAATCTATGCATAGGGGTTGATGCACGTTCTTGTCTTTGTTTCTCTGGTAGAAATCTTGGGGCACTCTTTGAAGTTCTTTGTGTTGGATTGAGTATTATGAATATAAATTTGCTTTGGTGTTATTTTAGTATGAACTCTAGGATAGATCGAATGGAAAGAATAGCTTTGTGTTATTTTAGTACGAACTCTTGAATAGATCGAATACAAAGAATAGCTTTGAGGTGGTTTCGTGCCCTACAAACAATTTATTCTTATGTTCTCCACTAGATAGGAACTTTGGAGTGATTCTTCATCGCACTTTGAGGGGTGGTTATATGATCTAATTGTATTAGCATTGTTGAGAGGTTGCACTAGTGAAATTATGTACCCTAGGCCTCATTTTCTAGCATTGCAATACCGTTTTTGTGCCCGTTTACTATTTGCTACCTTGCTGTTTTTATTTATTCAAATTATAAAAATATATTTCTACCATCCATGACTACACCATAACACTTGATTAGGGCCAGTTAACTGCTGGGAGAAATACCAATATAAAGGCAAACAAACTGCCGGGATTATTTAACCGCTGGCACAAGTCCTTCCAGGCAGAAAAACTGCCGGTAGAAATTGACCAACAAGGACATATTTACTGCCGGCGTTCATATCCACCATTTAAGTCATTTTATCTGCCGGGAGAACTCAATCTCGGCCCATTATCTGCCGAGAACTGTTCATGGCGCGAAAACGAAATAATTGGGCCCAACAGCGCGCTACCACGAAAGCGCGCGCCAGAAAGCCCAAAACGCCTTCTGCTCCGACCCTACTACCGTCGTCCCGACCAGATCTAGCCCAAATCCCTTGTGCATTGACCCTAGCCGCCGCCGACCGCCCTCTGCCGCCCGACCCCAGCAGCCCTCGACCACCCATCACACCAACCTTCCTCCCGGAGCACCGCTGCCGCCGAGCAACCTCCTCTCCCGCTGTCAAGTACCATCGTCCGCAGATCTGATTCGCCCTCTGCCGCATCCCTAGCGCCGCCCAAATGTCGCCGCTCCCTCCATGCTTTCTCCCTGGGTTGTAGCGTCTCCTTGCACCTCTACCGAACTGCCGAGATGGGCGTGCAGCGAGATAGGTTTGGCGCCGCCGGCCCCTCCTGGTCATCCTCCTCCTGTGCGTGCTCCTCCACCCCTGGTCACATCATGCTCTCCAGCCCGTCGTCCTTCATCTGTACTACCCCAGTTCGTGCTCCTCCGTCCTCCCCTTCTTGTACTTCGAGCCCGAGGTATGGTCCCTGGTGTTTCCTATTCCATTGTATTTGTTTCTGTTCTTTTTTGTTAACGTAGCAATGACCCTTGACATACTTGTGAGAAACTTGTGCTTACATTTACTTATGTGTGTGCCTTGCAGAATCATAAGTTAATAGATGTTGGTTGTCGGATTTCGGGTTCCGGCAGACCCTTGAGGTTTGAACACTGGGCTGCGTGCGGAGATTTCGCCTTCTACCTACCTGCACCCCTCCGCCTCGCTAAGATCTAAGCTATGGAAAGAACAGCACAAGAGACACAGGGTTTATACTGGTTCGGGCCACCATTGTGGTGTAATACCCTACTCCAGTGTGTGGTGTGGTGGATTGCCTCTTGGGCTGATGATGATGAGCAATACAAGGAAGAACAGCCTCGCGAGGGTCTGTTCTTGGCTGGGGGATGAACTGCTAGGAGGAGTTCAATCACCCTCTCTCTCTCTCCGATTCTCTCTCCGATTTCGATCTCCCCCTACCCTATGGGTGGCTAGTCCTATTTATAAGCAAAGGCCCTAGGCCTCTTCCCAAATATTGAGCGGGAAGGGCGCCAACAATTGGGCATTTTGAAGGGGAACATCTGGTACACTTATCCTGACTAAAGTTGGTCCTCGCCTGCCAAAGGCTCTGGTGGTGACGCTGGCGTGGGCTCCACAATGACTTCCTTCCTGCCGTTGGGCTGGTCTTGGTCTCGTTGCATCGAAATGGGTGTCTTTGCTTGATGCTCTCGCCTGCGCTTGCTCCCTTTGCACCAAAGAGGAAAGGAGGACACTGCGCGGGCTGGCGCCCGCCTGGTACCCTTGGTGGTCATGGCTTGCGTCATGGGCACCTCGTGAGGTACCCCGCCTTGATCTCTCTGCCTCCTTGCGAGCCAGCGTGATGAGGCCGTGACTGAGGAAACTCTGTGTCATCCGCCCCGCGAGGCTTGACCCCTCGCGAGGGTCTTGGGTCTGTGTTGATGAAGATGGGCCGTGCTGGGCCCCTCCTTGAGCCACGCCGCAGGCCGCAGGCAGGCAATTCTGGGGGCCCCCGTTCCCAGAACGCCGACAGTAGCCCCCGGGCCCAAGGCGCGCCCGGACTTTGCCGTGCAGGGAGGCGAAAGGGCAAGTGCGAAGCGTCGCGGGCCCTAATAGCCTGCGGCCTTGGGTGCAGCATGGCAGTTGACTGGACGTGGGCGCCTCAGCAGCCGCGCGAGTTGATAAGGGAGCGACACCTGCCTAGGCTTTGCTTTTTGCTTTCTCCGGTTGCTTCTCAGATCCCCTTTCTTGCGCCTCTCCTTCCTTCTCGCCTCCATCATCCCGCAGGGAGAACTCCTGAAGCTTTGGCTGCAGCACACCGGCTGCAGCACCCTCGCGACCGAGGCAGAGGTCGCGGTCGTTGCCCCGGGCGAGGTCTTCATGACTCGAGGCTGGAGCGAAATCGCCCGGGTTTGCAGGACAAGAGGCGCCCTCGCGATCCACTTGGAGTACGATGGTGCTTCGGTGATGTTCTTCAAGGTCTTCGGTGCTAACGGGCGCCGTCTGGAGTGCTGCCCCGGGAGAGGTGGTCGGGACCCTGCTACGGTGAGGACTGGGCCCGCCGACCGCTCCCTTGGCGGCTGCTCAAGCGGCGGAGGCGTCGGAGGGTCCAGCGACTCCGGCGAGCTCTTCGCGACTCCGGAGACGAGCGATGACAGCTACGAGCCCCCGAGCCGGCGCCGCTCCTGGAGTAGGCCGGGCTCGTCAGGCCATCGCCAACTCTGATCTGGATGGGGTTGGCGCCGGTGCTTGACGGTCCACTGTTGATGATGGCGTCTTTTGCAGGGGCGCGTGTAGTTAGCGTCCTTTTAGGATCTTTTCCCTGCGAGGAATCAAAGACGCGTCCCGTGGGGGCTTGTAAGGTGCCTGTGATCCTGTTTTGTTAATATAACCCTTGTCGTAGAATTGTGCGAGTTGCTCATTCCGTCTTAGCTCAGTTCTCCCTTTCAAACCTCACGAGGGCTTGGTGCTCTGTGCCGACAGGTCCCAGTCCCAAGGCAGCTTCAGCCGTCGCTGGTATGCCAGAATGCGATGCCGTGGTCAAGGCCAGGAGGTGAGTGACCCGGGGTCCGGTAAGAGCCCCTGAGTCGCGATGCTCAGGAGGTCCCCTTTGGCGCCCAAGCAGCCGTCGTTCAGTGAGAAAGGAGAGTGGCGTCGCTAACAGGGGATTGCATTAGGTGCGGGGATGGTGCCACGGTAGCTGGTGCTTCCGGGTGGTGACTTATCTCGAGAATTAGGGGCCGCTCTCTGGTGTGTCGCCGGGTCCGTGCATCGGCAGGCGTGAGGTTGCTCGGCGAGGTCCTCGCGTGTCCCTCCCCTCTCGCCTTTGCTCCCCTTTCTGCTCTACGTCCTCGGGTCCCGGCCCTCGAGCGAGTCTCAGCCATCGCTGGTATGCCAGGTCGCGATGCCGTGGACAAGGCCAGAGGGTGAGGGCTGAAGAGCCAGTAGGAGCCCTAAATCGCGATGCTCAGGCACCCCCCTTTAACGTGCAAGTGGTTCGCGCGGATGAGAGTGAAGGATACACCGCAAGGGCCTCGCCTGATGCAGCTCCTTTAGGAGATCCTGTAGACCCATCATGAAAGAACGAGGGGTTGCCATGACAATTGACAGTCAGCCGTTGGTTGCTTCCGAGGGGCGATGAGGCACTGAAGGCTTGACGAGGTGGCGCCATGCGGGGCTGTAGCGGCCAGAGCTCAGCCATTCAGGTTTGTCGGCGTTGCAGGGACGGACCCATGCGCAAGCGTCGTGCCGTTTGGGAGCAGCTCCACCAGTTGGCGTCAGTTGAGCAGGCAACTAGGTAAAACACATTAGCCGCAAAGGAGTGGATTCATTCAAATAGATGCTGGGAAGGCGGACATCACTGGGTCAGGCCCGAGCGACTTGGGGATGATGCAGCCCGTGGGGCGCCCCCAACAAAGTAAGCTAACAACATGAAATAAAAGGGATACATGCCGCAGGGACGGACCCAGACGTCCTGGGAATAATGCAGCCCTGGGGGGCACTCCCAGCTGGAAATGAAACTTGAAAGATGTCACCTGATGATGTTGAGGATGAATGAGTGTTGGTGTAGCAGACTCAGTGGGCTGCGGAAGACGATCCTCACGAGCCCCAGGCCCAGGGGCCTCGGGAGGCTCCAGAGGCGCTGGTGGCTCCTCGCGGACCATCTCCATCTCTGCCAGGGCTGCGGAACGCCTGGCCTCTTGAGCCTCCATGATACCCCTCATGAGGCGCGGGTATGTGGCAGCCGCGTTCGGCAAGCCGTAAGGCATGCGAACGTAGCTGTGGGGTGGACCTTCACAGCGCCCCACTCGCAAGGGCCAGAGGCGCTCCAGAGAGGCGACTCGATTGAGCCCTGGTATGTCGATGCAGACGTGCAGCCCACCATCCTCGCCTGGATGGGGAGCCACAGCTGGTAGGCGGCCGCCGCCTTTCATGACTCTTGACTCCTGTAGCTCCTGAATGGCCTTGCTGACGAACTCCTAAGGGTCTGGCCCTCCTTGCCTTACTCCTTCTTGAGGGAAACGTGCTTCGAAACACGCCTCCATGTGGTGCCCAAGCGCCTCCCTCGTGACCTTAGCCAGGTCGGTGGCCCTCCAAGGGAGAGCCCCCGAGCCCTGCCTGAGGAGGGCGCCGGGCGCGCTTTCCTATGCGATGGAAGGAGGTTCCCCCTGGGTAGGCGCGGGCCCTGAGGGGCCTGCCTCCTGAGGGGCTGGGCCTGACGATGTCTTCTTCTTCTTGGGGGCGGTCTCGGGAAGCCTCCTGCTTCCGCGATCCGGGTCTTCCAGAGATGCGGCCTGAAAGGCTCGTTCCAGGGAACACACCGCGTCCTTCTCTTCACAGGGCACCGTGATGACTCCGCCACTTCCTGGCATCTTGAGGACGTTGTAGCCGTGGTGAGTTACGGCCATGAACTTGGCCAGCGCTGGGTACCCAAGGATGGCGTTGTACGACAGGCGAATGTGAGCGACGTCGAAGTCGATGAGCTCGGTGCGGTAGTTGTCACGTGCCCCGAAGGTGACAGGGAGGCGGACCTGCCCAATCGGGACCGTGGAGCCGTCGGTGACTCCGGAGAAAGGCTTGGTTGGCTGAAGCTGGTTGTAGGGCACTTGGAGATTGTTGAATGTTTCCACGGACAGGACGTTGAGCCCTGCCCCGCCATCGATGAGGGCACTTGGAGATTGCTGATGATTGGGGAACAAAGCATCAGGAGGACTCCGGCTATGGCCGCACACTTGAGCTAATCTGCTGAGCTGAATGTGATGGCGCATGCCGACCACCTGAGAGGGCGCGTGGCTTCGAGCTTGGGGAGGACTGCATTCACTTCCCGGGCGAACTGCTTGAAGATGCGTTGAGAGGCTGGGGCTTGAGCCCCTCCCAGGATGTAGGCGATCGCGCGCGGCTCCTGGAAGCCCCCAGCCCCCTCGTCCTGATGGCGGTCCTTGTTTCTCCTTGGCTGCGACTGTAGCGGAGGGAGGCCTGCGTCGCCTTGCGGGCGATCCTCGTGAGGCTGATCCCTCCGGTCTTCCTCGCGAGGCGGGTCTTGCCAGCGATCCTCGCGAGGTCGATCGCGCCACCCTTGGCGGGGGCAGCGGTCTTCCCAGCGTCCTGCGTTCCCTCCTCCTCCTCGACTGTACCGGTCACTGCGGTCGGGGCGACGGCCGATCCTTCCTTCTCACACGGCTCGGAGCTCTTGACATTCGTTGGTGTTGTGGGTGTGGAGGTCGTGGTACACACAGTACCGACTGCCCTTGGAAGATTCGGGCTGATCTCTGCCCCGCTTGGTGTCTGGTTCTGCCACGAGCATGGCATCCCCCTTGCGCTTCACATCCTTGGCCTAATGCTTCTTCTCTTCTGGGTCCGTGGCAGGCAGCACGAGGAGGGAGAGACGCCCTTCTTCAGCCCTGGCGCCCTTCTTCTGTGACCTTGGGAATCTTGAGATATGCGTTGTTGAAGCGCTGGATGTACTTCTGCAGGGTCTCTCCGGGTTGTTGCTTGATGCGGTGCATGTCGCTCACGGTGGGTGGCCGGTCGCGAGTATCTTGGAAGTTGGCGATGAAGCGGGTGCGCATCTCGTCCCAGGAGGAGATCGTGCCTGGAGCCAGGTTCAGGAGCCAGGTGCGGGCCCCGTCCTTGAGCTCCATGGGAAACCAGTTCGCCATGACCTTCTCGCCTCCGTTGGCAGCTTCGATGCCCAGCTCATAGAGCTGGAGGAACTCCGCAGGGTCGGCCGTGCCGTCGTAACGAGGAGGCAGGTCTGGCTTGAACTTGCCGGGCCACGCGACGCTACATAGCTCGGTGGTGAAGGCACGGCAGCCTACTGTGGCCACGGGAGGCCTTGGGTGGCGGAGAGCTTGGTCTTGCATGTCCCCACGCGTTGCAGCTGGGAGCAGCACGGGGTCTTGACGTGCGGGAGTAGGAGCATGGTCGAGACGCGCTGGAGCAGGGAGCGCCCGGGCAGCTTCTTGCGGGCGAGGGACATCTTGGCAGCTCTGCTCTTGCCGCGCTAGCACCTGATGGAGCGGGTTCCGCACAGGGGCCACGCGCCTTGGATCCATGGCGCCTTCTTGAGGAGGAGGCGGCTGGGGCGCCGCCGGAGCTTCCTCGCCCGCGCGGGGTGGGGTGCGGTGCAGCGAAACGGTTTGTGACACTTTGTATTTGTGACACTCTACGGCGTTATTCTAGTACGAACTCTAGGGCTAATTGTGACACTTATAGGAATAGCCCAATGGATTGATTGGAAAGAATAACTTTGAGGTGGTTTCGTACCCTACCATAATCTCTTCGTTTGTTCTCCGCTATTAGTGACTTTGGAGTGACTCTTTGTTGCATGTTGAGGGATAGTTATATGATGCAATTATGTTATTATTGTTGAGAGCACTTGCACTAGTGAAAGTATGAACCCTAGGCCTTGTTTCAACACATTGTAATACCGTTTGTGCTCACTTTTATCATTAGTTACCTTGCTGTTTTTATATTTTCAGATTACAAAAACCATTATCTACTATCCATATTGCACTTGTATCACCATCTCTTCGCCGAACTAGTGCACCTATACAATTTACCATTGTATTGGGTGTGTTGGGAACACAAGAGACTCTTTGTTATTTGGTTGCAGGGTTGCTTGAGAGAGACCATCTTCAACCTACGCCTCCTACGGATTGATAAACCTTAGGTCATCCGCTTGAGGGAAATTTGCTACTGTCCTACAAACCTCTGCACTTGGAGGCGCAACATAGTCTACAAGAAGGTTGTGTAGTAGACATCATCGAGAAGGTAAATTTAGTTGAAAAAGAAAATGAGTATTTGAAAGAAAAAATTAAAATAATTGAAGAAGAGAAGATGACATTGGAGTCGTATGTTGCCGATGTCGTCGATGATCACAAGATGAAGATGAATGCAATGCGCTTTAAGATGGATGCAATGAGCGTGAATATTAAGAGGATTAAAAAATATGCCATTGATAATGAGGCTTGGTATCATTATGCTGTTGGATCAACTGTTACCTTAGTTGCGATCTTCATCACATTTATTGTGATGAGGGTAAGTTTTCTCTACTGTTTTGCTTTACAAATGGATACTTGGCTTATTTTCCTCCTAAATGGCATAATTACCCAAGTTAGATAAAAATGAGCTATACTTAGCTTCTTCAGTTCATTTATGACATACTTAGATCAAAAATGGCATGATAATCTTTGCTACCTCCAAAATGATATAGACTTAGCTTATTTTCCTCGAAAATGACATAATAACCTTACTAAGCTCCAAAATGACCTATTTACCTAGCTTAGCTCTAAAATGACCTACACTTAGCATTTTTACCTAGCTTAGCAATAAAGTGGCATTTTTACCTACCTTAGTTAGAAGAAGAAGAAGATAAAGAAGAGGAGAGGAGAAAAAGAAAGAGAAGAAAAAAAATCTTCTTCTTCTTCTTATTCTTCTTCTTCATCATCTTTTTCTTCTTCTTCTTTTTCTTCCTCTTCTAACTAGTCTTCTTCTTCTTCTAACTTTCTTCTTTCCCAATTTGTAGATTTGCTTTAGATGAGGAAGCTTGCGTTGATGGAGTCTACTCTTCTATTTATGCTTCCTTCTTGTTTTGATTTTGTAGCATGAACAATGTGAAACTTGCTACCTATATATGTATGTATGGATGAAACCATTGGATGCTTGTTGTTGGATATGTTGGCTAGCTATATATGTTGCATATTGTTGGGGATATGACTACCAGGTATGACCCGCCCAGGAGGGGCCGGGTCAATCACAATGGCGGGTTACTTAAAAGGAAGCCCGAAGAGTATACAAGGTGACGGTTTATGATAAGGCTTGTAGTAGGCCCAAGCCCAGAGGCGGCTTAAGGCCCGTAAGTATAAACCGCCATGTATGAATAAGACTTGTAAAGTAAGGCATGTAAGAGTTGTCACTGAGCCAGACACGTTGTATGAGCCGGCCGGGACTCAAGGCCGCAGGGCGTCAACCCGTGTATATAAGGGGATGACCCGGCGGCGGCTCAGGGCAAGAAACAACAGATCAAGAGCCAAGCTAGCATATTTCTCTCTTTGGTCATCGAAACCTAGCAATACAACATCAACTGGACTAGGCTTTACCTTCACCGCAAGGGGCCGAACCACTATAAACCTCTCTTGTCCTTTGTCCCGTTTAACCCCTTTAAGCTTCCTAGTTGTGATGGCTCCACGACTAAGTCTTTTCACTAGGACATCTGCCGTGACAATTCCACGACAGTTGGCGCCCACCGTGGGGCCAGCGCATGGTGGATTTGAGTTCTTGAAGGGCAGCTTCGAAGGGCTCAAGGGATACGCTGTGGGCCGGATGACCAAGAGTCGTCGCGGCAAGCTCTACATCGACGATGCAGGCTGGGGCCCCGATGCCGGCTCAATTGAGTACGGGTACCGGGTCCCCTTCGGCGGAATCCATGTTTTGATCGGCCGGATCGACGAGCCGGGCCCTAAGCCGGAAATTTGCACCAACCTCATCAAGACGGCTCAGCATGCGAGACCCGCCCGGACTCAGCCCGCCATGAGGCGTGCCTTCGTGGGTTGCATCCATGGAGGGGAGTTTTCTGAAGGATCTGTGGATGGCGGTGAGATGGCCGTCTACTCTAACGATGAGTCGTCCATAGGTGAGACAGATTAATTGTATCAACTACAAGATGGCAGGCTTGGGGCCTGTTCTGATGGCAGCAGTATTCCGGACCCCTTTGAGCCACCGAACATAGCGGGGATCTTCATGACTGGTACGCAGCCCGCTCAAAACTCTACGGCTGCGGCAGCAATAACCATCGGGTCGGCAGCGGTCGGGTCAGGAGACCCCATGCGCCCGCCGGCTCAGGTGCTGATGGATCTCATGGATAGGATGACCGCCCTATTGACCGCCATGGTCGAACGGACGGATAAGGCTCAGCATGATGCGGAGGTGGAACAGTTACGCGGGGAGGTAGCACAACCCAAGGAAAACTTGGTGGCGGAGGACGTCAGGATGGCTGCAGAGCGGGCGGCTTTGGATGCTCGGGCTCAGCAACTTCAATCAGAGACCTTTCGGCTCACGATGGATCTGAACGCACCAAACGAGGTCATGAGGAGAAGGCACCAGAAAACTCAATCATGTCTGCCTCTTACTTACGAGCCTAGGAACCTCTTCCACACGCCCGGAGCCGGTCCTAGTAACCTGCCGGAGGCAAACCTGATTACAACACCCGGGGCTGGGGTGCCAGTTCAACCACGGGCTATGGAACCCCCTCGTGTGAATACTGCTCCGCCTCGTTATGCACCAACACCACCGGGTCATTTTTCTAACCCTTTGGAGAATCTGATCACTTCATCGGCATGCTTGGCGGCTCTCCAGATGGAAGGCGACTCTCCGACGGTGATCGAAACGCGAAGGGTCAGAGAACTTCTTCAGACGGCTCTGGCACAGCAGGAAGCATACTGTTATAGTCGAGACAGGATCCATTCGACCCCTCACCCAAGCCGAAGCCCGAGCTATAGCAGGCATATGGATTCAGCGGCTGTGTCAAGCAACGCCCAGCGTCGTAACCAGCCACGTAGGCATGACCCGGCGCACGATGGAGCTCTTAACTTGGTTGACCAGGATAGGATCCGCCAAGAGGCTGAGCGGGCGATTCAGCAGGCAGCTGAGCAGGTGTCTCACCAGGCTTTTCCGGTTTATCCAACAACATCTTTTGAAGCGGGCGTGGCCACGAGGACTAGAGGTGTCCCTTGCTTGGTGCCGGCTCTGCGTAATGAGCGCTTGCCAAAGGATTTTAAGGGGCCTCGTAAGGTGCCTAATTACACAGTCGACTTACAGCCCGGGGCATGGATTGAAAGTTACGAGATGGCCATGGAATTATTGGAGGTGAGTGACGCAACAATGGCCGAGTACTTCACTATGATGTTAGATGGAACAGCTCGCACTTGGTTTAAGGGGTTGCCACCCAATTTCATCGGCTCATGGGCAGAGTTAAAGGCCCGGTTTATTCAGAACTTCAAAGATACATGCAAGCAACCCATGTAGATTGTGGACTTGACTAATTGCAAGCAAGAGGAAGGTGAATCCACAACCCATTGGGTGCGCCAGGTAAAGGAAATAATACATTCATCTGATAAGATGGATGCCGGCTCCGCGGTCTTAATGTTGGAGAAAAATTGCCGTTTTGAACCTCTAAAACAGAAGCTGGGGCGGATCAAGCATGATTGCAATGACATGGGCCAGTTGATGGCGGCTCTGGTCAAATACGTCGACTCTGATAGTACCAAGGATCCCGCGTCTGACGAAGAGAAGACAGGGAAGGGAAAGAAGAACGGCAACGGCTAAGGTCACCAGCATAACCCAACAAATCAAGGAGGTAATAATAAACATAAGGCTGACAGTAGTCTGGAGTTTGTGGCTAACACCAACGCACAGGGCAACAATCAACGGCATAAGTGGAGGCCACCTCCTCGGTCAGGCGGGTCAGATCCCACCCTTGAGCAGTTGCTAAATGAACCCTATCCAAGACACGACACCTGAGAGAAGCTGGCCACCCATCTATGGATAGACTATACGATCATGAAGGCTTTCAAGAATTCTAACATGTTCGATGGTAATCATGGACCTGGCAGCAGCTCAGGCGGCGGCGGCTTTCATGGCCCGGGCGGCAATTCAGGCGGTGGCGGTTTTCATGGCCAGGGCCCTCAAGGTAATCAAAGTGGTTATAATCAGCAATCTGGCCAAGGAGGTCAGCAGCAGCAATCCAGGTTTCAGAGTAACCCAAAGCAGCTAAGTAGTGGGCAGTATCATGTGTTCACCACCAGCTTATGCAAACGGGACCAGAAACTTCATAAGAGAGCGGTCAACGCTGTTGAGCCGGTGGTTCCTCGTTATTTGAGATGGTGTGAGCAACCTATTCTATGGAGTAGGGAGGATCACCCGCCCCGGGTTAACAATCCGGGTCATCTGGCTTTGGTGGTGGCGCCTCAGGTTGGTGGATATAAATTCACTAAAGTGCTCATGGAAGGAGGCAGTGGCATCAACATCCTCTATTATGAGACATTCCGTCGCATGGGGTTGACTGACAAAATTCTTAAGACGTCCAACACTGTTTTTCATGGAGTGGTGTCTGGTAAGTCGGCATATCCAGTGGGTAAGATTGAGCTGGAGGTAGCTTTTGGAGATGAACATGATTCCAGGGCTGAGAAATTAACCTTTGAGGTGGTTAAAATCAAAAGCCCATATCACGCCCTGTTTGGGCGACCGGCTTATGCAAAAATCATGGCGCGGCCATGTTGTTTATCTGCAGCTCAAGATGCCGGGTTATAAAGGTACTATCACAGTACATGGAAGCCGAAAAATAGCCTTGGAGTGTGAGGAAGGCAATGCTGCTTACGCAGAATCTGTTTGCACAACGGACGAGTTAAAGTTCTGCAAAGACAATGTTGACCCGACAAACATGACATCTTTGAAGAAGCCAACTACGGTGCATGAGCCGACGCTGAAGTTTAAGTCAACTGATGATACCAAAATAATTGATTTTGTGCCTGGCGACTCATCCAAACAATTTATTATCAGTGCTAATTTGGATCCCAAATAGGAAGGCGCGCTCATCGAGTTCATCCATGAGAACCGGGACATCTTTGCATGGAAGCCTGCTGACATGCCGGGTGTACCGAGAGAACTCACTGAGCACACTCTCAATATTGATCCAAAGTTAAAGCCGGTCAGGCAGTTTCTTCGGCGGTTCAACGAGGAAAGGCGCAAGGCTATTGGAGAACAGGTGGCCCGGCTTTTGGCAGCCGGGTTCATTATTGACGTCTTTCATCCAGAGTGGTTGGCTAACCCGGTGCTCGTGCTTAAAAAGAACGGCACCTGGCGTATGTGTGTGGATTACACGGACTTAAACAAAGCTTGTCCAGCTGATCCTTTTGCTCTCCGTCCTATTGATCAAATCATTGATGCTACAACAGGTTGTGAGCGTTTAAGCTTTTTGGATGCTTATTCTAGTTACCATCAGATCAAGATGGCGGTTAAGGACTAGGAGAAGAAAGCTTTCATTACTCCATTTGGAGTATTTTGTTATGTGTCCATGCCCTTTGGGCTTAAGAGTGCCCAGGCGACTTATCAGTGGTGTGTGCAGAACTGTCTTCATAATCAGATTGGGCGTAATGTCATGCTTATGTGGATGATATAGTGGTGAAATCCAAAGAGAAGGAAACCTTCGTAGATGATCTGAAGGAAACCTTTGATAACCTACGGGTCTACAAGATGATGCTTAACCCGGCCAAGTGCGTTTTTGGAGTACCAGCAGGCAAGCTTTTGGGTTTATTGGTGTCTAACAGAGGCATTGAGGCTAACCCGGAGAAAATCAAGGCGATTACGTCTTTGGCTAAGCCGGCGTGCATCAATGACATTCAAGGGCTGGCGGGTCGTGTCGTGGCTTTAAGCCGGTTCATAAGCCGGTTAGGAGAGAAGGCTATGTCGTTATATCAAATGATGAAGAAGACGGATGATTTTGTCTGGAGTGATGCTGCAACTCTGCCTTTGAAGATCTGAAAAGACAGCTCGCTGAGCCGTTGGTTCTTGCTGCTCCCATTGATAAGGAGCCACTATTGTTATATGGGACCGCTAACACATGTGCTGCCAGTGTGGCCATTGTTGTAGAGCGCAAAGAGGCTGGTAAGGAATATCCGGTTCAGCGGCCGGTTTACTACGTCAGTGAGGTGCTCATTGAGTCCAAACAGAGATACCCACATTGGCATAAACTCGTTTATGGGGTGTTCATGGCGAGCCGGAAGCTTAAGCATTACTTTCAGGGTCATCCTATCATTGTGGTTAGCTCTGCTCCTTTAGGAGATATTATTCAAAATAGAGAAGCCACGGGACGAGTCGCCAAGTGGGCCATTGAACTTGGGTCTCATGGTTTAAAATATATGCCACGTACAGCCATCAAATCTCAAGCACTGGTGGATTTCATTAATGATTGGAAGGAGTTGCAAATACCTGAAGAGAAGCCAGACAACACATATTGGACGATTCATTTTGATGGGTCCAGGCAATTGGAGGGCTCGGGGGCTGGAGTTGTTTTAACTTCCCCTCGAGGTGACAAGTTTTGTTATGTGTTGCGATTGATGTTTCCTTGTACTAACAACGCAGCTGAGTATCAGGCTTTACTCCATGGTCTTCGAATGGCTAAAGAAATGAGTTTGAGCCGGGTATGGTGCCTTGGCAACTCAGATTTGGTGGCTCAGCAAGTATGAGGCAAGTGGGATTCAAAGGATCCTCTCATGGCGGCTTATCGCCGTGAGGTTGATGTTGTTGCTGGACACTTCAAGGGTTATTAATTGGAGCACATTAACCGTAGAAAGAACAAGGCAGCCAATTCTTTAAGCCGGTTGGGATCTCAGCGTAAGCCGGTGCCACCTGACACTTTTTAGATGTTCTGCATAACCCTTCTGTCAAGTTGCCTACAGAGGAAGACTTGGTTGTTCCAGACCCGGAAGCACAATTGGTGGCGGATCTTCATGTCATTCCAGATTGGGCAGTGCCATATTTGGCTTATATGACCCGGGGCGAGTTGCCGGAGGATGAGACCTTGGCTAGACAGATAACCCGGCGGTCCAAGTCAATGACAATTTCCAATGGTGAGTTGTATCATCGTAGTGTCACCAGAGCGTTTCAACGTTGTGTCTCTCCTAAAGAAGGTCAAGAAATTCTTCGTGAGATCCATGAAGGAGATTATGGCCGTCATGCCGGTTCAAAGTCTCTTGTGGCCAAAGCTTTCCGCCATGGTTTTTACTGAATAACGGTTCATGCAGACGCGAAGGATCTGGTCAGTAGGTGTGCTGGGTGTCAAAAACTCACACGACGTGCGCACGTGCCGGCTCAGGAATTGCGGATGATTCCAATTACTTGGCCATTTGCAGTCTGGGGGCTTGATATGGTTGGACCTTTCAAAATATCCAAAGATAAAAAGATGCACTTTTTGGTGGCAGTGGACAAGTTCACAAAATGGGTTGAGGAAGAGCCGGTCAGTAAGTCAGATGCGGCCACGGTGGTTCAATTCATGAAGAAAGTGATCTTTTGTTTTGGTTTTCCACACAGCATTATTACTGACAATGGCACCAACCTATCACAAGGAGCTATGGAAGAATTCTGCCATCGGGAAAATATCTGGCTTGATGTTTCATCAGTAGCTCACCCCCAATCCAATGGTGAAGCTGAAAGAGCCAATCAGGAAATCCTGAAAGGTCTAAAACCCCGTCTTATGGTCCCTTTACAACGGACGCCAGGTTGTTGGGTGGAAGAGTTACCCTATGTGATATGGAGCATCAATAATACCCCTAACAGATCCACATGTTATACGCCTTTCTTCATGGTCTATGGAGCAGAGGCAGTCCTGCCCAGTGACATCCGTCATGACTCGCCCCAAGTGGTGGCTTACGTTGAAGCTGATAACGAACAAGCTCTTCAGGATGCGCTTGATTTATTGGATGAAGAGCGTGACTTAGTAGCAGACCGTTCAGCAATTTACCGACAGGACCTGCGCCATTATCATAGACGCCGGGTTAAGTCAAGAACCTTTCAAGAAGGTGATTTGGTGCTCCGACTCATCCAGGATCAGTTTGATGCGCACAAGCTATCCCCACCTTGGGAAGGACCCTTTGTGGTCAGCACGAACTTGAATAACGGGTCATACTACCTTATCGATGTTCGAGAGCACAAAGACTCACGTAAGTCGGAGCAGGAGACCTGCCAGGCGTGGAATATTGCTCAACTTTGGCCTTACTACACTTGAGCCACCGGCTCTCATAATGTACATACTATGACGTTGTATATATTATGATAAATAATAAAGCAGGACATCTGTCCTTTTTTCCTTAATGATCACATATCTTTGTTATCTTAAGTATAAGACGACCAAGTGGAGGTTGATCGTATTCGAATCTAGCTTAACCCTCTTGGTCCGGCTCATGATCGTATTCGAATCTAGCCGTTAAAACCCCATGGTCACTAGGGGGCTTCCTGTTCAAACATAGGTTGTACTCGAACCAAAGAGAACATAGCTGTCGTAACCCTCCTGATCGACGCAAATCCAAACTCACTAGGGGGCTTCTTGATCGTATCTGAATCATAGCTTAACCCCTTTTGGGTCCAACTTGGATCGTATTCGAATCAGGGTCGTTAAAAAACCTCTCAAGGTCATTTGGGGGCTTCCTATTCAAACATAGGTCGTATTCAAACAACAGAGAACATAGTTGTCGGTACCCTCTTGATCGGCGCAACGCCAAAGCCATCGGGGCTACATGATCATATTTGAATCCTATCTTAACCCCTTTGGTTTGTTTTACTGATCGTATTCGAATCAGAAGCCTCCAAGTTTTTCTTGATGCTTGATTTACATTATTTGAAAGATACCCTTTTGTTTTACTGGTTTTTGTTGTCTAGAATCTAACTGTAAGTATGGTTTCAATTTAAGCTGGATTGGTTCTTTGACAATAAGTTGCCAATGTATAACAGTCATCAGGAATATGGAAGTATTGACTTCTAAAATGATTGGGTTGTCACCCTTACTATCCGGATCACATAAATCGGCAGTCCAGCATCAAAGAGCACAAGTATGACATTGTCGTGCGTAAACAGACTTATCTGTGTTTTTTCTTTAATCAAAGGCTTTCCAGCCTTATTTATCTTTACATCTAGCCCTGATTATTCCGCTATAGTAATTTCATAGTTATGTATTGGGTGTTTTGACCCGTCCAGCGACAAACCGCCAGGACAATTTCTCATCTTTCACATACAGGAACAGGTTTAAACACTGCAGATATGATAAAGGATATAAAGCATATATTGACATGACAGATAAAAAGTCGTACGCAGTATGATATGCACGATGGCATAGGCAGAACATGCAGTTTTAAGCTAACCTATTACAAGGCGTTGGGAGCCCAAAAGGTTAAAACTGTTTTTTCTCCTAAGCAGATGTTAAGCTAAGGCCGTTTCATTAAGTCTTAGCCAGATTATTTGGATGGTTACGACTCCTCCCTCGCCGGTTCATCTTCCTCCACTGGTTGGAAACTGGGCTTGGACCAATCAAAGCCATGAAGAGCAACAAACTCATCTTCATCATCAATTAGACCATACGGGTCAATTTCTGGGGCGAATGTGTGTTGGCGAACCGGCAGGATGAGATCTGTCACTTTATAAGAAGGAGTAGCCATCATTTTATTCTCAACGTTAAAACCCGTCTGATACTTATCAATATTGGTCTCGTCGCCAAGGATGGTAGCATGAGGACGAACTCCCCTCACACAAGCAACAAACTCATCTTGATCAAACAGAGTCTCATCTTCCTTAAGGCTGGGATACCCCTTGGCTACATCCGCTGGGTCTAGCTTCGGCACCTAGTCTTTGGAGCGGCTTAGAGCAGTGAGGGCTCCAGCTCTTGCACAAGACCGCTTGACCTCTTGGAATCTGGTGGGTAAGATAGATAACTTCTTCAAAACATCACTCAAGAGGTTTGGTGCTTGATTGGCTGGGGAAATAATGGCAAGCGCCCGTTGAGCTCCAATGTACAGCTGCTCCACCAGGGTGTAAATCGCCTTGAGTTTGTTTAATTTGTTTTGGCTCATATTGTTGCTCCGTGGACCTATGAGTATTTTAAAAGGACAAGCAGGCGGCTTATATTTCTAGCAAAAATAGAGTTCAAGTAAATAATACAATGACTCACCAAAGATTGCAGAGACCATCTGAGACACACGGTTTTTTAAACCGATGAGCTCCGTGGTAACCTCCTTGAGAGCCGCCTCGACTGTCTTAGCATGCTGTATCAGCAAGGTTTTTTTCATCGGCCCAGGATTTTTTTCTCCACATCAAAACTGGTCTTCAGTTTCTCTGCTTTAGATAGGCTCAACTGGAGTTTGGAGCCGGCATTCTTTATCTCAGTCTCTTGAGCCGCCAACCGGGTCTTTGCGTCAATCAGTTGAGAACCCAATTCAGTGATGGCGGTCTACAGACATGCACAGGTGTGTCAAAAGTTTATTCCAATAAAGGTCAAATGATTAAAGTCCCAAGAGCTTTGCAATGCAACACCACTCGGCACTTGGGGGCTAATGTCTGCCAAAGCAATTTTTAAAGGCAAAAATGACTCTTCTATGATGAAAGTCCCAAGTGTTTTAAAAGTAACAACGCTTGGCACTTGGGGGCTAATGCATGATATTAAGAAAGTTTTTTCATCTTGAGCCGGATAACAACATTTGTTTGGACTAATTCAAAACAGTTACGAAGTCAAGTACCGGCTCATTCATGATTAATTAAGCCGGCCCTTGGGGACTACATGTGAAATTTATGCTAATCCACTTAGGGAAAATCTAAGACAGAGAATCAACCTATATCATAAGTCTACATATCATTCAGGTTCATCATAATCCGGAGACTTGGGGGCTGGCAGAGCATATGTAAACTAATGAAAGCCGGAGAGCATACCTCATATTTCAGTTGCAGCTGTTTGACCATCTCAATTTCAGAGTCACGGCTGGAATGCACATGACTGAGGTATCTAGATAGCACGTGACTAATACTCAGGTGAGCATAGTGAGAGACGTCAAACCGCACTTTCTGCCTTTCTAAAGCCTCTTGCTTGGCAGAGTGCTTGGCCAGTACAGTTGGATTGCCCGGTTCAACAAATCTACTACCAGTGATTAAAATGTCACTATCGTAAGTTGTCGGCGGGTTAGCTGAGCTTGACGGTTCAACAGTAGACGGGTTGAGAATAGTTTCATCAACAGACGGTTCAGGAGGATCTATTCGAACATTGACGGCAGGGTCTTCTGGTGGTTTCGATTGTTCAGGAGCAGGAGTTGGTATTGCCGGTTCAGGAGCAGGGTCTTTCGGGTCTTCCGCCGGCTTAGCCACCCTGGCTTTCTTGGGCTTTGCTTGACCGCTAAGAAGAATTCCATGAGTCAGTATAATGATACAAACTTAAAGATGCAGAAGAAAGATAATTTTCTTTACCCAGGGGCAATCTTGAAAGCCAGAAATTGAGTTTGAGAGGAGTTACCAGAAGATCGATAGACCTCCTGCAAAACTGAAATCACAGTTTAAAAGAGCAAGGAAGTAGATTCATTGACAAAAGCAAAAGTCAAAGGTGAAAGAAACCTCATTCTGGCGTTTCTGAGGAGTTTTTGGTAAGCCGGAAGGCAGTTCATTGTCGTCACTGGTCCGGGATTGACGGCGACTCTCATGTTGCTATTTTTTCAAAAGAAAATGAGGATCCAAATAAGCCAAAGGGTGTGAAAACCTTACTTTCCGGGTTACTAGTCGAGGTTTCTGTCTTGGCAAAGGGGCTGAGTCGGAGGAAATAGTTACCTCTTCTTCTACTGCCTGGCTAGCCCCCGTGTCATCCTGGCAATAGTTAGTGTCAATAAGGTTGTTAAAAAGCAGGCTAAGAGAGTCAAGGGCTACCTCCGACTCAGAAACACCATCCACCTGGAACATATCAGAAGTAGTTCTTTTCTTCTTGGATTTTTGGGTTGTCTTCGTGGCGGCTATGGCAGCGGCTCTGACCTTCTTGGCAGCTTCATGATCATATTTGGCTTTCCAAAAGTCAGATTTGGCCTGTAGGCAGGTAACAGGTTAAAAGTCATGCAAGTACTTAACTACTGAAGAAAAAAGGGGGTCAAGGGGATTTACCTCTGGTGCCGGGTTAAGTTTGCAGAAAGGATTCAATCCAACTTTACTGCAGTCCTCGTATTTACTATTTATTAGGGTGGTTGACATTTCAACAATGGCCTCTTCAGTTAGTTGTACAGAACTATGACGCAGAGGGTCATCTGGTCCTCCGGCATAGTTATACATCAAGTCAGAGCGGCGGCTCAGATGGATGACCCACCATGCGATCCAACAACGGACCAATTCTACTCCAGTTAAGACGTTTCCCAACAAGGCTTGAATCCTTTTGATGGTTGGGATGAGCTTCTTACGTTCAGCGGCAGTAAGCTTGTCAGGGAGTAAAAACTTAGAGTCAAGACGCTCCGCGCGATAACCCGGCATTGGTTTTTCATCAGCTGGCGACGTGTCTTTGCAATAAAACCAAGTTTGGTTCCAATCTTTGGGATGGCTTGGTAAGACTACTAAGGGAAAGACAGCACCCTGTCAGCGCTGAATCGAAATTCCACCAAGTTCCAAGCTGGGGTCGTTGGTGTATTCATTCTGGCGGTTCAAATAAAAATACTCTCTGAAGAGTTCAACAGTAGGTTCTTCTTGAAGGTAAACCTCGCAGAGAACCTAGAAGTTGCAGATATTTGATATGGAATTGGGTCCAAGATCTTGTGGATGAAGCTTGAAAAAGTGCAGAACGTCTCTGAAGAATTTTGAGCTGGGCGGTGAAAAACCCTGGTTCATATGATCAGTAAAAACGATGACTTCGCCGTCCTTGGGCTGAGGTCTATCTTCGTCCGTGTCAATAGCACGGTAAGACATAATGTTCTTCTCTGGTAAATATCCAATGATAAAGAAATCCTTCAGAGTGGCGTTAGTGACTGTGGAAGGGACCCAATTGCAAACTGTTGTCGTCTTTGGCGCCATGG
This sequence comes from Triticum urartu, assembly GCF_056163025.1. Classification (NCBI taxonomy): domain Eukaryota; kingdom Viridiplantae; phylum Streptophyta; class Magnoliopsida; order Poales; family Poaceae; genus Triticum; species Triticum urartu. Next base: position 354,686,603 of record NC_141873.1, on the reverse strand, counting down.
TGAGAAGACAAGCTAAAAAGGAAGTAATTTGTTGGCTTAAATATAAATGGTGGAATCACAGGTTAATGTTTTCAATACAGATGCATAATGGCGGCTTAAATAAGGGCTAATGATATATGAAGGAAAAACGAGCCGGCATGATAAGCCGCCATGACTAAAGATATTCAAAGGAGGCCAACGACAAAAAATTGGCTAAGTACTAAGATAAACAGGTTTCACAGGCTGCTGCTACTATTTTGGATCAAGATTGTTCAAAAAAGGAAAATAAATCTAGACCTAAAAAACTAGTGCAAAGGAGTTCATCAGTTCTAAGGGAGGCCTTTGTGCAAGAAAAGGGAATCTACTAGCATCCGAAATGGATGCGAAACAACTACCGCAGGAGTTCCATGCTTCTTTTGGATCAAAAGAGGATGCGGTGGAGAAACTACGAATAATCCATGTTGAATAGTGACGAACACCGACTAACTTGCAAACCCTAATGCAGATCTAAGGTGCGGAAAGGCAAAAACTTACGGACGCAAATCTGTTGCGGAGGGTCGCCACCGTTCTCTGGACAAACTCAGGGTCATGCAGCGGCCAAGGTTGAGGACGATGGTGAGCGCTGCGGCGGCGGCGGAGCTCGAGCAACAGAGGGGATGCGAGAGAAGGAAGAAGAAGAATGAGGAAGACCAGTCGTGCCTATTTATAAGGAGATAGGTGAACAGGTAGGCGCGAAAAACGAGGAAGGCCAAAATAATGATTATCCAGCTAAATGGACGCCTCAATTTTTGGAAAGGCATTTAAGATAAGGATCCGTTAAAGATGACGTCGTTGCGGGTTTCAAAATTTTCTGAAGATGACATCACGACAGGTTCCAGAGCTTTGACAAGCATTGGAAGATGGATTTCATCTAAGTGTTGAAGATTTACATGAACAGAGTTCAAATCAACCCGGGGCCTAATGTTGGGGATATGACTACCAGGTATGACCCGCCCAGGAGGGGCCGGGTCAATCACAATGACGGGTTACTTAAAAGGAAGCCCGAAGAGTATACAAGGTGACGGTTTATGATAAGGCTTGTAGTAGGCCCAAGCCCAGAGGCGGCTTAAGGACCATAAGTATAAACCACCATGTATGAATAAGACTTGTAAAGTAAGGAATGTAAGAGTTGTCACTGAGCCGGACACGTTGTATGAACCGGCCGGGACTCAAGGCCGCAGGGCGTCAACCCGTGTATATAAGGGGACGACCCAGCGGCGGCTCAGGGCAAGAAACAACAGATCAAGAGCCAAGCTAGCGTATTTTGCTCTTTGGTCATTGAAACCTAGCAATACCACATCAACTGGACTAGGCTTTACCTTCACTACAAGGGGCCGAACCAGTATAAACCTCTTATGTCCTTTGTCCCGTTTAACCCCTTTAAGCTTCCTAGTTGCGATAGCTCCACGACTAAGTCCTTTCACTAGGACATCTGTCGTGACAATTCCACAACACATATGGACTTTTGATTTGCTATTTATATGTGTTGGATGATCATATACATATGGCATGGATATGATTTGGTATGTATATGTGTTGGTATGTGTATATGTGTTGGTATTCTTGTGAAATTGAATGAATTTAAGAAAAATCAGAAAAAAATAACAGGGGCTATACAGGATCTTTGTCGTCGGCTAGCAGATGGCCAATATGCCACATGTCAACTACCTGTGCAACCTAGGGCAATAGGCTAGCTATTTGGATGCTTTGTCATCCGCTGGCAGACGGCAAAGACCATTGCATCTTTGCCGTCAGCTACCAGACGAAAAAGAAATCAAGTAGGTGTAGCGACCAGACCTCAAACAGTCCGATCTCTGTGCTTTAGTGTCATCCTTGGATCAGTAATGCTGACACATACAATACTTGAAGGATTTATAACAGAGTAGCAATCAGACACTTATTACATCGAATGTCTCAGAAGAGAACTTATTACAATAAATATGGCTTAAGGCCATCTAATAACGATAACAGTGGAAGGCTTGGAAGATAAGTGAGTCCATCAACTCCAATGGCATCACTGAGTATAGAACCATGACCTAAAGGCACCTTACTCGTCGTCTGAAAAGTCTGCAACATGAATGTTGCAGCCCGAAAACAGGTTAGCACATGGAATATGCTGGCAATGTAACACATAGGGAATAATGAACAAAATAGGCTATACTATATGCATATATGGCTGGTGGAAAGCTCTATGGTTACAGTTTTGCGTAAAGCTAGTTTTTCCCTACTGCAAAGGAATAAATTTTTATTTAACTATCATGGTGGTTGTTAAACATTGAGAGTGTAGAGACCCTCTCAATCCCAATTAAACATTATCCTTAAAACCCAACAAAATTAATTAAAGTCACAATGATGAGATTCACATGATAATCCAAGTACTAGATACTCAAGTTGTCCATAACCGGGGACACGGCTAACCATGATTCGTTTATACACTCTGTAGAGGTTTGCGCACTTTTCCCCACAAGACTCGATCTCCTCCGTTGGGATTCTCGCACTACATGGTGTTTGAGAAACGGATGACCGAGACATAGTCTTTCAGAAGCGCTAGCACCTTACGATCGGGTAGACCGTTACACCTACTTTCCCCTACATCTGCTAGTCTACCACTGTAAGAGTTCGCATGACTTAATAAACTATGCTAGAGCCCATAGTAGCTTGTGGCTGCACACGGAAGTTTCTAGCATGAATAATCTCATGATCCCTTTGAGCCTGGGTGGCGGTCCATAAAGAAAAATAGGCAATCGCTGGAACACCCAGGTGCCTCAATCCACCCAGATGTGTATTAAAGTTGCCACCTTAAATAAACCATTAATTAACAATCTCACATCTGTCATGGATACACTCACCCAATCCACTTCTACTAGCATAGCATGGCAATAAGCAAACGTAGAAGTAACTCCCAAGGGTTTGATAATAAAACAGGTAATAGGTACTACCTCATCTACTTCCCAACCCACAATTTAATTAGAGCCTAATCATGGCATGTTTTGAGGATTGATCTAATGCAATAAAACTGGGTAGTAAGAGGTATGATGAAAGTGTTACTTGCCTTGCTGATGATCCGCGAAACCTAGAGATTCAAAGTAGCAAGCGGCGCACTCCGGGTACTCTATCACAAACAAGCAAGCACACCGTAAGTACTCATCTAATGCACAGGTAAAACTCAAACAAGAGAACTAACCAGAAAGTTCAACTTAAGAACTCCGGTTTGCAAAAAGAATCAAATCGAACGAAGCAACGAAAGTCAAACGGCGAAAGAAACAAGCCTCGTTTACTAATCTGGATCTAAGTCAAATTTTATAGATGCAAAAACTTGTTTGAGTTGGTTAAACGGAAAGAGGGTTTCGAGACGAAACTCCAGGCGCTTGAATCGCCTGATTCTGATAAATGAGTGAAAAATTAAACTAAAACGAAAAGCGGATCAGAAATCGTGATCAGAAATAATCGCGGAAAATCTGAGAAAAAGAAAAACTGACGAACAGATTAACGAACGAACGTTCGTTAACTGAAACTAAACGGCGAATTCGTCCGTTAAAACGAACGAACGGGCGAACGCTCGCTAGATAAATAAACCGGAAAAACCGATCTATTAAAATAACGAAACTAGGGTTTTTCTAAAAAAACCGGATCGGTTTCTTTAGAAAAACCGGGGCGGCGGCCTGCTACCTTGGCTCGGGCTCCGGCGAGGTCCGGCGGGGTCCGGCGGGGCTCCGGGCGGCGTGGGGTGGCGGCTCCAGGCGGCGGCGGCTTGCGGCGGGCGGCGCAAGGCGGCGGGGGCGGCTGCGGTGACTCGGGGCTCCAGGGGGCGGGGTGGAATTTAAAGGAGGGGGAGAGGCGGCGGCGGCTCCGACTTGGGGATGGGGTCGGGCGGCGGCGGCGGCTCCGGCTCGGACTCTCCCGAGTCCGGCAGCGGCAGGGGACAAGGAGTCGGTGGCGCCTGGCGGGCCGGCCTGGCTTAGCTGGGCTTCGTCCCAGTCGGGCGCGGGGGAGGTTTTTGTTTTTTTTTAAACAAATAATTCCGCCGAACTATGAAAAATCCTAGAAAAAATCTAAAAATGCCAAAAGAAATTTTCACCGTCTAAATAAAATATTTAGAACAGGATGAACATTTTCTTGGCCCTAAAATGCAGTTTTTTGAAAACGTGCAATTTTTCCTAAATTCAAATAAAACAACGAAAAACTCCAAAATAAAATCTTATTTATTTTTTATTAAATCCTCAATATTTCCTTATTTTGGGAAAGTCATTTTATTCCCTCTCACTTATTTTTATAATTTGAAATAATTGAAGATAAAATAAATAAAATCAAATGATCCTATTTTCAAAATTTGAGAAAACTCAAATATGAAAATAACAAAATCCCCAACTCTCTCCGTGGGTCCTTGAGTTGCGTAGAATTTCTGGATCAGGCTCAAAAGCAATAAAATATGATATGCAATGATGATCTAATGTATAACATTCCAAATTGAAAATTTGGGATGTTACAAACCTACCCCCCTTAAGATGAATCTCGCCCTCGAGATTCGGGTTGGCTAGAAAATAGGTGAGGGTGGTCCTTCAGCAAATCTTCATCTCGCTCCCAGGTGGCTTCATCCTCGTTGTGGTGGCTCCACTGAACTTTGCAAAACTTGATAACCTTGCTGTGGGTGACTCGGCTGGCATACTCAAGAATCTTGACTGGTTTCTCCTCGTAGGTCAAATCACTATCCAACTGAATGGCTTCCAGCGGCACTGTATCTCTTAGCGGTATATCAGCCATCTCTGCGCGACACTTCTTCAACTGGGAGACGTGGAACACATCGTGAACTCCCGACAATCCTTCGGGCAACTCCAACTTGTAAGCAACTTCTCCCATACGTTCCAAAACTTTGTATGGTCCCACAAAACGTGGCGCTAACTTTCCTTTAAGTCCAAAGCGCTTAACTCCCCGAAGTGGAGATACTCAAAGATAAACTCGGTCTCCGACTTCGTAAATTGTCTCCTTGCGTTTAGAATCTGCGTAACTCTTCTGCCTGGACTGGGCTACCTTGAGTCTATCGCGAATCAATTTCACCTTCTGTTCAGACTCCTTAATCAAGTCCGGTCCAAACAACTGGCGGTCTCCAACTTCATCCCATGACAATGGGGTCCTGCACCTCCTTCCGCACAAGGCTTCGAAAGGGGCCATCTTCAAACTGGATTGATAACAGTTGTTGTAAGAGAACTCTGCATATGGCAAATTGTCGTCCCAACTAGATCCATAATCTAGCGCACAAGCTCTCAACATATCCTCCAAAATCTGATTGACTCTTTCGGTCTGTAGATCTGTCTGCGGGTGAAAAGCTGTACTGAACTATAGCCTGGTACCCAAAGTTTCATGCAATTGAGTCCAGAACTTTGAGGTAAACTGGGTTCCTCTATCCGATACAATGCTCCCTGGAACTCCATGCAGACATATGATTCTGGTCATGTATATTTTTGCCAACTTAGCACTGGTGTAGGTGGTCTTTACTGGGATAAAATGAGCTACCTTCATCAAGCGATCGACAACAACCCATATCGAGTCATAGCCTGAACGGGTCTTGGGTAATCACGTGATGAAATCCATGCCTAGCTTATCCCACTTCCATTCGGGTATCGGCAATGGTTGTAGTAATCCTGCTGGCTTCTAATGCTCTGCCTTTACTCTCTGACACACATCACAAACTGCTACATACTCTGCAATATCCTTCTTCATTCCTGTCCACCAGAAAGTATCCTTCAAATCCAAATACATCTTGGTATTTCCTGGGTGAATCAAGTATGGTGAATCATGGGCCTCTTGTAGAATCAACTTTCTGATCTCCGGATCATTAGGCACATAAACGCGGTCCTCAAACCATAAGGTATCGTGCTCATCCTCACGAAATCCTTTAGCTGTTCCTTTGCTCAACTTCTCCTTTATAGAGGCAATCTCCTTGTCGGTCTTCTGAGCTTCTCTGATCTTATCCATCAAATTAGACTGAATCTCCAATGCTGCTACATAGCCTCTCGTAACTATCTCCAAACATAGCTCACAAAGATTCTCGACTAACTCCTTCGGTAAATCTCCTGTCATTAGTGTGTTGACATGGCTCTTATGGCTCAACGCATCGGCTACTACGTTAGCCTTTCCAGGGTGATAATGTAATCTCATATCATAATCCTTGATGAGCTCCAACCATCTCCTTTGCCTGAGATTCAGCTCCTTCTGCGTGAAAATGTACTTCAAACTCTTGTGATCTGTGTACACCTCACAATGGTTTCCAATGAGAAAGTGTCTCCAATTCTTCAATGCATGCACTACGGCTGCTAACTCCAAATCATGTGTAGCATAATTCAACTCATGGGGCTTAAGCTGTCGTGAAGCATACGATACAACTCTTCCCTCCTGCATAAGCACGGCTCCAAGTCCGCCACGTGAAGCATCACAATACACCTCGTAATCCTTGTGCTGATCTGGCAGAATCAGCACTGGCGAGGTAACCAAACGTTTCTTCAACTCCTGGAAACTGGCCTCACATTCCTCAGTCCATATGAACTTGGTATCCTTCTTCAACAACTCCGTCGTAGGTTTTGCAATTTTCGAGAAATTCTCTATGGATCTCCGGTAGTATCCTGCAAGTCCAAGAAAACTCCGGATCTCTCCAACTGTTGTTGGTGCTTCCCAATTTATCACAGCGACAACCTTGGTGGGATCTACTCCTATTCCTTCTCCAGATATAACATGTCCGAGGAATCCAACTTCCTTCAACCAAAACTCACATTTGCTAAACTTGGCATATAACTGATGTTCTCTGAGCTTCTCAAGTACCAAACGCAAATGCTCATTATGCTCCTCTTCGTACTTTGAGTAGACTAAAATATCATTGAGGGAGTCCTGGATTAGGGGGTGTTCGGACAGCCGGACTATACCTTCAGCCGGACTCCTGGACTATGAAGATATAAGATTGAAGACTTCGTCCCGTGTCCGGATGGGACTTTCCTTGGCGTGGAAGGCAAGCTTGGCGATGCGATATTCAAGATCTCCTACCATTGTAACCGACTCTGTGTAACCCTAACCCTATCCGGTGTCTATATAACCGTCCTGTCTTGTCTATGTAACCCTAACCCTAACCCTATGCGTGGAAGGCAAGAGGACTCTGTGTAACCGTCCTGTCTCCTGTTACCATCCGACCTAGACGCACAGTTCGGGACCCCCTACCCGAGATCCGCCGGTTTTGACACCGACATTGGTGCTTTCATTGAGAGTTCCTCTGTGTCGTCGCCTTTAGGCCCGATGGCTCCTTCGATCATCCAAAACGATGCGGTCCAGGGTGAGACTTCCCCCCCCCCGGATAGATCTTCGTCTTTGGCGGCTTCGCACTGCGGGCCAATTCGCTTGGCCACCTTGAGAAGATCGGAAGCTACGCCCCTGGCCATCAGGTCAGGTTTGGAAGCCTAAACTACACGGCTGACATCCGCGGAGACTTGATCTTCGATGGATTCGACCCACAGCCTAGCGTGCCGCACTGTCTCGATGGGCATGATATAGCTCTGCCGCCGAACAGCGCCTTGGAGGCCGCACACGCATCGGTTTCGACCATCGATTCGGAACCTACTACACCGATCGAGGATCAGCGGTTGGACGCTGCCTCAGGGGCTGCGATCTCAGAGGCGATCGAGCCGAACTCCAGCCTCGCACTCCGCATGGCCTGTGACTCCGAGGAGCCGGATTCCTCTCCGAACTCCGAGCCCCCCGCGCCCCTGCCAATCGAATCCGAGTGGGCGCCGGTAATGGAGTTCACCGCAGCGGACATCTTTCAGCATTCGCCTTTCGGCGACATCCTGAATTCTCTTAAGTCTCTCTCTTTATCAGGAGAGCCCTGGCCGGACTACGGTCAGCAAGGGTGGGATACGGACGGTGAGGAAATTCAAAACCCACCCACCACCCACTTCGTAGCCACTGTCGACGATCTAACCGACATGCCTGACTTCGGCTCCGAGGACATCGACAGCATGGATGACGATGGAGGAGATATCGACGAACCAATGCCCATAGGGCATTGGACAGCCACCCCATCTCACGATGTGTACATGGTGGACACCTCTAAGGGAAACGACAACGAGGAAAAAGGGGATAGGATGAGTGATCGACCCACCAAAACGCAATCAAGGCGTCGGCGCAAATGCCGGCCCAAGCCCCGCCTCGACAAAAACCCAGTCATAGAGCAGGACGAGTCGGTCGACGACGAACAGGCCTTAGAGCAACCGTCCGAATAGGGCAACACGGATAGAAAAACCGAACATCCCTCCCCTGGCGAAAACGACATTCCGAACGACCGCACGCCAAATAAACCTATGAAGCAGAAGAATCTCCATGAGAGGCTCGTTGCAACTGCACGCAGCCTAAAAAAGCAGAAGGGGAAGCTAAAAACAGCGGAAGATGCACTCCGGATCAGATGGAGCAAGGTAATCAATGCCACAGATAAGTACGGCGACAGTCGCCGCACTAAAAGCTATCCAAAAAGAAAGATACTACCTGAATTCGACAAAGAGGCCTCAGAGCCCTCGTATTCAAAAAATGAAAAAGCCACACGGTCGGATAGACGACCCCATAAGGCAACAAGCGGCGCCGCACCTAAATCGGCATGCGACCCTCCTAAGGATTCGCATCATGGCCCAGTCAGGTCCATTTATGGGCCAAGAAAGCAAGCTCTCGTAAGCAACGCTACGAAGCCATCATCAGAATCCGGCATACCCAAATACAGGGGTGCCGCACACCCCCTATGTTTTACCGATGAGGTCCTAGACTATGAATTCCCAGAGGGATTCAAACCCGTAAACATAGAGGCATACGATGGAACAACAGATCCTGGAGTCTGGATCGAGGATTATATCCTCCACATTCACATGGCTAGAGGAGATGATCTCCACGCCATAAAATATCTACCCCTTAAGCTTAAAGGGCTAGCCCGGCATTGGCTTAAAAGCCTTCCTGAAAACTCAATTGGAAGCTGGGAAGAGCTCGAGGATGCTTTCCGAGCAAACTTTCAAGGGACCTATGTCCGCCCCCCGGATGCAGACGACCTTAGTCACATAACTCAACAACCCGGAGAATCAGCTCGGCAATTCTGGAATAGATTCCTCACTAAAAAGAATCAGATAGTCGACTGTCCGGACGTCGAAGCCTTAGCAGCTTTTAGACATAACGTCCGAGACGAATGGCTTGCCAGACACCTCGGCCAAGAAAAGCCAAGAACAATGGCCGCACTAACAAGCCTCATGACCCGCTTTTGTGCAGGGGAGGACAGCTGGTTGGCAAGATGCAGCCCCAGCGACCCAAGTACATCCGAAACCAGGGATGAAAACGGAAGACCGCGACGCAACAAAGACCGTCGCCGGACTAAGGACAAAAGTCCGAAGAGCACGGCAGTCAACGCCGGATTCAAAGGCTCACGACAAAATCAGGAAAAATCGCCCCCCCCCCCCCCCAGAATAACAGGGACGATCCATCCAACTTAAATGAAATCCTGGACAGGATATGTCAGATACACAGTACTCCTGGGAAGCCTGCTAACCATACCCACAGAGACTGTTGGGTCTTCAAACAATTCGGCAGACTCAATGCCGAACACAAGGGGCTCGACACACCAAGCAAAGGCGAGGATGAACCCCAATAGCAGAGCACCAGGAAACAAAAGAACTTCCCACAAGAAGTAAAAATAGTGAACTCACTTCACATAACAAAACGTGCCGTGCCCGTAAAGGTACGCACCACACGGCCCATCCCCAAAGGATCCTGCCACTGGTTGTCAAAACCGATCACCTTCGATCAGCTAGATTATTCTAGGAATACCTGGAATGTAGGATGGACTGCCTTGACCCTTGATCCAATAATTGGCGGACTTAAGTTTTCAAATGTCCTTATGGACGGCGGCAGCGGACTAAACCTGATATATCAGGATACAATACATCACATGGGGATAAACCCAGCAAGAATCCGTCGCAGCAAAACCTCCTTTGAAGGGGTAATACCTGGCCCGGACACCCATTGCACGGGTATTCTTCGGCTCACAATCACATTCGGCTCTGCCGATAACCTCCGTCGCGAAAAGCTGACCTTCCACGTCGTCCCATTCTCAAGTCGCTATCAAGCACTACTGGGACGTGAAGCTTTCGCTGGATTTAACGCAATACCACATTATGCATCTCTTACGCTTAAGATGCCCGGTCCATGAGGCATCATTTCTTTGATGGGGAAGCACTAAAGTGCGCCTCCCCAAGCGAAGGATAGTGCGGACGCTTTAACAGCCCCACAGCAAAATGGCCTCACCAGCCAAAAAACTTCAAAATAGGTCATTTAAAGACCACGAACGCGGATAGACGAGTTCGGTGCAAAATCATCATTGATGCAGGCCTAGAAGCCATATACCTCCGCACAAGGGGCTCCACGCATACACAAATAAGAGACAATAAAGCTCAAACTTACATATCTTACCTTATACTTTGCTTATTTTAAAAAAAAATTCGGCACGACCTGTTTTTCAACTCAGTTCCTCTCTTTTACAGATGAACGTCGTGCGGCGCCCGTCCAGGATACGGCACAACGGAGACACAGGCGCAGACGTGCAGTAGGGACCCGTCCTAAAGGATTCTTTTTAGATTAAGACCCTGCGTAAACCTTTTTTACTGTCTCTTGTTGCTATACATCCCCAGGTTTTTCTTCCTAATATAACCAAGGAGGAGGCTGGCGTATTGGCATGTGGCCATGTCAGAATTTTTGCACGTACCTGGACACTAGGGGCTTTTTCAATAAAGAGTGCTGTTTGGCCCGCACTCATAAAGACTGAACACCTTAGGGAATGTTTGGCGTCGTGAGTTTTGGCATTATATGCATCAGCTCCGAATCATGTCTTTGGTCAAATGTTGGGTTGCCCGGCTCCTGAGTTCGGCTACCTTACGTTCCACTCTATCGGCTAAGGTAGCACCAGGAGAACTACCACGATCGTGCCCCCGGTTCGGCCAGGGCGAGCACCTCAGTAGAGAAAGCCGAAAACTGACTGTCATGATGTAGTGTGAGACTGGTCAGCCACTCGATGACCGATCGGAATCTATCGGATTCTTCCGCCTTGACGAAGGACTGCTTCCCGGTCAGGCACATACGCGCCCCGAATTCGGACGAGCGCAGTGGCCACCAAGGAGCTACCTAAAGAGTCTCATTTTCAAACTCCTATGGCTAAGTGAAAGTGTTAAAGCATTATAGTCCGGTTGCCTGGCCCGCTGCGCTATCACCTCCTTTGTAGGACCAAGACGTTGGGTTAAGTGTGAGAATGGGTCTTCCGCGAGCACCCCCGCACTATGTGCGTGGGGGCTGAAGCCAACGACTGCCATCTTTCAGATTCTATACATATATATATATATATATATATATATATCTTAAAACGGCCGATTAGAAGGTGTTTACAATACTTGGAGGCACAAGTATAAAATCAGCCACTACACTTTATCAAAATATTAATTACATATGCTATCATAACATAGCATCTTTCGAGCATTGCGTCTCTATTACACGAGCGCCTTCAAGAACTTCCTGAAAATAGTGCTCGGAAGGTACTCGGCTTTGGTCTGAATCTCGGGACGCAACAACGGTGGTCTCCATCTCTGCCCAGTATGTCTTAACACGGGCTAGAGCCATCCTAGCGCCCTCTATGCATGCTGACCTCTTAATTGCATCTATACGCGGCACCGCGTCAAGAAATTGCTGCACCAAGCTAAAATAACTCTTCGGCTCCGATCTCCTCGGCCACAGATGATCCATGACATACTTCATGGCGAGTCCGGACAACCTATTCAGTTCGGCCCACTGAGCCAAACGATCATCCACTGCCAGTGGACGCTCTGGATTATGAAACTGCGACCAGAAAAGCTCTTCCACTTCGCAATCTTTCTGACATCAAAAGTGTTCGGTCGCATCAGCGGCACTCGTTGCCAAGTCCAGATAGGTGTCCTTCACACTCCACATCTGGTCCAACGGAGCACACTTCGGATCACAAAACTTCCTCCGCAGCATAAAGGGCTTTCCAGCCGCAATCTGTTCGGCCTGACGCAGCTCCTCTTTCGCAGCTCTCATCGCAGAGCGAGCGTCCTTGGCATCGGCAACGGCCTTTTCTAAATCCGTTTGTCTCGCCCGGTCTTCTTTCTTAAGAAGTTCGCAACGGTCTGCAGCGCTCTTTAACTTCTCGGCCATCTCGGCCATCTCCTCTTTGCTTCGGCAGTGAGCAGCCTATTCGGCTCTCAGCTCTTCAAGGGCCTTCATGGCAGCCGCATCACTTTTTCTGGCTTGCTCCTTAGCTCGGGCAAGTTCTGCCCTAAGATTCTCCACGGCGGCAGTACCATCTGCATCAAGCACACACATTGTAAGACACTGGCATGAAGCTCCTCTTACCTGATGCCGCCAAAAGAATTACATACCTTGAGCCTCATCAAGCCGCTTGTTGACAAGCGCGATGTCGGCATCTGCCACGTCCAGTTGCCGCTTTAGTTCGGCCAAATCATTAGTCCGGTTTGATTCCAGACACCTCGCCACCTACATTCAAAGGCGACATCTTAGACCTGGGATTATGATCCTCTACGTGCCGTCATTTCTTGACAACACGCAGAGTCTCAGGGGCTACTATCTACACAGGGCGCATCTTATTTATGCGCAACTGACAAAAGTGTACATTATCTAACGTACCACAAAACCCGTCAGTAAACTTTTGACGGCCTCATGCAATCCGCTTTCTGCGGATGAAATCCTTTCAATCACCGTGCCCATCAAGGCACGGTGCTCTTCTGAGATAGAAGCTCGCCCCAGCAGAATCTTTAGTTCTTCCGGCCAAGCACCAGACGGTGCCGGACTTGTCCTATGGCCTCTTTCGAAGATCAGACGCGGAGGACTTTGGGGGGCCGCACTGCCACCTCCCATCCCTGCCGGATTCGGAGAAACCCTCCGCGACGACACCTCGGGGTCGCCCGCCTCGCTGGGCGGCACGGCAGGGGGAGGTGTTCCTCTCTCCATCATCTCCGGAAGAAGATCCCCCGAAGACGAGCTCTGCTGCGAGGGGCTGAGGTCCGAGCTACAAGGTAAAATTTCGGCTAAATCTTCTCAGATGCAAAATCACGGATTTCTCTCATCCCTCAAAAGGAAAATCTTTTCTCCACTTACGGCTCACTTGAGGGTTGATCCCTTGAGGGCGTAGTCCGGCCAAGGAACTTCCTGGTGTCGGACCCTCTGACAAGGATTTTCTCCCCCGTTTTGAGGCCATGGTTTCTGGGTCGTCAGAAGCGGCTCTCTTCTTCCCTTTAGGAGAGGAATTGTCGGTTCCTCCCTTCGGAGCAGCCTCCTTCGAGGAGGCCGTAGCTTCCTTGTCCTCCCTCTCCAAAGGCATTATCTCCAGCATCCTGACTAGCACGGGATCCGGCCTGGTTTCAGGAAGGGGAGCCGGACACCTGATCAGCTTCGCCTTCGCTGTCCACTCCTGTTCAAAAAGGCGGCTCTTTTAGGGGCAAGTTTATGACGATTATACGGATAGAAGGTCCGGGCACAAGGTTGCTTACTTGAGTATCCGGGCGATTGCAGCTTAAGCCTGCGTCCTCGGTTGAATCCGGACACATCTCTTGTGATCCGAAGAACAGTTTATACATCTCCGCGGGCGTTGCGTCCATAAAATTTTGGAGAGCTCGCGGCCCCTCTGGATTAAACTCTCACAGGAGAAGGGGGCGACGTTTGCCGGGCAATATTCGGCGAATCAGCATGACCTGCATCACCTTGACCAAACTGAGGTCTCCTTCCAAGAGATCTTTAATTCGGCCCTGTAACAGGGGCACGTCTTTGGGCAAACCCCAATCCAATCCTTTGTTGACCCATGACACTAGCCGTGATGGGGGACCCGAGCGAAAGGCAGGAGGCGCCGCCCACTTGGCGCTCCTGGGAGCGGTGATATAGAACCATTCTCGTTGCCACAAGTAGAGCTCCCCTTGAAAGAAGCCCTCAGGCCATGGAGCATCAGCATTCTTACTTATGATGGCACCTCCGCACTCTGCGTGCCGTCCCTCGATCATCTTCAGCTCCACTCCAAAAGTCATGAGCCATAAACCGAAGTGAGGAGTAACACGGAGGAACGCTTCGCACACAACGATGAATGAGGAAATTTGGAGGATGGACTCCGGAGCTAAGTCATGAAATTCCAGCCCGTAATTAAACAGCAGCCCCCTCACAAAGGGTTCCATCGCGAAGCCTAACCCCCGAAGGAAGTGAGACATGAACACTACGCTCTCACCGGGCTGGGGATTGGGAATAGCTTGCCCTTGAGCAGGAAACCTATGCGGAATTTCGGAGGTCAGGAACTTAGCCTCTCTCAACTTTAGCACATCCTCCTCCGTGACGGAGGAGGGCATCCATCGGCCTTGAAGGTCGGAACCGGACATTGTCGAAGGTCCGAAGCGCCTGGAATCTGAAGCCTAGGGTGTTGGAACTCGAGGCGATGGGCGAACTCGTTTGAGGTTGGAAAAAGGAGTAAGGCCTTGGTCTCTTTATAAGAGGTTGAATACCAAGAGCCCTCCCCGTAACCGTTTGGGACTCGCCTTTAATCGAGAAAACATGCTAACGGGCACGATTGGGTTACCCACATCCGTATTAATGAGAATCCCGTAAAAAGGGCACATGATCTTTGCTTTGACAAGACGTGCCAAGGAAACCACCTCGCAAAACATGCTGAGGTGGGGAAGTAAAAACGATTCGAGTAGAGGACTTGGCTGTAGTGTGATGGGGCACTGCAGAATACGTCAGCCGATTTGATTTGTGTTAATATTATTCTCTCTATACCAATATGTGGAAACTTATTTTACAGAGCCGGACACTACTCTTGGTGATTACAATCTTCTATGAAGGACTTGGAGGAGGAACCCGCCTTGCAATGCCGAAGACAATTTGCGCGCCAGGCTCATCGTCATTGAAGCCTGGTTCAGGGGCTACTGAGGGAGTCCTGGATTAGGGGGTGTTCGGATAGCCGGACTATACCTTCAGCCGGACTCCTGGACTATGAAGATATAATATTGAAGACTTCGTCCCGTGTCCGGATGGGACTTTCCTTGGCGTGGAAGGCAAGCTTGGCGATGCAATATTCAAGATCTCCTACCATTGTAACCGACTCTGTGTAACCCTAACCCTATCCGGTGTCTATATAAACCGTAGGGTTGTAGTCCGTAGAGGATCAACTCCATACACAATCATACCATAGGCTAGCTTCTAGGGTTTAGCCTCCTTGATCTCGTGGTTGATCTACTCTTGTACTACCCATATCTTCAATATTAATCAAGCAGGAGTAGGGTTTTACCTCCATCAAGAGGGCCCGAACTTGGGTAAAACAAAGTGTCCCCTGTCTCCTGTTACCATCCGACCTAGACGCACAGTTCGGGACCCCCTACCCGAGATCCGCCGGTTTTGACACCGACAATCATCAATGAACACCACGACTAACTTATCCAAAGACTCCATAAACACTTTGTTCATCATGTTCATGGAATATGCAGGTGCGTTAGTCAGACCAAAGGACATAATGGTATACTCAGATAGCACATACCTGGTGGTAAAAGCCGTCTTAGGTATATCCTGCTCTCGAATCTTCAACTGATTGTATCCTGATCGCAGATCGATCTTGCAAAATACCTTAGCTCCTTGCAATCGATCAAACAGATCATTGATCTTTGGCAGTGGGTACTTGTTCTTGATTGTTACCTTGTTCAATCCTCGATAATCAACAACCATCCTTAACGATCCATCCTTCTTCTCCACTAGAAGTACCGGCGATCCCCAAGGTGAAGAACTTGGGCGAATATAACCTTTATCCAGTAACTCCTTAATCTGCTTCTTAATCTCCTCCATATCCTTTGCAGGTATTCTATACGGTCTCTTTGATATTGGTCATGTGCCTAGCAAAAGCTCAATCAAAAACTCAATATCTCTATCTGGTGGCATGCCTGGTAACTCTTCTGGAAACACATCCGGAAAATCCTTTACCACCGGTACTTGCTCCTGTACAACTCCTGTTAGGGAATTTACTTGAGTCCTATTCAGCACATGCCGTGATACATACTTGATCCTTCCTCCTTCTGGGGTAGTAAGAAAAATCAACTTACTGGCGCAATCGATGTTTCCTCCATACATCGATAGCCAATCCATACCCAGAATTACATCCAAACCTTGTGATTCCAAAATGATTAAATCCGAGGGAAAAACATGCCTACCTATACTCAATGGCACTTGAAAACATCCTCGACTGGCCATATACTCCGCTCCTGGTGAGCTTACTAACATAGGTGTTCTAAGAACTTTGCTGGGCAGTTTATACTTATCCACAAATCCTCGTGATATGTATGAATGTGATGCACTAGTATCGAAAAGAACGATTGTAGTAAATGACTTAACCAAAAACTTACCTATTACTGCATCTGGCTGGGCTTCAACCTCCTCCACGTTAATGTGATTCACCTGTCCCCTGTTGAAAGGGTTCGGCTTCTTCCCAGAGCTTCCATTGCCATTTCCATTCTGGGCTCCAGGACATTCATTAGCATAATATTCGGTCTTCTGACACTTATAACAAGTGACTTGGCTCAGGTCTCTCTTGGCTGGGGTTGATGGGTTGGTATGGTTCTGGCCGTTGCTTCCTCCATTCCCATTACCATTCTTGGGGCCATTATGATTGTGCGAGCTACCTCCTCCATGGGTATGCTGGAAATGTCCTCCCGATTTCGGGGTAAAACGTGGTTTCTGCTGAGCTCCAGAGTTGTACTTCCCTTGTCCATACTTCCTCTTGCGATTCTCAATCTGTTGCTGCTTCCCTTCAATCATAAGAGCACGATCTACCAACTCCTGGTAGTTGTTGAAAGTTGCTACCATAAACTGCATGCTCAACTCATCATTCAAACCTTCCAGAAACTTCTCCTGCTTAACTGCATCCGTAGCAACGTCATCTGGAGCATAACGTGCTAGCTTACTAAAGTCATCCACATATTGGCCAACGGTCCGTCTTCCTTAGCACAAGTTGCGAAACTCACGCTTCTTCATGGCCATAGCTCCAGCTGACATATGGGCAGTACGGAAAGCCTACTGAAACTGATCCCATGTGATCGTGGCTATAGGGTAGGTGACAGTGTAATTCTCCCACCATGATGCTGATGGTCCATCCAACTGATGTGCGGCAAAGCGCACCTTCTCAGCATCAGTACATCCTGTAGTGGTTAACTCCCTTCCAATCTTGCGGAGCCAATCATCTGCTACTATAGGCTCGGTGCTGCTGGAGAACACCGGCGGATTTAGCCTAAGAAAACGGGTTAAGTGATCAACAGGTGGTGGTGGATTGTTGTTGTTGTTGTTCCCCTGATTCTGATTCTGGACTAGCAACTGCATCAGGGTATTCTGCTGCTGGATCAATTGGGTGAGCTCCGGTGGGAATGCAAATCCGGGGTAACGTCTCGGAGGCATATGATGGGTTTAGAAAAGATGAGAATATAAGATAGAATAAGGTCTAGAGAGAAGACACTACCCATATGCACATGAGGCAAATGCAAACAAAATCACTTCATTCAATCAAACAAGGGCATACAATGGTCTATATATCGTTACAAAAGTGCTCGGGCTATACTAGATACATGGAAGAATACTACCTACTGATATGGTGGTCGACTAGAAAAACTGCTCCGATGAAGACTCCATGATATCCGCTCCAGCTTCATCAACATAGTCATCATCGCTATCGTCTGGGTCCGAGTCAGCATCGTCGATGATGATGTAGTTCTCTGGACAAGTGCAATCATCTTCTCCTCCAGTTGCGGGAAATCCCATGAACACTTTTAGCTTCTTCTTTAGATCATCATTCTTCTCCACTAGCGTTGCTATTTCCTCCTCATATCCATCGCGCGTAGACTTGAGTTCTTCTTCTAGCTCCATGATCTTGGTCATGGCCTTTTTCAGGTCTATCATGCCTGCGCACATCTGGTTCTCCTGGCGTCGAATGTGCTGGTTTAACTCCTGGATGAAAGCAGCAATTGATCTATCCTTCCTGGTGCTGGTCATCTCCCATTGCTCATATCGGCGCCCACAAATCTGGTAGATAGTATCCTTGAGATCCTTGTGGTAGACTTCTCCAATACGTCCCATGGCGATGTGGGCTGCCATGCTCTTTCCTAGACTCCAGGTTGGTGCATCAAAGGAAAATTCTATGGGTTCAGTGACTGGCATGAACGTCCTTCCTGGAACTTGAACTTGAATCATCCAGCGTTCCTCTTCAGGTAAAGTGGCGTTGTAGGTCCCGGTCAATCTTGGTACTCCGATGTTCAGGTATCTAGTGACTTCCTTCAAGTGACGTCCAAAGGGTGTATCCATCCGGTTGCGTGAACTTGTTCCTTGCATCCGCCATCCTAAAAGAGTAGAAAAGATGAGGAGTCAGAGATGAGAAGAGTGAGTAGTGATCTAGGGCTTTTAGCTTAGTGGTCGTGTCCTACAATCAACGTGTGCTCTGTTACCATCTTGTAGTGACCAGACCTCAAACAGTCCGATCTATGTGCTTTAGTGTCATCCCGGGATCAGTAATGCTGACACGCACATTACTTGAAGGATTTATAACAGAGTAGCAATCACACACTTATTACATCGAATGTCTCACAAGAGAACTTAATACAAAAAATATGGCTTAAGGCCATCTAATAACGATAACAACGGAAGGCTTGGAAGATAAGTGAGTCCATCAACTCCAATGGCATCACTGAGTATAGAACCACGACCTAAAGGCACCTTACCCGTCGTCTGAAAATTCTGCAACATGAACGTTGCAGCCCGAAAATGGGTCAGCACATGGAATATGCTGGCAATGTAACACATAGGGAATAATGAATAGAATAGGCTATACTATATGCATATATGGCTGGTGGAAAGCTCTATGGTTACAGTTTGTGTAAAGCCAGTTTTTCCCTACTGCAAAGGAATAAATTTTTATTTAACTATCATGGTGGTTGTTATACATTGAGAGTGTAGACACCCTCTCAATCCCAATTAAACATCATCCTTAAAACCCAACAAAATTAATTAAAGTCAGAATGATGAGATTCACATGATAATCCAAGTACTAGATACTCATGTTGTCCATAACCGGGGACACGGCTAACCATGATTAGTTTATACACTCTGTAGAGGTTTGCGCACTTTTCCCCACAAGACTTGATATCCTCCGTTGGGATTCTCGCACTACATGGTGTTTGAGAAACGGATGACCGAGACATAGTCTTTCAGAAGCGCTAGCACCTTACAATCGGGTAGACCGTTACACCTACTTTCCCCTACATCTGCTAGTCTACCACTGTAAGAGCTCGCACGACTTAATCAACTATGCTAGAGCCCATACTAGCTTGTGGCTGCACATGGAAGTTTCTAGCATGAATAATCTCATGAATCCTTTGAGCCTCGGTGGCGGTTCATAAAGAAAAATAGGCAATCGCTGGAATACCCAGGTGCCTCAATCCACCCAGATGTGTATTAAAGTTTCCACCTTAAATAAACCATTAATTAACAATCTCACATCTGTCATGTTTACACTCACCCGATCCACGTCTACTAGCATAGCATGGCAATAAGCAAACGTAGAAGTAACTCCCAAGGGTTTGATAATAAAACAGGTAATAGGTACTACCTCATCTACTTCCCAACCCACAATTTAATTAGATCATAATCATGCAATGTTTTGAGGATCGATCTAATGCAATAAAACTGGGTAGTAAGAGATATGATCAAAGTGTTACTTGCCCTGCTGATGATCCGCGAAACCTAGAGATTCAAAGTAGCAAGTGGCGCACTCCGGGTAATCTATCGCAAACAAACAAGCACACCATAATACTCATCTAATGCATGGGTAAAACTCAAATAAGAGAACTAACCAGAAAGTTCAACTTAAGAACTCCGGTT
Source organism: Triticum urartu (assembly GCF_056163025.1). Taxonomy (NCBI): domain Eukaryota; kingdom Viridiplantae; phylum Streptophyta; class Magnoliopsida; order Poales; family Poaceae; genus Triticum; species Triticum urartu. Next base: position 354,666,608 of record NC_141873.1, on the reverse strand, counting down.
TGCAAAAAGAATCAAATCGAACGAAGCAACGAAAGTCAAACGGCGAAAGAAACAAGCCTCGTTTACTAATCTGGATCTAAGTCAAATTTTACAGATGAAAAAACTTGTTTGAGTTGGTTAAACAGAAAGAGGGTTTCGAGACGAAACTCCAGGCGCTTGAATTGCCTGATTCCGATAAACGAGCGAAAAATTAAACTAAACCGAAAAACGGATCAGAAATCGTGATCAGAAATAATCGCGGAAAATCCGAGAAAAAGAAAAACTGACGAACAGATTAACGAATGAACGTTCGTTAACTGAAACTAAACGGCGAATTCGTCCGCTAAAATGAACGAACGTGTGAACGCTCGCTAGATAAATAAACCGGAAAAACTATCCTATTAAAAAAACGAAACTAGGGTTTTCTAAAAAAACCAGATTGGTTTCTTTAGAAAAACCGGGGCGGCGGGCTGCTACCTCGGCTCGAGCTCCAGCGAGGCTCCGGGCGGCGTGGGGTGGCGGGGTGGCGGCTCCTGGCAGCGGTGGCGGCAGGCGGCTTGGGCGGCGGCGCAAGGCGGCGGGGGGCGGCGGCTTGCGGCGGGGAGGCGCAAGGCGGCGGGGGCGGCTGCGGCGACTTGGGGCTCCAGAGGGGTGATATTTAAAGGAGGGGGAGAGGCGGAGGCGGCGGCTCCGGCTTGGAATCTCCCGAGTCCGGCGGCGGGGCGGCCTGGCTCGGCTGGTCTTCGGCCTAGTCGGGCGCGCGAGAGGTTTTTGTTTTTTTTAAATAATTCCGCCGAACTAAGAAAAATCCTAATATATATATCTAAAAATGCCAAAACAAATTATCACCGTCTAAATAAAATATTTAGAACAGGATGAACATTTTCTTGGCCCTAAAATGTAGTTTTTTGAAAACTTGCAATTTTTCCTAAATTCAAATAAAACAACGAAAAACTCCAAAATAAAATCTTATTTGATTTTTTTATTAAATGATCAATATTTCCTTATTTTGGGAAAGTCATTTTATTCCCTCTCACTTATTTTGATAATTTGAAATAATTGAAGATAAAATAAATAAAATCAAATGATCCTATTTTCAGAATTTGAGAAAACTCAAATATGAAAATAACGAAATCCCCAACTCTCTCCGTGGGTCCTTGAGTTGCGTAGAATTTCTGGATCAGGCTCAAAAGCAATAAAATATGATATGCAATGATGATCTAATGTATAACATTCCAAATTGAAAATTTGGGATGTTACAGTAGGCCAGCCCCCAGGTGCTGCCACGTGGACCGCTATGCCATCCACTGGCAGACGGCAAATATGCAAAGGTCTTTGCCATCCGCCAGCAGATGGCAAGTATGCAAAGGTATTTGTCCTTTGCCCGCAGACGGCAAAGCACGCCGTTAACCCACTAACAACCTGTAGCTGACACGCCTACCGTCCAGGTCCTTTGACGTATGCTGGCCGCCAGCAGACGGCAAAGATGCCTTTGTCGTAGCTCGTTCAGCTGAACCTGTTGCCGTCTGCTGGCGGAAGGCAAAGGCCCATGCCATCCGCCAGGCATGCCTTTCCCTTCCGCCATGGCAGACGGCGAAGTTCCTGATTCCTGTAGTGCATGAGCTCTCTAGAGAAATTATCATTCAATTTTTTTATGCTCGGCTTTCTCATGATGATCAATCCATGCTTGATACTTCTTATACTGGTTCTTTTATGTAGAAGACTATTGAATTTAGGTGGGATATTTTAGAAAGAATTAAATGCAACTCTGAAGATTGGGAACTTGACAAAGGTAAAGAGTCAGGTATTAAGCTTGAGTTTGATTGTGTTAAATCTTTTATGAATATCGATGCTTTTCACAAGTTTAGCACTAAATATGGACTTGACTCTGAGATAGTAGCCTCTTTTTGTGAATCATTTGCTACTCATGTTGATCTCCCCAAAGAGAAGTGGTTTAAATATCATCCCCCTATCAAAGAAGAAATTAAAGAACCTGACATATCTAAAGATGAAACTATTATTTACAATGTTGATCTAGATTTGCCTACTGCTTATATTGAAAAAACACCTTTCCCTATTAGGATAAAGGAACATGCTAAGGTTTGAACTGTGGTTCGCAAAAGTAATATTAGAGCACCTAAACTTGCTGAACAAATTAAAGTAGAACCTAGTGTTGGTATGGTTAAAGATCTCCTGGTAGAAAATATTGATGGCCAGGTTATTTACTTCTGTGATGAAGCTGCTAGAATTTCTAAACCCGATGAAAAAGATAAACATAGACTTGTTGTTGGCATGCCCGTTGTCTTAGTTAAAATAGGAGATCATTGTTATCATGGTTTATGTCACTTAGGTGATAGCGTGAGTGCTATCCCTTTTATCTTATACCAAGAAATTATGAAAGACATAACACCCGCTAAAATAGAAGACATAGATGTTACTATTAAACTTGCTAATAGACATACCATCACACCACTTGGGATTGTTAGAGATGTTGAAGTCGTGTGTGGGAAAATAAAATACCCTACCGATTTCCTAGTTCTTGGTTCCCCACAAAGTTGACTTTTGTCCCGTTATCTTTGATAGACCTTTCTTGAACACTATCAATGCTACTATAGATTGTCATAAACAAACTGTCAGTGTTAGCTTTGGTGATGAGTCTCATGAATTTAATTTTTCCAAGTTTAATAGACAACCTCATAAGGAAGAATTACCTAGTAAGGATGAAATAATTGGTATTGCTTCTATTGTTGTGCCTCCTACTGGTCCACTAAAACAATATTTGCTAGACCATGAAATTGATATGCATATGCATGAAAGAAATGAGATAGATAAATTTTTCTCTGAACAACGACCCCTGTTCAAACATGATACGTCTCCAACGTATCTATAATTTATGAAGTATTCATGCTGTTATTTTATCATTCTTGGATGTTTTACAATCATTTTATAGCAACTTTATATCATTTTTTGGGACTAACCTATTGACCCAATGCCCAGTGCTAGTTGATGTTTTTTGCTTGTTTTTTACATCATAGGAAATCAATATTAAACGGAGTCCAAACACCGTGAAACTTTTTGGAGATTTTTTATGGACCAGAACACCCAGGATGGGCCATAGAAGCACCTGGGGGGCGCCCCAAGGGGGCACAACCCACCAGGGCGCGCATGGGGGCCCAGGCGCACCCAGGTGGGTTGTGCCCACCTCGGTGGCCTCCCACACCCCTCTTTAGCCTATATATTCCCAAAAATTCCAGAAACCCTCGAGGTTAACCTAGATCAGAAGTTCCGCCACTACAGGCCTCTGTAGCCACCGAAAACTAATCTAGACCCCGTTCCGGCACCCTACCGGAGGGGGAATCATCTCCGGTGGCCATCTTCATCATCTCGGCGGCCACCACGATGAGGAGGGAGTAGTCCACCCTCGGGGCTAAGGGTTTGTACTAGTAACTATGTGTTTAATCTCTCTCTCTCTCGTGTTCTTGAGATGTCACGATCTTGAAGTATCACGGGCTTTGTTAATATAGCCGGATCATATGGTCTTTTCCCCTCTCTATCTTGTGATGAATTGAGTTTTCCCTTTGAGATTTTGTTTTATCGGATTGAATACTTTTCTGGATTTGAGAGCACTTGATATATGTCTTGCAAATGAATACTCATGGTGACAATGGGGTATTATTTTGATTCACTTGATATATGTTTTGGCACTCAACTCATGGATTCCCGAGGTGATATTGGGGTAATCTATGCATAGGGGTTGATGCACGTTCTTGTCTTTGTTTCTCCGGTAGAAATCTTGGGGCACTCTTTGAAGTTCTTTGTGTTGGATTGAGTATTATGAATATAAATTTGCTTTGGTGTTATTTTAGTATGAACTCTAGGATAGATCGAACGGAAAGAATAGCTTTGTGTTATTTTAGTACGAACTCTTGAATAGATCGAATACAAAGAATAGCTTTGAGGTGGTTTCGTGCCCTACAAACAATTTATTCTTATGTTCTCCACTAGATAGGAACTTTGGAGTGATTCTTCATCGCACTTTGAGGGGTAGTTATATGATCTAATTGTATTAGCATTGTTGAGAGGTTGCACTAGTGAAAGTATGTACCCTAGGCCTCATTTTCTAGCATTGCAATACCGTTTTTGTGCCCGTTTACTATTTGCTACCTTGCTGTTTTTATTTATTCAAATTATAAAAATATATTTCTACCATCCATGACTACATCATAACACTTGATTAGGGGCAGTTAACTGCTGGGAGAAATACCAATATAAAGGCAAACAAACTGCCGGGATTATTTAACTGCCGGCACAAGTCCTTCCAGGCAGAAAAACTGCCGGTAGAAATTGAGCAACAAGGACATATTTACTGCCGGAGTTCATATCCACCATTTAAGTCATTTTATCTGCCGGGAGAACTCAATCTGGGCCCATTATCTGCCGAGAACTGTTCATGGCGCGAAAACGAAATAATTGGGCCCAACAGCACGCTACCACGAAAGCGCGCGCCAGAAAGCCCAAAACGCCTTCTGCTCCGACCCTACTACCATCGTCCCGACCAGATCTAGCCCAAATCCCATGTGCATTGACCCTAGCCGCCGCCGACCGCCCTCCACCGCCTGACCCCAGCAGCCCTCGACCAGCCATCGCACCAACCTTCCTCCCGGAGCACCGCTGCCGCCGAGAAACCTCCTCTGCCGCTGTCAAGTACCATCGTCCGCAGATCTGATTCGCCCTCCGCCGCATCCCTAGCGCCGCCCAAATGTCGCCACTCCCTCCATGCTTTCTCCCTGGGCTGTAGTGTCTCCTTGCACCTCTCCCGAACTGCCGAGATGGGCGTGCAGCGAGATAGGTTTGGCGCCGCCGGCCCCTCCTGGTCGTCCTCCTCCTGTGCGTGCTCCTCCGCCCCTGGTCATGTCATGCTCTCCAGCACGTCGTCCTTCATCTGTACTACCCCAGTTCGTGCTCCTCCGTCCTCCCCTTCTTGTACTTCGAGCCCGAGGTACAGTCCCTGGTGCTTCCTATTCCATTGTATTTCTTTCTGTTCTTTTTTGTTAACGTAGCAATGACCCTTGACATACTTGTGAGAAACTTGTGCTTACATTTACTTATGTGTGTGCCTTGCAGAATCATAAGTTAATAGATGTTGGTTGTCGGATTTCGGGTTCCGGCAGACCCTTGAGGTTCGAACACTGGGCTGCGTGCGGAGATTTCGCCTTCTACCTACCTGCACCCCTCCGCCTCGCTAAGATCTAAGCTATGGAAAGAACAACACAAGAGACACAGGGTTTATACTGGTTCGGGCCACCATTGTGGTGTAATACCCTACTCCAGTGTGTGGTGTGGTGGATTGCCTCTTGGGCTGATGATGATGAGCAATACAACGAAGAACAGCCTCACGAGGGTCTGTTCTTGGCTGGGGGAATGAACTGCTAGGAGGAGTTCAATCACCCTTCTCTCTCTCTCCGATTCTCTCTCCGATTTCGATCTCCCCCTACCCTATGGGTGGCTAGTCCTATTTATAGGCAAAGGCCCTGGGCCTCTTCCCAAATATTGAGCGGGAAGGGCTCCAACAATTGGGCATTTTGAAGGGGAACATCTGGTACACTTATCCTGACTAAAGTTGGTCCTCACCTACCAAAGGCTCTGGTCGTGACGCTGGCGTGGGCTCCACAATGACTTCCTTCCTGCCGTTGGGCTGGTCTTGGTCTCGTTGCACCGAAACGGGTGCCTTTGCTTGATGCTCTCGCCTGCGCTTGCTCCCTTTGCACCAAAGAGGAAAGGAGGACACTGCGCGGGCTGGCGCCCGCCTGGCACCCTTGGTCGTCATGGCTTGCGTCACGGGCACCTCGTGAGGTACCCCGCCTTGATCTCTCTGCCTCCTTGCGAGCCAGCCTAATGAGGCCGTGACTGAGGAAGCTCTGTGTCGTCCGCCCCACGAGGCTTGACCCCTCGCGAGGGTCTTGGGTCTGTGTTGATGAAGATGGGCCGTGCTGGGCCCCTCCTCGAGCCATGCCGCAGGCCGCAGGCAGGAAAGTCTGGGGACCCCCGTTCCCAGAACACCGACAGTAGCCCCCGGGCCCAAGGCGCACCCGGACTTGGCCGTGCAGGGAGGCGAAAGGGCAAGTGCGAAGCGCCGCGGGCCCTAACAGCCTGCGGCCTTGGGCGCCGTATGGCGGTTGACTGGACGTGGGCGCCTCAGCAACCGTGCGAGTTGATAAGGGAGCGACACCTGCCTAGGCTTTGCTTTTTGCTTTCTCCGGTTGCTGCTCAGATCCCCTTTCTTGCACCTCTCCTTCCTTCTCGCCTCCATCATCCCGCAGGGAGAACTCCTGAAGCTTTGGCTGCAGCACGCCGGCTGCAGCACCCTCGCGACCGAGGCAGAAGTCGCGGTCGTTGCCCCGGGCGAGGTCTTCATGACTCGAGGCTGGAGCGAAATCGCCCGGGTTTGCAGGACAAGAGGCGCCCTCGCGATCCACTTGGAGTACGATGGTGCTTCAGTGATGTTCTTCAAGGTCTTCGATGCTAATGGGCGCCGGCTGGAGTGCTGCCCCGAGAGAGGTGGTCGGGACCCTGCTACAGCGAGGACTGGGCCCGCCGACCACTCCCTTGGCGGCTGCTCAAGCGGCGGATGTGTCGGAGGGTCCAGCGACTCCGGCGAGCTCTTCGCGACTCCGGAGACGAGCGATGATAGTTACGAGCCCCCGAGCCGGCGCCGCTCCTGGAGCAGGGCGGGCTCGTCAGGCCGTCGCCGACTCTGATCTGGATGGGGGTTGGCGCCGGTGCTTGACGGCCCACTGTTGATGATGGCGTCTTTTGCAGGGGCGCATGTAGTTAGCGTCCTTTTAGGATCTTTTCCCTGCAAGGAATCAAAGACGCGTCCCGTGGGGGCTTCTAAGGTGCCTGTGATCCTGTTTTGTTAATATAACCCTTGTCGTAGAATTGTGCGAGTTGCTCATTCCGTCTTAGCTCAGTTCTCCCTTTCGAACCTCACGAGGGCTTGGTGCTCTGCGCCGACAGGTCCCAGTCCCAAGGCAGCTTCAGCCGTCGCTGGTATGCCAGGTCGCGATGCCGTGGTCAAGGCCAGGAGGTGAGCGACCCGGGGTCCGGTAAGAGCCCCTGAGTCGCGATGCTCAGGAGGTCCCCTTTGGTGCTCAAGCAGCCGTCGTTCAGTGAGAAAGGAGAGTGGCGTCGCTAACATGGGATTGCATTAGGTGCGGGGATGGTGCCACGGTAGCTGGTGCTTCCGAGTGGTGACTTATCTCGAGAATCAGGGGCCGCTCTCTGGAGTGTCGCCGGGTCCGTGCATCGGCAGGCGTGAGGTTGCTCGGCGAGGTCCTCGCGTGTCCCTCCCCTCTCGCCTTTGCTCCCCTTTCTGCTCTACGTCCTCGGGTCCCGGCCCTCGAGCGAGTCTCAGCCATCGCTGGTATGCCAGGTCGCGATGCCGTGGACAAGGCCAGAGGGTGAGGGCTGAAGAGCCAGTAGGAGCCCTAAGTCGCGATGCTCAGGCACCCCCCTTTAACGTGCAAGCGGTTCGCGCAGATGAGAGTGAAGGAGACACCGCAAGGGCCTCGCCTGATGCAGCTCCTTTAGGAGATCCTGTAGACCCATCATAGAAAGAACGAGGGGTTGCCATGACAATTGACAGTCAGCCATTGGTTGCTTCCGAGGGGCGATGAGGCACTGAAGGCTTGACAAGGTGGCGCCATGTGGGGCTGCAGCGGTCAGAGCTCAGCCATTCAGGTTTGTCGGCGTTGCAGGGACGGACCCATGCGCAAGCGTCATGCCGTTTGGGAGCAGCTCCGCCAGTTGGCGTCAGTTGAGCAGGCAACTAGGTCAAACACATTAGCCGCAAAGGAGTGGATTCATTCAAATAGATGCTGGGAAGGCGGACATCACTGGGTCAGGCCCGAGCGACTTGGGGATGATGCAGCCTGTGGGGCGCCCCCAACAAAGTAAGCTAACAACATGAAATAAAAGGGATACATGCCGCAGGGACGGACCCACACGGCCTGGGAATAATGCAGCCCTGGGGGGCGCTCCCAGCTGGAAATGAAACTTGAAAGATGTCACCTGATGATGTTGAGGACGAATGAGTGTTGGTGTAGCAGACTCGGTGGGCTGCGGAAGCCGATCCTCACGAGCCCCCAGGCCCAGGGGCCTCGGGAGGCTCCGGAGGCGCTGGTGGCTCCTCGCGGACCATCTCCATCTCCGCCAGGGCTGCGGAACGCCTGGCCTCTTGAGCCTCCATGATACCCCTCATGAGGCGCTGATATGTGGCAGCTACGTTTGGCAAGCCGTAAGGCATGCGAACGTAGCTGTGGGGTGGACCTTCGCAGCGCCCCACTTGCGAGGGCCAGAGGCGCTCCAGAGAGGCGACTCGATTGAGCCCTGGTATGTCGATGCAGACGCGCAGCCCACCATCCTCGCCTGGATGGGGAGCCACAGCTGGTAGGTGGCGGCCGCCTTTCATGACTCTTGACTCCTGTAGCTCCTGAATGGCCTTGCTGACGAACTCCTGAGGGTCTGGCCCTCCTTGCCTTACTCCTTCTTGAGGGAAACGTGCTTCGAAACACGCCTCCATGTGGTGCCCAAGCGCCTCCCTTGTGACCTTAGCCAGGTCGGTGGCCCTCCAAGGGAGAGCCCCCGAGCCCTGCCTGAGGAGGGCGCCGAGCGCGCTTTCCTATGCGATGGAAGGAGGTTCCCCCTGGGCAGGCGCGGGCCCTGAGGGGCCTGCCTCCTGAGGGGCCGGGTCGTACGATGTCTTCTTCTTCTTGGGGGCAGTCTCGGGATGCCTCCTGCTTCCGCAATCCGGGTCTTCCAGCGATGCGGCCTGAAAGGCTCGTTCTAGGGAACACACCGCGTCCTTCTCTTCATAGGGCACCGTGATGACTCCGCCACTTCCTGGCATCTTGAGGACGTTGTAGCCATGGTGAGTTACGGCCATGAACTTGGCCAGCGCTGGGTACCCAAGGATGGCGTTGTACGGCAGGCGAATGTGAGCGACGTCGAAGTCGATGAGCTCGGTGCGGTAGTTGTCACGTGCCCCGAAGGTGACAGGGAGGCGGACCTGCCCAATCGGGACCGTGGAGCCGTCGGTGACTCCGGAGAAAGGCTTGGTTGGCTGAAGCTGGTTGTAGGGCACTTGGAGATTGTTGAATGTTTCCACGGACAGGACGTTGAGCCCTGCCCCGCCATCGATGAGGGTCCTGGTGACCACCACGTTGCTGATGATTGGGGAACAAAGCATCGGGAGGACTCCGGCTGTGGCCGCACACTTGAGCTAATCTGCTGAGCTTAACGTGATGGCGCACGCCGACCACCTGAGAGGGCGCATGGCTTCGAGCTTGGGGAGGACTGCATTCACTTCGCAGGCGAACTACTTGAAGATGCGTTGAGAGGCTGGGGCTTGAGCCCCTCCCATGATGCAGGCGATCGCGCGCGGCTCCTGGAAGCCCCCAGCCCCCTCATCCTGATGGCGGTCCTTGTTTCTCCTTGGCTGCGGCTGTAGCGGAGGGAGGCCTGCGTTGCCTTGTAGGCGATCCTCGCGAGGCTGATCCCTCCAGTCTCCCTCGCGAGGCGGGTCTTGCCAGCGATCCTCGCGTGGTCGATCGCGCCACCCTTGGCGCGGGCAGTGGTCTTCCCAGCGTCCTGCGTTCCTTCCTCCTCCTCGACCGTAGCCTCGGTCACTGCGGTCGGGGCGACGGCCGATCCTTCCTTCTCGCACGGCTCGGAGCTCTTGACATTCGTTGGTGTTGTGGGTGTGGAGGTCGTGGTACACACAGTACCGACTGCCCTTGGAAGATTCGGGCTGATCTCTGCCCCGCTTGGTGTCTGGTTCTGCCACGAGCACGGCATCCCCCTTGCGCTTCACATCCTTGGCCTTGGGCTTCTTCTCTTCTGGGTCCGCGGCAGGCAGCTCGAGGAGGGAGAGACGCCCTTCTTCAGCCCTGGCGCACTTGGTTGCCAAGTTGAACAACTCCAAGGAAGTGCACAGGTCTTCATGCATCACTAGCTCCTCCTTCATCTTGACATCGCGCACGCCGTCGGAGAAGGCTGAGATGATGGCCTCCTCTGTGACCTTGGGAATCTTGAGACGTGCGTTGTTGAAGTGCTGGATGTACTTCTGTAGGGTCTCTCTGGGTTGTTGCTTGATGCGGTGCATGTCGCTCACGGCGGGTGGCCGGTCGCGAGTACCTTGAAAGTTGGCGATGAAGCGGGTGCGCATCTCGTCCCAGGAGGAGATCGTGCCTGGAGCCAGGTTCAGGAGCCAGGTGCGGGCCCCGTCCTTGAGCGCCATGGGAAACCAGTTTGCCATGACCTTCTTGTCTTCGTTGGCAGCTTCGATGCCCAACTCATAGAGCTGGAGGAACTCCGCAGGGTCGGCCGTGCCGTCGTAACGAGGAGGCAGGTCTGGCTTGAACTTGCCGGGCCACGCGTCGCTGCGTAGCTCGGTGGTGAAGGCACGGCAGCCTGCTATGGCCACGGGAGGCCTTGGGTGGCGGAGAGCTTGGTCTTGCATGTCCCCACGCGCTGCAGCTGGGAGCAGCGCGGGGTCTTGACGTGCGGGAGCAGGAGCATGGTCGCGACGTGCTGGAGCAGGGAGCGCCCGGGCAGCTTCTTGCAGGCGAGGGACATCTTGGCAGCTCTGCTCTTGCCGCGCTGGCACCTGACGGAGCGGGTTCAACCCAGGGGCCACGCGCCTTGGATCCATGGCGCCTTCTTGAGGAGGAGGCGGCTGGGGCGCCGCTGGAGCTTCCTCTCCTGCGCGGGGTGGGGTGCAGTGCGGCGGAACGGACGGTGCAGGAGAGCCCCCTGCGGCGCGGATGAGCTCGGCGACGCGGTCGAGCCATTCTTCGTAGACGTCGTCGACGGGACGGTAGCGCAGGAGCTCTTTTGCCACGATGAGCGTAGCTCGAGCCTCCATGGGTGCGCGGAGCGCGCGGGACGAAGAACCAGCTGGGGTGAGCGAGGGAGTAGCGGTGCGGCCGTCTTGCCGCACGGACGGATGCTGAGACGACGCTTGCTGCTTGTCCCCCACCGGGCCGGTGGCGGCGTTGACGGCAGGTGACGGGGAACGGCGAGGACACCCGCCGACAGGAGCCGTCTGGGCGACGCATGAAGCGAGAGCGGCCCGGCGCTCGGCCCGGGCCCGACGAGCGTCGGACATGGACGCGATGGTCAGAGGAGAACGGGGTGGTGGAAGACGAATTCCGACGCACCCCTACCTGGTGCGCCAAATGTCGGATTTCGGGTTCTGGTAGACCCTTGAGGTTCGAACACTAGGGTGCGTGCGGAGATTTCGCCTTCTACCTACCTGCACCCCTCCGCCTCGCTAAGATCTAAGCTATGGAAAGAACAACACAAGAGACGCAGGGTTTATACTGGTTCGGGCTACCGTTGTGGTGTAATACCCTACTCCAGTGTGTGGTGTGGTGGATTGCCTCTTGGGCTGATGATGATGAGCAATACAAGGAAGAACAGCCTCGCGAGGGTCTGTTCTTGGCTGGGGGGATGAACTGCTAGGAGGAGTTCAGTCACCCTTCTCTCTCTCTCTCCGATTCTCTCTCCGATTTCGATCTCCCCCTACCCTGTGGGTGGCTAGTCCTATTTATAGGCAAAGGCCTTGGGCCTCTTCCCAAATATTGAGCGGGAAGGGCGCCAACAATTGGCCATTTTGAAGGGGAACATCTGGTACACTTATCCTGACTAAAGTTGGTCCTCGCCTGCCAAAGGCTCTGGTGGTGACGCTGGCGTGGGCTCCACAATGACTTCCTTCCTGCCGTTGGGCTGGTCTTGGTCTCGTTGCACCGAAACGGGTGCCTTTGCTTGATGCTCTCGCCTGCGCTTGCTCCCTTTGCACCAAAGAGGAAAGGAGGACACTGCGTGGGCTGGCGCCCGCCTGGCACCCTTGGTCGTCATGGCTTGCATCACGGGTACCTTGTGAGGTACCCCGCCTTGATCTCTCCGCCTCCTTGCGAGTCAGCCTGATGAGGCCATGCCTGAGGAAGCTCTTTGTCATCCGCCCCGCGAGGCTTGACCCCTCGCGAGGGTCTTGGGTCTGTGTTGATGAAGATGGGCCGTGCTGGTCCCCTCCTCGAGCCATGCCGCAGGCCGCAGGCAGGCAAGTCTGGGGACCCCCGTTCCCAGAACGCCGACATTGGTGTCTCAGAATGACACGTAATACCATTTAAAAATTTCAGTGATTAATGACACCACATGGTCGAGCACATATGCCAAATCTTCTTCCTCTTCTTTGAAAAAAATAGCAGAGCACTCGGATGGAAGAATGTATCTGGAACGTCAGCCTTAGCCAGTGCAGACCACTCTAGCAACAGTTGCCGCTTTGTTTTACTTGTAAATATCTATTACAAAGTGCTATTTTCAGCTATAAACATTCAGCCTATACGACTATGTACTGCATGTTTTACTAATAATTGCTGCCTGGTATCTTGTCTGACCTGAAACATATGGTCATTTTAGTAATAGCAACATCAAAGTAGAAATTAGGTTGGGCAGCGAAGTCTTCTGTTCGTTTTTAGGTTCTAGCCAACAACATAGTTCTTGTGTTGTTTTGGCCATGTTTGGGTTCCTTTTGCATTTGCTTTGCTTTTAATGCTTGATTTTTCTGCTACAGGAGATAGGAGACACTGCAGGTTGGCTGCGTCTGTGGTGCTGCTTTTGCCTAAGATGGATTCAATTAATTGAGGTATGCTCCAGATATAGTCATATAGATATGATTTTTTTTTCTTTTGGGCAGAAAGCTAGCTAGGAGTAAGCTAAGATATTTGTAAGTGCTTTCTTGCACCTGTAGTTGTTTTCTTATTCAACTTTGCTATAAATAAATACACGTTTGATCATTTTGGGTACAGAGCTAGCTAGAAATAAACAAGTGCTTCCTTCATGTGGATGTTTGGTTCTTATTCCAGTTTTTCCTTACATATATTGATTTCATATGTAAAAATTCTTTCGAGATCAGAGTAATGATATACAGAGGAGATCAGAGGGTCTTCCTACGCTTTGAGCAATACCATCTTAGGTACATGCAAAAGTATATACTTTGTTGCACATATCAGATGTCCTCACATACATGGACTGAACCTTATTTTTGTCGAGAACCTCACTGCCGAGAAAAAAGTCTTTAGCTTTCCGTGCGAGCTAAGCAGCATATGAAAAGGAAGCACCTGTATATGTATGTAGTTTTGTTCATTTTTAACATCCCACTATACAGGTAATTATAGTTTTTAGATTGTATGCTATACTAACGTGCCTTTAATCTGTCCTCGAAGAAAGGTTTTGATGTTGTTTGATGTATGTCGTTTATGATCCCTTGAACATACACAATTTTCTTTTCTCATCTAATAGCTAAGAAATACGATGCATGAGAACTATGGCTTATGTAATGTTCAGAGGTACATCGAGTTGCAATTGTGTTTTAAAAATTACTTTAGTTTTGTAGCTGCTCCTTAGTTGCATCTGATTGTTACATTACAGTCAGTTGTAGGAGTTGCATACTTTGTTTTGAATAATCGATCATGATGTAATACCCCATCAGATGAAAGCATACAAGCAGTGACTGAATCACTTAGTGGTGCTTCTTTCCTTTCTGCTCATATCTAATTATTAATAGGATTCTGAAAAGTATATAACAAGATTCATCGGAAGCATCGTTAGAAAGTTCACCATTTAATTGGAAATCCAGCAATCACAGGGCAAAAGGCTATCACTTTTTAGGGATGTCTTGAACATAGAGATGGTGGTTCCTTATATTTTACTTTTCATTAAAAGAAGCACTTATCCTTGTTTTTCATTTGATTCGTCCATCAACTAGCATCATGCTTCCAGATTTCTTCATGGTCTTGCATGATCTATCTTTCATAATTATATACACATTATGCATGAACCTATGTTGTTTGTGTGGAAGGAAACATCTCTCGTAATGTTTATACATAGCTTGAATTGTAATGGAAAGTATCAATACTTGTGAATTCGTACTCAACTGCAATAAGATTGGTATAGATACACATGGGAAGTTTGAAAACATGTCAGCTGCCATATGTAGTTGTAAGCTACTTTCTTTGAAAATGTCACTATGGTTTGCTTTTTTGTTTGCAAAATGGTTATTATGAAAGTATGTATTTGCTGTCTGAGCCTATGTCCATTTTTTATGTGCTACAATATAGCTCATTAACCAAAGTTATTAGTTCATAGCAGTTGTACTATCTTATCTATTCAGGTTGGCATCGTCACTGGAAGATGTTTCTACATGATAGTAGTTGTACCAGTCAACTTGGATGTCTACATAATGGCTCTTAACCTTGTGGTCGTGGGTTCGAGCCCCACGGTGGGCGCCAACTGTCGTGGAGTTGACACGGCAAATGTCCTAGAGCAAGGACTTAGTCGTAGGTCCATCGCACTAGGAAGCTTAAAGGGGTTGATCGGGACAAAGGACACATGAGAGAGTTTTTATACTAGTTCGGCCCCTTACGATGAAGGTAAAAGCCTACGTCTAGTTGTGATTGGTATTGCTGAGGTTTCGATCTCCAGGAGGCTCAACTCGCCGGCTGGGTTATCGACTTGGTTGTCTCCCTCCCTAAACCGCCACCGGGTCATCCCCTTATATACACGGGTTGACGCCTGGTAGCCTACAGAGTCCCGGCCGGCTCATAATCGTGTCCGGCTCAGTGACTTCCTTTACATGCCTTTCTTTACAAGTATTTCCTTACATACGGCGGTTTACAGTATCAGGCCTTAAGCCGGCCCCAGGCCTTTGGGACTTCTATACATTTAGTGAACTATCATCTTGAATGTTTATCGGGCTTCTTCTGTAACCCGCCATTAGGGCTGACCCGGCCCCTCCTGGGCGGGTCATACTGGTAGTAATATCCCCAACACTTCAGGATTAGTTTTAGACCTAAATAATTGTTATTTGGTGCCAGCGTTAAGCATGAACATTATATCTGGATCTTGTTTGATGCGAGACGGTTATTCATTTAAATCTGAGAATAATGATTGTTCTATTTATATGAGTAATATCTTTTATGGTCATGCACCTTTGAAGAGTGGTCTATTTTTGTTGAATCTCTAGTAGTGATACACATATTCATAATGTTGAAGCCAAAAGATGTTGAGTTGATAATGATAGTGCAACTTATTTGTGGCACTGCCATTTAGGTCATATTGGTATAAAGCGCATGAAGAAACTCCATTCTGATGGATTTTTGGAATCACTTGATTATGAATCACTTGGTACTTGCGAACCGTGCCTCATGGGCAAGATGACTAAAACGTCGTTCTCCAGAACTATGGAGCGAGCAACAGATTTGTTGGAAATCATACATACTGATGTATGTGGTCCGATGAATATTGAGGCTCGCGACGGCTATCGTTATTTTCTCACCTTCACAGATGATTTGAACAGATATGGGTATATCTACTTGATGAAACATAAGTCTGAAACATTTGAAAAGTTCAAAGAATTTCAGAGTGAAGTGGAAAATCATCGTAACAAGAAAATAAAGTTTCTACGATCGGATCGTGGAGGAGAATATTTGAGTTACGTGTTTGGTCTTCATTTGAAACAATGCGGAATAGTTTCGCAACTCACGCCACCCGGAACACCACAGCGTAATGGTGTGTCCGAACGTCGTAATCGTACTTTACTAGATATGGTGCGATCTATGATGTCTCTTATTGATTTACCGCTATCGTTTTGGGGTTATGCTTTAGAGAATGCTGCATTCACGTTAAATAGGGCACCATCTAAATCCATTGAGATGACTCCTTATGAACTGTGGTTTGGCAAGAAACGGAAGTTGTCGTTTCTTAAAGTTTGGGGCTGCGATGCTTATGTGAAAAAACTTCAACTTGATAAGCTCGAACCCAAATCGGAGAAATGTGTCTTGATAGGATACCCAAAAGAGACAGTTGGGTACACCTTCTATCACAGATCCAAAGGCAAGACATTTGTTTCTAAGAATGGATCCTTTCTAGAGAAGGAGTTTCTCTCGAAAGAAGTGAGTGGGAGGAAAGTAGAACTTGATGAGGTAACTGTACCTGCTCCCTTATTGGAAAGTAGTTCATCACAAAAACCGGTTTCTGTGACACCTACACCAATTAGTGAGGAAGCTAATGATGATGATCATGAAACATCAGATCAAGTTACTACCGAACCTCGTAGGTCAAACAGAGTAAGATCCGCACCAGAGTGGTACAGTAATCCTGTTTTGGAAGTCATGTTACTAGACCATGACGAACCTACGAACTATGAGGACGCGATGATGAGCCCAGATTCCGCAAAATGGCTTGAGGCCATGAAATCTGAGATGGGATCCATGTATGAGAACAAAGTGTGGACTTTGGTTGACTTGCCCGATGATCGGCAAGCCATCGAGAATAAATGGATCTTCAAGAAGAAGACAGACGTTGATGGTAATGTTACTATGTACAAAGCTCGACTTGTTGCGAAAGGTTTTTGACAAGTTCAAGGAGTTGACTACGACGAGACCTTCTCACCCGTAGTGATGCTTAAGTCCGTCCAAATCATGTTAGCTATTGCCGCATTTTATGATTATGAAATTTGGCAAATGGATGTAAAGACTGCTGTCGGTGTCAAAACCGATGGATCTCGGGTAGGGGGTCCCGATCTGTGCGTCTAGGCCGGATGGTAACAGGAGACAAGGGACACGAAGTTTTACCCAGGTTCGGGCCCTCTCGATGGAGGTAAAACCCTACGTCCTACTTGAATAATATTGATGATATGGGTAGTACAAGAGTAGATCTACCACGAGATCGAGGAGGCTAAACCCTAGAAGCTAGCCTATGGTATGGTTGTTGATGGGTACGTTGTCCTACGGACTAAAACCCTCCGGTTTATATAGACACCGAAGAGGGTTAGGGTTACACAAAGTCGGTTACGATGGTAGGAGATCTTCATATCCGTATCGCCAAGCTTGCCTTCCACGCCAAGGAAAGTCCCTTCCAGACACGGGATGGAGTCTTCAATCTTGTATCTTCGTAGTCCAGGAGTCCGGCTGAAGGTATAGTCCGGCTATCCGAACACCCCCTAATCCAAGACTCCCTCAGTAGCCCCTGAACCAGGCTTCAATGACGACGACTCCGGCGCGCAGATTGTCTTCGGCATTGCAAGGCGAGTTCCTCCTCCAAGTACTTCATAGAAGATTTTGAACATGAAGATAGTGTCCGGCTCTGCAAAATAAGTTTCCACATATTGCCATAGAGAGAATAATATTTACACCAATCTAATCTGCTGACGTATTCCGTAGCGTGTCACACCACGGCCAAGCCTTTATCCATTATCCCACCTCAGCGCGTCATGCGAGGCGGTTTCCTTGGCACGTCTTGTTAAAGCAGAGATCGTGTCCCCTTATCCCGAGATTCTCATCAATACGGGCGTGGGTAACCCAACCGCGCCATTGATTATGCTGCTTGGAGATAAGCGAGTCTTACGAGGCTGGTGGGGACATGTAGTTGCGTCCACCCATATAAGGAGACAAAGATCCACCTTTTCACCTATGCCTTCTTCCTCCTTCGCCTATCCATTCTTGCGCACTCGAGCTCCAGCGCCCAAGTCCGCACTCCCCACCTCAACCTTCTCCAGCCATGTCCAGAGCGGGAGGCAAGTGGATGGTCTCCTCCGTCACGGAGGGACATATCAAAAAGCTGAGGAAGGCCGGATACCTGTCTAACAACATCGAGTACCGGCTCCCCGAAAAGGGGCAGCTCATCCCCACCCCTAGGCCTCATGAGAGGGTGGTGTTCCTCCCACATTTCCTCCGCGGACTGGGCTTCCCTCTCCACCCATTTGTCCGGGGGCTCATGTTCTACTACGGCCTGGATTTCCACGATCTGGCCCCGAACTTCGTCCTCAACATCTCGGCGTTTATCGTCGTGTGCGAGGCCTTCCTCCGCATCCGCCCCCATTTCGGCCTATGGCTCAAGACTTTCAACATCAAGCCGAAGGTGGTGCGCGGCAACCAGGCGGAGTGCGGAGGCGCCATGGTGGGCAAGATGGCCAACGTCCTATGGCTCGAGGGCTCCTTTGTGGAGACCCTGAAGGGGTGGCAATCGGGGTGGTTTTACATCACCGAGCCGCGCGACCCCAAATGGGTCGCAGCCCCCGAGTTCCGATCCGGACCCCCTACGCGGCTCACCTCCTGGAAGGATACGGGCCTGTCTTGGGGTAAAAAAGGAGAGCTAACCGGACTCCAAACATGCATCCAAACCCTGGCGGACAAGAAGCTCAAACTTGTCAACGTAGTCCAGGTTATGCTCATCCGCCTGATCCTCCCGTGTCAACAACGGGCTTTCAACCTGTGGGGGTTTGACCTGGCGCAGCACCAAACTCTGAGCAGGCTCTTCGACACGACGTACGAAGATGCCTGGAAGGTGCTTTTCAAAGGCGCCGAGGCTCCCGCATCCGCTACCAAGGATCGCGGATTCAGTGCGCAGCATCACGCTCTCGCAGTAAGCTATTTTTTCTTTTATAGGATATCAGTTCTTCATAGTTTGACTCCATGCAGGATCTAAGCTCCCTTACCTTTGACAGGATTGGCAGGTGACGTCCGGACAGATCAACTGTCCGGCTCCTTTGCCCGAAGGCCTAGCGGACGCTCGCTTCGCGAAGCTGCTGGTTCCGGCACCCTATGTGGTGCCGGACAAGAAGGCCGCAAAAAAGGCCACGGGGACTCGAAAGAGTGCCCGGCGCCAGGAGGTGTCGGATCCATCATCCGACGGTTCCGAGGCGCATTCCTCCCGTGAAGACGAGGAGGAAGAAGAAAAGAACTCTCCCCCTCCAGTGGGAGGAGAGAAGAAAAGGAAGGCCGCCCTCTCTGGGGAGGCCGGAGGGTCCAAGAAGGGGAAAACCCTTCCTCCGGACTACTCCACCGACGCCGACGGCGGAGAGGAGTGGCAGCCCAGGGCCAAGCCCCTGGCAAAATCGTAAGTATCCGGATACCAGAGTAATTCATAGTATTTGTTTATTGCACAGCTTTCCCTTACGTCGAATATGTTTATCCAGCCCACCCAAAGACCGGCTCGACGCGTCGTCGAGCGGCTCACTGGACTCGTCGGATGTGAACTCGCTTCCGATGGCTTCCTCCCCCCGCCCTACGGACGACACCGAAGTGTTGTCCCAACAGGTTCCAAGCCGGGAGGAGGTGGTCCTGGAGGCGTCGCGAGGCGACCTCCCGGACTCCAGGAGTAAAGGGGATGAAACCCCTCAGGGCTCCAAGTCCGGCTCTAGGCCGGACACCGCTCCGGAACCTTCAAAGGTTCCAGAGTCCGGCGGGGGACCTCCTTCCAAGAGGAGCAAGTCCACCGTGCTGGCGGCCCCCGTCCAACCGGAGGCGCCGGACAATATGTTGGAGGCGCTCCAAGGCGCCTCCATCGACGAGGAGCACCGCGTTATTATGAGTGCGGTGGTCCAGAAGGTTCAGTCCGCCAAGAGCGGACTGACTGAAGCTTGTACTAGCCTTTTGACAGGCTTTGAGGTAAGTAAAGAATGTGTAAATAATAGTACCGCATCGACAGTAGCCCCTGATGCTCTGTTTGGCGTTCGGGAAGAAAAGCCGAATAGAGGATCAAATAGAATTCGCATGAGTCTAACAAAAATGAGTCAATATGCATATGCAGGCTTCCCTGCTTGCGTCTGTCGCACTGACTGCAGAAGTGGACACGCTAAAGCAGAACCTCGAGTGGTCCGAGCAAGAGCTCGGGCGTGCCAAGAAGCAGCTCGAGGACAATGAAGGTAAGAAATACCATGTTTTTAAATATATATAAAAAGGTGCAATTACAAAGAATGACAGGATTATCGTGGCTATTTTAGGGGCCACGTCTGAAGTGGCGACCCTTAAGCAGGCGCTGGTCGAGGCCGAGAAGAGGGCGTCCTCGGAGCGCACCGAGCGGGAGAAGTATGAGGCCGAGGTTGGCCAGGTGCGGCAAGAGCTCCCGGCTCTCATGGAAAAACATGAGAGTTTGGAGCTTGACTCAAAGATGCGAGCGTCCGAGCTCGTGGTGGCTATTGAAAACGCCAAGTCTGCCAAGGCCGAATCCCAGAAGACCCTCCGGGAGTTGGATGAGGTGAAGAAGATAGCGGCGGGTAAGGCATTCTTTATGCAAAGCAAACACATAAACGTGAGTTACTTGTTACTTACCCGAATCCGGAGCTCTCCAGGAGCGTTCACAGATCTTCCCCGGAGTGTATCCGATGCCGCCGCATTCTACCGAGCCGAGGAGGGCAGCTCGATAGAGAAGGTGTTCTGGTCTCAGTATACTGAGGCCGAACACCCCGTGCCCCTGAGCGACCAGCTGAAGCAACTGGTCGAGCTCCACAAGGCGGCCGAACAGGCCATGAAGGGCCTCATTGTTTGGCTGTGGCCTGGAGGGGCTCTGCCTGGGAGCTAGTTCGGGCTGGTGCGGCGGTTGGTGGAGGCATGTCCAAGGCTCGAAGTCATCAAGCGCTCCGTCTGCATTGAAGGTGCCCGTAGGGCCCTTGCCCGTGCTAAGGTGCACTGGGGCAAGCTGGAGGCTGAGAAGCTGGTGAAGGACGGGACACCGCCGGGGAAGGAGCATCGCAAGCCCGAGAATTACTATAAGGATGTTCTGAAGGGTGCCTGCCTTGTGGCGGATGAATGTTCTAGGGATGTAATTTTTGAGTGAAACTTGCTCGTTTTGTCCTGTGCGTTGAAAACTTGTTTATATGTGCTAAGCAATGCTGTTGCAATTTAAAATATTACCTTCTGTGCGGCTGTTTATCAATTCTGAGAGATGGCGAGTCGTCGGCTTCTGCCCCCGTGCCGCTAGTGCTGGGGTGTTCGGGGATAAACCCGAGCGCTCTTTTTCCCATGTTTGGGTCCGTCAAGGGAGGCGCTCAGCCCAATGAACAAGGCAATCGGACTATAATGCGTGAACACTCTCACTTAGCCATAGAATTCTATAATTTTAAATTTTGGCGAAGCCCCTAGTATTCAGAAGACCGAGTTCGGGGCGCTATCCACGCCTTGGCCGGACAGAGCCGAATCCTCGCCCTAAGCAGCATAAGTCTTTAGGGACTCGAAAAACCTCTCGAACAGCGACCAGCTCTTGCTTCATCATGACAGTCAGTTTTAGCTTTCTCCACTGAGGTGCTCGACCCAGCTCAACTGGGGCACAATCGCAATGATTCTCCTAGTGCTACCTTAGCCGATATAGCAGAACGTAAGGCACCAAAACATAGGAGCCGGGCAAACCCAACTATTGACCCAAGACATGATTCGGAGCCGATGCATATAATGCTATAAGTTCGGGGTGCCGCACTTGTTAAAGTGTTCGGACTTCTCACACCATATTGAGGGGTACTAAAGCCCCTGGCGTATTTTGGCCGTACCAACGTGTACGGGTGCAACATGTCGTTAAGGAACATATATAAAAAGAAAAAAGGTAATGCAAAAATAGACAAAAGCTATGAATTGTTTATTAAAAAGGGCTGCGATCAAAGCAGAATGATACAAATAATGCAATAAGTATAAGGTTGGACTGGTTAACATGTCCGTTCCAGGGGCAAGCTGCGGAATAGTATGCGGAACAGGTATACTGCTCGTGATAGAGACCACATGGGAGTTCCATACTGCGGCGTGGCTTGTCTGCTTCCCTGGTTCTTGCATCGTTTGTGTAGCAATTGAACTGCTGAATAGGCCTTTCGAAGGATGGAGTCCTGAAAGTAAGAGAAAAATAAAAAAAATCGGCAGCCACTGGTATGGTTTAAGCCGTATTTTTGGGCGTGCCATGATGGTGCCCCTCCCCTGTACCCATGGTATCTCTAGGGTGTAGTTATGGACGCGAAGTACTGGCGTCGCCTTTTTGCGAGGGTTGGGGTTGGGGCCGCATTGCTACGCCTGCTCGGATCGTGCTAGGTGGTCTTGTTGTAGGTTACGCCGGGCGCGCTTGACGGTGTCCGATCGTTTAGTGGCCGGACTGGAGAACTGCCTGGAGAGGCTGCTTTGTACTTCCGCTGCAAGGGCCGCCGTGAGCTCCTCCGTTCAGAGGGAGCGTTCGGTGTTTCCATTGACCGTAATTACTCCTCGAGGGCCTGGCATCTTAAGTTTAAGGTATGCGTAGTGCGGTACCACATTGAACTTAGCGAATGCGGTTCGCTCGAGCAGTGCATGATAACCACTGCGGAACGGGACTATGTCAAAGATTAACTCCTCGCTTCGAAAATTATCCGGAGATCCGAAGACCACTTCAAGTGTGACTGAGCCTGTATAGTTGGCCTCTACACCTGGTATTACGCCTTTAAAGGTCGTTTTGGTGGGCTTAATCCTCGAGGGATCTATGCCCATTTTCCGCACTGTATCCTGGTAAAGCAGGTTCAGGCTGCTGCCGCCGTCCATAAGGACTCTAGTGAGATGAAATCCGTCAATAATTGGGTCTAGGACCAATGCGGCGAATATGCCATGATGGATGCTAGTGGGGTGGTCCCTTCAATCAAAGGTTATCGGGCAGGAGGACCATGGGTTGAACTTTGGGGCGACTGGCTCTACCGCGTATACGTCCCTTAACGCGCGCTTCTGCTCCCTTTTGGGACGTGGGTTGCGTATATCATGTTCACCGTCCGCACTTGTGGGGGAAAACCCTTCTGTCCACTGTTGTTCGGCGGCCGGGGCTCCTCGTTGTCATCGCTATGCAGCCCCTTCTCTTCATTTTCGGCGTTTAACTTGCCTGCCTGCTTGAACACCCAACAGTCCCTGTTGGTGTGATTGGCCGGCTTTTCGGGGGTGCCATGTATCTGGCACAAGCGGTCAAGTACTCGGTCCAAACTGGACGGGCCCCTAGGATTCCTTTTAAATGGCTTTTTCCACTGACCGGATTTAGAGCCTCTGAATCCGGCATTAACTGCCGTATCCTTGGCATTGTCACTGTTAATGCGGCGCTTCTGCTTGTTGCGACACGACCTTCCACTACTGTCCCTGGTGTCCCAATTACCAGGGTTCTTGGTCATATTGTTGCTACGAGCAAGCCAGCTGTCTTCTCCCGCGCAAAAGCGGGTCATGAGTGTCGTGAGTGCTGCCATAGATTTTGGCTTTTCCTGTCCAAGGTGTCGGGCCAGCCACTTGTCCCGGATATTGTGCTTGAAGGCTGCTAGGGCCTCAGCGTCCGGGCAATCGACTATTTGATTTTTCTTTGTTAGGAACCGTGTCCAGAATTGCCTGGCCGATTCCTCTGGCTGCTGAATTACGTGACTTAGGTCATCGGCGTCTGGGGGTCACACATAAGTGCCCTGGAAATTGTCGAGGAATGCGGCTTCCAGGTCCTCCCAACAACTGATTGATCCTTTTGGCAAGCTATTAAGCCAATGCCGAGCTGGTCCTTTAAGCTTGAGTGGGAGGTATTTGATGGCGTGGAAATCATCGCCGCGGGCCTTGTGGATATGAAGGAGATAATCCTCGATCCATACCGCAGGATCTATTGTGCCATCATATGATTTGATGTTTACGGGTTTGAAACCCTCGGGGGTTTGATGATCCATTATTTCGTCTGTAAAGCAGAGTAGTGTGCGGCGCCTCTGTACTGGGCTATATCATGACGTAGCTCCAATGAGCCTTGTCTATTGTGTTCGGCCCCGCCGAATTTGTGCCCGGCGTGACGGTTACTGTCTCGAGCCATGGGGCGCCCACGCGATCCGCAAATCGATCTTTTTTGCCTTGCCTTGTCCTCCAACATGTCTCGTAAGTCCGGCGCATATTCCCGTGCCTTGGTACGGGGTGCGGCTTGAGTGGAGGGCCGAGAGGCCTCTCTGTCGCGACCACGAGGTGGTCGGTAGTCTGCATCAAGTGCTTCCTCCTCTAATCGGGGTAGCAACCTGCTCTTTGGGTAGCTCTTGGAGGGGCGTTCGAGTTTGTGCTCTTCGGCCACAAGGACTTCAGTCCATCTGTCGACCAGCAAATCTTGATCAGCTCTAAGCTGTTGCTGTTTTTTCTTGAGGCCATAAGCCTGCATTGAAAACGCTCTTGCTCGACGGGATCCTCTGGCACGACGAATCCGTCGTTGTCGAGGCTTGCCTCGTCTTCGGAGGGAGGCATATAATTATCGTCCTCGACCTCTCTGTCTGCCGCTCTCTCATGAGGGCTGGTTTCTCCATCCTCCTGTGCTAAATCTTGCTGGGGGGGGGGGGGTTCTTCGGCGCTTTCCGGAGTATTATTATCTCCCGTGCTGGAATCACCATGTTTGTTTTGGCTGGATTTTGAGCGGCGCCACTGACGCTGGCGCTTAGGCTGTTTCTTGGAGGGGTCATCCTCCACTGTTCCATCGCCATCTCCCTCTTTTGGGGTGTCCAACATGTATAGGTCATATGACGAGGTGGCTTTCCAGGGCCTAGTAGGCACTGGTTCTTCGTCATCTCCTTCATCGGCGTCCACACCATCGATGTCTTCGGAGTCGAAGTCGAGCATGTCGGTTAAGTCATCGACACTGGCTACAAAGTGGGTGGTGGGTGGGCTTTGAATTTCTTCATCGTCCGTACCCCAACCTTGCTGACCGTAGTCCGGCCAGGGCTCTCCTGATAAAGAGAGAGAGACTTCAGTGACTTCAGGATATCACCGAAAGGAGAGTGCTGAAAGATGTCCGCGGCAGTGAACTCCATGTTTGGCGCCCAATCGGATTCGATCGGCGGGGGCGCGGAGGGTTCGGAGTCCGGAGAGGATTCCGGCTCCTTGGAGTCACGAGTCTCGCAGAGTACGGGGCTGGTGTTTGGCTCAATCGTCGTTGGGGTCGCAGCCCCCGAGGTGGCGTCCAACCGCCCATCCTCGATCGACGCGGTTGGCTCCGAATTAAGGGTCGGAGCCGATGCGGGTGTGGCCTCCAGGGCACTATTCGGTGGCAGAGCTAGATCATGCTCGTCGTGACAGTGCGGCGCGCTCGGTAGTTGCTCGAATCCGTCGAAGATCAAGTCCGCGCGGATGTCCGCCGTGTAGTTTAAACTTCCAAATCTGACCTGACGGCCAGGGGCGTAGCTTTCGATCTGCTCCAGACGGCCAAGCGAATTGGCCCGCAGTGCGAAGTCGCCGAAGACGAAGATCTGTCTGGGGAGGAAGGTCTCAACCTGGACTGCATTGCTATTGATGATCGTAGGAGCCATCGAGCCTGACGGCGACGACACAGAGGAACTCTCAATGAAAGCACCAATGTCGGTGTCAAAACCGGCGGATCTCGGATAGGGGGTCCCGATCTGTGCGTCTAGGCCAGATGGTAACAGGAGACAAGGGACACAAAGTTTTACCCAGGTTCGGGCCCTCTCGATGGAGGTAAAACCCTACGTCCTGCTTGATTAATATTGATGATATGGGTAGTACAAGAGTAGATCTACCACGAGATCAACGAGGATAAACCCTAGAAGCTAGCCTATGGTATGGTTGTTGATGGGTACGTTGTCCTACGGACTAAAATCCTTCGGTTTATATAGACACTGGAGAGGGTTAGGGTTACACAAAGTCGGTTACAATGGTAGGAGATCTTCATATCCGTATCGCCAAGCTTGCCTTCCACGCCAAGGAAAGTCCCTTCCGGACACGGGACGGAGTCTTCAATCTTGTATCTTCATAGTCCAGGAGTCCGGTTGAAGGTATAGTCCGACTATCCGAACACCCCCTAATCCAGGACTCCCTCAACTACATTCCTGAATGGATTTCTGGAAGAAGAGTTGTATATGATGCAAACTGAAGGTTTTATCGATCCAAAGGGTGCTAACAAAGTGTGCAAGCTCCAGCGATCCATTTATGGACCGGTGCAAGCCTCTCGGAGTTGGAATAAACATTTTGATAGTGTGATCAAAGAATATGGTTTTATACAGACTTTTGGAGAAGCTTGTATTTACAAGAAAGTGAGTGGGAGCTCTGTAGCATTTCTAATATTATATGTGGATGAAATATTGTTAATTGGAAATGATATAGAATTTCTGGATAGCATAAAAGGATACTTGAATAAGAGTTTTTCAATGAAAGACCTCGGTGAAGCTGCTTACATATTGGGCATCAAGATCTATAGAGATAGATCAAGACGCTTAATTGGACTTTCACAAAGCACATACCTTGACAAAGTTTTGAAGAAGTTCAAAATGGATCAGGCAAAGAAAGGATTCTTGCCTGTGTTACAAGGTGTGAAGTTGAGTAAGACTCAATGCCCGACCACTGCAGAAGATAGAGAGAAAATGAAAGATGTTCCCTATGCTTCAGCCATAGGCTCTATCATGTATTCAATGCTGTGTACCAGACCTGATGTGTGCCTTGCTATTAATTTAGCAGGGAGGTACCAAAGTAATCCAGGAGTGGATCACTGGACAGCGGTCAAGGACATCCTGAAATACCTGAAAAGGACTAAGGATATGTTTCTCGTTTATGGAGGTGACAAAGAGCTCATCGTAAATGGTTACGTTGATGCAAGCTTTGATACTGATCCGGGCGATTCTAAATCGCAGACAAGATATGTGTTTATATTGAACAGTGGAGCTATCAGTTGGAGCGGTTCTAAACAAAGCGTCGTGGCGGGATCTACGTGTGAAGCAGAGTACATTGCTTCTTCGGAAGCAGCAAATGAAGGAGTCTGGATGAAGGAGTTCATATCCGATCTAGGTGTCATACCTAGTGCATCGGGTCCAATGAAAATCTTTTGTGACAATACTGGTGCAATTGCCTTGGCAAAGGAATCCAGATTTCACAAGAGAACCAAGCACATCAAGAGATTCTTCAACTCCATCCGGGATCAAGTCCAGGTAGGAAACATAGAGATTTGCAAGATACATACGGATGTGAATGTTGCAGACCCATTGACTAGCTAAGCCTCTTCCATGAGCAAAACATGATCAGCACCAAGGCTCCATGGGTGTTAGAATCATCACTTTGTAATCTAGATTGTTGACTCTAATGCAAGTGGGAGACTAAAGGAAATATGCCCTAGAGGCAATAATAAAGTTATTATTTATTTCCTTATATCATGATAAATTTTTATTATTCATGCTAGAATTGTATTAACTGGAAACATAATACATGTGTGAATACATAGACAAACAAAGTGTCACTAGTATGCCTCTACTTGACTAGCTCATTGATCAAAGATGGTTATGTTTCCTAGCCATAGACATGAGTTGTCATTTGATTAACGAGATCACATTATTAGGAGAATGATGTGATTGACTTGACCCATTTCGTCAGCTTAGCACTTGACCGTTTTAGTTTACTACTATTGCTTTCTTCATGACTTATACATGTTCCTATGACTATGAGATTATGTAACTCCCGATTACCGGAGGAACACTTTGTGTGCTACCAAACGTCACAACGTAACTGGGTGATTATAAAGGTGCTCTACAGGTGGCTCCGATGGTACTTGTTGAGTTGACATAGATCAAGATTAGGATTTGTCACTCCAATTGTCGGAGAGGTATCTCTGGACCCACTCGGTAATGCACATCACTATAAGCCTTGCAAGCATTGTAACTAATGAGTTAGTTGTGGTATGATGCATTACAGAACGAGTAAAGAGACTTGCTGGTAACGAGATTGAACTAGGTATCGAGATACCGACAATCGAATCTCGGGCAAGTAACATACCAATGACAAAGGGAACAACGTATGCTATTATGTGGTTTGACCGATAAAGATCTTCGTAGAATATGTGGGAGCCAATATGAACATCCAGGTTCCTCTATTGGTTATTGACCGGAGACGTGTCTCGGTCATGTCTACATAGTTCTCGAACCCGTAGGGTCCACACGCTTAAAGTTCGATGACGATCGGTATTATGAGTTTTTGTGTTTTGATGTACCGATGGTAGTTTGGAGTCCCAGATATGATCACGGACATGACGAGGAGTCTCTAAATGGTCGATACGTAAAGATCGATATATTGGACGACTATATTCAGAAACCCGAAGTGTTCCGGGTGATTTCGGAGAAAACCGGAGTGCCGGAGGGTTACCGGACCCCCCCCCCCCCCCCCCCCGGAGAAATAATGGGCCTTATGGGCCTTAGTGGAGAGAGAGAGAGAGAGGGCTGGCCTAGGGCAGGCCACGTGCCCCTCCCCCTCTGGTCCGAATTAGACTAGGAGAGGGGGGTGGCACCCCCCTTTCCTTCTCCCTCTCCCCCTTCCTTTCCCCCTCCTAGTAGGAGTAGGAAAGAGGGGAATCCTACTCCTACTAGGAGGAGGAGGACTCCTCCTGGCGCGCCATAGAGGGCCGGCCGGCCTCCCCCTTGCTCCTTTATATACGGGGGCAAGGGGCACCTCTAGACACACAAGTTGATCATTGATCCCTTAGCCGTGTGCGGTGCCCCCCTCCACCATAATCCACCTTCATCATATCATAGCGGTGCTTAGGCGAAGCCCTGCGTCGGTAGCAACATCATCACTGTCAACACGCTGTGATGCTGACGGAACTCTCCCGTGAAGCTCTGCTGTATCGGAGTTCGTGGGACATCATCGAGTTGAACGTGTGCTGAACTCGGAGGTGCCATGCGTTCGGTACTTGGATCGGTCGGATCATGAAGACGTTCGACTACATCAACCGCATTCTCATAATGCTTCCGCTTATGGTCTACGAGGGTACATGGACACACTCTCCCCTCTCGTTGCTATGCATCACCATGATCCTGAGTGTGCGTAGGAAATGTTTTGAAATTACTACGTTCCACAACAATCCTATGATCTAGTTGAATAAAAGTTTAGTTCGATCCTTTCTTTTCGAGTGCTTGCTTCGTGATCTATCTATCGATGTAATCGCGTGCAAGATATATAATAAGGAGTAGTTTGAGTTTTGTTTCTTTACTCTTTTGTCTCAGTAAAAAGAAAGGAAAATAAATGAAAAATGATCATATGCTAATCTTATGATAAGTAATGACATCACATAAGGAAAAGTATAAGTGGTAAAATTTATTGGAGATTGACAGACATAACATTGGTCAATGATGCAATTCATGAAAGAATTAATAAGGCAAGAGAAGATTCACATGCAAATATACTATCTTGGATATCTTTTAGGACTGTGAGCCCCCATTAAATATTATGTGTCAAAATTGTTGACATTGGACCATGAAAACATTGTGATGATTTATGTTTGTTCATATTCACATAGAAGTTATATTGTCATATATCCTTCAACATGTCGTGCTTGATCAACATCTTTTCTCGTCAAAAATTTCGCACTAATTAGAGATACTGCTTGTGCATCCAAAAACCCTTAAACCCAAAATCTTATTTCAAGAGTCCACCACAGCTACCTATGGATTGAGTAAGAACCTTCAAGTAAGTTGTCATCAGTGCAATAAGGCAATAAAAATTTCTTCTAAATGTGTTGGATCATTTAGTGTAAGAGAAAATTGAGCGTTGTACAAACTTGTGATGGCAAAGTTATAAAAGCGACGGACTCCATAATAAAGGTTGCTATCATAATGGGCAATATAACATGACGTTCTATTGCATTAAGAGATTTGGCATACAAACAAATAAGCGCATGACAACCTCTGGTTCCCTCTGCGAAGGGACTATTTTTTTACTTTTATGCATTTACTTTTATGTAAGAGTCAAAGTATTTTTCCCTATTCCCTTTTATTTTCTCAAGCATAATATGGTGAGGAAAGATCTAGGAACATATATCTAGTTGGATATGAGTGGGCATGGGTTATTATTTTTTTTGACTGGAAACTATGAGGCAACAGCCCCACAACACTTTATTAAAACCCAACCACCAAGCAAACAAAGGTTCTGTAAAGGAAATTTAACTAAAGGATGAGAGGCCTACTTACCTACTGAGCTATTTACAACCTATACACAAATATATACATGGATACATACAACCAATTAAGGCAAAGAATTAACCCAAGCTAACAGCAGAGGTCTAATAGAAGACTTGAATCTGTGAGAGTGCAGGGTAGCATCATGAATGAAATTTCTCTTCCAAGCAGCAATAGATGGCCTTTCATGTCTGAATATTCTGCCATTTTGGAGGAGCCAAATATTCCAAGCTGCTAGATAAACAACCTCCCTGAAGAAAGGTTTGCCAAAGCTTTTCCTTGCAGCAAATAAACATTGGGCTGGTGTTAAACCAGCTAACCATTGGATTCCCAAGTAGTTCCATACTCTTGTGCTGAATTGGCATGTAAAGAAGAGATGATCTCTATCTTCATGGGCATGGGCGAAGCATAACGAGCAGGTGTTATCATCCTGAGTGGATCTCCAGTGCCTTCTCACTAGCATGTCTCTTGTATTGAGTCGATCATTTAGCATCAACCATGCAAAAACCTTTATCTTCATTGTCGCCTTACTTTCCCAAATCCACTTGGTTGGAGTATCTGTGGCCATATGAGAATGCATTACAGTGTAATAACTCTTTGCAGAGAAAACACCTTTACCAGGTATCCATGACCAGTAATCTGGTATCTGTACATCAGCATGAAGGTCAAAAAGACCAGACTGGACAACATTCAGTTCATCCATTGCTTCTAGCGACAAGGGCAGATGAAAAAGATCAGCCATATTAGGTGTGCTGATAACCTCACGTACCGACACCTTGTCATCAATGACAAAAGAGAATAGTCTCTGAAATCTCTCTCTGAGGGGAGTAGATGAGCCGAGGAACACCCAAGCATCATACCAAAAAAGAACAGAGTCCCCCATGTTGATGATTACCCCTGAGTGGAGTCTGAAAACATCATTGAGCTTAAGGATATCTCTCCACCAGTAAGAACCTCTGAGTGGAGTCTGAGATGAGTTATTATTATTGACATCACCCTTGAGGTGAATACGTTGGGTGAGATAATTATAAACCCCTATCTTTCTATCTGTCTGATTGAAACTTTTTGTTCATGGATATGATGTGTGTGTTAGCAATCATAGAAGACTAAATGATGGTTGAGTATGTGGACTTGCCTAAAGGCTCTGATACGTAACCCTTCCTGAAAATATGATGCATTGTAGTTGCAAATTTGACTGAGAACATAGTTTGTTGGTTTTCAATATGGTTTATGCTTTATACTTCAATGTTGTGATGAATTGTTACTTGTCCATGAGAAATTATATGATAAAAGTTATTTGATAAATTTTTTTGTTAAAGTTCCATGCTGTTATAATAATATGCATGATGCTTCTATGTCTGTATTTTGTTTTTATTGACACCTCTCTCTCTAAGCATGTGGGCATGTTTTCTGATTCTGGTTTTTCGCTTGAGGACAACCGAGGTCTAAGCTTGGGGAGTAGATATGTCCATTTTGCATCATGTTTTCCTACTGTTATTTATAATGTTTTTTCTGCATAATAATGCTTTTTGGAGTAATTCTAATGCCTTTTCTCTCATAATATGCAAGGTTTACACAAAGAGGGGGAATACCGGCAGCTGGAATTCTGGACCTGAAAAAGCTAAGTCAGAGTTACATATTCTACACATCTCTAGATATGATGAAAATTTACGGAGAATTGTTTTGCAATATATGAAAAATATTGGAGCAAATAACTACCAGACAAGGCCCACCAAGTGGGAAAACCCACCTGGGTGCGCCAGGGAGCCCAGGTGCGCCCTGGTGGGTTGTGCCCTCCTCGGCCCACCTCCGGTGCCCATCTTCTTGTATATAGTCATTTTGATCTAGAAAAAATCAAGGAGGGGACTTTCGGGACGAAGCGCCGCCGTCTAGAGGCGGAACTTGGGCGATTTGGATACAAAAGTTTAATGCTATGGTTAGATTTTATCTTAATAATTTTCTTGTAGTTGTGAATGCTTGCGAGGGGGTTAATCATAAGTAGGAGGTTTGTTCAAGTAAGAATAGTAACTAAGCACCGATCCACCCACATATCAAATTATCAAAGTAGCGAACACAAATCAAACCAACATGATGAAAGTGACTAGATGAAATTCCCGTGTACCCTCAAGAACACTTTGCTTATCATAAGAGACCGTTTTGGCCTGTCCTTTGCCACAAAAAGATTGGGCTACCTTGCTGCACTTTATTTACCGTTACTTGCTCGTTACAAATTATCTTGCTATCAAACTACTTGTTACCGACTATTTCAGTGCTTTCAGAAAATACCTTGCCGAAAACCACTTGTCATTTCCTTCTGCTCCTCGTTGGGTTCGACACTCTTACTTATTGAAAGGACTACGATTGATTGCCTATACTTGTGGGTCATCAGTATGCTTCCTATTTTCCTATTTTCCTAAGTAAGAAACTTCCGGTGATGTCATAACCGACACTGGCAGCTTGTGCCTCTGGGCCATAAGTCGGCCCATGGGGCGACTTATGTGCAGAGCCTTGAGCTCATGGTCATCTCAGCCCATCATCATGCTATCCTCTGTTATATCACCAAAGGATGACCCGCCCTAAACAAGTGAGTCATATCATGGGATTATATCCCCAACATTAGCCCCCAGATTGATATGAATTTGTTAATATTCTGATCAGTAATGATTCGAGGTCATCTTTCCTTCAAAACTGCATCGTGGCCGGGTCATAGATTCCAGCTTGTGATAATTCACACCTGTCATTTTTTTCCATGTATTTGAATCATGACGTCATCTTCCGGATTTCCAGGAGCTCCAGCATGACATCATAACGGATCTTTGTGTATATCCATCAGGCCTGAAAATTGAGGCGTCCCTTGCTCAAAAGTTACCGTGTCTCCTCTATTTTCATGTCGGCCTCTTCTCCTTCTCCCTTTTCCTTATAGATATACCCGAGGGGATATTTTTCCACTTTTACCATTTCATCCGTCGCGAGTCTTCTTCTTCCTCGCGCCCCGAGCTCTCCTGCATCTGGAACACCGCCGCACCCATTAGACCTCACCGGGCACCTCATCCAGGACCGCGACTGAGGGAGTCAAGGATTAGGGGGTGTCCGGATAGCCAGACTATACCTTCAGCCGGACTCCTGGACTATGAAGATACAAGATTGAAGACTCCGTCCTGTGTCTGGAAGGGACTTTCCTTGGCGTGGAAGGCAAGCTTGGCGATACGGATATGAAGATCTCCTACCATCGTAACCGACTTTGTGTAACCCTAACCCTCTCCGGTGTCTATATAAACCGGAGGGTTTTAGTCTGTAGGACAACGTACACATCAACAACCATACCATAGGCTAGCTTCTAGGGCTTAGCCTCCTCGATCTCGTGGTAGATCTACTCTTGTACTACCCATATCATCAATATTAATCAAGCAGGAAGTAGGGTTTTACCTCCATCGAGAGGGCCCGAACCTGGGTAAAACTTCGTGTCCCTTGCCTCCTGTTACCATCCGGCCTAGACGCACAGTTCGGGACCCCCTACCCGAGATCCGCCGGTTTTGACACCGACATTGGTGCTTTCATTGAGAGTTCCTCTGTGTCGTCGCCGTCAGGCTCGATGGCTCCTACGATCATCGATAGTGATGCAGTCCAGGGTGAGACCTTCCTCCCCGGACAGATCTTCATCTTCGGCGGCTTCGCACTGCGGGCCAATTCGCTTGGCCGTCTGGAGCAGATCGAAAGCTACGCCCCTGACCGTCAGGTCAGATTTGGAAGTTTAAACTACATGGCTGACATCCGCGGGGACTTGATCTTCGACGGATTCGATCCACTGCCGAGCGCGTCACATTGTCACGACGAGCATGGTCTAGCTCTGCCGCCGAACAGTGCCCTGGAGGCCGCACCCGCATCGACTTCGACTCTTAATTCGGAGCCAACCACGCCGATCGAGGATGGGTGGTTGGACGCCGCCTCGGGGGCTGCGATCCCAACGGCAATTGAGCCGGACACCAGCCCCGCACTCCGCGAGACTCATGATTCCAAGGAGTCGGACTCCTCTCCGGACTCCGAATCATTCACGCCTCTGCCAATCAAATCCAATTGGGCGCCGATCATGGAGTTTACTGCCGCAGGCATCTTTCAGCACTCGCCCTTTGGCGATATTACAAAATCACTAAAGTCTCTCTCTTTATCAGGAGAGCCCTGGCCGGACTACGGTCAGCGATATCGAGATGCGGATGATGAAAAAATTCAAAGCCCACCCACCACCCAATTTGTAGCCACTATCGACGATTTAACCGACATGCTCGACTTCGACTCCGAAGACATCGACGGTATGGACGCCGATGAAGGAGGCGATGAAGAACCAGCGCCTATTGGGCCCTGGAACGCCACCTCGTCATATGACGTATCCATGGTGGACGCACCAAAAGATGACAACGAGGAGCGGAAGGACGCACTGAAGGCTTGTTCCCTCGAAAAGCAGTCAAAGCGGCAACGCAAGCGCCGCCCCAAATCCTGCCTCGACAGAAATAGCGATCACGCAGACCCAGCGCTGGAGCAGGGAGAACTGCTGCCGGACAACGGCAATCCGGATAATCAAACCGAACAAACAAATCCTATCAAGGATAATGGTCCGGACGACATACCGCCGGACAAACACCCGGAGCAACAGATTGCCCGTAAAAGGCTTGTTGCCACTGCGACGAGCCTGAAAAAGCAGAAACAAAGGCTCAAGGCCGCGCAAGACACACTCCAATTCAAATGGAGTAAAATACTCAGCACTGCAGCAAGGTACGGCGACAATCGCCCTTCCAAAAGCTACCCAAAGCGGAAGCTGCTACCCGAATTCGATGAGGAGGCCTCAGAACCCCCACAACCAAATATCAAAGCAGCCACCTGGTCGGATAGACGACCCCTCTACCAACACAGAGCGGCATACAACGCCGCTCACAATACAATACGCGACCCATGCGAGGGCTCGCACCCAAAGGACGGTGCAACCGGATCCATCTATGGACCACGCAAGCGCGCCCCAGCATACAATGCAACACAACAAACATCCGAACAACGCGGTACACCCAGCTACAGGGGTGCCGCACACCCCCTATGTTTCACCGATGAGGTGCTGGACCACGAATTTCCAGAGGGATTCAAGCCCGTAAACATATAGGCATACGACGGAACAACAGACCCTGTGGTCTGGATTGAGGACTACATCCTTCATATCCATATGGCTCGAGGAGATGATCTCCACGCCATCAAGTACCTACCCCTCAAGCTCAAAGGGCCAGCTCATCACTGGCTCAAAGGCCTCCCCGAAAGCTCCATTGGAAGTTGGGAAGAGCTCGAAGACGCTTTTCGGTCAAATTTTCAAGGGACATATGTCCGACCTCCGGATGCGGACGATTTGAGTCATATAACTCAACAGCCCGGAGAGTCAGCCCGAAAGCTTTGGAACAGGTTTCTTACTAAAAAGAACCAGATTGTCGACTCTCCAGACGCCGAAGCCTTAGCAGCTTTCAAGCATAGCGTCCGTGACGAATGGCTCTCCAGACACCTCGGCCAAAATAAGACGAGAACGATGGCCGCATTAACAAACCTCATGACTCGCTTTTGCGCGGGGGAGGATAGCTGGCTAGCCAGATGCAGCACCAATGACCCCAGTACATCTGAAGTTAGAGATGGAAACGGGAAATCACGGTGCAACAGCAATAACAAATGCCGGAATAAAGAAGGCAGCACGAAGGGCACGGCAGTAAATGCCGGATTCAAAAACTCTCAGTCAGGTCAAAAGCTGCCCCTAAAGGCACCAGGGACGAACTGTCCAGCCTCAATAAAATTCTGGACCAAGTATGTCAGATTCATAGTACCCCTGGTAAACCTGCTAATCATACCCACAGAGAATGTTGGGTCTTCAAGCAATCCGGCAAGCTCAACGCCGTACACAAAGGGGAGGATACACCAAGTGAAGACGAGGACGAGCCCCCCAAGCAAGACACAGGGGAACAAAAGCAATTTCCACCATAAGTCAAAACAGTAAACCTGTTACACATAATCAAGGAAAAAAACAATGCGACACTCCCAGGAAAATATACCCAAGTGCCTATGACCACGAAGTCCTGCCACTGGACATCCCAACCGATCACTTTCGACCATCGTGATTACTCAGCAGGTATCCGACACGTAGGATGGGCTGCCCTGGTATTAGACCCAGTAATTGGCGGATATCACTTCAC
Source organism: Triticum urartu (assembly GCF_056163025.1). Classification (NCBI taxonomy): domain Eukaryota; kingdom Viridiplantae; phylum Streptophyta; class Magnoliopsida; order Poales; family Poaceae; genus Triticum; species Triticum urartu. The sequence continues at coordinate 354,630,644 of NC_141873.1, read as the reverse complement.
AAGGGTCTTGATGGACGGCGGCAGTAGTCTAAACCTAATATATCAGGATACAATCCGCGGGATGGGGATAGACCCAACACAAATTCGCCATAGCAATACTACCTTTAAAGGAGTAACGCCAGGTCCAGGGGCTCGTTGTACGGGCTCCCTCCTACTACAAGTTACATTCGGCTCCCCTGATAACTTCCGTCGCGAGCATTTAACTTTCCACATCGCTCCGTTTCAAAGTGGCTATCAAGCACTGCTCGGACGCGAAGCTTTCGCTCTCTTTAATGCAATACCACACTACGCCTCCCTCACACTCAAGATGCCCGGTCCACGTGGCATCATTACAATGCACGGAAATATCAAGTGATCTCTGCGCACCGAAGAGAGTGAGGCTGCCTTGGCCGCCGCACACTAAAGGCGCCCGGACAAACGAAAGCATCCAATAGGTCGTCAAGACCTCAAATACAGCTAACCAGGTCTGGCGCCGCTATTTATACGGTAATAAGTGGTCACACCCCTATTTGTCAATACAAGGGGCTCAACGCGCGCAGACAAGTGGAAATTTCTTATCATCTTGAATTATACATGGTTTCTTTAAAAACTATCCTTTTGCACGACAACTTTTTCACTTAACTTTCTCTCTTTTACAAACGATTATCGTGCTACACCCGTCCAGGATACGGCACAACAGAGACACAGGTGCAGACGTGCAGCAGGGACCCGCTCCAAGGATTCTTTTTAGATTAAGACCCTGTGTAAACCCTTTTTATTGTCTCTTGTTGATACATATCCACCGTTGAGAAGGATGCTGACGTCTTGGCATGTGGCCACGCCAGAACAATGCACGTACCTGGACACACGGGGCTTCTTACAAAGGCCACTATTTAGGCCCGGTTTATACCACAAAGACCGAATACCTTAGGGAGTATTTGGCGTCGCGAGTTTGGCCCTATATGCATCAGCTCTGAATCATTGTCTTTGGTCAAATGTTGGGTTTGCCCGGCTCCTGTGTTTTGGTGCCTTACGTTCCGCCTTGCCGGCTAAGGTAGCACCAGGAGAACTACTGCGATTGTGCCCTGGTTCATCCGGACGAGCACCTCAGTAGAGAAAGCCGAAAACTGACTGTCATGATATAGCATGAGACTGGTCAACCACTCGATGACCTATGGGAATGTTAGAATTCCTCCGCCTTAACGAAGGGCCGTTTCCCGGCCAGGCATGTACGCACCCCGATATCGGGAGAGTGCGGAGCCACCAGGGGCTATCTAGTAGCCCCACTGTCAAACTCCTATGGCTAAGTGAAAGTGCTAAAGCATTATAGTCCGGTTGCCTCGCTCGCTCCGCTATCACCTCCTTAATAGGACCAAGACATTGGGTTAAGTGTGAATGCATGTTTTTGCGAGCACCTCCGCATTATATGCGTGAGGGTTGAAGCCGACGGCTGCAATCTTTCAGGTTATACACATGTATACATAAACGGCCGCCCAGGAGGCATCATATTACTTTCAGGCAAAAGTGTAAAAATAGCCTTATAAAAATTTATAAAAGCATTTTGCTTACAATGAGATTACATATCACTCAAACATAATACTTTTTGAGCACTGGGTCTCTATCAAACGGGCACCCTCAAGAACTTCTTCAAAGTAGTGCTCGGCAGCCTTTCGACCTATAGCCGAATCCCGCGTTGCAACATTGGTAGCATCCATCTCCGCCCAATATGCCTTAACACGGGCAAAGGCCATCCGTGCGCCCTCTATACATGCCGACCTCCTCATCGCATTAATGCGCGGCACCACATCAAGGACCTGCTGCACCAAGCTGAAATAGTTGTTCGGTTTTGACCTTCCCGGCCACAGCTAATCCACAACAGACCTCATAGAGAGTCCGGACAACCTGTTTAGTTCGGCCCATTCGACTAATTGGTCGGTCAATGAAAGTGGACGCTCGGGAGAATGGAATTGTCTCCAAAACAGCTGGTCTACTCCACGATCTGTCTGACCCTGGAAGTACTTGGCCGCATCGGTAGCGCTCGCCGCCAAATCCATATACACATCCTCCGAACTCCACAGCCGATCCAGAGGGGCATACCATGGATCTCCGAATTTCCTCCGCAACATAAAGGATTTCCCAGCTACAATATCCCTGGCTTCCCGCAGCTCCTCCTTCTTTGCCCTCATAGTAGAGTGGAGATCCTTTTTCGTCGCAGCAGCCTTTTCAAGGTCCGATGCCTTCGCTTGGTTTTCTTTTTCAAGAACCCGGCAACGGTCGGCGGCATCTTTTAATTCTATAGCCATCTTGGCCATCTTGTCTCGGGTCTCTCCATGCGCGGCCTTCTCGGCTTGCAACTCTTCGGCCGCCTTCACAGCTGCCGCATTACCCAACCTCGCTTGTTCCTTGGCTCGGGCAAGTTCTGCCCGCAAGGCTTCAACAGTGGCGGCTCCATCTGCAGTCACAACATATTAAAGATACTGGCATCATGCTGCTCTTCCTATTGTGGCCTTTACCAGATAATGACACTTACCCTGTGCCTCGTCAAGCCTTTTGTTAACAAGCTCGATGTCGGCGTCTGCCGCATCCAACTGTCATTCTAAATGGGCAAACTCGCTAGTCCGGCTAGCCACCGGAGCTTCCATCACATGCACATAGAGGCAGTATGGTTATTACCTGGGAATATGATCCTCTGTTCGTCGTCGTTTCCGACGACAACCAGAGTCTCAGGGGCTACTATCTACACAGGGCACACCTAGCATGTGCAGGACTATCATACATTCTTTTACGTACATCAAAGCCTGTCAGTAGACTCATAAAAGCTTCATGCAATCCGCTTTTGGCGGACGATATTCTCTCCATCACCGTATTCATCAGCACACGGTGTTCATCTGAGATGGCCGCTCGCCCCACCAACTCCCTCAGAACATCCGATCGCACACTAGACGGTGCCGGACTCTTTTGTATGCTCTCTTCAGGAGCCGTACATTGGGAGCTTCGGGGGTCAATGGGATTATCTTCTGGCCTCACCGGACTTGGAGAGGCCCTCCGCGACGACACTTCAGGGTCGCCCGCTTCCGGAGCGGAGGAGTCCGGAGGAGGCGTTTCGCTCTCCATCATCTCTGGAAGAAGATCCCCCGAAGATGAGCTCATTTGAGAGGGGCTAAGGCCCGAACTGCAAAAATATATGCGGTGGTTATCTTCTTAGAAGAAAAAGATGGCATATATGTACTATTAAAGTATTTCGGGTCACTTACGACTCGCGGGAGAATTGATCCCCCCGCGGACTTTGTGCGGCAATGGCGCCCCCCAAGGTAGGACCCTCTATGGGAGACTTCTTCTCCCGTTTGGAAGCTTCGGCTTCCGGATCCCCGGGCGCAGTCCTTTTCCTCTTCTGGTCACCTTCCCTCATGGAAACGCTCGCTCCCTCGGCTAGAATGCGCAGCGTTGGGGGCCCGTGTCCGCTCGCATTATCCTCCGCAGTATCTTCCTTCAAGGGCTCCGGGCAAGGTGTGGTTTGGAGCATCTTTTCCAATACCGGATTTCCCAAACCCTCAGGGAGAGGGGCCGAACACCGAATCAACTTCGCCTTTGTTAGCCAGTCCTGGTCAAAAAGCGAACTCTCAGAAATAACTTCGTAACAAAGGAGAGACAGTATGTTCAGCCGGAAGATGCCTTACCTTTTCGGCAGTGCGGTTACTACTCAGGCCCACATCCTCGGAGATTTCCGGACACTCCACCTGAGGTCCGAAGAATGACTTGTACACCTCCTTGTGTGTCAGGCTGAGAAAATTTTGAATGACACGCGGTCCCTCGGGATTGAACTCCCATAGGCGAAGAGGTCGGCGTTTGCAAGGCTGGACTTGACAAACCAGCATAACTTGTATTACCGCAACCAAACTGAAATCTCCATTGAAGAGATCTCGAATGCGGCTTTGCAGTATAGGCACGTCCTTGGCTGGCCCCCAGCTCAGACCTCTGCTGATCCATGACATCAGTTATGATGGAGGGCCCGAGCGGAAAACAGGGGCGGACGCGCACTTGGCACTTCTAGGAGCCGTGATGTAGAACCACTCCTGTTGCCACAATTTAGACACCTCTGGGATGGAACCTTTGGGCCATGGAGCTCCCGTCATCTTGCGTATTGAGGCACCTCCACACGCTGCATGTTGCCCCTCGATCATCTTCGGCTTCACTTCAAAGGTCTTGAGCCAGAGGCCAAAGTGAGGGGTGACCTGGAGGAAGGCCTCGCACACGACAATGAATGTCATGATATGAAGAAAAGAGTCCGGAGCTAGATCATGGAAGTCTAGCCCGTAATAAAACATCAGACCCCTGACGAAAGGATCCAAAGCAAGGCCTAGACCTCGGAGGAAGTGGGAGACGAACACGACGTTCTCCTTGGGTTCGGGGGTGGGAACGGCCTGCCCTCGGGGAGGCAGCTGATGCAAAATCTCGGCGGTCAGATATCTGGCCTCCCTCAACTTTTTGATGTATTCTTCCGTGATGGAGGTAGGCACCCATTGGCCTTGAAAGCTAGATCCAGACATGACTGAAGGTTTGGAGCACCCGACCTGAACTTCGGGCGTTTGAGCTTGAGGTGGGGGAAGGATTCAATTGAGCACGGGAGGGAAAAATAAAAGCCTTGTCCCCTTTATAAAGAGGGTGAATATCAAGTGTCTTCTCCGTGTCCGCTTGGACTTTCCTATAATCTAGGAGTCCTAGAAGCGGTTGGGTCACCCACGCCCGTATTGATGAGAATCACGGGATAAGGGGACATGATCTCTGCTTTAACAAGACGTGCCAAGGAAACTGCCTCGCATGACGCGCTGAGGTGGGATAATGAAACGACTCGGATAAAGGCTTGGCCGTGGTCTGACCCGCTACGGAATACGTCAGCAGATTAGATTGGTGTAAATATTATTCTCTCTATGGAAATATGTGGAAACTTATTTTGCAGAGCCGGACACTATCTTCGTGTTCAAAATCTTCTATGAAGTACTTGGAGGAGGAACCCTCCTTGCAATGCCGAAGACAATCTGCACGCCGGACTCGTCGTCATTGAAGCCTGGTTCAGGGGCTACTGAGGGAGTCCTGGATTAGGGGGTGTTCGGATAGCTGGACTATACCTTCAGCTGGACTCCTGGACTATGAAGACACAAGATTGAAGACTCCGTCCCATGTCCGGAAGGGACTTTCCTTGGCGTGGAAGGCAAGCTTGGCGATACGGATATGAAGATCTCCTACCATTGTAACCGACTTTGTGTAACCCTAACCCTCTCCGGTGTCTATATAAACCGGAGGGTTTTAGTCCGTAGGACAACATACACATCAACAACCATACCATAGGCTAGCTTCTAGGGTTTAGCCTCCTCGATCTCGTGGTAGATCTACTCTTGTACTACCCATATCATCAATATTAATCAAGCAGGACGTAGGGTTTTACCTCCATCGAGAGGGCCCGAACCTGGGTAAAACTTCTTGTCCCTTGCCTCCTGTTACCATCCGGCCTAGACACACAGTTCGGGACCCCCTACCCGAGATCCGCCGGTTTTGACACCGACAGCGACGCTGCCCAGTCATCGTTGGGGCTCGACCAAGCTTCTCCGCCGTCTTTTGTTGCAGCCAGGTACGCTAACACATCTTCCGCAGATCTACATTACCCCCTTCTTAGTTCATCGGAGTTCGTTAGTGTTCATCAGTTCTTAACTGGCATTGTTGTTTAAATCTTATTTCGAATGAACCTCTCATAGAAGTACAGAGGTGCTACTCACAATACCATTTTTGCATCCAATAACTCTAAATCACTGTTAAATTCTGTGAGTAGAATAGTTGCCGCTTCCAGTGCTCACCTTAGGTTTAGCAAATGTTTTCCTTTTTTCGTCATTTTGTAGATCCATATACAATCGCCTGAGTAGAAACTTGTTTGTCCAACACTTAGCTAGAAATCAGAGTCCTTGATTTAGAATGAACCACGTTCATGCTTTACCGGCTCATTACAATGTACAATAACTTGCCTGATTTAGAAATTGTAATCCTTTAGTTAAGCCGACTCATTTGTTGGGTGACTTCATTAGTAATCATTAGTAATCAAGTAATTATGTTGAGTCATTTAACCATAGCCACATTATTGCATCACCAACTTATCATGTAAATCAACCGGTGACTTGTCGTTCATAAATGACCCGCCATTTGATACATCTCCAACGTATCTATAATTTATGAAGTAGTCGTGCTATTATATTATCATTCTTGGATGTTTTACAATCATTTTATAGCAACTTTATATCTTTTTTGGGACTAACCTATTGACATAGTGCCCAGTGCCAGTTGTTGTTTTTTGCTTTTTTACATCACAGAAAAGCAATACCAAACGGAGTCCAAATGCAGCGAAACTTTTTGGAAAATTTTTATGGACCAAAATACACAACTTGGGCCAAAGAAGTACCAGAGGGGTGCCCCAAGGGTGGCACAACCCACCTGGGCGCACCTGGGGGCCCAGGCGCGCCCTGGTGGGTTGTGCCCACCTTGGTGGCCTCCCGCACCGCCTCTTCGCCCTATATATTCCCAAATAATACAAAGACCCTGGAGGAGTTGAAAGATCAGAAGTTCCGCTGCCGCAAGCCTCTATAGCCATGAAAAATCAATCTAGACCCCATCCCGACACTCCGCCGGAGGGGGAAATCATCACCTGTGGCCATCTTCATCATCCCGGCGGCCAACATGATGGAGAGGGAGTAGTCCACCCTCGGGGCTGAGGGTTTGTACCAGTATCTATGTGTTTAATCTCTCTCTCTATCTCTCTCTTGTTTTCTTGAGATGTGATGATCTTGATGTATTGCGGGCTTTGTTAATATAGTTGGATCATATGGTGTTTTCCCCTCTCTATCTTGTTGTGAATTGAGTTCTCCCATTGAGATTTCGTTCTTTTCGGATTGAATACTTTTATGGATTTGAGAGCACTTGATGTATGTCTTACTATGAATACCCGTGGTGACAATGGGGTATCACATAGATTCACTTGATATGTGTTTTGGCACTCAATTCGCGGATTCCTGAGGTGACATTGGTGTAATCTATGCATAGGGGTCGATGCACATTCTCGTCTTTGTTTCTTCGGTAGAAATCTTGGGGCACTCTTGGAGGTTCTTTGTGTTGGATTGAGTATTATGAATCCGAAATTGTATGATGCATATCATATAATCAACTCACGGATACTCGCAATGACATTGGAGTATCTAGGTGACATTAGAGTTGGTTGATGTGTATCATATATTGTTATTTTAGGACGAACTCTTGGTTAGATCGATCGTAAAGAATAGATTGATGTTATTTTAGTACAAACTCTATGATAGATTGCTTAGAAAGAATAGCTTTGAGGTGGTTTCGTACCCTACAAACAATCCCTTCTTATGTTCTCCACTAGATAGGAACTTTTGAGTGTTTCTTCACCGCATGTTGAGGGATGGTTATATGATCCAATTGTATTAGCATTGTTGAGAGATTGCACTAGCGAAAGTATGGACCCTAGGCCTCATTTTCAAGCATTGCAATACCGTTTGTGCTCCGTTTTATCAATTGCTACCTTGTTGTTTATTATTGTTCCTATTACAAAAATTAATATCTACTATCATTACTACACTTTTATCACCATATCTTTGCCAAACTAGTGCACCTATACAAATTACCATTGTATTTGGTGTGTTGGGGACACAAGATACTTTTTGTTATTTGGTTGCCGGGTTGTTTGAGAGCGACCATTTCCATCCTATGCCTCCCACAAATTGATAAACCTTAGGTCATCCACTTGAGTGAAATTTTCTATTGTCCTACAAAACTCTGTGCTTGGAGGCCCAACACGAGTCTACAAGAAAATTTGTGTAGTAGACATCAAGATCTTTTCTGGCGCTGTTGCCGGGGAGGTGAGTGCTTGAAGGTATATCTTTAGATCTTCTAATTGAATATTTTAGTTTCTTGTTTTATCACTAGTTTGGTTTATAAAAAGAAAACTACAAAAAATGGAATTGAGGTGGTCTCATATTATTCATCTTTATAATGTCTTTCATGAAAATTATGGAAAGGATAATTGTTCTCAATTGAAAAAATAAGAATTCTATAAAATGTTTGACAAAAAATCTTTGAATGATGAGCATGATTGCAATGTTGTTGGTATGAACTCCTTGAATATCCATGATGCTAACGATATGTAAAACTACAAGTTTGGGGATGCTATATTTAATGAAGATGATATTTTTAGTCCCCCAAGTTTTGATGAGAAATTTTATTATGATGAAAGCATGCCTCCTATTTATGATGATTATATTGATGAAAGTGGATTTGGCGAGGTCATGACTTTATTTAATGGTGAATCCACTATTTTGAAAGAGGTTTCAATTGATTATGACAACAAAGTTGCTATCTATGATGATTATGGTGATGACATGTATGCTATTTTGAATAATGATAACCATGAAACTTGTCATCATGATTTTAATTTTCAGTCACATGATAGTTATTTTGTTGAGTTTGCTCCCACCACTATTGATGAGAAGAAATTTGCTTATGTGGAGAGTAATAAAATTTCTATGCTTGTGGATCATGAAAAGAATGCTTTATGTGAAAGCCATATTGTTGAATTCATTCATGATGCAACTGAAAATTACTATGAGAGAGGAACATATGCTTGTAGGCTTCTCACTAATATCAAGTTTCCTCTCTTTATGTTGAAAGTTTTGAAGTTGCACTTGTTTTTCCTTCCTATGCTAGTTGATTCTTGCTCACATAATTTGTTTGCTCACAAAATCCCTATGCATAGGAAGTGGGTTTGGCTTAAATGTGCTAGTCATATGCTTCATGATGCTCTCTTTGTATTTCAATTCTTATCTTTTATGTGAGAATCATTGAAATCATCATGCCTAGCTAAAATGCATTAAAGAAAAGCGCTTGTTGGGAGATAACCCAAAAATCTTACCTAGTATTTTTGTGAGTTCACATGATTAGGCTACTATAGTAATCATGTTTTATAGCTTTTGTTTCAATAAAGTACCAAGCAAGGCCTTTGGGATAGTGTGGATGATAGTTGATTTCATTCTGTCAAAAAACAGAAACTTTTGCGCCCAGTAACAGAATTGATCTGCTCTGCTGGAAGGTGATAAATTCTTAAATATTTTACAGATGATTTTTATACAGATTACCTATGTTATCCTAATTTTTCAGAATTTTTGAAGTAGCAGAAATATGGTCGTTGCCCAGATCATTACAGATTGCTCTGTTTTTGATAGATTCTGTTTTCAATGCATAGTTTGCTCGTTTTCTAGTTTCTATGGCTTATATTCCTCAATATAAATTGTGGAAATGATGGGTTACAGTAGGAAATGTGTGAGAAAAATTATGAATCTTGTCTTTGACAGTACCAAAGTGAATGATTTGTCTTTATCATACTAACCCAACTCATGAAGTTCCGTTAAGTTTTGTGTGATTGAAGTTTTCAAGTTTTGGGTGAGATATCGAGATGAGGAGAATAAGGAGTGACAAGACCACAAGCTTGGGGATGCCCAAGGCACCCCAAGTTAATATTCAAGGAAGATCCAGGCAACTAAGCTTGGGGATGCCCCGGAAGACATCCCCTCTTTTGTCTTGTAACCTTACTTGAGGCTATATTTTTATTCGTCACATGATATGAGTTTTGCTTGGAGCATCATTTTATTTTATTTTTATTTGCTTTCTGATATTTATAATAATTTTTTGCATCTTTCACTTCAATAAAAATGTCATGCATATCCTTTACCATGCTTATTGAAGTCTACATGTTGCTGTTCAAAAACAGAAAGTTTTCTAGCATTGTCTGAATTGTTCTGGAAAGTCAGAATGTGATAAAATCTTGAAATTTTGGAAAATTATGCTATGATAAATTTTCTACAGTGTGGTAATTTTTCAAAAAGATTGGAGGTAGAGAAGTATGAATCCTCTTGCATTCTTTACAGACTGACCTATTTTGGCAGATTGTTGTTATGTGTGCATTGTTTGCATAGGTTTGCTTGTTTAATGATTCTATTTAAGGATAGGACTATTAAATATCCAGAGGCATTTATTATGCAATGTTAAATAATAATTTTAGTGATTTGCTACAGTAGATAATGATAAGGTTATTGCATTGATTTATACTAACTTATCTCACGAGTTCTTGTTGAGTTTTGTGTGGATGAAGTTTTTAAGATTTAGGGAAACCGTGATATAAAAGGAATTAAGGAGACATAGAAGCTCAAGCTTGGGGATTCCCAAGGAATCCCAAGATAATATTTCAAGAAGTCTCAAGCATCTAAGCCTGGGGATGACCCGGTAGGCATCCCACCTTTCTTCATCAACAATTATCGGTTAGTATGGGTTGAGCCTAAGTTTTTGCTTCTTCACATGATTTGTGCTATTCTTGGAATGTAATTTTGTTTTGTTTATATTGTTGTTTTAATAAAATGCTTAGATCTAAAAGTATTTAAATAAGAGAGAGTCCTCAATTAGCTACCCCTTTACTCAACTACTCGCTTGATCTTCACTTATATCTTTTTTGGAGTAGTTTGTCATTTACTATTGTGCTTCACTTATATCCTATGAGTAAATTGTTGAATGAATTGTATATCATGAAATTGAAATTATATGTTCATACCATGCCTGGTAGTAGCTTCACATTGGGTTTAGAAAGTGAAATCTTTTGAAGCTTTATAATCACAATATTGGTCATACAAGCAATTCATGAATGATTAGTATAAGGAAGAGAACTTTCACATACAAATATATTGTCTTGGACATCTTCTATGATTGTGAATACCCATTAACTAATTTCAAACTTGAGAAAAATAGTTGAAGCTGGACAAGGAAGACAACGTAATGAGTTATGATTGTGTATATTTGCATAGAAGTTATATTGTTATGGATCCTCCAACATGTGGTGCTTGCCTAGGATCTTTTGCTAGCCAAAATTTTGTACTAGGTAGAGATACTACTTGTGCATCCAAAAACCCTTAAACCCAGTTTCTTGCCATCAGTTTCCACCATACCTACCTATGGATTGAATAAGATCCTTCAAGTAAGTTGTCATCGCTGCATAAAGCAATAAAAATTGCTCCTAAATATGTTTGATCTTTTATTGTAAGGCAAAATTGAGGATTGTATGAACTAGTCATGGCAAAGTAATAAAAGCGACGGACTGCATAATAAAGGTTGCTATCATAAGGGGCAATATAACGTGACGTTCCTTTGCATTAAGAGCTTGGGCATCCAAATAAAAAGCACATGACAACCTCTGATTCCCTCTACGAAGGGCCTATCTTCTAATTTTAAGTATTTACTTTTATGCAAGAGTCAATAGAATACATTTTCATTTCAACCTCAAGTATTCTCTAGTTGGCAAGCATCATGTGGTGGGGAAAGATGTAGGCACATATGACCAGTCAAATATATTTGGCCGTTATTTATTATTGTTGACAAATATCTCTATGGTAAATGAGTTGGGAGGCAAATTATTAAGCCCCTATCTTTCTGTATGTTCGATGGATGCCATTTGTTCTAAGAATATGCTTTGTGTACTAGCAATCATGGAAGACTATATGATGATTGAGTATGTGGAGCTCTTACTTAGACTCTGCTAAATAAGTTGAATGGCAATGGTTTGGTGACTAAGAATATAGGTTGTTGAGTTTCAAGAGAATTCATTGTTTGAACCTGAACATGTGAATTGGTTGCTACTTTAACATGATGGGTTTTGTGAGAAAGAGTTGCTATTATGATGCTAGGAAAAGTGATTGAAATTATCATTGATCAAACTTATGCACTTTGCTAGCATTCACACTTCATAAATTATTTCTTTTATCATTTACCTACTCGAGGACGAGTAGGAATTAAGCTTGGGGATGCTGATACGTCTCCAGCGTATCTATAATTTATGAAGTATTCATGCTGTTATATTATCATTCTTGGATGTTTTACAATCATTTTATAGCAACTTTATACATTTTTTGGGACTAACCTATTGACATAGTGCCCAGTGCCAGTTGATGTTTCTTGCTTCTTTTTTACATCGCAGAAAATCAATACCAAACGGAGTCCAAATGCAGTGAAATTTTTTGGAGAATTTTTATGGTCTAAAAGACACAACTTGGGCCAAAGAAGTGCCAGAGGGGTGCTCCGAGGGGGCACAACCCACCTGGGCCCGCACCACCTCTTCGCCCTATAAATTCCCAAATATTCCAAAAACCCTAGAGGAGTCGAAAGATTAGAAATTCCGCCACCGCAAGCCTCTATAGCCACGAAAAACCAATCTAGACCCCGTTCCAGCACTCCGACAAAGGGGTAAATCATCACCGGTGGCCATCTCCATCATCCCGGCGGCCACCATGATGAAGAGGGAGTAGTCCACCCTCGGCGCTGAGGGTTTGTACCAGTAGCTATGTGTTTAATCTCTCACTCTCTCTCTCTCGTGTTCTTGAGATGTCACGATCTTGATGTATCACGGGCTTTGTTAATATAGTTGAAACATATGGTGTTTTCCCCTCTCTATCTTGTTGTGAATTGAGTTTTCCCTTTGAGATTTCGTTCTTATCGGATTGAATACTTTTATGGATTTGAGAGCACTTGATGTATGTCTTGCTATGAATACCCATGGTGATAATGGGGTATCATATTGATTCACTTGATATGTGTTTTGGCACTCAACTTGCATATTCCAGAGGTGACATTGGGGTAATCTATGCATAGGGGTTGATGCATGTTCTCGCCTTTATTTCTCCGGTAGAAATCTTGGGGTACTCTTGGAGGTTCTTTGTGTTGGATTGAGTATTATGAATCTGAAATTGTTGGATGCATATCGTATAATCAACTCACGGATACCATTGGAGTATCTAGCTGACATTAGAGTTGGTTGATGTGTATCATATGGTGTTATTTTAGTACGAACTCTTGGTTAGATCGATCGGAAAGAATAGCTTGGTGTTATTTTAGTACAAACTCTATGATAGATTGATTGGAAAGAATAGCTTTGAGGTGGTTTCGTACCCTACAAACAATTCCTTCTTATGTTCTCCGCTAAATAGGAACTTTGGACTGATTCTTCCTGCTACCTCTTGAGCTTGCGTTGGTTTTTCCCTTGAAGAGGAAAGGGTGATGCAGCAAAGTAGAGTACGTATTTCCCTCAGCTTTTGAGAACCAAGGTATCAATCCAGTAGGAGGAAACGCAACAAGCCACCGAATACCTGCACAAACAAACACGCAACTTGCACCCAATGCAATAAAGGGGTTGTCAATCCCTTCATGGTTATTTATAAAGTGAGATCTGATATAGATGGATAAACGGTTAAGTAATATTATTGGTATTTTTGGTTTATGGAATGGAAAGTAAATGATTGAAAAGAAAGTAAATGATTGAAAAGAAAGTAAATACGAAACTAGAATTATAGATCGGAAACGTATATGATGGAAAATAGACCTGGGGGCCATAGGTTTCACTAGAGGCTTCTCTCAAGATAGAAAATAATATGGTGGGTGAACAAATTACTGTCGAGCAATTGATAGAAAAGCGCAAAGTTATGACGATATCTAAGGAAATGATCATGAATATAGGCATCACGTCCGTGTCAAGTAGACCGAAACGATTCTGCATCTACTACTATTAGTCCACACATCGACCGCTATCCATCATGCATCTAGAGTATTAAGTTCATAAAGAATGGAGTAACGCATTAAGCAAGATGACATGATGCAGAGGAATTAACTCAAACAATATGATGAAAACCCCATCTTTTTATCCTCAATGGCAACAATATAATATGTGTCGGTTCCCCTTCTGTCACTAGGTTCGAGCACCGCAAGATTGAACCCAAAGATAAGCACTTCTCCTATTGCAAGAAAAACCAATCTAGTTAGCCAAACCAAATCGATAGTTCGAAGAGACTTGCAAAGATGTGAAATCATGCATATAAGAACTCAGAGGAGATTCAAATAATATTCATAGATAAGCTGATCATAAATCCACAATTCATCGAATTTCGACAAACACACCGCAAAAGAGTATTACATCGAATAGATCTCCAAGAACATCGAGGATAACTTTGTATTGAGAATCAAAGAGAGAGAAGAAGCCATCTAGCTACTAGCTATGGACCTGTAGGTCTATGGTAAACTACTCACACTTCATCAGAGAGGCAATGGTGTTGATGTACAAGCCCTCCATGATCGAATCCCCCTCTGGCGGGATGCTGGAAAAGGCCCCTAGATGGGATCTCACGGGTACAGAAGGTGCGGCGGTGGAAAAGTGGTTTCATGGCTCCCCTAGAAGTTTTTGGGATATTTGAGAATATATAGGAGGAAGATCTAGGTCAGGGGGTCACCAAGGGGCCCACAAGGTCAGGGGGCGCGCCCTCCACCCTTATGGCCGCCTCGTGGCTCTTCTGACTTGCAATCCAAGTCTCCTGGGTGTCTTCTGGTCCAAGAAAAATCATCACGAAAGTTTCATTCCCTTTGCACTCCGTTTGGTATTCCTTTTCTGCGGAACTCTATGACAAGAAAAAAACAGAAACTGGCACTGGGCTCTAGGTTAATAGGTTAGTCCAAAAAATCATATAAAATAGCATATTAATGCATATAAAACATCCAAAACAGATAATATAATAGCATGGAACAATCAAAAAGTATAGATACATTGGAGACGTATCATTCTTCATCGCACGTTGAGGGATGGTTATATGATCCAATTATATTAGCATTTTTGAGAGATTGCACTAGCGAAAGTACGGACCCTAGGCCTCATTTTCAAGCATTTGCAATACCATTTGTGATCCGTTTTATCAATTGCTACCTTGCTATTTTTTATTTTTCCTATTACAAAAATCAATATCTACTATCATTACTATGCTTTTATCACTAGCTCTTCGCCAAACTAGTGCACCTATACAAATTACCATTATATCTGGTGTGTTGGGGACACAAGAGACTTTTTGTTATTTGGTTGCAGGGTTGTTTGAGAGAGACCATCTTCATCCTACGCCTCCCATGGATTGATAAACCTTAGGTCATCCACTTGAGGGAAATTTGCTACTGGCCTACAAAACTCTGCGCTTGGAGGCCCAACACGAGTCTACAAGAACAAGTTGTGTAGTGGACATCAGCCATTCACGCTTTACTCGCTATTTGACCTTTTTAGGCGACTCATTATGGCCAAAAATGATAAAGCCTACAATTGGGTCAGATGCCAAGTTTCAAAGCTTGTGCTTGATGATCTTGTAGAGCACGGTCTATTACCGGCTCAAGAAGTAATTGGCTGGCGAGCACCTGGAGCAGAAGAAACCCCTCAACCCGGTCCAGAAGAAATCGTTGTGTTTACTGATCATCTTTATAGAGGCTTCTCTCTTCCTGGGTCCAAATTCTTCCGAGACATCCTTAACTTCTACAACATTCATCCTCAAGATATTGCTCCCAATTATATGACCAACCTGTGCCAATTCCAAGTATTTTGTGAGGTTTATCTTTAGACAGAAGCAACTATCCCTATCTTTAGGGAATTGTTCTACATCAAACCACCAAACCAAATTTCTAGATGGTCCCAGCATAGATCTTGGTGGGGTTTCTATTCAGAGATGAAAAAGTTGTACCTTTCCAGCAACCACTTTGCCAAGTGATCCCAAAGGATGGAACATGACTTGGTTTTATTGCAAGAAGACTGCTCTTGCTGGCAAAAATCCATTGCCGAGTTACCGACTTGATCGACTAAACCCCACTATAGTTTATCCTGGCTGGCCTTCTAAGGAAGAACGTCAAGAAGTCGGCCACATATATTCCAGATTAAGAGCCTTGTTAGCAAACGGCCTTACTGGAATTGATTTGACCCGATGTTGGATTGGTTGGAGAATTCATCCATTAAGTCAGAGGGGATACTTAATGTGCCAGTATGCCGACAGCTTAAACAGTGCACAACGCTTCAGCCAGGTTGACTTATCAACTGATGAGATAAACAAGGCTATGAAAATATTGCTAGGGGAGTCTCAAGAGGCATGCGACAAGACATGGCTTAATCCCTTTTATATTCAGAATCCGATGCCTCTCGTAAGCATAGTCATGTTTATTTATCTGGCTTATTGATTTTCATTTGAGTCAGACTCATTTACTGATCTTGTCAATCATGCATGCCGATTCCATATTTTGGAAAAGGAAGAAATATATAGCACGCAAGTCTGTTCATGCTCCATCCCCTCGAGTTAATGAGTCAGTTGAAGGAGATAAGCCGGCCGCGGAAAATGAGTCGGAGGTAGACCTTGATTCACTTGGCCTTCTTTTTATGAAACTTGGTGATGCTCATTCTTCCCAGGATAATGCTGAAACAAGTCGGGCTAACAACATTGACGTAATTTCCATCTTGTCCGTCTCGGAAATCTTTGTTCTAGATAGACCAATAAAAGTCGTCAGGAAAGTGCCATTTTCTCACCCACACGCTAACTTAGATCCACAATGTATTTTGAAGAAGTTGCAGCACGCTCACACGTCAAAACGCCAAACTCGAAGCGGTTCCAGAGAACTCATGGCCGGTTTATCTGATGCACCATTCGCCCACAAGCAACGTACCAAGGTGCCTCACAGTCCAACCTCATTTCTTCCACGAGTCGTCCTTATTAGAGAACATCTTAACCCGTCTAATTCAAATTACCAGGAGTCACCACCATCATCTAGAGTCTCAAATGCTTCAAAGCTCCCGCCCTTTGTCATCAAGCAAGGGTAACTATGTCAAAAAATTCACATCTCTTCATGATCATTTCTTTGTTTACTTCAGCATATTCAATGTGATTGCAGGGCCCAAGCTAAGAAGAGAAAAACTGGCGAATTATCTATTGTCCCTACTGACACCGAGGCTCAAGATTTGCCACAGGATAACCCGAACATTCCGGTTACTCATTCAAATGTGGATAACCCGGGGATGACTCCGGAGCCGGTTATAACTGACAAACCTCCTACGGATGAGGAGGCGACTATTATTGATGAGTAGGTCAGGCCAGACGAGCCGGTCGACAATCTCCAGCTGCCAAGTCCGACTCATGCTCCCAGCCCTCGTCGCGAGGCTGAAGATGTCAACCAGATGATGGTTGACAAGAGGTGGTCATTACTGGAGAAGGCCAAGGTGCTCTTGATGCCTCAACTATTTTGGCCAAAATCCCGGCCAAAGATGAGCCTGTCTGTGAAGACAAAGGGAAGGCCAAATTGGAGCTGACTGGCTTTGATAATACGACCACTAAGAGCTTCATCATGAGCTTCTGACCCGACTGTCTGAAAGCCGAGACATTGGAGCGAACATAGTCAACATGTTGAGGAAAAAACATGAGGTATGAAATAACTCGCCTTTCCCATACTATATACATATATGCATAGCCCCCAAGTCTTAGATGTAGGAAAGCATAACTATGTGTATGACTTGTATGTAGTATCTTGAAACTTTGAACTGTGGCCCCCAAGAGTCGGGTTGTTACGAAAATAACAAGCTGGTTCTTTGAAAAATTGTCCTTTGTGAAAATGACAAGCCAGCTAATCTCTTTGATAAGACTGGGTCTTCCAATGATATGGAGTAAAAAATCTGAACTGTGTATCCCCCAAGGGCCGGGTGATCATGCAAATGATAAGCCGGATCTTCAAGTATAGACCCTTAGCTAATTAATGAAAAATAAACACCATGTAGCCCCCAAGGGCCGGCTTATATTCATGAGATGAGTCGGGTCTTCTTTTGATCTCCTTACTTAAAAAAGAAAATACTTGCATTAGCCCCCAAGTGCCACGTATGTTGCTTGCAACTGCATGGGAATTAAAATTAGGGCAAATTTTCCTTCTGTAGCCCCCTAGTGTCGGTTCATGCATCCTCGCCGGCTCGGGACTTAAATGACTTGTAAATGAATTTTTTTCCTGTTTTTCGGGAGACTTTGAACACAGCCAAGTCACAGTTGACCAATGTAAATAAAGATTTTGATGCTGAGCAAACTTTGCGAATCAAGACGGAGTCGAGCCTGCAGTCCTTCATAGAAGACCTGGAGAAATTCAAGGCGGATTTGAGACTGAAAGAGCCGCCTTCGAGACTGAGAAGGCCGCCTTAATCAAGCATGTCAAGGATGCTGAGGGCCAGCTCAAGCCAGTTACTGAAGAGCTAGATGGGCTGAAACATCATATTACCCAGATGACACAAGCTATTTTTGGTAAGTGATTTTGCAAATATGTATTAATAACTCGTCTGGTGACTCCTGATGTAATATGGAAATGTTGTAATCAGACTGTCCAAACTTTGCAGGTAGCAGAAGTCATAATCTCCGCCAAGAACCCCTTTTGAAGTTAAATGTCATCTACACTTTCCTGGAGGAGCTGTAAAGCCTATTTAACATCATGGTGTTGATGGGTGGAAATGAGCCACCTTGGTTCATAAGAGATGTTCTAAATCAACTCTCAACCATCCCCAAGCAAATAGTAGAGTTGAAGAAATCAGCCGCCCGAATGGGCGCAATGACGGCTCTAAGTCGGGCCAAAGCTTACGTGCCAGACATGGATCCTTCTGAGATGGCCGACAGGTTTCTAGAGTTCAACACGGATGGTAGTCAGTTTACTTCAAAAGATTATGCCCATTGCATGAAAGAAACTCGTGTCTTGGCGAGTCAACTAGTTAAGCATCTTAATCTAAAGAAGTATCAAGCGGCTTATGATGAAGAGAATGCACGGGTGAAGCCGCCAACATTTGAGCCTTTTGATCTAACTCTGGCATGGCATAAGCATATCTTTGCTCCTGATGTTGACCCATCAATTATCATGCAAGATGATGCCGTCTTTCAAGCCTTAACAACTATCGTCTGGGATTTGAACAACCTTCAGATCGAAGATGAAGAAGAGCCGCCGCATGATAACCCAGAGACATGAACTGCTGGAGATCGCTAAGGTGTTAACCTGGACCAGGTCAACCCAAAGGGTACAGAGGCCGGCTTACAGGTAGATGACTCCAAAAAACTTAGTGACATTTGAACCCAACTATGGCTATGTAATAGCCTAGTAAGACATTTTGCATAATCTGTGGTGCCTTCATGCATCTTGATACTTGAAAGTTATTTTGCAAAAAAAACTTGAACTGGTGTGGTGTTATGTTGACCCGCCCAGTATCTTCTGAAATATCTTCCGTAAGTAAAGGTATGGATAGGCATATTTGTATGAGCCGCCCATAAGTGAGGATCAGCATAACCCAGTGTGTTGTTAACCGGCGGTTTATAGCCAATATCAGTTTGTGATCAATGGAAATAGTCCTATAAAACAAATAAGTTAAAGAAGCACATGAATATAAATATTAAGTCGGCTTTCGAGGCTCAATGAAAAGATTGGCTTTCGAGGCTCGAGTCTTGCTTCCATGAAGCTGGCTTGATAGCCTATGTTTTGTCCTAGCTTTCAGCTGTAGGCCGGCTCTCACATGACTTAAGCTGGCGTTTTAACTTTGAAAAGTTCAGGGTCCTAATAGATTGATTGTGAAGAGTACGCCGGGTCATCTTGGTGGATGAGCATCAAGCAAACAGGCTGGTTTAACCATGTATTATAATGGCATATGCCGGGTCAAGAGGGATGTTAATAGCTACACTCAATGAGTTGGAAACCCCCAAGTGACATATGATCAAGAAATAAAGACTCATACACAATATATTGGACGGAACAACAGAGGCACCGAGTTTCGGGAATGCCAGCTTTATTAATATTGATCATAAAAGATATATAGAGAGGTATGTAAAAAAGCTAGAGCCAATGGCTCTAAGTGTAGTAAGGATGGAGATGAGCAATGTTCCAAGGCATGTTGGTCCCCTCCTTAGATGTACGTGACTTCTTATGTTCACGTATGTCAATCAGATAATATGACCCATTGTTGAGGTTTTTGCTGATGACAAAAGGCCCTTCCCAAGGAGGCAAAAGCTTATGCATATCGGTTTGATCTTGAATTAACTTGAGCACTAAGTCGCCATCCTGGAATGTTCGGTTGCGTACCATACGGTTGTGATAGCGACATAGGTCTTGCTGGTATATTGCAGATTTTGATGCAACAAAGTCACGTTCCTCCTCTAGAGCATCAAGGGAGTCCTGTCGAGCCTGCTCGTTATCTTCTTCAACATAAGCCGCCACTCTGGGGGAATCATGATGAATATCGTTGGGTAGCACTGCCTCAGCACCATAAACCATGAAGAAAGGTGTATAACCAGTTGACCTATTGGGGGTAGTATCTATACTCCAAAGAACACAAGGGAGCTCCTCAACCCAACAACCTGGAGTACGCTCAAGAGGAATCATAAGTCTGGGCTTGATACCTTGTAGAATGTCTTGGTTAGCACGTTCGGCCTGACCATTGGACTGAGCATGTGCCACAGAGGTCACGTCAAGCCGGATGTGCTCTTGTTGACAAAACTTGTTCATGGCTCCTTTGGACAAGTTAGTCCCATTATCAGTGATTATGTTGTGCGGATAACCAAAACAAAAGATCAACTTCTTCACAAACTTAACTATTGTTTCTGTGTCACAATTACTGATAGGCTCTGCTTCAGTCCACTTGGTGAGTTTATCAACAACCATGAGAAGATGAGTCTTGTTGTCCTTGGACCGTTTGAATGGACCAACCATATCAAGCCCCCACACTGCAAAGGGCTAAGTGATGGGAATCATCTGAAGTTCCTGAGACGGTACATGAGCCTGGCATGCAAACTTCTGACATCCATCAGATTGATGCACGATATCCTCAGCATCAGCATGAGCCGTGAGCCAATAAAAACCATGTCAAAATTCCTTCTCGGCCAAGGATCTTGATCCGGCATGATGGCCACAATCTCCAGAGTGGATCTCATTAAGGATCTCACGGCCCTCTTAAGGGGAGACACAACACTGAAAAAACTCGGTGATGCTTCTTCTATGCAACTTGCCATGGATAATAGCCATCGACTTAGAACGGTGAACGATCTGTCGAGCGATCCTCCGGGAGTTCGCCTCGAGTCAGATAGGCCAAATAAGGAATCGTCTAGTTCGGGGTGGCACGAAGAGCCGTCACCAACAGTGCATGTAGGTCAGGTATAGCCAGATCTTCCTCGGATGGTAACTTGCAAGTAAGGATTATGAAGGACATCAAGGAAAACATTGGGAGGCACCGGCTTACATTGAGAGCCAAGTCGTGACAACGCATTAGCCACCTCATTGAGCCGCATGTCAATGTGATCCACTTGATAACCCTTGAAATGACCTGCAATGTTAGTCACCACCTGCCGATAAGCCGCCATGATGGTGTCTTTGGAGTCCCACTTGCCAGAAACTTGTTGAGCAACCAAATCAGAGTCACCCAGGCATCTGACCCGACTAAGATTCATCTCCTTAGACATCCGGAGACCATGGAGGAGAGCTTTGTACTCAGCTGCATTGTTAGTATAGGGAAACATTATCCTTAGAACATAACAAAAATTATCACCTCCTGGGGAAGATAAGATAACTCCAGCCACTGAGCCCTCCAACTATCTGGAACCATCAAAGTGAATAGTCCAATAAGATTTGTCAAGCTTTTCTTCGGGAACTTGAAGTTTAGTCCAATTGTTGATGACATCCACTAGTGCTTGAGGTTTGATAGATGTTCGGGGCACATATTTCAGATGATGTGTCCCGAGCTCAATTGCCCACTTAGCAATCCTTCCCATGGCTTCCCTATTTTAGATGATGTCTCCTAATGGGGAAGAGATAACCATAGTAATAGGGTGTTCCAAAAAATATTGCTTCAGCTTTCGAATCGCCATGAAGACCCTTAAGACCAACTTCTGCCAATGTGGATATCTCTGCTTGGACTCTGTCAAAACTTCGCTGACATAGTAGACTAGCCGTTGAACAGGATATTCTTTTCCAGCCTCCTTGCGCTCCATGATAACTACAACACTTACCGCTTTGTTATTGGCAGCAATGTACAGGAGCATAGCCTATTTGTCAATGGGGCGGCCAAGACAGGCGGCACAGCCAACTTATTTTTGAGGGCTTCAAAAGCTTTATCCACATCGTCACTCCAAACTAAGTTGTCTATCTTTTTCAGCATCTGGTACAAAGGACTTACCTTCTAACTGAGGCGGCTTATGAACCGGCTCAAGGCAGCTATATGACCCGACATACGCTGAACATCGTTGATGTTGGCCGGCTTGGCAAGGGAGGTCACCACTTTGATTTTCTCTGGATTAGCTTCAATGCCTCGTTCAGACACCAAAAAGAAGCCAACAATTTACTTGCTGGTACTCCAAAGACGCACTTGGCCGGGTTAAGCATCATCTTGTACCGTCGAAGGCTATCAAAGGTATCCTTGAGATCATCAAGCAAAGTTTCCTTCTTCTAAGACTTGATGATTATATGGTTGACATAAGCATGAACATTGCGCCCAATATGATTGTGAAAACAACTCTGCACGGAGTACTAATAAATTGCCCCTGCGCTCTTAAGCCCAAAAGGCATCGAGACATAGCAGAAAGTCCCAAAAGGTGTGATGAAGGCCGTCTTCTCCTGGTCCTCAACAACCATCTCCATCTGATGATAGCCAGAGTAAGCGTCCAGGAAACATAAACTCTGACACCCGGTGGTGGAGTCGATGATCTGATCAATGCGGGGGAGAGCAAACGGGTCTTTGGCACAAGCCTTATTGAGATATGTGTAATCAATAAACATAAGCCAAGTACCATTCTTATTTAGAACAAGTACTGGATTGGCCAGCCATACAGGATGACATACTTCCACGATGAACTCGGCAGCTAGGAGCCGGGCTACTTCTTCTTCAATAGCCTTGCGTCTCTCCTTGTTAAAACGACAGAGGTATTGTCGGACTAGTTTCATCTTAGGATCAACATTAAGGTGGTGCTTAGCAAATTCTCTCGGTACACCAGGCACGTTAGAAGGTTTCCATGCAAAGATTTCATGATTTTCATGGATGAACTCGATGAGCGCACTTTCCTATTTGGGATTCATGCCAGTCCCAATTGTGAACTGCTGAGATGAATTGCCTAGGGTGAAGTCAACTTGTTTTGTGTCTCTAGCCGACTTAAACTTGAGGGGTGGGTCAAATTCCGTGGTGGGCTTCTTCAGAGATGTCATGTCAGCCAGGTCAACATTGGATGTGTAGAATTTTAACTCCTCCGTTGCACATGCTGACTCAACATAAGTCGCGTCCCCTTCTTCACACTCACGAGCGATCTTCCTGTTGCCATCAACTATGATCGTGCCTTTGGGCCTAGTCATTTTGAGCTTGAGATATACATAGCAGGGTCGAACCATGAAACGAGCATAAGCCGGCCGCCCAAACAAGGCATAATATGGGCTCTTGATCTTGACTACCTCAAACGTCAAGAATTCATATCTGTAGTTGTATTCATCACCAAACGCTACTTCCAACTTAATCCATCCAATAGGATAACCAGACTTTCCAGGAACGATCCCATGAAAAATGGTCGAAGACGGTAGGAGTTGTTTCTTTGACAAATTCATGCGTCTGAAAGTATCATAATATAAAAATGTTTGTCGGTGTTCTGGGAACCAGGGTACCCAGACTTGCCTGCCTGTGGCCCATGGCGTGGCTCCGTTGACGGCCCGGTATGGCCCATCTACAATACCATCAAGACAAGACCCTCGCGAGGGACCAAGCCTCACGAGGTGGGCGACATCAAGACAGCCGGAGGGATCGGCCTCCCCTGGCAGCCTCCTGAGGAGCGGAGATTTCTATTCAGGTGCCCAACCTCATGAGGTTGGGGTGACGCAAGCCATGACGACCAAGGCGGCAGTGGGCGCAGAGGAGCCAGTTTCCTATTTGGTGCTAAGGAGGCAAGCGCAGGCGCGGGGTCCCGAGGAATGAGGCAAAGGTTTCCATTCTCGTGCAATGAGACCAAGACCGGCAGGGCGGATGTCATCACTGAGCCCACTATAGCGTCACGGCCAGAAGCTTTGCAGGCGAAGACCACCTTTCGTCAGGATAAGATGTACCACTTGTCCCCTTTCTAATTGGCCACTGTGGGATCCCTTCCCACCTACGCTTTGGGGGAAGAGGACCAAGGCCACTATAAATATAGGTTAGACACCACTAAGAGAGGGGAAGATTCGATCTGAACCTCATCGACTCACACCGCCACCAGAGCAGACCTCACGAGGTTGTTCTTCCCTTGTACTAGTTCATCCTCAGCCCCTTGTGAGCCTAATCCATCACAAAGCAAGAGTTTGATCTTACACCACAAGCTGGCCCGAACCTGGGTAAAACTGTTGTGTCCATCTTCTCCCTTTTTCACCGAGCTAGGTCGTGGGGGTGACGAACTGGTTGGCTGAAGAGGTTGAGTTCTTCGCACATGCCCCAGAGTTCGAACCTTTCTTGGGTCTGCAAAGCCCTGAATCCGGCAATGTTGATGCTACTTCTTCCATCCATGAGTACCTTGGTAAGCTTATAACCACCGAATTGGGGCGCCACCACTAGGGCAAGATAACCTGGATTCTCTACCAAGGGCGTGTGATCTTATCTGCTCCAAACGACTAGTTGCTCTAACCAATTTAAGTATTGAGGGACCGCTGGCTCGAATAGATTGACAACCCATTGTTGCAACTTATGATCGCGCTTGCAAGTGCTGGTGGTAAACACATGATATTGCCCACTATTTAGCTGCTTAGGATTGCTCTGAAAACTTGTCTAGTTGCCCTGGTGCTGAGTACCTTGGCCAGAATGTTGATTTCCACCATGATTGCCAGACGCCTGATATCTAGATCCTGAGTCGCCCGAGCCCTGATAACCCGGATTTTGTTAGTTACTAGATGACCCGCCTCCTGGGAAATTTGAACCGTCGGCTCCTGGTTTTCCAGGGTTGCCACCACCGCCGCCTTGATGGTTCTGATGGACTTGATTGCGGTAAGCCTACATGATATGACAGTTTTTCCAGGAGTGACTCGCCAGCCTGTCCGGAGTACTGTGCTTGGGCACGGACCTTTGAGGGCTTCCTCGAAATTACGGGCTTTATTTGCATTGAATGGTTGTAACGCCCTCGATGCGGCTATATATCCCACGTGTCGAAGCACAACTTAGAGGCATAACCGCATTGAAAGCAATGTCTCAAGTGAGGTAATCTTCACACAACCCAAGTAATACATAAGGGAAAGAGATACATAGATGGCTTACAATCGCCACTTCACACAATTACATGAATAAAGCATTACATCAACCAGATACAATCAAGGTCCGACTACGGAACCCAAAATAAAAGAAGACTACCCCAAATGCTACACAGATCCCCGATCGACCCCAACTGGGCTCCACTACTGATCAACCAAAACGAAACAACACAAAGGACAAGATCTTCATCGGGCTCCTCCTTGAGCTTGGTTGCGTCATCTCCACGGTTCAACGGCACCTGCAAGCTGGTTTTGGAAGTATCTGTGAGTCACGGGGACTCAGCAATCTCACACCCTCGCGATCAAGACTATTTAAGCTTATAGGTAGGGTAAAAGGTATGATGTGGAGCTGCAGCAAGCGACTAGCATATATGGTGGCTAACATACGCAAATGAGAGCGAGAAGAGAAGGTAAAAGCACGGTCGAACAACTATGATCAAGAAGTGATCCTAGAACAACCTACGTCAAGCATAACTCCAACACCGTGTTCACTTCCCGAACTCCGCCGAGAAGAGACCATCACGGTTACACACGCGGTTGATGTATTTTAATTAAGGTCAACTTCAGGTTTTCTACAACTGGACATTAGCAAATTCCCATATGCCCATAACCGTGGTCACGGCTTTCGAAAGTTCAAAACCCTGTAGGGGTGTCCCAACTTAGCCCATCACAAGCTCTCACAGTCAACGAAGGATATTCCTTCTCCCAAGACAAACCGATCAGGCTCGGCATCCAGGTTACAAGACATCCTCGACAATGGTAAAACAAGTCCAGCAACACCGCCCGAATGTGCCGACAAATCCTGATAGGAGCTGCACATATCTCGTTCTCAGGGCACACTTAGATGAGCCAGATGTCGGGTGGGCCAGCCCAGAGTTGCCCCTGGTAGCTCCGGACATCGCTCAGTTGGACCAACACTTAGAGAAGCACTGGCCTGGGGGGTTTAAATAAAGATGACCCTTGAGTCTGCAGAACCCAAGGGAAAGAAAAAGGCTAGGTGGCGAATGGTAAAACCAATGTTGGGCATTGCTGGAGGAGTTTTATTCAAGGCGAACTGTCAAGGGGTTCCCATTATAACCCAACCGCGTAAGGAACGCAAAATCCGGGAACATAACACCGATATGACAGAAACTAGGGCGGCAAGAGTGGAACAAAACACCAGGCATAAGGCCGAGCCTTCCACCCTTTACCAAGTATATAGATGCATTAATTAAATAAGAGATATTGTGATATCCCAACAAAATATCCATGTTCCAAACATGGAACAAGCTCCAATCTTCACCTGCAACTAACAACGCTATAAGCGGGGCT
This sequence comes from Triticum urartu, assembly GCF_056163025.1. Taxonomy (NCBI): domain Eukaryota; kingdom Viridiplantae; phylum Streptophyta; class Magnoliopsida; order Poales; family Poaceae; genus Triticum; species Triticum urartu. The sequence goes on along the minus strand of NC_141873.1, from coordinate 354,604,178 downwards.
GAGCAAAGCGGTAACATAGCCAAACAACGGTTTGCTAGGATAAGGTGGGTTAGAGGCTTGGTTCAATAATATGGGAGGCATGATAAGCAAGTGGTAGGTATCGCAGCATAGGCATAGCAAAAGAGCGAGCAACTAGCAAGCAAAGATAGAAGTGATTTCGAGGGTATGGTCATCTTGCCTGAAATCCCGCAAGGAAGAAGAACGAGTCCATGAAGAAGACAAACGGACATAGACGAACGGGTCCTCACAAACGCGAAGTTACCAGAACCAACCCGAAGAAGCAACACCGGAAACAAGCACACAACATAGTAAACAACCAACACACGAACATGGTATGATATGCGGGATGTGGTATGTGATGCATATGCATGATTTGGAAAGGAATGATAGAACCTGGCCTCAACTTGGAAATCCAAGAGTGCCACTAGAAAGGTGAGGTGATTTTGGTTGAAATCAATATAAATATCACCGGAATCGGATGCACGGTTTGGAAATGGCAAGCAAAACAAATTTGGCACCGGTCTTCGATAAACAGCAAGTAGCCTTCTAAATGCATCAAGATAAATATGCTACGGCACTCAAACATGGCAACAAAATACATGGCAGGGATCCACTCATGATGCTTGACAAAAGATGAACACTGAGCTACGGCTAATTCATCCATTAACAGGTTCAAACAAGCATGGCAAAAGTGCAAACGATAACAGGTTTCAGACTTAGTGAAATTAACACAAGTCTGGAATTTATCATCAGGAAGCACACTTTAGAGCATGAAAACTACATGCTACAGGAACATATCATGGCAAAGCAAGGCATGGCATGAAGCTACTCAAAGCACTTAACAAAAGTCCCTTAGTGACCTTGAGCCAAAAGGGATCATAAAATACAATTGCAAGCATGTGAACATAGCAAAAACATAAACAGATTCAGACTTAGTGAAAAACTGGAGCATAAGAAACAGTTAACGAGTAGGCATGTTTACGAGCTCTATGCACTCACTACAAGGCATGACATGACAAACTAAGCATACACCCATCAAGAAGACATGGCATAGAAGCTAGACATGGCAGGAACAACAACATAGCATGCACGGATCAATAGCAACATCCTCGGCAAAATCGCTAAACATGTCAACAATCTGCCAGGATCATCTTATAGCAAAAGTAGAGCTCGATTGACTCAAGCTAGGGTGCTCCATAATTGCAAACAAAGACATGGATGGATAGAGCACCACAATGTTAACAAAACATCCTTACTGATTATCCTCAAAAGAGGCACGGATCACTAGGAAACAACATGAACAAATGGCATTACAACAAAATCAGGACAAGTACTTAGTGAAATTCTAAGTCCCTGAAATCAGCATGACCGATTACGCTACTTTGCAAGCTTGTGCTAGTCACCACAAACATCACAAAATACATGGCAAGCACCTCTGTAAAGATGGCATGGCATATAACAAAACACATGTAGAGCTCAGGGTCATAGCATGCACACATTAATCATGGCAAAAATGATAAAAGGCCATTTACTGAAACAGATCTGACATATTCATCACATAGCCCTCTTCCAACGACATTTCGGGCACCAAGATGAGATCAAAGGAAAATGATGCAATGAGATGAAATGATGTACTCATCGAGACGAACATTTTGATATGCTACACGCACGAATCGGAGCTACGAATGCAGAGTTATGATGTGATGAAGAATGCCAAAAATACTGAAATCCTCGGGACTTGGCAGAAAAAATCACCACCTCGGAGCAAAAGTCAACGGTGGCGCGGGAGACGAGGATGGCCGGAGAAGGCCGGGGACGGGCGCGCATGGCGGATCCGGCCGGGTCCCGGCGGAGGAAGGCGCGAGGAGGCGGAGGGGGCCGGCGGGGCGCCGGAGACGGTGGACGCCGGCGAGTGGCGACAACCGGCGCGATGACGGCGAAGGATGCCGGCGAGGCCGTGCGGTGGAGGCGGTGGCCGGGCGGCGGCCAGAGATGATGGTGGCGGCGGGGCGCGCCTCGGCGAGAGGGCGCGGTGGCCGGCATCGACGGGACCTGGGCGGCGGATCCGGGTGACGCGGTGGTCTGGCGACCCAAGGCGGCGAGGTAGGTCGCCGGCAGGGAGCGGGGTCGCGGCGGGGCAGCTCACTGCGGTGGTCCGGCGAGGTCGACAGCGCTGGACGGCGGCGCGGAGCGGCACAGGAGGCGGCTCGGCATCGGGCACCTAGCAGCGGGGACGACGAGATGGGACCCGCAGGCCCTATCCGGGCCGCGCGGGCCGGCGGCGGGGCTGGAGGGGAGAGATGCCGGCGGTGGACATGTGGCGCGATGGTAGTGGGTGAGGGCGGCAGCGAGCGCTGACGTGTCGGCACCGGATTGGCCGGACGACGTGGCAGCGGCGCGGACATGTCCGGGCTGTGGGCAGTTTTTGTCCGGCGGCGCGAGGGGAAGAAGCTAGGGTTTCATCTGCGTGGATTTCGGGAGGGGAGCACAAATATATAGGAAGAGGGAGCTAGGAGTGTCCAAATGAGGTGCGGTTTGCGGCCACGCGGTCGTGATCGAACGAACGAGATGATAGAGGGGGTTTAGGTGGGCTTTGGGCCACTTTGGAAGGGTGTTGGGCTGCAACACACACGAGGCCTTTTCGGTCCCTCGGTTAACCGTTGGAGTATCAAACGAAGTCCAAATGGTATGAAACTTGACAGGCGATCTACCGGTAGTAAACCAAGGCTGCATGACAAGTCTCGGTCCAATCCGAAAACGTTTAACACCCGCACATGAAAAGAGGTAGAAAGGGACACCGGATGACATAGGAGCGCCGGATTGCAAAACGGACAACGGGGAAAATGCTCGGATGCATGACACGGACATGTATGCAAATGAAATGCACATGATGACATGATATGCAATGCATGACACGCAAGCAATGACAAGGCCACAACAGCGAATAACTGGAAGACACCTGGCACATCGGTCTCGGGGCGTTACAATGGCCTCCTAGAATTATTCCGTCTCTAGCCCTTATAACCAGCAGTAGTATTAGAACCGAGATCTAAGCCGCCTTCCCGATGGTTGCGCTTGCCACCAATGTTTTGATTGCCATGGTTACCAGCATACCCAGAGTTTTTTTTCCTGCTGTTGTCCCTTGCCAGTAACGGTTTTATTTCCCTTGGCAGCCTTCTTATCATCCGACGCTGGGTCCTTGGTAGTGTATGACTCGGCGTATCTGGTAAGAACGTCCATGAGCTCGCCCATGTCCTGAACCGTCTACTTGAGTCGCCCGAGTTTCTGAACAAGGGAGTCAAAATGACAGTTTTTCTCCAGTATCAAGACGGCTTGAGCTGCTAGTATGCCATCTGAGGAATGAATGATGTCCACAACCCGGCGGGACCAGTGATGAGCTAACTCACCTTCATGCTGAACACAATGCTATAAGTCAACTATGGTCATGGGACGCTTGCAAGTTCCCTGGAAGTGTTTGATAAAGCGCGCCTTCAACTCCACCCAAGTGTTGATGGAATTCGAGGGAAAGTTCCTTAACCAAGTACGAGTAGGCCCCTCCAACATCATAGTCAAATACTTGTGTAGACCACGTCGCTAACATCCAGCATGTCCATAGCAATTTCGTAACTCTCAATCCAAGCCACCGGTTCAAGGTCGGGCATGTAATTTGAAACGTTACGAGGGCCCTTGAAATCCTTAGGCATACACTCATTGCGCAGAGCTGGCACTGGACACGGAATCCCTATGGTTATGGTTCTTGACCTAACACCTTGTGAAGCCAAAGGGGCCATGTGGGGCGAATGATGAGCTGCTGCATGAGCCGCTTCTGCCTCCCATCGTGCCTGAGCTGTGTCGACAATCTCTTGAGCGTCCAAAGCCCCCTGTTGGGGCAGGTCACGCTACTGATCCTATCTTCTCTGGGCATTGCTAGAGACGGTCGGCAACTCAGCATGGTGACTTCTGCTTCTACTTGGATGTGGGGTGGAGTGGAGGCATTGCTGACTATAAGAATAGTTCACCTGCTGAGTGACCACGGTTTTTAGCAGCTCGATGGCATGCAAAGCCTCTCTCTCTACCGGGGTATTCCTTGTGATTGGAAGCGCGGTGAGGTTGGCAGCCGCTGCCACCAAGTTAGCGACAGGGTTGGAGAAGCAACCCACGGCGTCACAAAGTGATCTGGAGTCGTCCGAACGGGTGGCGGGTGTGGAGCTCGCTGACGAGGCTGAGCCGGAGATGACCTGCCATTGCCATTTTGAGGTACGTCCCGGTTCAATTGGGGTATGAGAAGCTCTGCGGGGATGCTCGTACTGGCGCCTGGTGTAGGCGTGTTGAACATACGTCCCCCCTCAAAGCTAGGGGGCAAGCGGGTCTCATGACATCTCCTATGAACCGCCTCAGAAGTGTGATGACAGAGGCCCAGGCACCACGCCTCTATCCTTAGGCCTTTTGTCTCGTTATGGATTTGGTTTTCTAACTGCGCCACGCGAGTGTTTTCAGCGTTGATGTCCTCGTGAACTTTAGTCATCTGCTCACGGATTTTAGCTGCCTCTACATTGTGCTCTTCCCGGTTCTCCACTGTTAAAGGTGACTCAAGAAGAGTCGTCAACGAGGCGACCAACTCTGAGAGAACTTGAGTTGGCGGCTTGACGGGGCCAGCCGTGCTTGGATCAGTCGCCGATGCACCAGCGCCTCCCACGGTACCTGCGGTGGTGGAATCAAGAGCCGGAGCGGTGCCTGCCATGTAGATGGTGCTCCATCGGGGCGACTCATGGTCGACCAGGGCCGATTCATCATCGGAGCAGCCCCCAAGCCTGCCGTCATACAAGGGGCAGATTGACTCCGTCTCCCCAAATGATGACTCGTCGTCGGAGTAGACCAGGGTGTTGCCGCCAGACGCTGAGTTGTCCGTGAGATCCACCCCCTGGGTGAAGCCAATGAAGACGTGGTTCCGACCGGCTTTCCTGAGTGGGTTGCGTGCGCTGATCCGGCTCGACGATGTCGATGCAGATGTCCGGTTCGTGTCCTGACTCGCTGATTTTGCCAATGAAGACGTGAATCTTGCCGAAGGGGACCCGGTACCTGTACTCGATCGAGTCAGCCTCGGGGCAACAGCCTGAGTCATCGATGTAGAGCTTGCCATGGCGACTCTTGGTCATGCGGACAATTGCATATCCATTGATCCCTGGGAGAGATCCCTCCAAGAACTCAACACCACCGAGCGATAGCCCCATGGTGGGCGCCAACTATCGTGGTTTTGTCACGGCAGATGTCCTCATGAAAGGACTTAGTCGTAAAGCCATCGCCGCTAGGTGATTGCTTGAATGGGCTTGACCGGAATTGAGAAACAAGGGTTTACCCATGTTCGGCCCCTCACGGTGGAGGTAAAAAAACCCTACTCCTGCTTGATTGGTATTGATGATGATGATCTCGATTACAAGGGTGCGACTTGGCTAACCTAGTACTCGAGAGCTTGTAACTTAGTCTTCCTGCATCAAGGGCTCCCCTTTATATATAGGTGGATGCTCTGGGCTAGCTTACAGCAGAGTCCGGTTCGTACTACGATCCGTGACCTAGTATGCTTCCTATTTGCCTATTTCCTAAGAAACTTCCTCTAACGTCATAACCGACACTGGCGGCTTGTGCCTCTGGGCCATGAGTCGACCCATGGGGTGACTTATGTCTAGAGCCTTGAGCTCATGGTAATCTCATCCATCATCATGCTATCCTCTGTTACATCGCCAAAGGATGACCTGGCCCTAAACGGCGAGTCATGTCATGGGATTATATCCCCAAAACTACCGGTGACCCTGAAACGCTTCCGGTTCCTCCTGAAACTATTCTGAATATTAATGAAACAATTCCACAAATAAATCCTCGATACTCTCATCCTACTAACACTCAAATGATCATGATTACCTTAAGCTTGTAACCCCGTAGGTTCGGTAAATCATAGATATGAACGAAACTCCTTCGTTCAACGACCGATAGCAGAACCGTGGACGTCCATATTGATCCCTATCATTACACAAATGAATTTCGATTGAATCTTTGGTTATCATGTGATGTTCCTTTTGCTTCGTGATACTTTACAAAACCCAATGTGTGTCGGTATCCTCTGTTGGAAATATGCCCTAGAGGCAATAATAAATTAGTTATTATTATATATTTCATTGTTCATGATAATCGTTTATTATCCATGCTAGAATTGTATCGATAGGAAACTCAGATACATGTGTGGATACATAGACAACACCATGTCCCTAGTAAGCCTCTAGTTGACTAGCTCGTTGATCAATAGATGGTTACGGTTTCCTAACCATGGACATTGGATGTCGTTGATAATGGGATCACATCATTAGGAGAATGATGTGATGGACAAGACCCAATCCTAAGCCTAGCACAAAGATCGTGTAGTTCGTTTGCTAAAGCTTTTCTAATGTCAAGTATCATTTCCTTAGACCATGAGATTGTGCAACTCCCGGATACCATAGGAGTGCTTTGGGTGTGCCAAACGTCACAACGTAACTGGGTGGCTATAAAGGTTCACTACAGGTATCTCCGAAAGTGTCTGTTGGGTTGGCACGAATCGAGACTGGGATTTGTCACTCCGTGTAAACGGAGAGGTATCTCTGGGCCCACTCGGTAGGACATCATCATAATGTGCACAATGTGATCAAGGAGTTGATCACGGGATGATGTGTTACGGAACGAGTAAAGAGACTTGTCGGTAACGAGATTGAACAAGGTATCGGGATACCGACGATCGAATATCGGGCAAGTATCGTACCGCTAGACAAAGGGAATTGAATACGGGATTGATTGAATCCTCGACATCGTGGTTCATCCGATGAGATCATCGTGGAACATGTGGGAGCCAACATGGGTATCCAGATCCCGCTGTTGGTTATTGGCCGGAGAGGTGTCTCGGTCATGTCTGCATGGTTCCCGAACCCGTAGGGTCTACACACTTAAGGTTTGATGACGCTAGGGTTATAGGGAAAGTATGTACGCGGTTACCGGATGTTGTTCGGAGTCCCGGATGAGATCCCGAACATCACGAGGAGTTCCGGAATGGTCCGGAGGTAAAGATTTATATATGGGAAGTCCTATTTTGGTCAACGAAAAAGTTTCGGGTGCTATCGGTAACGTACCGGGACCACCGGGAGGGTCCCGGGGGTCCACCAGGTGGGGCTACCTGCCCCAGAGGTCTGCGTGGGCCAAGTGTGAGAGGGGACCAGCCCCAGGTGGGCTGGTGCGCCCCCCCACCAGGGCCCAAGGCGAAGAGAGAAGGGAAAAGGGGGAAACCCTAGGCTCAGATGGGCCTAAGGCCCACCTAGTGGTGCGCCCCCCTCTCTCCCCCCGTGGCCGCCCCCTAGATGGGATCTAGGGGTGGCCGCCACCCCTAGGGGTGGAAACCTAGGTGGGGGCGCAGCCCCTCCCCTTCCCCTATATATACTTGAGGTATGGGGCTGCCCAACGTGTGTGATTTGCTCTCCCTGTTGGCGCAGCCCTACCTCTCTCCCTCCTCGCCTCTCGTAGTGCTTGGCGAAGCCCTGCTGGAGTCCCGCGCTCCTCCACCACCACCACGCCGTCGTGCTGCTTCTGGATGGAGTCTTCCCCAACCTCTCCTTCTCCCCTTGCTGGATCAAGGCGTAGGAGACGTCACCGGGCTGTACGTGTGTTGAACGTGGAGGTGCCGTCCGTTCGGCACTAGGATCATCGGTGATTTGGATCACGACGAGTACGAATCCATCAACCCCGTTCACTTGAACGCTTCCGCTTAGCGATCTACAAGGGTATGTAGATGCACTCTCCTTCCCCTCGTTGCTAGATTACTCCATAGATTGATCTTGGTGATGCGTAGAAAAATTTGAATTTCTGCTACGTTCCCCAACAGTGGCATCATGAGCTAGGTCTATGCATAGTTTCTATGCACGAGTAGAACACAAAGTAGTTGTGGGCGTCGATTTTGTCAATTTACTTGCCGTTACTAGTCTTATCTTGATTCGGCGGCATCGTGGGATGAAGCGGCCCAGACCGACCTTACACGTACTCTTACGTGAGACTGGTTCCACCGACTGACATGCACTAGTTGCATAAGGTGGCTAGCGGGTGTCTGTCTCTCCCACTTTAGCCGGATCGGATTCGATGAAAAGGGTCCTTATGAAGGGTAAATAGAAATTGGCATATCACGTTGTGGTTTTAGCGTAGGTAAGAAACGTTCTTGCTAGAAACCTATAGCAGCCACGTAAAAACTTGCAACAACAATTAGAGGACGTCTAACTTGTTTTTGCAGCATATGCCTTGTGATGTGATATGGCCAAAAGGATGTGATGAATGATATATGTGATGTATGAGATTGATCATGTTCTTGTAATAGGAATCACGACTTGCATGTCGATGAGTATGACAACCGGCAGGAGCCATAGGAGTTGTCTTAATTTATTTATGACCTGCGTGTCAACTTAAACGTCATGTAATTACTTTACTTTATTGCTAAAGCGTTAGCCATAGTAGTAGAAGTAATAGATGATGAGACAACTTCAAGAAGACACGATGATGGAGATCATGATGATGGAGATCATGGTGTCATGCCGGTGACAACGATGATCATGGAGCCCCAAAGATGGAGATCAAAAGGAGCAAAATGATATTGGCCATATCATGTCACTATTTGATTGCATGTGATGTTTATCATGTTTTACATCTTATTTGCTTAGAACGACGGTAGCTTAAATAAGATGATCCCTCACTAAAATTTCAAGAAAGGTGTTCCCCCTAACTGTGCACCGTTGCGAAGGTTCGTTGTTTCGAAGCACCATGTGATGATCGGGTGTGATAGATTCTAACGTTCGAATACAACGGGTGTAAGCCAGATTTACACAGCAGAAACACTTAGGTTGACTTGACGAGCCTAGCATGTACAGACATGGCCTCGGAACACAGAAGACCGAAAGGTCGAGCATGAGTCGTATAGGAGATACGATCAACATGAAGATGTTCACCGATGTTGACTAGTCCGTCTCACGTGATGATCGGACACGGCCTAGTTGACTCGGATCATGTTTCACTTAGATGACTAGAGGGATGTCTATCTGAGTGGGAGTTCATTAAATGAACTCAATTATCATGAACATAGTCTAAATTGTCTTTGCAAATATGTTGTAGATAAATAGCTCACGTTGTAGCTCCCTGTTTCAATATGTTCCTAGAGAAAGACCAAGTTGAAAGATATTGTAAGCACTGATGCGGACTAGGTCCGTAGTCCGAGGAGTGTCCTCACTGCTACACAGAAGGCTTACGTCTTTGATGCACCGCTCGATGTGCAAATCCCTGCAACGTCGTCTGTGGATGTTGTGAACACCTGACAGACACATCCTGATGACTACTTGATAGTTTAGTGCACCATACTTTACGGCTTAGAATCGGGATTCCAATGACGTTTTGAACGCCACAGAACATATGAGATGTTCCAAGAGCTGAAATTGGGATTTCAGGCTCATGCCCGTGTTGAGAGGTGTGAGACCTCTGACAAGTTCTTTTGCCAACAAGATGGAGGAGAATAGCTCAGCTAGTGAGCATGTGCTCAGAATGTCTGGGTGCTACAATCACTTAAATCAAGTGGGAGTTAAACTTCCAGATAAGATAGTGATTGATAGAGTTCTCTAGCCACTATCACTAAGCTACTAGATCTTCGTGATGAACTATGACATGCAAGGGATGGAGTTGATCCCGGAGCTGTTCGCGGTGCTTAAGACCGCAAAAGGTAGAAATCAAGAAGGAGCATCAAGTGTTGATGGTTTAATAAGACCACTGGTTTCAAGAAGGGCAAGGGCTAGAAGGGAAACTTCATGGATGGCAAATCAGTTGCCGCTCCAGTGAAGGAACGCAAGGTTGAACCCAAACTCGAGACTAAGTGCTTCTATTGTAAGGGGAACGGTCACTGGTAGCGGAATTACCCCAAATGCATGGTAGATAAGAAGGCTGGCAACTTCAACAAAGTATATACATGTTATTAATGTGTACCTCGCTAGTACTCCTGGTAGCACCTGGGTATTGGATACCGGTTCAGTTGCTATTACTGGTGACATGAAGCAAAAGCTACGGACTAAACGGAGACTGTCTAAGGGCGAGGTGACGATGTGTGTTGGAAGTGTTTCCAAAGTTGATGAGATCACCATCGCATGCTCCATCTGCCCTCGGGGTTAGTATTGAATCTAGATAAATGTTATTAGGTGTCTACGTTGAGCATGAATATGATTAGATCTTGTTCATTGCAATACGGTCATTCATTTAAGTTAGAGAATAATGGTTATTCTGTTTACATGAATGATACCTTTCATGGTCATGCACCCTATGTGAATGGTTCATTGAATCTCGGTCGTGGTAATACACATGTTCACGCCAAAAGATGTAGAGTTAATAATGATAGTACCACTTTCTCGTGGCACTGCCGCTTAGGTCATATTGGCGTAAGATGCATGAAGAAACTCCATGTCAATGGATGTTTGGAGTCACTTGATTTTGAATCACTTGACACATGCGAGCCATGCCTCATGGGCAGGATGACTAAGACCCAGTTTTTAGGTACAATGAAATGGGCAAGTGACTTGTTGGAAATCATGCATGCTGATGCGTGTGATCCAATGAGAATTGAAGTGTGCGGTGGATATCGCTATTTTCTCATCTTCACTGACGATTTGGGTAGATATAGGTATATCTACTTAATGAAGCATAAGTCTGAAACGTTTGAAGAGTTCAAGCGATTTCAGAGTGAAGTTAAGAATCATCATAACAAAGAAGATCATGTTCCTACGATCTGATCAAAAGGGGATTTTCTGAGTTATGAGTTTGGCAATCACTTAAGACATTGCGGAATTGTTTCGTAGTTGAAGCCACCTGAACACCACAAGCTAATGGTGTGTCCGGACGTCGTAATCGAACCTTATGAGATGTGGTGCGATCTATGATGTCTCTTACCAATCTACCGTTTTCATTTTGAGGTTATGCGTTAGACACAGCTGCATTCACTTTAGATAGGACACCATCTAAGTACGTTGAGACGATGTTATATGAGCATTGGTTTGGCAAGAAACCAAAGTTATCGTTTCTCAATGTTTGGGGCTGCGATGCTTAAGGCTTTAGTCGGAGAAGGTCGAACCCAAAGTGGACAAACACATCTTCATAGGATACCCAAAGGTGACAGAAGGGTATACCTTCTATCTCAGATCCGAGGGCAAATTGTTTGTCACTAAGAACGGGTCCTTTCTCAAGAAGGAGTTTCTCTCGAAAGAATTGAGTGGGAGGAAGATAGAACTTGATGAGGTTGTCGAACCTTTACTTCAACCAGAGAGTGATGCAACACAGAAAGATGTTTTCTGTGGAGCCTATGTCTGTTGAAGAGGAAGTTAATGATAGTGATCATGAAGCTTCGGATCAAGTTGCTATCGAACCTCATAGGTCGACAAGGATATGTACTACTCCTGAGTGGTACGGTAATCCTGTCTTAGATATCATGTTGTTAGACAACAATGAACCTATGAGCTATGGAGAAGCGATGGTGGGCCTGTATTCCGACAAATGGTTAGAAGCCATGAAATCCGAGATAGGATCCATATATCAGAACAAAGTATGGACTTTGGTGGACTTGCCCGATGATCGGCAAGCCATTGAGATAAATGGATCTTTAAGAAGAAGACGGACGTGGGTGGTAATGTTACCGTCTATGAAGCTCGACTTGTGGGAAAGAGTCTTTTCACAAGTTCAAGGAGTTGACTACAATGAGAATTTCTCACCCGTAGCGATGCTTAAGTCCGTCGGAATCATGTTGGCATTAGATGTATTTTTCGATTATGAAATCTGACAGATGGATGTCAAAACGAGTTTTCTTACCAGTTTTCGTAAGAAAGAGTTGTATGTGATACAATCAAAGTTTTGTCGATCCTAAGGATGCTAAAAGGTATGCTGGCTCTAGCGATCCTTCTATGGACTATAGCAAGCATCTTGGAATCGGAATATATGTTTTGATGGAGTGATCAAAGCTTTTAGGTTTATACAATGTTTGCTAAAAACTTGTATTTACAAGAAAGTGAGTGGGAGCACTACAACATTTCTGATAAGTATATGTGGATGACATATTGTTGATCCGAAATAACGTAGAATTTCTGGAAAGCATAAACGGTTGTTTAAAGAGTGTTTTTCAAAGGAAGACCTGGATAAAGCTGCTTACATATTGGGCATCAAGATCTATAGAGATAGATCAAGACGCCTGATGGTACTTTCAAAGAACGCACACCTTGACATGTTTTTGAAGGAGTTCAAAATAGATCAGTCAAAGAAGGGGTTCTTACCTGAGTTGTAAGGTGTGAAGTTGAGTAAGACTCAAAGCTTGACCACGGCAGAAGAAAGAGAAAGGACGAAGGTCGTCCCCTATGCTTTTGTCATAGGCTCTATACGGTATGCCATGCTGAAGTACCGCACCTGATGTGTGCCTTGCCACATGTCTGGCAAGAGGATACAAAGGTGATCTAGGAGTAGATCACCAGATAGCGGTCAAAATTATCCTTAGAGGAATAAGGAAATGTTTCTCGGTTATGGAGGTGATAAAGAGTTCGACGTAAAGAGTTACGTCGATGCAAGCTTAACACCTATCCGGGTAGCTCTGAGTAGAGATACCGGATACGTATAATGGAGCAACAATTTGGAATAGCTCCAAGTGGAACGTGGTAGCAGCATCTACGATATGACATAAAGTTTTGCGAAATACATAGGGATCTAAATATGGCAAGACCCGTTGACTACAACCTCTCTCACAAGCATAACATGATCAAACCCAGAACTCTTTGAGTGTTTATCACATAGTGATGTGAACTAGATCATTGAGTCTAGTAGACTCTTGGATGTTGGTCACATGGCGATGTGACCTGTGAGTGTTAATCACATGGCGATGTGAACTAGATTATTGACTCTAGTGCAAGTGGGAGACTATTGGAAATATGCCCTAGAGGCAATAATAAATTAGTTATTATTATATATTTCATTGTTCATGATAATTGTTTATTATCCATGCTAGAATTGTATCGATAGGAAACTCAGATACATGTGTGGATACATAGACAACACCATGTCCCTAGTAAGCCTCTAGTTGACTAGCTCGTTGATCAATAGATGGTTACGGTTTCCTAACCATGGACATTGGATGTTGTTGATAACAGGATCACATCACTAGGAGAATGATGTGATGGACAAGACCCAATCCTAAGCCTAGCACAAAGATCGTGTAGTTCGTTTGCTAAAGCTTTTCTAATGTCAAGTATCATTTCCTTAGACCATGAGATTGTGCAACTCCCGGATACCGTAGGAGTGCTTTGGGTGTGCCAAACATCACAACGTAACTGGGTGGCTATAAAGGTTCACTACGGGTATCTCCGAAAGTGTCTGTTGGGTTGGCACGAAGCGAGACTGGGATTTGTCACTCCGTGTAAACGGAGAGGTATCTCTGGGCCCACTCGGTAGGACATCATCATAATGTGCACAATGTGATCAAGGAGTTGATCACGGGATGATGTGTTACGGAATGAGTAAAGAGACTTGTCGGTAACGAGATTGAACAAGGTATCGGGATACCGACGATCGAATCTCGGGCAAGTATCGTACCGCTAGACAAAGGGAATTGAATACGGGATTGATTGAATCCTCGACATCATGGTTCATCCGATGAGATCATCGTGGAACATGTGGGAGCCAACATGGGTATCCAGATCCCGCTGTTGGTTATTGGCCGGAGAGGTGTCTCGGTCATGTCTGCATGGTTCCCGAACCCGTATGGTCTACACACTAAGGTTCGATGATGCTAGGGTTATAGGGAAAGTATGTACACGGTTACCGGATGTTGTTCAGAGTCCCGGATGAAATCCCGGACATCACGAGGAGTTCCGGAATGGTCCGGAGGTAAAGATTTATATATGGGAAGTCCTGTTTTGGTCACGAAAAGTTTCGGGTGCTATCGATAACGTACCGGGACCACCGGGAGGGTCCCGGGGGTCCACCAGGTGGGGCTACCTGCCCCAGAGGGCTGCGTGGGCCAAGTGTGAGAGGGGACCAGCCCCAGGTGGGCTGGTGCGCCCCCCCCCCCCCCCACCAGGGCCCAAGGTGAAGAGAGAAGGGGAAAAGGGGAAACCCTAGGCTCAGATGGGCCTAAGGCCCACCTAGTGGTGCGCCCCCCCTCTCTCCCCCCTTGGTCGCCCCCCTAGATGGGATCTAGGGGTGGCTGCCACCCCTAGGGGTGGAAACCTAGGTGGGGGCGCAGCCCCTCCCCTTCCCCTATATATACTTGAGGTATGGGGCTGCCCAACGTGTGTGATTTGCTCTCCCTGTTGGCGCAGCCCTACCTCTCTCCCTCCTCGTCTCTCGTAGTGCTTGGCGAAGCCCTGCTGGAGTCCCGCGCTCCTCCACCACCACCACGCCGTCGTGCTGCTACTGGATGGAGTCTTCCCCAACCTCTCCTTCTCCCCTTGCTGGATCAAGGCGTAGGAGACGTCACCGGGCTGTACGTGTGTTGAACGCGGAGGTGCCGTCCGTTCGGCACTAGGATCATCGGTGATTTGGATCACAATGAGTACGACTCCATGAACCCCGTTCACTTGAACGCTTCCGCTTAGCGATCTACAAGGGTATGTAGATGCACTCTCCTTCCCCTCGTTGCTAGATTGCTCCATAGATTCATCTTGGTGATGCGTAGAAAATTTTGAATTTCTGCTACGTTCCCCAACATCCTCCTGAGTCATGCACATGCTCACTATACCGTTCTTCTCGTTAACGGTTTTCTTCTCCTTTCTCGTTGAAGTGTTCTGGCATCCCCGTGACTTAGTCACTTGTGTCTAGTCAAGCAATGATTGATGTAATCACACCGAGAGGGCCTTAAGAACATCTCTCCATCATCGGAGGAGAAAATCCCTCTCTTGATCTATCTAGTTCCTTGTCAAACTTCCCGATGAACCAATAAGTTATCATTATGATCACCGTGTTACATATGGCATTTGAGGAACACCAAGGTTCACCGTATGATAGGAAATGACTATGTGATGACCCAAAAGTATATGGGATCAATTTTAGTCCTTTCGATAAATAAGAGTGTCGAACCCAATGAGGAGCAGAAGGAAATGACAAGCAGTTTTCAGCAAGGTATTTTTCTGCAAGCACTGAAATTATCGGTAACAGATAGTTTGGTGATAAGATAATTCGTAATGGTTAACAAGTGAAAAGTACAACAAAGGTGCAGCAAAGTGGCCCAATCCTTTTTGTAGTGAAGGATAAGCCTGGATGAACTCTTATATAAAGCAAAGTTCTCCCGAGGACACATCGGAATTATCATCAAGTTAGTTTTCATCATGCTCATATTATTCGTGTTTGCTACTTTGATAATTTCATACGTGGGGGGGCGGTGCTTGGGTGTTGTCCTTACTTGGACAAGACTCCCACTTATGATTAACCCCTCTCGCAAGCATCCTCAACTACGAAAGAACAATTAAGATAAATCTAACCATAGCATGAAACATGTGGATCCAAATCAGCCCCTTACGAAGCAACGCATAAACTAGGGTTTAAGCTTAAGCCACTCTAGCAACCCATCATCTACTTATTACTTCCCAATGCCTTCACCTAGGCCCAGATCATGGTGAAGTGTTGCAGCGATCCAACCTCAAACGGTCGAATCTCTATGCATAAGTGTCATCCCTGGATCGGTAATGCTGACACACACAGTACTTGAAGGATTTATAGCAGAGTGCAATCACACACTTATTACATCGAATATCTCAAAGAGAGTACTTATTACAATACTATGGCTGAAGGCCATCTAATGAAGATAACAGCGGAAGGCTTCAAAGGCAAAAGTGAGTCCATCAACTCCAATGGCATAGCTGAGTGCAAAACAACGACCTAGCGCACCTTACTCTTCGTCTGAAAAGTCTGCAACATAATACATTGCATCCCAAATGGATCAGCACATGGAATATGCTACCAAAATAACAATGTAGAGCAATGAACAAGAATAACTACTATCACTACATGCATATATGGCTGGTGGAGGCTCTATGGTTATCATGTTTGCGTAAAGCCAATTTTTCCCTATTGCAAAGGAATAAATTCTATTTAACTATCAAGTTGGTTGATAAAACATTGAGAAGGTTCCTCCAACTCAATCCCAATTAAAAGTAATTAACAGCCCAACAAAATTAATTAAGATAGATGAGATCAATATGAAAATTCAAGAACCAGATACTCAAGATTGTCCATAACCGGGGACAAGGCTAACCATGATTAGTTTGTACACTCTGCAGAGGTTTGCGCACTTTTCCCCACAAGACTCGATCTCATCTATTGTATTTCTCTCACTGCATGGTGTTTGAGAAACGGATGGCCGAGACACGGTCTTTCCGAAGAGGTCCCCTTAACCGATTGATAGCCGGTACACGTACAATCCCCTACATCTGCTAGCCCATCATGGAAAGGATTCCCACAACTTACTCAACTATGTCAGAGCCCATATTGGCTTGTGTCTGCACACGGAATTTTCTAGCATGAATAATCTTATGATCCCTTTGAGCCTGGGTGGCATTCCATAGGATGATCACACGGGTACACCGGGATATCCCAGGACAGTCTGGATTGCTCCAGATGCCCAGACAACCACTGGGTGCTCTAGGGTGCCTCAACCAAACCACCCAGATGTGTATTAAAGTAGCCACCTTAAGTTAACCATTATTTAACAACTCTCACATCTGTCATGGATACAATCAACCAAACCACGTCTACGATAATAGCATAGAAGTATAAGCATAACATAGAAGTAACTCCAATGTTTGCATAAAAGGGCAATAGGTTCTACCTTATCCACTACTTCCCAATACCCACATGTTAAGCAGATCCTACTCATGCCATGTTTAAGGGTTGAAACTAATGCATAAAAACTGGGTAATAAGGGATATGATCAAAGTGTTACTTGTCTTGCTGTTGATTTGCAAACCCGAGTGACTTGTAGTAGCACGCTTCGCACTCCGGAAACTCTATCGCAAACAAACAATATCATACATAAGCAATCAAGCAATAGATGCAAGGGTAAAACTCAGATGAGGAAGTCCAAATTGAAAGTTCAACTAAAGAGCTTCGATTTGCAAAAAGAATCAAGCAAATCGGAGCTACGAAACTCAAACTACGATTAAAAGAAATTCGAATACAAATCTGCTTGAAACCAAATTTTAAATTGTCAAAATCATGTTCAAGTTGATTAACTGGAAAGAGGGGTTCGAGACGAAGATTTTGGCGTTGGTTTCAATGGATTTGGACAAACGGTTAAAAATTTGCGAGGGTTTAAAAATCAGGACCTAATCTACGATAAAAATAATCACAGATAAGTCCCTGGCTGAAAAATAAAATAGAAAGAAAAAGACTACGATGCGAACGTTCGCTAACCGAACTAATCCGACGAAAACTGTTCGTTATCGATCTAAACGAACGGACGTTCGTTCATTGAACAACCTGATAAAATAAACCGATCTAACCCTATAAACCGAAAGAAAAACGGAAACAAAAAACCGGGACGGGTCGACGGTTATACCGGTTAAACGGAAAAGACCGGTCGGCGGCGGCGGATCTGATCGGCGGGCGGCGGCAGCGGGCGGTGCAAGGCAGCGGCGCGGGGCTGTGGGAGGAGGGGGCAGCAGCGACGGTGGCGCGGCAAGCGGCGGCGGCGACGTCCTATGGCGGCGGCGGCGCTCGGCGAACGACGGCGGTGGCTGAGGGGCGAGGTGGGGCGAGACGGCGGGGCGGCAGCGGTATTTAAAGGCCTCGGGAGGCTCCTGCTTGCGCAAGGGGGTGCGGAAGTCGAGGCCGACCCTGACTCCGGCGGGAGTACGGCGCTCGCACGGCTGCGGTGGTGGGAGGCGGTGGCGCTTCGGCTTGGTCGGCTGGGTTTCGGCCCAGTTGGTCGGCCCAAAGAGATTTTTTTTTAAATTCCGCCGAAGCAAAATCCTAATAAATATTAAAAAATTCTAAAAATGCCGAAAACAATTTTCAACGTCTGAATAAAATATTTAGAACAAAGTGATATTTTTCTGGCCTAAAATGCAATTTTCAAAAATGCATATCTTTCTAATTCAAATAAAATATTTATTTGATTTTAAAAAATTTCCTCCAATATTCCTATCTTGTTGAATAAGTCACATTATCTTTTCTTTTTAAATTTAAAATATTGGATATAATTAGAGAGAAAAATGTTTAAAACCAAATTGATTCTCTTTTCAAATTTGAGAAAATTCAAATATGAAAATAAGTCAAATCCCCAACTATCTCCTTGGGTCCTTGAGTTGCTTAGGATTTTTCCAGGATCACAACCAAAATGCAAATAAAATATGATATGCATTATGATGACCTATGTATAACATCCAAATAGAAAATTGGGATGTTACAAGTGTCATGTAATCGATGTTCACATAACACCACTAAAGTAAAGACAACATACATCTCATCAAAATATCGAACGAACACCAAATTCACATGATTATTTATAACAAGACTTCTCCTATGTCCTCAGGAACAAAAGTAACTATTTACAAAGCATGCTCACGTTCAATATTAGAGGGGTAATAAATATCATTAAGGATTTGAACATATGATCTTCCACCAAATAAACTAACTAGCATCAACTACAAAGATTAATCAACACTACTAGCAACGCACAATACCATGGTTATGAGGCAAAGATTGAATACAAGAGATGAACTAGGGTTTGAGAGAAGATGGTGCTAATGAAGATTGACCCTCCCACGATGAGAGGATCGTTGGTGATGACGATGGCTTCGATTCCCCCTCCTAGAGGGAAGTTTCCCCGACAGAATCGCTCTGCCGGAGCCCAAGGTTGCTTCTGCCCAAGTTCCGTCTCGAGACAACGGCGCTTCGTCCCGAAAACTTCCTTCTTATTTTTTCTAAGTCAAAACCTTCCATATACCAGAAGATGGACACTGGGGGCTAGCCAGGCAGCCCACAAGCTCAGGGGCGCGCCCTGGTGGTAGGCTGCAGCCCCAGGCTTGTGGCCACCTGGTGGGTCCCCTTCTGTTATTTCTTTGCCCAATAGTTTTTATATATTCCAAAACAATTCTCCGTAAAGTTTCAGGACATTTGGAGTTGTGCTGAATAGGTATCTCAAATTTTCTCCTTTCTAGTCCACAATTCCAGCTGCCAGCATTCTCCCTCTTCATGTAAATCTTGTAAAATAAGAGAGAAAAGGCGTAATTATTGTACCGTAATGTGAAATAATAGTCCATAATAGAATAAATATCAACATAAAAACATGATGCAAAATGGACGTATCAACTCCCCCAAGCTTAGACCTTGCTTGTCCTCAAACGAAAGCCGAAATCGATAATCATGACCACATAACTATATATATAGGATGGGTCTATTATGATAACATCCCTTAAGAGTCTTATTCTACACACAAATCCCTTATTCTGCTAACACTTCGGCACTGCTCGACGTATAGAGAATACACCCCAAAAAACAAAAAACAAACTTCCCCCACCCTATCCGACCTTCTTCTCTCTCCTCCCAACTCCCGCACCACCCCGATCCCCAGTTCCCTCACCTTCTTCTCTCTCCCACTCACGCCTCACACAGCACCACCCCTACCCCCCCCCCCCAATCCTTGGGGATCAAGTCAAGGACTCCTCTCCACCGGCGTATTCGACTAGGACTCTTGTTATCCTAGGCCTCTGGTACATTATATAAGTCGAGGCCAGCCTAGTCGGTAGATTATTATGACATTACTCATCATACCTGTAGGGTTTAGACCACAACATACGATCTCGAGGTAGATCAACTCTTGTAACCCCTATACTCATCAAAGTCAATCAAGAAGAAAGTAGGGTATTACCTCCATCAAGAGGGCCCTAACCTGGGTAAACATCGTGTCCCCTGTCTCCTATTACCATTGATCCTTAGATGCACAGTTCGGGACCCCCTACCCGAGATCTGCCGGTTTTGACACCGACAATGGTGATTTCATTCAGAGTTCCGTCGTGTGATCGGCAAAGGATCAATGGCTCGCCTGCAGATCAACTACGACGCCGGCATATTCGTCATCGGCTCGACTGGTCACCTTGGCTCGATCGAGGACCGCGCTCCATCTCCGATTGTCATGTTCGGATGGGGGCCTTCATCAACATCAACTCCGATCTCTATCAAGATCATGGAGGAATCATCCATGGAGCTCGGGGGCTCAACATCAACATTGCCCTCGGAGGACCGTGCTGGTTCTCCGAACAGCGAACTTGTATCCGCTACCACCACCTCCTCGAGCATCGCTTTGACGATTCCTTTGGTGAATTGTGCGGAATTGAGCCTACAACAACCATGCAAAACTTCGTCGAGCTCCGATGGAGGAATCTCCGGCAATATACAATATACTAGAGCCCTGTCAAATCTGGATGGGGATCTGGACGAGTTTAGGACATGGTCTCCAGCACCTAGCTCGGACGTCCTTTGGAAGATCCAACCGTTGATCGGTTGCGGAATTCCTATATGTACCACCCCTCAAAATTCAGCTCGATCCGACCGTCCAAACTCCGAGAACCTTCCGATTAGTGCATCACTTTTCGGATTTGTTTTCTGCGCGAATACAGATCCGACCAGAATTCATGTTTCTTTATGAACGTGATATTGGACAACCATTTTAAAGGAATTTTCTTCTATGGTATTGTGCGTTGTTTTTAACACGTGCCCATAAAATTTTAAGCCTTATTTGAGGCACTCTTCACCATCGCGTTGGTGTCACACCAGTCCGGTAACATTGCTCCATGTCCGCCGACCTGCGGTAGACAGATCGTCGCTTCATCGAGCTGAGCCTAACCTTATCGGATCATCAGCTCGGCAAGCCAAACAAGAGTTCGGCATCGTGAAGGATAAATCATCACCAACACCATCGCCCCATGGATTGCACAGGTTAGGTGCCGACATCTCCGCTCGGTCACTTCATCAAACCGGCATTGACCGCGTCACAAGTTATGACCAGCGTCGGCATGGCCGCACTGTTGCTTCTTCAAGCCGATGTCCATCACGCCGAACTGCTTCAACACCTCGGCTGACATGGCAGCTGCAACATCTCCTTACTGACCCGCTCCGTCATCTCGACTAGACCGGGGACTTTGCTATTTCTTCATCAACATACTTCGGTGACTTCGGCGTCACTAGCCGACCAGCTTCATCACGTTAGCTGGACTGAGGGCTTTGTCTCGGCAATCCCACCTTCGCCAGCATCGCCATGCCGTCTCTTTATCGCCATCAGGCAATGGGTATGCGGATCGAGTCCCAATTTTGGGAGTAACCTTTCTTCATATTGCTACAACAGATAAACCAGGTGCTATTAATCCTAGTATTTTTTTCTTGCTTGGGTTTATTTTTTTCCAAGGAATTATTACTCTGGTTTGTTTCATCATCCGTACACAGGTCTATCAAATGGTGGTCGCACTAACAACGGTCGTGTGGTGGTTCGGTCAGATTCCGTATATAGTTCGGCGAATGCCGCATCCGGAACTCAGACGGGCCTGCGAATTCAGGCTTGGCCACGCCATCACCGCGTCACGCCGACGTCCTGCATCGACATGACTTCGGCACCAGGCCACATCTCTTTCAATAAATTATTTTTGCGAAAAGCAATTATCCTTTTTGGACCGCACCATTTTATGTGTGTAGGTGATCGACTTCGACTGTGTCATGCGGTCACTTTGGCAAGCCGACATCGTTGTCCCAATCGGCTCGCGTGATCACCTTGTTGGTTGAATCGCCATACCGACATGTTCAGTTGCCTCGGGGACTTCCGCATCGCTGAGAGAGCTCTACCTCATTGAGTGTTCGGCACACGGGCCATATTTCTTTTATTACTCACTTTGCGTAAATTGTTAATTATGCAACAATTTTTATTATTATTATTATTATTCCTATTATCTCCAGCTTGCACTATTTTCTGTGCATAGGTAAAGGATCTGAGTCGGGCAGCGCTGTCACCTCGGCGTACCGACGTACCACGTCACCTCAGCTGGACCGAGGGCTTCGTCATTACTTCATTAAGCCACGCCGGGGACTCCGGCATCACACTGTCGGCCTGCATTGGTCGTGCTATGTCGCCACTTCGGAGTGCCAAGCTCTTCGTTCTGCCACCTCGGGACCGGCTTGGGGGCTAGGACCTTGTCCCGCCGTAAGCTCGGGCCGTGCATCGACACCGAGCACATTAATCAGCTAAGTTGCTTCCATGCTTAAATACCTTCAGTTTTAAATTTCGTTTGGTTCGACCAAGCATTATGCTTTTTTGACAAAAAGTCATTTGCGATTTCTTTGTCGAAACCTTGTTTGTTGCAAGCAAATTCAAATACTCCGTTTACTTGGGGGCTTCCTTTATGAAGCCTTTCCTCTTGCATATGATTATACTTGTATGGCTTCATTCCTTGTTCGTGTATTACGCCACAATATGCACCATGTTGACTTAAGTGTTCCGCAAGCTGGGTTGCCTGGCTCCTGTGCTTACCCCTACGTTCCCGATTGTTCGGCTAGGGAGTAAAGGGGGCACCTCTGCGATTGTCACGATCGGGTCATCCGAGCTCGGACCTCAGACTGGGTGAAGCCGAAAGCTAGCGCTCTTATTGTTTTCAATCATGGTCGGCACACAACGGAACTCATGAGTACAAAAAATCTATTGCACAAGTCTCATAGTAAGAATGAGCAACCGAAGAAAGGTATCGGTGGGGGTACTATTTTCTTCGAAGCTACTTCTTACACTTCGTCGATAATATAGCATAAGTTCCTTGAGCGCGCTTTGTCTGTTATAGCCTTATGGCAAGATTGCCTGGTTATCGGAAACACCGTCGATATTCTTGACAGGTGGAGTACATAACACTTTTCGGCCCTTGACCGAAGAGGGAGAAGCCGGCAGTCGGTTAAGACGCGTTTAAAGTTCGGGGGAACACATATATGATATAAGTACTTCGGTACATACAATCATTATACATAAAATTCTTTTACCCAAGTCACTGGGGGCTCTTAAAATTTATATGAGTTGTTTTATAGTAAATGTGTTTTCTTCTTGGTCGTTGCAAAGTCTTTTTCTACCGCTCCTTTTTTGACTCGAGTGTATGGTCAATAGCCGGATAACCTGTCTTCTCCTTAAAAAGCCGCTCGAGTTTAATTTGCTAAACTGGCCTCGAAGAAGTACTCCGCCTTTGGGATAAGGAGCTTGAAGCCGTAGGTGGCCCGCTTGAAGTGTTGAGATCGGATGTGTCATGTTAAAGCACGGCAGAAGCATATTTTTTTCTTTTTTTCAATTTTCGGATTGGCACCGAACACTTGATCTTGTTCGGACGTCAAGTTTTTACTGATGCTTTTTGGTTTTCCAAGATTATGGCACTTTTAAACTATTTGTGTGTTTTCAGCATAAGTATCGTAGTGCAACGCCGGACACCTTTAGAGATTCGGCAAAAACATTCTCGGATATTGCTATACATGCATCGGTTTCAAATTGTGTCTTTGGTCAAATAGTTGGGTTGCCCGGCTCCTGTGCTTGCCTCCTACGTTCCGCTTTCTTTGGCTAGGTGTGCAAAGGGAGAACCACTGCGATTGTGCTTCCAGCTCGCATGGTTAAGCACCTCAGTGGAGAAAGCCAAAAACTGACTGTCACAATAAGCGTAAACTGGTGAGCGATCCGATGACTATGTTAAATGACGAGCCGTTCATAACGTTGGCCGAAGTGTTTACAGCTTGACCTCGGATGTCGCCGAACACTAACTGGGGGCTCATAGCTAGCTTCCCCAATTTAAAGCTCCTATGACTAAGTGAAAGTTATAAAGCCCGCATATCTGATTGCCTCGTTTCCGCTAACACAACCGACTTCGGGCACCGAGACGTCGGCTAAGGGTTGTCTTGTTATTGCGGAGACACCCTGCGTAGTATCTACAAAGGGGTAGAAGCTGACAATGGGCCACTTTCAACTGATAAACGGTTGCAACAGAGTGAAAATAAACATATCATCGTTATTTGTATTTAATATACAAGGGCTGCCCCTGACATCCCGCAGCGCCCCGCCCCACCACGCCCCGACTCACTCCATGACCCGCCGTCGCCCTCGACGCCAGCCAGCGAGGCCACCTCCTTCCCCGCGCTGCACTAACCTCCAGCTATGTCGGTGATGGATCAAAGCAGCCTCGCCTCCCCCGTCATCAGATCCGAGAGGCCCTGACGGATCCGGTGAGATCCACCGTCACCTCTTCTCCAGTGTCCCATTGTGCCGTGCCCCCACTCCCCGGCGCTTCCCCGACGATGAATCCGGCTAGATCCAGCCCCTAGCCACCTTCCTCCCTCTCTAGGACGGGCCGCAACCGGCACCGCAGTGGTGCCCCACTCCGTCGACCAGCGCGAGGTGCTCACTGACAGTGTCCTGGACTAGGGGGTACTCACCATGTCGTCTCCCAATCAGTTGGATTGGGCTGAGGACCCCCATGGCCGTATGCTCATGGGCCAGTTCGGACAGTCGATGTATACACGAGGAAGATTCCACAAGACTTGGTGATCAAGACAAGGACTCCTCTCCACCGGCGTATTCGACTAGGACTCTTGTTATCCTACGCCTCTGGTACATTATATAAGCCGAGGCCAGGCTAGTCGGTAGATTATTATGACATTACTCATCATACATGTAGGGTTTAGACCACAACATACGATCTCGAGGTAGATCAACTCTTGTAACCCCTATACTCATCAAAGTCAATCAAGCAGGAAGTAGGGTATTACCTCCATCAAGAGGGCCCGAACCTGGGTAAACATCGTGTCCCCTGTCTCTTGTTACCATCAATCCTTAGATGCACAGTTTGGGACCCCCTACCCGAGATCTGTCGGTTTTGACACCGACACTCACCCGGCGTGGTATCCGGCAAGGCTTCCCCTCATATGGATCCGCCGGCCATGGCCTTTGCTGACTCCTCTGATGCTTCCCTCTATTTAGTTCGACAGAGCTCCAATGGCTCTCCGTCCACGAATTCGGCCATGCCCCGACCACCGGACCACTGACGGTGAGTTCCTCCGATCAGATCTCCTCCGACGGCCGCCACTCCACCGCTGCTCCCGCGTGTGTGCAGTTCACGAAGAGCGCGCGTGCAGTGTCTTTGGCATCGCGGCGCCACTCTCTTCTTCATCCTGAGTAGGTCCCCCATGCCCTACCTCTGACTATACCATGATTAGGGCGATGGGCATCCCCGCCGCCAGTACCTCCCCATGCTGCCATCGGATCTAGGCGCCTCCATGCGGCAACTTCCCTTCCTCAAGCCCATCTCGACGCCCAACCACTGGCTCCTCTTGCCTTTCCTGGGACGCCGATAGGTGGTATCCCTGGATCCACGTGCTCCGGCAACAAGTATCTTCGCCCCCCCCCCCTATAAAACAATGAATGGATGTATGTGTCAATGAGCATCATTGGCGTCCATAGACAAAGGCGCAAAACAAAATGTGCGCGTGCAGTTTGCTTAGCTCGGTCATGCAGTACATTGTTTTTGTTTTGTGCGGTCCGTTTGTTTGTTAAAAGAAATCAAATAATGTTGGTTGGAGGTAACATTCTTTTGATGCAAAATGTAATTTTTAAATGCAGTACACTCATCCCATTCATGCAACTCACTAACATTGACCATGTAGTCGAGATAGAATTTACTTGACCGTCGGATGCCGTGCGGTTTCAAGTGTGTTGTGGATTAGTCTCAAGTGTTTTGTGGTTCAGTTATTCCCGATGTGAAGCACACTTCACTTACTTGTTTGCGAAAAAAATTCGTCTGAGAAAAGAAACCATGAAGTTCACTTGACCGTCTGATGCAGTGTGGTTTTTAGTATGAAGCAGTGTGTTCTTCTATCTGATGAAGTGCGCACGTAGATTTTAGTGCTTGTTTGGGGAAAAATCGTCTGCGAAAAGAAAACTTGAAGTTCACTTGACCGTCTGATGCAGTGCGGTTTTTAGTCTGAAGCAGTGCGTTCTTCTGTCTGATGAAGTGCACGCATCGATTTTAGTGCTTGTTTGGGAAAAAATCGTCTGAGAAAAGAAACCATGAAGTTCACTTGACCGTCTGATGCAGTGCGGTTTTCAGTCTAAAAGCAGTGTGGTTTCTGTGTGATGCGGTACATACGACGATTTGGTGTCACGAAAAACAGAGTCTCCGCATTTCGTTAAAATCAAAATTGCTCTTAAACTGCAGGGAATCGGAGAGAGTGTTCTATATGAAAAGGTTGTATCTCATCGATATATTTCCAACGGCATATAATTTGAATTATTTCGACTAGCGGTTTGTAAAAAAATTGTGAGAAACGGCCGCTGTCTCTCATCGTCTACCGCACGATTTTCAAAATTAACTAAAAACTGTAAAGAATCTCAAAACAATTTCAACATATTAAAGTTGCGCCTCGTCCGTATCTTTCCAACGGCATATCTCTCATCTCGTTTCGACAAACGGTTCAAAAACTGGAGCGAAAACAGTACGAAAGTTGTAAAAAATTCTTAAAAACAAAATTCCACGATTTACTAAATTTAAAGCTGC
Source organism: Triticum urartu (assembly GCF_056163025.1). Taxonomy (NCBI): domain Eukaryota; kingdom Viridiplantae; phylum Streptophyta; class Magnoliopsida; order Poales; family Poaceae; genus Triticum; species Triticum urartu. The sequence goes on along the minus strand of NC_141873.1, from coordinate 354,577,563 downwards.
TCTTAAATAGTAACGAATTAGAGAAAATAATAGATATGAAGAAGATGCACCTCGACGATATCTTTCCAACGGTGTATCATTTGCTTCATTCCGACAAAGGGTTTAGAAAAAATCGTGAAAATACGCTCGCTGCCACTCGTCGTCTGCCGCACCGTTTTTGAAACTGCTCTTAAACCGCGAGGAATCTCGAAAACTGTTCAACATGGCGAAGGTGCGCCTAATCCATAGCTTTCCAACGGTATATTATATGCCTCGTTCCAATAAACGGTTAAAAAGGTAGAGCGAAAACAGTACCGACAATACATTGCGTGCAGTTTTTTCCGACACAAGGTTCACTAGTCTGTAGTGCCTTTGCTAGAGAAAGTGCAGTGCTCTCGCATTGAGCGTGCAGTGCGGAAGTGTTATCAGAATAACAATTCTGCTAATATTAGCAGAATAGACCAGCTCTATATATATATATATATAGAGAGAGAGAGAGAGTGTGTGTGTGGCACTATTCTAATACTGGGATTAGAATAACTATTTGGATCACGGGGCCCTATATAGGGACGTTGGATGTTCCTGAGATCCGAGAAATCCACCAGACCGATAGAGAAAATGTCCACCCAGCCCACCCGGGTTGCCCCGATCCCCACCCTTGAGCTCCCCTGATCTCCACCCCCGAACGCCGCCACCACCATCTGGATCGCATCGCCACCGCCACCCTCCTTGGATCTCGTCGCCGAGCCCCCGCCCCCCGACCAACTCGCTCCGGTGCCCCACCCCGGACCCCCCGCCGCCGGTGCCGAGCTCCGCCCTGAACCTCCTCGCCATCGGTGCCCCTCCCTACCTCTCCCGCCTCAGCCCGGAGCCCCTGCCGCCAGTGCCCTGCTTGCCACCGCCCCAGTCAACACCAGGCAACGCCGTCCCTGCCAACCCCAGGTGCCTCCGCCGCCCTGGCAATCCCAGGCCCCGCCGGGATCCTGCTGTGATGCTGCTCCCGCAACGCGATGCCTGCCTCCTCTAGCGATGATGTCGCCGGCCCGTGCCACCACGTGCAGCCGCGGCCCCTGTCCGCCGCCGTTGCCGCCCCAACACCGATGATGCCCACATCTCCTCTTCCAACTCCGGTACGGCTTCTTTCCTTACCTCAAGATCCTCCCAAGATGGAGATCCCCGTCCCTGCTCCCCAACCTGGCCGCCATCGCCTCCACAGCACAGCTCCGACATGCAGCTCCGAGTGCCTCTGTCTCTGCTCGCTCTAATTGCCTCCGCCTGACGTCAGGCTCTGTAGGTTGGATGTTCTTCTTCACCTAGACTGACTGCTTCCTTAGATTTTGCAGAGCACCATTCTGTGCAATAGAAAAATGGCTGCAGTCCAAAGTGTCAATTTTCAGCAGGGCAATCTATTCATTGACTAGTTTTGTGCGTTCAAAAATAGTAGGACAAAAGTTGATGAATCAATTTTGTATAGTATAAAAACAACAGGCCACTTGATTCGTACTTGTGTTATTTGATTTTTGAATAACAGAAGTTATCTTCTTTGTTTGCAGAAAACCCTACTGTATCACATTTGTTTGTCGTTATCCTCTGAAAATGGCATTATTACAGGTTAGTTTCGGCCGATGCATCAGTTCAGTTGCAGAAAAGAAGAGCGTTATACCTTGTTGTCTACTTCGCTGACTTCTTTTCCTATACTATGTAGGTTAGCTTTGCCTGATGCGTAAGTTCAGTTTCATAGTGCACGATAGGCATGATTCAGTAATAGTGCGGCTTCAATTAGTTCGTAGCCATCCTTTAGAAAGATCATACCTTGATATTCCATTGTTTTCTCCTTTGTCCTGTGCATTTTTAAGAACTGAAGTAATGAAAGAATTATATACCATTGCATCATACCAACATGGTTACCATACTTGTGTGAATAGGCAAGAAAGGTGCAACTAGCAAAAGCGATATACTATGAGTTTATAGCCACATGAAAAACAAAATATGTATACCTATTTGCTATGTTGACGCATATATTTATCCTTATTTACTTATGCACTTTTCAATGATCCACCATATCTGCAATCGTCAAACTGGAAGACATATTGTTTAAGGCCTAATTTGCAGGTTACTTGCACTGCTTATCTTTCTTTGTCAGCGCGCCTCTTTCCTCCAATAATATGCTGAAGCTACTCCTTACAGCAAGGAAACGGTGGATGAATCTTCACCAGTTACAAATGTATGTTGAAGCTACTCCTTACAGCAAGGAAACGATGGATGAATCTACACAAGTTACAAATGTATGCTGAAGCTACTCCTTACAGCAAGGAAATGGTGGGTGAATGCCTTCTGTCTTCAGATATTTGGTTCATGTCAGACGTCGACGGCGATATGTGCAGAAATCTTCTAGTATCTCTTTTGCCTCCCCGTTTCCCTCTTCCATTTTGTTGTTTGGAAATCTATGGTAGGCCTTTGATTCACAAAGACTTCGGCAATTATTTGTACAATATATATGCATAGGAATTTCGTTCTCCATTTTGTTTATTGGTACATGTGTGATGATTTTCATGTTATGAATATATTGGTTTGTGTGAAGTTCATGTACGACTACCCAAGGAGTTCAACAATCACTCACCACGAAGGAAGAAGAGGTGAGCAACGCCCAGGCTGTTCAACTTCGCCGCATCAGGCTGTGCAATTTCGCTCATGTGAACAAAGGGGGAGCAGTTTCTTCTTAACTGTTGATTATGCACTTGTATCATGCATTTTTTCTCAGCTTTTAGGTGAATTCATTGCTTCCCTTACATTGTGTTCAATAGGGTACAAAAAGTTTGCGTACAAAATGTTTGTGTATGTCTGTAGGAGCTGCTGTTGTGCTAGTGCCATGAGAAAATGGAGCTTTTTTCGAGTTATTTTTTCTGTAATACATGTGAAGACTTCGGTATGAACAAATGGAGCTTTTTTCATAGTGAACAAAGTGGTATTTTTGGTGGAATTTTGTTGTTGCTCTAATCGGCATGTATGAAAATTTGCACGGATGTGCATAATTAAAAAGCTACTTTTTGAGATAAAACTAGTAGGTAACGAGTGGTAAAAAGAACACATAGTTTGCAAAAAAATCAACTTTGGGGTAGAGAGACACATGGTGGAAAATTTCTCCTCGCCTCTACAGTGTCCTTCTCAAGCACCATGTGCCCAGGGATGGAAATTCTCAAGCACTATGTGCCTAGGGTTGTCATTGTGTGCTCCTGTTCCAGTGTGCATTGTAGAAATGAGGAAGTTTAGCCTTATCCTTGTGAAAGGTTCAGTGTGTGCCCAGTTGCAGGAATTCGCAAATTTCAAAAAGGATATATTTTAGTTGTGTGTGCCATGTGTGTGGGGTGTACTAAAAACGTTCTACGGAGGATAAGTTCATAGTTTCCGTCGCTGATAGTTGAAAAAAAATCACTTTCGAAAAAACAAAACACCTTGGGTGTCTAAGAAAAGAGAGTTGAACACATGAAAAATATCAGCTGACAAGTGAACCTTGTGAATACAGGGTTTAAAAAAATGTTCCATTGTAAAACATCATGTAACTATAGTGAACAGTAAAAACGAGAAAAGGCAAAAATTGAACACTTGTTTAAAAAATAGAAGTTAAAATTAAAATAGCGGAGAAGTTCTTTGTTAATTTTAAAACTGGGATTTTCGCCTTTAATAGAAATAAACCAAGAAGTTCAAATTAAAAAAGCAGACCGATTCAAAAATTATACACAAAATGGTATTTTCCCATTTCAATAAAAAAACTAGAGGTTCATATACTAAATGGTATGCGTTTAAATATGGGAAATGAATTAAAAGCCAAGGTCCAAATTTTTGTTGTAATAAGTTCAAGTCCTCAGTCGGAGAAAGTTAAAAAAATTATTGTGAGAGAGGTTTGTACAAAAGGAATATCATTTGTGTAACATTGACAAATGTATGAGGAAATTATAAACGAAAATATGTCACAGAAGTTCAACATGAAAATAGCAGGAAGTTCAACTACTACACTGAATGAATTTCACATGAACAACTTTTAAAACCACCGCGAGTATGAAAAAATAATCAACACGGGAAAGTTGCGTGTTTACAACAGCTTTCCATCGGTATATCACTTGCTCAATTTCGATGAGTGGATAGAGAGCTACGAGCATTGGATGGATATCTACAAGCAAAAAAAGCACGTGAAAAACAGAGTGAAGTTCAAGTAGACAGGCCGAGAAGTTCAGGTTCTTCACGTGGTGCATTTTTGAAAAATCTGTTTAGCGATAAAGGCAGAACGAATGATCTCGCCATTTTCGAAATTACTTGAAAACAGCTAGGAATCACGGAAAATCATCAACATGAAAAAGTTTTGCGTTTTCCTTATATTTTCAACGGTATATTATTTGCCCCATTCCGATAAAGTTTGCAGAAATTATGGCGAAAATACGTTTTTAGCCATTTTCAAATTTGACTTAAAACAGTAAGGAATTGGGAGAAACAATACATACCAAAAAGTTTCGCATATCCTCAAGCTTTCCAACGCCATATCAGTTGCTGCATTCAGACATACGGTTAAAAAATAGATCGAAAATACAAACTCGGTGGAACTTCTACTGTTTTCTAAATTACTCTTAAACCATTCAAAATTAGAAAAAACTTTCTACATGAAAAAGTAGCGCATTTTCATAAGCTTTCCAACTCCATATCATTTGCCTCAATTGGATTAGCCGTTTAGAAATTACATCGAAAATACGAACTCGGCTGTTCGGTTTGCGAACTTTTACGATTTTCCAAATTACTCTTTAACCGTAGGGAATTAGAGAAAACTTTCAACATGGGGAAGGAGCGGTTTTGCAGCAGCTTTCCAATGCCATATTATTTGCCTCATTCCGATAAAAAGTTTAGAAATGTGATCGAAAATACGATTCACGTTTTTTCTATGAAGAAAAAACGGTTTTCAAAACGGCTCTTAAACCACTTACATTTTGCCAAAAATTTAACTTGGGTCATGATACTGGTGTCCATAGCTTTCCAATGGTATATCGCAAGCCCCATTTGGGCAATGTTGGCGGAAGTTCAACCTAGCACTGGGAGAAGTTTAGGTCGAACAAATCAGGCAGTAAAATTGCAAAAAACGCAATTTCATCACGACCCGATAGAAAAATCCGCCAACGAGCGAGATTCCTATTTAAAACCGGTATTTAGTTACTAAACAACATTTCTAGATTACACTAACATCATATAGAACATGACTAACAAGAATAATTCGCGGGGGAAGCCACAGTTGCGAAGATAGCCCGAAGGCCGTGTTCGTACAGAGGGAAGTTCAGGCGCGTAACTCAGGCAGTTCAGGTTGTGATCAGAATATTATTCTGATCCCGTGATCAGAATAGTGTTTTGTGTTATATATTCATATTCATATAACTTCTGATGCTAAAGTGATAATTCGTTCACAAGGTAAAGTATGAACCCAAGCACTTTTATTGAAAACTAGCAAACTATGATCTCGGTCACTGAAGCAATTGCAATTTATCATAACATCGAAAAGACTCAATGTAAGAGCTATTATTTAGCAAGTTCACATACTCAACCATCATTTAATATTTCATAATTTCTAACACTCACACGATATCTATGAGATCACAGTTTCAATCAGACACATAGGAAGATAGGGGCTTATAATTTCGCCTCCAAACCATTTACCTCAAGGGTAATATCAACAATAATAATTTATTATCACCTACATTTGAGTGAGTATATATGTCTGGATCTTTCCCCAACACATAGTGCTTGCCAAAAAGAGAAAATATAAAAGGAAGGGTGAAAATCACCATGACTCTTGTATAAAAGTAGAAAGTGAAAAAATTAAAAGATAGGCCCTTCGCAGAGGGAAGCAAAGGTTTTCATGCGCTCTTATGGTTGGATGCATGAAATCTTAATGCAGTGGAACGTCACTTTATATTGCCGCTTGTGATAGAGAACTTTACTATGCAGTATGTCGCTTTTATTTCTTCCACATCACAAGTTCGTATAAAGCTTATTTTCCTCACACTAAAAGATCATACATATTTAGAGAGCAATTTTCATTGCTTGCACCGATGACAACTTACTTGAAGGATCTTACTAATCCATAGGTAGATATGGTGGACTCTCATGGCAAAACTAGGTTAAAGGTTTATGTATGCACGAGTAGTATCTCTACTAAGTGCGGAAGTTTTGGCTAGCATAGGATGAGAAGCAAGCTCAACATGTGGGAGGATCCATGACATTATAACTTCTATTCGGATATAAGAAAACGTAACCCATTATGTTGTCTTCCTTGTCCAACATCAACTTATTAGCATATAATATTTTAATGAGTGCTCACAATCACAAAGGATGTCCAAGATAGTGTATTTATATGTGGAACCCCTCTTTGTTTATTACTTCCTATTAATTGCAACAACGACCAAAACTATGTTTGTCAACCCTACACAAATTTCATGCAACATACTTCTTATATGTGAAGTCATCACTCTCCATAAGATTATTATATAATATTTTTATTTCTTTCATTCTCTTTTTCTTTTCCAAGATGAAAGCAAGAAACCAAAGCAGTCAACTCAAAACTACTCTTTATCATATAATTCTCACACTCGATTACATAGACAGATCACAAAGCAAAAAAACTCAAAGACTAGATCTTACTAAAACTTTTATTCTACTAGATAATGATATAAACCAAAAGGATCGAACTAAGATAAACGATAATGATAAAGTGATGGTGATACGATACCGGGGCACCTCCCCCAAGCTTGGCACAAGCCAAGGGGAGTTCCCATACCCAGGCACTCAAGTCTCCTTCTTCGGAGGTGGTGATGATGAAGTTGATGATGTGGCGGCGAGCTTCTCTAGCTTATGTTTGACGATGAACCTTTCCTCCCTCAAGTCATCATTTTCTTGCTCAAGCTTCAATATCCTCTTGCATAATGCCGCCTTACTTTCCTACAGAAAACGGGATGGGACAAATTGAACCTTAGATTTGCTTGGTCTGTTTGGCAGGCTTGACTTCTTGAACTCCATGTGCATATCCCCTGGTTGAGGCAGGGGGACATCGTCTTCCTCTGAGCTCGCATATTTTGCCTCCTCTGGGTTGGAATCTTGCTCTTCGTCTGTGGACCATAGGTAGGGATAAATCTCCCCAAAGATCTTTGGATCTGCAATATAATGGGAGACATAGCTCTCTCCATCTGAATATTGCGACAACATGTTGCCCTAAATCTGTTGTAAAAATAGCTCGAAACAAGAACAGAGGATATTGTCGTGATGCGATGGTCAAAACCTTCGGGATATTATATAATGAATTTTTACCATGTAAAACAAGTATTCTTGGAGAAAACACAGTTCGGAGGGCACACGAGCTGGCCACAAGCTCAGGAGGCGCGCCCAGGGGGTAGGATGCGCCCTCCAGGCTTGTCGCCTGCTTGTGCACTTTCTGTACTGCTTATTATTTTCCTAATTTTTTAAATATTCCAAAACGGAGTAAAATTGCTTCTGGAAAACTTTTGGAGTCAGTTTACTTACTGTATCACATACATGTTCCATTTTAGGGTTCTGGAGCGTTCTGGAAGGTTTCCCTTATGTACTCCTCCGGTGTTATGGTATGAATAATATTAGTTTCAACATTTATCGGCGTACCTGAGATATAATGTTTGATTCTTTGCCCATTCACCACCTTCGGGTTATTGCCTTCAGCATTGTTGATCTTGATGGCACGGGAGCGATAAACTTCCTCAATAATGTAAGGACCTTCCCATTTAGAGAGAAGTTTTCCTGCAAAAAATCTTAAACAAGAATTGTATAGCAAGACTTGGTCACCTACATTAAATTCACACTTTTGTATCCTTTTGTCATGCCATCTTTTAACCTTTTCTTTAAACAACTTGGCATTTTTCATAGGCTTGAGTTCTCCATTCATCAAGTGAGCTAATGTCAAATAACCTATTTTCACCGGCAAGTTAGAAGTCATAGTTGACTTCTTTAATTTCCCAATAAGCTTTATGTTCTAATTCGAGAGGTAAGTGACATGCTTTTTCATAAACCATTTTGTACGGAGACATACCCATAGGATTCTTATAAGTAGTTCTATAAGCCCATAATGCATCATCGAGTTTCATACATCAATTCTTTCTACATCTTTTAATGGTCTTTTGCAAGATCGATTTTATTTCTCTATTACTTAATTCTACTAGACCACTAGCCTCAGAATGATATGGAGATGCAATTCTATAGTTAACATCATACTTAGCAAGCAATTTACGGAAAGCACCATGGATAAAATGTGAACCACCATCAGTCATCAAATATCTAGGGCCTCCAAACATTTTAATAGAAGTGTTATGATTAGCACTACTAGTTGGAATAGCTTCTACCCACTTAGTAACGTAATCAACAACAACTAAAATATGTGTGTACCTGTTAGAGGAAGGGAATTGTTCCATATAATCAAATCCCCAAACATCAAATGGTTCAATAACAAATGAATAATTCATAGGCATTTCCTTATGTCTACTAATGTTACCAATTCTTTGACATTCATCACAAGACAAGACAAACTTACGACCATCCTTGAAAAGAGTAGGCTAATAAAACCAGATTGTAATACCTTGTGTGCGATTCTATCTCCGGCATGGTGTCCTCCATATGGCTCAGAGTGACACTTATGTAGGATTTGTTCCTATTCATGCTCAGGTATACAACGTCTAATAACACCATCTACCCCTTCTTTATATAGATACGTGTCATCCCAGAAGTAATGTTTTAAATCATGGAAAACCTTTTTGTTTTGTTGGTATGTACAACTAGGTGGTATAAATTTGGAAACAATATAGTTAGCATAGTCTGCATACCAAGGAATACTACGAGAAGCATTTATGATAGCTAATTGTTCATTAGGAAAGCTATCATCAATAGGTAGTGGGTCATCAAGAATATTTTCTTATTTTCTAACCTAGACAAGTTGTCTGCTATGGGGTTCTCAACCCCTTTCCTATCAGCACTATGTAAATCAAATTCTTGTAGCAAGAGAACCCACCTAATAAGTCTAGGTTTAGCATCTTTCTTTTCCATAAGGTATTTAATAGCAGCATGATCGGTGTGAACAATTACTTTGGAATCAACAATGTAAGATCTGAATTTATCACAAGCAAACACAACTGCTAAAAATTCTTTTTCAGGAGTAGCATAATTTCTTTGAGAACTGTCTAGAGTTTTACTAGCATAATGGATAACATTTAATTTATTATCAACTCTTTGTCCTAGAACAGCACCAACATCATAATCACTTGCATCACACATAATTTCAAAGGGTAGATTCCAATCAGGTGGTTGAACAATAGGTGCAAAGATTAAGGCTTTCTTAAGTATTTCAAAGGCTTCTACACAATCATCATCAAAAGCAAATGGAATATCCTTTTGCAAAAGATTAGTAAGAGGCCTAGAAATTTTAGAGAAGTCTTTAATAAATCTCCTACAGAAACCAGCATGACCAAGGTTCTTATTCCTTTGATATCCTTAGGACACGACATTTTTTCAATGGCATCAACCTTAGCTTTATCAACTTCAATACCTCTTTCGGAGATTTTATGCCCCAAGACAATACCTTCATTAACCATAAAGTGGCACTTCTCCCAATTCAAGACAAGATTAGTTTCTTCACATCTCTACAAAACTCGATCAAGGTTGCTTAAACAATCATGAAAAGAAGTTCCATACATGGAGAAATCATCCATGAAAACCTCAACAATCTTTTCACAAAAGTCGAAGAATATAGCAGTCATACATCTTTGAAAGATAGGAGGTGCATTGTATAGACCAAAAGGCATACGTCTATAATGAAAAGTACCCAAAGGGCATGTAAAAGTACTTTTTTTCTTGATCCTCTTGTGACACAGCTATTTGGGAAAACTAGAATATCCATCTAGAAAGCAAAAATGTGTGTGTTTTGATAGTCATTCTAGCATTTGATCAGTAAAAGGCATAGGATAATGATCTTTCCTATTAGCTTTGTTTAATTTTCTAAAATAAATTACCATTCTATAACTTGTGATAATTCTTTGTGGAATAAGATCATTTTTATCATTAGGAACTACAATAATACCTCCCTTCTTAGGGACACAATGAACGGTACTTACCCACCTACTATTAGCTATAGGGTAGATTATACCTGCTTCTAGAAGCTTTAATATTTCATTTCTTACCACTTCTTTCATCTTTGTATTTAATCGTCGTTGATGATCAACAACTGGTTTAGCATTAGGTTCCATATTAATTTTATGCTGACATAGAGTGGGGCTAATGCCCTTAAGATCATCAAGAGTATATCCAATAGTTGCACGGTGCTTCCTTAGAGTCTTCAATTATCTGTTTTCTTCATGCTCTGAAAGGTTAGCACTTATAATAATAGGATATATCTTCTTTTCATCAAGATAAGCATATTTCAAAGTATCAAGTAATTGCTTAAGCTCAAACACGGGATCACTCTTGGGAGGAAGAGGATCTCCAAGAGTCTCAACAGGTAAATTGTGTTTCAAAACGGGCATTTGTTTAAAGATGATCTCATCTATTTCATTTCTTTCATTCAAGGATTTAATGGACTCACACAACAGAGACCCCAGCTCGAAGGATTTTTGGTTCTGGCAGGGCTCTTCCAAGTCTTTCAAGCCCAAGATGTTTTATTCACACACCTTTCAGTCTGAGTCCTTCAATCCTTTGCTCTGTTGGATTTGGAAATCCTCCTGTACTCTCAAGATCAAGGTCTTTGCTTGGATGCTTATTATGGACAGGTTGAACACCAAGGATATGGTTGAGAGAAGGCACTGGCACATGGAGGATGGAGTCCACTGTAGGCTCTGCCCCTTGCAGGCTAGAGAAACCGGGGATCACTTGTTCTTCAACTGCAATTTCAGTGTACGGGTCTGGAATCATCTGCAGATTGATTGGTCTGCTCGCACCTCCATGATTGAGTTGGTTACTCAGGCAAGGAGAAGTTTTGATAGGCCTATCTTCTCTGAAGTGGTGTTCATTGCTGTGACGCCCGGATAATTAAGCTACAGTAACCCTCTGCTAATGATGCCACGTCACCTCGTTTATAGTTGCTAATCTCGAGTTAGTACGAAACCGATTCAACTTCAAATTCAAAATAAAGTCAAACGGTAAAGGTTTTCAAATATTAAAACTATAATGTTGGGGTATTGCCAAATAATGCATAGGTAATTATTGTGGAGAAACCAAAATTTTATAAAAGTTTAAATGCACTTAAATGATTAAAACAGTAGGTAAAACTATTGAATAAATGTCTTTGAATGTTATAAAATACTAAACTATTTTGATCAGGGGTAAAACTTTCTGTGAAAGTAGTTGGAATTGTAACTCTATTTTAGATATGGGTTTTACTTTTTGTAAAACTATAAATTATTAGGTAAATAAAGAAAGCAGAAAAGAAAAAGTAAAAATAAAACAAAACAAAAAAAGAAAAAAAAAAGCACCCGAACCGCCCCTGCCTTATCCCCATGAGGGGAAACCTTAAACCGTAACCCCCCACTCCCCATTCCCCTCGCCCCCACTCGCTCCCCCCGATCTGGATCGGGGGAAACGGCTCCCCGACACCGCCGCCTCTTCCCTACGCCCCGTCGTCGGCAGGCGCCGCCCGTCTCCGCCGGCGCCTCCTCGTCGCCTTCCCACACCGCCTCCTCAACCCTCCTCCCCGACCGACCTCCTAGCGCCTCTGCTTCCTCCTGGCGCCGCCCCGCCATCGCCGCCTCGACCCCGACTCCGTCGCCCGAAGCCGTCCCGGACGCCGCCGGACTTCCCCGTCTACGCGCGTCGTCCCCGTCCACCTCCTCGTTCCCCCGCTGCCCGAACCCCTGCAGCTCCCCTGTGAGGATCCACCCCCTACCCTCCTTCCCCTCCTCCCGTGCGCCGCGGCCTCGTCCGCGCGACCGACGCCATGCCTGCCCACTCCGGCCGCTCGTCACACTCGCACGCCCGCGTCGTAGCTCGCGCCGCCCGCCCTCAGTGGCCTCACCCGTCGCACGCTCCACGCCACTAGGCTCCCCCGCCACGGCCCCTGCTCGCCGCTTCACCGCGGGCAGCGCACCGCCCCGGCCACGGCCTCGCCCCGGGCACCGCTCGCGCCGACGGCGCCCCTCACCTGCGCCTCGCCGTTCCTCACCGTGGTCTGCGCCCTTCCGCGTGCACCGGCCCGTGCCGCCACCGCAGCCACTGCTCGCCGCCTGGCGCCCGTGCAGCTCCGGCCCTTTCCGTCTCTGGCCGCAACCACCTCCACCGCCCTCTCGCGCGACCCCCGCCGACCTCTGCGGCAGTTCGCCACTCGGCCGACCTCGCCGGTGCCGTTCCTGGCCGGCCTCTCTGCGGCCCTGGTGGTCGCCCGACGCCGGCGCCCATCAGTGCCCACTCGACCCTCATACGGGTCGGGCGCCGGCAACGCTCCAGCACCCGTAACCGCCCCGATAGGCCACTGTGCCACTGGACAACGGGGCCCACCCCCCTGTGAATGAAAAAAAAAGGAAATTAATAATAAGTAAATAAAAATGTTAATTGATTAATTAATTAACTTAATTAATCCCATTTAATTAAGCTAATTAAACATTAGGAACCTAATTAACTAATTAAACTGATTAATAGGTTAATTAGGTTACTGTACCTATGACATGCGGGACCCACACGTCAGCGACCCAGTCAACACCTCTGTTGACTGCTGATGTCATGATGACGTCATGATGACGTCAGCAAACACTGTTTTGGATAATGTTGACTTAAAATATTTAAATTAATCTTAAAAATGATTTAAATATTTTAAAAATTAATATAAAATAAACCGTAGCTCGGATGGAAAAACTTTGTACATGAAAGTTGCTCAGAACGACGAGACAAATTCGGATACGCAGCCCGTTCGTCCGCCACGCATCCCTAGCATAGCGAACACGCAATTTTCCCCCTCCGGTTCATCTGTCCGAAAACGAGAGACACCGGGAATACTTTCCCGGATGTTTCCCCCCTTCGCCGGTATCACATAACACCGCGTTAGGGCATACCTAGCACCGCGTATGGCCGCGTCTTGCTTTGTGTTACATTTGATTGCTCTGTTATTTATTGTGTTCCCCCTCCGTTACTTCTTTCCGGTAGACCCTGAGGCCGATGCCGGTACCCCCTGTGATCGACTACGGAGTTGACGATCCCTCTCTCTCGCCAGAGCAACCAGGCAAGCCCCCCCTCTTTGATCACCAGATATCGCCTACTCTTCTCTATACTGCTTGCATTAGAGTAGTGTAGCATGTTACTGCTTCCCGTTAATCCTATACTGATGCATAGCCTGTCCTTGCTACTACTGTTGTTACCTTTACCTGCAATCCTAATGCTTAGTATAGGATGCTAGTTTATCATCAGTGGCCCTACATCCTTGTCCGTCTGCCATGCTATACTATCGGGCCGTGATCACTCGGGAGTTGATCACGGGTATATACTATATACCTTATACATGATACATGTGGTGACTAAAGACGGGTCGGCTTGAGGAGCACCCGCGAGTGGAGTTTTGAGGCGGAGCGGCAGGGCAGGTTCCGACCACCTAGGAGAGAGATGGGCCTGGCCCTGGTCGGCGTTCGCGGATACTTAACACGCTTAACGAGATCTGGGTATTTGATCTGAGTCTGGCCATTTGGTCTATATGCACTAACCATCTACGCGGGAGTAGTTATGGGTATCCCGGCGTCGTGGTATCAGCCGAAGCCTTCGTGACGTCAGTGACTGAGTGGCGCGCGCCGGATTGGAACGTAAGCCTGCTCTTGTATTAAGGGGGCTAGTTCTGCTTCCGGCCGCGTACGCAACGTGCAGGTGTGCTAAGGGCGATGGGCCCAGACCCCTGTGCGCTTAGGTTTAGACCGGCGTGCTGACCTCTCTGTTGGTCTAGGTGGGGCTGCGACGTGTTGATCTTCCGCGGCCGGGCATGACCCAGGAAAGTGTGTCCGGCCAAATGGGATCGAGCGTGTTGGGGTATGTGGTGCACCCCTGCAGGGAAGTTAATCTATTCGAATAGCCGTGATCTTTGGTAACAGGACGACTTGGATTTGTATCTTGACCTTATGACAACTAGAACCGGATACTTAATAAAACACACCCTTCCAAGTGCCAGATACAACCGGTGGTCGCTCTCTCACAGGGCGACGAGGGGAGGATCATCGGTTAGGATTATGCTATGCGATGCTACTTGGAGGTCTTCAGTCTACTCTCTTCTATATGCTGCAAGACGGAGGCTGCCAAAAGCGTAGTCTTTGAAAGGATTAGCTATCCCCCCTCTTATTCTGGCTTTCTGCAGTTCAGTCCACCGATATGGCCCTTTACACATTTACCCATGCATATGTAGTGTAGCTTCTTGCTTGCGAGTACTTTGGATGAGTACTCACGGTTGCTTTCTCCCTCTTTTCCCCCTATCCCTTCTACCTGGTTGTCGCAACCAGATGTTGGAGCCCAGGAGCCAGACGCCACCTTCGACGACGACTCCTACTGCACCGGAGGTGCCTACTACTACGTGATGCCCGCTGACGACGACCAGGAGTAGTTAGGAGGATCCCAGGCAGGAGGCCTGCGCCTCTTTCGATCTGTATCCCAGTTTGTGCTAGCCTTCTTAAGGCAAACTTGTTTAACTTATGTCTGTACTCAGATATTGTTGCTTCCGCTGACTCGTCTATGATCGAGCTCTTGTATTCGAGCCCTCGAGGCCCCTGGCTTGTAATATGATGCTTGTATGACTTTTTTTTATTTGTAGAGTTGTGTTGTGATATCTTCCCGTGAGTCCCTGATCTTGATCGTACACGTTTGCGTGCATGATTAGTGTACGGTCAAATCGGGGGCGTCACAAGTTGGTATCAGAGCCGACTGCCTGTAGGAATCCCCTTTCCAACTCCTTGGCCGAAGTTGAGTCTAGTCATTGCAAAACCTTTACTAACATGGCTGTGTGGCATATGGGCCCATGTCGCCATTGGGTGGTATTAGGATCTTTTACTCCTCGATCTTTACTCCGGGATTCTGAACTCTCTTCTATTCGGGTTAAACGATTTTTACTAAAATCTAACTTTAGGTTCTCGAAAATGCTTTCTCCCGGAGAGCCCCTTCAGTCCAGATGATCGCCGGCTGCACCAGAAGATTTCAGAGATACTCTCCGATATTCTCTCGAGACCTTGTGCCCGTTGCTTTTGCAATTCCCTTCCACCGAAATATCCGTATGGATAAATACTTACACCTGTCATGCTTACTTTTATTCCCAGTCAATCTTGTTATTACAAGATACCCCGAGAATATTTTGTGCCTACTGCCTTGCAGTTCTTTGCCACCTGAATACCCCTAAGAATAATTTCTCGCACTTTTCGAGTATCCGCTCATCCCCAGTTGTTCAGGTGTTTCACAAAAGTCTTTGAAATACTATTCAATCCTCCGAAAATCCTTAGCAACTAATGCTCTGCAAATACTTGTATGCTTACATTATGGATGCTCCCATATCACTAGCAATATTCACTAGTATCTTTTGACACCGTCATTTTGATCCTATTGATTCAACATGTGTGCGAATGCACACAATCATCTATCAACTCTTCTAATTTATCTTTCCGGCTCAGACATCCCTTTAAACATGAGTTGGTTCCCGACTAGTCGGATTACCATCGATTGTACCCCTAATTCTATGCAACTTATCCATCCTTAATCAGAGTGTTTGCTTCTGATCCCTTGATTGAGGATCATAAATTTCCTTGCATCGAGCTTTGAATTAGTCAGTTGTTCCTATAATTTGATGCCTTTGCATTCCTTCTTCCTCTGATTGAGAACCGATACTCACGTCAGCCCTGTTATGGACCGTCAGATACTTTTTGGAATTTATCTGACATCGTCCTTCATATTCAATAACCTTGTGAGCCTTCCCTCAGATATATAATGCCTTTGGTAAATTGTATCATGTACTTTCTCAACCTTGCTCTACTTTCGAGCTTGTGATATTTACTCTTGAAACTTGTGGTATATGTTTCTAATAAACCCCGATGGGTTGAACCTATACAACCTTCTCTAAAACCGTGTGAACTCGAAAGTTTTCACGAGTCATACACTTCTAGTATTTTGCCAGATGAAATTTCAACACTACAACTTCTTCGAAAGTGAGAAGTGAATGAAAGGTTATGCATTGGAGAAGTGGAAGTCGACCTTGAGCCTTTGCGTTCATGCCCATGGACCCGATGTGAAACTTATCATCAAAGCTTCTTGTAAATGATATTAATCCCCTTGTTATAAGTTCGTCCTGTATCTATGTTTGGTCCTTTGCGATCAGGGTTCCGACCATATATTCTCATTAATACCATTTATCCGACAAGTTGAGTACTTGTCTTGTGCAGATCATTGCACCTGTCCAACCTCTATTATGATTTACCTTCGAGTATTACCCCTGGTATCTCGAGGATATCATGCCATTGCACTACATCTTATGAACTTTTGATGGAGTACTACCTTACCCTGTCTTTGTCACTTCATGGGTTCTGGGTTGTTTGTCAACCGAGAACACCGATAAGTGAATCGATTCCGCACTCTGATTCAATAACTCTAAGTAATTTTCATTGCTTACGAGTTTAATAATCCGATCAAGTCAACCCTAGCCTGATCAGCTATATCATTATCGTGCTAAATTTTAACTGTGCCACCCGGTCCTTATTATCGGAGCACAGCTTTTGACTATGAGCTAAGCTTACGTCGATTTCCTTAACTTATCGTTTCACCTCGAACCACACACTTTGGTTCCGAGTTTGTGTCGTATATGTGGTTCCAATAATCTTTCGTTGCATTAGTCCTTTTGCTTGATGCAGTCGTTGTTCGATTGCCTCTCCGTGGAGCCGCTCGACAAAAAAATAAAAATAAAAAAAATTTCGTGATCATCATCAACATTTTTGACTCCTTCTAGGATATCGATCGAATTCATGATGATAAGTGCCATCCTCGTTCCTTGGTAACTTGATTTACCATCGACTACATCCTTACCTTCCTTTTAACACAAACTTCTTCCGGTTATGGATCCAACTTGCTATCCAGCTTGTATTATGTTCTACCTTGAAGTATTACCATCTTTCATGTCAAAAATGTCATTAGGATTACTTCACCTCTTAAGAATTCTTGGTATGGTGATACTTCTCACCATCACCATTCTGTCTTGGTCCCCGTGTTGTTCCTAACCGGAATACCGACAAATGGAATAGTAATTTTAAAACTTCTAGCAACCTTATTGCTTTGAAGTTAATGGTCGACATCTCATTCTTAGGCCATTTGTTATCGAATCACCTTCTAACATTGATTATGCTACCTAAGACCGTAGTTCGGGTGCACCTTCTACCAATGTTTAATTGTGTATGTTTTCCTCGAGCATACCTCACTATATCATTTGATCTGACAAATGTTATCTCTTTGTTCGCATAATTGTGGAAATCCATCTTTTGGAAATCCCAATGATTTGTCGCTGACTTCATCAGCCACCTCCTCATCCTCTCCCTGGTTTACTGATGAACTCTTGTTTCGAAACTCGCTTCCATAGTTCATTTCCCGAGAATCTTACGAGGTCTTCTCGTCAATTCTTGTCGTACCTTGTTATCTCAGGCATCCTGAGTCTGAGGTATCCTGACTCCAATCAGATCTGAAACTCGGTCAGATATGATGGTTGGAATATTTTCCAAGAGTCATAACATTGGTCCTTATATGACCCGGTAAGATGATGTCATGCCTAGCACACCTGGCCGGAGGACCTATTGTTATAGTTTCCTTTTCAGCAAGGTTATCCACTCTTCCATGAGGAAATTGTAAGACTTATTCTACAAGTTATTCCTAATAAACCCTTTGTGTTTCCAAAGTCTGATATTCACCTGTTGACCATGTCCATGCTATCTTGAAGCATGTCTGTGGTACTCCGATTTTGAACAGGGACAATTGAAGCCCAATGTTAAATGTTTCCTGCTCAATTATCCAAACACCGCTGTAGGGATAATGTCATGAAAATTCTCTCCCGTACCTAAAGAGTTTTCTACATTATATCATGTCATGGATATCATGATCTGCTTGTCCTTGGGTAGGATATACCCTTGAAATATGTATTTAAACACATTTTCCTTTCCATTGTTCAGTTTAAACTAATGATCACATTTTCCTCTCCATTGGTTTGTTTGACCTTTCTTGTGATCTATATAATCTAAGCAGTAATAATTCATTGCTTATGTAAACACCTCGGTGTACCATTCTGTCAGCAAGACCCTGTTACTATTGTTGAAAACTTTCTGGTAACCGCCGATGGATGAGAACTCTACCTATTGGTCCGCCTCGTTCAACGAGCAGGAAAATGGTTCTCTTCGTCCCTCGCCCTTGGTACCGATGTTGTTGCCGACATAACTGATAGGCTATCCTCTGACATACCTTGCTTACATGATCGTGCAAGACGTCACCGCCCTTCCTAGTTTTAACCCACATGGTGGGCCCATAACCCACAGTTTCCAGGATCGAAACTTGACTCTCCTATACACCCTGTTGTCGAAGTTAATCCTCGCGCTTGGCTTCGTATTTAATTCACGGGCCACCTTCCTAGTGCTCTATTCTGGTATCAGACGCAATACTTACTCTCGCTGCTCTGAAACCCTTTCTCACTCTGGTTCAGACTTCGAGCAACTATCTATCCACTTGGAACCTCTTATTGTACCTTCGTACCTTACTCTTGATGTATTCGATATGTTCAGCTCGAGAGATAATCTTACGCTCATTCAGGGGTTAACCCCCAGATTGTTTCCCTCATAAGCATTCTGTCGTAGCCGAGCTTCCCCTTACCTATTCGTAAGTACGTTGGAGTTCCCGAGAAAAGGACGACATCACCATGATGACCTGAAGCAGAGAAATGAAGACGTCAATGTAATGGATCGACCTCTTCAAGAAGAGCAACCAAGACTGAGAAGATTCGTTAGCATTTCGTAACTAGACCTTTCCCCCTTAGCCCCCCTCTTAAATCTCGGGACAAGATTTCTTGTAGTGGAGGAGAATTGTGACGCCCGGATAATTAAGCTACAGTAACCCTCTGCTAATGATGCCACGTCACCTCGTTTATAGTTGCTAATCTCGAGTTAGTACGAAACCGATTCAACTTCAAATTCAAAATAAAGTCAAACGGTAAAGGTTTTCAAATATTAAAACTATAATGTTGGGGTATTGCCAAATAATGCATAGGTAATTATTGTGGAGAAACCAAAATTTTATAAAAGTTTAAATGCACTTAAATGATTAAAACAGTAGGTAAAACTATTGAATAAATGTCTTTGAATGTTATAAAATACTAAACTATTTTGATCAGGGGTAAAACTTTCTGTGAAAGTAGTTGGAATTGTAACTCTATTTTAGATATGGGTTTTACTTTTTGTAAAACTATAAATTATTAGGTAAATAAAGAAAGCAGAAAAGAAAAAGTAAAAATAAAACAAAACAAAAAAAGAAAAAAAAAGCACCCGAACCGCCCCTGCCTTATCCCCATGAGGGGAAACCCTAAACTGTAACCCTCCACTCCCCATTCCCCTCGCCCCCACTCGCTCCCCCCGATCTGGATCGGGGGAAACGGCTCCCCGACACCGCCGCCTCTTCCCTACGCCCCGTCGTCGGCAGGCGCCGCCCGTCTCCGCCGGCGCCTCCTCGTCGCCTTCCCACACCGCCTCCTCAACCCTCCTCCCCGACCGACCTCCTAGCGCCTCTGCTTCCTCCTGGCGCCGCCCCGCCATCGCCGCCTCGACCCCGACTCCGTCGCCCGAAGCCGTCCCGGACGCCGCCGGACTTCCCCGTCTACGCGCGTCGTCCCCGTCCACCTCCTCGTTCCCCCGCTGCCCGAACCCCTGCAGCTCCCCTATGAGGATCCACCCCCTACCCTCCTTCCCCTCCTCCCGTGCGCCGCGGCCTCGTCCGCGCGACCGACGCCATGCCCGCCCACTCCGGCCGCTCGTCACACTCGCACGCCCGCGTCGTAGCTCGCGCCGCCCGCCCTCAGTGGCCTCACCCGTCGCACGCTCCACGCCACTAGGCTCCCCCGCCACGGCCCCTGCTCGCCGCTTCACCGCGGGCAGCGCACCGCCCCGGCCACGGCCTCGCCCCGGGCACCGCTCGCGCCGACGGCGCCCCTCACCTGCGCCTCGCCGTTCCTCACCGTGGTCTGCGCCCTTCCGCGTGCACCGGCCCGTGCCGCCACCGCAGCCACTGCTCGCCGCCTGGCGCCCGCGCAGCTCCGGCCCTTTCCGTCTCTGGCCGCAACCACCTCCACCGCCCTCTCGCGCGACCCCCGCCGACCTCTGCGGCAGTTCGCCACTCGGCCGACCTCGCCGGTGCCGTTCCTGGCCGGCCTCTCTGCGGCCCTGGTGGTCGCCCGACGCCGGCGCCCATCAGTGCCCGCTCGACCCTCATACGGGTCGGGCGCCGGCAACGCTCCAGCACCCGTAACCGTCCCGATAGGCCACTGTGCCACTGGACAACGGGGCCCACCCCCCTGTGAATGAAAAAAAAAGGAAATTAATAATAAGTAAATAAAAATGTTAATTGATTAATTAATTAACTTAATTAATCCCATTTAATTAAGCTAATTAAACATTAGGAACCTAATTAACTAATTAAACTGATTAATAGGTTAATTAGGTTACTGTACCTATGACATGCGGGACCCACACGTCAGCGACCCAGTCAACACCTCTGTTGACTGCTGATGTCATGCTGACGTCATGATGACGTCAGCAAACACTGTTTTGGATAATGTTGACTTAAAATATTTAAATTAATCTTAAAAATGATTTAAATATTTTAAAAATTAATATAAAATAAACCATAGCTCGGATGGAAAAACTTTGTACATGAAAGTTGCTCAGAACGACGAGACGAATTCGGATACGCAGCCCGTTCGTCCGCCACGCATCCCTAGCATAGCCAACACGCAATTTTCCCCCTCCGGTTCATCTGTCCGAAAACGAGAGACACCGGGAATACTTTCCCGGATGTTTCCCCCCTTCGCCGGTATCACATAACACCGCGTTAGGGCATACCTAGCACCGCGTATGGCCGCGTCTTGCTTTGTGTTACATTTGATTGCTCTGTTATTTATTGTGTTCCCCCTCCGTTACTTCTTTCCGGTAGACCCTGAGGCCGATGCCGGTACCCCCTGTGATCGACTACGGAGTTGACGATCCCTCTCTCTTGCCAGAGCAACCAGGCAAGCCCCCCCTCTTTGATCACCAGATATCGCCTACTCTTCTCTATACTGCTTGCATTAGAGTAGTGTAGTATGTTACTGCTTCCCGTTAATCCTATACTGATGCATAGCCTGTCCTTGCTACTACTGTTGTTACCTTTACCTGCAATCCTAATGCTTAGTATAGGATGCTAGTTTATCATCAGTGGCCCTACATCCTTGTCCGTCTGCCATGCTATACTATCGGGCCGTGATCACTCGGGAGTTGATCACGGGTATATACTATATACCTTATACATGATACATGTGGTGACTAAAGACGGGTCGGCTTGAGGAGCACCCGCGAGTGGAGTTTTGAGGCGGAGCGGCAGGGCAGGTTCCGACCACCTAGGAGAGAGATGGGCCTGGCCCTGGTCGGTGTTCGCGGATACTTAACACGCTTAACGAGATCTGGGTATTTGATCTGAGTCTGGCCATTTGGTCTATATGCACTAACCATCTACGCGGGAGTAGTTATGGGTATCCCGGCGTCGTGGTATCAGCCGAAGCCTTCGTGACGTCAGCGACTGAGTGGCGCGCGCCGGATTGGAACGTAAGCCTGCTCTTGTATTAAGGGGGCTAGTTCTGCTTCCGGCCGCGTACGCAACGTGCAGGTGTGCTAAGGGCGATGGGCCCAGACCCCTGTGCGCTTAGGTTTAGACCGGCGTGCTGACCTCTCTGTTGGTCTAGGTGGGGCTGCGACGTGTTGATCTTCCGTGGCCGGGCATGACCCAGGAAAGTGTGTCCGGCCAAATGGGATCGAGCGTGTTGGGGTATGTGGTGCACCCCTGCAGGGAAGTTAATCTATTCGAATAGCCGTGATCTTCGGTAACAGGACGACTTGGAGTTGTATCTTGACCTTATGACAACTAGAACCGGATACTTAATAAAACACACCCTTCCAAGTGCCAGATACAACCGGTGGTCGCTCTCTCACAGGGCGACGAGGGGAGGATCATCGGTTAGGATTATGCTATGCGATGCTACTTGGAGGTCTTCAGTCTACTCTCTTTTATATGCTGCAAGACGGAGGCTGCCAGAAGCGTAGTCTTTGAAAGGATTAGCTATCCCCCCTCTTATTCTGGCTTTCTGCAGTTCAGTCCACCGATATGGCCCTTTACACATTTACCCATGCATATGTAGTGTAGCTTCTTTCTTGCGAGTACTTTGGATGAGTACTCACGGTTGCTTTCTCCCTCTTTTCCCCCTATCCCTTCTACCTGGTTGTCGCAACCAGATGTTGGAGCCCAGGAGCCAGACGCCACCTTCGACGACGACTCCTACTGCACCGGAGGTGCCTACTACTACGTGATGCCCGCTGACGACGACCAGGAGTAGTTAGGAGGATCCCAGGCAGGAGGCCTGCGCCTCTTTCGATCTGTATCCCAGTTTGTGCTAGCCTTCTTAAGGCAAACTTGTTTAACTTATGTCTGTACTCAGATATTGTTGCTTCCGCTGACTCGTCTATGATCGAGCTCTTGTATTTGAGCCCTCGAGGCCCCTGGCTTGTAATATGATGCTTGTATGACTTATTTTTTTTATTTGTAGAGTTGTGTTGTGATATCTTCCCGTGAGTCCCTGATCTTGATCGTACACGTTTGCGTGCATGATTAGTGTACGGTCAAATCGGGGGCGTCACAATTGCTTGCTGGCATATTTGGATCATCAGAAATGCCAAAGTGTTCAGAAATGAGAGGGCTAGTTTCAATAAATGGAGGTTTGCTTTTAGGCAAGATATTAGCCTCATGCAGCACAGAATCAGATCTGCTTACAAGGATGACCTGCTCAAGTGGATCTCTTACCTCCCCCCTTAAGCTACTTTTGTAAGACTCTCTTTTACCTTGTACTCTGGTTACTCCTTGTAATCAACTTGTTGTATCTATTATTTAATTCAATAAAGTTTTGATCTGCTGTGGGGGTTTTGCCGCACAGTTCACAGTCAAAAAAAACTCACACTAACAGGTTCTTTCTCACAATCTATCTTAGCATCACCATATTCAAGAAAGGTCTACCAAATATAATGGGACAAAAATCATCTTGTGGGGACCCAAAAACTAGAAAATTAGTAGGGTATTTTATTTTCCCACACAAGACTTCAACATCTCTAACAATCCCAAGTGGTGTAATAGTATCTCAATGCGCAAGTTTAAGAGTAACATCAATATCTTCCATCTTAGCAGGTGCAATACCATTCATAATTTCTTGATATAAAGTAAACAGGATTGCACTCGTAGCACCCAAATCACATAAGCCATGATAACAATGATCTCCTATTTTAATAGAGAAAATAAGCATGCCAACAACAGGTCTATGTCTGTCTTTTTCTTCGGGTTTGGCAATTCTAGTAGCTTCATTACAAAAATAAATATCATGCACATCAATATTTTCAGCTAAGAGATCTTTAACCATAGCAACATTGGACGTCCAGCAACATTAGGTTCAATTTTAATTTGTTTAGAGGGTGTAGGTGTTCTTGTATAAATATTGCAAACCACAGCTGAAGCTTTAGCATGTTCTTTTATCTTAACAGGAAAAGGTGGTTTCTCAATGTAAGCAGTAGGAACAACTGGGTTATCTGTGATGGCCTGGCTTATTAGGGATGATAGACTACTCATATCAATAAGGAATTCCTTCTTTTTCGGGAGCCCATTCTGACAGAACTCCAAAGTTAAGCATGCTCAGCTTGGAGTAGTTTCAGGATGGGTGACCGACCGGGAAGTTGCTCCCGGGTGTGGACGAGTGAGGACAAAGTGCGCAAAAAAGACTAGTATTGATCTGTGGGGCCAATCTAGATCCCGCGAGGAGTAACGACCACCGGAGGGTGTGTCCGGGGCGTTACAAGTTGGTATCAGAGCCGACCCTCGCGGTTACATGGATGTTTGTGGACAGGTGTGCGGTCATGTTGTTCATGATGTTTGTGACCCGTCATGGCACATGGCATGGCACATGTACCGGACTGGAAGCACAAACATATGTGCCAAGAGGGAACATTCCTGTGGCCCGACGAGGACGTCGGTTCCTCTGAGTGGGGGTGTATGCGATGGCCTGGCTTATTAGGGATGATAGACTACTCATATCAATAAGGAATTCCTTCTTTTCCGGGAGCCCATTCTGACAGAACTCCAAAGTTAAGCGTGCTCAGCTTGGAGTAGTTTTAGGATGGGTGACCGACCAGGAAGTTGCTCCCGGGTCCGCACGAGTGAGGACAAAGTGCGCAGAAAAGACTAGTGTTGATCTGTGGGGCTAGTCTAGATCCCGCCAGGAGTAACGACCACCGGAGGGTGTCCGGGGCATTACATTATCACTATAAGTAACGGTTTATTCTTCAGCTTTAATAGTTCTACTATTTTTACTTCAATGGGAGGATGATATTTAAACCACTTCTCCTTAGGGAGATCAACATGAGTAGCAATAGATTCACAAAAAGAAGATACTATCTCATAGTCAAGTCCATCTTTAGTGCTAAATTCACGAAAAGTGTCGGTATCCATAAAATTGTTTCTCTAGCTCCTGTTAACACTGCTTACATAACTTTGATACCCAAGAATGACAATCCTGAAACTCCTGATGATTATAGGCCCATCTCCCTTGTAAGTATGCCTATCAAAACTCTTACTGAACTCCTTGCTAATAGAGTACAACAGATTATTATATCCAGAATTAGCAAGAATCAATATGGGTTTATTAAGACAAGGAATATTCAGGATTGCCTTGCATGGAGTTTTGAATACATTCATATGTGCCACAAGTCCAAGAAAGAAATCATTATTTTTTAAGATTGACTTTGTTAAGGCTTTTGATAAAGTGAACCACAAGGCTATCTTATTCATGATGAAGCATCTGGGATTTAGCAACAAATTGATTAGATGGGTTTCATCTATCCTATCTACTGCTTCTACATCTTTCATCCTTAATAGTGTTCCAAGAAAATGCATACAATGTAAGTGTGGTGTCAGGCAAGGTGATCTGTTTTCACCTCTTCTATATTTTATGGTTGGAGAATTGTTGCAAATCATGGTTAATGATGCTTGGAGAAATGGAACATTATCTCTACCAATTGAGACTAATTTTACTGAATGCTACCCCATCATACAATATGCTGATGACACTCTGGTTATCCTGCCTGCTGATGAGGTACAAATTAGAAATTTCATTGAGATACTTGACAAATTCTCAAAATTCACTAGGCTTGTTGTAAACTATAGTAAATCTTCCATGGTTCCAATCAATATGACTGATGATAAAGCTCAGGAGCTGGCAAATACATTCAACTATAAAAAAGAAGCCATGCCTTTCACATATCTTGGTCTACCAATGGGATCTACAAGACCTAAAGTAGCAGACTTGATGCCCATGGTATCAAGACTTGACCATAGACTTTCTGGCATTGCCTCCTTAATGTCATATTCTGGGAGACTTGTTCATCTCAAGTCCATAGTTGCTGCTCTGCCAATTTTTGCTATGTGTTGTATCAGAGTACCTTTCTCCATATTGGACCACTTTGAAAAGTCTGGCAGGAATTTTCTTTGGTATGGTAAGGATATCAACAAAAAAGGAAATTGTCTTGTCAAATGGGATAATGTTTGCTTGCCAAAAAAGGCAGGGGGCCTGGGTGTGTTAGATCTGAGAACACAAAACAAAACTCTGTTTATTAAATTTCTATATAAATTCTTCAATAAGCATGATATTCCCTGGGTTAACCTTATTTGGAACAATTACTATGACAATGATGAGGTACCTAGTTTCCCTACAATGGTGGGATCTTTTTGGTGGAGAGATTGTTGCTCTAATCTGCAAGACTTCAAAAATATGACTATATGCTATGTTGGGACTGGTGATACAATTAAGCTATGGTCAGATAAATGTGTTCTCATACAATATCGCAGTCAATGCCTCAACTATTTTCCTATGCAAAGAAGGCTGACACAACTCTTGCATCTGTCAGCAACATGGAGGATAGTGACTTTTATGAATTGTTCCACTTGCCTATGTCCTCTATTGCTGTACAACAGAGTATCAATCTTAGAGAGCTGATCAACAATAGAGGGAACCGACAGCTATCAGATTCTTGGAAGTTCTATTGGGGTGACACAAAGTACTCTAATAAGAAAATATATTTTGAACTAATGGGATATCCTGTAGATGCTCCTAAACCCTATCAATGGATATGGAAATCATGCTCATTACCCAAGCATAAATTCTTCTTCTGGCTTCTGTTACAAGACATACTAAACACTAGAGACCTACTCAATAGGAAGAATTTCTACATTGAGACTAGTAGGTGTGAATTATGTGATGATGAACCTAATGAACATCTAATGCATCTTTTTTTAGTTGTGATTTCAGCCAAATCTTGTGGATGAACATTGGCTACCAATGGAACACTGATCACAACCTTATGGAAATGCTCTTCGAGGGAAGGAAGCAAGATTCCCATGGTTGCTATAAAGAATGTTTGATTGCTGGATGCTGGAGTCTCTAGAAGCACATAAATAGCATTATTTTTGATCACAAGGTCAAGAATATGGCTTATTGCATTGCCACTTTCAAGGAGCATTTCAGCATGATTATAAAGAAGGCAAAACCTGGATTGAAGGAGGGCATGCAAAGCTGGCTAGATCATTTGTAGACATCCTATTTTCTTATACTATATCCATCATGTAAATCCATATGTAACTTGTGCCCCTCTTATAAATGAAAATGAGAATCACAGTGGGGGTCTTCCCCACTGTTTTTGTCAAAAAAAATCAAACTCAAGGTTTATACCTGAATCCTTACTTTCGTCAAGCTCCCAATCTTCGGAGTTGCATTTAATTTCATGATTAGGGCATGAATATAACATTGACTTAAGCCTCCCCAAGCTTGAGCGATACTTTCACCTTCACGAGGCAAAAAATTTATATATATATATATATATATATATAAATTCCGATCACGATGAACCACATGCATAGGATAAAACTTCTGATGAAATTCCAATTTCAATCGGTTGTAATTCCAATACCCAATATCGTCACGTAGCCTATACCATGTCAATGACTTTCCCTTAAAATATAAAGGGAAGAACTTCTTATTGACTTCAACTCCGGGTAAACCTGCAAGCTTAAATAATCCACAAATTTCATCCACATATATCAAGTGCATATCGGGATGTTTAGTTCCATCTCCTACATAAGGATTAGCTATCAGTTTCTCTATCATACCCGAAGGGATTTCATAATAAATATTTTTAGTAGGTGCAGTAGGTTGAGGAGAAACTCTTTGTTCTTTTGGTCAAGGTGAAGATACCCCGAACATGCCCCTCAAAGGATTATTTCCATAGTGACAAGTGACAATAAATTTTAGCACGTAATATAAATGTTTCCTTACCAAATTCCACTCACCAAAGGCGCTTCTCTCCCCGACAACGACGCCAAAAAAGAGTATTGATGACCCACAAGTATAGGGGATCAATCATAGTCCTTTCGATAAGTAAGAGTGTCAAAACCAACAAGGAGCAGAAGGAAATGACAAGCGGTTTTCAGCAAGGTATTTTTATGCAAGCACTAAAATTGTTGGTAACAGATAGTTTGGTGATAAGATAATTCGTAACGGGTAACAAGTGACAAGTATAAAAAGGTGCAACAAGGTGTCCCAATCCTTTTTGTAGCAAATGATAAGCCTAGACGAACTCTTGTATAAAGCAAAGTGCTCCCGTGGACACATGGGAATTATCATCAAGTTAGTTTTCATCATGCTGTTATGATTCGCGTTTGCTACTTTGATAATTTGATATGTGGGTGGAGCAATGCTTGGGTGTTGTCCTTACTTGGACAAGCCTCCCACTTATGATTAACCCCTCTCTCAAGCATCCGGAACTATGAGAGAAGAATTAAGATAAATCTAACCATAGCATGAAACATGTGGATCCAAATCAGCCCCTTACGAAGAAACACATAAATTAGGGTTTAAGCTTCTGTCACTCTAGCAACCCATCATCTACTTATCACATCCCAATGCCTTCCCCTAGGCCCAAATCATGGAAGTGTCATGTAGTCGACATTCACATAACACCACTAGAGGGAAGACAACATACATCTCATCAAAATATCAAAAAATACCAAATTCACATGATTACTTATAACAAGACTTCTCTCATGTCCTCCGGAACAAAAGTAACTACTCACAAAGCATGCTTACGTTCAAGATCAGTGGGGTAATAAATATCATTAAGGATCTGAATATATGATCTTCCACCAAATAAACCAACTAGCATCAACTATAAAGAGTAATCAACACTACTAGCAACCCACAGGTACCAATCCGAGGTTCTCAGGAAAAGACTGAATACAAGAGATGAACAAGGGTTTGAGAGGAGATGGTGCCGATGAATATGTTGATGAAGCTTGACCCTCCCACGATGAGAGGATCATTGGTGATGACGATGGCTTTGATTCCCCCTCCGTGAGGGAAATTTCCCTGGCAGAATCGCTCTGCCGGAGCCCTAGATTGCTTCTGCCCAGGTTCCGCCTCGAGACGGCGGCGCTTTGTCCAGAAAGCTTCCTTATTATTTTTTCTAGGTTAAAACCTTTCATATAGCAGAAGATGGACACCGGGGGCTGGCCAGGGGGCCCACAAGCTCAGGGGGCGCGCCCTGGGGGTAGGGCGCCCCCAGGCTTGTGGCCACCTGGTGGGTCCCCTTCTGTTATTTCTTCGTGCAATATTTTTTATGTATTTTGAAACAATTCTCCATAAAGTTTTAGGACATTTGGAGTTGTGCAGAATAGGTATCTCAGATTTTCTCCTTTCCGGTCCAGAATTCCAGCTACCAGCATTCTCCCTCTTCATGTAAATCTTGTAAAATAAGAGAGAAAAGGCATAAGTATTGTACCAAAATGTGAAATAACAGTCCATAATGCAATAAATATCAACATAAAAACATCATGCGAAATAGACGTATCACTATGATACTCTGGTACAACCATTTTGCATCATGTTTTCCTACTGTTATTTATAATGTTTTTATCATTATAATACTCTGTGATGCAATTCTAATACATTTTCTCTCTTAATTTGCAAGATTTACATGAAGAGGGAGATTGCCGGCAGCTGGAATTCTGGACCTGAAAAAGCTATATCAAAGATACCTATTCTGCACAACTCCAAATGAGGACCAATCTTCATCAACATCATCACCATCACCATGTCATTTCAAACCCTAGTTCATCTCTTCTATTCAATCTTTGTCTCAAAACCTCAGTTTGGTACTTGTGGGTTGCTAGTAGTGTTGATTACATCTTGTAGTTGATGCTAGTTGGTTTATTTGTTGGAAGATTATATGTTCATATCCTTGATGATATTCAATACCCCTCTGATCTTGAACATGAATATGATTAGTGAGTATTTACTTTTTTTTCTTGAGGACATGGGAGAAGTCTTGTCATAAGTAATCATGTGAATTTGCTATTCGTCCGATATTTTGATGATATGTATGTTGTTGCTTCCTTTAGTGATGTCTTATGAACGTTGACTACATGACACTTAACCATACTTTGGCCTAAGGGAAGGCATTGTGGAGTAATAAGTAGATGATGGGCTGCTAGAGTGACATAAGCTTAAACCCTAGTTTAAGGAGCTGATTTGGATCCATATGTTTCATGCTATGGTTAGATTTATCTTGATTCCTCTTTCGTAGTTGTGGATGCTTGCAAGAGGAGGTAATCATAAGTGGGAGGCTTGTTCAAGTAAGAATAGCATCCAAGCACCAGTCCACCCACATATCAAACTATCAAAATAGTGAACGCGAATCAAACAAACATGTTGAAAGTGTTGATGAATTCCCATGTGTCCTCGAGAATGCTTTGCAGAATGTTCTGGCCTATCCTTTGTTATAAAAAGGATTGGGCTACCTTGCTGCACATTTGTTACAATTGCTACTTGTTGCTCGTTACAAATCACCTTGCTATCAAACTATCTGTTACCGATAATTCAGTGCTTGCGAGAATACCTTGCTGAAAACCGCTTGTCATTTCCTTCTGCTCCTCGTTGGGTTCGACACTCTTATCGAAAGGACTACGATTCATCCCCTATACTTGTGGGTCATCAAGACTCTTTTCTAGCATTGTTGCCGAGGAGTGAAGCACCTTTGGTGAGTGGAATTTGGTAAGGAAACATTTATATTACGTGCTGAAATTTACTGTCACTTGTCACTATGGAAAGTAATACTTTGAGGGGTTTGTTCGGGGGTATCTTCACCTCGACCAGAAGCACCAAGAGTTTCCCCGCAACCCACTGAATCTACTGAAAATATTTATTATGAGATTCGTTCAGGTATGTTAGATAAACTACTAGCTAATCCTTATGCAGGAGATGCAACAGTACATCCTGATATGCATTTAATCTATGTGGATGAAATTTGTGGATTGTTTAAGCTTGTAGGTTTATCCGAGGATGGAGTTAAGAAGAAGGTATTACTTTTTTGTTTGGAGGGAAAGGCACTGACATGGTATAAGCTATGTGATGATATTGGAACATGGGACTGGAACCGATTGAAATTGGAATTTCATCAGAAGTTTTATCCAATGCATCTAGTTCATCGTGATTGGAATTATATATATATATATATATATAGTGATCCTATTCATCACCCAGGGTGCAGAATAAGTTATTCTTCACCCGAGATAATCCTACGATTACTTCATAATTAAATTAAATTTGGAATTCAAATAGTTACATTCTTATTGATTCACTACGTAAAATTTGACATAAGAAAATAAAAATATAGGTCATAAGACAAGAAAATTTACAGTTTATGTATATTTTACACTATGTTTTTTACGTTTGTAATTTTACATAACATAAAATATTTTTTACGAGGATTATAGATTTTCTTACGGTCTCTTTTTACGTCGGAAATAAGACAAAACTTACGGAACGTAAAATTATGGTGCATTGATGGTAAAATAGAGGGGGTGAAGAATAACTATTCCTGGCCTCATGAAGGATAAAGTATCGCTCAAGCTTGGGGGAGGCTTAAGTACATGATGTACACATGTCCCAATCATGAGCTCTCAACAAAAATTATTATACAATTTTTTTATACTCATCTTTCTCATAATGATCAATCCATACTCGATTCTTCTTCTACTAGTTCCTTTATGAAGAAAACTATTTCAAATGTGGTCTTCTGGAAAGAATTAAATGCAACTCTGAAGATTGGGAGATCGACAAAGGTAAAGAGTCATGTATAAAACTTAAGTTTGATTGTGTTAAATCTTTTATGGAAACTGATGCTTTTCGTAAGTTTAGTGCTAAATATTGACTTGACTCTGAGATAGTAGCTTCCTTTTGTGAATCATTTGCTACTCATGTTGATCTCCCTAAGGAGAAGTGGTTTAAATATCATCCCCCTATTGAATAAAAGATTGAGGAACCTGTTATAGTTAAAGATGAAACTATCATTTACAATGTTGATCTAGTTGTGCCTACTACTTATACTGAGACACCTCCTTTTCGTATTAGGACTGAGGAACATGCTAAAGTCTCAACTGTGGTTAATAAAAGTAATATTAGAACACCTAGACCCTCTAAAAAAGTTAAAGTTGAACCTAATATTGCTATGTTTAAAGATCTCTTGCTCGATAATATTGATGGGCATGTTATTTACTTGTGTGATGAAGCAACTTGGATTGCTAAGCATGATACTAAAGATAAGAATAAACCTGTTATTGGCATGCTTGTTGTTTCTGTTAATATAGGAGATCATTATTACAATGGTTTGTGTGATTTTGGTGCTAGTGTGAGTACTATTCATTTTTACTTTATATCAAGAGATTATGAATGATATTGTACCTGCTGAGATAGAGGAAATTGATGTCACTATTAAGCTCGCAAATAGAGATACTATTTCACCGCTTGTGATTGTTAGAGATGTTTAAGTCTTATATGGTAAGATCAAATACCCTACTGATTTTCTAGTTCTTGGTTCTCCCCAAGATTATTGTTGTCCCATTATATTTGGTAGACCTTTCCTGAATATCGTTAATGCTAAGATTGATTGCACTAAGGAAACACTCGGTGTTAATTTTGGTGATGTATCTCATGAGTTTAATTTCTCTAAATTCCATAGATAACCTCATGATAAATAATTTCCTAGTAAGGATGGAATTATTGGTCTTGCTTCTATTGTCATACCTCCTACGGATCCATTAGAACAATAGTTGCTAGACCATGAAAATGATAAACATATGAATGAAGGAAATGAAATAGATCAGATATTCTTTAATCAAGCACCTATACTTAAACATAATTTGCCTATTGAGACTCTTGGAGGTCCTCCTTCACCTAAGGGTGATCTGGTGTTTGAACTTAAGAAATTACCTGATACATTGAAATATGCTTATCTTAATGAAAAGAACATATATTCTGTTATTATCAATGTTGACCTTTTAGTGCATGAAGAACAGAGATTACCTAAAACTCTGAGGAAGTACCGTGCTGCTATTGGATATACTCTTGGTGATCTTAAGGGCATTAGTCCCACTCTATGTCTGCAAAAGATTAATACAGAGCCTGATGCTAAGCCAGTCATTGATCATCAATGATGATTGAATCCTAAAATGAAGGATGTGCTAAGAACTGAAATATTAAAGCTTCTGGAAGTAGGTATAATTTATCCCATAGATGATAGTAGATGGGTAAGTCATGTTCATTGTGTTCCTAAGAAAGGAGGTATAACGGTTGTTCCTAATGATAAAAATGAACTCATCCCACAAAGAATTGTAACTGGCTATAGGATGGTAATTGATTTCAGGAAATTAAACAAAGCTACTAGGAAATATCATTGCCACGTGCCTTTTATTGATCAAATGTTAGAAAGATTGTTTAAGCATACACACTTCTGTTTCCTTATGGGTATTCCGATTTTTCTCAAATACCTGTGTCAAAAGAAGATCAAGAGAAAACTACTTTTACTTGTCCTTTTGGAACTTATGCTTATAGATGCATGCCTTTTGTTTTATGTAATGCACCTGCTACCATTCAAAGATGTATGACTGCTATATTCTATGTTTTTTATGAAAATATTGTTGAGGTATTCATGGATGTTTTTTCTGTTTATGAGACTTCTTTTAATGATTGCTTAAGCAACCTTGATCGAGTTTTGCAGAGATGTGAAGAAACTAATCTTGTCCTGAATCGGGAGAAGTCACTACAAAAAACACTTCCGTGATGATACATCATTGTCACAATAGGTCACTTGTCATGCATGTACATCCATCACGGTTTTATGACAGAATCAAGATAGTCATACATGTGTTGTCGTAGAAGTGTTCCATGACAATACTGAAATTATCATCATGGAAGTGTCCACTTCCAAGACGATAAATGCCGCGTCATGGAAGTGTTTTCATCAAGGGTAACCGGCATGTAGCTTCCACCGTAACGGGTCTTCGTTAAGCTATCGGGTTCCGGTTTGCATCTGATAACCCGTTAACAGCCCAGACCAATGGGGATTCTCCACGTGTAAAATTCTCATTGGCCACAGGAACCACGTGTCAGCTCGCCATTGGGACAGATATGTAACGCCCGAGCCCGATGCGCTGGGTGTCTCCCAGTTATTCGCTGTTGTTGCCATGTCATTTGCTTGCGTGTTGCCTTTTGCCAAGTCATCATGTGCATCCCATTTGCATTCATGTTCATCTCTTGCATCCTGTCACTTTCTCCATTGTCCGTTTCGGAATCTGACACTCTCACATGCACCCGTTGCACCTCTCAGAGCTTGTTTCGTGAGTGGGAGAAAAGCGTTCTCAGAATGGGCTGAGATTTGTCGAGTGGCCTTGGTATATCACCGTAGACCGTCTGTCAAATTTCATTCCATTTCGATGTTGTTTGATGCCCCAACGGTTAACCACGTTAACCGAAACCCCTCCTTCTCTTTGCAGCCCAGCACCCCTCCACAATAGCCCACTAGCCCATCTAAACCCCACCCATGCTCTCCGTCATCAGATCACGATCGTGTGGGCGAAAACCGCACCTCATTTGTATTATCCTAGCTCCCTCTACCTATATAAACACCTCCCCCTCCGAAATTTGCGGTCCAAACCCTAGATCCACTCCTCTCCGTGCCACCGGACGCGTCCGCGCCGCGCCGGACAAGTCCACCACCTCCCGCACCCAATCGGAAGGCGCCACGTCGCCCAACCACCGCTCCCCTCCAATCCCGTCACGCCACATCAGCCTCATCGCGCCTCCTCTCTCCACCGCACCCGCCGCCAGCCCGCACGGCCCAGGTCGGGCCTGCCCGGGCCCGAGCGCCCCACGTGCGCCGCTCGCTCCCCACGCCCCGTCCGAGCGTCGTCGCGCCGGATCCCGCTTCTCCGCCGTCAACTCCTCCCGCGCTCGCCGTCGCCGGAGCCCCGCCACCGTCAGCCGCTGTTGCCACGCTCGGGAACAAGCACGAGCGCTCGTGTCCCTGCTTGCTCGCCCCGCCTAGTCCACGGCCCAGCTCCTCGGCCCTGCCCGGCCCAGCGTCGCCGCGACCGGCCTGCCTCACCTTCTGTCCCACGTGCCCAATGTGAGCCCCCTTCTATCCCCCGCCCATGCGCATCTTTGTTATCTAACGCCCATCTGTGTTTTTTTTCCAGAAATATGGCTAAGATCTCAACATCATGGGTGCATGTTGATCATGTCGTAACTTCATGCATGTTGCTCTGTTTTGCGTGTATGATATGTCAAATTGTTCGTCTCTGAGTGCTCTTCATGTTAGTATCATTTGCATGCATGTTACTGTTTCTTCAATATTTTGCCCGTAGAGTAGGTAGTTGAGGTCATCTCCAATATTGTAGTGCATGCGTTTCAACATATTACGAGTGTTTAACCTGTGATGCAGAAGTAACCAGGCGAAGACCTTGATCTTCATGGTGCACTTTGAGCTCCAAAGGAATCGAAACAAGGGGCGGGCTCGCATCTCTAGAAAGCAAAACTTGTAATAATCAGCCACTTTGAAGTCAGAGCAGGAGTCCGTAATCGAGTATCCATCCTACTCGTGCGAAGCATTTGCATTCTTTCCTCAATTATTTCAACCGATGCTTTTATTCGTCGGTTCCCCGTTTCAAGTTGCCTTTGTTTTACCCCCCCCCTCCCACCCTTTTCTTCCCGGAGTATGAGTCTTTATTCTAGCATCAATTTCATTCGTGCAGAGTCTCTTCAGTATTTCTTCAATTGTCTCAACCGGTGAATTCTCGTCAAGTTCATCGTTGTTCGTCTCGTTTTCTTTCCGGTGAATCCAATTCAAGTTTTTTGTTCTTGATCATATTCTTTTCTACTCAAGTGTTCCCCTTGCTCGTTCGCCTATCGCCATTTAATCCTTCTGGAGTGATGAAGACATCTCAGAAGATTCGTGCTTGCATTCAATTATTTCGAGGTTGTCACCTTATTCAAGTCTTTCAGTTGTTCCGGTGCATCATCTCTCTCTTCAACAATCCTTCCCAATGGTGCTTATTTTCAGTGGGCCCTAACCCACAGGTCTTTTCCCAGGATCTTACCTGACTCTTCTAATTTTCCCGGAGTTATTCTCAAATTCTTTTCCAAGTTTGACATAAGAATGAATTTCATCAGTCAGATGTTTTTTCCAAGCTCGATTTCAAATTATTTTCATTGTTGACTCAACCTCTTAGATTTTCATTCTCCCGGAGTATCTCAACAAGTTTGGTGGTGTTCCTCGTCGTCATTCTCAACATTTGAAGACCGAAGAAGAGTTCTCCTCTAAATCTTGTCTGTTCTCTCAGAGATTCGTGGTGCTAGCTTGTTGCTATCCTCCTGTTGTTTCCAATTGTGCGATTCTCTTCTTACCCATCCGGAGTATTTTAGGAGTTGTTTTCCGTTTCGATCATCCGGAGGCCATCATTTAAGAAGATTCACATTTTATTCCTAGATATTTAATGACTGATGGTGGTTCACATTTTATTCATGATGCTTTCCGTAAAATGCTTGCTAAGTATGATGTTAATCATAGAATTGCATCTCCATATCACCCTCAGCCTAGTGGTCAAGTAGAATTGAGCAATTGAGAGCTTAAATTAATTTTGCAAAACACTGTTAATAGATCTAGAAAGAATTGGTCAAAGAAACTTGATGATGCATTATGGGCTTATAGAACTGCATATAAAAATCATATGGATATGTCTCTGTATAAGATGGTTTATGGTAAAGCATGTCACTTACCTCTTGAGCTAGAACATAAGACATATTGGGCCATTAAAGAGCTCATTTATGATTTCAAACTTACCGGTGAGAAGAGGCTTTTTAACATTAGTTCACTTGATGAATGGAGAACACAGGCCTATGAGAATGTCAAACTGTTTAAAGAAAAGGTTAAAAAATGGCATGACAAAAGGATACAAAAACGTGAGTTTAATGTAGGATACAAAAGGATACAAGTTGGGTGAAAACCTAGATTCTTGCCTCTCGCGGTTGGATCCGGCGATGACGACGTTGCTGCGTCATTCCCTTCCTGAAGGCGTTGTTGTTGAAGAACTTTTTTGTCCTTGTGGTGTCAAAAGATGGATGGTGCGGATATGATCGTTGTGGTAGTTTGTCGATCATTGTTCTGATCGCTTTGGCTTTTTTCGCTTAGGCATAGCTTTGGTCTTGTGACTTTGCTATTTCTCAGTGTGTGATTTTTGTGTGTGTGCGTGTGTTGGTGTTGGCTATGTTTATCTTACCTGTGCAGAGACTGGGTGTGTGCTCATCATGCTTTGTATCTACTGGATGCTTCATTTTGAGTTAATAAAATCCACCCTTTGTCGAAAAGATGTCATGGAGAAATTTATTCATCTAGCACGCTGTCAAGCGGGACCCACTCATGCTGAGTAATGGCTTCTGCGCAACCAAATATAAAGCAAGGGTGTCTCTCCAAAAAAACACGGGCCCGTCACTCGGGTCACTAACAGTGAGCCGTGGTCACGTTGGCATGCCACATTAGTGCAGGATACGGATGAAGTGACCGTATTTGCATAAAAAATGTAAATTGAATGACCACCAATTTGTATTTTTAAAGTTCTAGCACC
This sequence comes from Triticum urartu, assembly GCF_056163025.1. Lineage (NCBI taxonomy): Eukaryota > Viridiplantae > Streptophyta > Magnoliopsida > Poales > Poaceae > Triticum > Triticum urartu. The sequence goes on along the minus strand of NC_141873.1, from coordinate 354,540,234 downwards.
AAACTGAACATGTAAAGCAAGTTCTATAACTCCCGATAATGCTACCTCAACTCAGAATGAGCACAACAAATCATCTCATTTGTCGTAACAATGAGCTACTAGTACTTGTTTTTCTTCGTCTTATTTATTCTCGTCTCAATCATTTGGCGTGATATGATAAAGAAAAGGACCGTGCTAACGTCCAGTCGACCGGACGTTAAGCAACATATCCGCACAATCGTAACCCACCTCCCTCTCGTTACCGTGATTCCACCGATTTTTTTTCTTCTCTCGAAAACCGTATACGCCAATAGTAAATCGCTAGTGGTTTTTCTGGTTTTGGCTACACAATATGAAAAGAAAATTAGAAGTGCTAGAAAGGGGACTTGAACCCAGGTCTATTCACTAGACTTTGAGCCCAATAACCAACTAAACCACCTTCAATTGTTGTATATTGTATATAAACAAGGTTATTTGAACCTTTCTTTTTTTCTATCATATTAGGGATAATAAATTCTTTTGCTTGGTAATTTTGGCATGACCAGCGTGATAACTATGACTTGAGCAACATGATAACTATACTATGATAAGCCTGATAACTATAATATGAGAAGGTTAATGACTACCATGAGAAGCAAGATAACTTTACCATGGGGGAGTGGTAACTTCACACTGGGGTATGTTTTCGACAAAAAAAAGTTACCGGGACATGTTTCAGTAACGTTTTCACATGGGTAAAAAGTTATCAATGTGTTTTATATAAGTTATCGGGTGTCTGGTGCGTAAATTACCTTGCTATTTGCACTGGGTTATCAGGGCATATTTCTAGAACTTTTCGCCCAAGGTGAAAAGTTATCAATGCGTTTATATGTAAGTTATCAGGTTAATTGTACATAAGTTATCATCTTATATGTAAGTCAACACCTTCCTTCCAGATCGAAAAATTATCACATTTTAACTGAGTAAGTTATCAGCTCTGATGTGCGTATATTATGATGTTATTTGCATGAAAGTTATCGAGGTATGTTTTTCAACAACATTTTTCTTGGGTCAAAAAGTTACCGCAAATGTTTGTGCGTGGGTAGTTACCAGCCCCGTTATGTGTGTATTATCGTGCAGGGTATTGTTCAACAAACTTTTCTCTCGGGTAAAGGTTCTCGCGGTGTTTCTACACAAGTTATCAGGTCGGCGATGTGTATATTAGCATGTTATTTATACAAAATTACCGGGATATGTTTTCAACAACTTTTTCCCCTTCGAATCGAAAGTTATCATGATTTTTGTACGTAAGTTATCAGCTTCGTGTGCGTAAATAATCATGTTGTTATACATAAGTTATTGCTGCAATTTTTTCAACAACCCCCCTCCATTTCTGGGTCAAAAGTTATCAAGACATTTGTACACAGGTTGTCAGCTCCCTTGTGTGTAAACTACCAGGGTTTTCCTTTCAACAATTTCCAGTGCTCCCCCCTCCCCCCAACGACATGGTTTGGAAATTAGCTACTCGATGCTAGTAATATTTTTTTAGTTTTTCTTGCATTAAGAAGGATAGTATTCATACAAAATGTACACATAAGCTACTTAGTTGGCTAGAAATTCAGGTTCGAATATTCTGCACCATTCACACAAGTGAGATCTTTTTTGCTTTTCTGGCCGGAGATCAAAAGGTACAAAAGAGAAATCAAACGAAATTTAATCAAAAAATCAAGATAGCCCAGGTGGTTATTGAGTTGTGAATTTAGCTATAGGTGGAAGGTTCGAATCCCGGCTTCTACATTTTTTTTGAGAAATTGAATAGAAAAAAAAGGAAACATATGCGTGGACTGAGAAATTAGTGGTCGGAAAAAAGGAAACGGCTGGGAAAAAAGGAAACTGAGAAATTGAATAGAAAAAGGAAAATATTTAAATCCGCACACTAATTAGTTGCCAAAAAAAAGGAAACGGCCGAAGAAAAAAGAAAACTGCCGCCAGCGAGGTGCGTAGGAGCGGGCGGCGATCGCGTCGCGCACATAATAAAGCGAAGGTGCGTGGAATACGTTTTCTTCTATCTTGTGCACGACCGGCCGCCTCGGGTCAAGATCACGTCCACGTCACTCGCATGGCTAGAGCCAAAAGCCAGTGGACGGAAATGTGGAATTAGTGGGCGGAGCATCACGTAATGCATCATCTTATCTACCGTCAATCGCTATAAGACCACCACTATCTAGGAGAGTTACAGGAGGTGAATATAGAGGAACATCTTATGGTAAAAGCTTAGCGAGAGAACCACCAACGGATGGGTGGTTGCACTCTCAGCCATCAAGATCGAACTTCAGGTGTGCCCCATGGCCCATGCCCCTTCTGAAAGTGGCACGTCTAGCTGCAGGTACCATTTGCCTTCTCCTACGTGTTTTTGATTCCACAGTAGATCGACCCATAGATCACCTTCTACTTTCCTCTATCGATTCCCGGCCTCTCCTTTTCAGTCACTAATAAAAGCCTCGCACGTTTTAAAGGTGCTGCATCAGGAACGAAATTCCATCGCTCTGCTTTCCAGGTGCTAGAGCTCACTAGCACGCCCTCCCTTTCCTTCATATTGTATGTATGTTTTGTGAAAGCGCGAACTATTCTGATGTCTACCGTAGCAGCAGCAGCAGGTAGCCAGGCATCCCTTCTCAATCTGAAAGCAACGCACCACCACCTCTTGTTATCAGGTCATCAGGATTGTTAATGCACGCGGTCCTGTAACAAACTGCAAGTACGCCTAGTTCTTCCCCCTTTCTTAATAAGACACGGACGCCTCCATCCATGCCTTCACTTCTCTCTCCCCCTATGTCCAAATTTGAGCCTCTATGCATCCAACAGCCAAAACGATGCATGCATGCATTATGGCAAAATACATTCTTCACACATGGAGTGTAAACATCACGAGAGTCCGTTTCGAAAGAAAAAACATCACGAGAGTAACATTTATGTTGCCTAACAAGAACTGAATGTGCAAAGCAAATGAGGCTCTAGCAATGGCAGCGGTTAATGTAACTAGGAAGTTCCCGGAAGAAGTTCAGTTAAGGTCGCCCATAGGCCTACCACAGTCCACAGTTCCTTCCTCAGGCATGGAAAAAAGGTATCAGTTAATGTGTTGCCTTGTTGAGCTTGACACCAGAGAGCAAGAGCACACTTGCATAAAGTGAAGATCGAAAGCTAGCTGCCGACCTGACCTGCTTTACTTTCTTCCATGGGAAACATAACACCAGTCATCTAGTGATATAGTAGATGCCATGGCCTTGTACTGAGTTCAGGAAATCAACAGCGGTGCCACCAGACTAGGATGGCGTTCAAACCTAGTCCAGCTGCATACAGATTCTACAGATTTTCATACAAACGGGGTAGGGACAGGCACACGATCCTGGTGGGATAAGTCTGTAAACCAAGAACGGTATGCCAGCTGAAACTGCTCCTGCTCGAAACTGGAGCCTGAATAAACAATAAGACACAATCAGCGCATGGAAGGCCGGACCAAAAGAAACGAGAAGATACAATTGATTAGCGAGGGGCATTAAAATGAAGGAAATCCTTCAGTTGCAGTACAGGAAATCTCTGAGATGGTTGAGCCAACATTCAACTTAACCTAGTTATTGTTGAACGTAAAGGATGCTTCGTTAAAATAGAACTGATAAAAAGTCCTAACTGTCTCTTTTGCAGACCTATTTACATTCGCCCCTGTGAGTCCGGGTAATGTATGGTGGCATTAGCAATCAAAAGGATGCACAATGGTGCAAGATGAGACAGCATGCAGTGCTGCTTGGACCTAGCTTTAGATTCTTACTGAAATATGATATGGAATTGTTTCCTTGCTATCTTCACAAAATGTTGGAATGCCCACTTCTCCAAATTTAAAATATCCATTACTTTGTCTAAACTAATTGATACTCAGTGACCTAAAACGTCTTACATTTGTTTACAGAAGGAGTACCTTCTTCCATTGGTAAATTTTACACAAACATGCTGACTGCAGAAATATTACGAGGAAGAAACATAATCAGTGTGGAGTGGTAATAGTTACTTACAATCAGACCGCACACTGTTCTGTTGGTTGTCAATAAGATCAGGAGGTACTCCAAGGCTAACAAGGATCTTTACAATTTGGTGAATCCTTTCATCTTCCTTGCGACACTTGATTTCGACTACTTTAAGATTCTTCGATACCAAAAATTGTTCTCTTGGCTTGTAGCTTTCATCTTTTCCATCTATAGATTGTTGCTGTAGAAAAGATAATATCTAACTGAAATCAATCAACTGCAATGGCGACTTCAAAGAAAAAAAACTGGTGTAATTAGAAAGCATATAGTACCTCATCAAATCTAAGTTGAAGGGTAAGCCTCTCTAGAATTGGTGAGTGCTGAAGAAAGTAAACCAGTCCACCGAAGGCAGCAGCCAGACACCACTCATTGAGAAACAATGTTTTTAACTTGCTAAATGTATGGCACCATTTAAAATCCCTGGTGCAAATAATCTGGATAAAGTGGAGAGGATTAAATTATATTCAATGTCCAACTTTGTAAGTACTTGATAAGTACTCCCTCCATTCCGAATTACTTGTCACAGGTATGGATGTATCTAGATGTATTTTAGTTCTAGATACATCTATTTCTGTGACGAGTAATATGGAACGGAGGGAGTAATACTGAATGGAATAGAAGCTGCCAGCAGGGTTTCAGATTTGCAAGTTTCTGGTTTAATCAGAAATAAATTAAGCTGTACCATCTAATGTGGCAAAGATTAACGTGTACTATAAAAATAAATATTAATCTTATGCTTTTGGATAGTATAAACATCAGAAGTATAGACTAGCAACGAAGAACACACAGATGCTGATATGCATAATGTACTGTCATTGCACGAACCAACTATTAGGTGATGTCTACAAAGAAACATAATGGTTCAAATGCGAATTGGCAACATACATGCAATGCCCATAAGCAGCCTCCCTAAGATGTTTCTATGATGGATACAAATGTACAGGACCAGATGGCAATCAACCCTAGGAGACAGTGAACGTGAAAGCATACCGCTTGAGGAGCACTTGTCAACTTCAAATTTGTAGCGTCACATAGACCTTTTAGAAGCACACAGTCATCGCCATGACAGAGGCAAGAAGGACATAACTCATCATCACAGTCCCCATAGTAACCACCATTAAGACAATGATCATAACACGCTTGACGTTCATACCATTCTTCATCAAACCTGACAAGTGCCGTTACCAATAACGGCATGCTCTCAAGGGAAGGAGTCCAACCCAAATTGTCAACTAGTTTCAAGGCAGTGAGACTTGGGCAAGAGATACGAGTGCGGCCATACAGGTCAAAACGGCATATCTCCATAGTTAGATGCCTTAACGATTTGCACAAGATCTTCTCGGCGCTGATTTTACAATCATACATCTTTAATACCTCTAGCATTGGGCAGCTTGAAAAATTCAGAGTGGGTTCCTCAAATTTCATACCAGCGAAATCTAATACTGTCAGGTGCTGGCAGATGAGAGTCACGTTGGGTAGCTGCAGACGCCGACTGTAAACTCGAAGCACCCAAACTCGAAGCACCCGAACATGGCAGGATGCCGCATATCGGAGCCACAGCTCAACGTTGAGGGGTGCGGATGGGTCGTCGAGGTAGGTTCTGATATCGACCTCATGCAGCGGCGCCCGGTCGCGGAGGAGAAGCAGCGAATTAACAAACCAGAGCTCTTCCTCCCCTTCTCTATCGATGGGCACCGGCGCCATGACGCGCACCACGGGCACGGACTTCCAGAGGTGGCGCCAGCGGCGAGCGAGCACGCATGTGCAGACGGACTCGCGCGAGGTAAGGAACGACAGCACGCGGCGGAGGAGATCGTCCGGGAGGGCGCCGATGCGGTCCTCCCCGCCGGGCACCACGCTCTCAGGCATTCTGTCGAACAGGCAGCAGGCGTCGGATCGGCTTGGGGTTGGAGCCCGAGACGGTACGAGCGATATCGACCAGGCGGAGATGGGTGCGTGGAGGCTGAGAGTGACGGAGGATTCAGGCGGAAACGGGCGAGGAGGGGGTGACGGCGGGTGCTCGTCGGCGTACGCCGTGTCGCTGCCCGTGGAGTCGAGTGCGCCGCCGAAATGTGCGGTGGGCCCTGCCTGGAGCGGGCGCCCCTATGCGAGACAGACGGCAGCCTCTCGCGTCGGGGGAGCTCTACATGGGCCGCGGCCCAGCCACGAGGGAAGCTCCAACCTCCTTTTTCTGCTTTTCTTCTTTCTGTTCTCTGTTTTCTTTTTTCCTTTTTTGTTTATACTTTCAAATATTATATATATATATTAGAAGAAACACTCTATAAAAATGTGTTGAAGAAGTATTTGAATTTTTTAAAGGTATTAAAATTGTTGAACAAGTATTTTAAAATGTTGAATAAGTATTAAAAGTGTTGAAAAAATATTTGAAAAATGTTGAATAAGTATAAAAAAATGTTGAATGAGTATATGAAAAAATTTTGAACAGGTATTTGAAAATGTTGAGTCAGTATTAAAAATGTTCAACATGTATTTAAAAAATGTTGAATAAGTATTAAAATATGTTGAACAAGTATCTGAAAAATGTTAAACAAGTATTTGAATTTTTTTTGAATAAGTATTAAAATATTGAAGTATTTGACTTTTTTGAATAAGTATTAAAATGTTGAACGAGTATTTGAAAAATGTTGAATAAGGATTAAGAAATGTTGAACGGGTATTTTGAAAAATATGTTGAATAAGTATTAAAATGTTGAACAAGTATTTGAAAAATGTTGAATAAGCGTTCAGACAATTTTGAACGTGTATACAAGAAAATGTTGATCACTTATTGAAAAATGTTTTTGACATATACGAAAATGTAGAATTAAAACGAAAACAAACAAAAGAAAAACAAAAAAATGAAGAATAAAGAAGAAAACCAAAAAATGGAGAAGAAAAACAGAAAAAAAAACCAGTGAAAACAATGGGAAAACCGGCTTCATTTCTTTGAGGCAAAATACGCTTTATTATCATTCATGGCAATGTTTACATGAATTACAGTGGGCTCGTGGGTATCCCAGCCATACATGACGTCCAACGCCTAGCTCAGCTGCGTGCTTTTGTGATAATATGCGCCTCATAGTTAGAGTTCCTGAGCTCATAGACAAAAGTACATTTATCAAATCGAGATTTTCGCTAACTAATTTCTCTGATGATTGCTCCATACGTCCCGATCGCATGTTATTCAATATCCCGAACGACATTCTGTGAGTCAGAGGCAACCACTAGTCTTGCAATAGAAAGATCCTCGGCCAAAGCGAGGCCCTCTCGATATGCCAACGCTTCCATGCATGCTTGCAGGGTCTTTGATGCCTTCCACTACGATCACCAACGCACCGAGGTATGAACCTTGCTCTGTGATACATATGGTCGCAGCCGCTGCCCTTTCGCGGCTCCAGCCAAAGCCTCCATCTACATTAATCTTGTTACAACTTACAACCAATCTCAAGTGGAAGCCACCTCTTACTTATATCAGAAACTAAACTGGTCCGGATGGACTTTGGGGTTTGAATTGCATTGAGCTCAGCCAAGTAAGAATTGAAAAAATTATGAATAGAATCGGGGCCCTGAAATATATCCTCATGGATTGCCTTCCTCCTCGCTGACCAAATGGCCCATAAAGTGACGACCAATTTTGTAAAATCCACATGAGATAGTGAGTCACTCATTCAAAACAGCTATTTCTTCGCATCTAGTTCAGTATATGCAGATATTGAAAGTGCTAGTGATCAACTAGAGGGGGGTGAATAGGCGATTTTTATGAAGTCTTCAAAACATGGAAGTTTCGAAGACAAACGACAGAAATAAACCTATTACCATGCAGCGGAAGGTAGACTACACTAGGCAAACCATAGTCAAGTATTCAATGAAATGAAAGCACAAAGACTAATAGCAGCTAGGCAGTATAGATCAGGATGGAAGATAGTATGAAGCCAATCAGAACACACAGTCACTCAGTGAAGACAAAAGATAATGCAAACAGACAATGACTTCACAAGGACCAACTGTAAATAAAGAGATGGAAAGGATAGAACCAGTTGCTCGTTGAAGACAATGATTTGTTGGACCAGTTCCAGTTGCTGTGACAACTGTACGTCTGGTTAGGGAGGCTGAAATTTAACTCAGAAGACCGTGTCTTCACCTTATTCCCCTTGAGCTAAGGACACCCAGTCCTTGCCCAATCACTCTGGTAAGTCTTCAAGGTAGACTTCCAAACCTTCACAGACTTCGTTCACCGACGATCCACAATGACTCTTGGATGCTCAGAACGCGACGCCTAACCGACTGGAGGATTCACAGTCCTCAAGTGTAATAAGTCTACAGATCACACAGACAAGAAGACTTAAGTGATGCCTAACACTCTTTGGCTCTGGGTGTTTAGGGCTTTGTCCTCGCAAGGATTTCTCTCTCAAAGGCTTTGAGGTGGGTTGCTCTCAAACGACAAAAGCCGTGCACTAACTCTGAGCAGCCAACCAATTTATAGTGTAAGGGGTGGGCTATTTATCGCCACTAGGCAACCCGACCTGATTTGTCCGAAATGACCCTGGGTCACTAAGGAACTGACACGTGTTCCAACGGTCAGATTTCAAACACACACGGCAACTTTACTTGAGCTACAAGCAAAGCTGACTTATCCAGCTCTGGATAAGATTTTCTCTCATTGTCTTCGCTCGAAGACATAGGATTCTGATTAAGCATCACTTCAGTCATTCTGACTGGTTCACTTGGACCCCACTTAACAGTACGGTGGTTCCTATGACTCAACAAAGAAGAAAACGAAACAACTAAGTCTTCGCGCTCCATAGTTTTCACACAATGTCTTCTCTTGTCATAGTCTTAAATGTGAATACCTTCACATACCACCTTTGTCTTTAATGTCTTCATACATTTTTAGGGGTCATCTCTGGTGGGTAAACCGAATCAGTGAGGGACTTCTACCTGTGTTATCCTGCAATTCTCACAAACACATTAGTCCCTCAACCAGGTTTGTCGTCAATACTCCAAAACCAACTAGGGGTGGCACTAGATGCACTTACAATCTCCCCCTTTTTGGTGATTGATGACAAACTGGTTGAAGTTTTCAACGGGGATAAAGGTATGTGAAACTGTAAAGGATTTAAGTATTGTCTTCGTAAGTAGCAGAAAGGCTCCCCCTGAAGATGTGCATATAAGTGTTTGCTTTTGAATACAAATGCACATGGCAGGTTGTACTTGCGGAGCTCCTCTTTTACTTATGAAGACAATTCATCATGCATGAAAGGATATATCGAAGATAATGACATGCATAATGGAAAATGGACGCTTGCCAAATGACTTCGTGCGGAATTTATTGTCGCACATGCGGAATTTATCATCGCATCACATAGTGTCAAAAAAGTAGCAGACGACCATCAAGTTTAAGTGTTACAACTCAAAAACGAACCAAATGTTTCAAAAGCGAGAGTTGTAAGCACTTTGCAAATGTAGCAAAAAGTAAAGCAACCACACATATGGACCCGCTTGAAGACTATCAACTCATATGCTTCTCCCCCTTTTGTTAGTAAGGACCAAAAAGGTTTGAAGACATAGAGCTTCTACTCGTTCCCATGAGGTGCAGGCGAAGCAGCAGGGTCGTCGTTGAGGTCCGGTGGTGCACAAGAACTCGGTGCAGTGTCGACATGCGCTGAAGTTGGAGGTGGTGAAGTGGCATCATCTTGGTCATCGATGACTCTGGCATTCACCGTCGCAGCTGAGGACGAATAGTCAGAGTCTTCAAGTGAGGGAGTCCGACGCAAGTGAGCATTCCTTGGAGGAGTGGAGTCAAACTTGTCTTTCTGTGAAGCCATCGTCTTGAAGATCTTCTTCAGCAGTGAGCAAGGTCAAACTCTTCCAAGACCTCCGACAGGTTTCATGTGTAACAAAGGCATTCTTGGTGGCAAGATTGCGAATGTGATTGACGTCCACCAAGAGGCTTTGCATCTGACGCTTAAGCCAGTCATGATGCTTATCCTGTTTCTGATGTAGCGCGATGAGAAGCTCTCGGTCATTGAGAACACGAGATCGCTTCCGAGGCCTTTGGGCAATGGTGCTTCCAGTTGCGTCAGTTTGGGCGCGAGGGGCACGTGTGTTACCAGCCAAGGGATAAACACGAGAGACTGCCTGAACTCCTTCAATGGGTTGGGTGAAGCTTTGACGATCAACGTTGTGAAGATAGATTGAATCCTTAGTAGGCTCTGGGTAAATAGCTTCAACAGACAGATCAACCTCTGGCAAGAATACAAGATGATTGCGCGCAGACGGATGATAGTTGAAGGCAGAGTGAAGCTTGATAAGGAGCATTACCCATGGAGCGTAGACCTTCAGACCAAAGATGTCGGAGCCAGATGCAGCTAACTTCCGGATGAAGAAGTCCTGAGCATTGAAGCTGATGCCCTTGAAGATATAGAAAACCAAAGTCTTCATTGCTCCTTCAAGCTTCGCTGCAGATGAATGTCCTTTGACAGGCCATAGAGTTTTCCTGATGATATGGTAAATGGTACGTGGCAGATACTCTAGGTCTTCGACAAAGAATTCTGTTGGGTATTCAGCGTCGCGTGGCAGAGGCTTCATCATGCTTAGCATTTGGCTCATGTTGAGTTCTGGCTTCTGAAAAATGCTCTCCAAAGCATTCTGGTGTTGTTGACAACCTGGTTCATAGTATTCACCAGGAGTGGGCAGGGCTGTGAGCTCAATGATGTCTTGAGCTTTAGCTTCATGATGAACATCTCCTGTCATCCACTCAAGGATCCAAGTCTTCGGATCCCTGTTGTATCCACGAATGTGGAGGGTAGCATAGAATTGAAGCAGAAGTTCTTCATTCCAGTGTTCCTTTGCAGTCACAAAGTTGAGTAGACCCGCATCAAGGAAGCAGTCAAGGGCTTCTTCAAGGCATGGTAGTCCAGCAATGGCTTCACAATCAAGATGCATATGAGGGAAGATGCGTCCCTGATTGTACAAGATGCATGAATAATAGCTTCGCTGCTGATAACTCCAGAATCGGTCCGAAGAGATTCTTGGCCTTGTGTAGGGGTTCTTGTCACTGTCGAAGAATGTGTTGTGTGCCTTGAATCCATTCAGATTAAATGATCCTGGTGAAGTTGCAGTACCTGGAAACCGTGGTAGCCTTGGCTTTGGCTTCTGTACCTGAGGCCTATGCTCCACATGATAGGCAAACTGAGGTCCGAGAGCAGGCGGGGGAACCAGGATTGGCCAGCGGACGGTAACAAGCTATCCACGATCATATGCTTGCTCGATGGTGTGTGGACTTTGAGGAGGTACAGGAGCAGAGGCATTGGCTTCAGGCAGCGGATTTGCTTCTGGTGCTGCATTGGCTTCAGGTGCATTCACTTCTGGTACCACATTAGCTTCAGGCGCCACATTAGCTTCAGCCATGACAACGTCATTGGCTTCAGTGTTGATGTTGGTGGCCGCCTCAGTATTGGTAACCTCCACTTCAGGAGCTGGAGGGTCGGACACGTTCTCCTCGAGAACAACTTCAGGGTTGGAAGGGGGTGTAGCAACTCTTTCTTCATCACGTGGTTCTTCTTCTTCATCGGCTGATGCAGCCGGAATATCTTCAGCCGCTTTGGCTTCAGATTCAGGGATGTTCACAGTAGGAGAGGCTTCAGGAAAGACTTCGCGTGAAACGGATTGGCGCTCTTCTCCTTCTGGAACACTTGACAATGTGACCTGTGGCCTTGGTCCTTTGCGAAGCCTGGGAAATGCTGGCGACGCCTGTGGAGATGGAGTTGGTTGGGCCTCAAAGTCTTCACTGTCAATCACTGGAGTGGTGACCTGTGGTGGGGGAGTGACTGGTGTTTCTTCAGCACGAGGGGATTCTCGAGGGTGATCAGCCCATGAGTCATCCTGAGCAATTGGCGTCAATGGACGACCAATGCTGATGATTTCATTGTTCGTGAGAACAGGCGATGATACCAAATTGTGCTCGATCTGAGGAAGGACTTCATCATCTTCAAAATTGTCGTGAGGACCAATGTCTTCAGCTGTGGTGGGGTCAACAGCTGGATTCTCTTCAGATTCAGGAGCCTCTATGGAAGCAGGCTCATGAACTACCAGACGACATTCACGATGTTCATACGCAGGACGAGCAACAGAAATTGGCTCGACAAGAAGGGGCTCTGTGGAAGCAGCTCGGTCTCTCTTCTTTGTTTTCCTTTTCTTGGTTGGGGGAGCATCATTAGTGGTGGCTTTGGTCTTGCGTTTTCTGGCTTCGGCTTCAGCTGCTCTAGTTTTCTTGAATTCTGAAGCCACTGTGGGGACCTTAGGCTTCGAGCCTGTCATGCTGGCTGGGAAGACAATGCGAGGTTCTTCCTGCCTTGATGCTTCTGGTTCTGCCACAGCTGGCTTCTTCTTCTTCTTGGCAGCCATTCTGGGGTCGATGCCTGGTCGCCCCAAAGCCTTGCGCTTTTCAGCTTCATTGTAGCCTTGAACACATTTGGCAGCAAGATTCTTCATGCGCTCACGAGAACCTTTTGCTTCTCCTCGTTTCTTGTGGAATGCCTCCTTGAGCTCATGCATCATGACCTTGAAGTTTTGAATGTCTTCAACATTGAGCTTGGCCATGTGCTTTTTGAACTGAGCCTTTTCATAGTCAATCTTGTGCTTCAGCTCAATAATCTTCTGGGCAAGAGCCAGCTCAGGAGAAATGGCTCCGTGGAAGGAGACGTTGAGCCCAATTGGAAGCTGAAAATCATCAAAACTGACATCTGGGCTCTCAAACCACTCATCAATAAACTTGTATAGGATCTCCACATCAAAGAGAGGAAGATCATTGAAGATTTCCGCCTCTTGCTTGCTCTTTATCAATTGCTCTAGAGCATCATCGCCAAGATCGTCGTCGCTAGACAGATCAATGGCGTCATTCTCGTTTCTCAAAACAGCAGCAGGAGTCAGTGCTTGACCAGTGGGTTGCATGGGCTTTTTCAACTTGTCAGACTTGGAGATGCGTGAGAGATCTTCAGACTACACACTGACTTCAGGAGGTGCAGTGGCCAGAGGCTTCACCCTTGAGACCTTTGGTGCAGAAGAGGGCTTTGAAGCCTTTGGTTTCTTTTTCTTCATAGGCTTCGGTGGTGCAGGTGCTTCGTCAGAATCAGTGTCATCTGCAGAGTGGTCCACGGCTGCCCCTTGAACCTGAATGTGAGTGATGAGACCTTCTAAGTTGTAGAAGGGCCCAATAAGATTGGGTTCAGTTTCGCGTGTGCCGTCAGCTCGTGGTGCAGAGGGGCCTGGGTTGAAGTCTAATCCCAAAGACTTCTTGTTTTCCTTGGCCGAGTTCTTTGTAGCCTGATAGTTGCGCTTGAACAAATTATCTTCACGACACCATAAAAGAGAGGATGGGTCGACATTAGCAGGCTGAGGTCCACGAATCATGCAGGGGTAGAAGCCTTGAGCAATAGCTTCGGACTTCGACTTGGGCTGAAGACCTTTGTATATTATATCTCCCCAGGGGCCCTTTAAGGCATTCTTCTCAGCATACTCCTTGGTGACGAATCTGTACTTGAACCATTCCTCTGCCTAATGTCTTCGAATCCATTGGATTCGATTCTTGCTTTCTCCATAGGTTTCTTCTGGATCTGACTTGTATAACTCATAGAGATCCGGTGGTAGGTCCTTAGCAGTGTTTCCACGGCGTTGTCTGCCGCCCTTCCTGACTGATTTTTAAGTTGTCATGAAGTTTACACTGAAAGGCTTCAACACTGTCGAAGTCTTCCATTTACTGGTCAGACAAGAACTGGCTTTAGGAGAATTTATGTGACGCTGTAAGAACTCTGCAAATGAATGCAGACTATGAGAACCAAGGGATTCTCCCATGGACATGTACCTGTGACAGCATTAGAGATGCAAGGGAAGGGGACACTACAAAAAAAGACACATCCGTGACATTTTGGGCCGAACGAATTTTTTTTCTGTCATACATATGACACTTCTATGACGATAATTGTGGCAAACCCCAGTATCATCAGAGATGTGGTGGGCTCCTACTTCTATGACAAAAAATCATGACAGAAAATGGGCTTTTCGTCCTGGGCGGGCCGGAGACGCAGCTGCATGACATTCTTTGGGCCGTCCATGATGGAAAAAACCATGGTAGAAGCGAGGGCGAGGAAAATTTCGGGGAGTTCCCAGTTACGGTGGGAGGTCAGGGGCCGAGCGATGCGCGTTTCTCTCGTACACGTACGTGCGTGTGTGTGAGGCGTTGGCTCTAACTGAACCCGAGCGAGGCGTTGGGCTCTAACTGAACCCGAGCGATTGCACTGCAGACTACGCGTTACTGAACCCGAGCGATCAATCGATGGCTGTTAACTGAACCCGATCGAGCGATTCCTTCGCTACTGCTGCTAACTGAAGCCGATCGATGCTGCCTCTGGATGAACAGTGAGCGTTGTTGGGGGGGGGGGGGGTTGGATGAACAGTTCCCGGTGGGGGTGGATGAACAGGACCCCGTGGTGTTGCCTCTGGATGAACATGACCCCGATCGATCGAGCCGGTTGGGACTGGATGAACAGGACCTCGTGGAGGGCTGGATGAACAGGAGCACCCCGTGGAGGGCAGGATGAACAGTAGACGGTGGAGGGCAGGATGAACAGTAGCCCGTGGAGGGGTGGTTGAACAGGAGCCCGTGGAGAGGGCTGGTTGAACAGTAGCCGGTGGAGTAGCGCGTGGTGGAGGCTGGATGAACAGGAGCCCGTGGATGAACAGTCGCAGGTGGAGGCTGGAGGAGGTCGATGGTGGATGAACAGTAGCTCGTGGAGGCTGGAGAGGGTCGACGGTGGAGATGAACAGTATCCCGTGGAGTCCCGTTTTGCGGTATGCCACACCCCTCCCGATGAACAGGACCCCCGTTTCGACCATAGCGCTCCAACACAAGTTCGTTTCCTCCGTTTTGTGGTACGCCACACCCCTCCCGATCAACAGGACCCCCGTTTCGACCGTAGGAGGTCCATTTCCTCCGTTTTGCGGTACGCCACACCCCTCCCGGTGAACAGGATCCCGTTTCGAACGTGGCCGGTCGAACACAAGGTCGTTTCCTCCGTTCTGTGGTACGCCAGGCCTCGTTTCCATTGCCTGTTCCGTCCAAGCCCTCCCGATGAACACGACGCATTCCGTTGCCTCCCCATGAACACGACGTATTCCATTGCCTCCCCATGAACACGACACATTCCATTGCCTCCCCATGAACACGATGATGACGCTGTTTCCCCGTTCCGACCCAGCCATGCACACGAGCCCTGGCCGTACGTATGCGCGAGTAGGCGTTCGAGACCCCGCCCGTATATACACATACATGGCCGTATTTTCTTTCTTGCACCCTGGCCGCCTCTACTACGACACGTGCGCGCCTCTACATCGACCAGTATATATGTACGTACACGTTCGCGACCAGAATGACAATGCTACGTATGCTTCGACCAGGTGGGTCCCGACTGTCAGGCACTTCCTTGCGTGCGAAGATGTAGCTGGTGGGTCCCAGTAGTCAGGGGGGCAAAATATGGTGGCCCGTCCGGTGGGTCCCGCTGCCAGGTGGAGGAATAATTATTTTGCACGTAATAAGGAGGCACTTCCTTGCTGCGGCCGTGGACCCAGCTGTCAGCCTCTCCACGTACAGTCCACGTCCGATGGAAGCCGTTCCTTGACCACGTTGACTATGCCACGCCGAGAGCACCAGGGCGGTGGACGACGGTGAGGCCTAGGAAGGGGACGACGCGGAGCCGGGGAAGACGCGGTAGTGGATGCCCACGCGTAGAGGAGTACAAGGGTTCACTGGTTCGCTGTGGTGTGAGGCTATCATTGCCGCAGAATAACAGGGGGTGTGGGTGAGTAGAGGGATGGCCTGGCCAGTGGTGGGAGTAGTAGGGGACGGTGAGGCCTCCACCGCATCGCAGCCGGCCACGGGAGGCAGGAGCACGAGGCACGACCGGTGCTGGTTTGGGCGGCTGGAGAAAGAAGACCAGAGGTTGAAGAAACACTACGGCCGTTGGATGGACATCATACGGTCACTGGAGCTAGAACCGTGCATATTGACTAAGTTGACAAAGCCCTCCGTCCCCGTCAACTTAGTAGGCCCACAAGTCAGCCTGCCACTATACCGGGTCCCAGCTAACAGGGGGAGCATTCATTTTTTTTGTGCGTAATAAGGAGGCACTTCCTTGCGTGCGAAGATATAGCTGGTTGGTCTGAGCTGTCAGCGGCGGTAACGTTTTTTCGCGAAATATAGAGGCCCTTTTGGTGGGTCCCTGATGTCAGGTAAAGGAACCATTATTTTGCGCGTAATAAGGAGGCATTTCCTTGCGTGCGGCCGTGGACCCAGCTGTCGGCCTCTCCACGTAAAGTCTACTTCAGATGCATGTCGGTCGTTGACCATGTTGACCAGGCCACGCCGAGAGCACCAGGGCGGTGGACGACGGCGAGGCCTAGGAAGGGAACGACACGGAGGCAGGGAAGACTCGGCAGTTGTTTCCCACGCGGAGGGGAGTACGACTGTACGAGGGTTTACTGGTTCGTCTGCCGTCGTCGGAGAATAACAGCAGGTGTGGGTGAGTAGAGGGATGGCTAGGCCAGCGATGGGAGTACGGTGGGGCGGTGAGGCCTGCGCGGCAGCAGAGCTGGCCGCGGGGAGGAGGGAGCAGGCAGTCCCGTCGGCGCCTGTTTGAGCGGCTGGAGCAGGAAGAGCAGAGATTGAAGAAGCACGACGGCCGTTGGATGGCCATCCAACAGTCACTGCTTGTGCGTCAACCTTTTTTTAGGAAAGCCTCAAATCTGTGGAAAATAGCATATAACCCATCTGCCATTATTTCTAATAATTTACAGCCCATTTGCTAATTATTAAGGTTTTTTGGAGCCCATATTCTTTTTGTTAGCATTACAACCCATATTGTGGCCACGGTTAAAAAATTATACGAAATTTTGCATATTTCGGTGCGGTCCGAAGTGTTTTTAATCCCGAAATTTCGACTCACATTCAAACTGATTTTAAAAATAAATGTATATCAATATAAAATCCAACAAATTCTCCACGCATAAAAATTAATGTAATTACAAATCTCGAAATGAAAAAAAAGATATTTGAAACTAATTGCCGGTTTGATGTGTTTTAAAAATGTACAGCCCATTTCTCATTACTGATGGGCTTTCTCGGCCAACCGAATGAAAGCTCTCTCCGTCTTGAAAGATTTGTAGCCCAACAGGCCTGACAAAGTGACTTACTTGGCAAATCCCAAAAAAACTGGGCTGTGGCCGTGGACCCAGTTGTCAGTCTCTCCACGTACAGTACTCTTCCGATGGAATGTCGTTGACCACGTTGACCACGCCGCGCCGAGAGCACCAAGGTGGTGGACGACGGCGAGGCCTAGGAAGGGGACGACACGGAGCCGGGGAAGACGCGGCAGTGGATGCCCATGCGGAGAGGAGTACGAGGGTTCACTGGTTCGGCTGTGGTGTGAGGCTGCCGTCGCAGCAGGGCCTGGCTAGCGGTTGGAGTAGTAGGGGGCGATGAGGCCTCATCGGTAGCACAGCCGACCACTGGAGGCAGGAGCAGGCGGTCTCCCCGGCGCTGGTTTGGGCGGCTGGTGCAAGACAGCGGACCGTTCGATTCAAATCCAACGATTACTGCTGCTAGAATCGTTTGTTGACTAAGTTGACAAGCCCTGCGTACGCGTCAACTTAGTAGGCCAACAGGTCAGCCTCCCAACTGGTGCACCCCAGATGTCAGTGAGAGGAATCATTTTTTTTCGCGTAATAAGGAGGCAGTTGATTGCGTGCGGCTAGGCCAGCGGAGGGAGTAGGGTGGGCCGGGGAAGCCTGCACGGCATCATAGCGGGCCACAAGAGGAGGGAGCAGGCAGTCCCGCCGGCGCTAATTTAGGCGGCTGGAGCAGGAAGATCAGAGATTGAAGAAGTACATCGGCCGTTGGATGGACATCCAACACTAACTGCTGCTAGAATCGTGTGTTCACTAACAAAGTCTTGCGTAAACAAGTCAGCCTCGAAATCTGTGGTGTGTACAGCCCATTTGCTATTATTTTTATAATTTTTACTCATTTTTAATTCATATGGAATTTATTGCAGCCCGTTTTCCATTTTTAGAATTGTTGGCCATTTTCTGGTCAGTACCAGGGTCAAAAAATTAACTAAATATATGGGAAATTTTGAAAATTCGCAAATTTTTGTTGGGGAACGAAATATTCTTAATCCAAAAATTAATAGCCATACTAAAACAAATTTAAAAATAAATTAGTACTATGTCATGTTAAATCCAATGAAATACGTATAAGATATCACT
Organism: Triticum urartu; assembly: GCF_056163025.1. Taxonomy (NCBI): domain Eukaryota; kingdom Viridiplantae; phylum Streptophyta; class Magnoliopsida; order Poales; family Poaceae; genus Triticum; species Triticum urartu. The sequence goes on along the minus strand of NC_141873.1, from coordinate 354,521,878 downwards.
GAAGAACAAAAACAAAAAAAGGAACTTATATCCCATTTGCTATAAATTTTTTGGAATTTTCAACCCCTTTTGATATTACTTTTAACAGACATTGACCATACTCTTAAGCCAGGCCGGAATGCATCCCTCCTCGTCTTGAAAGATTTGCAGCCCAGTAATTCGGAGAAAACAAATAGGCCTAGCTTGGGTATTCTTCAAAAAGAAATACTGGGCTACCTATTTTCCCAATGAACTGGTGCATGAGCATTTAGCTTTATTTATTTATTTACTTATTTATGTTTAAGGGACCATGAGCATGTACCTGGGCCGGATTCATGTGAGAGCCTCCCTTCTAGTTAATTATGGGCTTCTCTATTGGGCCTTCATCAGTGGGCTGCATGTTATCAACAAGTGGAAAATGTGTTCCGAGTTTCAAAAAAATGTGTTCCGTACGATAAATAGTATGCGCTACGTACGGTACGGGGCACTAAAGGATCGAACCGTGCAACGATTTCAAAAACATTGTGTTTGTCGTTCTAACAACAAATTTATTCAACCAACAGACGAAATATACTACTGATTGTACATTGAAAACAGCAGCAGCAGCAACCAGGGCTGGGGGTGCAACAGAAGCAGTAAGCAGGCCAGAAGAGTGAAGATGCAGCTCTCTCTTCCAAACCAAACATCAGCCATCATTACAAAAGGGCTACCAAAAAAGAACAAGTGTATGCATCAAACTAAATAAAGATCCTACTATGCCAAGTGTATGCATCTAACTAACTGGCTTAGTTAGACGTTACTATTTATTAAGCTATGGAGATTGGCTGATGGCTTGAACCAGATGGGTGCCTGACGGGGGAAACTCCAGCCAGTAGGTCGAAGTCTGATACTTGCGACCCTCTCTCCTACTTTGGGCTGCAGAGCGCGGCGGCACATATCAGGGTATGGTGCATGCAGAGACGCATGGTACGCTGTGTACACACAGTTTTGCCTAATGAACGAAACCGCGCTACCATCATGATCCTTGCCGTCAGTTATCTCCTGGTTAATCGGATAATTCAGTCCGACAAACAGAGAGCGTGTATCAAGGCTACTTACCAGCCTCCAGTCAAAAATTCCTGAAGGCCCAGAGAAGCTGGGATCCTTCTCAAATACCTTGCAGTGACTGTGATTGTATTCCGCGAAACAACACGTCCGGTACGTGCGAACGATCATCAATCTTTCGTCGTCGTCTGATCGAGCTAGGAACCACCTGCAACTGCCATGCCGCTTTTCTTTGAAAGGTTCTGGGATTAGGAAGGGTAGGGACACCAGGCGTCCTACAACATCATATCAAGTTGGAGTCAAATAAAAAAGGGCTCTTGGTTTAGTCAATCTTAAGAACAGCATGTTATGAGCATGAATATTTTTTCAGCAAATGTTGACAGTAATATAAGCAAGCCATCATCATATCATAGGAAAGTAACATACTGTTGTAACAGCCATTTGTAGCGATGACTGGAGTAGGCCAGCAATACGTCCAGCCATAGAAGGAGTCGACAGCGTAAATGAAGCCCTTGTGTTCAATGGCATCAGAGAACCATGGAGGATGTATGATCCTGCGATGGATGTGCAGATTTATCCACTTACCGCAGTGACCTGTCAGATAGGCGAGACCGCGGTTGAAGAACGTAATTAGCCTGAAGTCTGTATAATTCGCAGATCTTATGGGCACTTGGCAGATTACAACCTTGAGCAAATCAAACTTGGTATCATGTTGGCTACTGTAAGATTTCGAGTATTCTGGGCCGCGGTGCCAAAGTAGTGCAGTGTTAATCGAAGGAAGGGGGATTAATCGCCGGGTGTAGACCTCCACGAGCATCCAGCTACCGCGACCGTCAACGAGCACCATCCAAGACGTGTTCATGCCGACCCATTACATACCGTTAATGTAGTCGAGGCTGACGGGGATCGGATCGCAGTCAAGGGGGTTGATGCTCGCCACCCTACGATCATTATGCTGCGTGACACGCCGTTTCTGAAGATCAGGCGGCATCAGCAAGCAAGGAGCTGGCTTAAAAAGCTCCGGCATGAGGGCTTTGAGTAAACGGTACAACCCCGACGAGCACGCGGCGAGCGGCATGGTACTCAGATTGTCCACACGCGAAACAATGAGTTTGATTACCTCTGTGGGGAGCGAATTCCAGCCACTCTTTCGGCGGACGCTGCTCGGTTCTGCCATTGTTAGTGCTTGGATTTCGGACGAGGGGGGGAGGCGCCTTAGCGGGGATGGAAGATTGGACGAGATTATGTGCGGACAAAGATGGAGAAGCGAATATGTGCTGCGGGAAGTGGACAGATGATGATGACTACAGCATGCCGCTTGACTTACGAGACACAAACCAGCAGCGTAGGGTCATGTCGATGCCAGACAACTTGCTTGAGTGATCACGGTATTGGTACTCCCTACAATGCTATGCCCTAACTTGCTTGAGTAGAGTAGTAGAGTAGGACTCTGCTCTACTACTAGCACCGGAGGAGTAGTATATTCTAATCTAAAATAGTTACAAACTTCAATGCCCGAGCGTGGAACGACTACGAACCGTGCTCAAAGACCGTGTCTACATGGTGTTTGGACATGGGCGACAACCTCAACGCCAACGGTGCTGCTCCCGTTGCACCGTATGTGTTTCTGTCCTTCCTGTTCGAAATCGTGGTAGAATTCATGTTTCTACTCTGTATCCTACTACTATGCTAGTCCACATGATTAGTTTCATCTCTGTTATAGCCGTCATGATTTATTTCGTGCTTATTCGGATTAAATCTCGTAGTAACTTGCTCATATATTCAACTGGCACAACGTCCCCTACAGCCACTCCTGTTTCATGGACGGCCTGGTCGATGTTGGAATTTTGCTAGTAGGCCTTTATAAGGTGAGCTCTTCTACCACTTGTATGAGCATGTGAAGAGGAGACCTACACGCGCGCTCCTCCTCCTCGCTCGCCTCGCCACGCCACACCTCGTCACGACGTGCCGCGGGTTGCGGGATTGAGCCGAGCCGAGGACAGAGCTATACTCCCACGACCTACCCAGCCCGCACTATATAGTTTCTCACCACCGTTCCAGATCATTATGCCACCAAGAAAGTCTTCTCCATCCCTCCTTTCGGTGTGCACCGGGAGAAGGGACATCAGGCCTCCGGAACCCCACCTCTCGTGATCCTGTACGGGAGAGGGGCGATCAGGTTTTTGGGGAGCGCACTCGCGCGACTGCTGGCAGCGACGACTTCGCGAACGACGACTTCTTCCCCGACCTCGGCAACCTCATCCTCGACATGGGCGACAACATCAACGCCGGCAACTAGTGAGATACAGGGTGTAGGAAGTGGTTTGGGAATTTGCATGCCTTTCCAACCAGTGAGATACTCCATACAAAGTACGACAGAGAAATAACCACAGAGAAGGAAGCTAAAAGTAAACAATCAAACGAGCATTTTTGCATTTGTTTTGCATTGAATCGTTTCACAAGCTTGACTAGTGTTGTTTTTCTACTTTTACAAAAACCGCATCGTAATGTTAAAACGTGCATTTGCACGTACATAAGTAATAGTAGTACTCCCTCCGTCTAGGTGTATAAGTCTTCCCTCCTTCTTGGTCACGGTGCACAACCGAAGATGACTTATTGACCTGGACGGAGGGAGTAGCACAGTCTGCAAGCATATATCGAGAGAGATGTGTAGTGCGATAGTATATAGTAAAGTTTGTGCTATATGCACGTACTTGCAAAATGCATACAAATACACAAGGTTTCCAAACTTTCCCTTTTACATACTTAATTAAGGACGCTAAAAATTCCTGAATGTTCGGGATTTATCATTTGCGTCCCAAAACTAATGAGATCGCCTTACGAAACAAAAATTATATTCCTCCTAAAAGCCATGGCGCTTGCAGGAGCGCTTGCGGCACGCCACGAGTGCCCTGGTGCGCGGCCATTTCCCAGCGCGCCAACACAACGCCTCTTCCTCAGCCTCGCAACTCGCGAGGTGCTGATTGGCGGCTTGCCGGTGGGCGAGCGCGATCTCACCGGTGTGGTGATCCGGCGCCAACAGGTACTCCTCCTCGCTGGAAGCTTGCACCCGGTCCATGTACCGCCAAGCATAGATGAGGTGCTTGGGCCCGACTGCACTTAGGGCGTCGGCACGGGCGTCCTCCGCCACCCTCACGGCCCTCGCACGAGCCTTCTGCTAAAGAGCCAATTGCCTGACTCTCTCGGACGCGACATAGGCCTCCCAGGCAGCTTGTTCCGCGGTGCGCTTCTCTTCCTCGGCCTTCTTCTCCGCCTCTATTTTGGCGCGCTCTGCTGGAGGCAAAGCCTCCCACAAGGCGACATCCATTTCTTTCCAAAGCTCCTCAAGTCCGGGGGGCTCGGCGGGCAGCGCGGCGTTCTCCTCGTAGCGGGGAGCCGACACGTCCTTCGGCGCACGTGCTGGCGAGATTGGGAACACCGACGCGTCCACCTCGATGCGTCACGGCGAGGAGCGGAACGCCGACGCGTCCTCCTCGACTAGTGGCGGTGAGGAACGGAACGGCGACGCGTCGTGTAGCGGCGAGGAGCGGAACACCGACGCGTCCTCCTTGACTAGTGGCGGCGAGGAAGGGAACGACGACGCGTGACCGTCCGCGCGGTGCAGCGAGGGGCTCCTAGGGCTTGGGAGGGGCGATGCCATGGTGGTCGATGTGAGAGGGAGGGGGAGGAGATAGCGATGAACGTGAATGTGGGGGGGAGGAGATAGCGATGTCGTGGGAGGTGCAGTATTTTACTGAGCAATGGCACACCTATGTAAGATATGGACTGAGCTGCACTGACTTAACTACCGGTCCAGTTGCGTCACTGACATGTGGGCCAGACCCCTGTTGGGCCCATATGTCAGTGACCGAATGCACCTGCAGTTAAGTAACAGCTACGTGGGCATATTTGTTGGAGTAAATTATGGGGGAGCGAAGGGGTGGAAATATTGCTGGTCACAACGGATTGGACGAGCGCGGGGGGAGGAGAGTCATGCATGCAGATTTTTTCACACGGGGTGGAGTGGTGGGACCACCGGAGGGAGAAGGAGAGTTTGGCAGGCATATTGTTTTCACACATGGAGAGGAAAAGATTTGGAGACGAACGGGCTTCCTGCAGGTATGGGGAACGGTGCATAATAAGTCATCTTGCATGCCGGGCTAGGTATAGTCTCAAGTCATTAAAAACAAACACGCCCCACACATGTTCATATTTCAAGGTGCACTAAATTATTGCATGCGAAGATTAAGGCTGGCCATAATGGTGGTATCTTAGCCGGTATCATGCACACGGGAATAGCAAACATGCTAATGTGGCAAAGAATTAAAGAAGAGAGGGGGGTTATAGTAACTAGTGTTCATGCATGCATTGGTAAACACATTTTTTTGTGGAGAATGACAGCACTAGTTGAGTACTTTTGCAGACTTCAAAAACTATTCCACAATGTGTCAACATTCACAATGTCAAATCAATATTTTTACACTCATTATAAAACGTAGTTCTTATACTCATTATAATCAGTACTCCCTCCGTCTAGGTGAGCAAGTCATCTTAGATTGTGCACTGTGACCAAGGAGGAGGGGAAACGCGAGATCTTAATGTTTATTTGCTAATTAATAGCATTGCATGCAATGAACTAACCACTGCATATCGTGTTTGGTAGTCTCAAGTCATTAAAAGCATGCACACCCACATCTCCTATTGGTTGATATGTCAAGAAACAAGAAACGAGGTAGAAGTTAATGCACCGTGCCTAAGTGTTTTGGGAGTATTGTAGATATTGATATTTTTAGTATAAATTTGGTCATGGGATTTCATTGATGCTTGTCAAAGTGTTGACAGGTCTGTTATGCGTAACCTGAAGATGAAAGTGTTGAGCACCTTAAAGTTGATCAACAATCTTCAATTGTCAAAGATTAGCCGTTCGGCCAATAAGGTGGCACACTTAATCGCTAAGTATAGCTTTGACAATAGATTAGATGGTATTCTTGTAAATAACGTACCACCCTGTGTGGTGAATATTGTATCGAATGAGTGTACCGGTGTGGCTGGTTAATTAATATAAGGTGGTGTTCAAAAAAAGTATAAATTTGGTTAAACACTTTGCAAACGGTTGAGGGGAGTAAAAAGGACCAGAGGGAGTATCATGCATGCGGAGTAGGTAAAAAAAATTGCTTGTCTAAAAAAAGGCAAAAAAAAATTGCTCATTTATAGCCGGTCGAAGTCTCAAAGGGCGTGACCACGCGAGGGAGGCGAAGGTCGTGGGAGGCGCGACGTTTGACGGAATTAAGTGAAGTTACATCCACGCGCCGGCATGGCGTGCGAACAAGCAGAAGCTATACCGTCAGGCCTACGATATGGGTCTAGTAGACATGACATCTAGTGGGTCCCGCATAGTTCTCGAGAACTCTTTGGGGGCTTGCAGCCGTTTATCCACCAGGCAAGCCAGCAACCCCACGCCGTCCGCACGCCCTACTCGTCCCCGTCTTCTACCTTACAACAGTTCGCTCCCAGTCGTCCCGTCCTTTCACATTAGTTCGCTCCCAGTTTTTTTGCGGGGTACAACAGTTCAACTTCTCTTAACCCTCCTCCAAAATCCATGGCCTCCCAAATCTCCATGGTCACCGCTGTGTACCAGGTTAGAGCCATCACCGACGATCAGTTCATCGTCATCTACACACGTGGATCCGAGACGGTGAAAGCATGGCTTGCTCGCTTCCTACGCATGTTCAACAGTTCAACGGATGAGTGGGTCGCTGGGCTAGATGTTGAGTACACCACAGTCCTAGGACGAGAGAAGGATCTAAAGGACGAAGAGAGGAAGAAGCCCGTTGTGATCCAGGTTTGCGTACATAACGTTTGCTTGGTCTACCACATATGCCATGCCGACGTTGAGTGCCAGAATTTTAAGAACTTCCTCAAGTACAAAAGAGTGAAATTCGTTACTGTAGGCTTTAAGAACGACAGTGACGTCCTGCATCGGATAGGTCTCATTGTAGGCCAGCCCTTCGATCTCCAGAAGGCAAGCCTGGTGTCCTCCTCTCAACCTTCAACGCTGACCCTAGCAGCAGCCATGATTGATCCTTCGTACGCTAAACTGAAGAAACCTCATCACGAGTTTCATCATGCATGGGAGTCGAAGACATTAGATGAAGATCACATCCTGTACGTAGCAATGGATGCCTACCTTTGTTTAAATATCTACAAGGGTTGGATGAAGAAGCAGAGCCCACTGTCCGGTTCAAGCAAAGAAGCGTCGGCGAAGAGGAAGAGGAAGAGGAAGAGGGACGAGGATGAAGTCAAGGACGTGGACTCGGACTCCAAGTAGGTGGCAGTGCCGTCGCTCATGCTGGTTCTACTGCAGTGTCAAGCGTACTAGTTGCTTATTAGTTTATTTTCAAGGGTGTGTTGTGCTGAGGCCCCAGCAGAACTATGTTTATGTTCTTTCTCGTTATTTGAACTCTTTAGTACGTATAGTAGTACTAGTACTATGTCTTACTACTGTTCTTCTTGCAGTTGGTACTACTGCTCGTATCTTCGTGTTCCTACTATACTTAATACGTTCGTACTAGTAGTATCATTTGGGTCAGTCGATTTGTGAAAGAAGTTCGACGGAGCGAAGGAAGAAGACGGCAGAAGAGGTGGAAGAAGCCCTTCTAGCCATCCATGTTGCATCAAACGGCTCACATGAGTCGACTGACCCAAATTGCTCCTTCAGATTGTAGGATCCACGTGGCATTCCAGGTCTCTAAGGTAGATTCCGCGTCCGCACCCGGTTTGCAGGCTCGACGCGCGCGCGACCGGCTTCCGCCGCGACAGCCACCATGCGCGCCTCCTCCGCACGGGCGGAGACGACAATGACACGCTAGGTCCTCCTCGCTGGCGTGCTGGAGCACGCGCTCGTCCTCCTCTTCGTACGCTGCGTGCATAGACGCGGCTCCACCAGTTGCTCACGTGCTTGGCAGCGCGGCGGCATCACGAGGAGGGACTGCAGACGACGTAAGCGGGCGAGCCTTAGGCTTCATGGCACAGGGATGGCGGCGACACGGCGGTGATGGGCGAGAAATTGTTGGCCGGAGCAGGCGGGCGCCGGCATGCGCAACGGTGGCGGCGGCATATTGATGAGTGCGCGTGTGGGAGCTTACTTTAGTTTTATATATAAGGTTGGTCAAACTTAAAAGAAAACCGTACTAGTACACGTAAACATTAGACTTAGGCAATGCTTTTATTAGTTACTAGCTTATGTTCTTGCCCATTGTGACCAGCCTTAGTACCATGGCCACGATACGGAATCCTGTGCAAGCGCGTGAACCGCGGCTGCGAGGTCGGTCAAACGGTGCGTCACCGTGTCGTGCTCGAAGGACATCCACCGAACCTTTTTGTGTGTGTGAAAACAATCCTCGAATATTACTCAACTTTTTTTCCTGTGAAAGTTCTTGACGCTGCAATATTTCCATATATTTGAATTTATCTCTAGTTCGTGTTTATTTGGATTTGGACGTTTTAGGTGCGCCCTAGTTTTTTTAATACTGATTTTGTGTGTGTGACTGAGAGAGAACGTGTGTATGTGTCCATATGTGTGTTGTGGCGGAAGGGCAATGTGGAGACGGTGTGCGTGTGATACAGACATAGAGAGATGTGAATGTGCAAATGATCGTGCATGAGTGAGACATAGACAGATGCCGATACGTTGTGTATACATGAGAGAACGGTCTTCTAGTTTACTTGTGTGTGTGTGTGAGAGAGAGAGAGAGAGGGAGAGAGAGACAGAGAGAAGAGCATCCGTAACACAACAACCATCTCTCTCGATTCGTCCGTCCCTCGCACGGTCGCATGCAACACATGCATCAACGCGCACATTTTGACACCCTCACCCGGCCCCTGCCCACCTCAAGGCCCGCACAATCTCTTCGTGAATACCCATTTCTCTCCTTAGGTTTGTTTTCTCCCAATATCTGACACACACACACACGCAGCACAACACACACACACACACTCCCCCGAGCACACAATTCATCCCCATCCAAGGTTATACGGCAACCACTCTCGCTTGTGCTTCTTTGCACCCCAACATGCACAACACCTCAATCTTCAAAGAGGGCAACGAGCAGATCGAAGACGGCGACCACACCGCGCTAGAGAATGCGGGGTCATTTGGAAGCAGGGTGATGTGACGACGGCTGACTGACTCCTCCCCCCACCGTTTCTCTATCTTGCACAAAATTACCAATCCCTCTCTCCCCTGCACAAAATTGTCAATCCCTCAACCCACGAGATCCTTCCCCTCTCGTCCATGTTTTTCCTGCTCTCTCATCAAACATGTTGTCTCTTCTCCTTCCACGTATACAGAATCCAGATGCACACGCATATCATGTATATTACATGTATGCATCTTTCTCACAGACCTAACTTCTTCCTCTCTCTTTCTCTCTCTCTCTCTCTGTCTCGTTAGGTTTGTCTCCTACTCTCTCGTCCACATACATACAATATTTCCCGCCCTATCTGCTCCATCTTCAAAAGCTCTCTCTGCACGTTTCATTCACACATTGGGATATGTCAAAATGTTGCTTCTATAATGGTTGATGTAGAGTTATGGTTGTTCTTTGTAACGCCCTCGATGCGGCTATATCTCCCACGTGTCGAAGCACGACTTAGAGGCATAACCGCATTGAAAGCAATGTCGCAAGTGAGGTAATCTTCACACAACCCATGTAATACAATAGGGGAAAAGATACATAGTTGGCTTACAATCGCCACTTCACACAAATACATGAATAAAGCATTACATCATCCAGATACAATCAAGGTCCGACTATGGAACCAAAATAAAAGAAGAACCCCAAATGCGACAAGGTCCCCGATCGACCCCAACTGGGCTCTACTACTGATCAACTAGAACGAAACAACATAAAGGACAATATCTTCATCGAACTCCTCCTAAGCTTGGTTGCGTCAACTGCACAGACTCATCGGCACCTGCAAGCTGGGTTTGGAAGAATCTGTGAGTCACGGGGACTCAGCAATCTCGCACCCTCGCGATCAAGACTATTTAAGCTTATGGGTAAGGTAAAGGTAAGAGGTGGAGCTGCAGCAAGCGACTAGCATATATGGTGGCTAACATACGCAAATGAGAGCGAGAAGAGAAGGCAAAGCACCGTCGATAAAAGTATGATCAAGAAGTGATCCTAAAACAACCTACGTCAAGCATAACTCTTAACACCGTGTTCACTTCCTGGACTCCGCCGGAAAGAGACCATCATGGTAACACACGCGGTTGATGCATTTTAATTAAGGTCAACTTCAGGTTTTCTACAACCGGACATTAACAAATTCCCATCTGCCCATAACCGCGGGCATGGCTTTCGAAAGTTCAAATCCCTGCAGGGGAGTCCCAACTTAGCCCATGACAAGCTCTCACGGTCAACGAAGGAATAGACCTCCTCCCGAGACATTCTGATCAGACTCGGTATCCCGGTTCTACAAGACACTTCGACAAGTTAAAACAAATCCAGCAACACCGCCCGAATGTGCCGACAAATCCCGATAGGAGCTGCACATATCTCTTTCTCAGGGCACACTCAGATTGTCCTAGGTACGGGTAGGCCAGCCCAGAGTTGCCCCTGGTGGTCACCGGCAGCTGACAGGTGGACCAACACTCAGAGGAGCACTGGCCCGGGGGGGGGGGTTAAAATAATGATGACCCTTGAGTCCGCAGAACCCAAGGGAAAGAAAAGGGCTAGGTGGCGAATGGTAAAACCAATGTTGGGCATTGCTGGAGGAGTTTTACTCAAGGCGAACTGTCAAGGGGTTCCCATTATTACCCAATCGCGTAAGGAACACAAAATCCGGGAACATAACACCGATATGACGGAAACTAGGGCGGCAAGAGTGGAACAAAACACCAGGCATAAGGCCGAGCCTTCCACCCTTTACCAAGTATATAGATGCATTAATTAAATAAGATATATAGTGATATCCCAACAAGTAAACATGTTCCAACAAGGAACAAACTTCAATCTTCACCTGCAACTAACAACGCTATAAGAGGGGCTGAGCAAAGCGGTAACATAGCCAATCAACGGTTTGCTAGGACAAGGTGGGTTAGAGGCTTGGTTCAACAATATGGGAGGCATGACAAGCAAGTGGTAGGCATCGCAGCATAGGCATAGCAAAAGAGCGAGCATCTAGCAAAGCAAAGATAGAAGTAATTTCGAGGGTATGGTCATCTTGCCTGAGATCCCGCAAGGAAGAAGAACAAGTCCATGAAGAAGAACAAACGAACGTAGTCGAACGGATCCTCACAAACGTGACGTTACCGGAACCAACCCGAAGAAGCAAACACTGGAAAGAAGCACACAACATAGTAAACAACCAACACATGAACATGATATGATATGCGGGATGCGGTATGCGATGCATATGCATGATTCGACAAGGAATGCATGAACCTGGCCTCAACATGGAAATCCAAGTGTGCCACTGGAAAGGTGAGATGAAATCACTTGAAAACGATATAAAGATCACCGGAATCGGAGTTACGGTTTGGAAATGGCAAGCAATTCAAATATGACACCGGTCTGCGATATACAGCAAGTAGTCATCTAAATGCAACAAGATGAGCATGCTACGGCACTCAAACATGACAACAAAATACATGGCAGGGATCCACTCAAGATTCTTAACAAAAGTCTAGCACTGAGCTACGGCCAAATCATCCATTAACAGGTTCAAACAAGTATGATGATAAACAGATTTCAGACTTAGTGAAAACTAGAGCATGCTGAAACAGATATCAAGTAGGCATGTTTACGAGCTCGATGCACTCACTACAGAGCAAGTCATGACAATCTAAGCATACACCCGTCAAGAATACACAAAATACAAGCTAGACATGGCAAGAACAATAATATAGCATGCACGGATCAACTACAACATCCTCGGCAAAATCGCTAACAAGTAGACAATCTGCCCAGATTCACGAAATAGCAAAAGTAGAGCTCGATTGACTCAAGCTAGGGTGCTCCATAATTGCAAACAAAGACATGGATGGATAGAGCACCACAAGATTAACAAAACATTCTTACTAATAATCCTAAAAAGAGGCACTGATCACTAGGAAACAACATGAACATATGGCATAATGAAATAAACAGTCCAAGGACTTGGTGGAAATGCTAAGTCCCTGAAATCAGCATTACCAAGTGCCTCACTTTGCAAGATTGTGCTAGTCACCACACACATCACAAAAATACATGGGTTGCACCTCTGGAAAGATGGCAAAACCGTTAACAAAACATATGTAGAGCTCATGGGCATAACATGCACACAATAATCATGGCAAAAATGACAAATATCCAATTGGAGCAGCAGATCTGACCATTAACTCAAATAGCACTCTTCTAACAGCATTTTGGGAATCAAGATGAACTCAAATGAAAATGATGCAATGGAATGAAATGATGTACTCTCTGAGACGAACATTTTGATATGCTATATGCATGAATCGGAGCTACGGATGCAAAGTTACGGCATGAAGAACATGGGCACATGAATCTGGGAATTTCGGGGACTTAGTGGAATTTTACCCCGCGGGAAAAATCAACGGGTGGACGAGGTGGTTCCGGGACGAAGCGATCCGGGGACGGGCGCGGGCGTTTGGTTCGAAGGGCTGGTGGATCTGATCCCGATCCGCCAGATCCGGCCGGATCGAACTCCGGCGATGGCGGCGGCGGCCGGCGACCGGAGCGGCGCAGCGCGGTGGCCGGCGTAAGATGGCGGCAGCGGCGACCTCGGGCAGGAGGCGGGGTCGCGTAGGGGCGAGGACGCGGGCGGCTCGCGCGGAGGAGGTCGCCGGCGGGCGAGGGCGGAGATGGGCGGCGCCGGCGGATGGAGGTGGTGGCGCGCGCTCGCCGTACTGCGGCGGCGGCGGCCCACGACGGCGGCGCGGCGAGCGGGGCACCGCGGTCGGGGAAGAAGAGGGAGCCGGGGCGCACGGGCGCGGCCCAGATCTGCGACGGGGAGGGCCGGACACGGGCCCGGCGGGCTTCGGCGGGAGGCGGCTGGCGGCGATGCCACGTGGCAGGATCCGGTTGGATGCGGTGGCGGGGAGGGCGACGTGGCACGCTCCCATTGGACGGGGCGATGTGGCCGGCGGTGGTGGACGTGTCCGCCGACGAGACGGACATGTCCGGCGGCGCTGAGGGAGGAGTTTAGGGTTCATTTGCGCGAAAATTCCGGAAGGGACACATATTTATAGGTAGAGAGAGTTAGGAGAGTCCAAATGAGGTGCGGTTTTCGGCCACGCGATCGTGATCGAACGCTCTAGATGATGGAGAGGGTTTTGGGCCACTTTGGAAGGGTGTTGGGCTGCAACACACACGAGGCCTTCTCGGTCCCTCGGTTAACCGTTGGAGCATCAAACGAAGTCCAAATGGCACGAAACTTGACAGGCGGTCTACCGGTAGTAAACCAAGGCCGCTTGGCAAGTCTCGGTCCAATCCGGAAATGTTTAATCCCCACACACGAGAAGAAGGTAGAAATGACCACCGGAGGAGAACGGAGCGCCGGAATGCAAAACGGACAACGGGGAAAATGCTCGGATGCATGAGACGAACATGTATGCAAATGAAATGCACATGATGACATGATATGCAATGCATGACACGCAAGCAATGACAAGGCAAACAACAGCGAATAACTGGATGACACCTGGCACATCGGTCTCGGGGCGTTACATTCTTGTTGCATCCTACAAAGTAATAACTATGAAATCCATTTAGATTCTCATTTGACTAGGATTATGTGAGTTTGAGCATGTTGTGAAGTACTATAGACCTTGTATACATATTGGGATTCGACAATGATTGTAACTATTGAATTGTATAGACCATTACATTCGAAGTCAATAGCCTAATATATTTATTTCACAATTTCAACAAATGATTAGTTCACTACAAACTAAGAAAACAAATGTGTACTCCCTCCGTTTTTATTTAAGTCCGCGTATTAGCATTGGTCAAAGTCAAGTTTTGTAAACTCTCAGAAAGCTTATAACAAAAAATATTAACATATACAATAACAAAGAAATACCATTAGATTCATTATTGAATGTACTTTCACATCATACATATTTGTTATGGTAAATGTTTATATTTTTCTATAAACTTGGTCAAACTTTAGGAAGTTTGACTTTGGTCAAACCTAATATGCAGAATTTACTACTACTACTCGCTAGTTGCTTAGCCGAAACACTCAACACGCCACACGAGGAGTCCAGTGTCACAAAATTTTGAGGTCGGCGGGAAAATCTCTCGTGACCCTGATTCGAGCAGTGGGAAGTTACCATCATAGCCTTTGGAACAGGCCTACGGATGACGCTTAGTAGGGGGCTATTTTTGTAACTTCAGGTTCACCCTACCCAGCCAACCCCACCCCGGCACCCAGAGTAGTACACCTGAATACTCCCCAATTTCTATCCCCACCGCAAAATAGACTTCTCCACGGCACCGCAACCTTCGTGCTCCTCCCCTTTACATCGGCGCACTAGTCCACCGCAGCGCATCTGCCTCATCGACGACCTTGTACGCCGCACTGGAGCCGGTCCACCGTCGTCTCGTCGTACACGGAGCCTCTTCCCCGGCATCGTCTTCCACGGTCTCGGATATGCTTCCTAGAAGCCGACGCCAAGCACAGAAGTACCACCATTGTGGACAATGAACTGACTCCCATTGCCGACCATGACTCACAGAGGCCGCCGTGACCATCGTTCTCCTCCTCGATTGGTAATGTGTGTATTGAATCACTTAGCAGTACATGTGCAGTTCCAATTTTGTTCATACCTACCCTTCAAATTTCCTAGGTGCTATTGTTCCCGTAAAAGTAATTGGTTATAGCCTCCATTGTCCAACAGAATATCAGCTTGTAATTGTGCGTCGCTCCTATATCGCGCTGTGCTTGGGTAGGTTTTTCATCTGCAACCAGTAGTGTGGCAAATGATGGAAAGGTTTTTAGAACTAGAAAAATGCCCATGCGTTGCACTCATCAAGATGCATTTGTACAGGCAGAAGAGTGCAACGCATGGGCATTTTTAGAGCATCTCCAACAGCGAGTACTTTAATGCGTTTTATCTTGTTGGAGATGCTCTCTTGGGCGTGCAGCAGCCCTTGAGAATGTAGCTGAGTTCCTGAAGAAGCGAAAAGAGCAATCAGATGCTCTCTTCACCCAAGCCAAAGAAGAGATGGAAGAAGCCAGAAATAAGCTAGTAGAGGCAGAGCAGGCTAGGCGTCTCCTGCTATCTAAAAATGTTGTCAATACAAAATTTCCTTCATAATAGCTAGGTTCAAATGTTTATCCAGTCAGCATGCATGTTGTGATGTCCGTGCATCTACTGATGTGACACAAAATGTTTTTTTCGGGTCATGTAATAACAATAATTACTTTCCAAACAATAACAGACGAAGCACTGGACATGGTATAGTTCACGCGCAAGCCCGACATTCCAAGTTCAACTTCCACATCAAACACATGTTCACAGATATCTGCACATTCATACATAATGTCCACAACCATGATTCACTTCAAATCCAAAAAAAATGTGAGGAGAGTTATAAATAAAGAAAATCCTCTACTAGTTCCTGCTACCAGTGCGAGCACAACAAGTCAAGACCATGCGTAAATTAATTATATTTTAGTCATTTTTTGTGTTCTAAAATTCCTGCCAGCTCACAGAAGGACGTGTTATCGGCACATGCGCGGATTCAATGAAGGTAGGCGGGGTAGTCTTAAGCTGGTTGCACGCGGCGAGGAGGCGTGCTCAGCCGGGCCTGCAGCGAGTGCGGCCCTCTTGGCTGGCGCGCCAGTTCAATGCCTGCGCTATGAGAGGTCGCGTCCGTGTCAGAGCAATCACTCCCTCCAGTCCTTTTTTGTTTGGGTATAACAAAATCTCATTTTCCATTCACATTTTACAAGTAAAGTTCGTGGACAAACTTTGACCCAAAGTACGATGGGGACTAGTAAACCAGAATGGAGGTAGTAGTTTTTTTAATCGAAGAAGGGTTTCCCCTTCCGATTTTCATTAAAGAAAACCAGCATCTAAATCTAAACCATAGTATTTGCCCGAAAAAAATAGAATACAAACGGGATTCGAATTGAGTTGGCACGGTAAACGTGCACTCTGCAAAATTTGAACGAAGCAGGGAAAGTCGCAGTAACCGCCCGAAACCAAAATCTGCGAGATGGAAATCACTACTGCCTATCCCTGCCACGCAAAGCCTATATGTTGGATTTCTATAGGTTTCGATAGGGGTAGGTTTGTAATTTCACCCAAACGTGACGTAACCGCCTCTCACCCGGATTCATACACGATGGGCGCCAAAACACAGTGTGTCCTCGGCCGAAATCGACTCCCTCCCCGATTCATATTCATACACGGTGGGCGCCAAAAACAAACTCTCGTCGGCAAATATTCGGTGTATGCGAGATTACCGTCCTATCCCCAACCGACTAGTGTTGTTGTGATGTAGTAGAAATTTGAAACGGGGGCTAAGTTTGTAAATTTCCTCGCATTTGAGAGAAGCGCGCCCTGAATACATGGTTCCCCCCTTCCTCTCTACCTCCCTTTTCCCCATTCGTACTCCGTGGGCGCCAAAACACCCTCTCCACCCCACCCTCCTCCGTCCGCCGCCGTCCGCCACCCCATCCACCGCCGTCCTCCTCCACCATGCCGGAGCTGATACCCCGACGCTGCCGTCCATTACAAGAGATCGACCTCTCTCATCCACGGCTTCGGACCGGGATCCTTGCATCCCGTCCTCTCGCTCCATCCCCGCCGTCGTCCACCTTGTCAGCGCCGCTCCTATGACCGTCTCGTCCACCGCGCCCTGCCGCCACCGTCTACCCTGGTAGATCTGCTTCCACACCGCCGACAACCATCGCTACCACAGCACCATCAAATTCTCAGCAGATGCGTACACGGCGCCGCACCAGAGGTGGTACTCTTTCGTATCTTCTCAACTTATTTATCGCAGCAAGAAAATAGATCGCCACTGCTTTACTCTGATTTCTTGTCTTGGTTGCGAAGTTGCCTTTGTCCGATTTGCACCTTCAGATCCGCCATGGCACGCTCAACACCATACTCGCAATGCTTATGGTTTTCCCCTTTTATATTCCACACTAGTTAAATCACAGTAGACTAAATTTCAAAATTGGGTCAATCGATTTTTCAGAGCTCGCCGGAGTTCGCCGGTGCGATCGAAGGGGCTCGGGTGGGGACGGTGGTTGTGGGGGCGGTGGTGGGGCCTCGTCGAACGAAGAAAACTCGACGCAGGTGGGGCGGGGGTGGGGGTGGCGGAGGAACACAGGCGGTGGGGCCGGTGGTTCGGCCGGCGGCCCGTGCGGTGTTCTGTATGGGAAGCACAGTATGTTCCTTGTCAGGAAGGGGAGCAGGGACATCTGCAGTCAACAGCTGATAGAGCTGGCCTGTACGTGATCGATAGGCTTTCAATTACTAGCGGCAATACAACACCGTAATTTCCAGCCAGTTCCACTTTCCCGATTTATATATCCTGGTTATGGTGTACCCCTGTTATGTACACTATGATCTGCCTAGTTGTTGTGTGCTCTTGTTATCATGGTTTGGCAATAAACTCTCTATACAGTATATTATGAACATATCATCTGCCAGCGCTATCCTTACTTCTGGAGCCTATTTTTTTGTACTTTTGCCAGATTATATAAATGCACGCACCATATTACAGCACACATGAGCTCTCTCATCAGAATCCAGTGATAGCACACAAGTGTTTACATGGGCGCCCCTATATTAGAATATCATCTGCATTACAAAGATAATCTCACAACTATTTATGTTTTCATGGTTCTTAGATATTATACGCAATTACAGTGAATATCAGAATCCGCGCATCAGAAGAATATTGTGGAACACTGCAATGACTTACAAAATTGGCAGCAAGGCATTGAGTGCCATTCTGGAAGCAATGAAACTCGTACACTCCCCACCTGTTGATTCTTGTTCAGAATATCATCCTAATGACTATTCTAACCTCGAGGAGTCAAGGCAGATGGCCTGTCCTGTTCACCCATCAAGGTGCCTGTTCTAATTTGGTAAGGTTTTATTGATTGCACGTATCTTGCATATGTTGTCTTGCATTTCTTCTACTTTGTTGCACCGCCATCTTCTTAGTTTACTCATCATATATGTCGAGATGCCACGCCCATCCATTATCAATACATATTCCATCTGTCATCATACCATGTTTTTCCACTCAAATGATGTTCTTGTGCATCAGACATCAAAAAGGAAGAGGGTGATTGCTGAACCTAAAGGAGCACCAGCAAAGTCCTTGAAAAACGTGGTGGTGCCGGAGAAATCAGACAACACCCCACTTATATTGGCTGTACAACCAGTGACACAAAACATAGGACCGACTCCAGCAGACTGTACCCATACTTCACTGGCCACACCACTAGCCCCACCACACAGGACCTGCACTCCAGCAAAAGGTATACCGATTTCATTTGCTATAGCACCAGCTGTACCACAGAAAAATCCCACTCCAACAAAAAGTACAGCAAGTCCACCGGCCGAAGACCTATCCCAACTGTAGAGACGGCCAATTCCTGCAGATTGGAACCCCATTCCATTTATTCCCAATTTAAAAGACAATGCTTTCAATGTTGTTAGGGACTACGTCCATATATTCCCATCATGGGAAGATTATTGTGAAGACAAACACCATTTTCACATCTTCCTGTCCAACTTACGTGTAAGTGCTATTATTCATGGCTATTATTTTCCTGTTTTCTGCTGATTGAACACATCAATGATTTACATTACATTGTTGTAACTAGGCGAGGGTCAATCTGGATAGTCATGACGAGCAAAGCTTGCTTGTGCTTTTCAAGGAAGCATTACAGCAGTATTGGTGTTACCTGAGGAAATCACACTTTGATGGCATGTCTATAAACAAATTTCCGGTGAAGTCTCCTGTGCTAAATTTAGAAGACATTGAATGGAAAAACCTTGTTATGCACTGGTCTCGTTCCCAGGATGAGGTACTGTCTATGAAATCACATGACAATTTGAACTTCTACTTTTCCACATGTGCCTTACGGATCTTTTTTGTAGGAAATCTGCTCGAATAAGAATTCCGGTTTGACAAGAATGACATGATATCGCAAATATGCTGCTCGCTGCTTTGCTCTTGTTAGTACCTGTTGTCCTGTATCACTGTACTTGCATACATACCTGGTTCATTATGTGACAGCAGTATGCATGATAGCTTGCTTATCAATTGTTCGCTCCAAATTATCTGATCTGTACGAATGGTTACATTAGTGTAGAATATATCCAATGTCAATGTTTTTTTAGCTCTGCATTGTTCTTGTAAGTACATGCTGTCCTTTATTAGTGTACTTATAATGACAAGTAGTTGTTCATGTACCACCACTCTGCAGCTTATTTTTCTTTGCCCTCCATTTTCTACACATCAGATCTATATTTTCTCTTACCATAAGGTTGGTACTGAAGAAGTTTAGCTGTGCATTGCTCTTGGTTGTACCTTTTGCCTGTATCGCTGCACTTACATTTATAGCTACTTGGTTATGTAGCATCACTCTTCATCTTATCTTAAATATTCTCCATTTTTTCATATATTATCACATCTATATTTACTCTTAACAAAATGTAGAATAAAGGCAATGCTTTTGAAGAAGATTCTGTGGTAAACTTCTTGAATTGCCCCCACCCCCCCATCAGCATGGACAAGGCCTTTATAGAGCTTGTCTTCACCAATAATGTAAGTTTGTCCATCTCAAGCCTTCAAACTTTGTTGTATATATTTGGTTCGGCATGACTACAACAGCTGTTTATTTTTGGTGTTCGCATCAAATTGCTTGTTTAAAGTTTATTATATGTAGTTCATAAACAAAAGTTCGTCCTTTCTCAATTTAAGTTTTCAGTTGTACAACCAAGTTCCTTCTTGATACCATGTAAATTAAACTATACAGAGCAAGTGATCTTCTTTTGCACTGCATGTATGCTTCTGTTCTTCATCTGTAATCCAGTGGTGTGGTGAACCTACCCACGACAACACAATGTCATATTCTGCAATGTCTTAACTATGAAAAATGTCATATCATTCTACTATTATTTAAACCGTCTCTTTATTTGCCAATCTGAAATGGTATAAATTGACAGTACACTAACCATTGATACTTATGAGTTCTTGATCTGTAATCCAGTGGTGTCGTGAAGCTGCCAACTCCTTCACAATGTCATTTCCTGCCATGTCTTGACCTGAACAATACCATATTGTGTTAATGCAAATTTAAACTGTGTCACTTTATTCGTCAGTAAGAAATGTGATGAATTGTCAGCACTAATACTTTTATGTGCAAAACCTGTCATCTGTCTGCTTGTTTATCTTTCAGAGTGAGGAAGATATAAGTGTTGAACAAGCGCAGTCTCATCATCTTGCTCAGCTGCTTGCGCTGCAGCTCCCCAGCAGGGCTAACCTTTCTTGAACTCTATTGAAGTGCTGTCGGTTTTGTATATTATTTTGTCGGCGTGTTTATTTGCACTGGTGGTGATCTTTGATGCCTAGTGTATGTAATCTTCTGTCTGCTTGTGCTTTATTATCATAGTGGCAAACTTTGATGCCCAGTGGATGTAATATGCCGTAATTTTATTATTGTATAGTATAGGTTTTTTCTTATTCACGATGCTGCAGTTATTTTACTGTATATATATCCTGTCTTCGCAGTAAACCGACCAAACCGTAAAATTACGGTACATAATCGGGCCGTCATGCAATCATGATGTAGGTTGGGCCTCAAACGTGTCGATCAGCTCACGGGCCGGCAGCAGCCCAAAATGAACCCCGGCCCATGATTGTGCGAATCAAATCACAAGCTTTTAACAGGCCGAAAAATTGTCTCGGTCCTTGTTTGGCCCAATCAGATATCGGCTGCGAGCAGGCCGGATGCAAACAGGGCTATAGTTAGGCCCAACTATATGACGGGCTTTTAACAGGCTGAAATTAATATAGGGCCGAAATGTTAAACGGGCCCTTAACAGGCCAAAACTAATATCAGGCCGAATTACTAAGTGGGCCCAAAAGCATAGCGTCCAGTTGACGGGTCGAATCTGATATGGGCCATAATTAGGCCCAAAACCTCTTAAAGGGCCAGACCTGATCTGGGCCGTAATTTGGCCCAGAACATGGTAGGCTTTTAACGGGTCGGATCTCATATGGGCCACTATTAGGCCCGGAGCGTGGCAGGCCATTAATAGACCGGATCAAATATGGGCCAACATTTGGCCCAAAACATGGCAACCAGTTAACGGGCCGGCCTACTAGGGTCCTCAAAATCTTGTGGGCCTATAGCTAGGCCGGCCCATTAATGTCGGCGAAATCTCGTGGGTCTTTAGCTGGGCCGGCCCATTATGATCCGCAAGAATTTTGTGGGCCTTTACCTAGGCCGGCCTATTATGGCACACAAAAATCTTGTGGGCCTTTACCTGGGCCGGCCCATTATGGCCCGCGAAATCTTGTGGGCCTTTAGCTGGGCCAGCCCATTATGGTCCGCAAAATCTCGTGGGCCTTTAGCTGGGCCGGCCCATCATGGTCCGCAAAATCTTGTGGGCCTTTAGTTGGGCCGGCCCATTTAAACTTGTTGGGCCGTGCCACGTGTCGACGTATCATAGGCGCCTTCTGTCCAGTGAGTGGATGACATCTGTCCCGACGATGAGCCAACACGTGTTTCCTCTAGCCAATGATGATTTTACACATGGAAAATCCCCATTGGTCGGGGCTGTTAACGGGTTATTGGATCCAAAACCCGACCCGATAGCTTAACGACGTTCCGTTACGGTGGATGCCACGTGTCGGTCACCCTTGACGAAAGCACTTCTGTGACGCGCGATTTATCGTCATGGAAGTGGACACTTCCATGATGATAATTTTGGTAATGTCATGGAACACTTCTATGACGGCACAAGTATGATTATCTTGATTCTGTCATAAATTTGTCATGGATATACATGCATGACAAAAAAAGCGACCTACTGTGACAAACACGTATCATCACGGAAGTGTATTTTTTTGTAGTGGGAAGAGGTCATATGCATTCTCAGAAGATTTTGAAGCTAAATAAATTTAGAAGACATTGACCTCATAGTGCGAAGACATTCACTCATATGTAGAGAGTTGGTTCCAGATTTGTACGAATCCACAAATAAGTACAAGTGAGGAATCTAACTACTTTGTGAAGCATAAGTGAACATACTAGGCATGCTATGAGATGTAGAACAGGATAGATCCAACTTTGTAGCAACAGAAACCACTTGTGTTGAAAAGGATGAATCTATTGGATCAAAAAGAACCGTAAAAAGTGTTTTTATTTACCACACGAGAAACTGCTTAGACGGAGTGGGAGAGGAGGGCGAGCAGTTCGATCTTCTGTGCCCTAACTTGGCGACGGAGGACACCTATGGCGACAGCGGAGAAGACGATGTCCGCGGCCGGTGTGAGGACGACGTCGGTGAGGTCGTGGCAGCTAAGCACTTCGTCGCCGACGTCATCGAGGGCTAGCGGTGGCACTAGGGTTTGTGCGAGAGTAGAAGAAGAGATAATGACTGGTGTGAGGCGTGTATTTATAGGGACAGGGACAACACAATGTTATTACACAGGTGCCCCTAGCAGTTCACATCTGAAGGACACATGGCGATCATGCAACACATAGGAGGTTGTTCCACGTTCCCACGCACGCCTGGATTGTCGGGTGGTCATTCCCGCTTCTCCGGGTTTCAGGTAAAAAGGATTGAGCATTTAAAACAGATTTAATGTTTGTCTCTGTATCTTCTGCTGACAAGGACGCAGCGAAGACATTCGACAGTTTCAATAGAATGCATATGATTTGGATAGATAGACTTAAGACGGGAGCATAGAAAGATCAGGGTCTGATCACATTCACTTAGTTCAAAAGATTCAACTAGAAGACATAGTTATAAGTGAATGTTGTAGAGGACAGAAACCAAATCAGTACACTGAAGATAAACATGAAGCCATGTTAACAATGAAGACAAACCAAATGCGAAGACTTTGCAAATGCAATGCCAACAGAAAGTATTCCAAACAAAAGTTTGGTGGTGGCGTTACCCACCGTATAGGAAATATTAGACCCAGACACGGCACACAATTATCGTGGCGCTCTGAAGTCAAATTCCGCGTTAATGTATTCACACTTAGAGTGTAAGTATTCATTAGTTGAAGATATACGTCACTTCGTGTGTTTGCACATCTAAGTCATCAACATGCATAAGTGTTAGGATGTGTGCATGATCACAGGACATTTGAGGATTCCAAGATATTTAGCTCACACCGCAACTTGCAAAACCTTTTCTCATCCAAAGGCTTTGTGAAGATATCTGCCAGCTGCTCTTCAGTGTTGACGTGAATGATATCAATATCTTCCTTCATAACATGGTCTCTGAGAAAGTGATGACAAATCTGAATGTGCTTTGTCTTCGAGTGCTAAACTGGGTTGTTGGCGATCTTGATGGCGCTTTCATTGTCGCAGTAGAGTGGCACTTGCTTCAGATGAACGCCATAGTCTTTGAGTGTTTGCTTCATCCATAGAAGCTGAGCGCAGCAAGATCCAGCAGCAATGTATTCAGATTCAGCAGTGGAGAGAGATACACAGTTCTGCTTCTTTGAAGACCAACATACAAGTGATCGTCCCAGAAAGTGACATGTGCCTGATGTAGACTTGCGATCCACCTTGTCACCAGCATAATCAGCATCCGAGAATCCAACTAGATCAAACTCTGAGCCCTTTAGATACCATAATCCTAGTGTTGGGGTGTGAGCCAAATATCGAAGAATTCGCTTCACAGCTAAGTGATGCGATTCCTTTGGTGCCGCTTGGAATCAGGCACACATGCAAACACTAAGCATGATATCTAGCCTAGATGCACATAAGTAAAGCAAGGAACCAATCATGGAGCGGTATACCTTTTGATCAAACTCTTTACCATTGGCGTCAGAATCTAGATGACTCTTGGTAGGCATTGGCGTCGTGTAACCTTTGCAGTATTGCATTCCAAACTTCTTCAGGCAATCCTTGAGGTATTTCTCTTGAGATATGAAGATGTCGTTGCGTTGCTATCATATTTGAAGACCAAGGAAGAACTTCAGCTCACCCATCATGGACATATGATATTGCTCTTGCATCATGTATCCAAACTCATCACTGTATTTCTGATTAGTGCAGCCAAAGATAATGTCATCTACATATATTTGGCACACAAACAGTTCACCATCATATGTCTTCACGAAGAGCGTGGGATCCAGGGAACCAGGTTTGAAGCCTTTGCTCTTCAGGAAGTCCTTGAGTGTGTCATACCAAGCACGAGGGGCTTGTTTGAGGCCATATAGTGCCTTGTTGAGCTTGTAAACCATGTCAGGATGTTCTGGATCTTCAAAGCCAGGCGGTTGTGCAACATACACTTCTTCTTCAATCTTGCCATTGAGAAAGGCACTCTTCATATCCATTTGATACAGAAGAATGTTATGATGATTTGCATAGGCTAGCAGTATGCGTATGGCTTCAAGCCTAGCCACAGGAGCAAATGTTTCATCAAAGTCAATTCCTTCAACTTGAGTGTATCCTTGAGCAACGAGACGAGCCTTGTTTCTGACAACTTGACCATGCTCATCTTGCTTGTTGCGATATATCCATTTAGTGCCTATGATATTGTGTTTACGAGGATCAGGACGCTTAACCAGTTCCCATACATTATTCAGCTCAAACTGTTGAAGCTCTTCTTGCATAGCTTGAATCCATTCAGGTTCCATGAAGGCTTCATCAACTTTCTTGGGTTCAGATATTGAGATGAATGCAAAATGCCCACAGAAATTTGCTAGTTGTGTTGCCCTTGAACGAGTGAGTGGACCAGGTGCATTGATGCTATCAATTATTTTCTCAATCTGTACTTCATTTGCAACACGAGGATGAACAGGACGAAGATTTTGCTCTTGCTGGTCATTGTCATCATTTGAAGGATTGTCTTCAGGATGAGCATTGTCTTCAGGTTGATCAGGTGCAGAGATGATAAGTTCCTCTTCAGGCTGTGCTTCAGACGGTATGATTTCTCCAGTTCCCATAAGCTTGATGGATTCACTGGATGAAACTTCATCTAGCACATTTGGCAGGTGCTCTCTTTGTGAGCCGTTAGTCTCATCGAACCGCACATCCACAGTTTCAACCACTTTATAGTGAAAGAGGTTGAAGACTCTGTAGGAGTGTGAATCCTTTCCGTAACCAAGCATAAAACCTTCATGTGCTTTCGGTGCAAATTTTGAAGTGTGATGTGGATCCTTGATCCAGCACCTGGCACCAAATACTCTGAAGTAACTGACATTTGGCTTCTTACCAGTGAGGAGCTCATAGGATGTTTTGTTCATAAGCTTTTGAAGATAAACACGGTTGATGACTTGGCATGCAGTATCAATGGCTTTAGGCCAGAACTTCCTTGGAGTCTTGTATTCATCGAGCATCGTCCGGGCCATCTCAATGAGTGTTCTGTTCTTGCGTTCCACGATGCCATTCTGCTGCGGTGTGTACGGAGTTGAGAACTCATGAGTGATGCCCAAAGTATCAAGAAAGTGTCGAGGCCGGTGTTCTTGAATTCAGTGCCATTGTCACTTCTGATGTGCTTGATCTTGACGCCATAGTTTTTCATGGCTCGATTGGCGAAGCGTCTGAAGACATCCTGCACTTCAGTCTTGTAGAGGATTATATGCACCCATGTGTATCTTGAATAACCATCAACAATAATGAAGCCATAGAGACAAGCAGTAGTAGTAAGAGTTGAGTAGTGAGTGGGACCGAAGAGGTCCATGTGTAGTAGTTCAGAGGGTTGAGTCGTTGTCATGATTGTCTTCGAGGGATGCTTGGCCCTCGTCATCTTTCCGGCTTCGCAGGCACCACACAAGTGATCCTTCTTGAACTTGACGCCCTCGATGCCTATGATATGATTCTTCTTTGCAAGATGTGCAAATTCCTCATGCCAGCATGCCCTAGCCTCCGGTGCCAGAGCCAGCATTCTAAAGCTTTTGTAAGAAGACATACGGCGAGCTGTGGTCCTGCTGAGAAATTTACCATTGTGATGCCCCCGATTTGACCGTATACTAATCATACACGCAAACGTGTACGATCAAGATTAGGGACTCACGGGAAGATATCACAACACAACTCTACAAATAAAATAAGTCATACAAGCATCATATTACAAGCCAGGGGCCTCGAAGGCTCGAATACAAGAGCTCGATCATAGACGAGTCAGCGGAAGCAACAATATCTGAGTACAGACATAAGTTAAAAAAGTTGCCTTAAGAAGGCTAGCACAAACTGGGATACAGATCGAAAGAGGCGCAGGCCTCCTGCCTGGGATCCTCCTAAACTACTCCTGGTCGTCGTCAGCGGGCTGCACGTAGTAGTAGGCACCTCCCGAGTAGTAGTAGTCGTCATCGACGGTGGCGGCTGGCTCCTGGACTCCAATGTCTGGTCGTAGCAAACGGGTATAGGAAAGGGGAAAAGGGGGAGAAAAGCAACCATGAGTACTCATCCAAAGTACTCGCAAGCAAGGAGCTACACTACATATGTATGCATTGGTATCAAATGGAATAAGGGTATCATATGTGGATTGAACTACAGAATGCTGGAATAAGAGGGGGATAGCTAGTCCTATCGAAGACTACGCTTCTGGTAACCTCCATCTTGCAGCAGGAGAAGAGAGTAGATGGTAAGTTCACCAAGTTGCATCGTGTAGCATAAACCTAACCGATGATCCTCCCCTCGTCGCCCTATGAGAGAGCGATCACCGGTTATATCTGGCACTTGGAAGGGTGTGTTTTATTAAGTATCCGGTTCTAGTTGTCATAAGGTCAAGGTACAACTCCAAGTCGTCTTGTTACTGAAGATCACGGCTATTCGAATAGATTAACTTCCCTGCAGGGGTGCACCACATAACCCAACACGCTCGATCCCATTTGGCCGGACACACTTTTCGGGGTCATGCCCGGCCTCGGAAGATCAACACGTCGCAGCCCTACCTAGGCACAACAGAGAGGTCAGCACGCCGGTCTAAATCCTATGGCGCAGGGGTCTGGGCCTATCGCCCATTGCCACCTGCACGTTGCGAGGGCGGTCGGAAGCAGACCTAGCCTAGCAGGCGTTCCAGTCCAATCTGGCGTGCGCCGCTCAGTCGCTAATGTCATGAAGGCTTCGGCTGATACCACGACGTCGAGTGCTCATAACTGTCCCCGCGTAGGTGGTTAGTGCGTATAGGCCAGTAGCCAGACTCAGATCAAATACCAAGATCTCGTTAAGCATGTTTAAGTATCCGTGAACGCCGACCAGGGCCAGGCCCACCTCTCTCCTAGGTGGTCTCAACCTGCCCTGTCGCTCCGCCTCAAAGTAACAGTCGAGGGCCGTCGGGAACTCAGGCCCACCACTACCTGGATGGAGCCACCTGCCCCTTCAACCCCCATCTCCAAACAGTATCACCGGTAATGTAACAGTGTAAAGTATATAGTATATTCCCGTGATCACCTCCCGAAGTGATCACGGCCCAGTAGTATAGCATGGCAGACGGACAAGAATGTAGGGCCACTGATGGAACACTAGCATCCTATACTAAGCAGTAGGATAGCAGGTAAAGGTAACAACAGTAGTAGCAAGGATAGGCTATGCAGCAGTATACGATTAACTTAAAGGAGTAACATGCTACACTAATCTAATACAAGCAGTATAGAGAAGAATAGGTGATATCAGGTGATCAAGGGGGAGGGGGCTTGCCTGGTTGCCCCGGCAAGAGAGAGGGGTCGTCAACACCGTAGGCGTACTGGGTAGCAGCGGCGTTGGTCTCGGTGTCTAGCGAGAGAAGAGGGGGAAGAAACAATAAATATAATGCAAACAAAGCATCACAAAACAAAATGAGGCAATACGCGGTGCTAGGTATGCCCTAACGCGGTAGGAGGTGATAGCGACGAAGGGGGAAACATCCGGGAAAGTATCTCCGGTGTTTTGTGTTTCCGGACAGATGAACCGGAGGGGGAAAGTTGCATGTTCACTATGCTAGGGATGCATGGAGGACGAACGGGCTGCGTATCCGGGTTCATCTCGTCGTTCTGAGCAACTTTCATGTACAAAGTTTGTCCATGTGAGCTATGGATTATTTTATATTAATTTTAAAGATTTAATTAATTTTTTTATTTATTATTATTAAATTAACTCAAATTTAGCATTATTGCATCAGCATGACATCAGCATGATGTCAGCAGTCAACGTTGACCGTTGACTTGGTCAACCTGACAAGTGGGTCCCACCTGTCATTGACTGACTACTAATTAACTTAGTTAATTAGTTTAATTAGCAAATTAATTAGGTTAGTTAAATAATTAGGTTTATTAATCACAATTAATTAATAATTAAATAATATTTTTATTTTTTAATTACTTTTTTAATTATATATTTATATATTTTTTTAAAAATCGTTCTGGGGTGGCCCCCCTGTCATTGGCCCTAGGGGCCAAAATGGGCACAGGCGCGGCGTGCGGTTGCCCGTAGGGGGGTGCGGTGGGGCGAGGCCATCGGGTGACGGCCAGCGTGCGCCGGCGAGGCCTCAGCGGGGCGGGGCCGTAGAGTAGTGGGCGGTCGCCGGAGGAGGCCGGAGGCGGTGCAGGGGCGGCGGGGCGCCGGCGGGCGTCCACTAGGCGACGAGTGGCGGCGTGCGGCGGCTTGGCAGAGCAGCAGAGCGGCAGTGGAGGCGGGGAGTGAGGCGAGGGGAAGTGGGGAGCGGCGCGGCCGCTGGAGAAGGAGGGGAAGGCGCCGGGGCCGAAGTGGGACGGCGGGGTAGTGGCGACACGGGGCTGGGCGCGGTCACGGTCGCGGTGACCGAGCGCGTACGCGGCACGTGGCTAGAGCGGGAGAGGGCGAAGCTGCGCGGGCGTAGTGGAGCGCCGGCGAGCCAGACGGGGTCGAGCGGGCGTGGGCAGAGCTGCGAGCCGCGAGGAGGGAAGGCGCGCGGCGGTCGGGACAGCGCGCAGCTGAGGCGGGGAGCGCGACGAGCGTGTGGCCGCAGGGAGGGGAGAAGGCTGGGGGAAAACAGGGGCGCGACAGTTGCGGGCGTGTGCAGGTAGACGGAGGCGACGACGCCGGCGGGCAGAGGCGGTCAGCGAGCGAGATGAAGCAGCGGGCAACCACGGTGCACGCGCGGGTGCGGTCCAGGGCGGAGAAAGAAGGGGCGCTCACGAGGGGGAGGTAGGGTCCGGGGCAACGGTGCTCGAGGTGGGTGTCGAGGACGCGGTCGACGATGAAGAGGAAGGCGAGGCATCGGCTCCGGGCGCTGTTATCTCCTCCCGATCCAATCGGGGGAGAGGGGAAGGATATTTTGTGGGGGGAGTGGGGGTGGTTGGATTAGGTTACGGGGGGAAGGGGGATAAGGGAGTGGGGCGGTGTGGGCCGGCCTACTGGGTCGTGGCCTAGTTGGGTCGGTGGCCTGCTAGGCCGGAGCCCCGGGGGTTCCTTTCCTCTTTTTTTGTTTGTTTTCCTCTTTTGTATTTTCTTTCTTTTATTTATTTTCTTTTCTGTTTTCTTTTAACTTCCAAATTATTTTAACTCTATATAATAAATAATTAGTGCCTAAATTAGTGTTGTAAATTAAGCCTCTGCCATAAAAGCTTAACTTCCAAATAAATTAGTTTAGGATTTTATAAAATACAAAAGTCATTTATTTAATTGTTTTAGCCACTGGGTTAATTACTTTTGAGCATTTAAACATGTTTTAAAGGTTTGGTTTCTCCACCAATATTTATTATGAATTACTTGCTACATTTAGAACATTTTAGTTTTGACTTTTGTAAACTCTTCTAGTTTAACTTTATTTCAAATTTGAATTTGAACAAGTTTTGAATCATCGCGAGATTATCAACAGTAATCGTGGTGACGTGGCAACCTTAGTAGAGGGTTACTGTAGCTTAATTATCCGGCGTCACAATTCTCCTCCACTACAAGAAATCTCGTCCCGAGATTTAAGAGGGGGAGTAAGGGGGAAAGGATTTGGTTACGAAATTATAACGAATCTTCTCGGTCTTGGTTGTCCTTCTCGAAGAGGTCGATCCATTACGTTGATGTCTCCATTTCTCTGCTTCATGTCATCATGATGAAGTCGGTATCCTTTCTACGGAAACTCCATCGTACTTACGAAAGAATAAAGGGGGAGTATTCGGGGAGAACGGACCTCGGCAAGGTTGACTACCTGGTCGATAACATCGGGGAAGGTGGCAGAAAGTAACTCTCGAATTGAAACTTAAGAAAATATCGAGAGCAAAGTAATGAGGTATCATGGGAAGTTTCGAGCGGGCAGGCAACCGTTCGATGCCTGAAACAGGGCGTGAAAGGGGCTCAAAGCAACGAGAATAAGTATTGTGCCCGGTAACAGATTTGATGATCTCTTGGAAGGTGGCTCATGAATTACCTATGAGGCCATGCGCGAGGAACAACCTTGGGAACAGGGGGTACATGAGAGTCAGGTTACGATCCTGTGGAACTGTGGGTTATGGGCCCACGATGTGGTTAAAAGTAGGAAAGGCATTGACATCTTGCACGACCATGTAAGCAAGGCATGTCAGAGGATAGTCTGTCGGTTATGTCGGCAACAACATCGATACCAAGGGCGAGGGACGAAGAGAACCATTTTCCTGCTTGTTGAACGAGGCGAACCAATCGGCAAAGTTCTCACCCATCGGCGGTTACCGGAATGCTATCAACAAATGCAACAGGGTCTTACTGACACGGTTGTACACCAAGGTGCTTACATAGGCAGAAGAATATTACTGCTTAGATCATGTGGATCACGAGGAAGATTAAACAAATCAATGGAAAGGAAAATGTGATCCTCAGATTAAATAGATCAATGGAAAGGAAATGTGTTTAAACACATTATTCGGGGGTATATTCTTCCCAAGGACAAGCAGAGCATGATATCCATGACAGGATATAACGTAGAAAACCAATTAGGTTAGGCCAGAGGAAGTTCACAACATTACCCAAACAACGGTGTTTGAATAATTGATAAAGGAAATTTAGCATGGCGCTTCAAATGTTCTTATCGATGATCATAGTACCACAGACATGCTTCGAGATAGCATTGACATGGTCTTCAATCAAAGGTCAGACTCTGGATACATGAAGGGATTCATCATTAAGCTAAGGAGAGGATGAGGAGGTGGCTGATGGTCTCAGCTATAATTCAACGAGGTATCCAAAAAGATGGATTTCCACAGTTATGTGAACAAGGAGATAACGTTTGTTGGATCAAATGATATAATGATGTATGCTCAAGGAAAAACATACACAATTAAACATTAGTTGAAAAGGGTGCCCAAAGTAGGGCCTTAGGTAGCATGATCAAATGTTAGAATGGTGATTCATTGATTAATTGTCTGAGAATGAACGTTCGACCATTAACTTCAAATCAATAGGGTTGCTAGAAGGGCAGAATCCAAACAACACTGCTCACCTATTGGTATCCCGGTTAGAACCAACAAGGGGACCAAGAAAGAAAGGTGATGGTGAGACGTATTACTATACCAAGAATTCTTAAGAGGTGGAGTAATCCTCATGACATTCTTGACACAAGAGAATGTAATACTCCAAGGTAAAGAAGATCAAATGCTGGATAGCAAGGAACTCAAGGTATAACACAAAACACGATCAAGTTTGTGTTGGAGGGGAAGCAATAAAGGGGTCGATGATAACACAAATCATCGAGGGCAAGGATGGTATTTCTCATCAAGAATTCGATAGATACCTTGGAAGAGCTCAGAATGTTAATGATGATCATGACACATTTGTCGAGAGGTTTCATGAAGATGTAATCATTCAACGATGACATCAAGTCGAAGGAATGATGAAGCGAAAGGTAATTGGAACCAAGGGTACGACACAAACTCGAAATCAAGTCTGCTGTTCAAGGAGAAATGATAATACGAGGAAGGTCTATGTAAGATTAGCTCACCGTCGAATTTTGTGCTACGGAAGAAGGACTAGGTAGCATAGTTAAATCCATCACGATAATGATATAGCCAAACAGGGTAGGAAGGATGTGATCGGGTACAAACTCGTAAGCAAAGAAGATTTATAATAGTTGTTGAACCGTAGTGTGGACTCGGTTCAGTTATCAGTTTTTGAGTGTTTAATAACTCAGAGCCCATGAAAAATTGGAATCAGTGAGAATGTAGTACTTGATGAAGAACTCATAAGAGGTTATGTAGTACTTGATATTATCGAGGTACCATGGTGTAATACTCAACGGAAGATCAAAGTAAAGGTTGGACTGGTGTATTGATCCACAAAAGACAAGTGCTTAAACTTGCTCGTGAAATGGGGTCAAAGAAGAACATATGGTCGAAACTACGATTGCGAAAGGCCGGATCCCAGATATAAGAACTTATACCAAGAAAAAAAAATATTTTAAGATAAGCTTTAATGATAAGATCTACATCGTGTCCATGGGCATGAACACAAAGTTCAAGGTCGACTCCCACTTCTTCAATGCATAACCTTTTCATTCACTGCTCTAGATAAAAATGATTTTAGTGTCAAAACCTACCTGGTGAATTACCAGAGGAGTATGACCCGTGAAAACTTTCGGGTTCACACAGATTAAGAAAGGCATAGGTTCAACCCGTCAGGGTATCATGGAAACATATACCACAAGCTTCAATCGTAGATACCACCAGCTCGAAAACAGAGCATGGTTGAGAAAACAGAGGATACAATTTACCGAAAGCATTATGTATCCGAGGAAAGACTCACAAGGTTATTCAATAAGGAGGACACTGTCGAATAATAATCCAATAAAGGATCTGACGGTCCATAGCGGAGCTGATGTGAGCATCGGCACACAATCAGTTGAAGAAAGGATGCAAGGGCATCAGATTATAGAACACCTGAATGATTCGATGCTTAGATATCAAAGGAATTATGATTTCCAAATAGAAGGATCAGAAGCAGACGCTCTGATCAAGGGTGGATAAGTTTAATAGACCTAAGGGTACAATTGACAGCAAACAGATTGGTCGAGAACAAGCTCATGTTCAAAAATGACGTCTGAGTCAGAAAGATAATTTGAAAGGATCAACTGATGATTGCGTGCATTCGCACTCATGTTGAATCAATAGGATCAAAATGACGGTGTCTAAGGATACTGATGAATATTGCTAGACATATGGAAAGCATCCATAATGCAAGCAGACAAGTATTGCAGAGCAATAAGCTACTAAGGATTTTTGGAGGATCGAATACTATATCGAAGACCATTGTGAAACACATGAACAATTGGGGGATGAGCGGATACTCGATAAGTGCGAGAATTATCCATAGGGGTATTCAGGTGACAAAGAACAACAAGGCAGTAAGCTTAAAGGATTATCGAAACAACGACGAGTATTTCGGGGTATCTTGTAATAACAAGACCAACTGGGGATGAATGTAAGAATAATAACTGCAAGTAGTTATCCATAAGGGTTGACGGTGGAAGGGGAATTGCAAACGCGATGAACACAAGTTCTCGGGTTAACAGCGGAGAGTATCTTCAGGGTCTTCACATGCAGCAGACGATCATCAGTAATAAGGGGCTCTCCGGGTGAAAGTGATAACGAGATCCTAATGTTAGATTTAGAAAAATTCAATTAACCCGAATAGAAGAGAGTTCAGAGTCCCAGAGTAAGGATCGAGAAGTAAAAGATCCTAATACCACTCAGATGGCGACGTGGGCCCGTAAGGCACACAGCCATGTTAGTAAAAGTTTTTGAAATGTCTAGACTCAACTTCGGCCAAGGAGTGTGGAAGGGGGATTTCTACAGGCAGTCGGTTCTGATACCAACTTGTGACGCCCCCGATTTGACCGTACACTAATCATACACGCAAATGTGTACGATCAAGATCAGGGACTCACGAGAAGATATCACAACACAACTCTACAAATAAAATAAGTCATGCAAGCATCATATTACAAGCCAGGGGCCTCGAATGCTCGAATATAAGAGCTCGATCATAGACGAGTCAGTGGAAGCAACAATATCTGAGTACAGACATAAGTTAAACAAGTTGCCTTAAGAACGCTAGCACAAACTGGGATACAGATCGAAAGAGGCGCGGGCCTCTTGCCTGGGATCCTCCTAAACTACTCCTGGTCGTTGTCAGCGGGCTGCACGTAGTAGTAGGCACCTCCCGAGTAGTAGTAGTCATCGTCGACGGTGGCGTCTGGCTCCTGGACTCCAATGTCTAGTCGTAGCAAACGGGTATAGGAAAGGGGAAAGGGGGGAGAAAAGCAACCGTGCGTACTCATCCAAAGTACTCGCAAGCAAGGAGCTACACTACATATGTATGCATTGGTATCAAATGGAATAAGGGTATCATATGTGGACTGAACTGTAGAATGCCGGAATAAGAGGGGGATAGCTAGTCCTATCGAAGACTACGCTTCTGGTAACCTCCATCTTGCAGCAGGAGAAGAGAGTAGATGGTAAGTTCACCAATTAGCATAGTGTAGCATAAACCTAACCAATGATCCTCCCCTCGTCGCCCTATAAGAGAGCGATCATCGGTTATATCTGGCACTTGGAAGGGTGTGTTTTATTAAGTATCCGGTTCTAGTTGTCATAAGGTCAAGGTACAACTCCAAGTTGTCTTGTTACCGAAGATCACGGCTATTCGAATAGATTAACTTCCCTGCAGGGGTGCACCACATAACCCAACACGCTCGATCCCATTTGGTCGGACACACTTTTCTGGGTCATGCCCGGCCTCGGAAGATCAACACGTCGCAGCCCTACCTAGGCACAACAGAGAGGTCAGCACACCGGTCTAAATCCTATGGCGCAGGGGTCTGGGCCCATCGCCCATTGCCACCTGCACGTTGCGAGGGCAGCCGGAAGCAGACCTAGCCTAGCAGGCGTTCCAGTCCAATCTGGCGTGCGCCGCTCAGTCGCTAATGTCATGAAGGCTTTGACTGATACCATGACGTCGAGTGCCCATAACTGTCCCCGCGTAGATGGTTAGTGCGTATAGGCCAGTAGCCAGACTCAGATCAAATACCAAGATCTTGTTAAGCGTGTTTAAGTATCCGTGAACGCCGACCAGGGCCAGGCCCACCTCTCTCCTAGGTGGTCTCAACCTGCCCTGTCGCTCCGCCTCAAAGTAATAGTCGGGGGCCGTCGGGAACTCAGGCCCACCACTACCTGGATGGAGCCACCTGCCCCTTCAGCCCCCATCTCCAAACAGTATCACTGGTAATGTAACAGTGTGAAGTATATAGTATATGCCCGTGATCACCTCCCGAAGTGATCACGGCCCAGTAGTATAGCATGGCAGACGAACAAGAGTGTAGGGCCACTGATGGAACACTAGCATCCTATACTAAGCAGTAGGATAGCAGGTAAAGGTAACAACAGTAGTAGCAAGGACAGGCTATGCAGCAGTATAGGATTAACTGAAAGCAGTAACATGCTACACTAATCTAATGCAAGCAGTATAGAGAAGAATAGGTGATATCAGGTGATCAAGGGGGAGGGGGCTTGCCTGGTTGCCCCGGCAAGAGAGAGGGGTCGTCAACACCGTAGGCGTACTGGGTAGCAGCGGCGTTGGTCTTGGTGTCTAGCGAGAGAAGAGGGGGAAGAAACAATAAATATAATGCAAACAAAGCATCACAAAACATAATGAGGCAATACGCGATGCTAGGTATGCCCTAACGCGGTAGGAGGTGATACCGACGAAGGGGGGAAACATCCGGGAAAGTATCCCCGGTGTTTTGCGTTTCCGGACAGATGAACCGGAGGGGGAAAGTTGCGTGTTCACTATGCTAGGGATGTGTGGAGGATGAACGGGCTGCGTATGCGGGTTCGTCTCGTCGTTCTGAGCAACTTTCATGTACAAAGTTTTTGCATCTGAGCTACGGATTATTTTATATTAATTTTAAAGATTTAATCGATTTTTTTATTTATTATTCTTAAATTAATTCGAATTTAGCATTATTGCATTAGCATGACATCAGCATGATGTCAGCAGTCAACGTTGACCGTTGACTTGGTCAACTTGACAGGTGGGTCCCACCTGTCATTGACTGACTACTAATTAACTTAGTTAATTAGTGTAATTAGCAAATTAATTAGGTTATTTAAATAATTAGGTTTATTAATCATAATTAATTAAGTCAATTAATTAATTAATAATTAATTAATATTTTTATTTTTTTAATTACTTTTCTAATTATATTTTTTAAAAAAAATCATTCTGGGGTGGCCCCCCTGTCATTGGCCCTAGGGGCCACAACGGGCACGGGCGCGGCGTGCGGTTGCCCGTAGGGGGGTGCGGTGGGGCGAGGCCATCGGGTGACGGCCAGCGTGCGCCGGCGAGGCCTCGGCGGGGCAGGGCCGTAGCGTAGTGGGCGGTCACCGGAGGAGGCTGGAGGCGGTGCAGGGGCGGCGGGGCACCGGCGGGCGTGCGACTAGGCAACGAGTGGGGCATGCGGCGGCTCGGTTGAGCAGCAGAGCGGCAGCGGAGGCGGGGAGTGAGGCGAGGGGCAGTGGGGAGCGGCGCGGCCGCTGGAGAAGGAGGGGAGGGCACCGGGGCCGAAGTGGGACGGCGGGGTAGCGGGGACACGGGGCTGGGCGCGGTCGCGGTGACCGAGCGCGTACGCTGCACGCGACCAGAGCGGGAGAGGGCGGAGCTGCGCGGGCGTAGTGGGGCGCCGGCGAGCCAGACGGGGTCGAGTGGGCGCGGGCAGAGCTGGGAGCCGCGAGGAGGGAAGGCGCGCGGCGGCCGGGACAGCGCGCAGCTGCGGCGGGGAGCGCGACGAGCGTGTGGCCACAGGGAGGGGAGAAGACTGGGGGAAAACAGGGGCGCGACAGCTGCGTGCACGTGCAGGCAGATGGAGGCGACGACGCCGGCGGGCAGAGGCGGCCAGCGGGCGAGACGAAGCAGCGGGCAACCACAGTGCACGCGCGGGTGCGGTCCAGGGTGGAGAGAGGAGGGGCACTCACGAGGGGGAGGTAGGGTCCGGGGCAACAGTGCTCGAGGTGGGTGTCGGGGACGTGGTCGACGACGAAGAGGAAGGCGAGGCGAGGGAGGCCCGGCGAGGCGGCGTCGGCTCCGGGCGCGGTTGTCTCCTCCCGATCCAATCGGGGGAGAGGGGGAGGATATTTTGCGGGGGGGAGTGGGGGTGGTTGGATTAGGTTACAGGGGGAAGGGGGATAAGGGAGTGGGGCGGTGTGGGCCGGCCTGGTGGGTCGTGGCCCAGTTGGGCCGGTGGCCTGCTGGGCCGGAGCCCCGGGGGGGTCCTTTCCTCTTTTTTTGTTTGTTTTCCTCTTTTGTATTTTCTTTCTTTTATTTATTTTATTTTCTGTTTTCTTTTAACTTCCAATTTATTTTAACTCTATATAATAAATAATTAGTGCCTAAATTAGTGTCGTAAATTAAGCCTCTGCCATAAAAGCTTGACTTCCAAATAAATTAGTTTAGGATATTATAAAATACAAAAGTCATTTATTTAATTGTTTTAGCCACTGGGTTAATTACTTTTGAGCATTTAAACATGTTTTAAAGGTTTGGTTTCTCCACCAATATTTATTATGAATTACTTGCTACATTTAGAACATTTTAGTTTTGACTTTTGTAAACTCTTCTAGTTTAACTTTATTTCAAATTTGAATTTGAACGAGTTTTGAATCATCGTGAGATTATCAACAATAATCGTGGTGATGTGGCAACATTAGTAGAGGGTTACTGTAGCTTAATTATCCAGGCATCACAACCATGTACAAATCATCTTTCTGATACCCTTGAAAGACTAGAGACTTGTCAGATTCCATTAGAACAAGGCAACGATATTTTCCAAACATCACAATCATATTCAAATCGCAAAGCATTGAGACAGACATTAAGTTGAAACCAAGGGATTCAACAAGCATCACTTTATCGATGTGCTGATCCCTTGAGATTACAACTCTACCTAGACCCAATACCTTGCTTTTACCAGTATCAACAAATGTGATGTGACTCTTGTCAGATGGACGTAAGGTTGAGTCCATGAGAAGACTTCGCTTGCTAGTCATGTGATTAGTACATCCACTGTCAATAATCCATTCTAAAGCAGCTGGTGTCATACACTACAGTGCAGTTAGGGGGATAGGCTTCACGAAGAGAATTGTGAAGCATAAACATTTGACGAGCAAGTGGATTGTGAAAGCTTAGATCGAGGTTAGGACTGATAGGGCAAGTAGCAAGCGACTCAGGAACAATATACATAATAAGACCATTTGGGCATTTGATCTTGCGCCCTACAAGATGTTTAAGGTCCCCAGCAATAGCTTCAGACGCATTTGATTTTCGGCTAGAGAACCTTCCCTGCAAAAAAGAGTTAAGCTTTCTTAGCCACCCACATCTTCAAGGGTGGCTTCGAAGCAATGAGTCTAAGTGCAGCATCTGAGAACTTTGGCTTTGGAGCCCTAGCAAATAGTCTTGAAGGTGGACAATAGTACTCATAAGAATAAGCAGAGTAGTTCTTGGTCTTATGAACATGGCGGTTTGATGAAACACGCTCATATTCATAGGCCTGAGTATGGTTTCCCTGCAAAACATTTGCGTTAGTGCGACTCAGGTGAGTCCTCTGTTTGTATGAAGCCTTTGGACCATATGAAGCCCGTGGTCTGGGGTTTGTCTTCTTCACTTGTGGTGCCATGACGACATACACAGGAAGATTTTCCAAACACTTTTTCGGCACCCAGACTTTCTTCATAGGTGGCCCATTCCTACAGTTAGTACCAATATACCTGGCAAACACTTCACCATTATGATTCTTAAACAGTTTATAGTTTGCATCAAAGGATTCATCAATGATAATGGGATTAGCGCAAGTGAAGCCAGATAGGGTGGATGGATCCACTGAAGGTTCCTTTGCAGCAACCCATGTGGTTTTGGGGTACTGCTCAGGTTTCCAGTAAGAGCCATCCGCATTCATTTTCCTTTCGAACCAAACACCCTCTTTCCTAGGGTTTCGGTTCAGGATCTGCCTTTTGAGGACATCACATAGTGTCTGATGCCCTTTGAGACTTTTGTACATCCCTGTTTCAAGCAATGTCTTCAACCTAGCATTTTCATCAGCAATAGCAGTGGTATCCTCAATAGAGGGGTTAGTTACCACATCAACAGTTGAAGATATTGCAACAGTAGCAGCAGTAGAACATCCAGCAACAGAAGTAGCGTTGTCACGCTCAACGCATTTAAGGCATGGTGGTTCAAATCCTTCTTGAGCGGGACTGATCTGTTT
Organism: Triticum urartu; assembly: GCF_056163025.1. NCBI lineage: Eukaryota > Viridiplantae > Streptophyta > Magnoliopsida > Poales > Poaceae > Triticum > Triticum urartu. The sequence goes on along the minus strand of NC_141873.1, from coordinate 354,482,442 downwards.
GGCGCGAAGTGACTCGTTTTCCTTTTGAAGATCTTCATGAGCCGCTCTCAATTTCTCAAGATCTTGCTTCCTTTGAAGATAATCATAGGAAAGCTTTTCATGAGTTGTTGAGAGCGTTTCATGACGACTTTCAAGTTCCTCATACTTAACATGAAGATTTTTTATGTCTTCAATTAAGGACTGAGATCGAGTCATTTCAGCGTCTAACAGGTCATCGCTTTTGTCTAACAGTTTTTGAATATGTTCCATAGCTTTCTGTTGTTCAGTTGCAATTTTAGCAAGTGTTTTGTAGCTGGGTTTGGAACCACAATCAGAGTCATCTTCACTGGATGTTTGATAATGAGTAGTGCGTGAGTTTACCTTGGCACCGCATGCCATGAAGCAGTAGGTGGGAGCGGAGTTGTCCTTGTCATTAGCATCAGCGTCGGTGATGAAGTCATTGTCTTTAGTGTTGAAGATGGACTTGGGAACGTAGGCTGTAGCCAGACTTGCAATGCCAGAATCGGACTCCTCCTCAGACTCCACCTCCGCCTCCTCAGAAGCAGACTCCTCCTCTGAATCCATTTCCTTGCCAACAAAAGCACGAGCCTTGCCAGATGAGCTCTTCTTGTGTGATGAAGACTTTGAGGAAGACTTGGAAGAAGACTTTGAGTATTTCTTCTTCTTCTTGTCGTCAGAATCATATTCCTTGCTCTTCTTCTTCTTCTTCTTCTCATTGTCCCACTGCGGACACTCAGAGATGTAGTGACCAGGTTTCTTGCACTTGTGGCATGTTCTCTTCTTGTAGTCATGAGGAGAAGCTTCATCATTCCTTGAGATGGATCATGAGGACTTTCTGAAGCCTTTCTTCTTGGTGAATTTCTGGAACTTCTTCACAAGCATAGCAAGCTCCTTTCCAATGTCTTCAGGATCATCAGAACTGTAGCCAGATTCTTCTTCAGATGAGGAAACAGCTTTTGCCTTCAAAGCACGAGTTTGCCCATAGTTGGGACCGTAGATGTCTCTTTTCTCAGAGAGCTGGAACTCATGTGTGTTGAGCCTTTCAAGTATGTCAGACGGATCGAGTGTCTTGAAGTCAGGGCGTTCTTGAATCATCAGGGCTAGGGTGTCAAATGAGCTGTCAAGTGATCTCAAGAGTGTCTTGACGATTTCATGCTTGGTGAACTCAGTAGCGCCGAGAGCTTGAAGCTCATTTGTGATGTCAGTGAGTCGATCAAACGAGAGCTAAACATTCTCATTGTCGTTTCTCTTGAAGCGGTTGAAGAGGTTGCGAAGGACACTGATTCTTTGATCTCTCTGGGTTGAGACGCCTTCGTTGACCTTGGAGAGCCAGTCCCAGACTAGCTTAGATATTTCCAAAACACTCACACGGCCATACTGCCCTTTGGTCAGATGACCACAGATGATGTTCTTGGCAGTGGAGTCCAGTTGAACGAACTTCTTGACATCAGCAGCGGTGACACCTTCACCAGCCTTGGGGACGCCATTCTTAACGACATACCAGAGGTCGACATCAATGGCTTCAAGATGCATGCGCATCTTATTCTTCCAGTAGGGATATTCAGTTCCATCGAAGACGGGGCACGCAGCGGAGACTTTGATTATCCCTGCAGTAGACATAGCTAAAACTCCAGGTGGTTAAACTGAATCACACAGAACAAGAGAGTACCTCGCTCTGATACCAATTGAAAGTTCTAGTTGTAACACCCACGATGCGGCTATATCTCCCACGTGTCGGAGCACGACTTAGAGGCATAATCGCATTGTAGGCAATGTCGCAAGAGGGGTAATCTTTACACATCCCATGTACTGAATAAGAAAGAGGTACAGAGTTGGCTTACAATCGCCACTTCACACAATACATAAATATAGCATTACATCAACCAGATACAATCAAGGGCCGACTACAGAACCAAAATAAAAGAAGACTACCCCTAATGCAAAAGATCCCCGATCGCCCCGACTGGGCTCCACTACTGATCAACGGAAACGAAACAACACGATGAACAAGATCTTCATCGAGCTCCTCATTGAGCTCGGTTGCGTCACCTGCATGGTGTCATCAGCACCTGCAAACGGGTTTTGGAAGTAATCTGTGAGTCACAGGGACTCAGCAATCTCACACCCTCGCGATCAAGACTATTTAAGCTTATAGGTAGGGAAAAGGTATGAGGTGGAGCTGCAGCAAGCACTAGCATATATGGTGGCTAACTTACGCAAATGAGAGCGAGGAGAGAAGGCAAAAGCATGTTCGAGAATCTATGATCAAGAAGTGATCCTAAAACTACTTACGTTCAAGCATAACTCCAACACCGTGTTCACTTCCCGGACACCGCCGAGAAGAGACCATCACGGCTACACACGCGGTTGATGCATTTTAATTAAGATAAGTTTCAGGTTTTCTACAACCGGACATTAACAAATTCCCATCTGCCCATAACCATGGGCACGGCTTTCGAAAGTTCAAATCCCTGCAGGGGTGTCCCAACTTAGCCCATCACAAGCTCTCACGGTCAATGAAGCATATTCCTTCTCCCAAGACAATCCGATCAGACTCGGAATCCCGGTTACAAGACATCTCGACAATGGTAAAACAAGTCCAGCAAAGCCGCCCGAATGTGCTGACAAATCCCGATAGGACTTGCACATATCTCGTTCTCAGGGCACACTCAGATGAGACTAGCTACGAGTAAAACTAAGCCTCAAGTTTCCCAGAGGTGGCCCCGTAGGCAGCTCAGTTCGGACCAACACTCAGAGGAGCACTGGCCCGGGGGGGGGGGTTACTATAAAGATGACCCTCGGGCTGGCCGACCCAAGGGAAAAAGGGCTAGGTGGCAAATGGTAAAACCAAGGTTGGGCCTTGCTGGAGGAGTTTCATTCAAGGCGAACTGCCAAGGGGTTCCCAATATAACCCAACCGCGTAAGGAACGCAAAATCAAGGAACATAACACCGGTATGACGGGAACTAGGGCGGCAAGAGTGGAACAAAACACCAGGCATTGATGACCCACAAGTATAGGGGAGCTATCGTAGTCCTTTCGATAAATAAGAGTGTCGAACCCAACGAGGAGCGGAAGGAAATGATAAGCGGTTTTCAACAAGGTATTCTCTGCAAGTACTGAAATAAGTGGTAACAGATAGTTTTGTGATAAGATAGATTGTAACGAACAACAAGTAACAAAAGTAAATAAAGTGCAGCAAGGTGGCCCAATCCTTTTGTAGCAAAGGACAAGCCGGAACAAACTCTTATAATAGGAAAAGCGCTCCCGAGGACACATGGGAATGTCGTCAAGCTAGTTTTCATCGCGTTCATATGATTCGCGTTCGATACTTTGATAATTTGATATGTGGGTGGACCGGTGCTTGGGTGCTGTTCTTACTTGAACAAACATCCCACTTATGATTAACCTCTATTGCAAGCATCCGCAACTACAACAAAAGTATTAAGGTAAATGTAACCATAGCATGAAACATATGGATCCAAATCAGCCCCTTACGAAGCAACGCATAACTAGGGTTTAAGCTTCTATCACTCTAGCAACCCATCATCTACTTATTACTTCCCAATGCCTTCCTCTAGGCCCAAATAATGGTGAAGTGTTATGTAGTAGACGTTCACATAACACCACTAGAGTCTAGACAACATACATCTTATCAAAATATCAAACGAATACCAAATTCACATGACTACTCATAGCAAGACTTCTCCCTTTTCCTCAGGAACGAACGTAATTACTCACAAAACATATTCATGTTCATAATCAGAGGGGTAATAATATGCATATAGGATCTGAACATATGATCTTCCACCAATTAAACCAACTAGCATCAACTACAAGGAGTAATCAACACTACTAGCAACCTACTAGCACCAATCCCGGACTTTGAGACAAGAATTGGATACAAGAGATGAACTAGGGTTTGGATATGAGATGGTGCTGGTGAAGATGTTGATGGAGATTGCCCTCTCCCGATGAGAGGAGCATTGGTGATGACGATGGTGATGATTTCCCCCTCCCGGAGGGAAGTATCCCCGGCAGAACAGCTCTGCCGGAGCTCTAGATTGGATCCGCCAAGGTTCCGCCTCGTGGCGGCGGAGTCTTGTCCCGAAAAGTTCCTTCTTATTTTTTTTCTCATCGAAAGACTTCATATAGGAGAAGATGGGCATCGGAGAGCCACCAGGGGGCCCACAAGGTAGGGGGCGCGCCCTAGGGAGGGCCCACCCTCGTGAGCAGGGTGTGGGCCCCCTGGCCTTCATCTTTGGCGATGATTTTTCTTTATTTGTTTTAAGATGTTCCGTGGAGTTTCAGGACTTATGAAATTGCGTAGAATAGGTCTCTAATATTTTCTCCTTTTCCAGCCCAGAACTCCAGCTGTCGACATTCTCCCTCCTTATGTAAACCTTTAAAATAAGAGAGAATAACCATAAGTATTGTGACATAAAGTGAAATAACAGTCCATAATGCGATAAATATCGATATAAAAGCATGATGCAAAATGTACGTATCAACTCCCCCAAGCTTAGACCTCGCTTGTCCTCAAGCGAAAAGCCGATAACAATAAATATGTCCTCATGTTTAGAGGTAGAGGCGTCGATAAAAATAAAATACAGACATGAAGGCATCATGATTATTCTCATAACAGCAACATAAATAGATTTTGTCATATGATTACTTATGTTCAAGTGATGATCTATTCACAATGCAAAAGTATAAATCATAAACCTTATTGGGCTCCGACAAACTATAATCTCAGTCATTGAAGCAATTGCAATTTATCATAACATCGGAAAGAGTCTGTGTCAGAGCTAAAAAGCAAGTCCACATACTCAACTATCATTTAGTCCTCCATAATTGCTAACACTCATGCAATACTTGTGGTTACGGAGTTTTAATCGGACACAGAGAAACATAGGGGCTTATAGTTTTGCCCCACAACCTTTTACCTCAAGGGTAATGTCAACAATAATGGTTCATGCTCCCCTACATCCAATTAGATATATATATATATATCATGTTCTTTCCAACATTCTGAGCTTGCCAAAGGATAAAATGAAAAAGAAAAGGTGAAAATCACCATGACTCTTGCATAAGGTAGAAGATAATAATAAAGGATAGGCCCTTCGCAGAGGGAAGCAAAGGTTGCCATGCGCTTTTATGGTTGGATGCACAAAATCCCAATGCGAAAGAACGTCACTTTATATTGCCCCTTGTGATATGAACCTTTATTATGCAGTCCGTCGCTTTTATTACTTCCACATCACAAGATCGTATAAAGCTTATTTCTCCCACACCAATCAATCATACATATTTAGAGCAATTTTTATTGCTTTGCACTGATGACAACTTACTTGAAGGATCTTACTCAATCCATAGGTAGATATGGTGGACTCTCATGGCAAAACTGGTTTAGGGATTTTGGAAGCACAAGTAGTATTTCTACTTAGTGCTGAGAATTTGGCTAGCATGAGGGAGAAAGGCAAGCTCAACAAGTTAGAGGATCCATGACAACATACTTTATCTCAGATATAAGAAAGACATAACTCATTACGTTGTCTTCCTTGTCCAACATCAACTCTTTAGCATGTCATATTTTAATGAGTGCTCCCAATCATAAAAGATGTCAATGGTAATATATCTATATGTGAAAACCTCTCTTTCCTTATTACTTCCTATTAATTGCAGCAATGACCAAAGCTATGTCTGCCAACTCCCAACAACTTTTAATCATCATACTCTTTCTATGTGAAGTCATTACTCTCAATAAGATCAATATGAACTTTTTGTTTCTTTTTATTCTTTTTCTCTTTTCTTTTATTCACCCAAGATCATGGCAAAATAATCAAGCCCTCGACTCAACACTAATCTTTATTATATATAGCTCACGGACTCGATTACAAAGAGGGATCATAAAGCAAAACTCAAGACTAGATCATGCCATAAACTTTATTCTACTAGATCAAGATACTACTAATAGGATCAAACTAAGAAAAACGATAGAGATAGGAGTTGTGATTGTGATATGATACCGGGGCACCTCCCCCAAGCTTGGCAGTTGCCAAGGGGAGTTCCCATACCCATGTGATTATATTTCCTTAGTCGGTGAATAAGGTGGAGGCGACGGATAATCTCACATCGAGCGTAAGAGGTCCTCCAGCTTGCGAATAATGCCCTTGAGTGCAACAATATGCTCCTTCAACAAAATATTTTCTTGTGTGAGATACTTGTTTTGTATACGAGCTAACTCAATCATCTTGAAAGCTTCGATCTCAGTTGGGGTAAGAAGGTTATGATCAGGTTGAAGGATGTCTTTTGCTGCCGGAGCTTGATCCTCCATGGTCTTCTTGATCCTTTCATCCTTGTTGACCCTCGTGGGTTCTTCCCTCTTTAGATCTATCTTCATTAGCCAAGCATCGTTGTCACCATTGTTGGAGGAGGGAGACGACATGATGCCTAGCCTGGAAAACCCTGACAGAAAACAGCTAGAAACAAGAACAGAGGAGGTTTGCGTGATACGGGAGTCAAAACCCTCGGGAGGTTATATAATGAATTTTTACCGACCAAAATACGTAACGTGCAAGAAAACGGAATCCGGAAGGCACACGAGGTGCTCACGAGGTAGGGGGCGCGCCCACCACCCTTGTGGGGCCCTCGTGTCCTTCCCGGACTGCTACTTATTTTTCTATTTTTCTAAATATTCCAAAACGGAGAAATATTGCCTTAAAAATTGTTTTGGAGTCGGTTTACTTACCATACCACATACCTATTCCTTTTCGGAGTCTGAAACGTTCCGGAAAGTGTCTCTTATGTATTCCTCCGGGGTTACAGTTTCAATAATATTAGTTTCAACATTTATGGGATTACCTGAGATATAATGTTTTATTCTTTGACTGTTTACCACTTTCGGATTTGTGCCCTCAAAGTTGTTGATTTTTATGGCACCCGAACGATAGACCTCTTCGATAACATAGGGGCCTTCCCATTTAGAGAGAAGTTTGCCTGCAAAAAATCTTAAATGAGAGTTGTATAGCAATACATAATCACCTACATTAAACTCACGCTTTTGTATCCTTTTGTCATGCCATCTTTTAACCTTTTCTTTAAACAACTTGGCATTTTCATAAGCTTGGGTTCTCCATTCATCAAGTGAGCTAATATCGAATAACCTCTTCTCACCGGCAAGTTTAAAATCATAGTTGAGCTCTTTAATAGCCCAATATGCCTTATGTTCTAGTTCGAGAGGTAAGTGACATGCTTTTCCATAAACCATTTTATACGGAGACATACCCATAGGATTTTTATATGCAGTTCTATAAGCCCATAATGAGTCATCAAGTTTTTTGGACCAATTCTTTCTAGACCTATTAACAGTCTTTTGCAAAATTAATTTGAGCTCTCTATTGCTCAACTACTTGACCACTAGACTGAGGGTGATAAGGAGATGCAATTCTATGATTAACATCATATTTAGCAAGCATTTTACGGAAAGCACCATGAATAAAGTGTGAACCACCATCAGTCATTAAATATCTAGGGACTCCAAACCTCGGGAAAATAACTTCCTTAAGCATTTTAATAGAAGTGTTATGATCAGCACTACTAGTTGGAATAGCTTCTACCCACTTAGTAACGTAATCAACATCAACTAGAATATGTGTGTATCCATTAGAGGCAGGAAAAGGTCCCATATAATCAAATCCCCAAACATCAAACGGTTCAATAACAAGTGAATAATTCATAGGCATTTCTTGACGTCTACTAATATTACCAATTCTTTGACATTCATCACAAGACAAGACAAACTTACAGGCATCCTTGAAGAGAGTAGGCCAATAAAAACCAGATTGCAATACCTTATGTGCAGTTCTATCTCCAGTGTGGTGTCCTCCATAAGACTCGGAATGACACTTGCGTAGGATCTGTTCCTGTTCATTCTCAGGTACACAACGTCTAATAACACCATCTACTACTTCTTTATAAAGATGTGGGTCATCCCAAAAGTAATGTCTTAAATCATAGAAGAACTTTTTCTTTTGTTGGTATGTGAAGCTAGGTGGCATAAACTTAGCAACAATATAATTAGCATAATAAGCATACCATGGAGTACTACGAGAAGTACTTATAACATTTAATTGTTCATCAGGAAAGCTATCATTAATAGGTAGTGGGTCATCAAGAATATTTTCTAACCTAGACAAGTTGTCTGCAACGGGGTTCTCAGCTCCCTTTCTATCAACAATATGCAAATCAAATTATTGTAGCAAGAGAACCCATCTAATAAGTCTAGGTTTAGCATCTTTATTTTCCATAAGATATTTAATAGCAGCATGATCAGTTTGAATAGTTACTTTAGAATCAACAATATAAGATCTGAACTTATCACAGGAAAATACAACTACTAAAAGCTCTTTTTCAGTAGTAGCATAATTTCTTTGAGCATTGTCTAGAGTCTTACTAGCATAATGAATAACATTTAATTTCTTATCAACTCTTTGCCCTAGAACAGCACCTACAGCATAATCACTAGCATCACACATAATTTCAAAGGGTAGGTTCCAATCAGGTGGCTGAACAATAGGTGCAGTGACTAATGCTTTCTTAAGTATTTCAAATGCTTCTACACAATAATCATCAAAGACAAATGGTATATCTTTTTGCAATAAATTAGTCAGAGGCCGAGATATTTTTGAGAAGTCCTTAATGAACCTCCTATAAAATCCGGCGTGACCAAGGAAACTTCGTATACCTTTGATGTCCTTGGGACATGGCATCTTTTCAATAGCATCAACCTTGGCTTTATCAACTTCAATACCTCTTTCAGAAACTTTATGCCCCAAGACAATACCTTCATTAACCATAAAGTGGCACTTTTCCCAATTCAAGACAAGATTAGTTTCTTCACATCTCTGCAAAACTCGATCAAGATTGCTCAAGTAATCATCAAAAGAGGAACCATATACGGAAAAGTCGTCCATGAAAACCTCACAAATCTTTTCACAAAAGTCAGAGAATATAGCCATCATGCATCTTTGAAAGGTAGCAGGTGCATTACATAAACCAAAAGGCATACGTCTATAAGCAAAAGTACCAAAAGGGCATGTAAAAGTAGTCTTTGATTGATCTCTAGCCGACACAGGTATTTGAGAGAAACTAGAATAACCATCTAGAAAAAAAAAGTGTGTATGTTTGCATAATCTTTCTAGCATTTGATCAATAAAAGGTAAGGGGTAACGATCTTTCTTAGTAGCTTTATTTAATTTGTGGAAATCAATTACCATCCTATAACCTGTGATAATTCTTTGTGGGATCAATTCATCTTTATCATTAGGAACAACAGTAATACCTCCCTTCTTAGGGACACAATGGACATGACTTACCCACTCACTATCAGCAACGGGATAGATTATACCTGCTTCCAGAAGCTTGACTATTTCTTTTCTTACCACTTCTTTCATTTTAGGATTCAGACGTCGTTGAGGATCACGAACTGGTTTGGCATCTGCTTCCAAATTTATTTTATGTTGACATAGAGTGGGACTAATGCCCTTAAGATCATCAAGAGTATATCCAATAGCAGCACGATGCTTCTTCAGAGTTTTCAATAATATTTTTTCTTCATGCTCTGAAAGGTTAGCACTGATAATAACAGGATATATCTTCTTTTCATCAAGATAAGCATATTTAAGATTATCAGGAAAAGGTTTAAGCTCAAACATGGGATCACCCTTGGGTGGAGGAGGATCCCCTAAAATTTCAACAGGCAAATTATGTTGCAGAATAGGTTCATGTTTAAAGAATACTTCATCTATTTCCCTTCTTTCATTCATGAACATATCATTGTCATGGTCTAGCAAATAGTGTTCTAAAGGATCCCTAGGAGGTACGGAAATAGAAGCAAGACCAATAATTTCCTCCTTACTAGGTAATTCTTCCTCACGATGTTGTTTACTAAATTTAGAGAAATTAAACTCATGAACCATATCATCCAAGCCAATAGTAACAACATTCTTTTCGCAATCTATCCTAGCATTAACAGTGTTCAAGAAGGGTCTACCAAATATAATGGGACAAAAGCTATCTTGCGGAGAAGTAAGAACAAGAAAATCAACAGGATATTTAGTTTTCCCACACAAGACTTCAACATCTCTAATAATTCCAATTGGTGAAATAGTATCTCTATTGGCAAGTTTAATTGTGACATCAATACCTTCTAACTCAGCAGGTGCAATTTCATTCTTAATTTCTTCGTATAAAGTATGCGGTATAACACTAGCACTCGCACCCATATCACATAAGCCATGATAACAATGATCTCCTATTTTAACAGAAATAACAGGCACGCCTACCACAGGTCTATGTTTATCTTTATCACAAGGTTTAGCAATTCTAGCAGTTTCACCTTCGAACTGAATAACATGCCCATCAATATTATCAGACAAGAGATCTTTAACAATAGCAATATTAGGTTCTACTTTGACTTGCTCAGGAGGTGTATAAGTTCTAATATTGCTTTTACGAACAACAGTTGAAGCTTTAGCATGATCCTTTATTCTAACAGGGAAAGGTGGTTTCTCAACATAAGAAGTAGGAACAATAGGATCATTATAAGTGACAGTCTTTTCTTCAACTTTAATAGGTGCAGCTACTTTTACTTCTATGGGAGGATGATATTTAAACCACTTCTCCTTAGGGAGATCAACATAAGTAGCAAAAGATTCACAGAAAGAAGCTACTATCTCAGAGTCAAGTCCATATTTAGTGCTAAACTTACGGAAAATATCGGTATCCATAAAAGATTTAACACAATCAAACTTAGGTGTCATACCTGACTCCTTACCTTCGTCGAGGTCCCAATCTTTAGAGTTGCGTTTAATTCTATCCAATAAATTCCATCTGAATTCAGTAGTCTTCATCATAAAAGAGCCAACACAAGAAGTATCGAGCATGGTGTGATTGGTATCAGAAAGCCGAGCATATAAATTTTGAATAATCATTTTTCTTGAGAGCTCATGATTGGGGCATGAATATAACATTGATTTAAGCCTCCCCCAAGCTTGAGCGATGCTTTCTCCTTTGCGAGGCCAGAAATTATATATATAATTGCGATCACGATGAACAAGATGCATAGGGTAATTCTTTTGATGAAATTCCAACTTCAATCTTTTATAGTCCCATGATCTCATATCATCACATAGCCTATACCATATCAATGCATCTCCCTTCAAAGATAAAGGGAAGACCTTCTTCTTAGCAACATCATCGAGTATACCTGCAAGCTTAAATAATCCACAAACTTCATCCACATATATTAAGTGCTCATCAGGATGCTTTGTTCCATCTCCTGTAAAAGGGTTAGCTAGCAGTTTTTCCATCATACCCGAAGGAAATTCAAAAGTAGTTTCATTTTCAATAGGTTTAGTAGGTTGAGGAGCAACTCTTTGCTCTACTGGACGGGGTGAAGATGCCCTGAACAAGCCCCTCAGAGAATTACTTTCCATAGTAACAAGTGATAGTAAATTTCAGCACACTATATAAATTTTTCCTTACCAAATTCCACCTACCAAAGGCGCTACACTCCCCAGCAACGGCGCCAAAAGAGTCTTGATGACCCACAAGTATAGGGTATCAATCATAGTCCTTTTGATAAGTAAGAGTGTCGAACCCAACGAGGAGCAGAAGGAAATGATAAGCGGTTTTCAGCAAGGTATTCTCTGCAAGTACTGAAATAAGTGGTAACAGATAGTTTTGTGATAAGATAGATTGTAACAAGCAACAAGTAACAAAAGTAAATAAAGTGCAGCAAGGTGGCCCAATCTTTTTGTAGCAAAGGACAAGCCGGAACAAACTCTTATAATAGGAAAAGTGCTCCCGAGGACACATGGGAATATCGTCAAGCTAGTTTTCATCACGTTCATATGATTCGCGTTCGATACTTTGATAATTTGATATGTGGGTGGACCGGTGCTTGGGTGCTGTTCTTACTTGAACAAACATCCCACTTATGATTAACCTCTATTGCAAGCATCCGCAACTACAACAAAAGTATTAAGGTAAACCTAACCATAGCATGAAACATATGGATCCAAATCAGCCCCTTACGAAGCAACGCATAAACTAGGGTTTAAGCTTCTGTCACTCTAGCAACCCATCATCTACTTATTACTTCCCAATGCCTTCCTCTAGGCCCAAATAATGGTGAAGTGTTATGTAGTCGACGTTCACATAACACCATTAGAGGCTAGACAACATACATCTTATCAAAATATCAAACGAATACCAAATTCACATGACTACTCATAGCAAGACTTCTCCCTTGTCCTCAGGAACGAACGTAATTACTCACAAAGCATATTCATGTTCATAATCAGAGGGGTAATAATATGCATATAGGATCTGAACATATGATCTTCCACCAATTAAACCAACTAGCATCAACTACAAGGAGTAATCAACACTACTAGCAACCTACTAGCACCAATCCCGGACTTTGAGACAAGAATTGGATACAAGAGATGAACTCCAATATCAGGCATAAGGCCGAGCCTTCCACCCTTTACCAAGTATATAGATGCATTAATTAAATAAGAGATATTGTGATATCCCAACCAATATCCATGTTCCAACAAGGAACAAACTCCAATCTTCACCTGCAACTAACAACGCTATAAGAGGGGCTGAGCAAAGCAGTAACATAGCCAAATAACGGTTTGCTAGGACAAGGTGGGTTAGAGGCTTGGCTTAACAATATGGGAGGCATGAAATAGCAAGTGGTAGGTATCACAGCATATGCATAGCAAAAGAGCGAGCAACTAGCAAGCAAAGATAGAAGTGATTTCGAGGGTATGGTCATCTTGCCTGAAATCCCGCAAGGAAGAAGAACGAGTCCATGAAGAAGACAAACGGACGCAGTCTAACGGATTCCTCACAAACACGACGTTAACGGAAGTAACCCGAAGAAGCAACACCGGAAAGAAGCAAACAACATAGTAAACAAGCACCACATAAGCATGGCATGATGCACAACCAAGTATGATGCATGTCCGGTTTAATGATACATGGCATGGCAAAGTGCACAAACAATCCTACAAATTAAGTGGAGCTCAATATGCAACGAGTTGCATAGTGATGGAACACCACATTCAAGTTATTTAGTTCGATCTCGTTTATGTACCCAACAATATTAAATGTTGATTAACATGGCAAGAGGTGAGGCATGATAAACTACACCATCTAAACAATTTAAATGGGGCCGGATATAACAAATAATGAATCCGGTAAATCCCCATATGCCTTAGTAATCTATTGCAACAACAATCTAAACATTTTAATTGTTGTTATCATGATGCGGATGACATGAACAAGTTTATGAAATTTATTAAAAGTTGACAAGAGCATTATGAAGCATTTGTCACCGTGGTGGAACGGAAAGGGGTGCCATGAAAACGATAACGAAAACGGTGCCACGGCAGCGTTCCGGTTCCGGTAACTCGATTGAGATACTGATGCAAAGGAGAAGTGTGCGGATGCGTGCAAAAGATGGTGGGGCACTCCCGGATACTGGGTTCCCACATGTCGGTGGCAAGGCAAAAGAGGGGCAACGTGCACCGATAGTTCAGACTCGAGGCAAAACAACGGTGCATCTCATACAACATGCATTCATTCGTTCACGGGCGTCGTCTCGGGGTTATACCTTTGAAGCGTGCAAACGGGACGGTTCTCGTTTGGTGCAAAGTAGAGGAAGTAGTTGTTCTCGTTTCGTAGTTGTACACACTCCGTAGGTGTTCGGGGTCACAACGAGGAACTTGTCGTCCGCGGGGTCTTCGAGGGTCGACGGTAGTGGTACTCGGTCGTTTCGAAGAGGTACTTCGCGACATGCATGGGATGATAGTTGTACACGGTCATCGTGGGAAGTAAATGTACACACGAAGGTACTCGAACTTGACGGTTCCGTTGCACGGGTCTTCGGCGACAGTAGTGGTATGCGTTTCGTAGCCGTTCGGGTCACCGTTAGAGGAACTTGACGGAGTTGAAACCCTTCGAGGTTGTCGTGGTACTTGGGGTCTTCGGACTTGCCGGTCTCGACGAAATGAAGGGGTACTTGGCGATCGACGGATGTCGTGGTTCTTGTCCGCCCGAGTCCCAGCGTATTCGGGTTCTCCCAACGTAGTTGTACCGTGTGATGGCCTGGAGCGGCACCGATCTAGTCCAAGCAGCGGGTCTTGGTGATGTCCGATGGGTCTCATTTGTGGCCATGGAACAGTGGCTCCGTGAAAACAACAGAGCCAGAAGGATTCAAGGCCATGGCAGCGGCGAGAACTTGCAGGACGCAGGTGGAGGGGTGGATGGTGACGGGCGGTGCAGGAGGGCAGCAGCAAGGAGGCGGTGATGCGGCGGGAAGCAGCCAAAGGTGCACGGCTCGGTGACGAGGAGGACCAGCGGGTCCAGGGGTGGAGGTGACCAGCAGGAGGCGGCGGACGTGGGAAGCTCGTCGTGAGGGCGGCATGGCGAGGCACTCCGACGACGAGGCTCGCGATAGGGAAGAAGCCAAAGGTCCCGGTGGTGGAGGTTGGCTCCGAGGCGGACGTGGGGGAAGGCAGCGATGCAGGCGAGGAGGAGTCCCAGCGGCGGAGCTCCATGGGAGGCGCAGCTATGCGCGGTGGATGAGCAGGAGGCTCGCGGGGCCTCGGGCGCGGCATGCAGAGGAGGCAGCGGCGCGGCTCTGGAGCATGGCAGGAGGAGGCGACGAGGATCCGGGCAAGGACATCGACATCAGAGGCGTGGTGCTGGTCGCAGGGGAAGGAGAGGCCGACACGGGGTCTTATGCGTGTGGGGTCACGCGAGAGGAGGAAGGAGATCGAGAAGAGGAGGTTGGCGGCGCTGGGAGATCAAAGAAAGAGGAAGGGGATCGAGCAAGTCCTCCTAGCTCGATGCGTGCGTTGAGTGTGGCGGCGCGTGCAGGGAACCGAGGGAGAGGGGGTCGAGCGAGGCTAGGGTTGGTAGGAGGCTGGACTGGGCTAGGGATTAGGCGGGCCTGTGGGGGAGATGGACCTTGGGCCGGCTGGCCTGAGGCTGCAGCTGGGCTTAAATGGATTTCCCCCTCCGTTCTCTACTAACTCTCTTTAACAAATTTTCCAAGGAGAAAAAAAAGCAAGTAAAGCCCAGGGAGATAGGAGAGGAGTATTTTGGATCATCCGATCAAAATTGGATGGTCAGAGATGAATGGGTTAGGGAGTCCAAACAAGGAAACAGTGATGTTTTGTAGATGTTTGGGGATGATCCGGATCCAACGATGATGACTGTCCGATTCGGGTTCGGGTGAGTTTCGGACACGCGCGAGGGGTCGATGCACTGAGCAAAGAGGGGTTTCGGACCGTGCGATCGCATCGGATGGCTCCAGACGAGAAGAGGGGTAGGTGGATGGACTAGGTGGGTTGTGGCGAGGCTGAGAGGAGAGAAGAGAGAGAGAGAGAGGGCCCGACAGCAGTTTTCGGAGACCGAAAACGTCCGACGATAGACCGGCTACTATTGCCGCTATAGTTATTCGTTGGGGCGTCAAACGGACTCTGGATGTGATTAAACTTGGTAGACGACCTATCTACACTATAATAAGACCGCACGCCAAATTTCAACCCATTCCGAGAACATTTTCCGGCCACTTATAAAATACTAATTCGGACATGCCACGGGCGCGTGCAAGTGTGACTAGGCTCAGAACGGACAACGGAAGGAACGAGGAGACCGGGGCGGATGCAAGTTTTGAAAACATGATGATGCAATGCACCTGATGACATGCTAAGATGCGACACGCAAGCAAATGACAAGGCAACAACCACGAATAACTGGAAGAAACCTGGCGCATCGGTCTCGGGGCGTCACAACACTCCACCACTACGAGAGGATCTCGTCCCGAGATCTTGAATGGCACCGGAGGGAAATGGAAGAGGAGGGGAAAGAGGTAAAACTAAGTTGCTTCTTAGACCAATGAGTGAAACCAAAGAACCTTGCGAGGTTAAACAATTGGAAAGAAGAATACAACGGAGATGAACAAAGTTGAAAACACTCCATTAGAAAAGAGGAACAAAGAACATTACTAGAGCCTTGTAGGTTGAAAGACATAAGAAAAAGGGTTGCAATTGTTAAGAAGTACATACAAGCACTCCGGTAGAAACGAGAAGTACATGGAACGATAAGGATCAATTACGACAACACTCGGATTGGAAATGGAAGGTAAAGAATATGAGCTTGGCAAAATGAAAGCACTTGGGTGAGAGTCCGGTTAGAAGAGGAATAGTAGTGACAACACTCCGGTTAAAGCAAGATAGAGAAGGAAAAAGAATGAAATGATTTGGACAACACTCTGATTGTAAATGAAAGGAATTAAACATGATCTTGACAAAACAAGATGATGGGTCGAAAAGAGCAACATCACAGTGCCTCCGTAACAAATATAAGAATGGAACCAAAAGAACAGAGAAGAAGACAACAAGTTTTGCCTGAAATGAATTTAAGAAAGCATCCTTAAAAAGAAGGATTGAATGGAGTTGTTGGAAGATCAATACGAAAGGATATGATCCTCGTGGGCTTATGGAGACATCTCAAAATTATGAGGTGACAACCAACCACTACCAAAAGATTGATTAGCTGAGATGGACGAAGAGATGGAAAACTTCTTTCACCGCGAGAATAGGAGGAAAACTTGGATCATTGATAAACACCATAATATCAACATTCCTTAGGGAAGGTTTTAGGTAAAATATAATCCAAGATAACTCCAATGAAGGGATTGATGGATTTAAGATACCTCATTCTTGACCACATGTGAATCATGAAACATGAACTCAAATATCAAGAATGACATAATACCACCTCCAATGATACGGAAGAAAGAATTGCCCTCCGGATTGCAAGATGAAGAAAGCTTGAGCTCCTCTGAAAAGAATCTCGATGAAAACTTCAAGAAGGAAATTAAATCCTTTATGAACCATCATGTAGAACCTCCATGAAGAACTTCGATAACAAAAGGATGATCACACGAAAGGAAAGAGAAGTTGAAAAAAACAAGGTGAATCCTTGTAATTATTTAGAAGGAGCTTCGCGATGAGATAAAGCGGAAAAGCTTGGAACTCCGGAAAAGAAAGATAAAGCATCTCGAACCGAGAATGTGATATGATGAACCACTTCGGAAAGCATGAAATGAACTTACTCGATGAAACAAGAATAAGAATTCTATTATGCTCATCCTTCACCAATTAAATTGATGACAAGCAACAGATTTGGCATACTACTTATTCTCATAGAAAGGATTAAGAGAGATCTAGCGCAAAGTTGAGAAGGTCTTCGACGAACCACCGGTAGAATTGAAAGAACGAATGAATTGATACAATAACGAAGGAAGAGAATTCTTGAACCAAACCACCG
The DNA here is from genome assembly GCF_056163025.1 of Triticum urartu. NCBI lineage: Eukaryota > Viridiplantae > Streptophyta > Magnoliopsida > Poales > Poaceae > Triticum > Triticum urartu. Next base: position 354,465,025 of record NC_141873.1, on the reverse strand, counting down.
TAAGAATTGAAAACGATCAAAGGAAAGATATCGAAGCACTGGGAAGAATTAGCAAATGAACGAAAATGCTTGAGAGAATTTAGATACAAGTGAACGAAGAGATCCCATGTTGATTAGAGAAATTTGAATGATGCACCAGATAGATTTAGAGAATGAGAGCTGAAAGATGAGAATGAATAATATTTGAAAAGATGGCCTTCGGAGGAAAAAAATGGAAACAACTCATGAAATGCTATGGATGGGTGAAAAGAATTCTCACGATCGAAAACAACTATGAGAGGATGACATAAGGCTAGCACCATGAATCTTTGAGAGACCGGATAAGATTGAGGAGAAACTCTTCTTCGGTCTTCAAAACCTGAGAATGATGACGAGAAACACCACCAAGAATTGTTGAGATACTCCGATATGAAGAATAGAAAGGTTGAACCAACGACGAAGAATTTGAAAGACCTTGGAGAAAGACATATGACTGATGATAATTCATTCTTATGTCAATTTTGAAAGAATTTAGGTTAGCTCCGGGAAAATTAGAAGAGTCAGGTAAGAACCTGGGAAAAACCTGTGGGTTATGGGCCCACTCAAAAGATACACCATTGAACAATTTCTTGAAAAGAGATATTGCACCGGTTAAATTAAATGGCTTGAATAAGATAAGACCTCGAAATAGGCTGAACGGATCTTGGATGACAAGACGAGCCTTCCGAGATATCTTCAACACTTCGGAAAAAATGAATAGTGAGAGGTGAATGATTAAGAGGTGCACCGACATAAGAAAACATTTGAAACGAGGAAAAGATATGATCGACAAAGCTTGAATTGAATCCACCAGAGAAGAAAATGAGTGAAGAGTGGCGAACTTGAAGCTCCGTTAGTATCTTCTTGAGAATCACCGGATATGAACATTGAAAGAAAAGAATGAAGAGACTTCACATGAACAAAATAGATTCTTGATTAAGAAATCTTAGTCCTTGAAGAAACAAGGGGTGGGTGGGTGGGAAAACAAAGACAACTTGGAACGGATGAAACAAACAACATTGTGAATAACTGAGCATTGATCTTGCGAATGTTGAAAAGATTGGATCCACCTGAAGAGGAGCACACCGGTTGGAAAGAATTGACATGACCAACTTGATGATCAAGAAGGATTTGTATTCACATAGGAATATGAGAACACTGCTTAGGAAAGGTATGGAATCAACATCTAACTTCGAAGCAACTCGATACCACAACTGAAAACAAAACAAAGATTGGCTTGCAGAATAAGCCTGAACAAACATATGATAGAGATTTCATCCGAAGTTTTCATGGTGGGGCCCACACGGGCTCGATCGTACAGCACCATCATGTACAAGGCAGTGCACATGACATATGAAGCATCCCCGAGTCAGCATAGCCAAGGACTCTTTAAGACACAACGAGACCACTGTAAAACCAACCGTGGATAGGCGGACCACTAGACATCGAACCCCAATTTCATATCATACATCTGTCAGAAAGATATCCTAGGAGCTACTTGAATTCCCACTTATAAACTCCCAAAACTTTCTGGTTATGCAATCAGGTGTTGGGGATACAGGGGAAGCATAATATCTCACCCAAAACTAGCAAATCCTACATCCAGCTGTATCCATCCTTCAACACATAACCAAGAAACATTCAGAAATCATTTACCTCAACCTTCGAAAAGCATCCGTTATAAGAGTTATGGCAATACTCCCGAACTCCTGCCCCAGTACTGGGTGGCGTTGAGGTTATCTCACCAACAACTGCATAAAAGAGATTTTCGATGTCGGTGAAACTCAGGTATTCCAGAACTGCAACTATAAAATTGTGACGACAACACCTCGGAGCTCAACTCCCCGGGACACTGCCACAACCCCTAAATGTCAGGAGGCACCAAGAACAATGTTCTTGTCACAAAACCATCGGAATGATTCCAGGATACCCGCGTGATCCTAAAAAAAATTTAGTGAAATTTGAGAAGAGAAGAGTCAAAACTCTACGTCAGGATGCCTCACCAGAGCGACGAAGGGACTGAGGAGTAAAAACAATCCTACTCTCCGATATATATAATCCTAAAAGACTCAAAACATTTTTCTAGACTCAACAACGCCAGTGATTCGATCAAGCAGGGGGCTCCTAAGTCGGGGAAGGCTCTGATTACCAACTTGTAACACCCACGATGCGGCTATATCTCCCACGTGTCGGAGCACGACTTAGAGGCATAACCGCATTGTAGGCAATGTCGCAAGAGGGGTAATCTTTACACATCCCATGTACTGAATAAGAAAGAGGTACAGAGTTGGCTTACAATCGCCACTTCACACAATACATAAATATAGCATTACATCAACCAGATACAATCAAGGACCGACTACAGAACCAAAATAAAAGAAGACTACCCCTAATGCAAAAGATCCCCGATCGCCCCGACTGGGCTCCACTACTAATCAACGGAAACGAAACAACACGATGAACAAGATCTTCATCGAGCTCCTCATTGAGCTCGGTTGCGTCACCTGCATGGTATCATCGGCACCTGCAAACGGGTTTTGGAAGTAATCTGTGAGTCACGGGGACTCAGCAATCTCACACCCTCGCGATCAAGACTATTTAAGATTATAGGTAGGGAAAAGGTATGAGGTGGAGCTGCAGCAAGCACTAGCATATATGGTGGCTAACTTACGCAAATGAGAGCGAGGAGAGAAGGCAAAAGCACGTTCGAGAATCTATGATCAAGAAGTGATCCTAAAACTACTTACGTTCAAGCATAACTCCAACACCGTGTTCACTTCCCGGACCCCGCCGAGAAGAGACCATCACAGCTACACACGTGGTTGATGCATTTTAATTCAGATAAGTTTCAGGTTTTCTACGACCAGACATTAACAAATTCCTATCTGCCCATAACCGCGGGCACGACTTTCGAAAGTTCAAATCCCTGCAGGGGTGTCCCAACTTAGCCCATCACAAGCTCTCGAAAGTTCAAATCCCTGCAGGGCTGTCCCAACTTAGCCCATCACAAGCTCTCACGGTCAACGAAGGATATTCCTTCTCCCAAGACAATTCGTTCAGACTCGGAATCCCGGTTACAAGACATCTCGACAATGGTAAAACAAGTCCAGCAAAGCTGCCCGAATGTGCCGACAAATCCTGATAGGAGCTGCACATATCTCGTTCTCAGGGCACACTCAGATGAGACTAGCTACGAGTAAAACCAACCCTCAAGTTTCCCCGAGGTGGCCCCGCAGGCAGCTCAGTTCGGACCAACACTCAGAGGAGCACTGGCCAGGGGGTTAAAATAAAGATGACCCTCGGGCTGGCCGACCCATGGGAAAAAGGGCTAGGTAGCAAATGGTAAAACCAAGGTTGGGCCTTGCTAGAGGAGTTTTATTCAAGGCGAACTATCAAGGGGTTCCCATTATAACCCAACCGCGTAAGGAACGCAAAATCAAGGAACATAACACCGGTATGACGGAAACTAGGGCGGCAAGAGTGGAACAAAACACCAGGCATAAGGCCGAGCCTTCCACCCTTTACCAAGTATATAGATGCATTAATTAAATAAGAGACATTGTGATATCCCAACCAATATCCATGTTCCAACAAGGAACAAACTCCAATCTTCACCTGCAACTAACAACACTATAAGAGGGGCTGAGCAAAGCGGTAACATAGCCAAACAATGGTTGGCTAGGACAAGGTGGGTTAGAGGCTTGGCTTAACAATATGGGAGGCATGAAATAGCAAGTGGTAGGTATCGCAGCATAGGCATAGCAAAAGAGCGAGCAACTAGCAAGCAAAGATAGAAGTGATTTTGAGGGTATGGTCATCTTGCCTGAAATCCCGCAACGAAGAAGAATGAGTCCATGAAGAAGACAAACGGACGTAGTCTAACGGATTCCTCACAAACGCGACGTTAACGGAAGTAACCCGAAGAAGCAACACCGAAAAGAAGCAAACAACATAGTAAACAAGCACCACATAAGCATGGCATGATGCACAACCAAGTATGATGCATGTCCGGTTTAATGATACATGGCATGGCAAAGTGCACAAACAATCCTACAAATTAAGTGGAGCTCAATATGCAACGAGTTGCATAGTGACGGAACACCACATTCAAGTTATTTAGTTCGATCTCGTTTATGTACCCAACAATATTAAATGTTGATTAACATGGCAAGAGGTGAGGCATGATAAACTACACCATCTAAACAATTTAAATGGGGCCGGATATAACAAATAATGAATCCGTAAATCCCCATATGCCTTAGTAATCTATTGCAACAACAATCTAAACATTTTAATTGTTGTTATCATGATGCGGATGACATGAACAAGTTTATGCAATTTATTAAAAGTTGACAAGAGCATTATGAAGCATTTGTCACCGTGGTGGAAAGGAAAGGGGTGTGTCGGTGTCAAAACCGGCGGATCTCGGGTAGGGGGTCCCGAACTGTGCGTCTAGGCCGGATGGTAACAGGAGGCAGGGGACACGATGTTTTACCCAGGTTCAGGCCCTCTTGATGGAGGTAAAACCCTACGTCCTGCTTGATTAATATTGATGGTATGGGTAGTACAAGAGTAGATCTACCACGAGATCTGAGAGGCTAAACCCTAGAAGCTAGCCTATGGTGTGATTGTATGTTATGGTTATTGTCCTACGGACTAAAACCCTTCGGTTTATATAGACACCGGAGAGGGTTAGGGTTACACAAGGTCGGTTACAAAGGAGGAGATATCCATATCCGTACTGCCTAGCTTGCCTTCCACGCCAAGTAGAGTCCCATCCAGACACGAGACGAAGTCTTCAATCTTGTATCTTCATAGTCTAACAGTCCGGCCAATGGAGATAGTCTGGCTGTCCGGAGACCCCCTAATCCAGGACTCCCTCGGTAGCCCTGAACTAGGCTTCAATGACGATGAGTCCGGCGTGCAGTATTGTCTTCGGCATTGCAAGGCGGGTTCCTTCTCCGAATACATCACAAAAGAATTTGAATACGAGGATAGTGTCTGATCCTGCAAAATAAGTTCCACATTCCACCGCAGAGAGAATAATATTTTCGCAGTCTAATCTGCTGGCTTGTTTTGGCAGCACGACGTTATGTCATGGCCCGGTGATTATTCGAACTGTTTCTTTTAACCAGCTCCACACATAACGCGAGGCGGTTTCTTGATACGTCTTGTCGAAGCAGAGATCATGTTCCCCCAATTACGGGATTCTCATTAATGCGGTCGTGGGTAACCCAACCGTGTCTAGGATTCCTAGATTATAGGCAAGTCCTAAACGGCTACGGAGAGGGCGCTTGATATTCACCCTCTTTATAAAGGGACAAGGTTTTCGCTTTTTCCCTCTCGTGCTCAATCGAACCCTTCCCCCGCCTCGAGTTCTAACACCCAAAGCCCAAGTTAGGTGCTCCGGATCTTCAATCATGTCCGGATCCAGCCTTCAAGGCCGATGGATGCCCTCCTCCGTTACGGAAGAGGACATTAAGAAGTTGAGGGAGGCCAGATACCTGACCGCCGAGGTTTCGCATCGGCTGCCTGCTCGAGGGCAGATCGTCCCTACTCCTGAACCCAACGAGAACGTTGTGTTCGTCTCCCACTTCCTCTGAGGTCTAGGCCTCACTCTGGATCCTTTCGTCAGGGGTTTGATGTTCTATTACGGGCTAGATTTCCATGATCTAGCTTCGGACTCCTTTCTCCACATCTCGACATTTATTGTCGTGTGTGAGGCCTTCCTCCGCGTTACCCCTCACTTCGGCCTGTGGCTCAAGACCTTTGAAGTAAAGCCGAAGATGATCGAGGGGCAACATGCAGCGTGCGGAGGTGCATCAATAGGCAAGGTGGCAGGAGCTCCATGGCCGAAAGGTTCCTTTCCAGAGGTGTCCTAATTATGGCAACGGGAGTGGTTTTACGTCACGGCTCCCAAAAGTGCCAAGTGGGCGGCTGCCCTGCTTTCCGCTCGGGCCCCCCACCACAACTGATGTCATGGATTAGCAGAGGTCTGAGCTGGGGTCCAGCCAAGGACATGCCTATACTGCAAAGCCGCATCCGAGATCTCTTCGAGGGAGATTTTAATTTAGCTGTGGTAATACAAGTTATGTTGGTTCGTCAAGTCCAGCCTTGCAGACACCGGCCCCTTTGCTTGTGGGAGTTCAACCCAGAGGGACTGCGTGCCATTCAAAGTTTCCTCGGCCTGATGCACAAGGAGATGTACAAGTCATTCTTCGGACCTCAAGTAGAGTGTCCGGATATTACCGAGGACGTGGGCCTGAGCAGTAACCGCGCCGCCGAACAAGTAAGAAATCCTCTAGCCGAACACACTGTCTTTTATTCGCCACGAAGTTATTTTTGAGAGTTTGCTTTTTGACCAGGACTAGCTAATGAAGGCGAAGATGATTCGGTGTTTGGCCCCCCTCCCTGAGGGTTTGGAAAATCCGGTATTGGAAAAGATGCTCGAGGTCGCACCTTGCCCGGAGCCCTCGAAGGAAGATACCGGGGGGGATAATATGGGCGGATGCGGGGCCCCATCGCTGCCCGTTCCAACCGAGGGAATGAGCGTCTCCACAAAGGAGGACAACCGGGGGAGGAAAAGGACTGCTTCCGAGGATCCGGAAGCCGAAGCCTCCAAACGGGAGAAGAAGTCTCCCATAGAGGGTCCTGCCTCGGGGGGTGCTTTTGCCGCACAAAGTCTGCGGGGGGATCAGCCCTCCAACGAGTCGTAAGTGATCCAAAATACTTTAATAGTAAAGGTATGCTATCTTTTTTCTAAGAAAATAACACCGCATATATCTTGCAGTTCGGGTCTTAGCCCCTCTCAGATGAGCTCGTCTTCGGGGGATCTTCTTCCAGAGATGATGGAGAGCGAAACGCCTCCCCTGGACTCCTCCGCTCAAGAAGCGGGCGACCCCGAAGTGTCATCACGGAGGGCCTCTCCGGATCCGGTGAGGCCAGAAGATAATCCCATAGACCCCCGAAGTCCCCAGCGTCCGGCTCCCGAAGAGAGCAGACAAAAGAGTCCGGCACCATCTGGTGTGCGGTTGGAAGTTCTGAGGGAGTTGGTGGGGCGAGCGGCCATCTCAGAAGAACACCGTATGCTGATGGGTACGGTGATGGAGAGAATCTCGTCTGCCGAAAGCGGATTACATGAAGCCTTTATGAGTCTACTGACAGGCTTTGAGGTACGTGAGATAATATGTGATAGTACTACACATGTTAGGTGTGCCCTGTGTAGATAGTAGCCCCTGAGACTCTGGTTGTCGTCAAGAATGGCGGCGAACAGAGGATCATATTCCTAGGCAATAACCAGACTGCCCCTATGTGCAGGTGGTGGAAGCTCCGGTGGCTAGCCGGACTAGTGAGTTTGCCAAATTAAAACGGCAACTGGATGCGGCAGACGCCGACATCGAGCTTGTTAACAAGAGGCTTGACGAGGCACAGGGTAAGTGTTATTATCTGGTGAACGCCACATAGTAAGAGCAGCATGATGCCAGTATCTTTAATATGTTGTGACTGCAGATGGAGTTGCCACCGTGGAAACCTTGCGGGCAGAACTTGCCCGAGCCAAGGAACAAGCGAGGATTAGTAATGTCGCTACTTTGAAGGCGGCCGAAGAGTTGAAAGCCGAGAAGGCCGCACATTGCGAGAGCCAGGAGAAGATGGCCAAGATGGCCATTGAATTAAAAGACACTGCCTACCGTTGCCGGGTCCTTGAAAAAGAAAACCGAGCGAAGGCAACGGACCTTGAGAAGGCCACGGCGGCGGACAAAGACACCCGTTCTGCTATGAGAGCGAAGAAGGAGGAGCTGCGGGAAGCCGGGGATATTGTGGCTGGGAAACCGTTCATGTTACGGAGGAAGTTCGGAGATCCACGGTATGCCCCCTCTGGATCGGCTATGGAGTTCGGCAGATGCATATATGGATTTGGCGGCGAGCGCTGCCGATGCGGCCAAGTACTTCCAAGGTCAGACAGATCGTGAAGTGGACAAGTTCTTCTGGTCGCAATTCCACGTTCCAGAGCGTCCGCTTTCATTGACTGACCAGCTAGCCGAATGGGCCGAACTGAATAGGTTGTCCGGACTCGCCATGAGGTCTGTTGTGGATCAGCTATGGCCGGAAAAGCCAAAGCCGAACAGCTATTTCAGCTTAGTGCGGCAGTTCCTTGGTGCGGTGCCGCGCATTAATGCGATGAAGAGGTCGGCGTGCATAGAAGGCTCGCGGATGGCCCTTGCCCGTGTTAAAGCATACTGGGCGGAGATGGACGCTACCAATGTTGTGGCGCAGGGTTCGGCCATAGGCCGAGTGGCTGCCGAGCACTATTTCGAGGAGGTTCTCGAGGGTGCTCGTTTGATAGAGGCCCAGTGCTCGAAGAATATTATGTTTGAGTGATATGTATTCTCATTGTAAACACAATGCTTTTATGAAGTCTTTATAAGGCTATGTTTATACTTTTACCTGAAAGTAGTGTGATACCTCCTGTGCGGCCGTTTATGTATACATGTGTATAACCTGAAACATTGCAACCGTCGGCTTCAACCCTCACGCATATAATGCGGAGGTGCTCGCAAAAAACGCGTGTTCACACTTAACCCAATGTCTTGGTCCTATTAAGGAGGTGATAGCGCAGCGAGCGAGACAACCGGACTATAATGCTTTAACACTTTCACTTAGCCATAGGAGTTTGACAGTGGGGCTACTAGATAGCCCCTGGTGGCTCCGCACTCTCCCGATCGCGGGGTGCGTACATGCCTGGCCAGAAAACGGCCCTTCGTTAAGGCGGAGGAATTCTAACATTTCGATAGGTCATCGAGTGGTTGACCAGTCTCACGCTATATCATGACAGTCAGTTTTTGGCTTTCTCTATTGAGGTGCTCATCCGGATGAACCAGGGCACAATCGCAGTAGTTCTGCCGGTGCTACCTTAGCCGATAAAGCGGAATGTAAGGCACCAAAACACAGGAGCCGGGCAAACCCAACATTTGACCAAAGACAATGATTCGGAGCTGATGCATATAAGGCCAAACTCGCGACGCCGAACACTTCCTAAGGTATTCGGTCTTTATGGTATAAACCAGGCCTAAATAGTGCCCTTTGTAAGAAGCCCCTTGTGTCCAGGTACGTGCATTATTCTGACGTGGCCACATGCCAAGACGTCAGCATCCTTCTCAACTGTGCTGAGAATTCGGTGGATATGTATCAACAAGAGACAGTAAAAAAAGGTTTACGCAGGGTCTTAATCTAAAAAGAATCCTTGGGGCGGGTCCCTACTGCACGTCTGCGCATGTGTCTCTGTTGTGCCGTATCATGGACGGGTGTAGCACGATGATCATCTATAAAAGAGAGGAACTTAGGTAAAAAATTGTCGTGCAAAAAGATAGTTTTTAAAGAAACCATGTATAATTCAAGATGAGTAAAAATTGCCACTTGTCTGCGCGTGTTGAGCCCCTTGTATTTGTAATAGGGGTGTGACCATTGATCCAGTATGAATTACATAGAGTTGCGCCGGACTCGTCTAACCGTGTTCGAGGTCTTGACGACCTGTTAAATGCTTTAGCTGGTGAGGCCGTTTTTAGTGTGCGGCTGCCCAGGCAGCCGCACTCTCTTCGGCGTGCAAAGATCGCTTAATACTTCCGTTTACTGCAATGATGCCACGTGGGCCGGGCATCTTGAGTGTGAAGGAAGCGTAGTGCGGTATTGCATTAAAGCGAGCGAAAGCTTCGCGTCCGAGTAGTGCTTGATAGCCACTTTGGAACGGAGCGATGTTGAAGGTTAAATGTTCGCTACGGGAGTTATCGGGGAAGCCGAATATAACCTTTAGTAGCAGGGAGCCCGTGCAATGAGCCCCTGGGCCTGGCATTACTCCTTTAAAGGTAGTATTGCTATGGCAAATTTTTGTTGGGTCTATCCCCATTTCGCGGATTGTGTCCTGGTATATCAGGTTTAGACTGTTGCCACCGTCCATCAGGACTCGTGTGAAGTGGTATCCATCAATTATTGGGTCTAATACCAAGGCAGCCCATCCTTCACGCCGGATACTTGCTGAGTAATCACGATGGTCGAAAGTCATCGGTTGGGACGACCAGTGGCAGGACTGCGCGGTGATAGGCCCTTGGGCATATTTTTCTAGGAGTGTCGTTTTGTTTATTCCCTTGATCACGTGTAACACATTTACTATTTTGACTTCTGGTGGAAATTTCTTTTGTTCCCCAGTGTCTTGCTTGAGAGGCTCATCCTCGTCTTCGCTTGGTGTATCCTCCCCCTTGTGTACGGCGTTGAGCTTGCCGGACTGCTTGAAGACCCAACATTCTCTATGGGTATGATTAGCGGGTTTACCAGGGGTGCTATGGATCTGACATATTTGGTCCAGAATTTTGTTTAGGCTGGACAGTTCGTCTCTGGCGCCTTTAGAGGGCGGCTTTTGCTGACCTGGCCGAGAGCTTTTGAATCCGGCGTTTACTGCCGTGCTCTTCGTGTTATCTTCTTTATTCCGGCGTTTGTTGTTGCTGTTGCACCGTGATTTCCTGTTTCCATCTCTAACTTCACATGTACTGGGGTCGCTGGTGCTGCATCTGGCTAGCCAGCTGTCCTCACCCGTGCAAAAGCGGGTCATGAGGCTTGTTAATGCTGCCATTGTTCTCGGCTTTTCTTGGCCGAGGTGTCTGGCAAGCCATTCATCACGGACGCTATGCTTAAAAGCTGCCAAGGCCTTGGCGTCCGGACAGTCGACAATTTGGTTCTTTTTAGTAAGAAACCTGTTCCAAAGTTTTCAGGCTGACTCTCCGGGCTGTTGAATTATATGACTCAAATCGTCCGCGTCTGGAGGTCGGACATAAGTCCCTTGAAAATTTGCCCGAAAAGCGTCTTCGAGCTCTTCCCAGCTTCCAATGGAGTTTTCGGAAAGGCTTTTAAGCTAGTGACGAGCTGGCCCTTTGAGCTTGAGGGGTAAGTACTTGATGGCGTGGAGATCATCTCCTCGGGCCATATGGATATGGAGGATATAGTCCTCAATCCAGACCCCAGGGTCCGTTGTTTCGTCATATGCCTCTATGTTTACGAGTTTGAATCCCTCTGGAAATTCATGGTCCAGCACCTCATCGGTGAAACATAGGGGGTGTGCGGCACCCCTGTATCTGGGTGTACCGCGTTGTTCGGATGTTTGTTGTGTTACATCGTATGCTGGGGCGCACTTGCGTGGTCCATAGATGGATCTGGTTGTGCCGTCCTTTTGGTGCGAGCCCTCGCGTGGATCGCATATTGTCTTGTGAGTGGCATTGTTTGCCGCTCTATGTTGGCCGTGAGGTCGTCTATCCGGCCAGGTGGCTGTTTTGATTTTTGGTTGTGGGGGGTCTGAGGCCTCCTCATCAAATTCAGGTAGCAACTTCCGCTTTGGGTAGCTCTTGATGGGGCGATTGTCGCCATACTTCGCTGCTGTGTTGAGTACTTTACTCCATCTGATTTGGAGTGTGTCCTGCGCAGCCTTGAGCCTTTGCTTCTACTTTTTCAGACTCCTCGCGGTGGCAACAAGCCTTTGACGGGCGTTCTGCTGCTCCGGGTGCTTGTCCGGCGTTATGTCGTCTGGACTATTATCTTTGACAGAATTGGTTTGTTCGGTTTGATTCTCCGTATTACCGTGGTCCGGCAGTGGTTCGCCCTGCTCCAACGTTGGGTCTATATGATCGTTATTTCTGCGAGGCGGGATTTGGGGCGGCGCTTGCGCCGCCGCTTTGACTGCTTCTCGAGGAACAAGCCTTCGGTGTGTCCTTCCGTTCCTCGTCGTCGTCTTCTTTTGGTGTGTCCACCATGTATACGTCATATGATGAAGTGGACGCCCAACGCCCTGTGGGTGGTGGTTCCTCTTCGCCTCCCGCATCGCCGTCCATACTGTCGATGTCTTCAGAGTCGAAGTCGAGCATGTCGGTTGAGTCATCGACAGTGGCTATTAAGTGGGTGGTGGGTGGGCGTCGAATTTCTTCATCGTCCGCATCCCAATCCTGTTGGCCATAATCCGGCCAGGGCTCTCCTGACAAAGAGAGAGACCTTAGTAAATTTAGAATGTCGCTGAAGGGCGAGTGCTGAAAGATATCTGCGGCGGTGAATTCCATGATCGACGCCCAATCGGATTCGATTGGCAGGGGCGCGGGCGGTTCGGAGTCAGAAAAAGAGTCCGGCACCTTGGAGTCACGGGCTGCGCAGAGGGTTAGGCTAGTGTTTGGCTCGATCGCCGTTGAGACTGTAGCCCCTGAGGCAGTGTCTAACCACCCGTCCTCGTTTGGCGCAGTTGGCTCCGAGCTAAAGGTCGGAGCTGGTGTGGGCGCGGCCCCTGGGGTACTGTTCGGTGGAAGAGCTAGGTCATACCCATCGCGACAGTGCGGCGCGCCCGGCTGCGGCTCGAATCCGTCGAAGATCAAGTCTCCGTGGATGTCGGCCGTGTAGTTCAAACTTCCAAATCTGACATGACGGCAAGGGGCGTAGCTTTCAATATGCTCCAGATGGCCAAGCGAATTAGCCCGTAGTGCAAAGCCGCCGAATACGAAGATCTGTCGGGGGAGAAAAGTCTCACCCTGGACCGCATCGCTATCGATGATAGTAGGAGCCATTAAGCCTAACAGTGACGACATAGAGGAACTCTCAATGAAAGCACCAATGTCGGTGTCAAAACCGGCGGATCTCGGGTAGGGGGTCCCGAACTGTGTGTCTAGGCCGGATGGTAATAGGAGGCAGGGGACACGATGTTTTACCCAGGTTCGGGCCCTCTTGACAGAGGTAAAACCCTATGTCCTGCTTGATTAATATTGATGATATGGGTAGTACAAGAGTAGATCTACCACGAGATCAGAGAGGCTAAACCCTAGAAGCTAGCCTATGGTATGATTGTATGTTACGGTTATTGTCCTACGGACTAAAACCCTTCGGTTTATATAGACACCGGAGAGGGTTAGGGTTACACAAGGTCGGTTACAAAGGAGGAGATATCCATATCCGTACTGCCTAGCTTGCCTTCCACACCAAGTAGAGTCCCATCCGGACACGAGACGAAGTCTTCAATCTTGTATCTTCATAGTCTAATAGTTCGGCCAATGGAGATAGTCCGGCTGTCCGGAGACCCCCTAATCCAGGACTCCCTCTGGGTGCCACGGCAACGATAACGAAAACGGTGCCACGGCAGCGTTCCGGTTCCGGTAACTCGATTGAGATACCGATGCAAAGGAGAAGTGTGCGGATGCGTGCAAAAGATGGTGGGGCACTCCCGGATACTGGGTTCCCACATGTCGGTGGCAAGGCAAAAGAGGGGCAACGTGCACCGATAGTTCAGACTTGAGGCAAAACAAGGGTGCATCTCATACAACATGCATTCATTCGTTCACGGGCGTCGTCTTGGGGTTATACCTTTGAAGCGTGCAAACGGGACGGTTCTCGTTTGGTGCAAAGTAGAGGAAGTAGTTGTTCTCGTTTCGTAGTTGTACACACTCCGTAGGTGTTCGGGGTCACAACGAGGAACTTGTCGTCCGCGGGGTCTTCGAGGGTCGACGGTAGTGGTACTCGGTCGTTTCGAAGAGGTACTTCGCGACATGCATGGGATGATAGTTGTACACGGTCATCGTGGGAAGTAAAGGTACACACGAAGGTAGTCGAACTTGACGGTTCCGTTGCACGGGTCTTCGGCGACAGTAGTGGTACGCGTTTCGTAGCCGTTCGGGTCACCGTTAGAGGAACTTGACGGAGTTGAAACCCTTCGAGGTTGTCGTGGTACTTGGGGTCTTCGGACTTGCCGGTCTCGACGAAACGAAGGGGTACTTGGCGATCGACGGATGTCGTGGTTCTTGTCGGCCCGAGTCCCGGCATATTCGGGTTCTCCCAACGTAGTTGTACCGTGTGATGGCCTGGAGCGGCACCGATCTAGTCCAAGCAGCGGGTCTTGGTGATGTCCGATGGGTCTCATTTGTGGCCATGGAACAGTGGCTCCGTGAAAACAACAGAGCCAGAAGGATTCAAGGCCATGGCAGTGGCGAGAACTTGCAGGACGCAGGTGGAGGGGTCAGGGGTGGATGGCGACGGGCGGTGCAAGAGGGCAGCAGCAAGAGGGCGGTGGTGCGGCGGGAAGCAGCCAAAGGTGCACGGCTCAGTGACGAGGAGGACCAGCAGGTCCAGGGGTGGAGGTGACCAGTAGGAGGCGGCGGACGTGGGAAGCTCGCCGTGAGGGCGGCATGGCGAGGCACTCCGACGACGAGGCTCGTGACAGGGAAGAAGCCAAAGGTCCCGGTGGTGGAGGTCGGCTCCGAGGCGGACGCAGGGGAAGGCAGCGATGCATGCGAGGAGGAGTCCCAGCGGCGGAGCTCCATGGGAGGCGCAGCTATGCGCGGCGGACGAGCAAGAGGCTCGCGGGGCCTCGGGCGCGGCGTCCAGAGGAGGCAGCGGCGCGGCTCTGGAGCATGGTAGGAGGAGGCGACGAGGATTGATAGAGGCAAAGGTGTCCCAATGTTTCAATGAGATAGATATCGTTTTCGGTGGGAGTCGACTTGGACGATCCGACTACGAACGTGCGAAGACGTCGCGCCTTAGCAATAGCTAAACCAACTTCCGAGGGTTATTGACCACGCCGGAGCACGATCAACCTGACCACGAGGGTCTATTTCCTGCGAGCAAACGAAGAACAAGCAAGAAACTGAGATTGCAATCTGGATATTGCAAATAAAAGAGGAAAGCTTTATTAATGAAGGTGGGGTTCTGTGACGTCTTGGTCTGGTCGTTGGACACAAACGAAGGACGCGAAGTTGCAGCTATGGCGAACTTTTAGTCTAAACAAAACCCAAAGTCTAAACGATGCCCTAAGGGCTGTATATATGGAGGAGAGGAGGGGAATTTCGTGGCCCTTGGTGGAGGGGTCCGAAACCAACCCTAACTCTTGTTTCCCCACACATACGGACTCTAAAAACAACCTATACTTAAGTACTTCAAAAATACATGGGCCTGGCCCAATAATAAGGTGACGCAGCACCTAGAATAGCCTCTGGGCGAAATTTATGAAGTGGCATCTTGTATATTTTGTCCCATGCTTCATGCACTCATTATGGTGGCTTTAGAGTCCTGGAATCATCACTTGTAACTACTTCTTGTTCCCCTTGCGCATGCCATCATCTCCATGCTTGAACTTGCTCCAAGGTTCATCTTTCTTGTCCAAGCTAGGCCCTTCATTTGTAAGCAAAACAAATGTATCCAATTTAGGCAGCATCATATTCTCATGAACATTAGAATCGTTACCAAGAAACGAAAGTACCTGATAATTCAATTGGCGTGCGCGAGCTCTAGTAATTGGTCCAGTATGTATAGCAGCAGGGGCTGTGGGTGTAACAATGGTATTGATGTCCTCATCATCCTCCCCTTCTTGAAATGAAGTCGTCCTCGACGAAAGTTCATCGTCCTCACCCAAATAAGGCTTCAAATCTGCAATGTTAAAAGTGGGACTAACCCCTAAATCTGCAGGCAGCTCAAGTTTATATGCATTATCATTTATTTTCTCTAACACCTTAAAAGGACCATCAACACGTGGCATTAGCTTTGATTTGCGCAAATTAGGAAACCTATCCTTACGCAAATGTAACCAAACAAGATCTCCAGGTGCAAACACAACATGTTTTCTACCCTTATCTCCAGCAAGTTTATATTTAGCATTCATACGCTCAATGTTTTCCTTAGTTAACTCATGCATTTTTAAAATCAATTCAGCACGTTCTTTAGCATCAAAATTAACCTTCTCCGAAGATGGAAGAGGCAACAAATCAATAGGTGCACGAGGTAGGAAACCATACACAATTTCAAAAGGGCACATCTTAGTAGTAGAATGCAATGAACGATTATAAGCAAATTCAATATGAGGCAAGCATTCTTCCCACATTTTCTTGTTATTCTTCAAAACAGCCCTAAGCATAGTAGACAATGTTCTATTGACTACTTCAGTTTGTCCATCAGTTTGGGGGTGACAAGTAGTACTAAAAAGCAGTTTAGTCCCCAACTTAGCCCATAAACATCTCCAAAAGTGGCTAAGAAATTTAGTATCACGATCTGAAACAATAGTATTTGGCACACCATGCAAGCGAATAATTTCACGAAAAAACAAATCAGCAACATTAACAGCATCATCGCTTTTATGACATGGTATAAAGTGTGCCATTTTCAAGAACCTATCCACGACAACAAATATGCTATCCCTCCCCTTCTTTGTTCGAGGTAAACCTAAAAAAAGTCCATAGATATATCCTCCCAAGGAACACTAGGTACAGGCAAAGGCATATATAAACCATGAGGATTGAGTCGTGACTTAGTTTTTTGACATGTAGTGCAGCGAGCAACAAAACGCTTAACATCCTGTCTCATCTTTGGCCAAAAGAAATGTGTAGCAAGTACGTCCTCCGTCTTCTTCACGCCAAAGTGTCCCATTAGTCCTCCTCCATGCGCCTCCTGCAACAACAAAAGACGAACGGAGCCAGCTGGAATGCATAGCTTGTTAGCACGAAACACAAATCCATCGTTAAGAACGAACTTGTTCCAAGTTCTCCCTTCCTTACAATTCTGCAATACATCTTTAAATTCAGCATCATGCACATATTGATCTTTGATGGTCTCCAAACCAAATATTTTAAAGTCAAGTTGTGAAAGCATAGTATAACGACGAGACAATGCATCAACAATAACATTTTCTTTACCCTTCTTGTGTTTAATGACATAAGGGAAAGTCTCAATGAATTCAACCCATTTAGCATGTCTACGGTTCAGTTTTGCTTGACTTTTAATGTGTTTCAAAGATTTATGATCAGAATGTATAACAAATTCCTTTGGCCATAAATAATGTTGCCATGTTTCTAAGGTCCGAACAAGAGCATATAATTCTTTATCACAAGTAGAATAGTTCAGACTAGGCCCACTCAATTTTTCAGAAAAGTATGCAACAGGTTTGCCATCTTGTAATAACACACCTCCTAATCCAATTCCACTAGCATCACATTCAAGCTCAAAAGTCTTATTGAAATCAGGAAGTTGGAGTAAAGGAGCATGTGTCAACTTATCTTTCAATACCGTGAAGGCTTCTTCTTGTGCGGTACCCCAAACAAAAGGCACACCCTTCTTTGTAAGCTCGTTGAGAGGTGCAGCAATGGTGCTGAAATCTCTCACAAAACGCCTATAGAAACCAACGAGGCCAAGGAAACTCCTCACTTGTGTGACCGTTTTGGGCTGCGGCCAACTCTCAACAGCTTCAATCTTGGCTTTATCAACTTCAATTCCCTATGGAGTAACAACATAGCCAAGAAAAGATACTCGGTCGGTGCAAAAGGTGCACTTTCCAAGGTTACCAAACAAACGTGCATCACGTAGAGCAATAAAAACAGCACATAATGTTCCAAATGTTCCTCCAAAGATTTGCTATAAATTAGTATATCATCAAAATAGACTACCACAAATCGTCCAATGAAAGCACGTAAAACTTCGTTCATTAGTCTCATGAAAGTAATAGGTGCATTAGTTAACCCAAAAGGCATGACTAACCACTCATATAAACCAAACTTAGTTTTAAATGTTGTTTTCCATTCATCTCCCAATTTCATATGAATTTGATGGTATCCACTACGCAAATCAACTTTGGAGAATATTGTAGAGCCACTCAATTCATCAAGCATGTCGTCTAGCCTAGGAATAGGATGACGATAACGAATAGTAATATTATTAATGCCTCTACAATCAACACACATACGCGACGTACCATCCTTTTTCGGCACTAAAATGATAGGAACAGCACAAGGACTAAGGGATTCACGTATATAACCTTTGTCGAGCAGTTCTTGTACTTGACGCATAATGTCCTTCATCTCCTCTGGATTGGTACGGTATGGTGCACGGTCAGGTAATGATGCACCGGGAATTAAGTCAATTTGATGCTCAATCCCTCGAATAGGTGGTAATCCCGGTGGCATGTCTTGTGGAAAGACGTCAGCGAACTCCTGCAAAATGTTAGTGACAGCAGGAGGCAAAGAGGAAGGCACGTCCTCGAATGAAAATAATGCCTCTTTGCACACAAAAGCATAGCAAACATATTTGCTAAAATCTAAATCATCAATATTAGATTTGGTGGCAAGTAGACATGCACTTTTCAATTTAATTTCAGAAGCAACACTAGATGGTTTATTATTAGGCTGCATTTGTTGCTCAAATTCTTTTGCCACAATCTGATTTTCACTTTTATTTTTCTCCTGTTTTGCTTTATTAGCTCTATTAATATCATCTTTCAAAATGGAATCAGGAGTCATAGGAAGCAAAGTAATATTTTTATCCTTATGAACAAGAGTATACTGATTGTTTCTTCCATGGTGTACAGAATTTTTATCAAATTGCCATGGTCTACCAAGTAATAAGGAACATGCTTGCATAGGTACCACATCACAATCAACATAATCAGCATATGTAGAGATACTAAAATGCACACGAACAGTATGTGTTACCTTAACCTTGCCACTGTTGTTGAACCTTTGGATGTAGTAAGGATGTGGATGTGGTCTTGTGGTGAGAGATAGCTTCTCCACCATCTCCATGCTAGCCAAGTTATTGCAGCTCCCTCCATCGATGATGACGCGAACAGAATGTTCCTTCACGACTCCCTTTGTATGGAACAGATTATGCCTCTGATTTTGCTCATCTTGTGCAACCTGCACACTCAAAACACGTTGAGCAACTAAATATTCATACCTATCAGCATCTTCAGCAGCCATGTATTGCGTTTCATGATCAGAATCCTCTCCACAGTGTTCTTCATGTGTAATAAGTGCCAAAGTCTCCTCATCATAGTCACTAGCGGACTCATACCCACCATCCTCAGTAGCAATCATCACACACTGAGATTGGCATTCTCTCGCAAAATGTCCTCTTCCCTTACAACGACGACAAATAATATCACTTGTGTGCCATGTTGATGCCATGGAAGAAGAAGAGCTCTGTGCAGGTCCGGCAGGTGTGCTCTTGGCAGATAGTGGTGGTTGTGCCTGCTTTCTTGTATCACGGCTGGAGGTGGCACCTGATGGAGGTGCTGGTGGAGTGGAAGTAGAGGATGCACGTGGTGTCCATGATGACGATCGACCTATAGAAAAGTTAGTTCGCGCCAATGCCTGTCGATCCTGCACTTCACGTTCAGCTTTACAAGCAAGATGGAGTAAACGAGTGATATTAGTGTACTCCTTATACTCTAGAATGGTCTGAATCTCTCTATTTAATCCACCCATAAAACGTGCAAGCATAGCTTCATTCTTCTCAACAATACCACATCTAATCATGCCATTTTGTAATTCCTGATAATATTCTTCTACAGAATTTTTTCCTTGTCTTAAACGCTGCAATTTTTGAAGTAATTCACGTTGATAATATGGTGGAACCCAACGAGTACGCATGGCAGTTTTCAAAGCAGCCCAAGTAGCTGGAATAGGATATAATCTACAATGTTCAGACCACCAAACACATGCAAAGCTAGTGAAAGCACAAACAGCAGCAGGAACACGTCTCTCCTCAGGATATTGTAAACATGTAAATCGTTGTTCAGTTTCTAACTCCCAAGTAAGATATATATCAGGAACATATCTACCCTCAAATGGTGAAATATTCAATTTTAGTTCAGGAAGATGGTCATGTACCTCAGGTGGTGGTGCAACCCTACCGTTGCGATGATATGCATGAGGACGACCTGGTGGTGGTGGTGCTGGTGGTTGCACGTAGTTCTGATTTTGGTCAACCTCATCCTCGTAATGGTCCTCCACCTCTGCAGTAGCAGCAGGAGCGGCAGAAGCATCAACAGCGGCACCAGAATTTTGCCCAGGGTCAATGGGAATGCGCTGTGCTCGTCCCACTTGATTTGGAAAGCGACGTTGTTGTTGTTGTTGTTGTTGTTGTTGTTGTTGTTGTAGAGGTGCGTTAGGGGCAGCCGTTGGTGGTGGTGGAAGATGCGCGAGCAATT
The DNA here is from genome assembly GCF_056163025.1 of Triticum urartu. Classification (NCBI taxonomy): domain Eukaryota; kingdom Viridiplantae; phylum Streptophyta; class Magnoliopsida; order Poales; family Poaceae; genus Triticum; species Triticum urartu. Next base: position 354,445,029 of record NC_141873.1, on the reverse strand, counting down.
CATTAAACCTGTTATCGAGCTTTGTTTCGAACGTCTTCTCCATGCCATCTATCTTCTCCATGGCCTCCTCAAATCTGTTTAGCACATCTTGCACCTGTCCACTCATCATTTGCTGAAACTTATCATGCAACTCCTTATTCGTCAGGTTCTCCCAGTCAGTCTCGTCGGCTTGTGATCCTGCCATGGTTAGCAGCAATAGAAACACACAAGAATATGATCCTACAGACTGCTAACAAGAGGTGGTGGTGGATGTCACAAATCCGTCAAGCAAATCTCAAATTCTTACTAGTTCTTACCCAGCAGCAGGCGGTGATCGGCAACCGTCGTAGTCAAAACTCTAAAAGCTTGGATAGAGCGATTACCAAGGAGAGTCAAACGCACGAGTAGATGTATGTGGAGCTGGGAAAGCTTATAATATGGTAGAAAAAAGGGTCAGCAATAATCAATTCAGAGATGCAAAGTTGAACAAACGCTCAACGACGGTACTGTGCTGGTCCTAGGCTAGACCGTGCTAGAGACGCGAGCCTAGAAGACTAACAAAATCACGGCGCTGCACGTAAACAAGGGAAAAGCACACTCTGGAACTTTTTTTTGCTCTTTTTTTGCGCTCCTCTTTTTTTTGCGAAAAATCACTATAATGGCGAGTGTCTCAAAACTCTTCCCTCGTCAAACTGAGAGGATGGGCATGAAAAAAAATTCACTTTTTTCGAAAATCAGGGCAGCGGCGACGAAAAAGTGCGACAAAAAATCACTATGATGGCACGTGGCTCAAAAGACTCAGAAAAGCCTAAAAATAGGATAGGGAAAAAATATTTTTGCCTGTGAAAATTTTGGCCTAAAAACTGCCCGGGGGTCTCCAGACTCTTTTTTTCGAGACCTACTCAGGCAAGGAAACACGAATCGGAAATTAGATGGACCTCGAAAACAAACCTAATATGAAAGGAACTCAAATTGGTAGTGGATATATGATGGTAGGATATGGCAGTGGTGGTGGTATATAGATACGGATTGGTGGTGGTATATGGATACGGATTGGTGATGGTATATGGAGACAGATTGGTGGTGGTATATGGATACGGATCGATGGCGGATAAGCGGTGGTGGTAGATGGCAGGAGCGATGATGATGGTGCGGCGGCGGCGTGACAACTTATGACCAGAACTTGAAACTCTAAAAGACTAGACTCTAAGACCAGCAACTAGACACGACGATGCAACCGCAAATTCAACAAAGCAAAATACTGAAAAGACTATGCAAAGGCTCAGATTGGTTCGGATATGATGAACTAACCCTAATTTGTTTTTTGGCTTTTTTTGTGGACTGTAGGTATGAAGAACAGACTCGATCTAAACTATGAAAAACTGGAAAATCTCACCGAGCAACCTGAAACTCTGATACCACTTGATAGAGGCAAAGGTGTCCTGATGTTTCGATGAGATAGGTATCGTTTTCGGTGGGAGTCGACTTTGACGATCCGACTACGAACGTGCGAAGACGTCGCGCCTTAGCAATAGCTAAACCAACTTCCGAGGGTTATTGACCACGCCGGAGCACGATCAACCTGACCACGAGGGTCTATTTCCTGCGAGCAAACGAAGAACAAGCAAGAAACTGAGATTGCAATATGGATATTGCGAATAAAAGAGGAAAGCTTTATTAATGAAGGTGGGGTTCTGTGACGTCTTGGTCTGGTCGTTGGACACAAACGAAGGACGCGAAGTTGCAGCTATGGTGAACTTTTAGTATAAACAAAACCCAAAGTCTAAACGATGCCCTAAGGGCTGTATATATGGAGGAGAGGGGGGATTTCGTGGCCCTTGGTGGAGGGGTCCGAAACCAACCCTAACTCTTGTTTCCCCACACATACGGACTCTAAAAACAGCCTATACTTAAGTACTTCGAAAATACATGGGCCTGGCCCAATAATAAGGTGACGCAGCACCTAGAATAGCCTTTGGACGAAATTTATGAATTGGCATCTTGTATATTTCGTCCCATGCTTCATGCACTCATTATGGTGGCTTCAGAGTCCTGGAATCATCACTTGTAACTCCGTTCTTGTTCCCCTTGCGCATGCCATCATCTCCATGCTTGAACTTGCTCCAAGGTTCATCTTTCTTGTCCAAGCTAGGCCCTTCATTTGTAAGCAAAACAAATGTATCCAATTTAGGCAGCATCATATTCTCATGAACATTAGAATCGTTACCAAGAAACGAAAGTACCTGATAATTCGATTGGCGTGCGCGAGCTCTAGTAATTGGTCTAGTATGTATAGCAGCAGGGGCTGTGGGTGTAACAATGGTATTGATGTCCTCATCAAGGATCCGGGCAAGGACATCGACATCAGAGGTGCGGTGCTGGTCGCAGGGGAAGGAGAGGCCGACGTGGGGTCTCCTGCGTGTGGGGTCATGCGAGAGGAGGAAGGAGATCAGGAAGAGGAGGTTGGCGGCGCTGGGAGATCAAAGAAAGAGGAGGGGGATCGAGCAAGTCCTCCTGGCTCGATGCGTGCGTTGAGTGTGGCGGCGTGCACAGGGAACCGAGGGAGAGGGGGTCGAGCGAGGCTAGGGTTGGTAGGAGGCTGTAGTGGGCTAGGGATTAGGTGGGCCTGCGGGGGAGATGGACCTTGGGCCGGCCGGCCTGAGGCTGCAGCTGGGCTTAAATGGATTTCCCCCTCCATTCTCTACTAGCTCCCTTTAACAAATTTTCCAAGCAGAAAAAATAGCAAGTAAAGCCCAGGGAGATAGGAGAGGAGTATTTTGGATCATCCGATCAAAATTGGACGGTCGGAGATGAATGGGTTAGGGAGTCCAAACAAGGAAATAGTGATGTTTTGTAGATGTTTGGGGATGATCCGGATCCAACGGTGATGACTGCCCGATTCGGGTTCGGGTGAGTTTCGGACACGCGCGAGGGGTCGATGCACTGAGCAAAGAGGGGTTTCGGACCGTGCGATCGCATCGGACGGCTCCGGACGCAAAGAGGGGTAGGTGGATGGACTAGGTGGGCTGTGGCGAGGCTGAGAGGAGAGAAGAGAGAGAGAGGGCCCGGCAGCAGTTTTCGGAGACCGAAAACGTCCGATGATAGACCGGCTACTATTGCCGCTATAGTTATCCGTTGGGGCGTCAAACGGACTCCGAATGCGATGAAACTTGGCAGGCGGCCTATCTACACTATAATAAGACCACACGCCAACTTTCAACCCATTCCGAGAACATTTTCCGGCCACTTATAAAATACTAATTCGGACATGCCACGGGCGCGTGCAAGTGTGACTGGGCTCAGAACGGACAACGGAAGGAACGAGGAGACCGGGACGGATGCAAGTTTTGAAAACATGATGATGCAATGCACCTGATGACATGCTAAGATGCGACATGCAAGCAAATGACAAGGCAACAACCACGAATAACTGGAAGACACCTGGCGCATCGGTCTCGGGGCGTCACACTAGTGATCGACTAGAGGGGGGTGAATAGGCGATTTTTATGAAAGTCTTCAAAACATGGAAGTTTCGAAGACAAACGACAGAAATAAACCTATTACCATGCAGCGGAAGGTAGACTACACTAGGCAAACCATAGTCAAGTATTCAATGAAATGAAAGCACAAAGACTAATAGCAGCTAGGCAGTATAGATCAGGATGGAAGATACTATGAAGCCAATCAGAACACGCAGTCACTCACTGAAGACAAAAGATAATGCAAACATGCAATGACTTCACAAGGACCAACTGTAAATAAAGAGATGGAAAGGATAGAACCAGTTGCTCGTTGAAGACAATGGTTTGTTGGACTAGTTCCAGTTGCTGTGACAACTGTACGTCTGGTTAGGGAGGCTGAGGTTTAACTCAGAAGACCGTGTCTTCACCTTATTCCCCTTGAGCTAAGGACACCCAGTCCTCGCCCCATCACTCTGGTAAGTCTTCAAGGTAGACTTCCAAACCTTCACAGACTTCGTTCACCGGCGATCCACAATGACTCTTGGATGCTCAGAACGCGACACCTAACCGGCTGGAGGATTCACAGTCCTCAAGTGTAATAAGTCTTCAGATCACACAGACAAGAAGACTTAAGTGATGCCTAACACTCTTTGGCTCTGGGTGTTTAGGGCTTTGTCCTCGCAAAGATTTCTCTCTCAAAGGATTCGAGGTGGGTTGCTCTCAAATGATAAAAGCCGTGCACTAACTCTGAGCAGCCAACCAATTTATGGTGTAAGGGGTGGGCTATTTATAGCCACTAGGCAACCCGACCTGATTTGTCCGAAATGACCCTGGGTCACTAAGGAACTGACACATGTTCCAACGGTCAGATTTCAAACACACACGACAACTTTACTTGAGCTACAAGCAAAGCTGACTTATCCAGCTCTGGATAAGATTTGCTCTATTTTCTTCGCTCGAAGACATAGGATTTTGGTTAAGCATCACTTTAGTCATTCTGACTGGTTCACTTGGACCCCACTTAACAGTACGGTGGTTCCTATGACTCAACAAAGAAGAAAACGAAACAACGAAACAACTAAGTCTTCGCGCTCCATAGTCTGCACACAATGTCTTCTCTTGTCATAGTCTTCAATGTGAATACCTTCACATACCACCTTTGTCTTCAATGTCTTCATACATTTTTAGGGGTCATCTCTGGTGGGTAAACCGAATTAGTGAGGGACTTCTACCTGTGTTATCCTGCAATTCTCACAAACACATTAGTCCCTCAACCAGGTTTGTCGTCAATACTCCAAAACCAACTAGGGGTGGCACTAGATGCACTTACAGATATGCATTCTGTTATCCCTTCACTGCATAGACCCATGTGCATATAGATGTCATGCAGTCTAACATGGAGTGTCTCCAGGAATCTTGGCACCCACACAATACACAACTGTTGGAACTTGGAAGTGGCCATATGCCGATGATGCAGCAGGTCGGATGAGGGTAGGGATTGACGTGCCAATCATCGTACGAAGATTTTTAGCTTGGAAGGGACAAAGAGTTTCCATAGTTTCGCCCAGGCCTTGCCACTAGTTGGTGATGTCTACTACACAACCTTCTTCTTGTAGACGTTGTTGGGCCTCCAAGTGCAGAGGTTTGTAGGATAGTAGCAAATTTCCCTCAAGTGGATGACCTAAGGTTTATCAATCCATAGGAGGCGTAGGATGAAGATGGTCTCTCTCGAGCAACCCTGCAACCAAATAACAAAGAGTCTCTTGTGTCCCCAACACACCCAATACAATGGTAAATTGTATAGGTGCACTAGTTCGGCGAAGAGATGGTGATACAAGTGCAATATGGATAGTAGATAATAGTTTTTGTAATATGAAAATATAAAAACATCAAGGTAACTAATGATAAAAGTGAGCGTAAACGGTATTGCAATGCTAGGAAACAAGGCCTAGGGTTCATACTTTCACTAGTGCAAGTTCCCTCAACAATAATAGCATAATTGGATCACATAACTATCCCTCAACATGCAACAAAGAGTCACTCCAAAGTCACTAATAGCGGAGAACAAACGAAGAGATTATGGTAGGGTACGAAACCACCTCAAAGTTATTCTTTCCAATCAATCCGTTGGGCTATTCCTATAAGTGTCACAAACAGCCCTGGAGTTCGTACTAGAATAACACCTTAAGACACAAATCAACCAAAACCCTAATGTCACCTAGATACTCCAATGTCACCTCAAGTATCCGTGGGTATGATTATACGATATGCATCACACAATCTCAGATTCATCTATTCAACCAACACATAGAACCTCAAAGAGTGCCCCAAAGTTCCTACCGGAGAATCACGACGAAAACGTGTGCCAACCCCTATGCATAGGTTCATGGGCGGAACCCTCGAGTTGATCACCAAAACATACATCAAGTGAATCATGTGGTATCCCATTGTCACCACAGATATGCACGGCAAGACATACATCAAGTGTTCTCAAATCTTTAAAGACTCAATCCGATACGATAACTTCAAAGGGGAAACTCAATTCATTACAAGAGAGTAGAGGGGGGAGAAAACATCATAGGATCCAACTATAATAGCAAACCTCGCGATACATCAAGATCATACCACCTCAAGAACATGAGAGAGAGAGAGATCAAACACATAGCTACTGGTACATATCCTCAGCCCTGAGGGAGAACTACTCCCTCCTCGTCATGGAGAGCACCGGCATGATGAAGATGGCCACCGGAGAGGGATTGCCCCTCCGGCAGGGTGCCGGAACGGGTCTAGATTGGCTTTCGGTTGCTACAGAGGCTTCTGGCGGCGGAACTCCCGATCTAATCTCTGTTCTAGAAGTTTTAGGGTACGTGAGTATATATGGGTGCAGGAACTACATCGGTGGAGCTTTACGGGCCCCACGAGGCAGGGGGCGCGCCCTAGGGGGGCGCCCCCCACCCTCATGAGAACCTCCCTTGGCTCCTGATGTGGGGTCCAAGTCCATCTGGTAGCTTTCCTTCCAAAGTTAACTTCTCCGGTTGATTTTGTTCCGTTTCGACTCTGTTTGATATTCCTTTTCTTCGAAACACTGAAATAGGCAAAAAAACAGCAATTATGGGATGGGCCTCCGGTTAATAGGTTATTCCCAAAAATAATATAAAAGTGGACAATAAAGCCCAGTATTGCCCAAAACAGTAGATAGCATAGCATGGAGCAATCAAAAATTATAGATACGTTGGAGACGTATCAAGCATCCCCAAGCTTAATTCCTGCTCGTCTCGAGTAGGTAAATGATAAAAACAGAATTTTTGATGCGGAGTGCTACTTGGCATAATTTCAATGTAATTCTTCTTAATTGTGGTATGAATATTCAGATCCGAAAGATTCAAGACAAAAGTTCATATTGACATAAAAATGATAATACTTCAAGCATACTAACTAAGAAATTATATCTTCTCAAAATAACATGGCCAAAGAAAGTTCATCCCTACAAAATCATATAGTTTAGTCATGTTTCATCTTTGTCACACAAGAATGCTCTCATCATGCACAACCCCGATGACAAGCCAAGCAATTGTTTCATACTTTAGTAATCTCAAACCTATAAACTTTCACGCAATACATGAGCGCGAGCCATGGATATAGCACTATGGGTGGAATAGAATAATGAAGGGGTTATGTGGAGAAGACAAAAAGGAGAAAGTCTCACATCAACGAGGCTAATCAATGGGCTATGGAGATGCCCATCGATTGATGTTAATGCAAGGAGTAGGGATTGCCATGCAACGGATGCAGTAGAGCTATAAATGTATGAAAGCTCAATAAAAGAAACTAAGTGGGTGTGCATCCAACTTGCTTGCTCACCAAGACCTAGGGCACTTGAGGAGGCCCATTGTTGGAATATACAAGCCAAGTTCTATAATGAAAATTTCCCACTAGTATGTGAAAGTGACAAAACAAGAGACTCTCTACTATGAAGATCATGGTGATACTTTGAAGCACAAGTGTGGTAAAAGGATAGTAACATTGTCCCTTCTCTCTTTTTCTCTCATTTTTTGGGCCTTCCCTTCTTTTATGGCCTTTCTCTTTTTTGGGGGCCTTCTCTTTTTTTATGGCCTTCCCTTTTTTTATTCCTCACTTGGGACAATGCTCTAATAATGATGATCATCACACTTCTATTTATTTACAACTCAATGATTACAACTCGATACTAGAACAAAGATGACTCTATATGAATGCCTCCGGCGGTGTACCGGGATTGCGATGATGCATGAGTGACATGTATGAAAGAATTATGAGAGGTGGCTTTGCCACAAATACGATGTCAACTACATGATCATGCAAAGCAATATGACAATGATGATGCGTGTCATAATAAACGGAACGGTGGAAAGTTGCATGGCAATATATCTCGGAATGGCTATGAAATGCCATAATAGGTACGTATGGTGGCTGTTTTGAGGAAGATATAAGGAGGTTTATGTGTGAAACAGCATATCATATCACAGGGGTTGGATGCACCGGCGAAGATTGCACCAACTCTCAATGTGAGAAAGGGCAATGCACGGTACCAAAGAGGCTAGCAAGGATGGAAGGGTGAGAGTGCGTATAATCCATGGACTCAACATTAGTCATAAAGAAATCACATACTTATTGCAAAAGTCTACAAGTCATCAAAAACCTCGGCACTACGCGCATGCTCCTAGGGGGATAGATTGGTAGGAAAAGACCATCGCTCGTCCCCGACCGCCACTCATAAGGAGGACAATCAAATAACACCTCATGTTTCAAATTTGTTACACAATGTTTACCATACGTGCATGCTACGAGACTTGCAAACTTCAACACAAGTATTTCTCAATTTCACAACTACTCAACTAGCACGACTTTGATATTATTACCTCCATATCTCAAAACAATCATCAAGCATCAAACTTCTCTTAGTATTCAATACACTCATAAGAAAGTTTTATTAATCTTGAATACCTAGCATATTAGGATTAAGCACATTACCATGCTGCTTAAGACTCTCAAAATAATATAAGTGAAGAATGAGAGTTCATCTATTTCTTCAAAATAAAACTAACACCATGCTCTAAAAGATATAAGTGAAGTACTAGAGCAAACAACAAACTACTCCGAAAGATATACGTGAAGATCAATGAGTAGTCGAATAATTATGCAACTATGTGAAGCCTCTCTAACATTTAAGAATTTCAGATCTTGGTATTTTATTCAAACAGCAAGCAAAGCAAAATAAAATGACATTCTAAGAATGGCAAACATCATGTGAAGAAGCAAAAACTTAGGATCAACCGAAACTAACTGATAGTTGTTGAAGAAGAAAGGTGGGATGCCAACCGGGGCATCCCCAAGCTTAGACGCTTGAGACTTCTTGAAATATTATCTTGGGGTGACTTGTGCATCCCCAAGCTTGAGCTTTTGTGTCTCCTTAATTCCTCTCATATCACGGTCTCCCTAAATCTCAAAAGCTTCATCCACACAAAACTCAACAAGGACTCGTGAGATAAGTTAGTATAAACCATTGCAAAAACCTTATCATACTCTATTGTAGAAAATCACTAAACTTATTATTCAACATTGCATACTAAATGCCTCTGCATATTTAATAGTCCTATTCTCAAATAGAATCATTAAAGAAGCAAACATATGCAAACAATGCAAACATAATAGCAATCTGCCTAAACAGGACAGTCTGTAAAGAATGCAGCAATATCCATACTTCCCTAGCTCCAAAAATTATGAAAGAAAATTACCACTGTAGTAAATTTATCAGATCTTAATATGCAAAAGGTTTCAACATTTTATCACATTCTGACTTTTCTAGGTAATTATTGCAACAGCGGTAAACTTTCTGTTTTCAGACAGCAACATGAAGACTTGTAAAATAGGCATTGTAAAGGCTATCAATGCCACTTTTATTGAAATAAAAGATGCAAAACATTGTTATAAATAACAGCAAGCAAATCCTAACAAAATAAATTGACACTCCAAGCAAAACACATATCATGTGGTAAATAAAAATATAGCTTCAAATAAAGTTACCGATGAACGAAGACAAAAGAGGGGATGCCTTCCGGGGCATCCCCAAGCTTAGGCTCTTGGTTGTCCTTGAATATTAGCTTGGGGTTCCTTGGGAATCCCCAAGCTTAGTCTCTTTCCAATCCTTATTCCATAGTCCATCGAATCTTTACCCAAAACTTGAAAACTTCACAACACAAAACTTAACAGAAATCTCGTCAGCTCCGTTAGCGAAAGAAAACAAAACACCACTTCAAGGTACTGTAATGAACTCATTATTTATTTATATTGGTGTTAAACCTAATGTATTCCAACTTCTCTATGGTTTATAAACTATTTTACTAGCCATAGATTCATCAGAATAAGTAAACAACACATGAAAAACAGAATCTGTCAAAAACAGAACAGTCTGTTGTAATATGAATCAAACGTATACTTATGGAACTCATAAAATTCTCAAATAAATTTCTGGACCTGACGAATTTATCTATTAATCATCTGCAAAAGGAATTAACTAAATATAACTCTCCAAATAAAAATGGAAGCAATTCTCGTGAGCGCTAAAGTTTCTGTTTTTTACAGCATGATCAACAAGACTTTCCCCAAGTCTTCCCAAAGGTTCTACTTGGCACAAACACTAATTAAAAGCATAAAACCACATCTAAACAGAGGCTAGATGAATTATTTATTACTAAAAAGGAACAAAATGTAAGGAACAAAAATAAAATTGGGTTGCCTCCGAACAAGCGCTATCGTTTAATGCCCCTAGCTAGGCATGATGATTTCAATGATGCTCACATAAAGGCTAAGAATTGTAACATAAAGAGAGCATTATGAAGAATATGACTAGCACATTTAAGTCTAACATACTTCCTATGCATAGGGATTTTGTGAGCAAACAACTTATGGGAACAAGAATCAAATTGCATAGGAAGGTAAAGCAAGCAAAACTTCAAAAATTTAAGCACATAGAGAGGAAACTTGATATTATTGCAATTCCTACAAGCATATATTCCTCCCTCATAATAATTTTCAGTAGCATCATGAATGAATTCAACAATATAACCATCACCTAAAGCATTCTTTTCATGATCTACAAGCATAGAAATTTTATTACTCTCCACATAAGCAAAATTCTTCTCTTGAATAGTAGTGGGAGCAAACTCAACAAAGTAACTATCATGGGATTGAAAATTGAAATCAAGATGACAAGTTTCATTGTTATGATTATTATTTAAAGCATACGTGCCATCACAATAATCATCATAGATAGGAGGCATGCTTTCATCATAATAAATTTGCTCATCAAAACTTGGGGGACAAAAAATATCATCTCCATCAAACATAGCTTCCCCAAGCTTGTGGCTTTGCATATCATTAGCATCATGGATATTCAAGGAATTCATACTAACAACATTGCAATCATGCTCATCATTCAAATATTTAGTGCCAAACATTTTATAGATTTCTTCTTCTAGCACTTGAGCACCATTATCCTTTCCATCATACTCATGAAAGATATTAAAAAGGTGAAGCGTATGAGACAAACTCAATTCCATTTTTATAGTTTTCTTTTATAAACTAAACTAGTGATAAAACAAGAAACTAAAAGACTCGATTGCAAGATCTAAAGATATACCTTCAAGCGCTAACCTCCCCGGCAACGGCGCCAGAAAAGAGCTTGATGTCTACTACACAACCTTCTTCTTGTAGAAGTTGTTGGGCCTCCAAGTTCAGAGGTTTGTAGGACAGTAGCAAATTTCCCTCAAGTGGATGACCTAAGGTTTATCAATCCGTAGGAGGCGTAGGATGAAGATGGTCTCTCTCGAGCAACCCTGCAACCAAATAACAAAGAGTCTCTTGTGTCCCCAACACACCCAATACAATGGTAAATTGTATAGGTGCACTAGTTCCACAAAGAGATGGTGATACAAGTGCAATATGGATAGTAGATAATAGTTTTTGTAATCTGAAAATATAAAAACAGCAAGGTAACTAATGATAAAAGTGAGCGTAAACGGTATTGCAATGCTAGGAAACAAGGCCTAGGGTTCATACTTTCACTAGTGCAAGTTCCCTCAACAATAATAGCATAATTGGATCACATAACTATCCATTAACATGCAACAAAGAGTCACTCCAAAGTCACTAATAGCGGAGAACAAACAAAGAGATTATGGTAGGGTACGAAACCACCTCAAAGTTATTCTTTCCAATCAATCCGTTGGGCTATTCCTATAAGTGTCACAAACAGCCCTGGAGTTCGTACTAGAATAACACCTTAAGACACAAATCAACCAAAACCCTAATGTCACCTAGATACTCCAATGTCACCTCAAGTATCCGTGGGTATGATTATACGATATGCATCACACAATCTCAGATTCATCTATTCAACCAACACATAGAACCTCAAAGAGTGCCCCAAAGTTCCTACCGGAGAATCACGACGAAAACGTGTGCCAACCCCTATGCATAGGTTCATGGGCGGAACCCTCAAGTTGATCACCAAAACATACATCAAGTGAATCATGTGGTATCCCATTGTCACAACAGATATGCACGGCAAGACATACATCAAGTGTTCTCAAATCTTTAAAGACTCAATCCGATACGATAACTTCAAAGGGGAAACTCAATTCATTACAAGAGAGTAGAGGGGGGAGAAAACATCATAGGATCCAACTATAATAGCAAAGCTCGGGATACATCAAGATCGTACCACCTCAATAACACGAGAGAGAGAGAGAGAGAGAGAGAGAGATCAAACACATAGCTACTGGTACATACCCTCAGCCCCGAGGGAGAACTACTCCCTCCTCGTCATGGAGAGCACCGGCATGATGAAGATGGCCACCGGAGAGGGATTGCCCCTCCGGCAGGGTGCCGGAACGGGTCTAGATTGGCTTTCGGTGGCTACGGAGGCTTCTGGCGGCGGAACTCCCGATCTAATCTATGTTCTGAAAGTTTTAGGGTACGTGAGTATATATGGGTGCAGGAAGTACGTCGGTGGAGCTTTAGGGGCCCCACGAGGCAGGGGGTGCGCCCTAGGGGGGCGCCCCCACCGTCGTAAGCACCTCCCTTGACTCCTGATGTGGGGTCCAAGTCCATCCGGTAGCTTTCCTTCCAAAAATAACTTCTCCAGTTGATTTCGTTCCGTTTCGACTCCGTTTGATATTCCTTTTCTTCGAAACACTAAAATAGGCAAAAAAAACAGCAATTATGGACCGGGCCTCCGGTTAATAGGTTAGTCCCAAAAATAATATAAAAGTGGACAATAAAGCCCAATATTGCCCAAAACAGTAGATAGCATAGCATGGAGCAATCAAAAATTATAGATATGTTGGAGACGTATCAAGCATCCCCAAGCTTAATTCCTGCTCGTCCTCGAGTAGGTAAATGATAAAAACAGAATTTTTGATGCGGAGTGCTACTTGGCATAATTTCAATGTAATTCTTCTTAATTGTGGTATGAGTATTCAGATCCGAAAGATTCAAGACAAAAGTTCATATTGGCATAAAAATGATAATATTTCAAGCATACTAACTAAGCAATTATGTCTTCTCAAAATAACATGGCCAAAGAAAGTTCATCCCTACAAAATCATATAGTTTAGTCATGTTTCATCTTTGTCACACAAGAATGCTCTCATCATGCACAACCCCGATGACAAGCCAAGCAATTGTTTCATACTTTAGTAATCTCAAACCTATAAACTTTCACGCAATACATGAGCGCGAGCCATGGATATAGCACTATGGGTGGAATAGAATAATGAAGGGGTTATGTGGAGAAGACAAAAAGGAGAAAGTCTCACATCAACGAGGCTAATCAATGGGCTATGGAGATGCCCATCGATTGATGTTAATGCAAGGAGTAGGGATTGCCATGCAACGGATGCAGTAGAGCTATAAATGTATGAAAGCTCAATAAAATAAACTAAGTGGGTGTGCATCCAACTTGCTTGCTCACCAAGACCTAGGGAACTTGAGGAGGCCCATTGTTGGAATATACAAGCCAAGTTCTATAATGAAAATTTCCCACTATTATGTGAAAGTGACAAAACAAGAGACTCTCTACTATGAAGATCATGGTGCTACTTTGAAGCACAAGTGTGGTAAAAGGATAGTAACATTGTCCCTTCTCTCTTTTTCTCTCATTTTTTTGGGCCTTCCATTCTTTTATGGCCTTTCTCTTTTTTGGGGGCCTTCTTTTTTTATGGCCTTCCCTTTTTTTATTCCTCACTTGGGACAATGCTCTAATAATGATGATCATCACACTTCTATTTATTTACAACTCAATGATTACAACTCGATACTAGAACAAAGATGACTCTATATGAATGCCTCCGGCGGTGTACCGGGATTGCGATGATGCATGAGTGACATGTATGAAAGAATTATGAGAGGTGGCTTTGCCACAAATACGATGTCAACTACATGATCATGCAAAGCAATATGACAATGATGATGCGTGTCATAATAAACGGAACGGTGGAAAGTTGCATGGCAATATATCTCGGAATGGCTATGAAATGCCATAATAGGTACGTATGGTGGCTGTTTTGAGGAAGATATAAGGAGGTTTATGTGTGAAAGAGCGTATCATATCACAGGGGTTGGATGCACCGGCGAAGTTTGCACCAACTCTCAATGTGAGAAAGGGCAATGCGCGATACCAAAGAGGCTAGCAAGGATGGAAGGGTGAGAGTGCGTATAATCCATGGACTCAACATTAGTCATAAAGAACTCACATACTTATTGCAAAAGTCTACAAGTCATCAAAAACCTCGGCACTACGCGCATGCTCCTAGGGGGATAGATTGGTAGGAAAAGACCATCGCTCGTCCCCGACCGCCACTCATAAGGAGGACAATCAAATAACACCTCATGTTTCAAATTTGTTACACAATGTTTACCATACGTGCATGCTACGAGACTTGCAAACTTCAACACAAGTATTTCTCAATTTCACAACTACTCAACTAGCACGACTTTGATATTATTACCTCCATATCTCAAAACAATCATCAAGCATCAAACTTCTCTTACTATTCAATACACTCATAAGAAAGTTTTATTAATCTTGAATACCTAGCATATTAGGATTAAGCACATTACCATGCTGCTTAAGACTCTCAAAATAATATAAGTGAAGGATGAGAGTTCATCTATTTCTTCAAAATAAAACTACCACCATGCTCAAAAAGATATAAGTGAAGTACTAGAGCAAACAACAAACTACTCCGAAAGATATACGTGAAGATCAATGAGTAGTCGAATAATTATGCAACTATGTGAAGCCTCTCTAACATTTAAGAATTTCAGATCTTGGTATTTTATTCAAACAGCAAGCAAAGCAAAATAAAATGACATTCTAAGAATGGCAAACATCATGTGAAGAAGCAAAAACTTAGGATCAACCGAAACTAACCGATAGTTGTTGAAGAAGAAAGGTGGGATGCCAACCGGGGCATCCCCAAGCTTAGACGCTTGAGACTTCTTGAAATATTATCTTGGGGTGACTTGGGCATCCCCAAGCTTGAGCTTTTGTGTCTCCTTAATTCCTCTCATATCACGGTCTCCCTAAATCTCAAAAGCTTCATCCACACAAAACTCAACAAGGACTCGTGAGATAAGTTAGTATAAACCATTGCAAAAACCTTATCCTACTCTACTGTAGCAAATCACTAAAATTATTATTCAACATTGCATACTAAATGCCTCTGCATATTTAATAGTCCTATCCTCAAATAGAATCATTAAAAAAGCAAACATATGGAAACAATGCAAATATAACAGCAATCTGCCTAAACAGGACAGTCTGTAAAGAATGCAGCAATATCCATACTTCCCTAGCTCCAAAAATTATGAAAGAAAATTACCACTGTATTAAATTTATCAGATCTTAATATGCAAAAGGTTTCAACATTTTATCACATTCTGACTTTTCTAGGGAATTATTGCAACAGCGGTAAACTTTCTGTTTTCAAACAGCAACATGAAGACTTGTAAAATAGGCATTGTAAAGGCTATCAATGCCACTTTTATTGAAATAAAAGATGCAAAACATTGTTCTAAATAACAGCAAGAAAATCCTAACAAAATAAATTGACGCTCCAAGCAAAACACATATCATGTGGTAAATAAAAATATAGCTTTAAATAAAGTTACCGATGAACGAAGACAAAAGAGGGGATGCCTTCCGGGGCATCCCCAAGCTTAGGCTCTTTCCAATCCTTATTCCATAGTCCATCGAATCTTTACCCAAAACTTGAAAACTTCACAACACAAAACTTAACAGAAATCTCGTCAGCTCCGTTAGCGAAAGAAAACAAAACACCACTTCAAGGTACTGTAATGAACTCATTATTTATTTATATTGGTGTTAAACCTAATGTATTCCAACTTCTCTATGGTTTATAAACTATTTTACTAGCCATAGATTCATCAGAATAAGTAAACAACACATGAAAAACAGAATCTGTCAAAAACAGAACAGTCTGTTGTAATATGAATCAAACGTATACTTATGGAACTCATAAAATTCTCAAATAAATTTCTGGACCTGATGAATTTATCTATTAATCATCTGCAAAAGGAATTAACTAAATATAACTCTCCAAATAAAAATGGAAGCAATTCTCGTGAGCGCTAAAGTTTCTGTTTTTTACAGCATGATCAACAAGACTTTCCCCAAGTCTTTCCAAAGGTTCTACTTGGCACAAACACTAATTAAAAGCATAAAACCACATCTAAACAGAGGCTAGATGAATTATTTATTACTAAAAAGGAACAAAATGTAAGGAACAAAAATAAAATTGGGTTGCCTCCCAACAAGCGCTATCGTTTAACGCCCCTAGCTAGGCATGATGATTTCAATGATGCTCACATAAAGGCTAAGAATTGTAACATAAAGAGAGCATTATGAAGAATATGACTAGCACATTTAAGTCTAACATACTTCCTATGCATAGGGATTTTGTGAGCAAACAACTTATGGGAACAAGAATCAAATTGCATAGGAAGGTAAAGCAAGCAAAACTTCAAAAATTTAAGCACATAGAGAGGAAACTTGATATTATTGCAATTCCTACAAGCATATATTCCTCCCTCATAATAATTTTCAGTAGCATCGTGAATGAATTCAACAATATAACCAGCACCTAAAGCATTCTTTTCATGATCTACAAGCATAGAAATTTTATTACTCTCCACATAAGCAAAATTCTTCTCTTGAATAGTAGTGGGAGCAAACTCAACAAAGTAACTATCATGGGATTGAAAATTGAAATCAAGATGACAAGTTTCATTGTTATCATTATTCTTTAAAGCATACGTGCCATCACAATAATCATCATCGATAGGAGGCATGCTTTCATCATAATAAATTTGCTCATCAAAACTTGGGGGACAAAAAATATCATCTCCATCAAACATAGCTTCCCCAAGCTTGTGGCTTTGCATATCATTAGCATCATGGATATTCAAGGAATTCATACTAACAACATTGCAATCATGCTCATCATTCAAATATTTAGTGCCAAACATTTTATAGATTTCTTCTTCTAGCACTTGAGCACCATTATCCTTTCCATCATACTCATGAAAGATATTAAAAAGGTGAAGCGTATGAGACAAACTCAATTCCATTTTTATAGTTTTCTTTTATAAACTAAACTAGTGATAAAACAAGAAACTAAAAGACTCGATTGCAAGATCTAAAGATATACCTTCAAGCGCTAACCTCCCCGGCAACGGCGCCAGAAAAGAGCTTGATGTCTACTACACAACCTTCTTCTTGTAGAAGTTGTTGGGCCTCCAAGTTCAGAGGTTTGTAGGTCAGTAGCAAATTTCCCTCAAGTGGATGACCTAAGGTTTATCAATCCGTAGGAGGCGTAGGATGAAGATGGTCTCTCTCGAGCAACCCTGCAACCAAATAACAAAGAGTCTCTTGTGTCCCCAACACACCCAATACAATGGTAAATTGTATAGGTGCACTAGTTCGGCGAAGAGATGGTGATACGAGTGCAATATGGATAGTAGATAATAGTTTTTGTAATCTGAAAATATAAAAACAGCAAGGTAACTAATGATAAAAGTGAGCGTAAACGGTATTGCAATGCTAGGAAACAAGGCCTAGGGTTCATACTTTCACTAGTGCAAGTTCCCTCAACAATAATAGCATAATTGGATCACATAACTATCCCTCAACATGCAACAAAGAGTCACTCCAAAGTCACTAATAGCGGAGAACAAACGAAGAGATTATGGTAGGGTACGAAACCACCTCAAAGTTATTCTTTCCAATCAATCCGTTGGGCTATTCCTATAAGTGTCACAAACAGCCCTGGAGTTCGTACTAGAATAACACCTTAAGACACAAATCAACCAAAACCCTAATGTCACCTAGATACTCCAATGTCACCTCAAGTATCCGTGGGTATGATTATACGATATGCATCACACAATCTCAGATTCATCTATTCAACAAACACATAGAACCTCAAAGAGTGCCCCAAAGTTCCTACCGGAGAATCACGACGAAAACGTGTGCCAACCCCTATGCATAGGTTCATGGGCGGAACCCTCAAGTTGATCACCAAAACATACATCAAGTGAATCACGTGGTATCACATTGTCACCACAGATATGCACGGCAAGACATACATCAAGTGTTCTCAAATCTTTAAAGACTCAATCCGATACGATAACTTCAAAGGGGAAACTCAATTCATTACAAGAGAGTAGAGGGGGGAGAAAACATCATAGGATCCAACTATAATAGCAAAGCTCGCGATACATCAAGATCGTACCACCTCAAGAACATGAGAGAGAGAGAGAGATCAAACACATAGCTACTGGTACATACCCTCAGCCCCGAGGGAGAACTACTCCCTCCTCTTCATGGAGAGCACCGGCATGATGAAGATGGCCACCGGAGAGGGATTGCCCCTCCGGCAGGGTGCCGGAATGGGTCTAGATTAGCTTTCGGTGGCTACGGAGGCTTCTGGCGACGGAACTCCCGATCTAATCTCTGTTCTGGAAGTTTCAGGGTACGTGAGTATATATGGGTGCATGAAGTACGTCGGTGGAGCTTCAGGGGCCCCACGAGGCAGGGGGCGCGCCCTAGGGGGGCGCCCCCACCCTCGTGAGCACCTCCCTTGGCTCCTGATGTGGGGTCCAAGTCCATCCGGTAGCTTTCCTTCCAAAAATAACTTCTCCAGTTGATTTCGACTCCGTTTGATATTCCTTTTCTTTGAAACACTGAAATAGGCAAAAAAACAACAATTATGGGCTGGGCCTCCGGTTAATAGGTTAGTCCCAAAAATAATATAAAAGTGGAAAATAAAGCCCAATATTGCCCAAAACAGTAGATAACATAGCATGGAGCAATCAAAAATTATAGATACGTTGGAGACGTATTAGTTGGCTGTTTGGCGATTCGGGGATTCCATGAAGCTAGTTCTCCCTTCGAGTCTGTGTGTCAATGAGCATTCGATAGGATGGACTGACGATGAAGTAGCCCTTTTATTCGAAATACCAGGCCCAAAAATCACTAACTCCACCAATGCAAAAGGGGAATACTCAGTATGGCCTCAACGTCCATGGGCAAGAACACTTGTCGAATAAGATTTGAATTCCAAGTCGCCTCTGAATGGTTTATTATTTCGCGTACCATTGTAGGAGGGTTTGCCACAAAGCGGAATAAGTGGTCTAAGGAGAGGTTCCCTAGGAATCCAGTTACAACCCCAAATTTCAGTTGAGTGTCCATCTCCAATCCTGCGAATCAGGCCCTGTTTTAGTACTTCTCTACCATCCAAGATTGCTCTCCAGATTTGTGAAGGATTAGATCCCAGCTCGGCTTCTAGTATGGACATGGCCGGGTAGTAAACTGCCTTTAGAATGCAGACACTCAGAGACATGGACTCCTGCAGCAACCACCAAGATTGTTTCGCAAGAAGTGCCAAGTTAAAGAGTTCTAGGTCGCGGAAACCCAGTCTTCCCAGGAACTTGGGTGAAGTCATTACCTACCAGGATACCAAATGTGATTTTCTTTTTCCTTCTCTGCTACCCCACCAGAAGCCCCTGGTCAAGGAATTAATGTGTTCACACAAGCTTCGAGGTAGCCTAAAGCATGCCATGAAATATACCGGGAGTGCATGTGCCACAGATTTGATTAGAACTTTTCCCCCTGCTGACAAAATGGAAAACCGGCTTCATTTGCCTCAATTACAAAACACGCCTCATAGTTATTACGTGCAAGCCTTTGACGCACTGGATAGTAGCGCGAACATGAGCTGCTTCTCCCCATTTTCTTTTCCTTTTTCATTCAAGTGCGAGAACATGGGCCGGCCAATTACTTAACGCCCTTCAGCGAGAGTTCGCGCGAAATCACTAGTTGAGGAGTACTTATTGCAAACATCACTCCAATTTCCCAGGTTGTGACAAGTGGCGCACATGCAATGCGCCACTTGTCGCAACCTGGGAGTTTTCCCTTTTTCGTAGATCTGTTTATTCAACATGTTTTATCTCTCAACCCGTGCGTCCAAATCTCAAACCGTTTTCACCATTGGATTCCTCGCGTCGAGATCTTCAAAATTAGATCCCATGTTGATAGGTTTTGGCGAACTTTTTTTTCACGAAAAAACCGAACTGGGAGCACGGGTTTTCTCCCTTTCCGAAACAGGCACACCCGTGCCTCTCATGAAATCACAACCGTGCTCTCGCGGAAGCAAAACCGTGACTCTCGTGGAAGGAAAAAAGAAAACACGTTTTTTCCGTTTTTGAGGAGGCACGGACGTGACTCTCGCGAAAGCACACCCATGCCTCTCGCGGAAGCAAAACCGTGACTCTCGCGAAAGGAAAAAAACAGCGCGTTTTTTTGTTTTCGAAAGGCACGGCCGTGACTCGCGAAAGCACAACCGTGCCTCTCGCGGAAGCAAAACCATGACTCTCGCGAAAGGAAAAAAATAGAAAACGTGTTTTTTTCGTTTTCGAGAGGCACGGCCGTGACTCTCACGAAAGCACAACCGTGCCTCTCGCGGAAGCAAAACCATGACTCTCGCAAAAGAAAAAAAAACAGAAAACGCGTTTTTTTCGTTTCTGAGAGGCACGGCCGTGACTCTCGTGAAAGCAAAACGACTCTCGTGAAAGGGAAAAAACACATTTTTCGCATATTTTTTTCGATTTTTTTGTCGAAAAGCTAAGGAAGACCGATGGAAAACCAAAACGTTGAAAATACAAAAAAAACTGTTTAAATAGCCGAAAACGCGTGCGGAAAAATAAAAAAATAAAATTCGAAGGGAGCGCCTAGAACACGACACGTGACAAATGACTGAGAGCGCGTCAAGTGACGTTGATTGTTGCGAGGCTCCCGAAAGAGCGGCCGTTAACTAGTGGCTTCCGAGTTCACGCACGGCTTGCTTTTTTGAGGGGTAAGGCACACTTTATTGATCATAAACCACAGTTTGTGGGATACAATTTGCATGGGGATGAACAAGCCAAATATGGCGCCCCTGCTGAAGAGAAAGAGAAGATCTAGCTATATTATGAGCATCGCTATTCGACGCTCGGCCTTCGAAAACGAGAGTACAATTAAAAGCAGAAGCTCGTAAGCTTATTTCTAATATGATCACTCCATACTTGCCCTTATAACCCTTGTTAATATCATTGATCACCTGCTTGGGTCTGATGCTATGACAAAATCTCGTATGTGCAAGTTTTTAGCCAAAGACAGCGCCTCCCGACACGCAATAGCTTCCAGTGTTGCTGCATCCACAGCCCCTGGGATCACCAATGATGTGCTGCCCAAGTAGTTTCCTTCACCATCTGTACATATAGCTGCTGCTGAACCACCCCTGTTGAAACGCGCCACACCGACATCAACATGAATCTTGGCAAAGCCCGCCGACGGCGCCTTCGGCCGGGCTCTAGGTGCAGCGTTGGGTTGCCTAGTTACCGCTGTGTTGCCTATCGGCTTGCGGGCTTCCAAACTCTGAAGCTCACTTATAAATCTCTGAACAAAATCATGGGTGGAGTAAGGGCTTTGGAATATTCCCTCATGGATAGCTTGTCGTCGAGCCCACCAAAAAGCCCATAGGGTTACTGACAGTTTGACAAAAGATACATGCGATAACAGCTCCATCATGGTAAACAGGCAAAGTTTGGCGTTAGGCTCAGTCAAAACACTTAGGTGTTCAGCTATCTCTTCCTCTGCTAAGGCCCAGACACATCTCGCTGAGGTGCACTCTAACAATGAGTGTCTCCAAGAATCCGGCGCACCACACAAGCCACATGTGGAAGTTGTAGACATATTTCAGTGAGATCAAATATCCTCAGTGGGCAAAGACTGCCTATCGAGTCGCCACAAGAACATCCGGACTTTGCCCGGTACCTTGACCTTCCACAAATACTTCTAGGATGTCCCCTCCGCGTGATCACTTGACGATCCGACGGTTTCCTCCAACCAAGCCTCTCTCCGCTGCCTAGTCGAGACGAGCATGGCGTAAGCAGAATGGACTGTAAAGACTCCTGTTTTCTCATAGTGCCAAGACCAGAAGTCCGCAACATTCCTTGTACAAAGAGGAATACCCAGCACTATTGGGACATCCATTGGCATAAACACTTGTCCAACTCTCTCTCCGTCCCATGCAGTAGCGGTAGAATCAATCAATTCTGAGACATGTGCAGGAGGGTTCGCTACCCTACTCCCATATGGCCGCATCATTTCAGTGCGTGGTAGCCAATTATCGTTCCAGATGTTAGTGGTTTCTCCATTGCCGATCCATTTCACCAGCCCCTGCTTCAGCACTCCTTTACCTTCTATGACAGCCCGCCAGATTTGGCTAGGATGGTTTCCCAGAGAAGCCTCCAACAAGGACATTGTGGGGAAGTAAACACTTCTCAGGATACGGGCACTGAGGGACTCTGGGTTTTGCAAGATCCTCCATGCTTGCTTGGCTAGCATCGCCATGTTGAAAAGTTCAAAATCTTTAAAACCCAATCCCTCCATGTTTTTTGGTTGTGTCATTGCCTTCCATGATACCCAGCTCGGTTTTCGTTGTCCATTCTTTCTACCCCACCAAAATTTCTGGATCAACATATTCAAGTGCTCACACAATCCTCTTGGCAGTTTAAAACATGACATTGAATATACTGGGACAGCTTGTGCTACTGCCTTGACCAACACCTCCTTTCCTGCCATAGACAAGTTTTTCTCTATCCACCCTTGTACTTTGCTCCATAGTCTATCTTTCAAATATTTGAAAGCACCATTCTTTGAAGAACCAATGTCACTGGGCATACCAAGATATTTCTCATTCAATGTTTCATTGGGCACATGGAGTATACCTTTGATTTGCTGGCGTACATCATCAGAAACTCCCTTGCTGAAAAAGATTGAAGACTTGTCATAGTTTATGCGTTGTCCAGAATCTTGACAGTAAATATCCAAGACTTGGAGCACCTCCGTAGCACCCATACTATTTGCCTTAAAGAACAACAGGCTGTCATCTGCGAATAACAAATGGTTCACTGGTGGCGCCGTAGGTGCCATAGTTAAGCCATGAAGATTGGATGACTCACTTTTTGATTTCAGTAGGCACGAAAGGCCCTCTGCTGCAATCAAGAACAAGTATGGGGATATAGGGTCCCCTTGTCTTATACCTCGCGAAGGTGAAAACTGCTCCAGCTTCCTCCCATTCATCATGACAGAAAATTTAACCGAGCTTACCATGTCCATTATGATGTTTACCCACCTTTCAGTAAAGCCCAGTTTTAACATGATAGCCCTCAAATATGCCCATTCAACTCTATCGTAAGCCTTCATCATATCCAGCTTGAGAGCACATCGCTGATTTTTCTTTGCTTTGTTTCTCTTCATAAAATGCAAGCATTCATATGCGGCAATGATGTTATCCGTGATGACGCGACCTGGAACAAAAGCTGATTGTTCCTCTGAAATTATCTCTGGCAGTACTTGCTTTAACCGGTTAGCTATAACTTTCGATGCAATTTTGTACAGAACATTGCATAAACTAATCGGTCGGAATTGTGAGAGTAGTGTAGGATCTTTTACCTTTGGTATTAGTACCAACACCGTCTCGTTAATGCAGGCCGCTGACTCTGTCCCATTGATAATGCTCATTACTGCCCTCATAACCTCATCACCACAAATGTCCCAGTGACGCTGAAAAAAGTGGGCGGGAAATCCATCTGGCCCCGGGGCCTTTATCAGAAACATCTGAAACAAACCACGCTTGACCTCCTCCTTATCATATGGTGCATTCAACATTGTGTTCATGGTTTGTGTCACCTTCACCGGGACTGTCTGGAGGACCTCTTGCATGTTATGAACCCCCTCTGATGTATATAAGTTCTTGTAAAACTCAGTGGTCATTGCTTCCAATTCTGCCTTATCCTCCGTCATGCTCCCGTCGGGGCGCGCCAAAGCCTTTATTTGGTTCTTACGTCGCCTTCTGCTGGCCCGTAGGTGGAAAAAGTACATATTTTTGTCACCATGGGCGAGCCATTCCAGCCTTGCACGTTGCCTCCAGAGTATTTCCTCACGATGGTACAGTTCAACCAAACGGTCTGTAACTTTCACTTCCACATGTGATGGAGCCGACCTCGCCGGCTGGGAGCGCCACGTCTCCAGCTGTTGCTTTAGTAATTTTATTTCCTGGCGTACACTTCCAAACGTCTCCCGATCCCAGTTGGATAGGTCCACCGATAGAGCCCCTAGCTTCGTTTTTAGTGCATGGACAGAATCGGCAGGTGTCGCTGTCCAGCCATCTTTCACGCACTCGAAAAGGCTTGGTTCCCTCTCCCACATGAGTTCGTATTTAAAGCTCCTAGGTCCCATCTTGCATGCATGCACGTCGATCTTGAGCAGGAGAGCCGAATGATCAGATGAGGCTGAATTTATGTGTTCAAGTGTCGCGTCTGGGTAAGAGAGCACACGGGTGAAAGTACCCCCGGTTACCTTTCTTTCAAACGTCCAGCTGTTCCCCGTGTATCCAATATCAGTTAAACTGCAGGTGTCCAAAGCATCACGAAAAGCATCCATTTGTGCTTGGCTTCTGTTTCCAACCCCGTCGTGCTCATGACCATGTAACACTTCATTAAAATCTCCAATCACCGCCCATGGAAGGGTACTTGTGCCTGCAATACCTCGTAGCATGTTCCATGTTTTATACCTCTCGTTCATCTGAGCTTCTCCATACACAAAAGTAACTCTAGATTTTACTCCAACCAAGTCATCAACAATCACGTCAATGTGATACTCCGAGTAACCAACAACTTCAACTTTTATTGAATCATTCCAGAAAATTCCCAAACCACCACTTCTACCTCTACTACTAACAACATAACTCTTATTGAAACCTAAATTACTGGATAAATTCTCAACACGTGAGCCTTCTATCTGAATTTCCAGGATACAAAGAATAGAAGGGGCATACTGCCTCGTCATGTCACGAAGCTCCTTCACTGTCGCGGGTTTGCCAGCCCCGCGACAGTTCCAGCATAGAAGACTCATTGCGCTAGGCGCGACCCGTCGTGGGGGCCCGCCAAGAGCGCGTTTGAAAGCTTGTCATTGGAGCTGTTCTTCCCATTAGCCTTGTCGTCTGATGGTGGAGATGGCCGGTTCCTCTTCGACTGTTTCTTGGAGGAAGGGCTCAGGGGGACCGACGCATTCTGTGGGTTTGTTCCACCCTCTAGCATTAACACAGCTTTTGCCACCCCCGATCCGGCCAGGGTCTCGGTCTGGGCTGCCCCCCTTTTCCTGTTTAAACCAGCCTCATCCATCTCCGCATCAACTTCCGCATCATTCTTGCCTTCATCTCCTCCGTCATACCCGAAAGGATCATCCCTGCTGCGGCCACCATTGCGGCCCCCTCTTCGTCCTCCTCTCCGGCCCCGTCCGCCACCCGGGCCTTGACCGGTCCGCATAACCCACGATGCTCGCAAGTTCTTGAAGATCAGCGCTTCTAGTGGGTGGATTCCGGTACCGTGCTCCTTGAAGAGATGCCCAAGCATGCCACACACATCACACCAGTCCAGTAGCTTTTCATATTTGATCCGGTATATCTGGCGCTTCCCCTCTCTGATCATAGACACTGCATTCTTCAGAGGGTTCGTGACGTTGATCCTGACCCACACGCGATGAAAATTCCCCGTGAAATCTTGTGACTGGGGTTCAGCATAAAGTACTTCCCCTACTTTCGCCGCGAGGGATGGCACCAGGTGGGCATACATGGGCGGTGCATCATGAACTTGCGCCCAGATCTCAATGGTGTCTAGGGGGACTGTTGATGGTTTAGCAAGTCCATCGTAAGGCTTGAGGATGACCGCGTCACCCCTGAAGTGCCATGGCCCCTCCTGGGTTACTCTTTCCCAATCACCTAAGCAGGAAAATTGGACGGTGTAGAGATTTTCTTCCAGCGGCTTGAACTTCACCTCTTGGGCTAGATCCCATGCCGCCCTCATATTCCGGAAGAACCAGTATTGACTGAAAGTTTTGGAGCAGTGAACCTTGGCAAGGGCAATCCAGCGGGCCGCCTCCGGTGGAGCCGCTTCCTCATCAAAAACCACATCGTCCAGGTCCTCCTCCCGGAGACCCAGCTCTTTCATCATTGTTTCCACATCATCGACCTCCCGTGAACCTGGCGCAGCAGCGTTCGAAGTCGAGGTTGAAGCCATCGCGAAACCCTAACCCGATGGGAGAGTATCGGGTCTTTTTTGGAGAAAACCCTAAATCGCTCTCCACCCTGCCGCAACCGCCTACCTCAGGACGACCCGCCGGCCGCCCTAGATCAAGAGCAGGCGTCAGACCAAGAGAGGAGAGGTAGGGGAGGCAGATCTCGACGGCGGCGACGGTGTCGCCCCGGGAGGAAGACAAACCCTAACTAGAGGGAAGCGGCCTTCATTGGTTCGCGCACGGCTTGCTTAATGGCAAAAATAGTCGGTGCGGCCTGAAGCTGCAACGGGGAAGCAGCACGGGCCGGGCGGCGGCCACTCCGGGCTCTTATTATCCCTTACTTGATCATTGCGGGCCAAAGTTTTCTTACTGGGCCAAGTTCCCGTAGAGCAACGCGGCCCAGATAGAGGGCGGGTGCTGAAGGCGGCACACGTGGAGGTGGAGGTGGAGTGCGAAGCAGAAAGGCACAGCACCATTTCCTCGCCTCGCCTGGGTCGGGGCGCGCGTGCGTGTGCGTGTGCGTGGCGTCTCCTCCTCTCTCTTACTTCCTCCTCCCATCCCCATCTCTCCTCCTCCTCCTCAATTCGGAGGAAGCGAGGGCTCGCGCCCGATCGGCTTGGTGGCTCGCCGCGATGGCGACCGATGCCGGCGCCGCCGACAGGAGCTCCGTCTTCCGCAAGCTCCGCGCCAAATCCGACAATAAGGTAACGCGCGCGCGCGCGTGATCGGTTCCCGCCTCCGTTTGCTCCGATGCGATGCGATTGCCAAGGAAGGGCTTTGTTGCCCTCCCTCCGCCGTCCGCCGATTCCGCCTCGTTTCATCCCCCTCTCCTGCGCCCCTCCCTCCTTATGTGTCTGTCTGTCTGCAGATGTGCTTCGACTGCAACGCCAAGAACCCCACCTGGGCCTCCGTCACCTACGGCGTCTTCCTCTGCATCGACTGCTCCGCCGTCCACCGCAGCCTCGGCGTCCACGTCTCCTTCGTCAGGTCCAATTTCCCGACCTCCTTTCCTCACTACGCTTGCCTTTGTGATGCGCTGCGCTTCCAGAATATACAATCAGCCATGCACGTGTAAATTCTGGATTTTTTAATACGATTTTGGGCCCGCCTGGTTAGGGTTTCAAAATTCGTCCATTGTGTATTCCTTCGTGCCTGTCATGCCATGTGAAGTAGCACTACCGAACTTTGTGAGAGAATGTGCAGGCTTGCTGATGAATGTGGATGAGGCCAGCTGTAATTTTGACGCTGGACTTTTTTTACATGGGGGAATTGCAGTTTATTCTGGCATAGATTGTGTGAGTGGAGATGCATAATGTTGAATGCCATTACCAATTGTTCAAAAGCTTCAGCATAACCTGTAAGAAGCATGGTGGTGTGTTTTTCTTTCTGCATACTGAACTTTGTAAATCACCTTTTGATGCAACATGACACTTCCGAAGTTGTTGTATGCTCTGTCCAAGTCGGCTTAGCCTGTCTGAATGGAATGTTTATCAGATAGGTCTTGCTTTACATGTTTAATACAAAAAAACAAGTTATTTCCTTCTTCGCCTAACACCTAGCATATTGTCACTATGGAAATCTATGCATTTCTTGAACTTCAGTACTTCCTGAAAGCACATTGACTGGATTTATTCGTGGTGACATTATATAAAATTTGTCACTAAATTTTGACAATAATCTGCAGGTCAACAAATTTGGATTCATGGACCCCAGAACAGTTGAAAATGATGGTTTATGGGGGAAACAACCGTGCACAAGCTTTCTTTAAGCAGCATGGTTGGACTGATGGTGGAAAGATCGAGGCAAAGTACACTTCAAGAGCTGCTGACTTATACAGACAGTTGCTCCTCAAAGAGGTTTCTAAAAGTTCCACAGAAGATGGCAATAATAGTGGGCCGCCCTCCCCAGTCGCAGCTTCTCAGACTTCAAGCCAAGCAGCTGCATTTCCTGATTTCAAACTGGCAGAGGTGCCGAAAGTAGTTGTGAATGAGAAGAATGAGCCTGAGTCTGAAACTATTCGTTCACCTAAAGCTCCTACCCATTCATTCAAGAAGCCAATCGGTGGAAAGAAGCCTGGAAGTAAGACTGGTGGACTTGGTGCGCGCAAGCTTACGACAAAGGTACGCAGTCTGCAGCTTACACTTGAGTAAACTGAGGAGACAGCAGACCTTTTACTTTTCATACAATGACGAGCCAGTAGATTTGCCCAGTTTGTGTTAGGAATAAGAAATAGAAGAGTAGCTCCATGCTGATATGACACTCATTTTTGTAGATTTCCACTGAACTTGCCAGTTACCAAATGTATTTATTTGGTTTCGTTTAGGTTTGTGAAATTCTGTACTAATAACTTTTGTCATTTGCTTCAGCCAAGTGAAAGCCTCTATGAGCAGAAACCTGAAGAGCCAGCTCCTGCCCTGCCATCAGTGGCTGAAAGCACTACAGCTAGGAGCAAATCTCATACTTCCCGATTTGAATATGTGGAAAATGTACCTTCTGCTGGGAGCAGCTCTGCGGAAAACCAGGCGTTTGGGCATGTTGCGCCCCCAAAGTCTTCAAACTTTTTTGGTGAATACGGGATGGACAGTGGATATCACAAGAAATCTACTTCTGGTGCATCCAAAATGCAGGTAATGTTTAATTATCCTGTAGTTGTATCATTTATATGATGATGAATCATGTACTCCCTCCATCCGAAAATACTTGTTATCAAAATGGATAAAAAGGGTTGTATCTAAAACTAAAATACGTCTAGATACATCTCCTTTTATCCATTTTGATGACAAGTATTTCCGGACGGAGGGAGTATATGATAAGTCAGTTATGTAATATTGGTCATAATGTTAGTTCAGTTCTAGTCTTAGGTAACCCAGTTCTATGTGGCGGTATGCTTTGAATTGGCTAGCATGCTTTCCAGAAGCACAATTGACTTGGTTCATCTTGATGTGTGATAATGGTTAACAGCATTACAAGGCATTTCCAGAAGCACAATTGTCTAAAAATGCATGTTGAGGTGGTAGAATATTCACTGTGTTTCATCATTTTGAGAAAAATTGCAGTTTTGAAGCTGAATGACTTGTCTAACTTATCCCTGGCTACAATTTTAGTTCTGCTGTAATTGTGCTTTAGTTCTGAGTGGCTTGTCTATAAATTCCCACTGATCGTGATGGTTTCTTTATTCCATCTGTGCATAATGAAGCATTTGAGTGTGTTCCCTCTGGAAATGAGAAAATTGTTTACATATAGTGAAATGTAGACTTGTTTTACATATTCTTGTCTTGGGGTCCAACTTTCAAGTGGCCTGTGAATAATCGATTGTAATAATGATCTCCAGGTCGAGGAAAGTAGCGAAGCAAGACAGAAGTTCTCAAATGCAAAGTCTATTTCATCTTCTCAGTTTTTCGGTGATCAAGCCAATTTAGAAAAAGAGGGCCAAATCTCCCTCCAAAAATTCTCTGTAAGTACAATCTGGGATGATAATAAACTTATTCCTGATCTTTGTTTAGAACAAACCCCAATGCCATGGATCTGGCCTATACGCCCTTGTTTTTTTTTAATCCCGGGACGTTCTTTTCGCCTTTTTATACTCCTACTTATCATTTTGATTTTTACAAGTATAGTACTCCCTCCGTCCCAAAATAAGTGCCTCAATTTTGTACTCCCTCCGTTTTTATTTAGTCTGCATATTAGGTTTGACCGAAGTCAAACTTCATAAAATTTGACCAACTTTATAGAAAAAATTATAAGCATTTACCATAACAAATCTATATGGTGTGTTAGTACATTCAATAATGAATCTAATAGTATTGATTTGTTATTGTATATATTAATATTTTTGTTTATAAACTTAGTCAAAGTTTACAAAGCTTGACTTTGACCAAAACTAATATGCGGACTAAATAAAAACGGAGGGAGTACTAACTTTAGTACAAAGTTGTACTAAGCTTGAGACACTTATTTTGGGACGGAGGGAATCATCACAGTTTTTTTCTTACGTTGATTTCCAACTCTCCATCACAGTTGATCAGCTTGACCCTAACTCCCCAAGTGAATAATCTGTTTTCAGTACTGCACGGCTTTGCTAGTTTACCTTGTTTGATAGCTCCGGATTGATTGGTACTATGTGTAATACGTTGCTGTAGGGATCCTCTGCCATTTCAAGTGCTGATCTGTTTGGCCAACAAGCGAACAATTCTAATGCCGATCTGAGTGCTTCGGATTTGATCAACAGAATCTCCTTCCAGGTAACACTGGCGAGGCATCAGCATACTTAGCATGGCTGGTTTCCTTGATGGACTTGTGTTAATGCTCTGTTGACTGGTGCAGGCCACTCAGGACTTGACCTCTCTCAAGAGCATTGCTGGGCAGACTGGGAAGAAGCTGACATCTATGGCGTCCAACATCATATCTGATCTTGACCGGATCCTCTGAGCTGAATTTACAGTCAAGACTCTATCACAGGCCTTCGGCGGTCCGCCTCTCCTGATTGTTAGAGCATGACAACAGATTGGTGGTGGCTCTGTATAAGAGTCCATAGGAATCTTAAAACTTAAAGTCGGTAGAGAAAGAATGAGGATTTTCTCGCAAATGCTTTCTGGCTAAAGTCGTAATAGCATTTGGAGTTTCGTGGGAACCAGATGGGTGTTGTGCTACCAAAGAAAATGCCTTTGCTTTGTAATGACCATTTCATACCATATATGGTTATCAGTACAGGCGTGTCCTTGCCCTATGGAAAGCTGGTAGTCACCAGCCAGTTGATGCATACATCAAACAAAACCATGCAACAGGGATGATAACTAGAGTATAGTTCAGCAAAGCTAAACCATGCAACAGGGATGATAACTACTAGAGTATAGTTCAGCAAAGCTCAGGTGGCCATCTGTTACAAGTGTCCAAAAATTGCCGTGTCACTGTTCTGCTTTCTCACTGCGAAACCCTTGTGCTAACGGTAATTAGCTACGCGCACTTATGAAGTTTATATATATGATGAGGCGATGTCCCCTTCTACCTCCGCTTTCTCCTGCCCCTCCCTCTTGTTACCCTCGTCTTCTGTAGATAGTTCTTTACACCGCCATTCGTCTTCTGCTTCTTCGCCGTCACTGCAGCTGCTGTAGCCTGGGCTCTCATCCGCTTCCCTGCTCTGGTCTTGACTCCGACATCTGCACGCGGGACACAGCTGATTGAGAGTAAACTAACATAGATTACAACTGTATAACAAAATAAAGACGCACACAAAATTGCAGTGTTACCCCTATTTTTTGCGCTCAAAGCTTTAAGGAACATTACACATTTCATCAGTCTTTTCCTTTCAAAACGCTAAAAAGCTTAAAACAAGAGTGGATTTCTAGTTAATATATATAAAAGGGGACTGAATGACTATGGTTTATATCTGATGTTTGCTTTGCTCACATGAGCTCACAAGTGCGTGACAAAAACAGAAGCCAATTAAACAGCCGCCCATCCCTAAAAGGTGTCTGAGAGAAAATCAAAAAGGGCTGGCATGAAACCATTCCAATTTTGTATCTGAATCTAAATGAACTTAGTATTGCACTCGCCATTAGTAGTGTGGTCGGAGTTGGAGCCTACTGTTCTGAGCCTTGAAGTGCCAGCACTCCCACGTGCGTGCAGCGATCCAGCAGGAGAATCACAAGAGCCTACCATCCCATATTCTTCTTCTTCTACAGAAAGAGATAAGCCTCATAAAACACCAGCCACCAGCACAACGTACAAACACATAGAGACTATTACTGTGCTGTTGCTTTTTCGCATTTCATTGATATAGAAGGAGCAGGCTCAGAGACACCATTGTGGGAAACTTATGTGAGTAAATTTCAGGTTGTTTTCTTTTAACAGAGAAAGAACACACTTACTGTGCAGTGTCAAGTTTTCAGGACAGCAGTCTTCATGTTTATGTGATGATGACTGGGGTAGGTTGCAGCTTCTCCCATTCTCTTGTGATGACCCTCCATGGGAGCCTGCATCAAGCACCTCTGATGATGGCCCATTATGGTTCGCTTCCCTGGTGCCATGGCTGGACTTCTCTTTGTTCTCCAATAGCAACGGCAACCCACTAGCATCTCCATTTTCCACACTTGATAGGGTAAGGGAGGTGGGTTTCTGTGTTCCTCCAGATGGTACTCCACCTAGGCTGCAACCCACTTCGTTTTTGTCAGGTACACTGCAAAGGGTACTGCCGTTTTCAATTCCTGGGACTCCTTGTGACAAGCCGGCCGAACTGGGGCCAGCTTCATTTTTCTCTGCTGGTCCAGAAAAATGCTCCGTGACATCTTGTTCAACACTGCCATTGTCACTGTCACTACCACTGCTACTGTAGCTGCCCGCTTTGGAAGCACCATCCTCATCTAATCCTTTGCCCGCCAATTCTTCAAAATAATCCGACAGCAACATCTCCTTCTCAAGTAATGTAGAGAACCATGGGGATGAACCTTTCTTGACATAGAACAGAACATATGCTTTTTTCTCCAAAACTCTGTCCTCAGTCATTTTCACAATCTGCACCATGGAATGTTAGAGCCAGGTAACTTGACAAAAGGTCAAAAAAAATATACAGGCAGTAGATAGATTACCTTATCATCGTCAAAGAGAAACCAATCAGTTTCTGATGAACGGATATAACAAACATAGTGACCCTTGGCTGTGTTACCCCAGTGTTCTACAACTCCATACAAATCATAGCATTGAGGTTTCTGCAACAACAATGTGCATCAGCCATATATACTTGGGTGGTTGGGAAATATGATCAAATTAGAAGAAAGTGGACTCACGTCAACAGGGGAGCTCATGAAGGGGTTTAAATCCAGCTCTAACTGATACTTCACCATGTCATGAATCTTAGATATATCACTCCCCAAATTTTGAAACCGTTTGAGCTGGATTACAAGAACTTCTGGAGCCTGCTCCACCTTGAGGTGCTTTTCCATGTTCACACGAGATTTGCATCCATCACAAATGAAATCTTCCACAACCTCAATTTTGGTATAAGATGATAGTGAATCCATGATAGTGTCCATTTGGTTAACCTCCAGGTTAAGGTCAAGGAAAGACTCCAATCTGTCCGAGCAATGATTGCACTTTGGACAATTCAACTGAGCAAATCAAAAACATTTGAGTGAATTATCAATCATAGACCAAGTCAGAACAATACTGATGTAACTGGTAGTGAGGATCAACAGACACACACCTGGCTTTTCAGTTGGCCCCCAAAAAGTTCTTTGACAATAGAAGAGGGCTCCTCGGATTCAGACCTGGGAGCGACAGTTACCTCATCTAATTTATCAAGCAAGCAGCGGAGGAATTCATGTGCATCTTGGTGTTGTCCCTGCTCGAAATCTCGAAATATCGCTGCAAACCATTTTATGGAAAACGAAGTTCAGTACATAATCACAGGGATGACTCAAGTATGTAATAATAATATGAATAGAATAACTGAAATGGGTTAAACGGACACAATATAGCTAAACAAGACTTGAATCTCTCTGATAATATATAAGCGGCCAATGAAGTATACACAGAAGAAAACTGAAAGTTCAGTTAAATAGACTAAAACTCCGCTACACACGACCAACACCACAGGCAAAGGAACCAACCACTGATTTAAACAGTTTATGAGTATACGGGAAGGAATTTTAAAAGCTCGGTTGAACAAACATACACTTGAGGCGTTTGACAAACTTTCTGGGGTAGAGAACATCTCCTGAGAGCCTGATAACTTCAGAAGCATGGTGTCGTAGGGAGCAGTAACAGCAGAATTCGTCAGAACCACCTACAGAAAAATCATCAAAAAACCCAATTGAAAACACAACGGTTGATATGAAGAGATGCTCGACAGTAGCTAAACTAGAAGAATGACAGTAGATTGAACTAGATGACTTACTAGGACATGGACCTAGGTGGCGATCTTGCAGAAGCTTCGACACTAAAGGAACTGTGTGAACAACACACTGGAGAATACAATTAAGGAAGCATATCCACTTCTCAGGATTACTTAGCGATGCAGCCTATGAAAGCAGCGCAAACAGTATAACAAACACATTTACTTGATCTGAGAGGAAACGAAGCATCGCAAGCATGATGTTGCACGTGTCTAGCTTACCACAGGGAAATCGTTCTTTCCACGAGTCAGTTTGTACCAAGAACAGCATTGAGTATCTACAAGCTTGTCATCCCAAGAATCCTAGGGCAGAAAACAAAAGTGGAAGATGTCCAAGTCAAACAGACTAAGATAACAAAATATCACAAAATGTCATGAATGTTTGCATGATAGCGTAAAATGAATTACTTCAATATCTTGTCATTATCAGGAATATTAGTACACAGTCAATAATATATACAAAAGAAGCAATAGGTTGTGCCTACCATCAGACTCGGATTGTACAGATCCATACAATCTTGATCAAATCGTCCAATTGGGTAGCCATAGCCACGATGTGGATGACCTGGGTAACCGTACCTATCGGGATAACCATTTCCAAGATGTAGTGCACTATGATTCCAATTCGGACAACAGTTCTGACGAAATCTGACACAATGAAATTCATGATCATAATATCTAGGATCTCTTTGTTCATGACGGTACAAAAAGTGCGACCTCCTATAGTGGGAACAACCACAAGAATCCTCCGAATCCTGGAGAACAAACAGAACTGAAATGTTAGCTACTATGTAAATATTGGAGTGCATGAGCTTCCAGTTTGTGTGAGATAGAGGGAGAGTGCATGTAACACACTAGATAAAATTGGTACACCAAAGTGGCATTTAGTGATAACTCCACGGTGCCAGTAGCAAACAAAATGACAGCTTCAAACAAGAATTGACAGAAATTAGCAAATGCATACATCATCCTCAGGACGTCGGCCTTGCCCGATCCCCTTGTGGTATCTCTCATCTGCTCGACCCATAATCCGCAAGAGCTTCCGGTCTCGACAGGTCTCCTTGTCTGCCTCGTCGGCTGAAACTGGAACCTTGAAGGGATTCTTGTCCTTTGCTAATGTCTCCTCGTGTCCCTCATCAGCTGGATCTGGAACCTTGAAGGGATTTTTGTCCTTTGATAATGTCTCCTCGTGTCCCTCATCGGCTGGATCTGGAACCTTGAAGGGATTTTTATCTTTCAATGTATCCTCGTGTCCCTCCTCGGCTGAAGCCGGACCCTGCAATAACCGATCATCCAGAACCCAGGCACCAGATTAGTGATGTTAATGTCGGAAATACGCAGCATTGCAATTTGAGGTGCGGAGCTAGCAGCAAACCAAACTAACCACCAAATTCAAATCTGGACCAATCAACTACGCACCAAACCACAACGAAGATGGACACTTGAAATCAAGCTACCATATAATCTAGTGCCAAATCAAGGGGGTAGCCGTCGAAATTAA
Source organism: Triticum urartu (assembly GCF_056163025.1). NCBI lineage: Eukaryota > Viridiplantae > Streptophyta > Magnoliopsida > Poales > Poaceae > Triticum > Triticum urartu. The sequence continues at coordinate 354,409,459 of NC_141873.1, read as the reverse complement.
TTTGGGGAAATTAAAACGTTGGAATCGCGAAGATAGCTACCTATCTAGGGGTAATCAAAGGGGCGCACAAGCACAGCTAACGAAGCAAACACGCGTGAGGAACTCGAAATCTATGTAGATTGCCTCGACGCCATCCCGATCAAGCGCGCGGAGGCCACGGGTAAAATATCTAGGGTGGAACTAAAGCGGCAAGCGCGGGGAAGCAAAATACAAGATATTCCAGCGGATTAATTAGCGCTCGATTAAGCACGCCGCAGGTAATTAAACACGATCGGAACTGCCCGATGATCGACGGATAGAACAGGACTAAACAGGACTAAGAAGATCGGGAGCGAGACAGGCATGGACTAGACTAAACACACAGCAAGGCGGCTACCGATTCGAGCGGCTGGGGCAGCGCCGCGGCGGGCACCGGCTGCTCCTCCTGCTTCTCCTCCGGCTGCGAAGGCAGCGGCGGGGGCGGCGGCATTGGAGCGACGACCGCGTCCGCGGCGGTGGTTGGCCGCTCCCCCGGCTGCTGCTGCTGCTCCTCCTCCTCCTCCAGCGGCGGCGGCGGCGGCGCCGTCATTGGGTCGACGGGGGCGTCCGCGGCATGGGGAGGCTGCTCGCGCTCCTCCTCCGGGCGCGGCATTGGCGCGACGGCGGTGGTGGCGTGGCCGTCGTCCGCAGCCATGGGAGCTGGCTATGGTTTTGCGGGGGTTTGGGGGGTGGTGCGCGCGGTGGGTGGGGGGTGGGCAGGGTGGCGCGTCGTCGCGGAGGAAATCGGAACGGGCGCGACGCTGCGTGGGTGGAGGCGGCGAGAGACTTTATATGCCGCGGTCGGAGTCCTCCCCTCCCGTGACCTGGCCGGGTCATTCGGGTCTCGTTCTCGTCGCGTCCTCTTCGTCCTTATCTCTTGCGTTTGCCTTTGGGTCGCTACAGCTACAGCTTCCTCCATCTTTTTTTTCCAGGGAATGCTACAGGTTCCTCTTTTGTTGCGAGATGCAAGAGCTTTTTTTTTTGACCCGGAGATGCAAGAGCTTTTAGTAACGTGCCAAGCCACGGTTGTCTAACAGAAGAGGCACGGAAAAATTGTTGTATCGAACATGATATTTTGCCAATATGACAATATCAAAACTTAACTTTGACAATTTCTGTAGAGGCCAGCAAGATATAACCTACCAATGGGTATTTGGCATGGGCAACCAACCAAGCATGCCTCTACCTAACAAATCCTGCCACCACTGGCCGTTTGTTGGCTTTGCCCGGCGGCATGAGGTGATGGTGGCAAAGGAAGCACAATAGTCGGGGTGCTGGCTGCGGCTACAAGAAAAGCTTGAGGCTCGTGAGCCGCTCGAGATTGACTCATATTTTGGCTCGATTCGAGAAGAAATGAGGTGAGTATGAAAACTTTATGTAGCTCGATCGAGAAACGAGCTGATCTTGAGTCAATACCGGCTCGCTTGATTTTAGCTCAATGGCCCGATATCATATAATTATATTAAATAATTTTGATCTATAAAAAGAAATGAGGCAATTTTTACCATATATGTACTTATATAGTGAAAAAATATGATGTATGTTGTGTATGATTTTTCTCTGTTTTACCTACTACCAAATATTGAAGCTTAATTAAGTGCGGAGAAAATTTATCCCCATTGTGATATGTGGTCAAACATGTGTTAAATATCATGTTATTTTAGCCCAAGTTCGAGAGCAAATGCACCTTTGCTTTTCTTTTGCTACATCCATGATCTCTTGCTATTAAGTATTCAGTTGAGAGATAACAATTTGAAATATGTAATGGTTTCTTATGTTATGTTGTGGTCTATCTTTTGAAATTTTGTGCTGCATTATGAAAGTATTATTTTATTTAGCTCGAAACTAGCTCGAGATCGAGTCGATATCATTACAAGCTGGGCACGAGCCACTTCTACAGCTCGACCTCGAGCTTCGCTTGGTTTGAGCTCGCTCAATTTTTAGTATACGTTGAGCTAAGCATAATCCAAGTCCCTCGAACTGGACTCGTTTGTAGCCCTAGCACCATCGACCACCCATAACCACACCACCCACTTAACCATGATTGCCCGCGCGCACCTGAGTCACATGCTCCTCCCACAAACGCCACGCCTCCCACCGTTCGGGCCGCCGCCCTACCATCCTACAACTCCACGACCAAGCAAGGCACCGACTTTGGTCTTACCGAACCCCAACCACCAACGAAGCCGCCAGTGACCATCCAGATCCCCATCCCTCCTGACCAGCCCCCCACCAGACATCTCATGTGTCTCCCCACCATGGTCGCCGTCTCGGACCACCGCCGGACCATGAACCGCAGTACCACCCGCCAAGTGGAGAGCCGGAGCTGCCACCACTAGCAACCGTGGAGCCTCAGAGACGCCTTCACGTGTCGCCCACCACCGACCAGGTCGCAACGCGCACACACTGCGGCCACCAGCTGAAGGAAATATGCCCTAGAGGCAATAATAAAGTTATTATTTATTTCCTTATATCATGATAAATGTTTATTATTCATGCTAGAATTGTATTAACCGGAAACATAATACTTGTGTGAATACATAGACAAACAAAGTGTCACTAGTATGCCTCTACTTGACTAGCTCGTTAATCGAAGATGGTTATGTTTCCTAACCATAAACAAAAGAGTTGTTATTTGATTAACGGGATCACATCATTAGGAGAATGATGTGATTGACATGACCCATTCCATTAGCTTAGCACCCGATCGTTTAGTATGTTGCTATTGCTTTCTTCATGACTTATACATGTTCCTATGACTATGAGATTATGCAACTCCCGTCTGCCGGAGGAACACTTTGTGTGCTATCAAACGTCACAACGTAACTGGGTGATTATAAAGGAGCTCTACAGGTGTCTCCAAAGGTACATGTTGGGTTGGCATATTTCGAGATTAGGATTTGTCACTCCGATTGTCGGAGAGGTATCTCTGGGCCCTCTCGGTAATGCACATCACATAAGCCTTGCAAGCATTGCAACTAATGAGTTAGTTGTGAGATGATGTATTACGGAACGAGTAAAGAGACTTGCCGGTAACGAGATTGAACTAGGTATTAAGATACCGACGATCGAATCTCGGGCAAGTAACATACCGATGACAAAGGGAACAACGTATGCTGTTATGCGGTCTGACCGATAAAGATCTTCGTAGAATATGTAGGAGCCAATATGGGCATCCAGGTCCCGCTATTGGTTATTGACCAGAGACGTGTCTCGGTCATGTCTACATTGTTCTCGAACCGTAGGGTCCGCATGCTTAAAGTTACGATGACAGTTATTATGAGTTTATGCATTTTGATGTACCGAAGTTTGTTCGGAGTCCCGGATGTGATCACGGACATGACGAGGAGTCTCGAAATGGTCGAGACATAAAGATTGATATATTGGAAGCCTATGTTTGGATATCGGAAGTGTTCCGGGTGAAATCGGGATTTTACCGGAGTACCGGGAGGTTACCGGAACCCCCCGAGGAGCTAGATGGGCCTTATTGGGCCTTAGTGGAAAAGAGAAGAGGCAGCCCTACATGGGCCGCACGCCCCTCCCCTCCCTTGGTCCGAATTGGACAAGGAGAGGGGGCCGGCCCCTCTCTCTCTTTCCCCCCCTCCGCGAATCCTATTCCAACTAGGATTGGGGGGGGGGGAATCCTACTCCCAGAGGGAGTAGGACTCTCCTGGCGCGCCCTCCTTGGCCGGCCAGCCTCCCCCCTCTAGTCCTTTATATACGGAGGCAGGGGCACCCCAGAGACACACAAGTTGATCCTCGTGATCGTTCCTTAGCCATGTGCGGTGCCCCCTGCCACCATATTCCACCTCGGTCATATCGTTGTAGTGCTTAGGCGAAGCCCTGCGTCGATGGAACATCATCATCATCACCATGCCGTTGTGCTGACGGAACTCATCCCCGAAGCTTTGCTGGATCGGAGCCCGGGGAGCGTCATCGAGCTGTACGTGTGCTAAGAACTCGGAGGTGCCGGAGTAACGGTGCTTGGATCGGTCGGATCAGGAAGAAGACGTACGACTACTTCCTCTACGTTGTGTCAACGCTTCCGTTGCGATCTACAAGGGTACGTAGATCATACTCTCCCCTCTCGTTGCTATGCATCACCATGATCTTGCGTGTGCGTAGGAATTTTTTTGAAATTACTACGTTCCCCAACAGTGGCATCCGAGCCTAGGTTATTTATGTTGATGTTATATGCACGAGTAGAACACAGGTGAGTTGTGGGCGATATAAGTCATACTGCCTACCAGCATGTCATACTTTGGTTCGGCGGCATTGTTGGACGAGATGACCCGGACCAACATTACGCGTACGCTTACGCGAGACCGATTCTCCTGACGTGCTTTGCACATAGGTGGCTTGCGGGCGACTGTCTCTCCAACTTTAGTTGAACCAAGTGTGGCTACGCCCGGTCCTTGCGAAGGTTAAAATGGAGTCAAATTGACAAACTATCATTGTGGTTTTGATGCGTAGGTGAGATTGGTTCTTGCTTAAGCCCGTAGCAGCCACGTAAAAATTGCAACAACAAAGTAGAGGACGTCTAACTTGTTTTTGCAGGGCATGTTGTGATGTGATATGATCAAGACATGATGCTAAATTTTATTGTATGAGATGATCATGTTTTGTAACCGAGTTATCGGCAACTGGCAGGAGCCATATGGTTGTCGCTTTATTGTATGCAATGCAATCGCGATGTAATGCTTTACTTTATTACTAAGCGGTAGTGATAGTCGTGGAAGCATAAGATTGGCGAGACGACAACGATGCTACGATGGAGATCAAGGTGTCGCGCCGGTGACGATGGTGATCATGACAGTGCTTCGGAGATGAAGATCACAGGCACAAGATGATGATGGCCATATCATATCACTTATATTGATTGCATGTGATGTTTATCCTTTATGCATCTTATCTTGCTTTGATTGACGATAGCATTATAAGATGATCTCTCACTAAATTATCAAGAAGTGTTCTCCCTGAGTATGCACCGTTACCAAAGTTCGTCGTGCCCAGACACCACGTGATGATCGGGTGTGATAAGCTCTCCGTCCATCTACAACGGGTGCAAGCCAGTTTTGCACACGCAGAATACTCAGGTTAAACTTGACGAGCCTAGCATATGCAGATATGGCCTCGGAACACGGAGACCGAAAGGTCGAGCGTGAATCATATAGTAGATATGATCAACATAATGATGTTCACCAATGAAACTACTCCATCTCACGTGATGATCGGACATGGTTTAGTTGATTTGGATCACGTAATCACTTAGAGGATTAGAGGGATGTCTATCTAAGTGGGAGTTTTTAAGTAATATGATTAAAGTGAACTTAAATTTATCATGAACTTAGTCCTGGTAGTATTTTGCAAATTATGTTATAGATCAATAGCTCGCGTTGTTGCTTCCCTGTGTTTATTTTGATATGTTCCTAGAGAAAATTGTGTTTAAAGATGTTAGTAGCAATGATGCGGATTGGATCCGTGATCTGAGGTTTATCCTCATTGCTGCACAGAAGAATTATGTCCTTGATGCATCGCTAGGTGACGGACCTATTGCAGGAGCAGGTGCAGACGTTATAAACGTTTGGCTAGCTCAATATGATGATTACTTGATAGTTTAGTGCACCATGCTTAATGGCTTAGAATCGGGACTTCAAAGACGTTTTGAACGTCATGGAGCATATGAGATGTTCCAGGAGTTGAAGTTAATATTTCAAGCAAATACCCGAGTTGGGAGATATGAAGTCTCCAACAAGTTCTATAGCTAAAAGATGGAGGAGAATCGCTCAACTAGTGAGCATATGCTCAGATTGTCTGAGTACTACAATCGCTTGAATCAAGTGGGAGTTAATCTTCCAGATAAGATAGTGATTGACAGAATTCTCTAGTCACCATCACCAAGTTAGTAGAACTTCGTGATGAACTATGATATGCAAGGGATAACGGAAACGATTCCCAAGCTCTTCGTAATGCGGAAATTGACGAAGGTAGAAATCGAGAAAAACATCAAGTGTTGATGGTAGACAAGACCACTAGTTTCAAGAAAAGGGAAGAAGGGGAACTTCAAGAAGAACAGCAAGCAAGTTGCTGCTCAAGTGAAGAAGCCCAAGTCTGGTCCTAAGCCTGAGACTAAGTGTTTCTACTGCAAAGGGACTGGTCACTGGAAGCGGAACTACCCCAAGTGATTGGCAGATAAGAAGGATGGAAAAGTGAACATAAGTATATTTGATATACATGTTATTGATGTGTACTTTACTAGTGTTTATAGCAACCCCTCAGTATTTGATACTAGTTCAGTTGCTAAGATTAGTAACTCGAAACGGGAGTTGCAGAATAAACAGAGACTAGTTAAGGGTGAAGTGACGATGTGTGTTGGAAGTGGTTCCAAGATTGATCATCATCGCACACTCCCTATACTTTCGGGATTAGTGTTGAACCTGAATAAGTGTTATTTGGTGTTTGCGTTAAGCATGAATATGATTTGATCATGTTTATTGTAATACGGTTATTCATTTAAGTAAGAGAATAAATTGTTGTTCTGTTTACATGAATAAAACCTTATATGGTTACACACCCAATGAAAATAGTTCGTTGGATCTCGATCATAGTGATATACATAATCATAATATTGAAACCAAAAGATGCAAAGTTAATAATGATGGTGCAACTTATTTGTGGCACTACCGTTTAGGTCATATTGGTGTAAAGCGCATGAAGGAACTCCATGCTGATGGGCTTTTGAAATCACTTGATTATGAATCAGTTGATGCTTGCGAACCATGCCTCATGGGCAAGATGACTAAGACTCTGTTCTTCGGAACAATGGAGCGAGCAACAGATTTGTTGGAAATCATACATACTGATGTATGTGGTCCGATGAATATTGAGGCTCGCGACAAGTATCATTATTTTTTGATCTTCACAGATGATTTGAGCAGATATGAGTATATCTACTTGATGAAACAAAGGTCTGACACATTTGAAAAGTTCAAAGAATTTCAGAGTGAAGTGAAAAATCATCGTAACAAGAAAATAAAGTTTCTACGATCTGATCATAGATAAGAATATTTGAGTTATGAGTTTGGCCTTCAGTTAAAAACAATGTGAAATAGTTTCACTACTCACGCCATCTGGAACACCACAATGTAATGGTGTGTCTGAACGTCATAACCATACTTTATTAGATATGGTGCGTTCTATGATGTCTCTTACCGATCTACCACTATCGTTTTGGGGTTATGCATTAGAGACAGCTGCATTCACGTTAAATAGGGCACCATCTAAGTCCGTTGAGACGACACAATCTGAAGTGTGGTTTGGCAAGAAACCAAAGTTGTCGTTTCTTAAAGTTTGGGGTTGTGATGCTTATATGAAAAAGTTTCATCTTAATAAGCTCAAACCCAAATCGGAGAAATATGTCTTCATAGGATACCCAAAGGAGACTGTTGGGTACACCTTCTATCACAAATCCGAAGGCAAGACTTTTGTTGCTAAATTCGGAGTTTTTCTAGAGAAGGAGTTTCTTTCGAAAGAAGTGAGTGGGAGGAAAGTAGAACTTGATGAGGTAACTGTACCTGCTCCCTTATTGGAAAGTAGTTCATCACAGAAATCTGTTCCTGTGACTACTACACCAATTAGTGAGGAAGCTAATGATGATGATCATGTAACTTCAGATCAAGTTACTACCAAATCTCGTAGGTAAACCAGAGTGAGATCCGCACCAGAGTGGTACGGTAATCCTGTTCTGGAAGTCATGTTACTAGACCATGACGAACTTGCGAACTATGAGGAAGCGATGATGAGCCCAGATTCCGCGAAATGGTTTGAGGCCATGAAATCTGAGATATGATCCATGTATGAGAACAAAGTATGGACTTTGATGGATTTGCCCGATGATCGGCAAGCCATAGAAAATAAATGGATCTTCAAGAGGAAGACGGACGCTGATAGTAGTGTTACTATCTACAAAGCTAGAATTGTCATAAAAGGTTTTCGACAAGTTCAAGGTGTTGACTACGATGAGATTTTCTCACTCGTATATATGCTTAAGTCTGTCCGAATCATGTTAGCAATTGCCGCATTTTATGAAATCTGGCAAATGGATAAACAAAACTGCATTCCTTAATGGATTTCTTAAAGAAGAGTTGTATATGATGCAACCAGAAGGTTTTGTCAATCCTAAAGGTGTTAACAAAATATGCAAGCTCCAACGATCCATCTATGGACTGGTGCAAGCATCTCGGAGTTGGAATATACGCTTTGATAAGTTGATCAAAGCATATAGTTTTATACAGACTTACGGTGAAGCTTGTATTTACAAAAAAGTGAGTGGGAGCACTACAACATTTCTGATAAGTATATGTGAACAACATATTGTTGATCGGAAATAATGTATAATTTTCTGGAAAGCATAAAGGAATATTTGAAAGGAGTTTTTCAAAGAAATACCTCGGTAAAGCTGCTTACATATTGAGCATCAAGATCTATAGAGATAGATCAAGACGCTTGATAAGTTTTTCAATGAGTACATACCTTGACAAGATTTTGAAGTAGTTCAAAATGGAACAGTCAAAGAAAGAGTTCTTGCCTGTGTTGCAAGGTGTGAAATTGAGTAAGACTCAAAGCCCGACCACGGCAGAAGATAGAAATAGAATGAAAGTCATTCCCTATGCCTCAGCCATAGGTTCTATAAAGTATGCCATGCTGTGTACCAGATCTATTGTATACCCTACACTGTGTTAAGCAAGGGAGTACAATAGTGATCTAAGAGTAGATCACTGGACAGCAGTCAAAATTATCCTTAGTGGAATAAGGAAATATTTCTCAATTATGGAGGTGACAAAAAGGTTCGTCGTAAAAAGTTACGTCGATGCAAGTTTTAACACAGATCTGGATGACTCTAAGTCTCGATCTAAATACATATTGAAAGTGGGAGCAATAAGCTAGAGTAGCTCTGTGCAGAGCATTGTTGACATAGAAATTCGCAAAATACTTACGGATCTGAATGTGGCAGACCCGTTGACTAAAATTATCTCACAAGCAAAACATGATCACACCTTAGTACTCTTTGGGTGCTAATCACATAGCGATGTGAACTAGATTACTGACTCTAGTAAACCCTTTTGGGTGTTGATCACATATCGATGTGAACTATGGATGTTAATCACATGGTGATGTGAACTATTGCTGTTAAATCACATGGCGATGTGAACTAGATTATTGACTCTAGTGCAAGTGGGAGACTGAAGGAAATATGCCCTAGAGGCAATAATAAAGTTATTATTTATTTCCTTATATCATGATAAATGTTTATTATTCATGCTAGAATTGTATTAACCGGAAACATAATACTTGTGTGAATACATAGACAAACAAAGTGTCACTAGTATGCCTCTACTTGACTAGCTCGTTAATCGAAGATGGTTATGTTTCCTAACCATAAACAAAAGAGTTGTTATTTGATTAACAGGATCACATCATTAGGAGAATGATGTGATTGACATGACCCATTCTATTAGCTTAGCACCCGATCGTTTAGTATGTTGCTATTGCTTTCTTCATGACTTATACATGTTCCTATGACTATGAGATTATGCAACTCCCGTCTGCCGGAGGAACACTTTGTGTGCTACCAAACGTCACAACGTAACTAAGTGATCATAAAGGAGCTCTACAGGTGTCTCCAAAGGTACATGTTGGGTTGGCGTATTTCGAGATTAGGATTTGTCACTCCGATTGTCGGAGAGGTATCTCCGGGCCCTCTCGGTAATGCACATCACATAAGCCTTGCAAGCATTGCAACTAATGAGTTAGTTGTGAGATGATGTATTACGGAACGAGTAAAGAGACTTGCCGGTAACGAGATTGAACTAGGTATTAAGATACCGACGATCGAATCTCGGGCAAGTAACATACCGATGACAAAGGAAACAACGTATGTTGTTATGCGGTCTGACCGATAAAGATCTTCGTAGAATATGTAGGAGCCAATATGGGCATCCAGGTCCCGCTATTGGTTATTGACCGGAGACGTGTCTCGGTCATGTCTACATCGTTCTCGAACCGTAGGGTCCGCACGCTTAAAGTTACGATGACAGTTATTATGAGTTTATGCATTTTGATGTACCGAAGTTTGTTCGGAGTCCCGGATGTGATCACGGACATGACGAGGAGTCTCGAAATGGTCGAGACATAAAGATTGATATATTGGAAGCCTATGTTTGGATATCGGAAGTGTTCCGGGTGAAATCGGGATTTTACCGGAGTACCGGGAGGTTACCGGAACCCCCCGGGGAGCTAGATGGGCCTTATTGGGCCTTAGTGGAAAAGAGAAGAGGCAGCCCTACATGGGCCGCGCGCCCCTCCCCTCCCTTGGTCCGAATTGGACAAGGAGAGGGGGCCGACCCCTCTCTCTCTTTTCCCCCCTCCGCGAATCCTATTCCAACTAGGATTGGGGGGGGGGAATCCTACTCCCAGAGGGAGTAGGACTCTCCTGGCGCGCCCTCCTTGGCCGGCCAGCCTCCCCCCTCTAGTCCTTTATATACGGAGGCAGGGGCACCTCAGAGACACACAAGTTGATCCTCGTGATCGTTCCTTAGCCGTGTGCGGTGCCCCCTGCCACCATATTCCACCTCGGTCATATCGTTGTAGTGCTTAGGCGAAGCCCTGCGTCGGTGGAAAATCATCATCGTCACCACGCCGTTGTGCTGACGGAACTCATCCCCGAAGCTTTGCTGGATCGGAGCCCGGGGAGCGTCATCGAGCTGTACGTGTGCTAAGAACTCGGAGGTGCCGGAGTAACGGTGCTTGGATCGGTCGGATCGGGAAGAAGACGTACGACTACTTCCTCTACATTGTGTCAACGCTTCCGTTGCGATCTACAAGGGTACGTAGATCATACTCTCCCCTCTCGTTGCTATGCATCACCATGATCTTGCATGTGCGTAGGAATTTTTTTGAAATTACTACGTTCCCCAACACCAGCCCCCATGGCAGATCTGGCCACCTCACATCCATCGGAGCAGAGCACCCGCAAACACCGCGCCACCTCTAGGCGGCAAGGGGGCATTGAGCCGCCACCTTTTTTATTTTTTTAGAAAAGGAGGATGGCCCCCGTCCTCTGCATCTGGGAGATGCATACGGCCACTTTATTGATTATTCTCGAGGACCTTACAAAGTATTACAAACAACATACCTGAATCCATCATCTTGGCAACATATGACGCTACTCCTATCCATATGATGAAGGGATGCTAGCTGAGCCACTACCCAAACCACTCACCTAAGCCTAACATCAAAAGCCGGAAGCCCCAGCCGAGCCACATACCGGGTCTGGGGCACAATCCGGTCAGACGCACTCGTGTGTCGTCGCCGCCATCTTCCACAGGCCCGTCTTCAGATTATATTGAGGCTTCTACCCTGTCTGGCCACTCTGCCATCGACGTCACCATGACGCCAGACAGCTACCTCCTCCTGCGCGAGTCCAACTCCGCGCATCGGACGCCGAGCCTCCACATCGCCATGCCGCCGATCTCCGCCGCCATCAATGTGTGAGATGAAGTACCGCTCCACCACCCCCCTAGCCATCACTTGCTCCAAAACGATGCCCCCAGGAGGGAAAGCGATAAAACACCATCATCGTCCGATCCGGAAGACCCAGATCTAGGGTTTCCCCCGGAGCATCCCGAGCCTGATGACGCAGACTGCAACGACGATGCCTCGAACAAGGGAACGACATCTAAGACGCCGTCATCGTCCGCCATGACCGTAGTCGGCGCGATTTTCATCGGCAGTTGCTCCACCAGACGTGTGCCACCGACGTCGCTGGTCCCTTCAACCGGAGTAAACTTCAAAACGATGGCCTAAAGAGGGACTACGAGCAAAATCGCCGTCATCGCTCGATCCCAAGGAGATCTAGGGTTTCCCCCGGAGATGCCCACGCTGTCAAGGATCAGACAAGGGTAGAATCCCGGCGGATCTGCCCAGCTGCCGACGAGTCGCACCCGCCACTGTGCCGACGGCAGACCAGCGGTCAAGGCCCATGCTTGGGCATAGATCCGGCGGCGCCGCCGCGAACCGTTCCGGTCACGCCGCCGCCGTCCCTGGTGACCGCGACGCACCAGATCGCGAGGTCTCCTGCCGCGGGGGAGCGAAGTCGCCGAGGCACCGCCACCACCCGCCGTGGCGTCCGGCCTGCCGCCACGCTCTGGCTCGGGGGCGCCGGCCCGCGCCAGCCCCACGCGAGCGAGAGGGCCCGAGTCCCCGCCGTCGCCGGCGACGACCAGGCTTCGCCTGGCCGCACCCTTGGGCGGCGGCGAGGGAAGAGGAGGAGGAGTGGGGGAGGGCCGGCCGACGGGATCTAGGGGCCTCCCGGCCGCCCACGCGGGGGGTGACTCAGGAGGGGAGAGGGGCGACTCGGGAGGGCGAAATTTATGTGCAGGGACTCAAGGTTACAAAGTTTCCCCTGTTGAGCCGCCACCTAACGACGCAGTCACCACCGAGCGCACCTGAAGCTGCATCGTCGAGCCCCGCCATAGCCCGGCGCCTTTGATTCCTGGCCGGCCCGCACCAACGGGGGATCCATGCGGAGGGGAAGAAGTGGTCCCGCCGTCGCCTACACCGGGCAGGCTTTTCCCGGCAGCGCCTCTAGGCGGCAGCGAGGGAGGGGGCGGAGGGGACGGGGAGGATCCGGCGGGCTAGGGTTCCCACGTCTGCTCGCGGGAGCGGCATCGGGGGCCGGGGGGGCCGAGGTGATGCGTGTGATGATTAGAGTTCATGTTTTCTTATGCAATACTTAATTAGTTAGGAGTGGATATTATGTTATCCTTGATGTCAACACGTATTCAATTGATTATGATGCACGGTATATTAGGATGGTATCCTCCTCTGAAGAATTTAAGTTGGTTGACTTGATACATGTTCACGCATGTAATTGATTCAAATCCAATTTTGCTTGTATGATATTTATGTTCAGCATGTTTATATCCCCACCATGCTACCATTCAATGTTGGTTATCCAGAATGCATGATTATGATTGTTGTGTCTTTCTAGTTAGTCGCTTCCGAGTCTATTGTTAGCTTTTGCATGTACTAAGCAGAAATACTGTTTGTGCATCCAAATGCTAAAACAAAGTTATGGTATAAATACCTGTTTTGCATGTGTCATCTCTAAATCTTCAAACGAATACTCATGGAGCGGCGGGAGAGAGCGTCATCTTCTATGATAAATGGTGTGTTCCTCTCTGACAAGTATGCCATCTATTTTGTTTTAATATTGAAAAAAGCTAGTAAATGAGATGCCTAGTCCTGAATTAATTAAACAAATAAAAGTACTACTCTCCGAGGAATATTGACAGGCACCCATGAATTAGATTAGTCATGGTTTTTGAAAGACAATGGTGGAGAGGAAGTGTTAATCAGGGAAACCACTCTCGCTTGTTTATCATATAAGACGACGAGATTCTCTGCTGTCAAACAGTCGACTAAAAGTACACCTCCAAAAATAAAATCTTCTTTGTTTTAAACAATGAGCTCTCGTACATAAGCAAATCCATGCTTTCCTATATGAAGGGCCCTTCTTTCTTTTATTGTTGAGTCATCACCTTCTCATTCAAGCACCAACATAAAGAGTGCTATTGACATTCTTAGTTTAACATGTATTTGGTCTAATTAATGTTGGATGGAGCATGACTGGATGTTTTCTACGCCGAATTTTAATGTAGTCGCTGCTTAAACTTCGAAGGTGCTCTGCATTCATGGTCTTCAAAAGAGTTAGCGAGATACCATTCTATCACATTGTATCATGATAGTTTTGACGAAGTATTGATTTTTGAGGTATTTTCGACAGAAGTGGATTTTATTTGCTCAAAATGAAGCATCAAGAAGACACACAACACGATAAGCACACACTCGGCCTCTGCATAGCTAGGTTGCACACAGTCAACACCAACTCACATATACGAAAACACACCGACAATTAGCAAAGTTATATAAGACCAAAGATATGTGTAGGCGAGGAAAAGGTGATATGCGATTGGCAAATTACAACAATGACCATATCCGCACCAACCATGTCATGACACCACATGAACGACGAGATTGTTCAACAGAAGCGCCTTTAGAAAAGGAGCGACACTCAAGCGCCGCCGTCACCGGATCCAAGCACATGGCCAGAATCTAGGTTTTCACCCAAGATAATTAGTCCGAGTAGACATAGTAGTACGGTTCTTCTTCAACATCATCATCTTCTTCTTCTTCTTCTTCTTCTTCTTCTTCCACCACTTTGAGGTTATTGTCCCACTCCCACTTGCGCTTCCTCACTGATCGGGTTTTGTCGTCATCATCTGCAAACGGAACAAAAACATCTCATGGCTGACTGACTGACGGTACAAGCAAAGAAGTCCTAAGGGCATCTCCAGCCGTTGGCCCCCCAGGGGGCGTCAAAAAGCGCCGCCTGGGGGTGAGCCGGCGCAAAAAATGGCCCTGGGGGCAAGTCGGTCCCCAGCCGTCGGCCCCCAGGGCCGCCCCCAGGCATGTATTAAAAAAAAAAGAAGGACCGTTCGACGAAGTTATGATAAAAACTAGTTAAATTTCGGCCAAACATGGCAAATTTCGGCGAAATTCGCGCATTTTCATTACATTAACCTAATCTAAAAAAAAGAAAGGGGCTGAAGTCCTGTTCGCCAGGACTCCTGTTCGCGGAGCGAACGGCGGCCGAAGCCGTTGGCCGCCGCCTCGTCTTCGGGGAAGCGTTCTGCCATGGCGACGGCGGGGCTGGGCGGGCTCGGGAGAGGTAGAGGGAGGGGCTGGGCGGCGGCGCTCGGGAGAGGTAGGGAGAGGGAGGGGCTGGACGGCGGCGAGGGGCGGGGCTGGTGTGGGCATAGGCGAGTGGAGGCCACCGGCTTTTATAGCGGCGCCGTGCCCGTGTGTACGCGTGCGAGGGAGGGGAGGCGTCGGCGCGCCGTCCCGTGACGCGCCGCCCGTGAGGAATCAATGGCAAGGCTGACCGGCGGCAGCCTTGCCATTGATTCCCCGCGGGAACCGAGGCCGTTGGGGGAAGACGAGGCGCCGAGTCGCTGACGCGGCTAGCCCGCGGCTTTTTCGCGCCAAAACAGCTCGCCCCGGGCGCCCCCCAGCGCGCCGGGTTCGGTCTGGGTCCACCGGCGCTGTTTTCGGCCCAAGCCGGCGAAAATCGGGCTCCTGGGGGGGCGACTGGGCCGTTTTTTCGGCGTCGGCGCGAAAAAATCGCCTGGGAGGCCTTCCTGGGGGCGTGGCTGGAGATGCCCTAATAGTGGTTGCGCTATACTGGGATGAATCATGCCAATTGTCCTTGAATGAACAAACAGCTCCCAGTGTCAATACATCCTACCTTTGTCGATCTGACGTGATTACTAACTACACCACTGATCCTACTCTAGTCCATCTTGATGATATTCTCTAGCACGATGTTTACAACCAACTTTACAACAAAAGTGAAGTTCTACACAACTCTTCTACAGGTGAACATGCAGCTAGCACCACCTACCTGCATGCACTTATGTGTATTAATATAACAATGCATACTTACCACTTAACTCGCATACTATGGCCGTATGCATCGTTCTGATGCAGAGACTGGGGTAAACCCCCTTTTCGAAAAAAAACTTAACTCGCATGCTAAGTTTCAAGTAAATTCTGCAACGATCCATAAAGTTAACTTACCATTATGCATTTCCACAACATGCTCTCTCTTCAAAGCCTCTGAAAGTGCAAGAGACGTATGCATGCCTTCCAAAGCTTTGGCAAATATGCTAGGCACCATCTCTTTCAAATGCTGCAAAAGCTCGTCTGGCGTCGTTTCCTCTTGAACAATAGCCTTATAAGTGCGCTTGCCCTTAGCAATGTTGTCAGAGTGAGAGCCTGCTGGTCCGAGCAATGGTCCAGCTGGAGAATCATCAGAGCCCTTGACATCAGCTTCCTCTATAAAAACAAGAAGATACGCCATGTAAAACACCAGCCACCAACACAACCTAGGAGAGGAGACCCATACGATGCACATAGAACCTTACAGACACTAGCAATGTGATGTACGCTACTCGTGCAAGGAAATTTTCAGTTTGATTTTTCATTAAAACTTAAAAGGATAACACTCACTACGCCAAGACAAGCTTTCAGGACAAGTAGTTTGGATGCTGCTGTCTCCTTCTGCCTTCGCTTTTTCTTCAATCTCTCTCTCGCCGCACTTCTCTTTTTGCATAGATATTATTTGTCTAAGCTGCAGATCTGTTTCTTCTTTCGTCGCCGATCTGGTTTTGTCGCCATCATCTGCAAACGGGACAAAAACATCTCACGGCTGACTGACTGACAGTACAGGTAAAAATATAAACCGAGTACAAATAATAACAAAAGTGTCTGTCAATAGATATCATGTTACCACTACCAGCTGTCATAGATAGTAAATTCATTTTTTTTATTTAAAAAAAAAATATCACACTTACTATGCCAAGACAGGCCTTCAGGATAATAGTCATCTTCACTGCTATTGCTACTGTAACCACCCTCCTCAGTGTCACCGGAAACGTTGTTTTTTCTCTTAAGTAAGGTAGAGAACCACGGGGATGAACCTTGCTTTGCATAGAATAGAAGGTATGCTTCACTCTCCAAAGCCATGACATCATTGATTTTCATAACCTGCACTGTAGAAGTTTAGAACCATGCAACTGAACGAGAGATACAATTTGAACTAAAACCACGGCACTTATTTTGGATCGGAGGGAGTAATAACTGTAAACATATTACCTTAGAATCATTGAAGTGAAACCAATTAGTTCGTGACGAACGGATATAACAAACATAGTGACCATTTGATGGAGCACCCTCGTGTTCTACAACTCCATACAAATCATATTTCTGAGGTTTCTGCAGCCACATAGTGTGCATCAGCCATATGCTTGGGTGCATGCGGAATTTGATTAAAAAAAAGAAAATGAACTCACATTATCCGCGGAGCTCATGAATGGGTTTAAGTCCAGCTCTTCCTGATACATCATGCAGTCTTCAATCTTAGTTATATGACTTCCAAAATTTTGAAACCGCTTGAGCTGGATTACAAGAACTTCTGGAGCCTGCTCCACCTTTAATTGTTTTTCCATGTTCACACGAGATCTGCACCCATCACAACCGTAATTCTCAAACACCTCAATCTTGGTAAAAGATTTTAGTGCATCCATGACAGTGGCCATCGGGATGACCTCCAAGTTAAGGTCAAGGAAAGGCTCCAATCTGTCTGAGCAATAGTTGCACTCTGGGCAATGCAACTGCACAAGCAAAAATAAATAAAAATACTAAGTATCACGAGTAAGTCTGAATGATATTGATCAAGTTGTAGTGAGGATCAACAGGCACACCCGGCTTTTTAGCTGCCCTCCAAAAACCTGTGTGACAATTGAAGAGGGTCTCTCAGATGATGGGGACCTGGGAGGGACAGAGGCCTCATCTAATTTATCAAGCAAGCAGCGGAGGAATTCATGGGCGTCTTGGTGCCTTCCCCACCGGAAATTTTCTGAAAATACTGCAACAGTTTTTTGAACAACAGAGTTCAGCGCATAATTGCAATGATGTACTTCCAAATGTCGCAGTTCTCTAATAACGAGAATATGACAGCTAAAACACTGAAGGTGTAAATGCATAGAACATAGTTAAACAAGACGAGCACTACAACAAAAGAAATTTCTGATAATATAAGCACCTACATTTCAGGTGTTCGACAAACTTCTTTGGGTAAAGAACAGCCCCAGAGAGACTGATAACTTCATCAGCATGGAATTTTAGGGAGCAGTAACAGCAGAATTTGCCAGAGGCACCTAGCAAAATATTAAAATCTTAGTTGAAACACGGCAGTCGATAGAATAGATACTCAACAGGAAGACAGTTGAAGAACAGAAGTGAACTAGACTAAATTCCTTACCGGGACATGCATCTGTGTGATCATCTTTCTGAAGCTTCAACACCAGAGGAACAGTGTGAACCACACACTGGAGAATGCAATTAACGAAACATGTCCACCCCTCAGGATTACTTAACGCGGCACCCTAGGAGAGCCAGGCAAACCAGTAATACAAAAACATCCATCATACTTGATTTATTACGTAAGAGGGAAAAAATATAGCAATGTGTGAAAAGGTGGCACAAGTCTAGCTTACCACACGGTAATAGCTCTCTCCACAGATAAGATTACGAGAACAGCACGAAGTATCAACATAATCAAGCTTGTTATCCGGCAGAAGATAGAAGTGGAAGATGTCAAAATCAAACACACTAGATATCAATATCACAATTATAGTCATAGACAATCAAATTTCACAAAGGTTTGGATTCTAGCGTAATATGAATAGTTGTGTTGCCCTGCGATTGTAAGGAACTCCAGTACGGAATTATACTGTATATGCAAAAATAACATATATGGCTTACCATGGGATTCAACTGCCTTGCACATTTAAGAAGAATTTTTATATCTTCGTCTGCAAAACTACCTCTTTGAGCATGGTTCAGAAAGTTCGTATCCTGGAGAACAAACATAGGTGAAATGATAGCTGTATAGATGTAGTGCTGGGGTGAGAGATAGAGGGAGCGTGTGCCACGTTGGATAAAATTGGTACACGAAAAGAGTTTAGAATAGAACTAACTTTTTTCCTTTTTGGGGAAAAAATAGAACTATTAGACAATCCCCTCAGACAAGCAACAGCAATAAAGGAAAGGCAAAAGATGCAAGTTTACGGATTTTTAGAAGGTACCCCTTCAATAAAAAAACATAATACTTCCTCGGTTTTAAAATATAAGGTGTATTAGTTTTTTCAAAAGTCAATCATGTGCAACTTTGACCAAGTTTTTAGAAAAAACATCAATATCTACAATACCAAATGTATCATTAAATCCAGCACGATTTTTTTTCATATTTTACTTATTTTGTCATGTAGACTTATTTTATAACCTTGGTCAAACATACATAAATTTGACTTGCACAAAAATGATGCACCTTATATTCTAACAGAGAGAGTATAGTCTTTTGTATCCAAATCAATCTATTCAATACGTTTGATCCACGGGCTGATATGACGATGGCTTTTTAAGTAACTTTAACATTCATGCAAACTTCTAAGGGGGTGTACCGAAGCAAAACTTGCAAAACTATGGTATGTTGACTTTGGTCTTTGGACGCCTTTTTAACTACAATTATGATATTATAATACACTACTACCTGAGATGAAATTTGACCTTGTGAAGTCTTCTCCCTGTTTTCCTTGACCGCCTGACCCAGATCCTGCAAATAATCAATGAACACCAAAATCTACCCATGAGATTTTGTATAATAACCACATTGCATGTGTAGTATGAGTTAAGAGGAGGGAGTTATGGTGAGATAGACATGAGATGTGACATTTTAGTCTCAGTCCTCTGTTTGACATCGAATGGGTATTATTTTTGAGAATTTAATATACCATTATATTACCTTGTTTGGTTAGCGGAAATTCATGATAGACTAGTGAAGGGGAATGACTCGGGACAGTCGACTAAATTTAGAATCTGAGTCAATCGATTTGTTCCCAGCCGTTGGATGGAAAAGCAACCACCGGATCTTCTTCTTCTATCTCTAAAAACACTGTCCATCGTCTTCCTCCTCATGACCTAGATCTGAACCTCACCCACCACCGTCGGCCGAACCGCTTGCTTCCACTGCCCACGGCCGACAGCGCTCCTGCAACCGCCTCGCCTCCCGCACTCCTCTCAAATCGCCACCCACTGCCGTACTGCCGCCGCCCCCGATCAGCAGCGCTCCCGCAACCGCCTCACCGCCCGCAGTCCCCTCAACCGCCACCCACCGCCGTGCTGCCGCCGCCCCTGACCGGCAGCGCTCCCGCAACCGCCTCACCGCCCGCAGTCCCCTCAACCGCCACCCACCGCCGTGCTGCCGCCGCCCTGATGACCAATTTTTTTTCACAAACTTGCCCCCCCCCCCCCCCCCCCCCGCACCCCTAAGAATAGATAATGGGGTAGCCTTCTCCGGCGAACTACTTCCCTCCGTTGTTCCTTTCTTGACATTAAAATTGACTGGCCCAAATTCCAAATTCAGGCGACTTACGTATAGCTATTGTGTTAGTGAAGAGATGGCAATTTAAGTTATGATGAAGGGTTAAGATGTTTTCTGTGTATCAATTCCCTCAAAATTTCACCTCTCCCCTTTCAATCAAAAATACAAAGGGCGATGATCAGCGCCGGTGGATCCCCTACCAACGCACCTCCCCTCCCCCCTCCCGACAGTGAGCTCGGAGGACGATGGTGAGCTCGCAGCACCGCCCCCTGGGCATTTGCAGCAGATGCCAGCAAGCTCGAAAGAACCCCGCCGCCGGTCGGGGTCGCGGCGCGGTCATGAGGGCTCGCAGCGTGCGTCTCCCCCTCGTTGTAGGGCCGGCGCTCGATTCCCTTCACCCGGCGGGCCTGGTTGGGCACAACCCCGGACAGGCGCGAGGCGCGAGGGAGATACAAAGAAGCAAACAGACCCTAACTAAGCAAGCAAGAAAGCACTAGCTATACATGCCAAAAGGAGGAGCCTAAGAAAACTCACCGATTCGAGAGGCTGGAGCTGGATCGCATCGGCCGCCGGCTGCTGCTGCTGCTGCTGCTCCTTCTCCTCCGGCGGTGGCGGCAGGGCGACCGGCATTGAGTCCCCGTCCATGAGATAAAGCTAGGGTTCCTGGGTGGGGAGGGAAGAAATGAGGGATTTGGGGTTTCGTCTGGGGTGCAGGAATCAATCAACTCGAGGCTCGAGCGATGGGCGCCGCGGGGAGGCTTTTATATGCCGGGGTGTGGTCTCCTCGCTTCCTCACGCGGTCAAGCGGGGTAGGGTCCAGTCAGCGCTCCATGCTCGTCGTTTGGGCTCGGGGTCGAGCCGGAGCATATCACCAGAGTGATTAATGCTACACGAGCTGGCCTTCCGTTCCTTCGGTCTTTCATTTATTACTACCTACAAAAAACAAGAGTGGAGTATACTAGTGGTAGTAGTACAGTGCAGTTGTTGTACAGGTCTACTTTGCTGGAGGACAATGCAGGTTGATGCTTAATCTGCGCCGACAGGCAGCTAGCAATATCTATTGGGATCCATGGTGTCAGTCGGGTCTAGATGCTTGCATGCTCCATTGCTCCTCATGTTTAAAATGTTATAATGACTTTTCTCTTGTGTCAATATGTACGAAAAATAAATCAAGCAAACGTCCTTACCTGATTTTGGATAAAGATAGAAGGAAGAATGTTGCGAAGGTGGCTGGATTCTTTTTATGTTCTTGGTTTGTGTTCGAGCCCCTTCCTATATTTTGCATGGGATTGCAAAATAACAAAAAGGTAAAAAGTGACCGAGATGTGAGGGAAAAAATATTTGTTTCACGTTTCCGGAAAGACCATCTATTTGTCCGTTTGTCAGGTTCAGCACGAAATCATAAAGCTCGACTAAGGATAATCGTTAAACAAATATCCTCAAATGTATGTTGCCTAAATATATTTGTTTGCTGGCGGATTAGATTGTCTTGACGTGTTGAAACATTTTTCTTGTGCTTCATGAAATATCCTCCGCCGTCTAGCAGAATTTTACGAGGACCACTGTTTTAGCGGAGTGAAAGCTTCGACTTGTATATATCACGAGAACTACAATAGCCAAGAGTTTCAGGCCTTAAGGTAACAGGGTGCTTTGTGTGTCCGCCCGTTACAATCTAGGAAAGAGATAAAAAGTAAGAAAGAGATATACATGGAGCCAATTAAGAATGATGTGATAACAATGCGTGAAAATGAATGCGCGGTATTGAAGGGGTAACGCCATTTGACGAGAGAGATATTATTGAAAATAATTATTAGATCTGGTCCTCATGCCTTCATAAACTTTCATGAGAAATTCCTCGTCTTTGTTTAATAAAACCCAGAAGGTATATGTTTTTCAAACAATATGTTCCCACATGTTAGGTTTCAAAAAAGATATTCCCGTATGCATGCACGTGAGAAGATGGTGAGTAGTAGTGAAGAAAGGGTAAAATGTAGTTTTTTTTTACTCTCTTCGTTCTTTTTTATTACTCGGTGCACAGCGACCTAGACATTTATTTGATGATAATTTAGGATTGAGATGCGCCTTGCTATAACATTGATGAGACAAGTAATTACTGATGAATCGATGACGATCCTTCCAAATCAGGAGAGAAAGAATACACCTGACAGATCAGGAGTAGTATTATTTTATGTGAGTAGGTTTCGTCGATCATAGCGGTTGATTGACAGCACAAAACCTTGCAGCACCAGAAGTCAACATAAGGGTGCGCAGCAGCCTTTGCATGCAGCTAGCTTGCCTAGCCCTTGGTGAGCGCAGCACGCCGAGTTGATGGCGACCTCCAAGTAGTCATGTCGATGTAAATACACGTCTATCCAGCAGACTGGAGTATCAGGCGATATACGGGGGCTAACGTGTTCTCGTGATCCAGAGCTTCTCGACCATTGGATCCTTGATACAATGGTCAGTGTAGGTTACATGCTTTTACAGAAAACCACCAAGGAATTACACTTTGGTCCACATCTGCCATGCTGATGCTGGCCATTCGATCACAGATCCAATGGCCCTGATAGCCCTGGAGCATGGGAGCACGTGACTTCCCGTATCACCACATCCTCATGGATTTTCACACACAGGTACTACTAGCTCGTACTTATTATTTTTCCTTTTTTGGAAAAAGGAGAGGCGCTCAAGGCATAACTACGGAGCTGTTTGGATTGTGACTATATTTGCCTTATGTTGCTACATTATTTTTGCCACACTTGCCTAACTTAAATTGCTTAAATTGTTAGCCACACTTTGGCTTGCCTAAAGAAATCTTACCACACTTTATGTGTCTATGACATGTGGGGTTCACTGCTTATAAAAAAATTCTTGCCTTATGTGTGGCTAGAACCAAACACCCACCTAATTTGGTCAAACTTGCCTAAAATGAGATGTGGTAAAATGTGGCAATATGTGGCTGAAAACCAAACAGTTCCTACATCTCAAATGTAGCTCAAGTACATGCATGTTACAGCATGAATTACAATCGTACGTATACAACACCAAAATGGTTATATGGGCATCTCCAACTATGACTTTTAAATCGGACACCATATCCGTTCATGGACCGGTGGGAACTAGTCCATGAACTTTGATGAGGGAGAGAACCAAGGTTTAATCATAAAAAAATCTTCATTTGTCCAGTTGAGAGAAGAGGGAAGAGAGAGATGGCATGCATGTGGTTGTTTTTGATGGATATGTGTGTTGTGCAGTTGGAAAGAGAGAGAAGGGAGGAGGACCACATGCTTGCTTTTGTTTTGAAAGATGCAGCATTGTTGGCATTCATTGATAATAGCAGGAAGCAACGGAAAACAACAAGGTGGTGAAGGTCCTAGGACCAAAGGATCTGAAGATCAAAAAACAAAAACAAAAACAAAAACAAAAACAAAAACAGCAACCCTAGTAGCTACAGCACAACACTCCTTACAAACCACACTAGGCAGCGTAGCTCCGACTCCGATGGTGAAACTACTAAGGAAACTGGGCAAGGGTGGCGTCACGGAGGATCACCGAAGGAACCACCTGTCACGTGTCATCATATACCACCGGTCCCCCACCGCGGCTTCGACTTCACATCAGACAGATGGTCGAGGCATGTGATGGCCTGGCTTATTAGGGATGATAGACTACTCATATCAATAAGGAATTTCTTCTTTTCCGGGAGCCCATTCGGACAGAACTCCAAAGTTAAGCGTGCTCAGCTTGGAGTAGTGTCAGGATGGGTGACCGGCCGGGAAGTTGCTTGTAACACCCCGAGACCGATGTGCCAGGTGTCGTCCAGTTATTCGTTGTTGTTGCCTTGTCATTTTCTTGCGTGTTGCATTTCATCATGTCATCATGTGCATAGCATCATCATGTTTTCAAAACTTGCATCTGTCCCGGTCTCCTCGTCCTCTCCGTTGTCCGTTCTGAGCCCAACCACACCTGCACACGCCCGCGGCATGTCCGAAATATTATTTTATAAGTGGCCAGAAAATGTTCTCGGAATGGGTTGAAAGTTGGCATGTGGTGTTGTTGTGTTGTAGGTAGGCCGCCTGCCAAGTTTCATCGCATTCGGAGTTCGTTTGATAGCCCAACGGATAACTATAGTGACATTATAGTCCGTCTAACGTCGGACGTTTTCGGTCTCCGGAAACAGATGCCAGGCTCTCTCTCTCTCTCCTCTCCCCCTCGCAGTCTCACCAAAACCCACCTAGTCCATCCTCCTTCCCCTCTTCACTTCCGGAGTTGTCCGATGCGACCGCACGGTCCGAAACCCTCTCTGCACAGTGCATCGAACCCCTCACGTGCGCGTCCGAAATTGTCCCGGACCCGACCCGGACAGTCGTCACCCTTGGATCCGGATCATCCCCAAATGTCTACAAAACGTCATCGTTTTCCTATTTGGACTTCCTAGTGTTTTATTCTCGACCGCTCAATTTTAATTGGAGGGACGGATTAGCCCCTAAACTTTCCTCTTTACCATATATATAGTCCACTCCTAGACTATTTTGGACAAATCCCTAATTTCTAGGGATCCTCTAGCCGCCGCCCCGTCTCATCACCCAGCTCTGGATCCCCATCCCACCAACCACCGAGCCCGAGCTCCACCTCGTTTTTCCCCACCGGACCAATCCATCGATCCACCTCCCTCCATCGATCCCCGAGCGCCCCTGCAGCCTCCCGCATCTGATCCAGGGAGAGCAGCACCCTCCCGTGCTCCTCCACGACGTGCTCCTCCCGCGAGCCTGCTCCCTCCTCTGCTCCTTTCCTTCCCCTCGTTTCCTGCTCCCTCCTCTCACTTTTGTCTCTCTCTGAACCAGGCCGCCGCCACCATGGCCTCAAGCTCCGTCGCTGCAGGGAACCAGGAGCCCGCCGCCCCGATGCAAGGACCCCGCGGCCGGATCCCGCCATTCCCGGCGAACTCCGCCTCCCGTTCCCATCGCGCCGCCGTCGCCAGGAGCTCCTGCCGCCTCCGTTGACCTGCGCCACTGCCTCTCCCGCTGCTGCCTGCGTCGCGTGGTCGAGCGTGCGAGCGACCCCGTGGGCTGCTGGTGCCGCCAAGGCCCATCGGCGCCTTCCCTTTGCCAGATCCAGCCAGCGCCAGGCCTCCTCTGCTTCCAGTCGGGCCTTGGCCCATGGTGAGGAACCCCCACCGCCTGTTCCTGTTAGGCCCGCAGCCAGATTCAGCCCGTTGATGTTTTTTTCAGGATCCGTGAATTTGTCTATTTATCCTAAGACTGCAGTTTTACAGAAAAGACCCTCATGTTCATGCATATAATAACTCACAATTCGTGCATCGGTTTAAAATGATTTATATATGAAACTTGCTCAGAATTTTGTCTAGTTTAATAATATGTCACTTTCATCCATGTTTAAAATGTCTAAAATGATGTTTGTTTAAATTTGCTCCTATGCCATGCTAAAATGCTTTATTTTATAACTAAATAACCGTAACTCGGTTTTTAACAATCTTTATATGTAAATGGGGTAGAAAAATGCCTAGTTTAACATGGTGACCTTTATTTGCATGTTAAACAACTCTAAAATTATGTTTAGGGCAGAACAGTACCAAACCTAATATATGCATATGAGGCGTTTCCAGAATTGTTGTTCGTTGTTTCCGGCCTCATTTAAACTTGACTAGATAGGTAGTTTTATTTGCTTCACCCTCTTGCCATGTTTATCAACATTTAATATTGTTGAGTACATAACCAGGAGAGAACTAAATAATTGATGTGGCGTTTCGTCGATATGCAACGGAGTTGCATATTGACCTCCACTTAATTTGTAGGATTGTTTGTGCACTTTGCCATGTCATGCTTCATTAAACCGGACATGCATCATTCTTGTTTGCGCATCATGCCATGTCTATGTGGTGGTTGTTTACTATGCCGTTTGCTTCTTTCCGGTGTTGCTTCTTCGGGTTGGTTCCGATAACGTCGCGTTTGTGAGGACCCGTTCGTCTACGTCCGTTTATCTTCTTCATGGACTCGTTCTTCTTCCTTGCGGGATTTCAGGCAAGATGATCATACCCTCGAAATCACCACTATCTTTGCTTTGTTAGATGCTCGCTCTTTTGCTATGCCAATGCTACGATGCCTACCATTTGCTTTCAAGCCTCCCAAATTGCCATGCCAAACCTCTAACCCACCATGTCCTAGCAAACCGTTGATTGGCTATGTTACCGCTTTGCTCAGCCCCTCTTATAGCGTTGTTAGTTGCAGGTGAAGATTGAAGTTTGTTCCTTGTTGGAACATGGAGATGTCGTTCCTTGTTGGGACATGTTTACTTGTTGGGATATCACTATATATCTTATTTAATTAATGCATCTATATACTTGGTAAAGGGTGGAAGGCTCGACCTTATGCCTGGTGTTTTATTCCACTCTTGCCGCCCTAGTTTCCGTCATATCGGTGTTATGTTCCCGGATTTTGCGTCCCTTACGCGGTTGGGCTATAATGGGAACCCCTTGACAGTTCGCCTTAAGTAAAGCTTTCCAGCAATGCCCAACATTGGTTTTACCATTCGCCACCTAGCCTTTTCTTTCCCTTGGGTTCTGCAGACTCAAGGGTCATCTTTATTTTAACCCCCCCGGGCCAGTGCTCCTCTGAGTGTTGGTCCGACCGAGTAGACTGCGGGGCCACCTCGGGGCAACTTGAGGGTTGGTTTTACTCGTAGGATGTCTCATCTGAGTGTGCCCTGAGAAAGAGATATGTGCAGCTCCTATCGGGATTTGTCGGCACATTCGGGCGGTGTTGCTGGTTTAGTTTTACCCTGTCGAAATGTCTTGTTGTACCGGGATACCGAGTCTGATCGGAACGTCTCGGGTGGAGGTCTATTCCTTCGTTGACCGTGAGAGCTTGTGATGGGCTAAGTTGGGACTCCCCTGCATGGATTTGAACTTTCGAAAGTCGTGCCCGCGGTTATGGGCAGATGGGATTTTGTTAACGTCCGGTTGTAGAAAACCTGAAGTCGACCTTAATTAAAATGAATCAACCGCGTGTGTAATCGTGATGGTCTCTTTCCGGCGGAGTCCGGGAAGTGAACACGGTTGTTTGAGTTATGCTTGGCGTAGGTTGCTATAGGATCACTTCTTGATCATACTTTTATCGACCGTGCTTTGCCTTCTCTTCTCGCTCTCATTTGCGTATGTTAGCCACCATATATGCTAGTCGCTTGCTGCAGCTCCACCTCATGCCTTTACCTTACCCATAAGCTTAAATAGTCTTGATCGCGAGGGTGCGAGATTGCTGAGTCCCCGTGGCTCACAGATACTTCCAAAACCAGCTTGCAGGTGTCGATGAGTCTGTGCAGATGACGCAACCAAGCTCAGGAGGAGCTCGTTGAAGATCTTGTCCTTTGTGTTGTTTCCGTTCTAGTTGATCAGTAGTGGAGCCCAGTTGGGGTCGATCGGGGACCTTTGTTGCATTTGGGGTTCTTCTTTTATTTTGGTTCCGTAGTCGGACCTTGATTGTATCTGGATGATGTAATGCTTTATTCATGTAATTGTGTGAAGTGGCGATTGTAAGCCAACTATGTATCTTTTTCCCTTATTATATTACATGGGTGGTGTGAAGATTACCTCACTTGCGACATATGCCTTCAATGCAATTATGCCTCTAAGTCGTGCCTCGACACGTGGGAGATATAGTCGCATCGAGGGTGTTACAAGTTGGTATCAGAGCCTTCCCCGACCTTAGGAGCCCCATTGCTTGATCGTTTTTAGCGGCCGAGTTGTGTCTAGAAAAATGTTTTGAGTCATTTAGGATTATATATATCGGAGAGTTAGGAATTCTTTTTACTCCCCAATCTCCTCATCGCTCTGGTAAGGCATCCTGACGTAGAGTTTTGACTCTTCTCTTCTCTAATTTCACTAAAAAAAAATTAGGATCACGCGGGTATTTTGGAATCGTTCCGATGGTTTTATGACGAGAACATTGTCTTGGTGCCTCCTGTCAGGGGTTTTGTGGAAGTGTCCCGGGGAGTTGAGCTCTGAGGTGTTGTCGTCATAATTTTATCGTTGCAGTTCTGGAATACCTGAGTTTAGTACGCCAACATCGAAAATCTCTTTTATGCAGTTCGTTGGTGAGATAACCTCGACGCCACCCAGTACTGGGGCGGGAGTTCGGGAGTATCGCCATAACTTGTATAACGGATGCTTTTCGAAGGTTGAGGTAGATGATTTCCGAAGGTTTCTTGGTTATGTGTTGAAGGATGGATACAGCTGGATGTAGGATTTGTTAGTTTGGGTGAGATATTATGCTTCCCCTCTATCCCCAACACCTGATTGCATAACCGGAAAATTTCGGGAGTTTCATAGGTGGGAAATCAAGTAGCTCTTAGGATATCTTTCCGACAGATGTATGATATGAAATTGGGGTTCGACGTCTAGTGGTCCGCCTATTCACGGTTGGTTTTACAGTGGTCTCGTTGTGTCTTAAAGAGTCCTTGGCTATGCCGACTCGGGGACGCTTCGTATGTCATGTGCACTGCCTTGTACATGATGGTGCTGTACGATCGAGCCCGTGTAGGCCCCACCATGAAAACTTCGGATGAAATCTCTATCATATGTTTGTTCCGGCTTATTCTGCAAGCCAATCCTTTGTTTTGTTTTGAGTTGTGGTATTCAAGTTGCTTCAATGTCAAGTGTTGATTCCATACCTTCCCCAAATGGTGTTCTCATACTCCGATTTGAACACTAATCATTCTGGATAATCGAGATTGTCTTGCCAATCCTTTTCAACCGGTGTGTCTCTCTTCAAGTGGATCCGATCATTTCAACATCAGCAAGATCAATTATCATTTCTTCTCAACGGTGTTCGTTTTGTTCTCAACGGTGTTTTCCCACCCTCCCACCCTTGTTTTCTTGAAGGATTCAGAATTATTGATCAAGTATCCATCTTATTGATGTGAAGTCTCTCCATTCTTTTCCTTCAATGTTCTTATCCGGTGATTCTCATGAAGTTTCTAACGGAGCTTCAAGTTCGTCATTCTTCTTTCTTTTCTTCTCCGGTGGATTCAAGTCAAGATTTGTCGATTATATCCCCTTTTCTCGTTTCAAATACCTTATCTTGACGGTGCTCCTCATATTCATTCATTTCTCGCTATTCAATTGTTCCGGAATGCTCAAGATATCTCGAAGATTCGTGTTTCCACTATGCATTCGTTTAAGATCTTTCGAGGATGTTCTCTCATTCAAGTCTTTTATTTCAACCGGTGCATTATCTCTCTTCAAATCGTTCAACGGTGTTTCTTTTGAGTGGGCCCTAACCCACAGGTCTTTTTCCAGGATCTTACCTGACTCTTCTTATTTTCCCGGCGTTACTCTCAAATTCTTTTCCAAGTTTGATGTAAGAATGAGTTATCATTAGTCAAATGCCTTTCTCCTTGATCTTTCAAATTCTTTCATCATTGGTTCAACCTTTCCAATTTTAATCCCGGAGATCTCAACAATTTGGTGGTGTTTCTCATCGTCATTCCCTGCATTTGAAGACCGAAGAAGATTTTTTTCTCTCAATCTTGCTCCTTTCTCTTCAAGATTTGTGGTTCTAGCGTTATGCCATCCTCTCATAGTTGTTTTCGATTGCCAGAATTCTTTTCACTCATCCGGAGTAATTCAGAGTATTTTCTGTTGGATTATCCGAAGCCCATCATCTAAGATTGATTCAGTCCAGCTTTCAGCTCGCATACTCTAAATCATACCGGTGCTTCGTTCAAGTGATCTTTAATCGGCTCGTGATCTCGTCGTTCTCATGTATCTAAATCCTCTCAAGCATCTTCGTGTATTTGCTAATTCTAACCGGTGATTCATCCCTTTACTTCGTTTATTTTAATTCTTACGGTGGTTCGTTCAAGAGTTTTCTTCCTTCGTGTATCATATCTATGCATTCGTGCTTTCTAAATTCTACCGGTGGATCGTTGAAGACTTTCTCAAGTTTGCGCAATATCTATCTTAATCCTTTCTACGAGAATAAGTAGTATGCCAAATCCGTTGCTTGTCATCAATTTAAAATGGTGAAGGATAAGCATAATGTAATTCTTATTCTTGTTTCACCCAAGATATTAATTCCTTATTCCGGAGGCTCATCAAATTCTTGTTTCCATTTGTTCATATTTCTTTACCGGAGTGCCAAGTTTTCTCTTTATCTCGTTGCTAAGGTCCATCTAATCATTGCAAGGTTTCACCTTGTGTTTTTTTCAACTTATCTTTCCTTTCGTTTGATCATTCTTTTATTACCGGAGTTCTTCATGAAGGTTCAACATGATGGGTTCATCAAGGACTTAATCAGTTCTCGAAGCGTTCATAAACTTTCTTTTCAGAGGAGCTCTAGCTTTCTTCATTTTGTAATCCGGAGTGCAATTGTTCTTCCATATCTTTTGAGGTGGTGTTATGTCATTCTTGATAATTTGAGTTCATGTTTTTCATGATTCATATGTTGTCAAGTATGAGATATTTTAAATCCATCAATCTCGTCATTGGGATTTATCTTGGGCCATCCCTAAGGACTGTTGCTATTTATGGTGCTCATAAATGACCCAAGTTCTTCATCTATCCTTCCGGTGAAATAATTTCTCGTCTCCTTGTTCTTATCAATACAATTCTTTTCCCGCGAGTGGCAGGTTGTCACCTCATAATTTGAGATGTATTCCGCAAGACCATATCAAGCTTATCTTTTCGTTGTTGGTTTTCCAACAATTCCGTTCTAGCATGTGTTGTAAGCGTGCTCTCGTTTTCCCCTTCGTTCATTCCATTCTTACTTTTGTTCCGGAGGCATTGTGTTGCTGCTCTCTTCAAACCCATCTTCTTGTTTTGTCAGGATCGTGTTCTTTTCTTGGCTTATCCATTTAATCTGAGTGTTATGTCCCTTTTGCTCAAGTTCTCTCATTTTATCAAGTCTTGCATCCCTTATCAACCGGAGTGCTACCCGAATCGGTTCCTTTTTTTTCCTCTTTCTTAACGGAGTGTTGTGAACTTTGTTCTTCTCCGTTGTTTCATTTCTTTCAATTTGTTCAACCTCTCAAGGTCCGTGGTTTCACTCGTTTGTCAAAAGAAGCAACTTAGTTTTACCTTTTCTTTTTCTCTTCCGTTTTCCCTTCGGTGCCATTCTAGATCTCGGGACGAGATCCTCTCGTAGTGGTGGAGTGTTGTAACGCCCCGAGACCGATGTGCCAGGTGTCGTCCAGTTATTCGTTGTTGTTGCCTTGTCATTTTCTTGCGTGTTGCACTTCATCATGTCATCATGTGCATAGCATCATCATGTTTTCAAAACTTGCATCTGTCCCGGTCTCCTCGTCCTCTCCGTTGTCTGTTCTGAGCCCAACCACACCTGCACACGCCCGCGGCATGTCCGAAATATTATTTTATAAGTGGCCAGAAAATGTTCTCGGAATGGGTTGAAAGTTGGCATGTGGTGTTGTTGTGTTGTAGGTAGGCCGCCTGCCAAGTTTCATCGCATTCGGAGTTCGTTTGATAGCCCAACGGATAACTATAGTGACATTATAGTCCGTCTAACGTCGGACGTTTTCGGTCTCCGGAAACAGATGCCAGGCTCTCTCTCTCTCTCCTCTCCCCCTCGCAGTCTCACCAAAACCCACCTAGTCCATCCTCCTTCCCCTCTTCACTTCCGGAGTTGTCCGATGCGACCGCA
Organism: Triticum urartu; assembly: GCF_056163025.1. NCBI lineage: Eukaryota > Viridiplantae > Streptophyta > Magnoliopsida > Poales > Poaceae > Triticum > Triticum urartu. The sequence goes on along the minus strand of NC_141873.1, from coordinate 354,377,704 downwards.
CGGTCCGAAACCCTCTCTGCACAGTGCATCGAACCCCTCACGTGCGCGTCCGAAATTGTCCCGGACCCGACCCGGACAGTCGTCACCCTTGGATCCGGATCATCCCCAAATGTCTACAAAACGTCATCGTTTTCCTATTTGGACTTCCTAGTGTTTTATTCTCGACCGCTCAATTTTAATTGGAGGGACGGATTAGCCCCTAAACTTTCCTCTTTACCATATATATAGTCCACTCCTAGACTATTTTGGACAAATCCCTAATTTCTAGGGATCCTCTAGCCGCCGCCCCGTCTCATCACCCAGCTCTGGATCCCCATCCCACCAACCACCGAGCCCGAGCTCCACCTCGTTTTTCCCCACCGGACCAATCCATCGATCCACCTCCCTCCATCGATCCCCGAGCGCCCCTGCAGCCTCCCGCATCTGATCCAGGGAGAGCAGCACCCTCCCGTGCTCCTCCACGACGTGCTCCTCCCGCGAGCCTGCTCCCTCCTCTGCTCCTTTCCTTCCCCTCGTTTCCTGCTCCCTCCTCTCACTTTTGTCTCTCTCTGAACCAGGCCGCCGCCACCATGGCCTCAAGCTCCGTCGCTGCAGGGAACCAGGAGCCCGCCGCCCCGATGCAAGGACCCCGCGGCCGGATCCCGCCATTCCCGGCGAACTCCGCCTCCCGTTCCCATCGCGCCGCCGTCGCCAGGAGCTCCTGCCGCCTCCGTTGACCTGCGCCACTGCCTCTCCCGCTGCTGCCTGCGTCGCGTGGTCGAGCGTGCGAGCGACCCCGTGGGCTGCTGGTGCCGCCAAGGCCCATCGGCGCCTTCCCTTTGCCAGATCCAGCCAGCGCCAGGCCTCCTCTGCTTCCAGTCGGGCCTTGGCCCATGGTGAGGAACCCCCACCGCCTGTTCCTGTTAGGCCCGCAGCCAGATTCAGCCCGTTGATGTTTTTTTCAGGATCCGTGAATTTGTCTATTTATCCTAAGACTGCAGTTTTACAGAAAAGACCCTCATGTTCATGCATATAATAACTCACAATTCGTGCATCGGTTTAAAATGATTTATATATGAAACTTGCTCAGAATTTTGTCTAGTTTAATAATATGTCACTTTCATCCATGTTTAAAATGTCTAAAATGATGTTTGTTTAAATTTGCTCCTATGCCATGCTAAAATGCTTTATTTTATAACTAAATAACCGTAACTCGGTTTTTAACAATCTTTATATGTAAATGGGGTAGAAAAATGCCTAGTTTAACATGGTGACCTTTATTTGCATGTTAAACAACTCTAAAATTATGTTTAGGGCAGAACAGTACCAAACCTAATATATGCATATGAGGCGTTTCCAGAATTGTTGTTCGTTGTTTCCGGCCTCATTTAAACTTGACTAGATAGGTAGTTTTATTTGCTTCACCCTCTTGCCATGTTTATCAACATTTAATATTGTTGAGTACATAACCAGGAGAGAACTAAATAATTGATGTGGCGTTTCGTCGATATGCAACGGAGTTGCATATTGACCTCCACTTAATTTGTAGGATTGTTTGTGCACTTTGCCATGTCATGCTTCATTAAACCGGACATGCATCATTCTTGTTTGCGCATCATGCCATGTCTATGTGGTGGTTGTTTACTATGCCGTTTGCTTCTTTCCGGTGTTGCTTCTTCGGGTTGGTTCCGATAACGTCGCGTTTGTGAGGACCCGTTCGTCTACGTCCGTTTATCTTCTTCATGGACTCGTTCTTCTTCCTTGCGGGATTTCAGGCAAGATGATCATACCCTCGAAATCACCACTATCTTTGCTTTGTTAGATGCTCGCTCTTTTGCTATGCCAATGCTACGATGCCTACCATTTGCTTTCAAGCCTCCCAAATTGCCATGCCAAACCTCTAACCCACCATGTCCTAGCAAACCGTTGATTGGCTATGTTACCGCTTTGCTCAGCCCCTCTTATAGCGTTGTTAGTTGCAGGTGAAGATTGAAGTTTGTTCCTTGTTGGAACATGGAGATGTCGTTCCTTGTTGGGACATGTTTACTTGTTGGGATATCACTATATATCTTATTTAATTAATGCATCTATATACTTGGTAAAGGGTGGAAGGCTCGACCTTATGCCTGGTGTTTTATTCCACTCTTGCCGCCCTAGTTTCCGTCATATCGGTGTTATGTTCCCGGATTTTGCGTCCCTTACGCGGTTGGGCTATAATGGGAACCCCTTGACAGTTCGCCTTAAGTAAAGCTTTCCAGCAATGCCCAACATTGGTTTTACCATTCGCCACCTAGCCTTTTCTTTCCCTTGGGTTCTGCAGACTCAAGGGTCATCTTTATTTTAACCCCCCCGGGCCAGTGCTCCTCTGAGTGTTGGTCCGACCGAGTAGACTGCGGGGCCACCTCGGGGCAACTTGAGGGTTGGTTTTACTCGTAGGATGTCTCATCTGAGTGTGCCCTGAGAAAGAGATATGTGCAGCTCCTATCGGGATTTGTCGGCACATTCGGGCGGTGTTGCTGGTTTAGTTTTACCCTGTCGAAATGTCTTGTTGTACCGGGATACCGAGTCTGATCGGAACGTCTCGGGTGGAGGTCTATTCCTTCGTTGACCGTGAGAGCTTGTGATGGGCTAAGTTGGGACTCCCCTGCATGGATTTGAACTTTCGAAAGCCGTGCCCGCGGTTATGGGCAGATGGGATTTTGTTAACGTCCGGTTGTAGAAAACCTGAAGTCGACCTTAATTAAAATGAATCAACTGCGTGTGTAACCGTGATGGTCTCTTTCCGGCGGAGTCCGGGAAGTGAACACGGTTGTTTGAGTTATGCTTGGCGTAGGTTGCTATAGGATCACTTCTTGATCATACTTTTATCGACCGTGCTTTGCCTTCTCTTCTCGCTCTCATTTGCGTATGTTAGCCACCATATATGCTAGTCGCTTGCTGCAGCTCCACCTCATGCCTTTACCTTACCCATAAGCTTAAATAGTCTTGATCGCGAGGGTGCGAGATTGCTGAGTCTCCGTGGCTCACAGATACTTCCAAAACCAGCTTGCAGGTGCCGATGAGTCTGTGCAGATGACGCAACCAAGCTCAGGAGGAGCTCGTTGAAGATCTTGTCCTTTGTGTTGTTTCCGTTCTAGTTGATCAGTAGTGGAGCCCAGTTGGGGTCGATCGGGGACCTTTGTTGCATTTGGGGTTCTTCTTTTATTTTGGTTCTGTAGTCGGACCTTGATTGTATCTGGATGATGTAATGCTTTATTCATGTAATTGTGTGAAGTGGCGATTGTAAGCCAACTATGTATCTTTTTCCCTTATTATATTACATGGGTGGTGTGAAGATTACCTCACTTGCGACATATGCCTTCAATGCGATTATGCCTCTAAGTCGTGCCTCGACACGTGGGAGATATAGTCGCATCGAGGGTGTTACATTGCTCCCGGGTGCGCACGAGTGAGGATAAAGTGCGTAGAAAAGACTAGTATTGATCTGTGGGGCCAGTCTAGATCCCGCCTGGAGTAACGACTACCGGCGGGTGTGTCCGAGACGTTACAAGTTGGTATCAGAGCCGACCCTCGCGGTTACACGGATGTTTGCAGACAGGTGCGCGGTCATGTTGTTCATGACGTTTGTGACCCGTCGTGGCACACGGCATGGTACATGTCCGGACTGGATGCACAGACGTATGTGCCAAGAGAGAACGTTCCTGTTGCCCGACGAGGACGTCGGTTCCTCTGAGTGGAGTTGTATGTGATGGCCTGGCTTATTAGAGATGATAGACTACTCATATCAATAAGGAATTCCTTCTTTTCCGGGAGCCCATTCGAACAGAACTCCAAAGTTAAGTGTGCTCATCTTGGAGTAGTGTCAGGATAGATGACCGACCGGGAAGTTGCTTCCGGTGCGCACGAGTGAGGACAAAGTGCGTAGAAAAGACTAGTATTGATCTGTGGGGCCAGTCTAAATCCCGCCAGGAGTAACGACCACCGGCGGGTGTGTCCGGAGCGTTACAAGGCACTCCCACAGACACACCGGAGAAGAAGAGCCAACTACCATGACCAGGGCCACGCCTCCGGCATTGTTCACCGCCGTCATCGTTGCCACAAAAGCCACCATGCACGTCCAGTCGTAGGAAGGCACCACATGGATCAAAGTCTTCAATACAACGCCCTAAAGAGGGGAACGACGTTCAAGACGACGCCACCGCCCGACCCTGCAACAGGATCTAGGTTTTCACCCGAAGTACTTGACCCGGGAGCTCCGGCTGTGAGATTCCCAACGACTGGCGACGCCCACAGGCACCATCGCTGCCGCCCGGCCAGCACCGGCCAGGCTTTTATCCGGGCAGCCACTCCCACGCAGCAGGCCAAAGTCGACCCTTGCCTCCACTTGACCGCGCATCCCACACACAGCAAGTGCGCCATCGCTGTGCAGGGCCACCATCAAGCCTCCCCAACGACGGGCCTGCAGAGACCAGAACTGGTCCTGCACCCCGCATCCAAACTGCGACCAGAGCCCCTCTGCTCCAGCACCGCATGCGGTCACCACGAGCCACCACGCCCAGATCCGCGCTGACCGTAGTCTTCCCGCCCAGCTCCCCTCCTACGCGCCAGATCCGGGCGTCCCGGAGCCCCACGCGCGCCACCCGCGACCAGCAAGCCATAGATCCGTGCGGGGGCGACCTCCACACGTTGCGCCCCGGATCTGGCCGCCGCGCCATGTCGCATCCACCGCCCGCCGTGCTCCCCTGCAGATGAGCGCCCCCGCGGGCCGCGTCCAGCCATGCGTCTCCGCGACCCGCCCGCGCCCGATGCCTCCATCGGCGCCAGCTCGCCGCGCCCTCCGCGCCTCCGCGAGCCACGTGCGCCTGACGACGCGCCCAGATCCGTGCCTCCACGAGCCACGCGCGCACCCATCGCTGCACGCCTCCGTGAGCTCGCACGCTCCCGCTCGCCTCCGTCAGCTCGCTACGCCGTCTCCAACATCCCCTGCAGAACGAGCGTCCCGCACCGCTCGAGCTGCGCAAGAGGGCGAAAACCGGGAGACCCGCCGCCGCCGGTGCCGCGCGGGCTTTCCCGACGGCGCTTGCCGGCGGCGGTGGGGGAGGAAGGCGACGGGGGAGGAGGAGTTCGGGGCGGCTAGGGTTAGCGTCCGTGTCGCCCGCGGGAGGGCGACGCAGGGCAAATTCAGCTCCGTTGTCGATTTGTGATGCATATCTCGCCCAGGGTAGTGGCACTGGCACCACATGCTTGCTTTTTGTTAGTCAAATGGACTCTTGCATAGTTTCCCCAAGTTGCTTCTGGTTTGTGAAAAGATTAACGTCCAAACCTCTCCACGGACCCATAAGAATCCTCGTTGAATAACAAAAGTTCGCAAATATGGTCTTGGACACCATAATCCAAACATATATACTACCCCGGCCTATTTTATTAGCCCTCTTCATATTTTGTGCTAAATTTGAACTTAGATTTAACTGACAAAATATTAATGCATGTAACAAAAAATAATATTATTGAAAACTATGTTCAAATACGAATTCAACGATATAATTTTTGATGGCATGCATTATTATTTTCTTAGTTAAATCGATGGTCACAAAATACTAAAGGGCCAATAAATCAGAACGGACCTAGTAAGTAGCTTTAAGGGTCTCATTTAAAGAGATGCCCTGCAGTTCATACGACTAGCATGCAACCGAGTGCAACGTGGGTCGCTGGTTGACCATATTGCATGCACTAGCTCTCACATCAAACGTCATCAAATTTATTATTTTCTAGATCACCGTGATTCAAATATCGTGTGCCTCTAAATATACTAGCTACTAAATGATACCCCGCTCGTTGCAGCGGGAACTCAAGCCAATAAAACCATAAGATAGACAATACAAATTTATATATACTCATAATTTTGCTTGTTACATGAGAGACGCAAACATACGCAAGGCCTCTTGCCAACTGATTACTTGAACTTGTGTTAGTAGTTTGCTCCTTTGATGTTGCCTAGACCGGCATTGTTTCTTGTTTTGTGCAATCTTGAGACATTTTACAGTCTTAACAATGACATAAATACATGGTGTCTAACCCTTGAACTGACCTCTCAATGTTATAAGGCAAAACCAACAACAGGGATGAAAAAATTTAGTTACTATTATGGTAATTAGTTAACGATTGAACATTGTATTCAATAAGGATGATAACAGATGAAATGAGTAAGTTGACATTGATGATAAAGGGTGCTTAAAATGCAAGTATAATCCAAAACATAGGACATAATATGAATAAATTCTAGTTTTTTGTAACCGAAACTTAAAAACCTTAGGAGTGTAAACACTAGAATAAAAATTGACATGGGTATGAGGTCTTGTTTCTAACAACTATATATTTATGCTCGGGGTCATCATGATATTAATTTGTGCTCTGAAAAACACCCGTTAAGATGTGCTTGCAATGCAATGAAGTGTGGGGTGTGTCCAAATTACATCTTGACTAGTGCGTGACCTGCATGCCAACCACAGACAATTACTGTCTCGTGGGGTTATCTTGGTTATTAAGAATAAAATTCAGATAAAGAAACATTGGGCATTTAATGACTACACCTCATGAACCTTTATGTCCTAGTGTTTAGAATAACGTTCTGTGTCCTCCATGCTCCTAGCCTCCTCCTTGATCAAAGTTCGAGATCCTGGGTACCTGCAGGGTCGTAGAATGAGAAAGAGACAAGAGACAACTCCATAGTAATCAGACACATACATGATGTTAATTATTCAAAGCCATTCCATCGATCCCTCATAAAAATACATTGGGTTGCAAGGCTATGCCTCAAACCATTGCCTTCTTGAATTACTCACACATGATGACCAGATATCAAGAGGAAATCATCAAAGAAGACATACAGATGAATGCTTTATTGATAATATGTCTTACAATGGTTGCGGGATGCGATACACGATTACAAGTATGGCTAACTTGGAGGAGAGATGCTGCTGTGATGGAGATGGCGGCGAATATGGTGATGAGATGGGAAATGGTGGCGACTAGGGTTGGAAGATGGCTGCTGTGGTGTTCTCGATGCTCTCCTCATCATTTGTTTTACCTTTTTGTGATTCTGGTATGGGACCTCATAGAGTTGTCATCACCTGGTACGAGCATGTGCACTCGTACTAGACGTCGTCTTGTGCTCTGGATAGAGGGCGCACCTTTAGTTTTCTTCATCCCTTCTCCATTTTCACAATTTCTTGACGATTTACCTTCATACTTGGCCTATTTTCCCGAGGAAACTAATCAAAAGAAGATTTCGCGATCTCTCACATTCATTGGTCATTAGAAGCAATATCAGAGTGATTTTCTATGGATTTCCAAGATCCGATCTGACATGGTCTTGGGCTCTTCACCGGCCAAGCTCAACACCTCATCTCTGATGGTGGTGCTTGGTTCCATACTCAAAGCCAGTGTGGATTAATTCCGAGGTCTGGATGGGTGCGTCAGTGTGGTATTCGATCTGGTCTGACACCCAGCTCGAAAACGTGAGTTCGTGAGAATTTGCAGTGTATTCTAGGTTCCCGAACCTGACGATTCACCCAGGAGCAAAACTATTGCTCTAGCCAAGGTGGTCAGTCGAATCCGCATGGAGGGTGATGCTACCAAAGACAAAAAGTCATCCTGGAAAAAAGGTCAAGCCACAACTGACGTGATCATAGATCTAGATGTGTGCCCTCGAATTTCTTCGATTACGCATAGGGACCTATATGGGCTACAATTGTTGGAGCTAAATCCGGTGATCTCGGGTAGTGAGACCCGATCAGGTAGCTTGGTATGATGTTAACATGAGACATGGTGTTTACCTAGGTTCAGGCTCTCCCGAAGAGATAATACCATACTCCTGCTTTGATTATATTGTTGTCAATGGGTACGAAGTATAGGTGATCTACCACGACACCGAATGTGAATGAGTTCGGGCGTCTACGACCTTCACTCTTGGTTTATATAGATACCGGGGGTGCCTAGGGTTCACATATGTCGGTTGTATCTAGGGACAAACGTGTCGGGGACTACCTCTATATCTGGAGTATGATCCAAGTCTTCGAGAGATTCCTTCTTGGCACTCTCGGGCTTAGACGAACGAGGCCCATCAGTTGATAATCTTAGGGGGTCATCGGCCCAGTCCATGCGACTGGTGACCGACATGGTGAATACCCCCTAATCTAGGACTCCATCAAACGGTGTGATGGGCATAAAAATATCACTCATCGTGTTGTCTGAAGAAATAAGGTGAGTTGGTGGCATTGTGGCTAGTGGCGTTACAGACTCTGGCTTGTTTATATTGATGCCAACACTCTTGGACTTCTTGGCTGGCTTCTAGACCTTTTGTTAAACCATATCGAAAGTGAAACTAATCCCTGAGTGGTTTTGGTAATTAATAATAACATATACATCATTGATCTAGCATTCATTGCAAATATATTTCAGAAAAGATCAATGATTGGCACGGCAAGGACTAATGGATGTGGACCCCTCAAAATGTCAAGGACAAGAATTAGCTACTCCAAGACTCTACATTTTTGGTTTAGTGATCCAAAATCACATTGAGTCCCTTAGGAAAGTCAATACTATTAAAAGAGGATGAGGTATTGCTGATGAGGTTGTTGCTCAAGTGCTTTGTGGTATTGCTCCAAAAACCCTCAATCACTTTCTCACAACACATCTATCCAAAGCCTAATTTCCTATCTCGGTCCCACCAAAATTATCCTATCCGGACCCACCGAGATGATCACTACCATTGCCACTGCTAAACCCTAGCAATTCGGCTTGACCGAAAAGGATCTCGGTCCCACCAAGATCGATTGACCAAGTTTCTGTGATGACATTATTTCACTTCGGAATCACCGAGTTGAAACAATCAAAATTTCTGAGACAGAGTTCTACCCTAGCCATTACACTTCGGTCCCTCCGAGTTGTTCCACTTCGGTCCCAGCGAAAATCCCAACGTTCATATCTTTTACAGTAATCGGTCTCACCGAGTTTTACATTTGGTCTCATCGATTTGGGTCAAAAGTGTGTAACAGTTGGATTTTGGGTGAATGCTATTTATACCCCTCCACCTCCACCTACTCTCTAAGAGAGCCATTAGAACGAAACACAACTTCCACCATTCATTTTTTGAGAGAGAACAACCTACTCATGTGTTGAGATCAAGAGATTCCATTCCTACCATTTTAACCTTAATTTCTAGCTTCTTCAAGTTGCTTTCCACTCCAATCCTTCTCCTACCCAAGCCAAATCTGTGTGAGAGAGATTGAGTGTTGAGGAGACTATCATTTGAATCACAAGAGCAAGGAGTTCATCACCAACACAATATCTATTACCCTTTGGAGAGTGGTGTCTCCTATATTGGTTAGGTGTCACTTGGGAGCCTCCAAGATGTGGAGTTGAATCAAGGAGTTTGTAAAGGCAAGGAGATCGCCTACTTCCTGAAGAACTACCCGAGTGAGGCTAGTCCTTCATGGACAGAGGCCATGGTGGAATAGACAATGTTGCTTTTTCATGAACCCTTCATGGGTGGAGCCCTTCGTGGACTCGCGCAACCGTTAACCTCTGTGGGTTGAAGTCTCCATCAATGTGGATGTAGATAGCACCACCCATCGGAACCACGCAAAAAATATTTGTGTCTCCATTGCATTTGAAATCTCCAAACCCCTCGTTTTCTTACATGTGCAATGTTTTACTTTGTGCTGCTATACTCTTAGAATTGCAAGTGTAGGCGACCCTCAACGTGGGCCGACCTAGTACTTGCTGTGGGCAGGACGTACCACGGGCGAATCCTATACAGCGCCCTCAGCGGGGAACCCCTATTTCTCGGGACTCCTCGCGTCTGGGAGGAGCCCACATTGGCCGGCCTAGCGACGCGGATACAAAGCCTGTTTTTTTGCTTTTTTCTTCCGTTTTCTGTTCTCGCTTTTGCTTTACATTTGTAATTTTATTTATGTTCCGAAATAGTCCACACACACACACACACACACACACACACACACATATATATATATATAGACACACACACACACACAAAAACACTCTTCAAAAACACATTTAGAAAAATATTGAACAAGTAATTAAAATGTTGAATAAGTTTAAAAAATGTTGAAAAATATTTGAAAAATATTAAACAAGTATTTGAAAATCTTGAAAAAGTATTCGAAATTGTTGAAAAAATATTTGAAAAATGTTTAACAAGCATTTGAAAATTTGAAGAATTATTTGAAATTTTGAACGAGTATTCGGAAAATGTTGAAAAAGTATAAAATGTTGAAGAAGTATTTGAAAAATGTTGAACAAGTATTTGAAAGATGTTGAACAAGTATTATAAAATTTTGAATAAGTATTAAAAATATTGAATAAGTATTTGACAAATGTTGAATAAGTATTAAAAATTGTGGAATGAGTATACAAAAAATGTTGAACAAGTATTTGAAAATGTTCAATGAGTATTTAAAAATGTTTAATAAGTATTAAAAAATGTTGAACGGGTATATTTGAAAAATATTGAACACGTATTTTAAAAAATGTTTAATAAGTATTAAAATGTTAAACAATTATTTTTAAAATGTTGAATAAGTTTTCAAAAAATGTTAAACGTGTAGACAAAAAATACTGATCACTTATTAAAAATATGTAACATATATAAAAATTTAGAGTGAAAACAAAAATAAACATAAGAAATTCAAAAAAACTAAAAATGGAGAAGAAAAGATAAAACTAAACAAAAAATGAAGAGAGAAAAAGAAAACAAAACAAATATGGAGAAGAAAAAAGAAAACAAAAAAAAAGATGAAGAGAGAAAAATAAAACCAAACAAATGTGGAGAATAAAAAGGAAAACCAAACGAAAAACGAAGAAAACCCTGTAAAAATCAAAAAGAAAAAACAAAACAAAAAACTGAAGAAACCAGTTGCAGTAGCCTCAAGTAGAATGTGCCCCTTGTTCTTATCATGATGGGAACTTAGTGTAGTGGTTAGGGTGGCGTGCGTTACCCGTGGACACCCGGGTTCGATCCCTCGTTCTCGTGCACTGCGTGCGCGTGGATGGGCCGGCCCAATTCGACGCGAGGGAGGAAAATGCTTCAGCGATTGAAGATACTTGTATCGTTTAAGGCGATAAGGCGATAAATGCACAGGGAATCTGAACGAGCGCTCGGGGTGGGCCGGCCCATTAAATGCTTGAGCGTTTCCGGTTTTGGGAACGTTCTAGCTGGTTTTCTCCGGTTTTGGGACCTTCTAGGAGGTTCCTGAAACGTTTGTTTTTTCTTTTTTTTTTCGTTTTTATGTTTCATTTTTTTCCTGTTTTCTGTTTTCTGGTTCTTTTTCTTTCTTTTTCATTTTTTCCTTTTTCCTTTTTCTGTTTCCAAAGTTATTTTCTTCGTTTCCAAAAAATATTTTTGTTGTTCACAATTGTTCAAAACTTCACAAAATGTTCTCGTTTTTCAAATTTTGTTCATGCTTTCAAAAAATTGTTCAAAACTTCACAAAATGTTCTCATTTTTCAATTTTTGTTCATGCGTTCAAAAAATTGTTCAAAACTTCACAAAATGTTATCATTTTCAAATTTTGTACTTGACTTTAAAAAATGTTCATGCTTTCAAAAAATTGTTCAAAGTTCAAAAAATGTTCTCATTTTCAAATTTTGTTCCCAACTTTCAAAAAAATGTTCCTGGCTTTCTATTGTTTTTTTATTTCTCTTTGTTTTCCTTTTCTGATTCTTTTCTTTTTTAGTTTCTGTTTCTTTTTTAATGTTTTTTTCACAATTTCACAACTTTGCAAAATTAGTTTGCAAATTAAGAAAAATGTTCGTTTTTTAATTTTTTTTCGTGAGTTTCAATAAATATTCCTATTTCAAAATTTGTTTGCATTTTCCAAAAAATGTTCATGTTTGAAATTTTGTTCATGAGTTTCGTAAAATGTTCCCGTTTCAAAAATTTGTTCACATATTTCAAGTTTTAATGGGCGCTCGGTTTTGTTCTTTAATAAGTTGTGCTGCGTTAGAAGTCAGGTAGCTCTCTAGCTCAGCTGGTTAGCTGCACTTATCTCACGCGTTTGGTGTCAGGTTCGAACCCTTCTTAGATCTCTCTTCTTATTAGAGGCTGCATTTTTTCGTTCAGTTCTGGTCGCTAGCGATATGGGCCGGCTCAGTCGGGGGAATTCAGCTTGCCTGCTCCTTCCCCATACTTTCATCCGTGCTTCCACTTCATCTTATGGCTGTCTTTTTTTTTCTTTCTAATCTAATCATCTCTCCCTCTGATTTTAAGAGATGAGACCGGGTCTTATTTTGTTTCAATCAAATCAGGCCAAGTAAGTGGAAGCATGGATGGGCGCACGCCCGGGGAGCAGACAAGTCTCGTCCAGCACATGGGAGCTCTTCGCCGGATCCGGCTTGCCTGCTCCCTCCCCATACTCCCAACCGTGCTCCCACTTCATCATATGGCTGTCTTTTTTCCTTTTTCATTCTAATCTAATCATCTCTCCCCCTAATTTTAAGGGGGTGGGGCCGGAACTTATTTTACTCCAATCAAATCAAGCCATGTATGCGGGAGCACGGATGGGCACACGCGCGGGGAGCAGGCAAGTCTCGTCCCTCTCCGCCGCGCCCTCAGCGCCCGTTTCTTCAGTTCCCGCGGGCGCATACCCTCTCTCGGCGATGGGCCGGCCCATTATCATTTTTTTCCATTTTCGTAATGGCTGCAAAAAAGGACATGAGGGGGAATCGAACCCAAACCGCGGGGTTCTTTCATTTCTTTTCTTTATTTCTTTCTTTTTCAAACTCGCTAGTTTTTGTTTCCAAAATCAACAAGTTTTTTTTTCAATTTTATGAACTCTCTTTCAAATTTGATGAAGTTTTCTTTAAAATCGATGAACTTTTTTTAAAATTTAGTGCACTTTTTTCAAAATGATGAACATTTATTCGAAATTCCATGAACTTTTTTCAAATTAAATAAACATTTTACAAAATCGATGAACTTTTTTCAAATCCAATGGACTTTTTTTGAAAATCAATGAACTTTTTTCGTATTGGATCATATTTTTTCAATCTGGTAAACTTATTTTCAAATTTGATGAACTGTTTTTACAAATTCATGAATTTTTTCCTAAGTTTGCGAATATTTTTTCAAAGTCCATGAACATTTTTGAATTCATGATTTTCTTTAATTTTTTGTGTTCTTTTTCGCTTTTTTATTATTTTAACTTTTTTTTAAAGTTAACTGGTCTACCACGATTGGTCAAACAGTGCTCGAGCAACTCGGGGTGGGAACGGGTGAATCGATCGAACGCTTGCCTTACCTGGGCTAGCCCAGGAGCAAGGGTGCATGGGCGCCCATTCATCTAGTGGCGCTTAAGGTGCCTGGGCTTCAACTAGTCCAACAAATGCAAGTGAACCACTTAGCTTGGCTTAGATTTTTATTGTCAGGGTTTCTCGTGGCGCCGCTGCCGTCATCTGAGAAATTTAGATCCCCTTGCCTCTGGCTGCCATCTTGGCGCTGAGAGATGGGAGGACCTCGGATCTTCAAGACCTCTATGTTCTTCACCATCGTTTATTGATCATCATAGTTTTGTGAGAACAAATTTCCTCTTGTTCTTTAGGCGGTGCCATGAAATTAGAGAGTTTTCTGTCCTCGCAGATCCGATTAGTCATATTTGATGAGTTCTTGTTGCTATGCCAATCCTTTTTTGTTGGTCTGATTTTTTGTGGAGGTAAAATTTTTCATCGACACCATGATGAAGATATATTGATTCGATGACCTACACTTCTACGGATCATCTCTTGCCCAAGTACGTTCATCGATCAAGACTTCCCATCTTTTTGAATGTTGCAGCCTCTTTACCGAAGTCTTTGAAATATTTCTTCGAGCAGAGATTGACACCGTGAAGAAGGTGTTTTCAAGAGATTTCATTGTAATTCTTGAGTTACTTTGTATTTTCTTGGATCTTAGTCCAAATCAGTGTATCTGTCATTGTTATAAATATGAATAAAGTTACAGGTGTTTCTAAAAGAAAAATATTAGCTTGAGTTCATCCTTTCTAAGAAAAAGGCAGAAACAACTTGCTTCCGCTCAATCATGCGTTGTAACGACAGAAGGAGCGAGGGTGCAGCTGGCTCACACGGTCACACCTCGCAGGTCCTGAACACTAGATTCCCTCAGGACATCTTCTTTCCTTTGACTCCTTGAAGCATACGTGCTCTCAACTTGAACAGTACTGTACAAGAAAGAAAAATTGAATTCCATGTTGCTTGTATTGGTCGTGTAAAAAAAGACGCGAGACAGTAGAAATTTCTGCCTACTCCGTATCTTTTGGGTTTATATATATATATATATATATATATATATGAATACGATGTCAGCAAAGGGCAGTAGGAATTTCTCTTTCTCCCTACTGCCTGTTTTGATCATATCCATTTCACCGTTGCTGCACTGCACAAAAGGATAATCGTGCAATTGAAAGGCGCAACCCTCGATGCCGATGCCGAGCGATGCCGATGCCAAAGTACACTCGCCATCCAGCCTAGCTAGCTAGCTCACGCAAAAGCAGCATGCACGGTTGTTGACGGAAACGGAGGCGTAGGGTAGAGAGATTCCCGCTCCCCTTCCGTTCCGTTTGAGGCAGGCAGGCGTCCGAATTCTGATTCCCAAACAGCATTCGCTCTCCTCCCGCGTGCACGCCCGGTTTGGTCTGATTTGTCATCCACAAAAGCAGCTCCACCCGATTAATCTAACTTATCATCATCACCATCATTTATTCGTACGCTACTTCGGTTACTAGTTTATCTGGACTTGTTAGTTCCAGCAGAGGAAGCTGAGCTGATGAAGCCACTCCGATTGATAATTATCATCATCATCCATGAAACCGAAAGAATGGAATAGCATCTGGTATCAGTTATCGCATCGGCACTATAGACAGCCCAACCAACGGCCACGAAAGATTCCCTGCCTTTCCCTTCACCTTCCGCCATCCATCATCGACCCGTGATAGGAATGTGCTTCGGCTAGGGCTAGTCACAACTCACAACCCTCTCGAGTTTCCCATCGATCACACCACTGCTGCTGCCACTGACTCACAAATCAATCTACTAGTGCTACCTGATGAACGAGCTTGCAAAAGATGCAAAAGGAATTCCGCAAGGAGAGGCCGGCAACCACTGCACTGCATTGCATGCTTTGTTTGCAAAAGTCAAAAGACAGAGACTCCAAGTAAACCATATCATATACCCTACTACATCCCTGACCTCACGGCAAGGTCAGTATGCGTCTAGTATGATAATACTGCGACAGTACATACTGATGTGTACAGATCACCTATATGTATGTATGTATGTATAATTAAGCAGCAGCTCAGCTGCCTGTAATATACTACTCCTGTATGACCATTAGTGTAAGGATTTTAAGACCTAGCTTGTTCCAAACTTGCACTCCTAATTCTCTTCGCAAGTTCTCGCAGCAGTTTTAAAAGATAAACCCCTGCTTTCGGCCTATCTGTACTCCTTATTGGGGTCCTTGGTTGTCTATAAGAGCTCACTACTACAGCTGTTTCATTATCAGAAAAGATTAAACAAGTTCAACCGAAAAGAAAATTGCATAGATCAAACCAGAAGCGTCACCACCCCAGCTGCACACGAACAAATGATCATCGACGTTTCAGGGTAGCAGGCTGGCGGCGAAGAGTGATCTAAGTAGTGGAACACCCACTCGCACCAAAAGACATTAGCAAGAGTGAGGCCACAACAGAAGAGGAGCAAATGGTTATACAGATTAGAGACAGAGCCGGAGGGTATGTGGTCTTAAATCTTGCGCAATAAGTATATGCACTCAAAAACACTAGCCCAGATTACCATAAGACTGACTGACTCGCCGTTCTGGAAGGGATTTATGCGGACGAAGGACCTGTTCTTTCGTAGGGTCAAATTCTTAGTTGCCAATGGGATGCCAACAAGATTTTGAGAGGATACGTGATTAGGTGAGACACCTCTGGCCGTCCAATATCCTACTCTCTATGTGCAACGTAAGGAGGATTACGTTGGCACCGTTCTTCAAACAATTTCCTTGCACATCCAATTCAGACATGTATTAGTTGACGAGAGATGGACCGCCTGGATGCACCTGGTTCGGAGATTGATAGAAGTTCAACTCTCCGACAAGCCGGATTCAACACAATGAAAGTTAACTAAGAATGAGATGTTTACGGTGAAATCTTTCTATATGGATCTGATTAACTCTGCCCCCCTCTCAAGGTCGATGCACATTTGGAAGGTTAAGATTCCTTTGCGTATTAAAATCTTCATGTGGTTTGTCCACAAGGAAATGATACTTACAAAGGACAACTTAATTAAGAGGCGATGGGTAGGCAGTCCGCGGTGTTGTTTTTGTGATCATGATGAAACAAATACAACACTTATTTCTTGAATGCCCACTTGCCAAGTTACTTTGGAGAACGATTCATATAGCTTTCAATATTAATCCTCCAGTAGATATTGCGTCTTTGTTTGGGACGTGGTTAGCTGGGGTTGAACAGACCACTGCGGCTCGTATTCGGATTGGAATATGTGCGCTATTATGGGCTATATGGAACTGCAGGAATGATATGATTTTTAACAGACAACATACTTTAACTTTTTTGTAGGTCATTTTTAGAGCTACAGCTTGAATCCGTACGTGGCCCTTACTCACTCCTATGGACTCCAAGGAGCCTTTGGTTACTGGGTGCAACCAATGGGAGATGGTAGCTCGGGTTATATTCAATCGGTTCAGATGGCGCTCGCATAACAGGATAGGAGTCTAGGGAGCTTATCCTTCTTATTACCGTACCGGTTATCATTGTCCACATGTATTTTTCCTTATTTCTTTTTGCTCCGTTTGCGAGTTGTAAGACTTTTATGACGATACTTTCTGGATGATTAATAAGATGGGCGCATGCATCACCATGATGCAGAGGCCGGGGGCATGCCTCCATTTCAAAAAAAAACAGAAGAGGAGGGTCTTCAGCTAGCCATAATGTCTTTTGCACTCTCTGAGCACCACGACCAAGTGCCCTTTTGCACCCTCTGAGCACAACACCATCCACTGAGATAGACTTACAGCAATTATTCGCCAAATCACTTACATCCTCATCCATTGAGCACGATTGAAAACAATGTCATTACAAATTATTTCCACAATGCCCACATAGTAGCAACATGTGCAACACTCGCTACACGATGCTTATTGTTACTAACCCACTAGCTAGAAATACTGAGCAAGTTAACTTCATGCACAAAACTAGTGAGTTTAACAAGACCAACCTCCAAAGCTACAGAACATTCAAAAAAAAAGACCACATGCCACTATGTCAGAAATCCGCACAACCTTGCCTTCAAGCAGTGGGCACGGGGAAGATGCTATCGATGCCTTGCGAGAGACCATTTTGTGCGGGATTATTGTGAGCCCTTCGGGTGTCTTGGCTACCTGCATCCAGGCCACAGGGAGCGGGACTATCGGCATCGTTCGGTCATGCCGGATGCCCCCTCACACGATCTTCACAATTCGCCTCCTGGGTCACCTCATGCTTGCTCATGGGCCAAGATTGCAGCACAGCCATCTGTGGGAGATGATCGTCCTGCATCGTTGCGGCATCCGAAGGTCCATGGCGTCT
The DNA here is from genome assembly GCF_056163025.1 of Triticum urartu. Lineage (NCBI taxonomy): Eukaryota > Viridiplantae > Streptophyta > Magnoliopsida > Poales > Poaceae > Triticum > Triticum urartu. Next base: position 354,360,065 of record NC_141873.1, on the reverse strand, counting down.
TTTGCCATGTTCAAGAGTCCTACGATACTTGCGATGCCCATCATGCCGATGTTGTTGTGTGTGATGTCACCGATAAGGTCGTGTTAGGTTAGTGGTTGCAAGCTACTTTTACAGCTCAATTGGCGTTTTTTCGTTTGCAGATCTAGGACATGGTGGCTGATGTGATCCAACCTGTGCATGAGGAGGTTTCATCCTTCAGGATCTGGTCGAAGTGTGTTTCTGGCTTGGACCATCCTTAGGTCACCTCTGTCGACGTGGTGCTAGATGGCACATTTGGTCATTGCTCCCTGATGCGGATTGAAACTGTGTCGGTATTTCCCCAAAGAGGAAGGGATGATGCAATACAACTACGGTAGGTATTTCCCTCAGTTATGAAACCAAGGTATCAACCTACTAGGAGAACCAACCAACACTATGTAAACGGTACCTGCACACAAAGAACAAATCCTCGCAACCCAACACGTAAGAGGGTTGTCAATCCCTCCTCGGAAAAAGATAGATCGGTTTGTACTCCTAATTCTCTCCGCAAGTTCTCACAACAGTTTTAAAAGAGTAACCCGTGCTTTCGCCCTATCTGTACTCCTTGCTGGGGTCCTTGGTTGTCTGTAAGAGCTCACTACTACATCTGTTTCATTATCAGAAAAGATAAAACAAGAATGAATACACCTCTCAAGGACCAATTATTAGTGCGCTCATCGATAAACAAGACGAGGTTATCTCTTGACCCAAGTAAAGTAGCGGAATACTAGTCCTTACAATATTATTTGTTAGAGGACTTTGTAGTGACCCTGGCTCCATTTCATTAATGAAATCAAATACTTCCTCCGTTACATTATGGGACGGAGGAAGTAGTTCACAACTTATTCGCCCACAGAAGACAACATACACACTGCTTCAGAGTGTGCTACTCAAATTTCAACCGAAAACAAAATTGCATAGATCAAACTAGAAGCGTCATCACCCCAGCTGCACACGAACAAATGATCATCAACATTCTAGGGTAGCAGGCTGGCGACAAAGAGTGATCTAAGTAGTGGAATGATGACCCACAAGTATAGGGGGTCTATCGTAGTCCTTTCGATAAGTAAGAGTGTCGAACCCAACGAGGAGCAGAAGGAAATGACAAGCAGTTTTCAGTAAGGTATTCTCTGCAAGCACTGAAATTATCGGTAACAGATAGTTTTGTGATAAGGTAATTCGTAACGGGTAACAAGTAACAAAAGTAAACAAGGTGCAGCAAGGTCGCCCAATACTTTTTGTAGCAAAGGACAAGCCTGGACAAACTCTTATATAAAGGAAAACGCTCCCGAGGACACATGGGAATTATCGTCAAGTTAATTTTCATCATGCTCATATGATTCATGTTCTTTACTCTGATAGTTTGATATGTGGGTGGACCGGTGCTTGGGTACTGCCCTTCCTTGGACAAGCATCCCACTTATGATTAACCCCCCTCGCAAGCATCTGCAACTACGAAAGAAGAATTAAGGTAAATCTAACCATAGCATGAAACATATGGATCCAAATCAGCCCCTTACGAAGCAACGCATAAACTAGGGTTTAAGCTTCTGCCACTCTAACAACCTATCATCTACTTATTACTTCCCAATGCCTTCCCCTAGGCCCAAACAACGGTGAAGTGTCATGTAGTCGACGTTCACATAACACCACTAGAGGAAAGACAACATACATCTCATCCAAATATCGAATGAATACCAAATTCACATGACTACTTATAGCAAGACTTCTCCCATGTCCTCAGGAACAAACGTAACTACTCACAAATCATATTCATGTTAATAATCAGAGGGGTATTAATATGCATAAAGGATCTGCACATACAATCTTCCACCAAATAAACCAACTAGCATCAACTACAAGGAGTAATCAACACTACTAGCAACCCACAGGTACCAATCTGAGGTATTGAGACAAAGAACGGATACAAGAGATGAACTAGGGTTTGAGAGGAGAAGGTGCTGGTGAAGATGTTGATGGATATTGACCCCCTCCTGTTGAGAGGATCGATGGTGATGACGATGGTGAAGATTCCCCCCTCCCGGAGGGATGTTTCCCCGGTAGAACAGCTTCGCCGGAGCCCTAGATTGGTTCCGCCAAGGTTCCGCCTCGAGACGGCGGCGCTTCGTCCCGAAAGCTTCCTTCTGATTTTTTTCCAGGTCAAAAGACACCTTATACCAGAAGATGGGCATCAGGGGGCTTCCAGGTGGCCCACGAGGCAGGGGCACACCCAGGGGGTAGGCGCGCCCTCCACCCTCGTGGACAGTGGGTGGCCCCCCTCTGGTGCTTCCTTCGGCCAATATTTTTTATATATTCCAAAACTGACTTTCGTGAGTTTCAGGACTTTTGGAGTTGTGCAGAATAGGTCTCTAATATTTGCTCCTTTTCCAGCCCAGAATTCCAGCTACCAGCATTCTCCCTCTTCATGTAAACCTTGTAAAATAAGAGAGAAAATGCATAATTATTGTGACATAATGTGTAATAACAGCCCATAATGCAACAAATATCGATATAAAAGCATGACGCAAAATGGACGTATCAACTCCCCCAAGCTTAGACCTCGCTTGTCCTCAAGCGGAAGCCGATATCGAAAAATATGTCCACATGTTTGGAGATAGATGTGTCGATAAAATAAAATACGGACATGAGGGCATCATGATCATTCTTAGAATAGCAACATGTATATATTGTCATATGATTTCTTATGCTGAAGTAATGATACATCTCCAACGTATGTATAATTTTTGATTGTTCCATGCTATATTATATTCTGTTTTGGACATTATTGGGCTTTATTATACACTTTTATATTATTTTTGGGACTAACCTATTAACCGGAGGCCCAGCCCAGAATTGCTGTTTTTTGCCTATTTCAGAGTTTCGCAGAAAAAGAATATCAAACGGAGTCCAAACGGAATGAAACCTTCGGGAACGTGATTTTTGGAACGAACGTGATCCAGAGGACTTGGACCCTACGTCAAGAAAGCAACCAGGAAGACACGAGGTAGGGGGCGCGCCTACCCCCCATGCGCGCCCTCCACCCTCGTGGGGCCCATGTTGCTCCACCGATGTACTTCTTCCTCCTATATATACCTACGTACCCCCAAACTACCAGATACGGAGCCAAAAACCTAATTCCACCGCCGCAACCTTCTGTACTCGTGAGATCCCATCTTGGGGAGGGCTTCTACATCAACACCATAGCCTCTCCGATGATGTGTGAGTAGTTTACTTCAGACCTTCGGGTCCATAGTTATTAGCTAGGTGGCTTCTTCTCTCTTTTTGGATCTCAATACAATGTTCTCCCCCTCTCTTGTGGAGATCTATTCGATGTAATCTTCTTTTGCGGTGTGTTTGTTGAGACCGATGAATTGTGGGTTTATGATCAAGTTTATCTATGAACAATATTTGAATCTTCTCTGAATTCTTTTATGTATGATTGGTTATCTTTGCAAGTCTCTTCGAATTATCAGTTTGGTTTGGCCTACTAGATTGATCTTTCTTGCAATGGGAGAAGTGCTTAGCTTTGGGTTCAATCTTGCGGTGTCCTTTCCCAGTGACAGTAGGGGCAGCAAGGCACATATTGTATTGTTGCCATCGAGGATAACAGGATGGGGTTTATATCATATTGCATGAGTTTATCCCTCTACATCATGTCATCTTACTTAAGGCGTTACTCTGTTCTTTTGAACTTAATACTCTAGATGCATGCTGGATAGCGGTCGATGTGTGGAGTAATAGTAGTAGATGCAGGCAGGAGTCGGTCTACTTGTCTCAGACGTGATGCCTATATACATGATCATACCTAGATATTCTCATAACTATGCTCAATTATGTCAATTGCTCAACAGTAATTTGTTTACCCGCTGTAATACTTATGCTCTCGAGAGAAGCCACTAGTGAAACCTATGGCCCCCAGGTCTATTTTCTATCATATTAATCTTCCATCATGTAACACCCTCGATGCGGCTATATCTCCCACGTGGCTAAGCACGACTTAGAGGCAGAACTGCATTGAAAGCAATGTCGCAAGTGAGGTAATCTTCACAACAACCCATGTAAATAAATAAAGGGAAAGGTACATAGTTGGCTTACACTCGCCACGTCACACAAATACATAAATAAGTCATTACATTCATCCAATACACTCAAGGTCCGACTACGGAACCAAAATAAAGATCAACCCCCAAATGCGACAAAGTCCCCGATCGCCCCAACTGGGCACCACTACTGATCATCTGAGAAAGACACGTAGTAACGACGAGAGTCTTCATCGAACTCCCACTTGAGCTCGGTCATATCATCTGGAGCGGTATCATCGGTCCCTGCATCTGGTTTTGGAAGGAATCTGTGAGTCACGGGGACTCAGCAATCTCGCACCCTCGCGATCAAGACTATTTAAGCTTATGGGTAAGGGTAAAGGTATGCTGTGGAGCTGCAGCAAGCGACTAGCATATATGGTGGCTAAACATACGCAAATGAGAGCGAGAAGAGAAGGCAAAAGCATGATCGAACAACTATGATCAAGAAGTGATCCTAGAAAACCCTACGTCAAGCATTACTCCAACACCGTGTTCACTTCCCGGACTCCGCCGAGAAGAGACCATCACGGTTACACACGCGGTTGGTGCATTTTAATTAAGTCAAGTTTCAGGTTATCTACAACCGGACATTAACAAATTCCCATCTGCCCATAACCGTCGGGCATGGTTTTCGAAAGTTCAAATCCCTGCAGGGGAGTCCCAACTTAGCCCATCACAAGCTCTCACGGTCAACGAAAGATATTCCTTCTCCCAAGACAATCCGATCAGACTCGGCATCCCGGTTACAAGACATCCTCGACAATGGTAAAACAAGTCCAGCAACACCACCCAGATGTGCCGACAAATCCCGATAGGAGCTGCACATATCTCGTTCTCAGGGCACATCGGATGAGCAAGACGCCGGGTAGGCCAGCCTAGAGTTGCCCCTGGTAGCCCCGGACATCGCTCAGTTGGACCAACACTTAGAGAAGCACTGGCCCCGGGGGGGGGGGGTAAAATAAAGATGACCCTTGAGTCCGCAAAAACCAAGGGAAAAGGCTAGGTGGCGAATGGTAAAACCAATGTTGGGCATTGCTGGAAGAGTTTTATTCAAGGCGAACTGTCAAGGGGTTCCCATTATAACTCAACCGTGTAAGGAACGCAAAATCCGGGAACATAACACCGATATGACGGAAACTAGGGCGGCAAGAGTGGAACAAAACACTAGGCATAAGGCCGAGCCTTCCACCCTTTACCAAGTATATAGGTGCATTAAGATAAACAAGATAATATGATGATATCCCAACAATAAACATGTTCCAACAAGGAACGATCTCCAATCTTCACCTGTAACTAGCAACGCTATAAGAGGGGCTGAGCAAAGCGGTAACATAGCCAAACAACGGTTTGCTAGGACAAGGTGGGTTAGAGGTTTGACATGGCAATATGGGAGGCATGATAAGCAAGTGGTAGGCATCGTAGCATAGGCATAACAAAAGAACGAGCATCTAGCAAGCAAAGATAGAAGTGATTTCGAGGGTATGGTCATCTTGCCTGCAAAGTTCTTAGAGTTGCCTTGATCCTCGTAGGCGTACTCAACGGGCTCCTCGTTCATGTACTCGTCTCCCAGCTCTACCCAAGCAAAAACAACAAGCAAAAAGGGAGACAGTCAACCACGTGCAATGCTCAAGCAACATGATGCAAACATGGTATGACATGCGAGATGCGATATATGATGCATATGCAAGACTTGCAAAGGAATGATTGAACCTGGCTTCAACATGGAAATCCAAGAGTGCCATTAGAAAGGTGAGTTGATTTCGGTCGAAATCGATATAAAGATCACCGAAATCGGATGCACGGTTTGGAAATGGCAAGCAAAACAAATATGGCACCGGTCTGCGATTAACAGCAAGTAGCCTTCCAAATGCATCAAGATAAATATGCTACAGCACTCAAACATGGCAACAAAATACATGGCAGAGATCCACTCATGATGCTTGACAAAAGATGAACACTGAGCTACGGCTGATTCACTCAATAGCAAGCTCAAACAAGCATGGCAAAAGTGCAAAAGATTAATGGTTTCAGACTTAGTGAAATTAACAGCAAGTCAGGAATTTATCATCAGGAAGCAATGTTTAGAGCACGATAACTATATGCTACAGGAACATATCATGGCAAAGCAAGGCATGGCATGAATCTACTCAAAGCATATAACAAAAGTCCCTTAGTGACCATGAGCCAAAAGGGATCATAAAATACAATTACAAGCATGTGAACATAGGAAAAATATAAACAGATTCAGACTTAGTGAAAAACTAGAGCATGCAAAACAGTTAACAAGTGGGCATTTCGGGTATCAAGATGAGCTCAAATGAAAATGATGCAATGAGATGAAATGATGTACTCGTCGAGACGAACATTTTGATATGCTACACGCACGAATCAGAGCTATGATGAGGAAGTTATGGCATGCCAAAGTATGCAAAAAAATCTAGGGTTACGGGGAAAAAGTCAACCCGAGGTGGATCTGGATCTGGGCACTGTAGCTTCACGCGAACCGAGGATCGCTGACCGGAGTTCGAGCTCGAGGAAGGTCGCCGGAGGGAGGGAGATGGCGGATCCGGTATGGGGCGGCGCCGGTGAGCACCCGCGGTGGCGCGACGAGGCGATGAGGGGCGCGGCGTCTCGGACGGCGCGGCGGAGAAGGCGGCAAGGCGGCGGACATCGCCGGGCGGCGAAGGGCGGCGGTCGCCGGCTGCGCGGCAGGGCGGCAGAGGCGGACGGGCGGCGCTAGGGCGGAGGAGTGGCGCGGCGGGGCGCGGCCCGGTGGCGGCGCGGGAGGGCCCGCCCTGGGCCGGGACGGGCCGCGGCGGTGGGAGGAGGCAGCCGGCCACGTGGCAGCCTCCGATTGGCTGCGGGCGGCGGTGGCGAGGCGTCCGGCGCGGACGAACACGTCCGGCGCGCGGAGGAGCGGATTTTTTAGGGTTTGGGAGGAGAAGACCCGGGATTTTCGTGAGGAGGCCTATTTATAGAGGTAGAGGGAGCTAGGAAGCTCCAAATGAGGTGCGGTTTGCGGCCACGCGATCGTGATCGAACGATCTAGATGATGGGGGAGGTTCAAGTGAGTTTTGGGCCACTTTGGAAGGGTGTTGGTCTGCAACACACACGAGGCCTTTTCGGTCCCTCGGTTAACTGTTGGAGTATCAAACGAAGTCCAAATGGCATGAAACTTGACATGTGGTCTACCGGTTGTAAACCAAGGCCGCTTGGCAAGTATCAGTCCAATCCGAAAATGTTTAACACCCACACACGAAAAGAGGTAGAAAGGACCACCGGAGGACATAGGAGCGCTGGAATGCAAAACGGACAACGGGGAAAATGCTCGGATGCATGAGACGAACACGTCTGCAAATGCAATGCACATGATGACATGATATGAGATGCATGACAAAGACAAAACACATGGAGACAAAAACCCGACAATGAGGAAATAAAATAACTTAGTACCGGAAACGGCAAGAATTGGAATACAAATAAGGTAAATTACATCCGGGGTGTTACACATCAACAAGCTATTTCTTGCACTATTTTTATTTTGCTTTATTTACTTTGCATCTTTATCATAAAAATACCAAAAATGTTATCTTATCATATCTATCAGATCTCACTTTCGTAAGTGACCGTGAAGGGATTGACAACCCCTTTATTGCGTTGGTTGCGAGGATTTTATTTGTTTGTGTAGGTGCGAGGGACTCGTGCGTGGCCTCCTACTGGATTGATACCTTGGTTCTCAAAAACTGAGGGAAATACTTACGCTACTTTGCTGCATCACCCTTTCCTCTTCAAGGGAAAACCAACGCAGTGCTCAAGAGGTAGCAAGAAGGATTTTTGGCGCCATTGCCGGGGAGTCTACGCAAAAGTCAACATACCAAGTACCCATCACAAACCTTTATGTCCCGCATTACATTATTTGCCATTTGCCTCTCGTTTCCCTCTCCTCCAATTCACCCTTGCCGTTTTATTTTCCCTCTCTCTCCGTCCTCCTTCCCTTTCCCTATTTGCCTCTTTTTGCCCGTTTCTTGTTTGCTTGTGTGTTGGATTGCTTGCCTGTCACAATGGCTCTACCTAGATTTGGTGATCTTCACCTTAAAAGGTTAGAAGAGATCGAAAGCAACGTCAGGAGTTTTATGGTCTTACAATTTGAGCATAATAATTTCTTTAGAAATGAGCTTAAGGAACAAAAAAGCTTTATGGGTTATATGAATAAAGAGCTCGATGATATGTCTAAAGAACTTGATGGTTTGAAATCTCAGATTGCTCATATTGAGAAGTCAATAGCTGAAGTTTCGGATAAGCAGGCCACCTTAGTTAATAAGATGGCCGCTAAGCCGGATTTTTTTTGGAAAATAAAGATGAATATCTAAAAGTTATTGATGTGTCCCCTATTAAATCTTTGTTTTGCAATATGAATCTTGATAATGATGGGACTGAATATGATCCACCTTTACCTAGAAGGCGTTCCAAAAATTCAGAGTCTTTAGATCTTGATGCTAAAATTGTTAAAAGTGGGATTGAAGAGGTCAAAACTTTAAATATCAATGAACCCACTATTTTGGATTTCAATGAATTTAATTATGATAATTGTTATTTGATAGATTGTATTTCCTTGTTACAATCCGTGCTAAATTCTCCGCATGCTTATAGTCAAAATAAAGCTTTTACTAAACATATCGTTGATGCTTTCATGCAATCTTCTGAAGAAAAACTTGAGTTGGAAGTTTCTATCCCTAGAAAACTTTATGATGAGTGGGAACCTACTATTAAAATTAAAATTAAAGATCATGAATGCTATGCTTTGTGTGATTTGGGTGCTAGTGTTTCCACGATTCCAAAAACTTTGTGTGATTTGCTAGGTTTCTGTGATTTTGATGATTGCTCTTTAAACTTGCACCTTGCAGATTCCACTATTAAGAAACCTATGGGGAGAATTAATGATGTTCTTATTGTTGCAAATAGGAATTATGTGCCTGTAGATTTTATTGTTCTTGACATAGATTGCAATCCTTCATGTCCTATTATTCTTGTTAGACCTTTCCTTAGAACGATTGGTGCAATTATTGATATGAAGGAAGGGAATATTAGATTCCAATTTCCGTTAAGGAAATGTATGGAACACTTCCCTAGAAAGAAAATTAAATTAACATATGAATCTATTATGAGAGCCACTTATGGATTTCCTACCAAAGATGGCAATACCTAGATCTATCTTCGCTTTTATGCCTAGCTAGGGGCGTTAAACGATAGCGCTTGTTGGGAGGCAACCCAATTTTATTTTTATTCCTTGCTTTTTGCTCCTGTTTAGTAACTAATAATTTATCTAGACTATGTTTTGGTTGTGTCTTTTGTGCTTAATTAGTCTTTGTGCCAAGTAGAACCGTTGTGAAGACTTGGGGAAAGTCTTTTTGATCTTGCTATAAAAAACAGAAACTCTAGCGCTCACGAGAATTGCTGTCATTTTTATTTGGAAAGTTATATTTAGTTAATTATTTTTGCAGATGATTAATAGATAAATTCCTCATGTCCATAAATTTATTTTAGAATTTTTGGGGTTCCAGAAGTTTGTGTTAGCTACAGATTACTACAGACTGTTCTGTTTTTGACAGATTCTGTTTTTCGTGTGTTGTTTGCTTATTTTGATGAATCTATGGCTAGTAAAATAGTTTATAAACCATAGATAAGTTGTAATACAGTAGTTTTAATACCAATATAAATAAATAATGAGTTCATTACAGTACCTTGAAGTGGTGTTTTGTTTTCTTTCGCTAACGGAGCTCACGAGATTTTCTATTTTGAGTTTTGTGTTGTGAAGTTTTCAAGTTTTGGGTAAAAGATTTGATGGATTATGGAACAAGGAGTGGAAAGATCCTAAGCTTGGGGATGCCCATGGCACCCCAATATAATCTAAGGACACCTAAAAGCCAAAGCTTGGGGATGCCCCAGAAGGCATCCCCTCTTTCGTCTACTTACATCGGTAACTTTACTTGGAGCTATATTTTTATTCACCACACGATATGTGTTTTGCTTGGAGCGTCTTGTATTATTTGAGTATTTATTTGTTAGTTTACCACAATCTTCCTTGCTGTACACACCTTTTGAGAGAGACTCACATGATTTGAAAATTATTAGAATACTCTATGTGCTTCACTTATATCTTTTGAGTTATATAGTTTTTGCTCTAGTGCTTCACTTATATCTTTTAGAGCATGGTGGTGGATTTTTTTTATAGAAACTATTATTCTCTCATGCTTCACTTATATTATTTTGAGAGTCTTAAACAACATGGTAATTTTCTTAAATTGGGAAATTAATCCTAATATGCTAAGTGTTCGAGACTAGTATTTTTTTTCTTATGAGTGTGTTGAATACTACGAGAAGTTTGATACTTGATAATTGTTTTGAGATATGGAGATGGTGATATTAGAGTAATGCTAGTTGAGTAGTTTTGAATTTGAGAAATACTTGTGTTGAAGTTTGTGATTCCCGTAGCATGCACGTATGGTGAACCGTTATGTGATGAAGTCGGAGCATGATTTATTTATTGATTGTCTTCCTTATGAGTGGCGGTCGGGGACGAGCGATGGTCTTTTCCTACCAATCTATCCCCCTAGGAGCATGCGCGTAATACTTTGTTTCGATAGATTTTTGCAATAAGTATGTGAGTTCTTTATGACTAATGTTGAGTCCATGGATTATACGCACTCTCACCCTTCCACCATTGCTAGCCTCTCTAATGCCGCCCACCTTTCACCGGTATCATACACCCACCATATACCTTCCTCAAAACATCCACCATACTTACCTATCATGGCATTTCCATAGCCATTCCGAGATATATTGCCATGCAACTTTCCACCATTCCGTTTACTATGACACGCTCCATCATTGTCATATTGCTTTGCACGATCATGTAGTTGACATCGTATTTGTGGCAAAGCCACCGTTCATAATTCTTTCATACATGTCACTCTTGATTCATTGCACATCCCGGTACACTACCGGAGGCATTCACATAGAGTCATATTTTGTTCTAAGTATTGAGTTGTAATTGTTGAGTTGTAAGTAAATAAAAGTGTGATGATCATCATTTTTAGAGCATTGTCCCAAGTGAGGAAAGGATGATGGAGACTATGATTCCCCCACAAGTCGGGATGAGATTCCGGACTAAAAAAGAGGCCATAAAAAAGAGAAAAGGCCCAAATAAAAAATGAGAGAAAAAGAGAGAAGGGACAATGCTACTATCCTTTTACCACACTTGTGCTTCAAAGTAGCACCATGATCTTCATGATAGAGAGTCTCCTATGATATCACTTTCATATACTAGTGAGATTTTTTCATTATAGAACTTGGCTTGTATATTCCAATGATGGGCTTCCTCAAAATGCCCTAGATCTTCGTGAGCAAGCAAGTTGGATGCACACCCACTTAGTTCTTTTTGTTGAGCTTTCATATACTTATAGCTCTAGTGCATCCGTTGCATGGAAATCCCTACTCACTCACATTGATATCTATTAATGGGCATCTCCATAGCCCGTTAATACACCTAGTTGATGTGAGACTATCTTCTCCCTTTTTGTCTTCTCCACAACCACCATTCTATTCCACATATAGTGCTATGTCCATGGCTCACGCTCATGTATTGCGTGAAGATTGAAAAAGTTTGAGAACACCAAAAGTATGAAACAATTGCTTGGCTTGTCATCGGGGTTGTGCATGATTTAAATACTTTGTGTGGTGAAGATGGAGCATAGCCAAACTATATGATTTTGTAGGGATAACTTTCTTTGGCCATGTTATTTTGAGAAGACATAATTGCTTAGTTAGTATGCTTGAAGTATTATTATTTCTATGTCAATATTAAACTTTTGTCTTGAATCTTTCGGATCTAAATATTCATAGCACAATTAAGAGAATTACATTGAAATTATGCCAAGTAGCATTCCACATCAAAAATTCTGTTTTTATCATTTACCTACTCGAGGACAAGCAGGAACTAAGCTTGGGGATGCTTGATACGTCTCCAACGTATCTCTAATTTTTGATTGTTCCATGCTATATTATATTCCGATTTGGACATTACTGGGCTTTATTATACACTTATATATTATTTTTGGGACTAACCTATTAACCGGAGGCCCGGCCCAGAATTGCTGTTTTTTGCCTATTTCAGAGTTTCACAGAAAAAGAATATCAAACAGAGTCCGAACGGAATGAAACCTTCGGGAACGTGATTTTTGGAACGAACGTGATCCAGAGGACTTGGACCCTACGTCAAGAAAGCAACCAGGAAGGCACGAGGTAGGGGGCGCGCCTACCCCCCAGGCACGCCCTCCACCCTCGTGGGGCCCATGTTGCTCCACCGACGTACTTCTTCCTCCTATATATACCTACGTATCCCCAAACTACCAGATACGGAGCCAAAAACCTAATTCCACCGCCGCAACCTTCTGTACCCGTAAGATCCCATCTTGGGGCCTTTTCCGGAGCTCTGCCGGAGGGGGCATCGATCACGGAGGGCTTCTACATCAACACCATAGCCTCTCCGATGATGTGTGAGTAGTTTACTTCAGACCTTCGGGTCCATAGTTATTAGCTAGGTGGCTTCTTCTCTCCTTTTGGATCTCAATACAATGTTCTCCCCCTCTCTTGTGGAGATCTATTCGATGTAATCTTCTTTTGCAGTGTGTTTGTTGAGACTGATGAATTGTGGGTTTATGATCAAGTTTATCTATGAACAATATTTGAATCTTCTCTGAATTCTTTTATGTATGATTGGTTATCTTTGCAAGTCTCTTCGAATTATCAGTTTGGTTTGGCCTACTAGAGTGATCTTTCTTGCAATGGGAGAAGTGCTTAGATTTGGGTTCAATCTTGCGGTGTCCTTTCCCAGTGACAGTAGGGGCAGCAAGGCACGTATTGTATTGTTTCCATCGAGGATAACAAGATGAGGTTTATATCATATTTCATGAGTTTATCCCTCTACATCATGTCATCTTACTGAAGGCGTTACTCTGATCTTTTGAACTTAATACTCTAGATGCATGCTGGATAGCGGTCGATGTGTGGAGTAATAGTAGTATATGCAGGCAGGAGTCGGTCTACTTGTCTCGGACGTGATGCCTATATACATGATCATACCTAGATATTCTCATAACTATGCTCGATTCTGTCAATTGCTCAACAGTAATTTGTTTAGCCGTCGTAATACTTATGCTCTTGAGAGAAGCCACTAGTGAAACCTATGGCCCCCGGGTCTATTTTCTATCGTATTAATCTTCCATCAACAAGCTATTCCTTGCACTGTTTTTATTTTGCTTTATTTACTTTGCATCTTTCATAAAAATACCAAAAATATTATCTTATCATATCTATCAGATCTCACTTTCGTAAGTGACCGTGAGGGGATTGACAAGCCCTTTATTGCGTTGGTTGCGAGGATTTTATTTGTTTGTGTAGGTGCGAGGGACTCGTGCGTGGCCTCCTAGTGGATTGATACCTTGGTTCTCAAAAACTGAGGGAAATACTTACGCTACTTTGCTGCATCACCCTTTCCTCTTCAAGGGAAAACCAATGCAGTGCTCAAGAGGTAGCAAGTAACAATCTATTCACAATGTAAAGTATGAATCAGAAACTTCATTGAAAAACTAGTAAACTATAATCTCAGTCATTGAAACAATTGCAATTTATCATAACATAGGAAAGAGTCAATATAAGAGCTTTTCAGCAAGTCCACATACTCAACTATCATTTAGTCTCTCACAATTGCTAACACTCACACAATAATTATGGTATGAAGTTTTAATCGGACACAGAGAAAGATAGGGGCTTATAGTTTTGCCTCCCAACCTTTTACCTCAAGGGTAACGTCAACAATAATGCTTTATGAAAACCCACATCCAATTGGATATATATATATATATATATATATATATATATATATCAGGATCTTTCCAACAAATAGTGCTTTCCAAAGGATAAAGTGTAAAAAGGAAAGGTCAAGATCACCATGACTCTTGCATAAGGTATAAGACAAAAATAAAATATAGGCCCTTCGTAGAGGAAAGCAGAGGTTGTCATGTGCTTTTATGGTTGGATGCACAAAATCTTAATGCAAAAGAACGTCACTTTATATTTCCACTTGTGATAGGGACCTTTATTATGCAGTCCATCGCTTTTATTTCTTCCACATCACAAGCTCGTATAAAGATTATTTTCTCCACACTAATAGATCATACATATTTAGAGAGCAATTTTTATTGCTTGCAACAATGACAACTTACTTGAAGGATCTTACTCAATCCATAGGTAGATATGGTGGACTCTCATGGCAAAACTGGGTTTAAGGATATTTGGAAGCACAAGTAGTATCTCTACTTGGTGCAAAGAATTTCTCTAGCATAAGGGGGAAAGGCAAGCTCAACATGTTGGATGATCCATGATAATATAATTTATTTCGGATATAAGAAAACATAACCCATTATGTTGTCTTCCTTGTCCAACATCAAATTTTTAGCATGTCATATTTTAATGAGTGCTCACAATCATAAAAGATGTCCAAGATAGCATATTTATATGTGAAAACCTTATTTCTTTATTACTTCCTATTAATTTCAATGATGACCAAAACTATGTTTGTCAACTCTCAACAACTTTTATTCATCATACTCTTTATATGTGAAGTCATTACTCTCCATAAGATCAATATGATCTCTTTATTTTTTTCTTTTTTTCTTTTATTCCCTCAAGATCATAGCAAGATAACCAAGCCCTCGACTCAAGACTAATCTTTATTATATATAGCTCACGCACTCGATTACATAGATAAGGATCAACACAAAACTCAAAGCTAGATCATACTAAACTTTATTCTACTAGATCAAGATATAACCAAAAGGATCGAAGTAAGGAAAACGGTAAAGATGGAAGTGTGATGGTGATACGATACCGAGGCACCTCCCCCAAGCTTGGCACTTGCCAAGGGGAGTGCCATACCCATGTATTTATGTCTCTTTCTTCGGAGGTGGTGATGATGGAGTTGTTGATGATGTAGGCTTGTCGTCCATCTTCCAAGGCATAGGCTCACCATCATAGAAGGATGGTCGAGTCTCCGGGATCCTCAAATCTGTAGCCATACTCATCATCTTGAATCTATATTTATACTGACAGTTTTGGTTTTGCAGGTCATAGATCTAGGCTTGGAGGTGCTCGATTTTCTCGTGAAGCTTGAAGATGGTCTCCCCAATGTTCTTGGCATCCAGCTTGTGGTTGTTGGTGAACTCCGTGATCATCATGTGGTTGGCGTTGAGTCCACATTCCACCATCCCCTGGCACTTGAAAACTGTTTGCTCCATTGCTTTGAGTCTTGTCTCCACGCTTCCGGTCCTCCTTGGTCCCTCAACATCGTGGATGTGCAGCACCCCTCACGCATCTCAATGGTTTGAGGGTGTTGCATCACCTCCGCGAGGTAGGGGTTGATGACCTTCTCGAAACATTTGTCCTTGGGGGCGCTTGAAGACGTCATAGTGATCTATATCTGTCAGAAAAACAGCTCGAAACAAAAGCAGGAGATATTTGCGTGGTACGGTGGTTAAAACCTTCGGGAGATTATATAATGAATTTTTACTGACCAAAAGAAGTATCATGCAAGAAAACCGAGTCCGGAGGGCACACGAGGTGCCCACGAGGCAGGGGGGCGCGCCCAGGGGGTAGGGCGCGCCCTCCACCCTTGTGGATGCCTCGTGTCCTTTTCAGACTACTTCTTATTTTCCTATTTTCTCAAATATTCCAAAACGGAGAAAAATTGCAATTAGAACTATTTTGGAGTCGGTTTACTTACCATATCACATACCTATTCCTTTTCGGAGTCTGAAACATTCTGGAAAGTGTCCCTTATGTACTCCTCCAGGGTTACGGTATCAATAACATTGGTTTCAACATTTGTGGGATTATATGAGATATAATGTTTGATTCTTTGACAGTTCACCACCTTTGGATTTATGCCTTCAAAGTTGTTGATTTTTATGGCACCGGAACGATAGACCTCCTCGATAACGTAAGGACCTTCCCATTTAGAAAGGAGTTTTCCTGCAAAAAATCTTAAATGAGAGTTGTATAACAAAACATAATCACCTACATTAAACTCACGCTTTTGTATCCTTTTGTCATGCCATATTTTAACTTTTTCTTTAAACAGTTTGGCATTCTCATAGGCCTGGGTTCTCCACTCATCAAGTGAGCTAATGTCAAATAGTCTCTTCTCACCGGCAAGTTTGAAATCATAATTGAGCTCTTTAATGGCCCAATATGCCTTATGTTTTAGTTCGAGAGGTAAGTGACATGCTTTTCCATAAACCATTTTATACGGAGACATACCGATAGGATTTTTATATGCAGTTCTATAGGCCCATAATGCATCATCAAGTTTCTTGGACCAATTCTTTCTAGATCCATTAATAGTCTTTTGCAAAATTAATTTAATCTCTCTATTACTCAGTTCTACTTGACCACTAGACTGTGGGTGGTATGGAGATGCAATTCTATGATTAACATCATACTTAGCAAGCATTTTACGAAAATCACCATGAATAAAATGTGAACTACCATCAGTCATTAAGTATCTAGGGACTCCAAACCTCGGAAAAATAACCTCTTTAAGCATCTTAATAGATGTATTATGATCAACACTACTAGTTGGAATAGCTTCTACCCACTTAGTAACGTAATCAATAGCAACTAAAATATGTGTATACCCATTAGAGGAAGGAAACAGTCCCATATAATCAAAGCCCCAAACATCAAATGTTTCAATAACAAGTGAATAGTTCATAGGCATTTCTTGACGTGTACTAATATTACCAATTCTTTGACATTCATCACAAGATAAGACAAACTTACGAGCATCTTTGAAAAGAGTAGGCCAATAAAAACCGGATTGCAATACCTTATGTGTAGTTCTATCTCCAGCGTGGTGTCCTCCATAAGCCTCAGAGTGACACTTGCGTAGGATCTGTTCCTGTTCATGCTTAGGTACACAACGTCTAGTAACACCATCTACTCCTTCTTTATAAAGGTGTGGGTCATCCCAGAAGTAATGTCTTAAATCATAGAAAAACTTTTTCTTTTGCTGGTATGTGAAACTAGGTGGTATAAATTTAGCAACAATGTAATTAGCATAATCAACATACCATGGAGCAGTACGAGAAGCATTTATGATAGCTAATTGTTCATCAGGAAAACTATCATCAATAGGGAGTGGATCATTAAGAACATTCTCTAACCTAGACAAGTTGTCTGCAACGGGGTTCTCAGCTCCCTTTCTATCAATAATATGCAAATCAAATTCTTGCAGCAAGAGAACCCATCTAATAAGTCTAGGTTTAGCATCTTACTTTTCCATAAGATATTTAATAGCAGCATGATCAGTGTGAACAATTACTTTGGAATCAATAATATAAGTTCTAAACTTATCACAAGCAAATACAACTGCCAAAAATTCCTTTTCAGTAGTAGCATAATTTCTCTGGGCACTGTCTAGAGTTTTACTAGCATATTGGATAACATTTAATTTCTTATCATCTCTTTGTCCTAGAACAACACCTACAGCATAATCACTAGCATCACACATAATTTCAAAGGGTAAATTCCAATCAGGTGGCTGAACAATAGGTGCAGAAATCAAGGCTTTCTTAAGTATTTCAAATGCTTCTACACAATCATCATCAAAGACAAAAGGAACATCTTTTTGTAAGAGATTAGTCAGAGGCCTAGAAATTTTTTAGAAGTCTTTAATGGGCCTCCTATAAAAAACGGCATGACCAAGGAAACTTCTTATACCTTTAATGTCCTTGGGACACGACATTTTTTCAATAGCATCAACTTTAGCTTTATCAAATTCAATACCTCTTTCAGAAATTTTATGCCCCAAGACAATACCTTCATTAACCATAAAGTGGCACTTCTCCAATTCAAGACAAGATTAGTTTCTTCACATCTCTGCAAAACTCGATCAAGGTTGCTTAAGCAATCATCAAAAGAAGTTCCATACACGGAGAAATCATCCATGAAAACCTCAACAATCTTTTCCCAAAAGTCAGAGAATATAACAGTCATACATCTTTGAAAGGTAGTAGGTGCATTACGTAAACCAAAAGGCATACGTTTCTAAGCAAAGGTAGTGAAAGGGCAAGTAAAAGTGGTCTTTTCCTAATCCTCTTTCAACACATGTATTTGAGAGAAACCAGAATAACCGTCTAGAAAGCAAAAATGTGTATGTTTGGATAATCTTTCTAGCATTTGATCAAGGGTAATGATCCTTTCTAGTAGCTTTATTTAATTTTCGGAAATCAATTACCATTCTATAACCTGTAACAATTCTTTGTGGGATCAAATCGTCTTTATCATTAGGAACAACAGTAATACCTCCCTTCTTAGGGACACAATGGACATGACTTACCCACTGACTATCAGCAACATGATAAATTATACCTGCCTCTAGAAACTTTAGTATTTCATTTCTTACCACTTCTTTCATCTTAGGATTTAACCGTCGTTGGTGATCAACAACCGGTTTAGCATCTTTCTCCAATTTTATTTTGTGCTGGCATAGAGTGGGACTAATGCCCTTAAGATCATCAAGAGTATATCCAATAGCAGCGCGGTGCTTCTTCAGAGTTTTCAATAATTTCTCTTCTTCCTGCTCTGAAAGGTTAGCGCTAATAATGACAGGATATATCTTCTTTTCATCAAGATAAGCATATTTAAGAGTATTAGGTAATGGTTTAAGCTCAAACATGGGATCACCCTTGGGTGGAGGAGGATCCCCTAGAATTTCAACAGGCAAGTTGTGTTTCAAAATAGGTCCCTATTTAAAGAACACTTCATCTATTTCCCTTCTTTCATTCATAAACATATCATTTTCACGGTCTAGCAAATATTGTTCTAAAGGATCATTAGGAGGCACTACAATAGAAGCAAGACCAATAATTTCATCTTTACTAGGCAATTATTTATCATGGGGTTGTCTATGAAATTTAGCGAAATTAAAATCATGAGACATATCCCCTAAACCAACAGTAACAATATCCTTTTGTAGTCTATCTTGGCATTAACGGTATTCAAGAAGGGTCTACCAAATATAATGGGACAAAAGTCATGTTATGGGGAACCAAGAACAAGAAAATCAGTAGGATATTTAACTTTCCCACACAAGACTTCAACATCTCTAACAATCCCAATTGGTGAAATAGTATCTCTATTGGCAAGCTCAATTGTAACATCAATACCTTCTATCTGAACAGGTGAAATATCATGCATAATTTCTTCGTATAAGGAATGAGGTATTGCACTCACACTAGCACCCATGTCACATAAGCCATGATAGCAATGATCTCCTATTTTAATAGAAACAACATGCATGCCTACAACAGGTCTATGTTTATTTTTAGTATCGGGTCTAGCAATTCTAGCAGCTTCATCCAAGAAGTAAATAACATGCCCATCGATATTATCGACCAAGAGATCTTTAACCACAGAAATACTAGGTACAACTTTCATTTGCTCAGGGGGTGTAGGTGTTCTAGCATTACTCTTACGAACCACAGTTGAAGCTTTAGCATGATCCTTTATTCTAACAGGGAAAGGTGGTTTCTCAATATAATCAGTAGGAACAATAGGATCAACATTATAAGTGATAGTATTTTCTTCAACTTCAATAGGTTCGACTACTTTTACTTCAATGGTAGGATGATGTTTAAACCACTTCTTAGGGAGATCAACATGAGTAGCAAATGATTCACAGAAAGAAGCTACTATCTCAGAGTCAAGTCCATATTTAGTGCTAAATTCACGAAAAGCATCGGTATCCATAAAAGATTTAACACAATCAAACTTAGGTGTTATACCTGACTCCTTACCTTCGTTGAGTTCCCAATCTTCAGAGTTGCGTTTAATTCTTTCCAATAAATCCCATCTAAATTCAATAGTATTTATCATAAAAGAACTAGTACAAGAAGTATCGAGCATGGAGCGATTATTGAGAGAAAGCCGAGCATAATTTTTTTGAATAATAATTTCTCTTGAGAGCTCATGATTGGGGCATGAATATAACATTGACTTAAGCCTCCCCAAGCTTGAGCGATACTTTCTCCTTCGCGAGGCCAAAAATTATATATATAATTACGATCACGATGAACCAGATGCATAGGATAAAACTTCTGATGAAATTCCAATTTCAATCGGTTGTAGTTCCACGATCCAATATCATCACATAGCCTAAACCGTGTCAATGCCTTTCCCTTCAAAGATAAAGGGAAGACCTTATTCTTGATAACATCCTCGGGCATACCTACAAGCTTAAATAATCCACAAACTTCATCCACATAGATTAGGTGCAAATCGGGATGTAATGTTCCATCTCCTGTAAAAGGATTAGCTAGAAGTTTCTCTATCATACCCGAAGGAATTTCAAAGTAAACGTTTTCAGTAGGTTGAGGAGGAACACTTTGCTCTACTGGTTGGGGTGAAGATACACCGAACAAGCCCCTCAAAGGATTATTTTCCATAGTAACAAGTGGCAGTAAATTTTCGTACACTATAAATTTTTCCTTACCAAATTCCACCTACCAGAGGCGCTTCACCCCCCCTGCAACGGCGCCAGTAAAGAGTCTTGATGACCCACAAGTATAGGGGATCTATCGTAGTCCTTTCGAGTGTCGAACCCAACGAGGAGCAGAAGGAAATGACAAGCGGTTTTCAGCAAGGTATTCTCTGCAAGCACTGAAATTATCGGTAACGGATAGTTTTGTGATAAGGTAATTCGTAACGGGTAACAAGTAAAAAAAGTAAACAAGGTGCAGCAAGGTGGCCCAATCCTTTTTGTAGAAAAGGACAAGCCTGGACAAACTCTTATATAAAGTAAAACGCTCCCGAGGACACATGGGAATTATCGTCAAGCTAGTTTTCATCATGCTCATATGATTCACGTTCGTTACTCTGATAGTTTGATATGTGGGTGGACCGGTGCTTGGGTACTGCCCTTCCTTGGACAAGCATCCCACTTATGATTAACCCCCCTCGCAAGCATCTGCAACTACGAAAGAAGAATTAAGGTAAACCTAACCATAGCATGAAACATATGGATCCAAATCAGCCCCTTACGAAACAACACATAAACTAGGGTTTAAGCTTCTGCCACTCTAGCAACATATCATCTAGTTATTACTTACCAATGCCTTCCCCTAGGCCCAAACAACGGTGAAGTGTCATGTAGTCGACGTTCACATAACACCACTAGAGGAAAGACAACATACATCTCATCAAAATATCGAACGAATACCAAATTTGTTGGAAATATGCCCTAGAGGCAATAATAAAAGCTTTATTATTATATTTCCTTGTTCATGATAATTGTCTTTATTCATGCTATAATTGTATTATCCGGAAATCGTAATACATGTGTGAATAACAGACACCAACATGTCCCTAGTAAGCCTCTAGTTGACTAGCTCGTTGATCAACAGATAGTCATGGTTTCCTGACTATGGACATTGGATGTCATTGATAACGAGATCACATCATTAGGAGAATGATGTGATGGACGAGACCCAATCCTAAACATAGCACAAGATCGTATAGTTCGTTTGCTAGAGTTTTCCAATGTCAAAGTATCTTTTCCTTAGACCATGAGATCGTGTAACTCCCGGATACCGTAGGAGTGCTTTGGGTATACCAAACGTCACAACGTAACTGGGTGACTATAAAGGTAGACTACGGGTATCTCCGAAAGTGTCTGTTGGGTTGACATGGATCAAGACTGGGATTTGTCACTCCGTATGACGGAGAGGTATCACCGGGCCCACTCGGTAATGCATCATCATAATGAGCTCAAAGTGACCAAGTGTCTGGTCACGGGATCATGCATTACGGTACGAGTAAAGTGACTTGCCGGTAACGAGATTGAACGAGGTATTGGGATACCGACGATCGAATCTCGGGCAAGTAACATATCGATTGACAAAGGGAATTGCATACGGGGTTGATTGAATCCTCGACATCGTGGTTCATCCGATGAGATCATCGTGGAGCATGTGGGAGCCAACATGGGTATCCAGATCCCGCTGTTGGTTATTGACCGGAGAGTCGTCTCGGTCATGTCTGCTTGTCTCCCGAACCCGTAGGGTCTACACACTTAAGGTTCGGTGACGCTAGGGTTGTGAAGATATGTATATGCAGTAACCCGAATGTTGTTCGGAGTCCCGGATGAGATCCCGGACGTCACGAGGAGTTCCGGAATGGTCCGGAGGTAAAGAATTATATATAGGAAGTGTTGTTTTGTCCATCGGGACAAGTTTCGGGGTTATCGGTATTGTACCGGGACCACCGGAGGGGTCCCGGGGGCCCACCGGGTGGGGCCACCTGTCCCGGGGGGCCACATGGGCTGTAGGGGGTGCGCCTTGGCCTAGATGGGCCAAGGGCATCAGCCCCACTAGGCCCATGCGCCTAGGGTTTCCATGGGGGAGGAGTCCCACTAGTGGAAGGCACCCCTAGGTGCCTTGGGGGGAGGGAAACCTCCCCTTGGCAGCCGCACCTAGGAGATTGGATCTCCTAGGCTGCGCACCCCCCCTTGGCCCTCCTATATATAGTGGGGGAGAGGAGGGACTTCATACCCCAGCCCCTGGCGCCTCCCTCTCTCCCCGTTACGTCTCTCCTTCGTAGTATAGGCGAAGCCCTGCTACTGTGACGCCCTGCATCCACCACCACGCCGTCGTGCTGCTGGATCTTCATCAACCTCTCCTTCCCCCTTGCTGGATCAAGAAGGAGGAGACGTCTCCCGTCCCATACGTGTGTTGAACGCGGAGGTGCCGTCCGTTCGGCGCTTGGTCATCGGTGATTTGGATCACGTCGAGTACGCCTTCCTCATCCCCGTTCTTTGAACGCTTCCGCGCGTGATCTACAAAGGTATGTAGATGCATCCGATGACTCGTTGCTAGATGAACTCCTAGATGGATCTTGGTGAAACGAGTAGGAAATTTTTTGTTTTCTGCAACTTTCCCCAACAGTGGCATCATGAGCTAGGTCTATGCGTAGTTCTTCTTGCGCGAGTAGAACACAATTTGTTGTGGGCGTAGATTTGTCCACTTTCTTGCCGCTACTAGTCTTTTCTTTCTTCAGCGGTATTGTGGGATGAAGCGGCCCGGACCAACCTTACACGTACGCTTACGTGAGACCGGTTCCACCGACGAACATGCACTAGTTGCATAAGGTGGCTGGCGGGTGTCTGTCTCTCCCACTTTAGTTGGAGCGGATTCGATGAACAGGGTCCTTATGAAGGGTAAATAGAAGTTGACAAATCACGTTGTGGCTTTAACGTAGGTAAGAAGACGTTCTTGCTAGAACCCTAATTCAGCCACGTAAAACTTGCAACAACAATTAGAGGACGTCTAACTTGTTTTTGCAGCAAGTGGTTTGTGATATGATATGGCCAAAGTTGTGATGAATGATGAATGATCTATATGTGATGTATGAGATGTTCATGCTATTGTAATAGGAATCACGACTTGCATGTCGATGAGTATGACAACCGGCAGGAGCCATAGGAGTTGTCTTTATTCTTTTATATGACCTGCGAGTCATTGAGAAACGCCATGTAAATTACTTTACTTTATTGCTAAACGCGTTAGCCATAGTAGTAGAAGTAATAGTTGGCGAGCAACTTCATGGAGACACGATGATGGAGATCATGATGATGGAGATCATGGTGTCAAGCTGGTGACAAGATGATCATGGAGCCCCAGATGGAGATCAAAGGAGCTATGTGATATTGGCCATATCATGTCACGTTCATTATTTGATTGCATGTGATGTTTATCATGTTTTGCATCTTGTTTACTTAGAACGACGGTAGTAAATAAGATGATCCCTCATACTAATTTCAAGAAGTGTTCCCCCTAACTGTGCACCGTTGCGACAGTTCGCTGTTTCAAAACATCACGTGATGATCGGGTGTTTTATTCAGACGTTCACATACAACGGGTGTAAGACAGATTTACACATGCAAACACTTAGGTTGACTTGACGAGCCTAGCATGTACAGACATGGCCTCGGAACACAGAAGACCGAAAGGTCGAGCATGAGTCGTATAGAAGATACGATCAACATGAAGATGTTCACCGATGTTGACTAGTCCGTCTCACGTGATGATTGGACACGGCCTAGTCAACTCGGATCATGTAATACTTAGATGACTAGAGGGATGTCTAATCTAAGTGGAAGTTCATTAATAATTTGATTAGATGAACTTAATTATCATGAACTTAGTCTAAAATCTTTGCAATATGTCTTGTAGATCAAATGGCCAACGTAGTCCTCAACTTCAACGCGTTCCTAGAGAAAACCAAGCTGAAAGACGATGGCAGCAACTATACGGACTGGGTCCGGAACCTGAGGATCATCCTCATAGCTGCCAAGAAAGATTATGTCCTACAAGCACCGCTAGGTGAAGCTCCCGTCCCACAGAACCAAGACGTTATGAACGCTTGGCAGACACGTGTTGACGACTACTCCCTTGTTCAGTGCGGCATGCTTTACAGCTTAGAGCCAGGGCTCCAAAAGCGTTTTGAGAGACATGGAGCATATGAGATGTTCGAAGAGCTGAAAATGGTTTTTCAAGCTCATGCCCGGATCGAGAGATATGAAGTCTCCGATAAGTTCTTCAGCTGTAAGATGGAGGAAAATAGTTCTGTCAGTGAGCACATACTCACTATGTCTGGGTTACATAACCGCTTGTCTCAGCTGGGAGTTAATCTCCCGGATGATGCGGTCATTGACAGAATCCTCCAGTCGCTTCCACCAAGCTACAAGAGCTTTGTGATGAACTTCAACATGCAGGGGATGCAAAAGACATTCCTGAGTTGTTCTCAATGCTGAAATCAGCGGAGGTAGAAGTCAAGAAGGAACATCAAGTGTTGATGGTCAATAAAACCACTAAGTTCAAGAAAGGCAAGGGTAAAAAGAACTTCAAGAAGGACGGCAAGGAGGTTGCCGCGCCCGGCAAGCAAGCTGCCGGGAAGAAGCCAAAGAATGGACCCAAGCCCGAGACCGAGTGCTTTTATTGCAAGGGAAGCGGTCACTGGAAGCGGAACTGCCCTAAATACTTAGCAGACAAGAAGGCCGGCAAAACAAAAGGTATATGTGATATACATGTAATTGATGTGTACCTTACTAGTGCCCGTAGTAGCTCCTGGGTATTTGATACCGGTGCAGTTGCTCACATTTGTAACTCAAAGCAGGGGCTGCGGAATAAGCGGAAACTGGCAAAGGACGAGGTGACGATGCGCGTCGGGAATGGTTCCAAGGTCAATGTGATCGCCGTCGGCACGCTACCTCTACATCTACCTTCGGGATTAGTTTTAAACCTTAATAATTGTTATTTAGTGCCAGCTTTGAGCATGAACATTGTATCAGGATCTCATTTAATTCGAGATGGCTACTCATTTAAATCCGAGAATAATGGTTGTTCTATTTATATGAGAGATATGTTTTATGGTCATGCTCCTATGGTGAATGGTTTATTCTTTATGAATCTCGAACGTGATGCTACACATGTTCATAATGTGAGTACCAAAAGATGTAAGGTTGATAATGATAGTCCCACATACTTGTGGCACTGCCGCCTTGGTCACATAGGTGTCAAACACATGAAGAAGCTCCATGCAGATGGACTTTTAGAGTCTCTTGATTATGAATCATTTGACACGTGCGAACCATGCCTCATGGGTAAGATGACCAAGACTCCGTTCTCAGGAACAATGGAGCGAGCAACCGACTTATTGGAAATCATACATGCTGATGTGTGCGGTCCAATGAGTGTTGAGGCTCGCGGTGGCTATCGTTATGTTCTCACGCTCACTGATGATTTAAGTAGATATGGGTATATCTACTTAATGAAACACAAGTCTGAAACCTTTGAAAAGTTCAAGGAATTTCAGAGTGAGGTTGAGAATCAACGTGACAGGAAAATCAAGTTTCTACGATCAGATCGTGGAGGAGAATACTTGAGTCACGAGTTTGGCACACACTTAAGAAAATGTGGAATAGTTTCACAACTCACGCCGCCTGGAACACCTCAGCGTAACGGTGTGTCCGAACGTCGTAATCGCACTCTATTAGATATGGTGCGGTCTATGATGTCTCTTACCGATTTACCGCTATCTTTTCGGGGCTATGCTTTAGAGACTGCTGCATTCACTTTAAATAGGGCTCCGTCGAAATCCGTTGAGACGACACCGTATGAATTATGGTTTGGGAAGAAACCTAAGCTGTCGTTTCTAAAAGTTTGGGGATGCGATGCTTATGTCAAGAAACTTCAACCTGAAAAGCTCGAACCCAAGTCAGAAAAATGCGTCTTCATAGGATACCCAAAAGAAACTATTGGGTATACCTTCTACCTCAGATCCGAAGGCAAGATCTTTGTTGCCAAGAATGGGTCCTTTCTAGAGAAAGAGTTTCTCTCGAAAGAAGTAAGTGGGAGGAAAGTAGAGCTTGATGAAGTATTACCTCTTGAACCGGCAAATGGCGCAACTCAAGAAAATGTTCCTGAGGTGCCTGCACCGACTAGAGAGGAAGTTAATGATAATGATCAAGATACTTCTGATCAAGCTCCTACTGAAATTCGAAGGTCCACAAGGACACGTTCCGCACCAGAGTGGTACGGCAACCCTGTCTTGGAAATCATGTTGTTAGACAACGGTGAACCCTCGAACTATGAAGAAGCGATGGCAGGCCCGGATTCCGAAAAATGGCTGGAAGCCATGAAATCCGAGATAGGATCCATGTATGAAAACGAAGTATGGACTTTGACTGACTTGCCCGTTGAACGGCGAGCCATAGAAAATAAATGGATCTTTAAGAGGAAGACAGACGCGGATGGTAATGTGACCATCTATAAAGCTCGACTTGTCGCCAAGGGTTATCGACAAGTTCAAGGGGTTGACTACGATGAGACTTTCTCACCGGTAGCGAAGCTAAAGTCCATCCTAATCATGTTAGCAATTGCCGCATTCTACGATTATGAGATATGGCAAATGGACGTCAAAACGGCATTCCTTAATGGTTTCCTTAAGGAAGAATTGTATATGATGCAGCCGGAAGGTTTTGTCGATCCTAAGAATGCTGACAAGGTGTGCAAGCTCCAACGCTCGATTTATGGGCTGGTGCAAGCATCTCGGAGTTGGAACATCCGCTTTGATGAGATGATCAAAGCGTTTGGGTTTACGCAGACTTATGGAGAAGCCTGCGTTTACAAGAAAGTGAGTGGGAGCTCTGTAGCATTTCTCATATTATATGTAGATGACATACTGTTGATGGGAAATGATATAGAACTCTTGGACAGCATCAAGGCCTACTTGAATAAAAGTTTTTCAATGAAGGACCTTGGAGAAGCTGCTTATATATTAGGCATCAAGATCTATAGAGATAGATCGAGACGCCTCATAGGTCTTTCACAAAGCACATACCTTGATAAGATATTGAAGAAGTTCAATATGGATCAGTCTAAGAAGGGGTTCTTGCCTGTGTTACAAGGTATGAAATTGAGCTCAGCTCAATGTCTGACCACGGCAGAAGATATAGAAGAGATGAGCGTCATCCCCTATGCATCAGCCATAGGTTCTATTATGTATTCCATGCTGTGTACCAGACCTGATGTAAACCTTGCCGTAAGTTTGGTAGGAAGGTACCAAAGTAATCCCGGCAAGGAACACTGGACAGCGGTCAAGAATATCCTGAAGTACCTGAAAAGGACTAAGGAAATGTTTCTCGTTTATGGAGGTGACGAAGAGCTCGTCGTAAAGGGTTACGTCGACTCTAGCTTCGACACAGATCTGGATGACTCAAAGTCACAAACCGGATACGTGTATATTTTGAATGGTGGGGCAGTAAGCTGGTGCAGTTGCAAGCAAAGCGTCGTGGCGGGATCTACATGTGAAGCGGAGTACATGGCAGCCTCGGAGGCATCGCATGAAGCAATATGGGTGAAGGAGTTCATCACCGACCTAGGAGTCATACCAAATGCGTCGGGGCCGATCAAGCTCTTCTGTGACAACACTGGAGCTATTGCTCTTGCCAAGGAGCCCAGGTTTCACAAGAAGACAAGGCACATCAAGCGTCGCTTCAACTCCATTCGTGAAAATGTTCAAGATGGAGACATAGAGATTTGTAAAGTACATACGGACCTGAATGTAGCGGATCCGTTGACTAAACCTCTCCCTAGAGCAAAACATGATCAACACCAGAATTCCATGGGTGTTCGATTCATCACAATGTAACTAGATTATTGACTCTAGTGCAAGTGGGAGACTGTTGGAAATATGCCCTAGAGGCAATAATAAAAGCTTTATTATTATATTTCCTTGTTCATGATAATTGTCTTTATTCATGCTATAATTGTATTATCCGGAAATCGTAATACATGTGTGAATAACAGACACCAACATGTCCCTAGTAAGCCTCTAGTTGACTAGCTCGTTGATCAACAGATAGTCATGGTTTCCTGACTATGGACATTGGATGTCATTGATAACGAGATCACATCATAGGAGAATGATGTGATGGACGAGACCCAATCCTAAACATAGCACAAGATCGTATAGTTCGTTTGCTAGAGTTTTCCAATGTCAAAGTATCTTTTCCTTAGACCATGAGATCGTGTAAGTCCCGGATACCGTAGGAGTGCTTTGGGTATATCAAACGTCACAACGTAACTGGGTGACTATAAAGGTAGACTACGGGTATCTCCGAAAGTGTCTGTTGGGTTGACATGGATCAAGACTGGGATTTGTCACTCCGTATGACGGAGAGGTATCACCGGGCCCACTCGGTAATGCATCATCATAATGAGCTCAAAGTGACCAAGTGTCTGGTCACGGGATCATGCATTACGGTACGAGTAAAGTGACTTGCCGGTAACGAGATTGAACGAGGTATTGGGATACCGACGATCGAATCTCGGGCAAGTAACATATCGATTGACAAAGGGAATTGCATACGGGGTTGATTGAATCCTCAACATCGTGGTTCATCCGATGAGATCATCATGGAGCATGTGGGAGCCAACATGGGTATCCAGATCCCGCTGTTGGTTATTGACCAGAGAGTCGTCTCGGTCATGTCTGCTTGTCTCCCGAACCCGTAGGGTCTACACACTTAAGGTTCGGTGACGCTAGGGTTGTGAAGATATGTATATGCAGTAACCCGAATGTTGTTCGGAGTCCCGGATGAGATCCCGGACGTCACGAGGAGTTCCGGAATGGTCCGGAGGTAAAGAATTATATATAGGAAGTGTTGTTTTGTCCATCGGGACAAGTTTCGGGGTTATCGGTATTGTACCGGGACCACCGGAGGGGTCCCAGGGGCCCACCGGGTGGGGCCACCTGTCCCGGGGGGCCACATGGGCTGTAGGGGGTGCGCCTTGGCCTAGATGGGCCAAGGGCATCAGCCCCACTAGGCCCATGCGCCTAGGGTTTCCATGGGGGAGGAGTCCCACTAGTGGAAGGCACCCCTAGGTGCCTTGGGGGGGAGGGAAACCTCCCCTTGGCAGCCGCACCTAGGAGATTGGATCTCCTAGGCTGCGCACCCCCCCCTTGGCCCTCCTATATATAGTGGGGGAGAGGAGGGACTTCATACCCCAGCCCCTGGCGCCTCCCTCTCTCCCCGTTACGTCTCTCCTTCGTAGTATAGGCGAAGCCCTGCTACTGTGACGCCCTGCATCCACCACCACGCCGTCGTGCTACTGGATCTTCATCAACCTCTCCTTCCCCCTTGCTGGATCAAGAAGGAGGAGACGTCTCCCGTCCCGTACGTGTGTTGAACGCGGAGGTGCCGTCCGTTCGGCGCTTGGTCATCGGTGATTTGGATCACGTCGAGTACGCCTTCCTCATCCCCGTTCTTTGAACGCTTCCGCGCGTGATCTACAAAGGTATGTAGATGCATCCGATGACTCGTTGCTAGATGAACTCCTAGATGGATCTTGGTGAAACGAGTAGGAAAATTTTTGTTTTCTGCAACGTTCCCCAACAAAATTCACATGACTACTTATAGGAAGACTTCTCCCATGTCCTCAGGAACAAAAGTAACTACTCACAAATCATATTCATGTTCATAATCAGTGGGGTACTAATATGCATAAAGGATCTGAACATACAATCTTCCACCGAATAAACCAATTAGCATCAACTACAAGGAGTAATCAACACTACTAGCAACCCACATGTACCAATCTGAGGTTTTGAGACAAAGATCGGATACAAGACATGAACTAGGGTTTGAGAGGAGATGGTGCTGGTGAAGATGTTGACGGAGATTGACCCCCTCCTGCTGAGAGGATCGATGGTGACGATTTCCCCCTCCCAGAGGGATGTTTCCCGGCAAAACTGCTCCGCCAGAGCCCTAGATTGGTTCGCCAAGGTTCCGCCTCGAGACGGTGGCGCTTCGTCCTGAAAGCTTCCTTCCAATTTTTTCCAGGGCAAAAGACACCTTATACCAGAAGATAGGCATCGGGGGGCTTCCAGGAGGCCCACGAGGCAGGGGGCGCGCCCTCCACCCTCGTGGACAGTGGGTGGCCCCCCTCTGGTGCTTCATTCGCCCAATATTTTATATATCCCAAAACTAACTTTCATGGAGTTTCAGGACTTTTGGAGTTGTGTAGAATAGGTCTCTAATATTTGCTCATTTTCCAGCCCAGAATTCCAGCTGCCGGCATTCTCCCTCTTCATGTAAACCTTGTAAAATAAGAGAGAAAAGGCATAAGTTTTGTGACATAATGTGTAATAACAGCCCATAATGCAATAAATATTGATATAAAAGCATGATGCAAAATGGACGTATCATGGAACACCCACTCGCACCAAAAGACATTAGCAAGAGTGAGGCCACATCAGAAGAGGAGGGTCTTCAGTTAGCCATAATGTCTTTTGCACCCTCTGAGCACCATGGCCAAGTGCCCTTTTGCACCCTCTAAGCACAAGACCATTCACTAAGACAGAGTTATAGCAATTATTCGCCAAATCACTTGCATCCTCATCCACTGAGCACGATTGAAAACAATGTCATTACAAATTATTTCCACAATGGCCACATAGTAGCAACATGTGCAACACTCGCTACACAATGTTTATTGTCACTAACCCACTAGCTAGAAATACTGAGCAAGTTAACTTCATGCACAAAACTAGTGAGTTTAACAAGAACAACCTCCAAAGCTACAGAACATTCAAAAAAATGACCACATGCCACTATTTCAGAAATGCGCACAACCTTGCCTTCAAGCAGTGGGCACGGGGAAGGTGCTATCGATGCCTTGTGAGAGACCATTTCGTGCGGGACTATTGTGAGCCCTTCGGGTGTCTTGGCTGCCTGCATCCAGGCCACAGGGAGCGCTACTGTCGGCGCCGTTCGGTCATGCCGGATGCCCCCTCACAGGATCTTCACAATTCGCCTCCTAGGTCGCCTCATGCTTGCTCATGGGCCAAGATTGCAGCGTAGCCACCTATGGGAGATGATCGTTCTGCATCGTTGCGGCATCCGAAGGTCCATGGCGCCTTTCGCCATGTTCAAGAGTCCTACGACACTTGCAATGCCCATCATGACGATGTTGTTGTGTGTGATGTCACCGATTAGGCCGTGTTAGATTAGTATTCTCTAGTCAGCTCATGATCTCTTCGTTCTCTTGTATCTAAATTCCCTCAAGTACCTTCGTCATTCTCTAATTCTTCACGGTGATTTGTTCTCTGTATTCATTTGTTTTCTTTTCTTACGGTGGTTCCATCAATACCTTTTCAAGTTTGCGCTATATCCATCCTTAATCCTTCAAGAAGAATAAGTGGCATGCCAATTCCGTTGCTTGTTATCAATTTAAGTTGATGAACGGTAAGCATGACATAATTCTTATCATCGAGGTGATTTAATTCCTTATCCCGGAGGCTCGTCAAAATTCCAGGATCAAGTGTTTCATCCTTTTCTTTCCAGAGTCTCAAGCTCTCAATTATATCATCACAAAGCTTCATCTAAATCATTACAAGGCTTCAATCTTATTATTTTCATCCTTCACTTCTTTCTCATCATCCTTTTATTACCGGAGTTCTCACGAAGGCTCTACATGGTGGTTCATCAAATATTTCATTCCTTCTTCTAGTGTTCATCAACATCCTTGTTGGAGGAGATTGATACGTCTCCAACGTATCTATAATTTTTTATTGTTCCATGCTATATTATATACTGTTTTGGACATTATTGGGCTTTATTATACACTTTTATATTATTTTTGGGACTAACCTATTAACCGGAGGCCCAGCCCAGAATTGCTGTTTTTTTGCCTATTTCAGAGTTTCGCAGAAAAAGAATATCAAATGAGTCCAAATGGAATGAAACCTTCGGGAACGTGATTTTCGGAACGAACATGATCCAGAGGACTTGGACCCTACATAAAGAAAGCAACTAGGAGGGCACGAGGTAGGGGGGCGCACCTACCCCCCAGGCGCGCCCTTCACCCTCGTGGGGCACACGTTGCTCCACCGACGTACTTCTTCCTCCTATATATACCTACGTACCCCCAAACTACCAGATACGGAGCCAAAACCCTAATTCCACCGCCATAACTTTCTGTACCCGTGAGATCCCATCTTGGGGCCTTTTCCAGAGCTCCGTCAGAGGGGGCATCGATCATGGAGGGCTTCTACATCACCACCATAGCCTCTTCGATGAAGTGTGAGTAGTTTACTTCAGACCTTCGGGTCCATAGTTATTAGCTAGATGGCTTCTTCTCTCTTTTTGGATCTCAATACAAAGTTCTCCCCCTCTCTTGTGGAGATCTATTCGATGTAATGTTCTTTTGCGGTGTGTTTGTTGAGACCGATGAATTGTGGGTTTATGATCAAGTTTATCTATGAACAATATTTGAATCTTCTCTGAATTCTTTTATGTATGATTGGTTATCTTTGCAAGTCTCTTCGAATTATCAGTTTGGTTTGGCCTACTAGGTTGATCTTTCTTGCAATGGGAGAAGTGCTTAGATTTGGGTTCAATCTTGCGGTGTCCTTTCCCAGTGACAGTAGGGGCAGCGAGGCACATATTGTATTATTGCCATCGAGGATAACAAGATGGGGTTTATATCATATTTCATGAGTTTATCCCTCTATATCATGTCATCTTGCTTAAAGCATTACTGTGTTCTTTTGAACTTAATACTCTAGACGCATGCTGGATAGCGGTCGATGTGTGGAGTAATAGTAGTAGATGCAGGCAGGAGTCGGTCTACTTGTCTCGGATGTGATGCCTATATACATGATCATACCTAGATATTCTCATAACTATGCTTAATTATGTCAATTGCTCAACAGTAATTTGTTTACCCACCGTAATACTTATGCTCTCGAGAGAAGCCACTAGTGAAACCTATGGCCCCCGGGTCTATTTTCCATCATATTAATCTTCCGTCAACAAGCTATTTCCTTTTCTGTTTATTTTGCTTTCTTTACTTTGCATCATTATCATAAAAATACCAAAAATATTATCTTATCATATCTATCAGATCTCACTTTCGTAAGTGACTGTGAAGGGATTGACAACCCCTTTATTGCGTTGGTTGCGAGGATTTTATTTGTTTGTGTAGGTGCGAGGGACTCGTGCGTGGCCTCCTACTGGATTGATACCTTGGTTCTCAAAAACTGAGGGAAATACTTACGCTACTTTGCTGCATCACCCTTTCCTCTTCAAGGGAAAACCAACGCAGTGCTCAAGAGGTAGCAAGAAGGATTTCTGGGGCCGTTGCCGGGGAGTCTACGCAAAAGTCAACATACCAAGTACCCATCACAAACCTTTATCTCCTGCATGACATTATTTGCCATTTGCCTCTCGTTTTCCTCTCCCCCACTTCACCCTTGCCGTTTTATTCGCCCTCTGTCTTCGTCCTCCTTATCTTTCTCTATTTTCCTCTTTTCGCCCGTCTCTTGTTTGCTTGTGTGTTGGATTTCTTGCTTGTCACGATTCCTCAAGATAATACCAAATTGTGTGACTTTACTAATACCAACAACAATGATTTTATTAGCACTCCGGTTGCTCCTCTTACCGATGCTGAATCTTGTGAAATTAATGCTGCTTTGTTGAATCTTGTCATGAAAGATCCATTTTCCGGCCTTCCTAGTGAAGATGCATCTATCCATATAAACAACTTTGTTGATTTGTGTGATATGCAAAAGAAGAAAGATGTGGACAATGATATTGTTAAATCAAAGCTATTTCCTTTTTCTCTTAGGCATCGTGCTAAAGCTTGATTTTTGTCTTTGCCTAAAAATAGTATTGATTCATGGAATAAGTGCAAAGATGCTTTTATCTCTAAGTATTTTCCTCCCGCTAAGATCATCTCTCTTAGAAACGATATCATGAATTTTAAGCAACTTGATCATGAACATGTTGCACAAGCTTGGGAGAGGATGAAATTAATGATACGTAATTGCCCTACACATGGTTTGAATTTACGGATGATTATACAAATTTTTTATGCCGGATTGAATTTTGCTTCTAGAAATCTTTTAGATTCGTCCGCTGGAGGCCCTTTTATGGAAATCACTTTAGGAGAAGCTACTAAACTCCTAGATAATATTATGGTTAATTATTCTCAATGGCACACTAAAAGATCTACTAATAAGAAAGTGCATGCGATAGAAGAAATTAATGTTTTGAGTGGAAAGATGGATGAACTTATGAAATTATTTGCTAATCAAAGTGTTTCTTTTGATACTAATGATATGCCTTTGTCTACTTTAATTGAGAATAATAATGAATCTATGGGTGTGAATTTTGTTGGTAGGAATAATTTTGGTAACAACGCGTATAGAGGAAACTTTAATCCTAGGCCGTATCGTAGTAATTCCTCTAATAATTATGGTAATTCCTACAAAAACTCTTATGGAAATTTTAATAAGATACCCTCTGATTTTGAATCTAATATTAAAGAATTTATTACTTCACAAAAGAATTTCAATGCTTTGATTGAAGAAAAATTGCTTAAGATTGATGAGTTGGCTAGGAACGTTGATAGAATTTCTCTTAATATTGATTCTTTGAAACTTAGATATATTCCACGTAAGAATGATATCAATGAGTCTCTCAAAGCCATGATAATTTCCATTGATGAGTGCAAAGAAAGAACAACTAGGATGCGTGCTAACAAAGATTGCTTTATAAAAGCGTGTTCTTCTAGTTTCCATGATAATAAAGATGAAGATCTAAAAGTTATTGATGTGTCCCCTATTAAATCTTTGTTTTGCAATATGAATCTTGATAATGATGGGACTGAATATGATCCACCTTTACCTAGAAGGCGTTCCAAAAATTTGGAGTCTTTAGATCTTGATGCTAAAATTGTTAAAAGTGGGATTGAAGAGGTCAAAACTTTAAATATCAATGAACCCACTATTTTGGATTTCAAGGAACTTAATTATGATAATTGCTCTTTGATAGATTGTATTTCCTTGTTACCATCCGTGCTAAATTCTCCTCATGCTTATAGTCAAAATAAAGCCTTTACCAAACATATAGTTGATGCTTTGATGCAATCTTATGAAGAAAAACTTGAGTTGGAAGTTTCTATCCCTAGAAAACTTTATGATGAGTGGGAACCTACTATTAAAATTAAAATTGAATATCATGAATGCTATGCTTTGTGTGATTTGGGTGCTAGTGTTTCCACGATTCCAAAGACTTTGTGTGATTTGCTAGGTTTCCGTGATTTTGATGATTGCTCTTTAAACTTGCACCTTGCGGATTCAACTATTAAGAAACCTATGGGAAGAATTAATGATGTTATTATCATTGCAAATAGGAATTATGTGCCCATAGATTTTATTGTTCTTGACATAGATTGCAATCCTTCATGTCCTATTATTCTTGGTAGACCTTTCCTTAGAACGACTGGTGCAATTATTGATATGAAGGAAGGGAATATTAGATTCCAATTTCCGTTAAGGAAAGGCATGGAACACTTCCCTAGAAAGAAAATTAAATTACCATATGAATCTATTATGAGAGCCACTTATGGATTGCCTACCAAAGATGGCAATACCTAGATCTATCCTTGCTTTTATGCCTAGCTAGGGGCGTTAAACGATAGCGCTTGTTGGGAGGCAACCCAATTTTATTTTTATTCCTTGCTTTTTACTCCTGTTTAGTAATAAATAATTTATCTAGCCTATGTTTTGGTTGTGTTTTTTGTGTTTAATTAGTGTTTGGCCAAGTAGAACCGTTGGGAAGACTTGAGGAAAGTCTTTTTAATCTTGCTGTAAAAAACAGAAACTTTAGCGCTTACGAGAACTACTACAATTTTTATTTGGAAGTGATATTTAGTTAATTATTTTTGCAGATGATTAATAGATAAATTCCTCACGTCCAGCAATTTATTTTAGAATTTTTGAGGTTCCAGAACTTGCGTTAGCTACAGATTACTACAGACTGTTCTGTTTTTGACAGATTCTGTTTTTCGTGTGTTGTTTGCTTGTTTTGATGAATCTATGGCTAGTAAAATAGTTTATAAACCATAGAGAAGTTGTAATACAGTAGGCTTAACACCAATATAAATAAAGAATGAGTTCATTACAGTACCTTGAAGTGGTGTTTTTTTCTTTCGCTAACGAAGCTCACGAGATTTTCTACTTTAAGTTTTGTGTTGTGAAGTTTTCAAGATTTGGGTAAAAGATTTGACGGATTATGAAACAAGGAGTGGCAAGAGCCTAAGCTTGGGGATTCCCATGGCACCCCAAGATAATCTAAGGACACCTAAAAGCCAAAGCTTGGGGATGCCCCGGAAGGCATCCCCTCTTTCGTCTACTTCCATCGGTAACTTTACTTGGAGCTATATTTTTATTCACCACATGATATGTGTTTTGATTGGACAGTCTTGTATTATTTGAGTATTTATTTGTTAGTTTTCCACAATAATCCTTGCTGTACACACCTTTTGAGAGAAACACACATGATTCGTAAATTTTTAGAATACTCTATGTGCTTCATTTATATCTTTTGAGTTATATAGTTTTTTATCTAGTGCTTCACTTATATCTTTTAGGGCACGGTGGTGGATTTGTTTTATAGAAACTATTGTTCTCTCATGCTTCACTTAGATTATTTTGAGAGTCCTACAAGACAGCGTGGTAATTTTCTTTAATTATGTTAGGCATTCAAGATTAATATTTTTTTCTTATGAGCGTGTTGAATACTATGAGAAGTTTGATACTTGGTAATTGTTTTTAGATATGGAGATGGTGATATTAGAGTGATGCTAGTTGAGTAGTTTTGAATTTGAGAAATACTTGTGTTGAAGTTTGTGATTCCCGTAGCATGCACGTATGGTGAACTGTTATGTGATGAAGTCAGAGCATGATTTATTTATTGATTGTCTTCCTTATGAGTGGCGGTCGGGGACGAGCGATGGTCTCTTCCTACCAATCTATCCCCCTAGGAGCATGCGCGTAATACTTTGCTTCGATAACTTGTAGATTTTTGCAATAAGTATATGAGTTCTTTATGACTAATGTTGAGTCCATGGATTATACATACTCTCACCCTTCCACCATTGCTAGCCTCTCTAATACCGCGCACCTTTCGCCGATATCATACACCCACCATATACCTTCCTCAAAACAGCCACCATACCTACCTATCATGGCATTTCCATAGCCATTCCGAGATATATTGCCATGCAACTTACCACCATTCCGTTTATTATGACACGGTCCATCATTGTCATATTGCTTTGCATTATCATGTAGTTGACATTGTATTTGTGGCAAAGCCACCGTTCATAATTCTTTCATACATGTCACTCTTCATTCATTGCATATCCCGGTACACCGCCGGAGGCATTCACATAGAGTCATATTTTGTTCTAAGTATTGAGTTGTAATTGTTGAGTCGTAAGTAAATAAAAGTGTGATGATCATCATTTTTAAAGCATTGTCCCAAGTGAGGAAAGGATGATGGAGACTATGATTCCCCCACAAGTCGGGGTGAGACTCTGACTAAAAAAAAGAGGCCATAAAAAAGAGAAAAGGCCCAAATAAAAAAATGAGAGAAAAAGAGAGAATGGACAATGCTACTATCCTTTTACCACACTTGTGCTTCAAAGTAGCACCATCATCTTCATGATAGAGAGTCTCCTATGATATCACTTTCATATACTAGTGGGAATTTTTCATTATAGAACTTGGCTTGTATATTCCGATGACGGGCTTCATCAAAATGCCCTAGGTCTTCGTGAGCAAGCAAGTTGGATGCACACCCACTTAGTTATTTTTGTTGAGCTTTCATATACTTATAGCTCTAGTGCATCCGTTGCATGGCAATCCCTACTCACTCACATTGATATCTATTAATGGGTATCTCCATAGCCCGTTGATATGCCTAGTTGATGTGAGACTATCTTCTCCCTTTTTTTCTTCTCCACAACCACCATTCTATTCCACATATAGTGCTATTCCATGGCTCACGCTCATGTATTGCGTGAAGATTGAAAAAGTTTGAGAACACCAAAAGTATGAAACAATTGCTTGGCTTGTCATCGGGGTTGTGCATGATTTAAATACTTTGTGTGGTGAAGATGGAGCATAGCCAAACTATATGATTTTGTAGGGATAACTTTCTTTGGCCATGTTATTTTGAAGAGGCATAATTGCTTAGTTAGTATGCTTGAAGTATTATTATTTCTATGTCAATATTGAACTTTTGTCTTGAATCTTTCGGATCTGAATATTCATACCACAATTAAGAGAATTACATTGAAATTATGCCAAGTAGCATTGCACATCAAAAATTCTATTTTTATCATTTACCTACTCGAGGACGAGCAGGAATTAAGCTTGGGGATGCTTGATATGTCTCCAACGTATCTATAATTTTTGATTGTTCCATGCTATATTATATCCTGTTTTGGACATTATTGGGCTTTATTATACACTTTTATATTATTTTTGGGACTAACCTATTAACTGGAGGCCCAGCCCAGAATTGCTGTTTTTGCCTATTTCAGAGTTTCGCAGAAAAAGAATATCAAACGGAGTCCAAACGGAATGAAACCTTCGGGAACGTGATTTTCGGAACGAACATGATCCAGAGGACTTGGACCCTACATCAAGAAAGCGACCAGGAGGACACGAGGTAGGGGGGCGCGCCTACGCCCCCAGGCGCGCCCTCCACCCTTGTGGGGCCCACGTTGCTCCACCGACGTACTTCTTCCTCCTATATATA
Organism: Triticum urartu; assembly: GCF_056163025.1. Classification (NCBI taxonomy): domain Eukaryota; kingdom Viridiplantae; phylum Streptophyta; class Magnoliopsida; order Poales; family Poaceae; genus Triticum; species Triticum urartu. The sequence goes on along the minus strand of NC_141873.1, from coordinate 354,320,675 downwards.
CCTACGTACCCCAAACTTGTTGGGTTTCGTAGTAATTTCAAAAAATTTCCTATGCACACACAAGATCATGGTGATGCATAGCAACGAGAGGGGGAGAGTGTGATCTACGTACCCTTGTAGATCGACAACGGAAGTGTTAACTTGGTTGATGTAGTCGTACGTCTCCACGGCCCGACCGATCAAGCACCGAAACTACGACACCTCCGAGTTCTAGCACACGTTCAGCTCGATGACGATCCCCAGACTCTGATCCAGCAAAGTGTTGGGGAAGAGTTCCGTCAGCACGACGGCGTGGTGACGATCTTGATGTTCCACCGTCGCAGGGCTTCGCCTAAGCACGGCTACAATATTATCGAGGACTATGGTGGAAGGGGGCACCGCACACGGCTAAGAATATGATCACGTGGATCAACTTGTATCTCTAGGGGGTGCCCCTTCCTCCGTATATAAAGGCTCAAGGGGGGGAGTGCGGCCGGCCAGGAGAGGCGCGCCAGGAGGAGTCCTACTCCCTCCGAGAGTAGGACTCCCCCCTTTCCTAGTTGGAATAGGATTCGGTAAGGGGGGAAGAGAAGAGAGAGAAGAAAGGGGGGGCCGGCCCCCTCTCCTTGTCCTATTCGGACCAAGGGGGGGAGGGGCGCGCGGCCCACTTCTGGCTACCTCTCCCCTCTTCCACTAAGGCCCACTAAGGCCCATATACCTCCCGGGGGGTTCCGGTAACCTCCCGGTACTCCGGTAAAATCCCGATTTCACCCGGAACACTTCCGATATCCAAACATAGGCTTACAATATATCAATCTTTATGTCTCAACCATTTCGAGACTCCTCGTCATGTCCGTGATCACATCCGGGACTCCGAACAACCTTCGGTACATCAAAACGCATAAACTCATAATATAACTGCCATCGAAACCTTAAGCGTGCGGACCCTACGGGTTTGAGAACAATGTAGACATGACCGAGACACGTCTCCGGTCAATAACCAATAGCGGGACCTGGATGCCCATATTGGTTCCTACATATTCTACGAAGATCTTTTATCGGTCAGACCGCATAACAACATATGTTGTTCCCTTTGTCATCGGTATGTTACTTGCCCGAGATTCGATCGTCGGTATCCTATACCTAGTTCAATCTCGTTACCGGCAAGTCTCTTTACTCGTTCTGTAATACATCATCCGGCAACTAACTCATTAGTTGCAATGCTTGCAAGGCTTAAGTGATGTGCATTACCGAGAGGGCCCAGAGATACCTCTCCGACAATCGGAGTGACAAATCCTAATCTCGAAATACGCCAACCCAACATGTACCTTTGGAGACACCTGTAGAGCTCCTTTATAATCACCCAGTTACGTTGTGACGTTTGGTAGCACACAAATTGTTCCTCCGGCAAACGGGAGTTGCATAATCTCATAGTCATAGGAACATGTATAAGTCATGAAGAAAGCAATAGCAACATACTAAACGATCGGGTGCTAAGCTAATGGAATGGGTCATGTCAATCAGATCATTCATCTAATGATGTGATCCCATTAATCAAATAACAACTCTTTGTCTATGGTTAGGAAACATAACCATCTTTGATTAATGAGCTAGTCAAGTAGAGGCATACTAGTGACACTCTGTTTGTCTATGTATTCACACATGTATTATGTTTCCGGTTAACACAATTCTAGCATGAATAATAAACATTTATCATGAAATAAGGAAATAAATAATAACTTTATTATTGCCTCTAGGGCATATTTCCTTCAGTCTCCCACTTGCACTAGAGTCAATAATCTAGATCACATCACCATGTGATTAACATTGATAGTTCACATCATCATGTGATTAACACCCATAGTTCACATCGCCATGTGACCAACACCCAAAGGGTTTACTAGATTCAGTAATCTAGTTCACATCGCTGTGTGATTAACACCCAAAGAATGATCATGTTTTGCTTGTGAGAGAAATTTAGTCAACGGGTCTGCCACATTCAGATCCGTATGTATTTTGCAAATTTCTATGTCAACAATGCTCTGCACAGAGCTACTCTAGCTAATTGCTCCGACTTTCAATATGTATCCAGATTGAGACTTAGAGTCATCTGGATCAGTGTGAAAACTTGCATCGACGTAACCCTTTACGACGAACCCTTTTTGTCATGTCCATAATCAAGAAACATATCCTTATTCCACTAAGGATAATTTTGACCGCTGTCCAGTGATCTACTCCTAGATCACTATTGTACTCCCTTGCCAAAATCAGTGTAGGGTATACAATAGATCTGGTACACAGCATGGCATACTTTATAGAACCTATGGCCAAGGCATAGGGAATGACTTTAATTCTCTTTCTATCTTCTGCCGTGGTCGGGCTTTGAGTCTTACTCAACTTCACACCTTGTAACACAGGCAAGAACTCTTTCTTTGACTGCTCCATTTTGAACTACTTCAAAATCTTGTCAAGGTTTGTACTTATTGAAAAAACTTATCAGGCGTCTTGATCTATCTCTATAGATCTTGATGCTCAATATGTAAGCAGCTTCACCGAGGTCTTTCTTTGAAAAACTCTTTTCAAACATTCCTTTATGCTTTGCAGAATAATTCTACATTATCTCTGATCAACAATATGTCATTCACATATACTTATCAGAAATGCTGTAGTGCTCCCACTCACTTTCTAGTCTATACAGGCTTCACCGCAAGTCTGCATAAAACTATATGCTTTGATCAACTTATCAAAGCGTATATTCCAACTCCGAGATGCTTGCACCAGTCCATAGATGGATCGCTGGAGCTTGCATATTTTGTTTAGCACCTTTAGGATTGACAAAACCTTCTGGTTGCATCATATACAACTCTTCTTTAAATCCATTAAGGAATGTAGTTTTTGTTTATCCATTTGCCATATTTCATAAAAATGCGGCAATTGCTAACATGATTTGGACAGACTTAAGCATAGATACGAGTGAGAAACTCTCATCGTAGTCAACACCTTGAACATGTCGAAAACTTATGCGACAATTCTAGCTTTGTAGATAGTAACACTACTATCAGCGTCCGTCTTCCTCTTGAAGATCCATTTATTTTCTATGGCTTGCCGATCATCAGGCAAATCCATAAAAGTCCATACCTTGTTGTCATACATGGATCATATCTCAGATTTCATGGCCTCAAACCATTTCGCGGAATCTGGGCTCATCATCGCTTCCTCATAGTTCGCAAGTTCGTCATGGTCTAGTAACATGACTTCCAGAACAGGACTACTGTACCACTCTGGTGCGGATCTCACTCTGGTTTACCTACAAGATTCGGTAGTGACTTGATCTCAAGTTACATGATCATCATCATTAGCTTCCTCACTAATTGGTGTAGTAGTCATAAGAACAGATTTCTGTGATGAACTACTTTCCAATAAGGGAGCAGGTACAGTTACCTCATCAAGTTCTACTTTCCTCCCACTCACTTCTTTCAAGAGAAACTCCTTCTCTAGAAAGGATCCATTCTTAGCAACGAATGTCTTGCCTTCGGATCTGTGATAGAAGGTGTACCCAACAGTCTCCTTTGGGCATCCTATGAAGACATATTTCTCTGATTTGGGTTTGAGCTTATCAGGATGAAACTTTTTCATATAAGCATCACAATCCAAACTTTAAGAAACGACAACTTTGGTTTCTTGCCAAACCACAGTTCAGATTGTGTCATCTCAACGGACTTAGATGGTGCCCTTTTAAACGTGAATGCAGCTGTCTTTAATGCATAACCCCAAAACGATAGTGGTAAATCAGTAAGAGACATCATAGATCGCACCATATCTAGTAAAGTACGATTACGACGTTCGGACACACCATTACGCTGTGGTGTTCCGGGTGGCGTGAGTTGCAAAACTATTCCGCATTGTTTCTAATGTAAACCAAACTCGTAACTCAAATATTCTCCTCCACGATCAGATCGTAGAAACTTTATTTTCTTGTTACGATGATTTTCAACTTCACTCTGAAATTCTTTGAACTTTTCAAACGTTTTAGACTTATGTTTCATCAAGTAGATATACCCATATCTGCTCAAATCATCTGTGAAGGTCAGAAAATAATGATACCCGCCGTGAGCCTCAACACTCATTGGATCACATACATCAGTATGTATTATTTCCAATAAGTTAGTTGCTCGCTCCATTGTTCCAGAGAACAGAGTTTTAGTCATCTTGCCCATAAGGCATGGTTCGCAAGCATCAAGTGATTCATAATCAAGTGATTCCAAAATCCCATCAGCATGGAGTTTCTTCATGCGCTTTACACCAATATGACCTAAACGGCAGTGCCACAAATAAGTTGCACTATCATTATTAACTTTGCATCTTTTGGTTTCAATATTATGATTATGTGTATCACTACGATCGAGATCCAATGAACTATTTTCATTGGGTGTGTAACCATATAAGGTTTTATTCATGTAAACAGAACAACAATTATTCTCTAACTTAAATGAATAACCGTATTGCAATAAACATGATCAAATCATATTCATGCTCAACGCAAACACCAAATAACACTTATTTAGGTTCAACACTAATCCCAAAAGTATAGGGAGTGTGCGATGATGATCATATCAATCTTGGAACTACTTCCAACACACATCGTCACTTCACCCTTAACTAGTTTCTGTTCATTCTGCAACTCCCGTTTCGAGTTACTACTCTTAGCAACTGTACCAGTATCAAATACCGAGGGGTTGCTACGAACACTAGTAAAATACACATTAATAATCTGTATATCAAATATACCTTTGTTCACTTTGCCATCCTTCTTATCCGCCAAATACTTGGGGCAGTTCCGCTTCCAGTGACCAGTCCCTTTGCAGTAGAAGCACTTAGTCTCAGGCTTAGGACCAGACTTGGGCTTCTTCACTTGAGCAGCAACTTGCTTGCTGTTCTTCTTGAAGTTCCCCTTCTTCCCTTTGCCCTTTTATTGAAACTAGTGGTCTTGTCTACCATCAACACTTGATGCTTTTTTCTTGATTTCTACCTTCATTGATTTCATCATCATGAAAAGCTCGGGAGTTGTTTTCGTCATCCCTTGCATACTATAGTTCATCACGAAGTTCTACTAACTTGGTGATGGTGACTAGAGAATTCTGTCAATCACTATCTTATCTGGAAGATTAACTCCCACTTGATTCAAGCGATTGTAGTACCCAGACAATCTGAGCACATGCTCACTAGTTGAGCGATTCTCCTCCATCTTTTGGCTATAGAACTTGTTGGAGACTTCATATCTCTCAACTCGGGTATTTGCATGAAATATTAACTTCAACTCCTGGAACATCTCATATGGTCCATGACGTTCAAAACGTCTTTTGAGGTCCCGATTCTAAGCCGTTAAGCATGGTGCACTAAACTATTAAGTAGTCATCATATTGAGCTAGCCAAACGTTCATAACGTCTGCATCTGCTCCTGCAATAGGTCTGTCACCTAGCGGTGCATCAAGGACATAATTCTTCTGTGCAGCAATGAGGATAAACCTCAGATCACGGATCCAATCCGCATCATTGCTACTAACATCTTTCAACACAATTTTCTCTAGGAACATATAAAATAAACACAGGGAAGCAACAACGCGAACTATTGATCTACAACATGATTTTCAAAATACTACCAGGACTAAGTTCATGATAAATTTAAGTTCAATTAATCATATTACTTAAGAACTCCCACTTAGATAGACATCCCTCTAATCCTCTAAGTGATCACGTGATCCAAATCAACTAAACCATGTCCGATCATCACGTGAGATGGAGTAGTTTCATTGGTGAACATCACTATGTTGATCATATCTACTATATGATTCACGCTCGACCTTTCGGTCTCCGTGTTCCGAGGCTATATCTGTATATGCTTGGCTCGTCAAGTATAACCTGAGTATTCCGCGTGTGCAACTGTTTTTGCACCCGTTGTATTTGAACGTAGAGCCTATCACACCCGATCATCACGTGGTGTCTCAGCACGAAGAACTTTCGCAACGGTGCATACTCAGGGAGAACACTTCTTGATAATTAGTGAGAGATCATCTTATAATGCTACCGTCAAACAAAGCAAGATAAGATGCATAAAAGATAAACATCACATGCAATCAATATAAGTGATATGATATGGCCATCATCATCTTGTGCTTGTGATCTCCATCCTTGAAGCACCGTCATGATCACCATCGTCACCAGCGCGACACCTTGATCTCCATCGTAGCATCATTGTCGTCTCGCCAATCTCATGCTTCCACGACTATCGCTACCGCTTAGTGATAAAGTAAAGCATTACAGCGCGATTGCATTGCATACAATATGGCTCCTGCCAGTTGCTGATAACTCGGTTACAAAACATGATCATCTCATACAATAAAATTTAGCATCATGTCTTGACCATATCACATCACAACATGCCCTGCAAAAACAAGTTAGACGTCCTCTACTTTGTTGTTGCAAGTTTTACGTGGCTGCTACGGGCTTAAGCAAGAACCAATCTTACCTACGCATCAAAACCACAACGATAGTTTGTCAAATTGGTGCTGTTTTAACCTTCGCAAGGACCGGGCGTAGCCACACTCGGTTCAACTAAAGTTGGAGAAACTGTCACCCGCTAGCCACCTTTGTGCAAAGCACGTCGGGAGAACCGGTCTCGCGTAAGCGTACGCATAATGTCGGTCCGGGCCGCTTCGTCCAACAATACCGCCGAACCAAAGTATGACATGCTGGTAAGCAGTATGACTTATATCGCCCACAACTCACTTGTGTTCTATTCGTGCATATAACATCAACACATAAAACCTAGGCTCGGATGCCACTGTTGGATTTCGTAGTAATTTCAAAAAAATTCCTACGCACACGCAAGAAAATGGTGATGCATAGCAACGAGAGGGGGAGAGTGTGATCTACGTACCCTTGTAGATCGACAACGGAAGCGTTAACTTGGTTGATGTAGTCGTACGTCTCCACGGCCCGACCGATCAAGCATCGAAACTACGGCACCTCTGAGTTCAAGCACACGTTCAGCTCGATGACGATCCTCGGACTCCGATCCAGCAAAGTGTCGGGGAAGAGTTCCGTCAGCACGACGGCGTGGTGACGATCTTGATGTTCCACCGTCGCAGGGCTTCGCCTAAGCACCGCTACAATATTATCAAGGACTATGGTGGAAGGGGGCACCGCACACGGCTAAGAATATGATCACGTGGATCAACTTGTATCTCTAGGGGGTGCCCCTGCCTTCGTATATAAAGGCTCAAGGGGGGGAGTGCGGCCGGCCAGGAGAGGCGCGCCAGGAGGAGTCCTACTCCCTCCGAGAGTAGGACTCCCCCCTTTCCTAGTTGGAATAGGATTCGGTAAGGGGGAAGAGAAGAGAGAGAAGAAAGGGGGGCCCGGCCCCCTCTCCTTGTCCTATTCGGACCAAGGGGGGGGAGGGGCGCGCAGCCCACTTCTGGCTACCTCTCCTCTCTTCCACTAAGGCCCACTAAGGCCCATATACCTCCCGGGGGGTTCCGGTAACCTCCCAGTACTCCGGTAAAATCCCGATTTCACCCGGAACACTTCCGATATCCAAACATAGGCTTCCAATATATCAATATTTATGTATCGACCATTTCGAGACTCCTCGTGATGTCCGTGATCACATCCGGGACTCCGAACAACCTTCGGTACATCAAAACGCATAAACTCATAATATAACTGCCATCGAAACCTTAAGCGTGCGGACCCTACGGGTTCGAGAACAATGTAGACATGACCGAGACACGTCTCCGGTCAATAACCAATAGCGGGACCTGGATGCCCATATTGGTTCCTACATATTCTACGAAGATCTTTTATCGGTCAGACCGCATAACAACGTACGTTGTTCCCTTTGTCATCGGTATGTTACTTGCCCGAGATTCGATCGTCGGTATCCTATACCTAGTTCAATCTCGTTACCGGCAAGTCTCTTTACTCGTTCTGTAATACATCATCCCGCAACTAACTCATTAGTTGCAATGCTTGCAAGGCTTAAGTGATGTGCATTACCGAGAGGGCCCTGAGATACCTCTCCGACAATCGGAGTGACAAATCCTAATCTCGAAATACGCCAACCCAACATGTACCTTTGGAGACACCTGTAGAGCTCCTTTATAATCACCCAGTTACGTTGTGACGTTTGGTAGCACACAAATTGTTCCTCCGGCAAACGGGAGTTGCATAATCTCATAGTCATAGGAACATGTATAAGTCATGAAGAAAGCAATAGCAACATACTAAACGATCGGGTGCTAAGCTAATGGAATGGGTCATGTCAATCAGATCATTCATCTAATGATGTGATCCCATTAATCAAATAACAACTCTTTGTCTATGGTTAGGAAACATAACCATCTTTGATTAATGAGCTAGTCAAGTAGAGGCATACTAGTGACACTCTGTTTGTCTATGTATTCACACATGTATTATGTTTCCGGTTAATACAATTCTAGCATGAATAATAAACATTTATCATGAAATAAGGAAATAAATAATAACTTTATTATTGCCTCTAGGGCATATTTCCTTCAAAACTACCATATACGGAGCCAAAACCCTAATTCCACCGCCGTAACTTTCTGTACCCGTGAGATCCCATCTTGGGGCCTTTTTTGGAGCTCCGCCAGAGGGGGCATCGATCACAGAGGGCTTCTACATCAACACCATAGCCTCTCCTATGAAGTGTGAGTAGTTTACTTTAGACCTTTGGGTCCATAGTTATTAGCTAGATGGCTTCTTCTCTCTTTTTGGATCTCAATACAAAGTTCTCCCCCTCTCTTGTGGATATCTATTCGATGTAATCTTCTTTTGCGGTGTGTTTGTTGAGACCGATGAATTGTGGGTTTATGATCAAGTTTATCTATGAACAATATTTGAATATTCTCTGAATTCTTTTATGTATGATTGGTTATCTTTGCAAGTCTCTTCGAATTATCAGTTTGCTTTGGCCTACTAGATTGATCTTTCTTGCAATGGGAGAAGTGCTTAGCTTTGGGTTCAATCTTGCGGTGTCCTTTCCCAGTGACAGTAGGGGTAGCAAGGCACGTATTGTATTTTTTCCATCGAGGATAACAAGATGGGGTTTATTTCATATTGCATGAGTTTATCCCTCTTCATCATGTCATCTTGCTTAAAGCGTTACTATGTTCTTTTGAACTTAATACTCTAGATGCATGCTAGATAGCGGTCGATGTGTGGAGTAATAGTAGTAGATGCAGGCAGGAGTCGGTCTACTTGTCTCGGACGTGATGCCTATATACATGATCATACCTAGATATTCTCATAACTATGCTCAATTCTGTCAATTGCTCAATAGTGATTTGTTTACCCACCATAATACTTATGCTCTCGAGAGAAGCCACTAGTGAAACTTATGGCCCCCGGGTCTATTTTCCATCATATTAATCTTCCGTCAACAAGCTATTTCCTTTTCCGTTTATTTTGCTTTATTTACTTTGTATCTTTATCATAAAAACACCAAAAATATTATCTTATCATATCTATCAGATCTCACTTTCGTAAGTGACCGTGAAGGGATTGACAACCCCTTTATTGCGTTGGTTGCGAGGATTTTATTTGTTTGTGTAGGTGCGAGGGACTCATGCATGGCCTCCTACTGGATTGATACCTTGGTTCTCAAAAACTAAGGGAAATACTTACGCTACTTTGCTGCATCACTCTTTTCTCTTCAAGGGAAAACCAACGCATTGCTCAAGAGGTAGCAGAGATCAAGCATTCTTCATCGTGCATTTTGAAATGCATTTTGTCGGCGTTCTGGGAATGGGGGTCCCTAGACTTGCCTGCCTGCGGCCTGCGGCGTGGCTCAAGTGGGGGCCCAGCGCGACCCATCTTCATCAGCTCAAGCTCAAGACCCTCGCGAGGGGCCAAGCCTCGCAGGGCGGACGACAGAAAGCTTCCTCAGAGGCAGCCTCATCAGGCAGGCTCGCGAGGAGGCGGAGAGATCAAGGCAGGGGTACCTCGCGAGGAGCCCGTGACGCAAGCCATGACGATCGAGACCAAGCGGGCGCTGGCCTGCGCAGTGTCCTTGTTTCCCCTTTGGTGCAAAGGGGGCAAGCACAGGCCAAGGCATCGGGCAAAGGTTACCATTCCGGTGCAACGAGACCAAGACCAATAGAGCGGCAGGACGGAGGTCACCGTGGAGCCCAAGACGGCGTCATCACCAGAGCTTTTGGCAGCCAAAGACCACCTTTGGTCAGGATAACTTGTACTAGATGTTCCCCTTCAAAATGGCCAATTTTTGGCGCCCTTCCCGCTCATTATTTGGGGAGAGGCCCAGGGACCCTATAAATAGAGCTAGCCACCACAGAAGGAAAGAGACACCCAGGGGGGGATAAAAGAGAGACGGCTAGAGATCTGATAGAACCCTAGCAGAGAGAGAGAGGCGACTGAACTCACCCTAGCAGTTCATCGCACCAGCTCAAGAACACCTCTCGCGAGGTTGTTCTTCCCTTGTGCTGTTCATCATCAGCCCCCGAGGCAATCCACCACACCACACACTGGAGTAGGGTATTACACCACAACGGTGGCCTGAACCAGTATAAATCTCGTGTCCCTTGTGTTGTTCGTTGTTTCCAGCTTAGATCACGCGAGGAGATAGGACGTAGATCGGTAGGGGAGAGATCTCCGCGTGCACCCCAGTGTTCGAACCTCAAGTGTCTGCCGGAACCCAAAATCCGACATTTGGCGCGCCAGGTAGGGGTGCGCCGGAGTCCTCCCTCCTGACGACCCGCTCTCCCCCGACATCGCATCCCGCCCTCATGGCGGACGACGCGCCGCCCGCTCCAGCGACGGATGCCGACACTGGGGCCAGGGGGCTCCGGGCCTTGGCCCCCGCCTTGCGACAGGTGCAGTGGCCGCGCAAGTTCAAGCCCGAGACACCGCTGCGCTACAACGGCGTGACGGACCCGATGATTTTCCTGCTGGCGTACGAGGAGGCTGTCCTCAGAGCCGGGGGCGACGACCGGGTGATGGCCAACTGGCTACCCATGGCCCTCACTGGCGTCCCGCGCGTGTGGCTCCTCCACCTGCCGGCGGCTTCTGTCACCTCCTGGGAGGAGCTGCGCGACCTCTTCCTCGCCCGTTTTGCCGAACCAGCGCTGCCTGTTGTCGCAGCTCTCCTGGGTGGCTCCCAGGCGCCACCCTCGAGCCATCACGTCAAGCCGTTCACCCGCCGGATCAGCACCGCCTCCAAGCGCCGAGAAGCCCCCCCAGGCTGGGTGGCGCCCGAGGCCGATCTAACCTTCGACCCGGAGGATCACCCCTTCAACCCCATCGGTTCGGGCGCGCTCCCGATGATGTGCACCCCCACCATCTGCCAAGTGGCCGTCACCAGGACCCTCATCGACGGTGGTGCCAGCCTCAACGTGCTCTCGGTGGAGGCCTTCAGCCTCCTCCACGTACCGCTGGAGCAGCTCCAACCCAGCAGGCCTTTCTCGGGCGTCGGAGCCGGTTCCACCGCCTCCTTGGGACAGATCCGCCTCCCAGTGACCTTCGGCACCTACGACAACTTCCGCACGGAGCTGATCGACTTCGACATCGCCCCCATTGGCCTTCCCTACAACGCCATCCTCGGCTATCCGGCCTTCGCTCGGTTCATGGCAGCAACTCACCCGGCGTACAACCTCATGAAGATGCCTGGGAGCAGCGGCGTCCTCACCGTGTCAGGAGACACAAGGGATGCGCTGCAGGTGCTCCAGCTTGTCTTCAGGGTGGCCGCGGTGGCACAACCCACTAGCACCGATGCCCTTGAGGCCAAGGGGGCTGCGCCGGCTAAAAAGAAGCAGCTATTCACCCAAGACAAGGCAGAAACCAAGCAGGTACCAGTCGACGAGGACGGGCCCACTGGCGCCACCTTCACCATAGGGGCCAACCTCGAGCCCAAGCAGGAGAAGGCCCTGATCAGGTTCCTGCGTGCGAACAAGAAGGTGTTCGCGTGGGAACCTGATCAGTTAGCAGGGGTCCCAAGGGAAGTGATTGAGCATCACCTCAACGTGTGCCCCAATGTGCGCCCCGTGAAGCAGAAGGCAAGGCGGCAGTCTACTGAGAAACAGGCTTTCATCGTTCAAGAGACCCGGAAGCTAGAGGCGGCAGGAGTTATCCGCGAGGTCCGCTACCCTGATTGGTTGGCTAATCCGGTCGTTGTGCCAAAAAAGGGAGGAAAGGAGCGCATGTGCGTTGACTTCACCAACCTCAACAAGGCCTGCCCGCAGGATCCATTTCCACTCCCCCGCATTGACCAGATAGTCGACTCCACCGCATAGTGTGACCTATTGTGCTTCCTAGATGCCTTCTCGGGCTATCACCAGATCAAGATGGCGGTAGAAGATGTGGAGAAGACGGCTTTCCTGACCCCGTGTGGAGTGTACTGCTATACGTGCATGCCGTTTGGGTTGCGCAACGCAGGTGCGACCTTTCAGCGGCTGATGCACATTGCCTTAGGCCGGCAGCTCGGGAGGAACACTGAAGCTTACGTCGATTACATTGTGGTGAAGTCTCGTGAGGCAAGAACGTTTATACAGGACCTGGAAGAAACCTTTGCGAGCCTCAACGAAGTGGACCTACGGCTCAACCCGGAGAAGTGCGTGTTTGGAGTCCCCTCGGGCAAGCTCCTGGGTTTCCTCGTGTCCCACAGGGGCATCGAGGCCAACCTAGAGAAGGTCAAAGCAGTCGAAGACATGAGCCCGCCAAGGACCCTCAGAGAAATGCAGAAGCTCACCGGTCGTGTAACTGCGCTGGGGCGCTTCATCTCCAAGCTGGGGGAACGAGCGCTGCCCTTCTTCAAGCTAATGAAGAAAAAGGGCCCCTTCGAATGGACTGAAGAGGCTGACAAGGCATTCCAAGACCTCAAGAGGTACCTTACCAGCCCACCAGTGATGGTAGCTCCGCGTCCTCGGGAGCCCCTGGTGCTCTACCTCGCGGCCACCCCTACTCCGCCAGCGCGGCCCTGGTGGCGGTCAGGGAGGAGCGCTGTGCCAAGGCCGCATCGACTGTCTGAACTGAAGCAAAGCAGAGCCAGGAGGGCCTCGCGAAGGCCGCAACCGCAGCCGGAAAGGAACAGCCGCAGTAGGGGAACGCGGCCGGAGCAGGAGAGGCCTCTTCAGGCGACCAAGCGCTGGGGGCTCCATCGTCTCAAGAGATGCCTCGACCACTGGAGGATGCAAGCTGCGCCAGCACCCTCAACCACGTCGAGCATCCCGTGTACTTTGTCAGCACTGTGCTACGGGACGCAAGGGCACGGTACCCCATGCCTCAGAAACTCCTCCTTGCGCTACTAGTGGCCTCACGCAAGTTGCGCCACTACTTCCAAGGCCATCCCATCAAAGTCGTCTCAGCATACCCCTTGGAAAGAGTACTCAGGAGCCCCAACTCAGCTGGGAGGGTTGCTGAATGGAACATTGAACTACATGCATTTCAGCTAGAATTCAGTACGACCAGAGTCATCAAGGGAGCCGCACTTGCGGATTTCATGGCAGAATGGGCAGAAGCGCCGGGCCTCGAGGTAGGCGAAGACCGATCGCTTTCCCTGGGAAGTGAAGCACCGGACAGCTGGGTCATGTACTTCGATGGGGCATTCTCCCTACACGGTGCGGGAGCTGGCGCAGTGCTCGTATCCCCTACCCAGGACAAACTCTACTATGCCGTACAACTCTGCTTCCAGCTCGGAGAAAAGGTCTCCAACAACATAGCGGAGTACGAAGGCCTAATAGCAGGCTTGAAGGCCGCAATTGCCTTAGGAGTAAAGCGCCTCATCATCAAGGGCGATTCGCAGCTCCTCGTCAACTTCTCCAACAAGATATACGAGCCGAAGGATGAGCACATGGAAGCCTACCTCACTGAGGTTTGCAAGATGGTGAAATAGTTCTGGGGGCTGGAGTTGCAGCATGTGCCTCGCGACACCAATCAGGAGGCTGATGACATTGCCAAGAGGGCATCCAGGCGGCTGCCTCAGGAGCCTGGCGTCTTCAAGGAGCGGCTCTTCAAACCCTCGGCGGTGCCGTCACTGTCGAGCACGGTGCAACCAAGGGAGGAGCTCCCTCAGTCACCTTAGGAGCCCCGGTCTGCGGCCCGGCCTCAGGGCATGCCTGCTCCTGGCGTTAGAGCCTCAAGGAGGGTGTTGGATCCCGGAGCTCAAGAACTACCTGATGCAAGGGACTCTGCCGGAAAACGAGGAGGAAGCGGAGTGTGTGGCGCGACAGGCCACAACTTATTGCATCAAGGATGGAGAGCTCTACAGGAAGCGACCAAATGACGTGTCCCTATGTTGCATTTCCCGAGAGCAAGGGAAGGAGCTACTGGCGGACATACATGGCGGAGACTGCGGGTACCACTCGTCGTCACGGACCCTCGTTGACAAGGCGTTCCGTAGTGGATTCTACTGGCCCACGACGCTCAACAACGCCGTTGAGCTTGTGAAGGCTTGCGAGGCCTGCCAGTTTCACGCTAAGCAGATCCATCAGCCTGCGGGGGGTCTACAGACTATACCCTTCTCATGGCCGTTTGTAGTTTGGGGGCTGGACATTCTGGGCCCGTTCACTCAGGCGCCAGGGGGCTATCGCTACCTCTACGTCGCCGTGGACAAATTCACCAAGTGGGCCGAGGTGGAAGCCGTCCGCACAATCTCGGCAGGCTTTGCGGTCAAATTCATCAAGGGCCTCGTGAGCCGATTTGGGGTGCCCAACCGCATCATAACCGACAAAGGTTCGCAATTCACCAGTAATCTCTTCAAAACGTAGTGTGCTAACCTTGGAACGCAGATATGCTACGCTTCGGTAGCACACCCCCGGAGCAACGGCCAGGCCGAGCGGGCCAACGCGGAGGTCCTGAGGGGCCTCAAAGCCAGGACCTTCAAGAAGAAGCTGGAGGCCTGCGGCAGGGGCTGGTACGACGAGCTCCAGTCTGTGTTGTGGTCAATCCACACAACTGCGACCAAGCCGACTGGCGAGACCCCGTTCTTCCTTGTCTATGGAGCAGAGGCTGTTCTCCCTCACGAGGTCAGGTGTCACCAAGCACGGGTCCTGGCGTTCGACAAGACGCAGCAGGACGCCATGCGGGGGACGGATCTTGTGCTGGGGGAGGAACGCCGTCGAGAAGCTGCGCTGCGAGCGGCAAGGTATCAACATGCGTTGCGACAATACCACTGCCACAACATCCGCCCTAGAACTCTTGAGGTAGGGGATCTCGTGCTCAGACGGGTTCTCCCCAGGGAGGGGTCTTGATAACCCACAAGTATAGGGGATCGCAACAGTTTTTGATAAGTAAGAGTGTCGAACCCAACGAGGAGCTAAAGGTAGAACAAATATTCCCTCAAGTTCTATCGACCACCGATACAACTCTACGCGCGCTTGACGTTCGCTTTACCTAGAACAAGTATGAAACTAGAAGTACTTTGTAGGTGTTGTTGGATAGGTTTGCAAGATAATAAAGATTACGTAAATGAAAAGTAGGGGCTGTTTAGATAAAGAAACAATAAAGTAAATATAGCGAGTGTGGAAAATTGGTGGTAGGAGTTGCGGAATTGCCCCTAAGCAATTGACTACTTTACTAGACCGATAGCAAGTATTATGTGGGAGAGGCCACTCCTAGCATGTCATCCCTGACTTGGAATTCTATGCACTTATGATTGAAACTATTAGCAAGCATCCTCAACTACTAATGTTCATTAAGGTAAAACCCAACCATAGCATTAAGATATATTGGTCCCCCTTCAATCCCGTATGCATCAATTTCTATGCTAGGTTGAAGCTTCTGTCACTCTTGCCCTCCAATACATAGTCCTATCAACATACAACTAACCCTATGGTGTGATCCACGTGCGCAATCATATGATGGGCACCAAAGGACAGCAACATAACCACAAGCAAATTAAATCAATCATAGCAATTCATCAACCACCGATAGGACAACGAAAATCTACTCAGACATCATAGGATGGCAACACATCATTGGATAATAATATGAAGCATAAATCACCATGTTCAAGTAGAGGGTACAGCGGGTTGCGGGAGAGTGGACCGCTGTAGATAGAGGGGGGAAGGTGGTGGAGATGTTGGTGAAGATGGCGGAGGTGTTGGTGTAGATCGCGGTGATGATGATGGCCCCCGGTGGCACTTCGGTGCCACCGGAAGCGAGGGGGAGAGAGCCCCCTCCTTCTTCTTCTTCCTTAACCTCCTCCCTAGATGGGAGAAGGGTTTCCCCTCTGGTCCATGGCCTCCATGGCACGGGAGGGGCGAGAGCCCCTCCAAGATTGGATCTGTCTCTCTGTCTCTCTCTGTTTCTGCATTCTCAGATTCTTCCCTTTCACCGTTTCTTATATTCCCGGAGATCCGTAACTCCAATTGGGCTGAAATTTTAACATGATCTCTATCCGGAAATTAGCTTTCTTGCGGCGAAAGAAGGGCTCCAACCGCCTTACGGGGTGGCCAAGAGGGTTAGGGGCGCGCCTGACACCCTGGGGCGCGCCCCCTACCTCATGGGCCCCTCGAGCATCGTCTCGCGTGGATTCTTCTTCCCAAAAATCATATATATTCCAAAAAAATCTCTGTCAGTTTTTATTCCGTTTGGACTCCGTTTGATATGGATATTTTGCGAAACAAAAAACATGCAACAAACAAGAATTGGCACTGGGCACTGGATCAATATGTTAGTCCCAAAAATAGTATAAAAAGTTGCCAAAAGTATATGAAAGTTGTAGAATATTGGCATGGAACAACCAAAAATTATAGATACGATGGAGACGTATCAGCATCCCCAAGCTTAATTCCTGCCCGTCCTCGAGTAGGTAAATGATAAAAAAGATAATTTTTGATGTGGAATGCTACCTAGCATAATCTTGATCACATATCTAATCATGGCATGAATATTAAGACACGAGTGATTCAAAGCAATAGTCTATCATTTGACATAAAAACAATAATACTTCAAGCCTAATAATAAAGCAATCATGTATTTTCAAAATAACATGGCCAAAGAAAGTTATCCCTACAAAATCATATAGTCTGGCTATGCTCCATCTTCACCACACAAAATATTCACATCATGCACAGCCCCGATGACAAGCCAAGCAATTGTTTCATACTTTTGACGTTCTCAAACCTTTTCAGTTTTCACGCAATACATGAGCGTGAGCCATGGACATAGCACTATAGGTGGAATAGAATATGATGGTGGAGAAGACAAAAGGGAGAAGATAGTCTCACATCAACTAGGCATATCAACGGGCTATGGAGATGCCCATCAATAGATATCAATGTGAGTGAGTACGGATTGCCATGCAACGGATGCACTAAAGCTATAAGTGTATGAAATCTCCAACTGAAACTAATTGGGTGTGCATCCAACTTGCTTGCTCATGAAGACCTCAGGCATTTGAGGAAGCCCATCATCGGAATATACAAGCCAAGTTCCATAATGAAAATTCCCACTAGTATATGAAAGTGATAACTCAAGAGACTCTCTATATGAAGAACATGGTGCTACTTTGAAGCACAAGTGTGGAAAAAGGATAGTAGCACTGCCCCTTCTCTCTTTTTCTCTCATTTTTTTATTTTATTATTATTTATTTTTTGGTGGGCTTCTTTGGCCTTTTTTTATTTGGGCTTCTTTGGCCTCTTTTATTTTTTTAAAGTCCGGAGTCTCATCCCGACTAATGGGGGAATCATAGTCTCCAGCATCC
This sequence comes from Triticum urartu, assembly GCF_056163025.1. Lineage (NCBI taxonomy): Eukaryota > Viridiplantae > Streptophyta > Magnoliopsida > Poales > Poaceae > Triticum > Triticum urartu. The sequence continues at coordinate 354,302,959 of NC_141873.1, read as the reverse complement.
TTTCCTCACTGGGGCAATGCTCTAATAATGATGATCATCACACTTTTATTTACTTACAACTCAATATTACAACTCGATACTAGAACAAAGATATGACTCTATATGAATGCCTCCAGCGGTGTACCGCGATGTGCAATGAGCTAGCATAGCAATGACATCAAAAAACGGGCAAGCCATGAAAACATCATGCTAGCTATCTTACGATCATGCAAAGCAATATGACAATGAATGCTCAAGTCATGTATATGATGATGATGGAAGTTGCATGGCAATATATCTCGGAATGGCTATGGAAATGCCATGAGAGGTAGGTATGGTGGCTGTTTTGAGGAAGGTATATGGTGGGTTTATGGTACCGGCGAAAGTTACGCGATACTAGAGAGGCTAGCAATGGTGGAAGGGTGAGAGTGCGTATAATCCATGGACTCAACATTAGTCATAAAGAACTCACATACTTATTGCAAAAATCTATTAGTCATCAAAACAAAGTACTACGCACATGCTCGTAGGGGGATAGATTGGTAGGAAAAGACCATCGCTCATCCCCGACCGCCACTCATAAGGAAGACAATCAATAAATAAATCATGCTCCGACTTCGTTACATAACGGTTCACCATACGTGCATGCTACGGGAATTACAAACTTCAACACAAGTATTTCTACAATCCACAACTACTCACTAGCATGACTCTAATATCACCATCTTTATATCGCAAAACTATTGCAAGGGATCAAACATATCATATTCATGTCACATCCCTGTGTTAGTCCTGCATTAGGTTTGGTTGAACATGTGCATCATGTTTAAATTTATTTTAAATTTGAAATGGGGATGACAGAACCCCCAGCACCCCCCTGGAACAACTAGGGTTTACTAAAAACTTTTTCAATGAACCTGAAATGCCCTTCTAAAAAGCCCACCCTTTTTGTTTTGGGTTAAAACCTTTGACAAAAATGGTGCACATTTTTCTAGGACATCTTAAGGTCATTGGATTAATTCTTATAGTATTTGCATTTGGGCATTTAAATGCTATAAAATATTTTAAATGCTCAAATAATCATAAACCTACGAGGAATTTCATGGCTGATGCGCTAAGTCGTAAATCTTATTGTAACAACTTGATGTTACAACAAAGTCAACCACTTCTCGACGAGGAATTTCGTAAGCTCAATCTTCACATTGTTCCTCGGGGATTCCTATCCACCCTGGTGGCGAAACCTACCCTTACGGATCAGATCATCAAGGCGCAGAAGGTAGATCCGGGAATCTCCCGTATTAGGAGAAACATTAAGAAAGGAGTCGCAAATTGTTTCTCCGTTGATGATCAAGGTGTCGTATACTTTGGAAACCGTTTAGTGGTTCCCAAGGCACGAAACCTGAGGCGGCTGATCCTTAAGGAAGCTCATGAATCCCCTCTCACCATTCATCCCGGTAGTACTAAAATGTATCAAGACCTACGCCAGAGGTTTTGGTGGACGAGGATGAAGAGAGAAATCGCTCAATACATTGCTAATTACGATGTTTGTCGTCGTGTTAAAGCAGAGCATCAACGGCCTGCTGGCACCCTTCAACCGTTGGCTATTCCTGAGTGGAAATGGGATAAAATCAGTATGGATTTCATCACTGGGTTTCCCAGGACCAAGAGAGGGAATAATGCCATCTTCGTCGTGATCGACCGTCTTTCCAAAGTATCCCATTTCCTACCTGTTCGTGAGAGTATCACCGCTAGCCAGCTTGCTGATTTATACATCTCCCGAATAGTGTCTCTTCATGGTGTCCCATTGGAAATTAACTCAGACCGAGGGAGTCTCTTCACCTCTCGATTTTGGGAAAGTTTACAAAATGCTATGGAAACTCATCTCTCTTTTAGCACCGCCTTCCATCCTCAATCAAGTGGTCAAGTAGAGCGAGTCAATCAAATTTTGGAAGATATGCTCCGAGCTTCTGTCATCTCATTTGGAATGGGTTGGGAGAAATGCCTTCCATTCGCGGAGTTTGCCTATAACAATAGTTATCAAGCTAGCTTGGGCAAAGCTCCTTTCGAAGTTCTCTATGGACGAAAATGTCGAACGCCTCTTAACTGGTCAGAAACCGGGGAAAGACAACTCTTTGGCCCGGATATGATTCAGGAAGCACAAGAGCAGGTTCGTGTTATTTGTGAGAAATTGAAAACAGCCCAATCTCGTCAAAAGAGCCAATATGATCGTAAACATAAGCTCATGACTTATGAAGTCAACGAGAAGGCTTACCTTCGGGTTACTCCGTTAAAGGGAACCCATCGTTTCGGTATCAAAGGCAAATTGGCTCCTCGTTACATTGGACCCTTTCGCATTCTTGCCAAATGAGGAGAAGTTGCCTACCAATTGGAACTACCTTCGCATCTTTCCAGAGTTCACAATGTCTTCCACGTTTCTCAACTCAGGCCTTGCTTCGCGGATCCTATCCATGGAGTGGACCACGAAACGCTTGATCTACAAGATAACCTCTCATATTAGGAATATCCCATTCGTATCCTTGATCAAGCTGAGCGTACCACTCGACGCCATAATATCAAGTTTCTCAAAGTTCAATGGTCACACCATTCTGAGAAAGAAGCCACTTGGGAAAGGGAGGATCGTCTTCGACTCGAGTACCCCACCTTCTTCCCGGAGGATCCTAAATCTCGGGACGAGATTCTTTTGAGTGGGGGTAAGTTGTCACATCCCTGTGTTAGTCCTGCATTAGGTTTGGTTAAACATGTGCATCATGTTTAAATTTATTTTAAATTTGAAATGGGGATGACAGAACCCCCAGCACCCCCCTGGAACAACTAGGGTTTACTAAAAACTTTTTCAATGAATCTGAAATGCCCTTCTAAAAAGCCCACCCTTTTTGTTTTGGGTTAAAACCTTTGACAAAAATGGTGCACATTTTTCTAGGACATCTTAAGGTCATTGGATTAATTCTTATAGTATTTGCATTTGGGCATTTAAATGCTATAAAATATTTTAAATGCTCAAATAATCATAAACTAAAATGTTTGCTGTTGGATATATTCTAAGCAGTAGCCATGATTAATTTTATGATTTTTGGAAATGCCCTGGCATTTTTAATAAAGCCTTGAAGTTACAGAAATAATAGAATAAATGAAAAACAGAAAAGAGAGAGACAGAGCAGGGACTTACCTGGCGCAGCCCACCTAGCCCACCAGCTCGGCCCAGTCCACTGGCTCCTGCCAGTCGTCCTCCTCCTCTCGCCAGGAGGACGAGAGGCGCGTGGCCTGCGCCCGCGGCCACACACCGGCCACCTCCTGCTTCCGCCGACGCCCCGGACGCGCCTACGAGTGCCACGCCAACCCCCTGGACCCCTCGACCGCTCCACTCTCCCCCTGTCTCGCCTCTCTCACTCTCTCCCCCGAAGCAGGGCGCAGCCGTCGCCGCCGACAAGCACCACCGCAGCCACTGCCGTCCACTCGCTGCCTCGCCATGCCAAGAAGTTCCACCGTCGTCCACTGCTTCGCCTCGACCCATCCCCGAGCGCTCGCTCGCCCCGGAGAGGCTGCACCGAGCTCGTCTTCAACCTCGGCCGCCGGAGATCCCCCTCGCCGCCCCGCTCGCTCCAGCTCTTCCCCGAGCTCGCCGTTCGCTCCCCTGCAACCGCTGTGAGCTCCGCCACCATTTCCCCCTCTCCCCGCGCTCGTCCGCGTCCTCTAACCACCATGGCCATCGAAGCCGAAGGTCGCCGCCGCCACCGCACGTCACCGTTGTGGCCACAGCCACGTTGGGTCACAACCGAGCACGCCTTCGTCTTCAACGCACTCGCAGGATCCCGTAGCACCCCCGCACGCCCCTCGCCGTGCCTGCTAGTGACTAGTTCAACCTCGCCTGAATTCCGGCCGCCGCGGACGTGCTCGCCGCCGTCGTCTCCGACTACCCCAGCTCCACCTACTGCCACCACTCGACGCGGTTCACTCCCCGCATCACGTAGATGGTCTCCGCCGTCCTTTTGGTCGCCGGAGTGCAAAACCCGAGCCCTCCGCCGCGTCTGGCCTTGCCGGCGGCTAAACGCCGGCGAGTTTGACCCTGTTTGACCCCGTGTGGGCCCAGGTTGACTTCCCCCCTGAGTCTATGACAGGTGGGGCCGGGCTATTAATTAGTTTAGGATTAGTGTTAACTAATTTTAATTAGTTTAGTCACTGACATGTGGGCCCAGGCCCCACTGACAGTTAATTAGTATTAATTTAATCTTGTTAGTTAGCTGAGTCACTGACAGACAAGGCCCACCAGTCAGGTTTGACCTGGCCGACCCAGTTGACCCACTGACGTCACACCTATGTCATGCTGACGCATTAATTCAATTACTGGAATTATTCTTAAATAGGAAATTCCAGAAAATAGCCAAAACTTCTAAAAATCATAGAAAATCAACCATAGCTCCAAATCAAACAAATTATATATGAAAAATGATCAGAAAAATTCAATCTATCCATCTGTAATGGTTTCATGCATGACAAAACAAGTTAACCTTGCTGTTTAAGTAAAATAAGACAATGCACTAATAAGGCTATCTTAAATGAACTAACATTTGAATCTTTGATTCAAAGGAGTTCATTCCCTTCTATTCTAGCCTGCATTAGGCCAAGACACATTCATTTTGCCATGTCATAGCATGCATCATATTGTTGCATATTGTCATGTGTTGATTATGTTCGGTGTGTCTTTCATGGTAGGTTCTTCCTCCGAGGATAACCCCGAGTATCCGTCTAAAGGGCAGTACCCTACTACCACTACATCAGGCAAGCAACACATTGATCATTCCGACACAAACCCATGTTCTCGCTTCTGCTCTTGTTTACTGCATTAAGACAACGCGATTCAAACTACTGTGTGCTACGGTAGTTGAACCCTTATCCTCTGCATGACCTGTCATTGCCACAGTAACTAGATGAAACCCACTAGCATGTGTAGGAGTTGACTGAGCCATGTATGTGTTTCCTACCTTGCTATGCCTGCTATGCTTAGAGTTGTGTCAGGTCTGGTTCATCTAGGTGATGGGCTAGAGTGAAATGATTATGTCGGTAATGTGAGGAATGTGTTGAACATGATTTGCTAAAGGTATCGATGAGAGGCCATGTAGGAGTACATGGTGGGTTGTTTCATTGAGGCCGTCCATAAGAACTGAGATCTGTATGTGTGATTTAAGATTCAGTTACTACCATACATTGGGCCCGAAACCAATGGACCCTCTCGGCTTCTTATTCACCCTAGTACTCTGTCCAGGAGTTGCAATTAGTTTCTGGTGTTTGTAGGTTATGTGTTGGCAGCCGTGCATAGCGCTGACCCTAGGGGTGGGCTATGTTGCGGTAGATACACCATGGCATGGTGTACCGAGTCACCCGTTTGGTGTCTCGGGAACCCTGTTCACATCGTTCGGGGCCGTATGTGGAAACCTCGGCCGGACTCCCTGCGGATGGAACCTGGATAGGCGATAAAACTGGACTAGAGGCTTGAGTGTTTAGGTAGGCCGTGGCCGACACCCTCGTTGGGCTTCCGCTTGAAGGTTGCCGAGTACATGTCGTGTAAACGGCGGTAAGTGGTGAAAGCATGTATGAAGAAGTACACCCCTGCAGGGTATAAAACTATTCGAATAGCCGCGTCCGTGGTAAAGGACTACTTGGTTGCCTATACAGTTCATAGACAAGTTAATGGATACTACGAAAAGACTCAAGATAAGTGTGAGTACCGAGGATGGCCCTCTCGTAGGATGACGAGGGAGGATCCTCGGTGGAGTATTGTGTTGGTGATTAGTGGACTTGTGTGCGAAAAACGGTTTTACTAGTGGAGTCTCGTAGGATAGCTTAGCCACGAGTCAAAGCTGGCTTGCTGCAATAACTCCACCACCTTCTTGAGAATGAGCATGTATAGTAGGTTCTGATGTAAGACTTGCTGAGTACCTTTGTACTCATGTTTGCTTAATTACTATTTTCAGACGACAACACCGCCCCTCCGATGGGTTTTATGTAGACCTTGATGTCGATGAGTGACTAGCCACCCAGGTGGTGATCCTGGCCATGGAGAGCCCTATGTAGATAAACAGGCTTCGAGAAGCCTTCTTGCTTTCTAGTGTCTGTACTCAGACTATTTGCTTCCGCATGTGCTTGTATGCTTGTATGACTTGAGTGTCGGGTCATGTGACCCCTACCTGTATGAACATGTTATGTATGGCTCTCTGGAGCCTTTAAATAAAGTACTTGAGTTGTAGAGTTTTGTTGTGATGCCATGTTGTATGTACTCATATCGGGCATATTGTGTGTATGATTGAAATGCTTGGTATGAGTGGGATCCGACAATCTAGTTGTTTATCCTTGGCAGCCTTTCTTATGGGGAAATGTAGTCTAGTGTTCCTCGAGCCATAGTAGTCCGCTACAGCCCGATTCACCGGAGTCCTGCTAGCCCAGCACTACTGCTCAGGACACTTGACTGGCCGGCATGTGTTTCACTTTGTTCCTATGTCTGTCCCTTCGGGGAAATGTCACGCAGTGATATCCGGAGTCCTGCCTAGCCTGGTACAGCCCGGGTTCTCCGGAGTCCTGTTAGCCCAGTGCTAGATTCACTCGCTGATGACCGACATGCTCGATGTGATTCATGTATGCCTGTCTCTATAGGTCTGCGCCGCTTTGGGTTCACGACTAGCCATGTCGGCGCGGGTTCTCTGTCATATGGATGCTAGCGACACTATCATATACTTGAGCCAAAAGGCATAAATGGTCCCGGCCATGGTAAGGCGACACCCGTGGGGATACCGTGCGTGAGGCCGCAATGTGATATGAGGTGTTACCGGCTAGATCGATGTGACATGGAATCGGGGTCCTGACAATTCAGCGATCTACTAGTTTATGTAGGATTTTATGACTAACCATGTGAATGACCAGTTCCTGTCATCTCTCTAAATAGATATAAGTGAAGCAAGAGAGTTTAATTCTTTCTACAAAAGATATGCCCATGCTCTAACAAATATAAGTGAAGCAAAAGAGCATTCTACAAATGGCGGTTTTCTATGTAAAGAGAAACAGGCAATCCAAACTTCAAATGATATAAGTGAAGCACATGAAGCATTCTATAAAGCCATACTCAAAAGATATAAGTGAAGTTCATAAAGCATTATATAAATAAACCAAGGACTATCTCATACCAGCATGGTGCATAAAATAAAGATGAAAACTAAATGCAAAAGATGCTCCAATATTGCACATATCACATGAACGAAACGAATCTGAAAACATACCGATACTTGTTGAAGAAAGAGGGGATGCCTCCCCAGCATCCCCAAGCTTAGACGCTTGAGTCTCCTTGAATATTTACTTGGGGTGCCTCGGGCATCCCCAAGCTTGAGCTCTTGCCTCTCTTCCTTCTTCTCACATCGAGAACTTCTCAATCATCGAACACTTCATCCACACAAAACTTCAACAGAAAACTCGGTAAGATCCGTTAGTATAATAAAGCAAATCACTACTCTAAGTACTGTTGCAAACCAATTCATATTTTTTTTTGCATTGTGTCTACTGTAAGATAACTTTTTCATGGCTTAATCCACTAATATAAATTGATAGTTTCATCAAAATAAGCAAACTATGCATCAGAAACAGAATCTGTCTAAAACAGAACAGTCTGTAATAATCTGAACATTCACCATAATTATGATACTTGAAAAATTCTACCAAAATTAGGAAAAATAAATTTTTTTTATAGGAAGACAGTGCAAAAAGAATCAGAACTATTTGACGTTCCAGCTAAAAATGTAAAATCGCGCACTACAGCCAAAGTTTCTGTCGTACACCGTACAAACCATCGAGCAAATGTAAACATCCTAAAGGCAAACCTTGGCACATTATTTTTATAATACAATGGAATTGTACAAGGGGATAATTATTTTTGTTGAAAAGTTTCTGTAATCAAGATTCACAAAGTTGCCGTGAGCATGAACAAAGTTCAAGGAGCTCTCCCACTTCAACAGTGCTTGTCTTTCTCACTTTCACTTTCCTTTTTGAAAAGTTTTGGGTTCCCCTCTTTATTTTTGTTGTTTTTAAACTATATGAAAGCACTCAACAGAAATAAATGACTATCTAAAACTTCCGGGTTGTCTCCCTGGCAGCGCTTTCTTTAAAGCCATTAAGCTAGGCATATAGTGCTCAGGTAGTGAATCCACCCGGATCCCAAGGTATATCAAAGCCAATTTTAATTAACAATGATTTAGCATTTAGTAGTGAGCACAAAGTAACATATATCATGTAACAACAAAGTCTAACTCTCTTCCTATTCATCGGCATGTCATAAAAGAACAATTCATGCACACATAGTAAAGGCCAATGCATAGTATAAACAGTTTCTTGCAATTTTTTCGTGTTGGAAACCTAGAGAGGTGGAGATATAGTTCCTCTCTCACAATAATTGCAAGTAGGAGCAGCAAGCACATGCATATTATATTTATCAAAATCATCATGTGCAACGATAAAAGGCAACCCATCAATATAATCCTTAATAAGTGCAAACTTCTCCGATATAGTATAATCGGGAGAATTTAAAAAGATAATAGGACTATCATGCGTGGGTGCAATAGCAACAATTTCATGTTTAACATAAGGAACTATAGCAAGTTCATCTCCATAAGCATAATTCATATTGGCATCTTGGCCATAAGCATAGCAAGCATCATCAAAAAGGGATATTTCAAAAGAATCATAGGGATCATAACAGTCATCATAGCAATCATCCTTCGGTAAGCACGAAGGGGAATTAAACAATGTATGAGTTGAAGAGTTACTCTCATTAGAAGGTGGGCACGAGTGATCAATCCGCTCTTCCTCCTTTTGTTCTTCGCTCTCCTCCTCATCTTTTTCATCCAATGAGCTCACAGTGTCATCAACTTCTTCTTCCATAGATTCCTGCAAAATATTAGTCTCTTCTTGGACATCAGAGACTTTCTTAATAAGTGCATTAATTTCATAATTGTATTCATAATTCTCATAGCAATATTTGAGGATAGCTAAATTTTCAGATCTATAACAAGCATCATCAATATCATCAAACTCTTTAAACATAGATTCAATTTCATAAGCACCTATAAAAGCAATAAATTCTTCTATTTGTTCCACATCATAGTAATCATATATACCTCTAGCATAAGAAGCCAATGTTTCATTATCATTAAATTTGCATGAAAAGGGGAGGTGTGGAGAATTCATCCTAGAGCAACAAGTATAATCATATTCCGAGCATAGTTGTCTAGCATACCACTTCAATATATAAACTTGATCCCATAATAATTTCCCTTTTTGTGTCAAGCGATAATCCCTAAAGTATTCACGTTGATCCAACGTTACTCCCATTACATAATTGAATGGTGTTTTCTCAGGATTATTAAAGTAGTACAAAATATCTTTCACATAACCAGCATCGAGGGTTTTAGGAGGTTCCCCATCTCCATGAGTAGCAAGTACACCTAATTTTTTGGTATTTTGTGTTCCATATCCATAACTAAAGATAAAGAACAACTAAGAACAACAAATAAACATTACTTAGTGATAAAGCAAACAAGCACACACGAGAATATTCACCCCACGGTATGACTCCCCAGCAACGGTGCCAGAAAAAGGTCTTGATAACCCACAAGTATAGGGGATCGCAACAATTTTCGATAAGTAAGAGTGTCGAACCCAACGAGGAGCTAAAGGTAGAACAATATTCCCTCAAGTTCTATCGACCACCAATACAACTCTACGCGCGCTTGACGTTCGCTTTACCTAGAACAAGTATGAAACTAGAAGTACTTTGTAGGTGTTGTTGGATAGGTTTGCAAGATAATAAATATTACGTAAATGAAAAGTAGGGGCTGTTTAGATAAAGAAACAATAAAGTAAATATAGCGAGTGTGGAAAAGTGGTGGTAGGAGTTGCGGAATTGCCCCTAAGCAATTGGCTACTTTACTAGACCGATAGCAAGTATTGTGGGAGAGGCCACTCCTAGCATGTCATCCCTGACTTGGAATTCTATGCACTTATGATTGGAACTATTAGCAAGCATCCGCAACTACTAATGTTCATTAAGGTAACACCCAACCATAGCATTAAGATATATTGGTCCCCCTTCAATCCCGTATGCATCAATTTCTATGCTAGGTTGAAGCTTCTGTCACTCTTGCCCTCCGATACATAGTCCTATCAACATACAACTAACCCTATGGTGTGATCCACACGCGAAATCATATGATGGGCACCAAAGGACAGCAACATAACCACAAGAAAATTAAATCAATCATAGCAATTCATCAACCACCGATAGGACAACGAAAATCTACTCAGACATCATAGGATGGCAACACATCATTGGATAATAATATGAAGCATAAAGCACCATGTTGAAGTAGAGGGTACAACGGGTTGCGGGAGAGTGGACCGCTGTAGATAGAGGGGGAAGGTGATGGAGATGTTGGTGAAGATGGCAGAGGTGTTGGTGTAGATCGCGGTGATGATGATGGCCCCCGGTGGCACTCCGGTGCCACCGGAAGCGAGGGGGGAGAGAGCCCCCTCCTTCTTCTTATTCCTTGACCTCCTCCCTAGATGGGAGAAGGGTTTCCCCTCAGGTCCATGGCCTCCATGGCACGGGAGGGGCGAGAGCCCCTCCGAGATTGGATCTGTCTCTCTATCTCTCTCTGTTTCTGCGTTCTCAGATTCTTCCCTTTCACCGTTTCTTATATTCCCGGAGATCCGTAACTCCGATTGGGTTGAAATTTTAACATGATCTCTATCCGGAAATTAGATTTCTTGTGGCGAAAGAAGGGCTCCAACCGCCTTACGGGGTGGCCATGAGGGTCAGGGGCGCGCCCCCTACCTCGTGGGCCCCTCGAGCATTGTCTCGCGTGGATTCTTCTTCCCAAAAATCATATATATTCCAAAAAGAATCTCCGTCAATTTTTATTCCGTTTGGACTCTGTTTGATATGGATATTCTGCGAAACAAAAAACATGCAACAAACAGGAACTGGCACTGGGCACTGGATCAATATGTTAGTCCCAAAAATAGTATAAAAAGTTGCCAAAAGTATATGAAAGTTGTAGAATATTGGCATGGAACAATCAAAAATTATAGATACGACGGAGACGTATCAAGGGGCTGCACAAGCTCTCTCCCATGTGGGAGGGCCCATTCAAGATTGTTCATGTCTCCAGGCCTGGCTCCGCGCGCTTGGAGACCACTGAGGGGGTACCCATCCAGAACGCGTGGAACATTCGACATCTCCGGAGGTTCTATCCCTGAGCGAGGCCTAGCGCCTAGGAAAGGCCCGGTGCCTGTGAAGAAGGCGAATGCCTGTGAAGCTGCTGCATTTTGGGAAAGGCCTGGTGCCTGTGAAGAAGGCGAATGCGTGTGAAGCTGCTGCATTTTGGGAAAGGCCCGGTGCCTGTGAAGAAGGCGAATGCCTGTGAAGCTGCTGCGTTTTGGGAAAGGCCCGGTGCATGTGAAGAAGGCGAATGCCTGTGAAGCTCGCCGCCCATGACACTCTCAAGTAATAATGAGTGGGTCTGTACACGCCCCGGAGTCTCCGGAGGGCCGCCCTCGGGCCTCGGGGGCTCCCGCTCATGCCCAGTGGCAGCAATTAGCTCCGCGCTGGTGAGAAGACGTCGAAGACTAGAATAGGTGCCGGACGTGGCTTTCCCATTTGCTTTCTACAGTTGGCTTGTTTATTCCCTTTTGAAGTCTTATTGGAGTTGTTGACGTTCCTGGCTTGTGGCTCTTTATCTTTTTCACTCGCTTGCCTCATTTTCTCTCGCACAAGTCTCGCAAGGGAGGTTCGGGGGCGCCCTCGCGAGTGTTTTCTGCCCCGATCGTTTGGAGCTTTCCTATCCGAGTCCTCTGCGGGAGCACCCCTCCCAGTCCGTGCCCCACGGGCATCGCGACACGAGTGCAGGACCTGGGCCGATCGCCCCCACAACCAAGACCGAAAGTTACCCCTCCTACTGATCCTTGTAGGGCACAAAGCGCATGGCGAGGCCACGGCCTCAGGAGGCGAGGACCGCGTCAAGCCCCATTGAGCTAAAATAATTCCCGCACATGGGTGCATGGTGCGGAAACACGGCGTAGAAATAGCGGAAGCAACACGATGGTTAACAGTAGCAGTTCTAACACGCCCCCGCGGGGCCCTATACTACCTTCTGTTTCTGCGCAGGAAAGGAAGGAAAACAAAATGGGCGCGATTCCTCCTACAATAGCCCACAGCGAAGGTCCGAGCTGCTCCTGAGGCTCAGGTGGATCCCTCCTCTCGCTTTCATGAGGGCGCGACGGCGGGCTGACCAGCTACCTTCACCCAGGTGGGCGGGTCGGCACGGGGGCTGGTCACGGCCACCGCTGGAGGAGCTGCTGCCTGAGAGGGAGTCGCCGAAGCTCAGCGAACCCCAAGCACCGTCGCCCATATGCCTGTCGCCGTCTTCATCCTGGTCAGTACCGGGGCTAGCCAGGCGGCCGCGGTAGTCGTCTTCGGGGCAGCACCCAGCACGGCGACCGTCTTCCCTAAACACCCTCACGTAGAGGGTGGCGTCGCCATCGAACTTCAAGTGCAGGGTGCACCACTGGCCCAGGCCACGCGCACGGGCAAAAGTTTGCCAGCCATGGGTCAGGGCCCCATTCCCAGAAACGGAGACTTCCAGCGAAGCCCAGGAGGCCCTGCTGCAGCAGCCGTCCGCCTGGAGCCAAAAGCCGCACCGGGCGCTGGCCGGCAGTTCATTAACGAAGAAACGGGGGAGCTGGAGCCGGGTGCTGTTTGGGTCTGCCGACCACACGACAAACTCCGGCAGCACCTCCGCTGAGCGAAAGCGTGGCCTAGGGGGGCGCGCAGCCACGACATGCCCCCATCGGCAACCGGGTGCTCACCACCGCACAGGGAACTGCCTCCATGGCCGCGGGAGGCCACTACGGGGACCGTGGAATACTTGCGAGGGCGGCCTTGGCCGTGCTTGGTCGGGGGGGAGTCAGGCCCTGCCTGACGGGCCTTTCCTTTCTCCACGGCCGAGAATCTCTTTGGAGCCATGGGAACGAAGAGTAGCCAAGAAGGCAAGGAGCAGCAGGAAGGGACAGGCCAAAGGGGCTCGCCCAGCCCCATACTTATAGCCGGAGGAGGCCAACCGCCGAGCACCACGATCACAGGTAATCATGATCAGTTTCTCTGCATGCAGGGACTTGCCAAGTCATGCGGTCACCAAGGCATCGTGGGGAAGCGCATACGCCCACGTCCAATCAATCGCCACATGGCGCCCAAGGCCACAGGCTGTTAGGGCCCGCGGCGCTTTGCGCTTGCCCCTTCGCTTCCCTGCTAGGCCAAGCCCGGGCGTGCCTTGGGCCCGGGGGCTACTGTCAGCGTTCTGGGAACGGGGGTCCCTAGACTTGCCTGCCTGCAGCCTACGGCGTGGCTCAAGTGGGGGCCCAACGCGGCCCATCTTCATCAGCTCAAGCTCAAGACCCTCGCAAGGGGCCAAGCCTCGCGGGGCAGACAATAGAAAGCTTCCTCAGAGGCAGCCTCATCAGGCAGGCTCGCGAGGAGGCGGAGAGATCAAGGCAGGGGTACCTCGCGAGGAGCCCGTGACGCAAGCCATGACGATCGAGACCAGGCGGGCGCCGGCCTGCACAGTGTCCTTGTTTCCCCTTTGGTGCAAAGGGGGCAAGCACATGCCAAGGCATCAGGCAAAGGTTACCATTCCGGTGCAACGAGACCAAGACCAACAGAGCGGCAGGACGAAGGTCACCGTGGAGCCCAAGACGGCGTCATCACCAGAGCCTTTGGCAGCCGAAGACCACCTTTGGACAGGATAACTTGTACTAGATGTTCCCCTTTAAAATGGCCAATTGTTGGCTCCCTTCCCGCTCATTATTTGGAGAGAGGCCCAGGGCCCCTATAAATAGAGCTAGCCACCACAGAAGGAAAGAGTCACCCAGGGGGATAAAAGAGAGACGGATAGAGATCTGATAGAACCCTTGCAGAGAGAGGTGACTGAACTCACCCAAGCAGTTCATCGCACCAGCTCAAGAACACCTCTTGCGAGGCTGTTCTTCCCTTGTACTGTTCATCATTAGCCCCCGAGACAATCCACCACACCACACACTTGAGTAGGGTATTACACCACAACGGTGGCCCAAACCAGTATAAATCTCATGTCCCTTGTGTTGTTCGTTGTTTCCAGCTTAGATCACGTGGGGAGATTGGACGTAGATCGGTAGGGGAGAGATCTCCATGCGCACCCCAGTGTTCGAACCTCAAGGGTCTGCCGGAACCTGAAATCTGACACATTTCTTTCTACATTATCTTTTGAGGTGGTGTTATGTCATTTTTGACAATTTCCTTCATGTTTCATGATTCACATGTTGTCAAGAATGAGCTATTTTAAATCCATCAATCTCTTCATTGGAGTTAGCTTGGTAAAGATTACACCTAAAGCCTTCCCTAAGGAATGTTGCTAATTGGGGTGCTTAACAATGATCCAAGTTATCTCTTTATCATCTTGGTGGAAGAAGTTTTTCATCTCTTTGGTGCTCTCAATCAAATCTTTTTTCCCGTGAGTGGCAGATTGTCACGTCATAATGTTGAGATGTTTTCATAAGCCCACTACAAGCTTATTCTTTTCGTTGTTGGTTTTCCAACAACTCCGTTCTAACCTCCTTGGAAGGAGGCTTTCCAAATTCAATTGTGGTAGAAGCTGGGGCTGCTGCCTCTAACCACGTGGTCGTTGTGTTTCTCGTGCAAGGGATGCGCCACCAAGTCAAGAACATCGTTGGCCTCGTCAACTCTCCTTGCTACCTCCGATTCGAACCTCTCGCCTTCGTCTGCTCGCGCCTGAGCCAAGGGCCCCGACGCCCCGCTTGACCTTCAGCCGCAGCCCAATCCGGCCTCTGCTTCACCATGACCACACCTCTGCTTCGCTCGAGCAGAGGCAAATGAACCGCGCCGCTCCAGCGAACCCGCGACCCTGCCGATGAGTTCTACCATCTCGGACGCCCTGGCATGGCGCCCGCCGTTTCAAGCTTCAAGCCCGGACGTCAAGTCACCTTTCATGGTCGTCATGGAGGCCGCCCCATGGAGCTCCACCACCGGTCCTCCTCCGCCTCGCCACCACCGGCTAGGTCCGGCATCCCCCTGGCTGGATCGGGTCCTCCTCGAGTTCCCCGCCAAGGATCCATGCTTCGCCGTGCCAAGTTCGTCCTCCGCCGCCGGCTCGATCTCATTCGATCTCCAGGCCGATCCCTCTGCATCCCGCAGCACCAAGGCCTCTGCTTCTTCGTGCGTTGACCCCGCGGATCGCCTCGATCTGCCTGCATGGCCCGCAGCCAGCGCCAAGTTCCGATTCGTCGTTGACTGACTCCTTGCTCGATCTGGTCAGGTCGTCGACCAGGACATAGCCGGCCCACCGTGTTTCCAGGCCCAGCCCTGTGCTGCTGGTTGGCTGCTCCACCGACAGGCCGTGAGGCCCAATGTGAGTAGCTCCCCCAACCCATCCAATTTCAGCCCATAAACCTGTTTTTTTCTATTGAGCGAATTTCCAAATTAACCAGGGATTACTGTTTTGCAGAAAAGTCCCTCATGTTCATGCATTTAATGAAGTAAATATTCCCTAGAGGCAATAATAAAGTTATTATTTATTTCCTCATACCACGATAAATGTTTATTATTCATGCTAGAATTGTATTAACCGGAAAGATAATACATGTGTGAATACGTAGACAAACATAGTGTCACTAGTATGCCTCTACTTGACTAGCTCATTGATCAAAGATGGTTGAGTTTCCTAGCCATAGACATGAGTTTTTATTTGATCAATAGGATCACATCATTAGGAGAATGAAGTGATTGACTTGACCCATTTCGTTAGCTTAACACTTGATCGTTTAAGTTTACTGCTATTGCTTTCTTCATGACTTATACATGTTCCTATGACTATGAGATTGTGCAAGTCCCGAATACTGGAGGAACAGTGTGCCACCAAACATCACAACGTAACTGGGTGATTATAAAGGTGCTCTAGAGGTGTCTCTGATGGTTTTCGTGGAGTTGGCATAGATCAAGAATAGGATTTGTCACTCTGATTGTCAGATAGGTATCTCTGGGCCCTCTCGGTAATGCACATCACTATAAGCCTTGCAAGCAATGAAACTAATGAGTTAGTGAAGGAAATATTCCCTAGAGGCAATAATAAAGTTATTATTTATTTCCTTATATCATGATAAATGTTTATTATTCATGCTAGAATTGTATTAACCGGAAACATAATACACGTGTGAATACATAGATGGTTATGTTTCCTAACCATAGACATGAGTTGTCATTTGATTAACGGGGTCACATCATTAGGAGAACGATGCGATTGACATGACCCATTCCGTTAGCTTAGCACATGATCGTTTAGTATTCTACTATTGCTTTCTTCATGACTTATACATGTTCCTATGACTATGAGATTATGCAACTCCCGTTTACCGGAGGAACACTTTGTGTGCTACCAAATGTCACAACGTAACTGGGTGATTATAAAGGTGCTCTACAGGTGTCTCCAAAGGTACTTGTTGGGTTGGCGTATTTCGAGATTAGGATTTGTCACTCCGATTGTCGGAGAGGTATCTCTGGGCCCTCTCGGTAATGCACATCACTTAAGCCTTGCAAGCATTGCAACTAATGAGTTAGTTGCGGGATGATGTATTACGGAACGAGTAAAGAGACTTGCCGGTAACGAGATTGAACTAGGTATTGAGATACCGATGATCGAATCTCGAGCAAGTAACATACCAATGACAAAGGGAACAACGTATGTTGTTGTGCGGTTTGACCGATAAAGATCTTCGTAGAATATGTGGGAGCCAATATGAGCATCTAGGTTTATGCGTAGATGTTATATGCACGAGTAGAACGCAAGTGAGTTGTGGACAATACAAGTCATACAGCTTACCAGCATGTCATACTTTGGTTCGGCGGTATTGTTGGATGAAGCAGCCCGGACCGACATCACGCGTACGCTTACGCGAGACTGGTTCTACTGACGTGCCTTGCACACAGGTGGCTGGCGGGTGTCAGTTTCTACAACTTTAGTTGAACCGAGTGTGCCTATGCCCGGTCCTTGAGAAGGTTAAAACAACACTAACTTGACGAACTATCATTGTGGTTTTGATGCATAGGTAAGAACGGTTCTTGCTCAGCCCGTAGCAGCCACATAAAACTTGCAACAACAAAGTAGAGGACGTCTAACTTGTTTTTGCAGGGCATCTTGTGATGTGATATGGTCAAGACATGATGCTATATTTATTGTATGAGATGATCATGTTTTGTAATGGAGTTATCCGCAACTGGCAGGAGTCATATTGTTGTCGCTTTATTGTATGCAATGCAATCGCCATGTAATTGCTTTACTTTATCACTAAGCGGTAGCGATAGTCGTAGAAGCAATAGTTGGCGAGATGACAACGATGCTACGATGGAGATCAAGGTGTCGCGCCGGTGACAGTGGTGATCATGATGGTGCTTTGCAGATGGAGATCAAAGGCACTAGATGATGATGGCCATATCATGTCACTTATATTGATTGCATGTGATGTTTATCCTTTATGCATGTTATTCTACTTTGTTTGACGGTAGCATTATAAGACGATCTCTCACTAAATTGTAAGGTAAAAGTGTTCTCCTTGTGTATGCACTATTGCCAAAGTTCGGCGTGCCGAGACACCACGTGATGATCGGGTGTGATAAGCTCAACGTTCAATACAACGGGTGTAAGACAGTTTTGCACACGCAGAATACTCAGGTTAAACTTGATGAGCCTAGCATATGCATATTTGGCCTCGGAACACTGAGACCGAAAGGTCGAGCGTGAATCGTATAGTAGATATGATCAACATAGTGATGTTCACCACTGAAAACTACTCCATTTCATGTGATGATCGGTTATGGTTTAGTTGATATGGATCACGTGATCACTTAGATGATTAGAGGGATGTCTATCTAAGTGGGAGTTCTTAAGTAATATGATTAATTGAACTTAAATTTATCATGGACTTAGTACCTGATAGTATTTTGCTTGTCTATGTTATTGTAACACCCCGGATATGATGTACCCTATATGTACTCCAACTCTTGCCGTTTCCGGCGTTAAGTTATTTTATTTTCTCGGGTTCAGGTTTTTGTCTCCGTGTGTTGTTGTCGTTGTCATGCACCTCATATCATGTCATCATGTGCATTGCATTTGCATACGTGTTCGTCTCATGCATTCGAGCTTTTTCCCCGTTGTCCGTTTTGCATTCCGGCGCTTCGTTCTCCTCTGGTGGTCATTTCTACCTTTCTTTCGTGTGTGGGGATTAAATATTTCCGGATTGGACCAAGACTTGCCAAGCGGCCTTGGTTTACTACCGCGCCTGTCAAGTTTCGTACCATTTGGACTTCGTTTGATACTCCAACGGTTAACCGAGGGACCGAAAAGGCCTCATGTGTGTTGCAGCCTAACACCCCTCCAATTTGGCCCAAAACCCACCTAAACCCTCTCCATCACCTAGAGCGTTCGATCATGATCGCGTGGCCGAAAACCGCACCTCATTTGGACTCTCCTAGCTCCCTCTATGCCTATAAATATCTCCCCCATTCGAAATCCGGATGAAACCCTAACCTCCCCATCCCCTCGCGCCGCCGGACGAAAACTGCCGGGCCGGACGTGTCCAACCCGAGCGCCGCCGCCACGTGTCAACCCTCCATTTGCCGCCGTCCTCGCGCCCACATCACCGCGCCGCCACCCGCGCCGGCCCGTCGTAGCCCAGGCCGGGCCCCCCTGGCCCGCATCGCCGCCCGACCGTGGCCGCGGGCGCCCGCCTCCTCGAGCCGCCTCTCCCTCGCGCCCGGCCACCGCGCCGCCCCGAGCCATCGCCGGCGGCCTCCACGCAGCTCGCCGGCTGGAGCAAGCTCCGCCGCGGCAAGACCTCGCCTCGCCGGCCCGCGCCTCCTCCGAGCTCCTCCGGCCTCTCCAGCGCCCCGGTCTCTCCTCGCCCCGGCAAGCCCCAAGTCCGGCGTCCTCTCCTCCCCGGTGAACAGGAACTCCGACGAACTCACTCCGGCCATCCTCGGGAAGCGCGCCAGATCCAGATCTGGATCGGATCCGGTTGACTTTTTGCCCGAAACCCTAGTTCATGTTGCCATGTTCATCATGTCGTAACTTTGCATCCATAGCTCCGTTTTTGGCATATAGCATATCAAAATGTTCGCATCTGAGAGTACATCATTTCATTCCATTGCATCATTTTCATTTGAGTTCATCTTGATGCTTGAAATGCTGTTAGAAGAGTGCTACTTGAGATAATTGTCAGATCTTCTACTCCTTTTAGACATTTGTCATTTTTGCCATGATTATTGTGTGCATGATATGCCCATGAGTTCTACATATGTTTTGTTTAGG
This sequence comes from Triticum urartu, assembly GCF_056163025.1. NCBI lineage: Eukaryota > Viridiplantae > Streptophyta > Magnoliopsida > Poales > Poaceae > Triticum > Triticum urartu. Next base: position 354,283,517 of record NC_141873.1, on the reverse strand, counting down.
GTTTTGCCATCTTTCCAGAGGTGCAACCCATGTATTTTTGTGATGTTTGTGGTGACTAGCACAAGCTTGCAAAGTGAGGCACTTGGTAATGCTGTTTTCAGGGACTTAGCATTTCCACTAAGTCCTTGACCTGTTTATCTCATATGGCCATATGTTCATGTAGTTTCCTAGTGATCCGTGCCTGTTTTGAGAATGATCAGTAAGGATGTTTTGTTAATCTTGTAGTGCTCTATCCATCCATGTCTTTTTTTTTGAAATTATGGAGCACCCTAGCTTGAGTCAATCGAGCTCTACTTTTGCTACTTCATGAATCTGGGCAGATTGTCTACTTGTTAGCGATTTTGCCAATGATGTTGTAGTTGATCCGTGCATGCTATGCTATTGTTCTTGCCATGTCTAGCTTGCATTTTGTGTATTCTTGGTGGATGTATGCTTAGCTTATCATGACTTATACCGTAGTGAGTGCATCGAGTTCGTAAACATGCCTACTTGAGATATGTTTCAGCATGTGCCAGTTTTCACAAAGTCTGAAAACTGATTATGTTTTTGCCATGTTCTCATGCTTGCAATTGTATTTTCTGATCCCTTTTGGCTCAAGGTCACTAAGGGACTTTTGTTAAGCTCTTTGTGTAGCTCCATGCCATGCTTTACTTTGCCATGTTCAGGTCCTGTAGCATGTAGTTTTGTTGCTCCAAAGAGTGCTATCTGATCTGAAATTCCAGGTTCTGCTATTGGTTATTGAGCAGAGACGTGTCTCTGTCATGTCTACATAGTTCTCGAACCCGTAGGGTCCGCACGCTTAAAGTTCTGTGGCGATCGGTATTATGAGTTTTTGTGTTTTGATGTACCAAAGGTAGTTCGGAGTCTTGGATATGATCACGGACATGACGAGGAGTCTGGAAATTGTCGAGACATAAAGATCAATATATTGGGTGACTATGTTCGTACACTGGAAGGGTTCTGGGAGGTTTCAGACATATACCGGAGTACCGGGGTTTACCGAAACCCCCCGGGAAGCTATTGGGCCTTAATGGAGAAGAGAGAGGGCATCTAGGAGCTGGCGCGCGGCCCCCCTTGCCCCAATCCGAATTGGACAAGGGGAAGGGGCGGCGACCCCCTCTCCTTCCTTCTCTCCACCTCCTCCTTCCCCCTTCTCCTTCTTGGAATAGGAAAGGGAGGGGGCAAACCTACTTGGAGTAGGATTGCCCCCCCTTGGGCGCGCCTCTCCCTTGGCCGGCCCTCTCCTCCTCTCCCCCTTTATATACGGGGGAAGGGGGCACCCCAAAGACACAACAATTGATATGCTGATCTCTTAGCCATGTGCGGTGCCCCCCTCCACCATAATCCACCTCGATTATATCGTAGCAGTGCTTAGGCGAAGCCCTACAATGGTAGCTTCATCAACATCGTCACCACGCCGTCGTGCTAACGAAACTCTCCCTCGAGCTCTACTGGACCGTGAGTTCCCGGGACGTCACCGAGCTGAACGTGTGCTGAACGCGGAGGTGTCGTACGTTCGGTGCTGAGGATCGGTCGATCATGAAGACGTACGACTACATCAACCGTGTTGTTATGACGCTTCCACTTAACGGTCTACGAGGGTACATGGACGGCACTCTCCCCTCTCGTTGCTATGCATCACCATGATGTTGCGTGTGCGTAGGAATTTTTTGAAATTACTATGTTCCCCAACATTTAATATCTCACAAACCGTGCATCGGATTAAAATAAACTTTATATGTAAAATGCACAGAGTTTCATCTAGTTTCACAATATGTCACTCTCATCCATGTTAAAAATGTTTAACTTGCCGTTTGCATTATTTTGCATATATGTCATGTTGAAATGGTTTATTTAATAACTAAATAACCGTAGCTCCGAATTTAATAATCTTTATATGTAAATGGGGTAGTAAAATGCATAGTTTAACATGGTGTCATTACTTTGCATGTTTAACAACTTTAAAATATGATTTAGGGCAGAACAATACCAAATTCAAAATATGCATACGGGGATTTTCTAGAATTGTTGTTTGTTATTTTCGGCCTCATTTAAACTTGACTAAATAGTTAGTTTACTTATGCTTCACCTCTTTCCATGTTTAACAACATTTAATATTGTTGGGTGCATAATCGAGAGCGAACTAAATAATTAAATGTGGTGTTTCGTCAATATGCAACTCGTTGCATATTGAGCTCCACTTAATTTGTAGTATTGTTTGTTGCACTTTGCCATGCCATGCCTCATTAAACCGGAAATGCATCATACTTGGTTGTGCATCATTCCATGTTTATGTGATGGTTATTTACCATGTTTTTTGCTTCTTTACGGTTGTGCTTCTCCTCGATAGTTCCGGTTTCGTTGCGATCATGAGGATCCGTTCGACTACGCTGGTTTGTCTTCTTCATGGATTCGGTCTCCTTCCTAGCGGGATTTCAGGAAAGATGACCGTCACCTTGGATCTCCCTACTATCT